>NC_138507.1:77662317-78911484 GCF_964252035.2 Podarcis erhardii | reverse complement strand
CGGGTCGGGGCTGCTGATTCTTCTAGACCTGTCAGCAGCCTTCGACATGGTCGATCACGAACTCCTAGACCACCGCCTTGCCGACGTGGGGATCCAGGGCACAGTCCTTCAATGGCTGCGCTCGTTTCTCTCTGGTCGGGGACAGAGGGTGGCGCTTGGGGGGGAATTGTCATCCCGCCACTCCTTGGTGTGTGGTGTGCCCCAGGGTGCAATACTCTCCCCGATGCTTTTTAACATCTTTATGCGCCCCCTCGCCCAGCTTGTCCGGAGTTTTGGGCTGGGCTGCCATCAGTATGCTGATGACACCCAACTCTATCTGTTGATGGACGGCCACCCGGACTCGGCCCCAGACACACTGATCAGATGCTTGGAGGCTGTGGCTGGATGGTTTCGTGGGAGCCGGTTGAAGTTAAATCCTTCGAAGACAGAGGTCCTCTGGCTGGGACGGGACGACTTGGGACTGAGGGGGCAACTCCCATCTCTTGCGGGGGTGCAATTAGTGCCAGCACCATCCGTTAAGAGTTTGGGTGTAATCTTCGATACCTCCCTCTCTATGGAGGCGCAGATTGCAGCTATAACAAAGGCGGCATTTTTTCATCTCCGCCAAGCTAAGCAGTTGGCTCCTTACCTCTCTCGCCCTGACCTAGCCACTGTGATCCACGCGACGGTCACCTCCAGACTGGATTATTGTAACTCGCTCTACGTGGGGCTGCCCTTGAGACTGACCCAGAAACTCCAACGGGTGCAGAATGCCGCAGCGAGACTCCTTACGGGGTCTTCGCTTAGAGATCACATTCATCCGGTGCTATACAAGCTGCACTGGCTCCCGGTGGAGTACAGGATCAGGTTTAAGGTGCTGGTTTTAACCTTCAAAGCCCTATACGGCCTAGGGCCCTCGTACCTACGGGACCGCCTCTCCTGGTATGCCCCACAGAGGAACTTACGGTCTTCAAATAAAAACACCTTGAAGGTCCCAAGCCACAGAGAGGTTAGGCTGGCCTCAACCAGAGCCAGGGCTTTTTCGGCTGCGGCTCCAACCTGGTGGAACGCTCTGTCACAAGAGACAAGGGCCCTGCAGGACTTGACATCTTTCCGCAGGGCCTGCAAGACAGAGCTGTTCCACCTGGCCTTTTGTTAGGGCACAGCCTGACTCCCTCCTTTGGCAATCTTTTCAAGACTTTAGCTTATGGTTGCCATTAATTTTGTTTTTAACTCATTTTTATAATGTTTTATAATGTTGTATTGTTTTAGTGTTGTTAGCCGCCCTGAGCCCGGCTTCGGCTGGGGAGGGCGGGATATAAATAAAATTTATTATTATTATTATTATTATTGCAACCAACCAGTGAATAAGCTTTTTATCTCTTCATAAGGTCTGAGTTTGGGCCCTTGGTCTGTTTTTCTTAACATTTCTTCATAGGTGGCGTTTTTCTCCTCCATGTTTGTTTTCTTGACCGTTAAAACCTCTATTGGTGAAATCCACCAGGGAGTCTTTCTTTCAAGGAGGTTTTTATTCCTTTCCCATGCTTGGTATATCGGTCCCCTAAAAATATGGTTTAAAAAGCTCTTGTGGACCTTCACTTTCCCATACCAAATGTATGAATGCCATCCGTACCAATTATTAAAACCTTCCAGGTCCAATAGGTCTCTATTCTCCAGTTTTATCCAATCTTTTAACCAGAGTATGCAAGCCGCTTCATAGTATAGACTTAGGTCCGGGAGAGAAAAGCCCCCTCTTTCTTTTTTATCTATCAAAATTTTCATTTTTATCCGTGGCCTTTTCCCCTGCCAAATATATTTCGCCAAGGCTCTCTGCCACTCTTTACATTGTTTTAAGCCTTTAAGTATGGGGATAGTTTGAAACAGAAATAGCATTCTAGGCAGAATATTCATTTTAACAACAGCTATCCTCCCCAAAAAGGAGAGTTTCATCCTCCCCCAAATTTCCATGTCTTTCTTTATACTCCTCCAGGTGACATCATAATTATCCTTATATAAATTTATGTTCTTAGCTGTGACCCATATTCCAAGATATTTCACTTTCTTAGCTACCGCAATTTCCGTCCTTCGTTCTAGATCTATCATTTCTTCCTTTGTTAGATTTTTGACCAACATTTTGGTTTTATTTTTATTTACCTTAAGTCCTGCCACGGCTCCAAATTCGTCAATTTTTTGTAAAGCTTCTTTTACGCTATTTTTTGGGTCTTCTAAGGTTAATACGATGTCATCTGCAAAGGCCTTGATTTTATATTCCCTCTTTCCTACCTTGACTCCTTTAACTTCTGTTGCCCCCCTCAGTCTCTCGTTCAGTATTTCTAATACTGTTATAAACAATAGAGGAGACAGGGGGCAGCCCTGTCTAGTTCCTTTATATATGCTAAAGTATTCTGTTGTGGTGTTATTTATTACCAATTTTGCCTTCTGTTCCTTATATATTGCTTCTATGCCTTTTCTAAATTTCTCTCCCATTCCCATCGTTTCCAGACTTTTCTTCAAGAAATCCCATGAGATATTATCAAACGCCTTTTCAGCGTTTATGAACACCAAGGTCGCTTGTCTATCTATACTCATATCCAAATATTCAATAATATCTATCAAGTTCCTTACATTTTCCCTTAATTGTCTCCCTGGGAGGAAGCCCGTTTGATCTTTATGTATTTTATTGTTCAGGACCTTTTTTAATCTTTCTGCCATTATATCTGCAAATAGCTTGTAATCATTATTTAATAATGAAATTGGCCTATAGTTTTTCACTTCCAAGGTATCTGCATCTTTTTTAGGAATCAAGGTGATATATGCTTCCTTCCAGGTATTCGGGATCCTTCCTTCCTGTAATATATTATTCATCACTTCTCCTAACACTGGGGATATTTGGTTACTTAGCGTTTTGTAATATTTGGCCGAAAGGCCATCTGGCCCTGGCACTTTCCCACTTTTCATCTTTTTAATGGCCTTCTTTATCTCTCCTTGAGTAATTGTCTGGTCTAATATCTCTTTTTCTTCTTTTGAAATTTGTTTTAGGTGATGTTCTTGCAAAAAGCCGTCTATTTCTTGTTTTGTTTCCTTTCCTCTTTTATATAAATCCTTATAATATTTTTGGAATATCTTTCTTATTTCTTTTGGTTCTTCCACAATCCTTTCTCCTTCCCTTATCTTACTAATCGTGTTTTGTTTTCTTCTTTCTCTTATTTGCCACGCCAAATATTTGCCTATCTTATTTGCAGATTCAAACGTCCTCTGATTCATCATTTTAATTTTCCATTCTACCTCTTGGTCAATTATTGTAGAAAATTTAGCTTGTAGTATCTTTATATTCTGCTTTGCGGTCTCCTCACTGGGGTTGATAGTTAACTTTCTTTCATTTTCCATAATCTGTGTTAGGACCTGTTCCTTCTTTGTCTCTTTTTCTTTTCTTACTTGACTATTTTTCTGTATTAGAAAGCCCCTCATAACTGCCTTTCCTGCGTCCCACACCGTCTCTATAGCAGTTTCCCCGTTTAAATTCCATTTAAAATAATCTTCTATTGTCTCTATTGCCTTATTCACAATCTTCTGGTCATTAAATAAAAATCCATTCATTCTCCATCTAGCTGTTTTGATATCCTTACCTTTTAACTCAATGGAAACCGCATTGTGATCAGATATAGTTCGTGGAAGAATTTCCGATTTAGTTAAATTCTGAGTCAGTTCCTTCGAAATCCAAATGCTATCTATTCTCCCCCAACTTTGATTTGGGTTTGAGAAGAAAGTATATTGTTTTATAGTGGGGTTTTTGAGTCTCCAAGCATCAATTAATCCCAGGTTATTTACCATATCAAAAAAGGATCGCGGTAATTTACCTTCCTTCTTCTCTTGTTTTTTTGTTGACTTATCTAGGCTTGGAGACACCACCCCATTAAAGTCTCCCATTAATATCATTTTTTGGTCCATCCATTCCATCAATTTGTCTCCTAATTCAGAATAGAAGGCGGATTTTTTATCATTTGGAGCATATATTCCCACAACAATTATTTTTTCTCCCTGAAACACCATCTGAACTATGACTACTCTCCCTTGATCATCTTTATACAATAGTTGTGGGTCATATTTTTCCTTTATATAAATTACCACCCCTCTTTTCTTCACCCTATCTGATGTCACAAAATCTAGTCCCAGTCTCTTATTGCTTAATAATCTCTTATGCTTATTTATTATATGCGTCTCTTGGAGACATATTAAATCACAGTTCTTTTTCAATTGTACATGTGTAATCTGGTTCCTTTTATTTTTATTGTTCAGCCCATCCACATTCCAGTTTAGTATTTTTAACGCCATCTGTTATGTAATATTAATTAACTTATCAGGCCTATGCACAATCTACTGTTCTTTGTCTCCTTTCTCTAGTTCTTCTCTTTCTCCTATTGAACTCTCCTCTCTTTCTTCTTCTTCACTCCCCCCCCCTTTCTTCCCCCTGCTGGTTCTCCACCTCCTCCTCCCCCATCATTTTCCCCAGGTCCTTCTCGTATCTCCTTGCAAATTTTTGAAGTTCTGAAATGGTAAACAGTTTAAACTTTTTTTTCCTTGAAATAAAATGAGATACCTTCCGGAAACTCCCATCTGTACAAGATCCCATTTTTCTTCAATTGATTTGTTAATTTTTTATATGGGTCCCTCCTTCGAAGAAATCTCGAAGGAATCTCTTTATAAATAATAATTGGGTTTTCTTCAATATATAATCTTTTAACGTAATTCTGTTTCAAAATTTCATTTCTTATCTCCAATGAATTAAACATGGCTATTACATCTCCTGGCAGTTTTTTCCCTCTGGCTTTGGCCGATTTTATTCTTATTTGGAATATGTTTACCAAGGAATGGTTTATCTCTTCTTCTTTTCTATCTAACCATGTTGCCAGCTCTTTCACCACTTTAACTCGAATATTCTCATTTGAATCCTCTGATATTCCTCTAAATTTTAGATTAGATTGATTTTGTCGTATCTGCGTCATAGCCATGTTATCCAACAACTCTTCCTGTGTCGCTCCTATCTCTTTAACTTCTAGTCTAATCCTGTCTATCTCTTTCTTGCTGTCTTTCGTATCCTTTTGCACCCTCTTCACTGAGTCCTCCAAAGCCTTAGTTCTTACCGAGAGATCTTTAACTTTTCCTTTCAATTCCCCCACCACTCCCTCCAGTTTCTTATCTAAAGTATCTTGTACCTCTATCAATTTTCTCTCGATATACTGTTCATTATTTTTAAATTCCTTTCTTATTTCGGCCATCAAACTATCATAATCTCTAATTTCTCTTGCCTCCTTCCCCTCTTCTTGTCTTGAAGGCCTCCTTTCCCCTGGTGTTACCACACCCTTCTTAGAACCGTTCGGCATTTGTATATTTAAGATTGATTCCTCCTAATATACTGTAGGGATAAGGTATAGAGGTAACAAAGCTAACGTCTCTCAGATATTACAACAAGGGTCCAAAATTAACTAAATTGGTACACTGCAAGAATTAGCCCTTATTTGAGATCAAATAATGATAATACAATTTTAACTGTACCTAAATCAAGACACGTATTTAAATCCTCAAAGTCTTATGGTTAAATATAATAGACACCTGAACCACCAAAGGCACTTCCAAATTCAGGGGATTCCCAAATTCGTGGGCAGGGTCCTGCGAAGACGTATTCTTTAACTTTAAGTCCCGGGGTGTATGTCTCTTCAAATCCCGAAGAGAGTCGCAGCCATCTCTGAAGATCGAAAAAACGTATCAGATTGGGATGACGAAGGCGGGTCCCCTTTAACTTGCTCAATATGGCGATCTTTCACAGTCTCACAGTCCCTGTCTTTAAACACAGTCTCACAGTCTTTAAACACAGTCTCACAGAGTGCTGAGAGGGTGCCTATATTCCACACTCCATTTAAGTCCCAACTCTCCCCAAACCTGAGATTTAAACCTGAGATTTAAAAGCAGAAATCCTCCACCGAAACCCACGCTGGCTATAGCGCTCTCCGTCCCGATGAAACAGAAAAGTCTTTTTCCCCTCTCTCTAGTCCATTTAATAGTTTCGCTGTTACACTACTGTTACCTTGCCTCCGACTCTTTATACTTTGTGTCTGAGGTCTTTCCACCACACTCACTTGGCGGCTTGTTTCTTCTTCTTGTTTCCTCTCTCCCAGCGTCTCGCTATACTCTTTTTTCACCTTACCGCCAGGGGTGGACTCCTCCTCCTTTTCACCAATTATTCCTTCTCCGCTGGGTTCTTATCAGAACGTTCCTTTAATCTTATCTAAGTATTTTCCAATATTTCTTTTGTCCCCACTGCTTTTTCCACAGTGTTTTATAGCTACTTCCCAGCTTCTCCGCTGTTGTTGGAGGTCCGCCGCTTTCCCTCGGAGCTTGAGGCTTCACAGCATGGAGTCTGTTGCCTCCCCTTTATGCTGCAGCTCCAGCCTTGTTAAACGCCGGCAACACAGGCGAGCACAGGCAGCGTCGCAGGGTGCTTTGTCCCGCAGGATTCCCTCCTGTGGTTTCAGGGTTCACGTAGCCTTCGCGACCCCTCTAAATCTCCATGCTGTTCGAGACTCCCCCGGAGGAGTTATCTCGCACTCCTTTTCTGCGGCCGCGGCCAGGAAGAGCATCTCAGGGGTGTGCCACCCGCAGCGAGAGTCCCAGGGAGTGCACCGCCCATGGCGAGCATCCAGGGGGGCACGCGGCAATGTCACCCCTCTCAGGGATGACACCCAGGGCGGACCACACCCACCTTGCTCCGCCTCTGGCAACAGGTCTGTACCCAGAAGAGAGCAGGGTTGAGTGGACCTACCTAATTTAGCATCCTTGAAGGTGGCAAATTTGCAAAGGGAAAAATGTTGCAGGTTATAACAGCTATAAAGGTACATGAAGCCAACTTTACTCTACTAATGTGCTTTGATGGGTATGGGATATGCCAGCAATACTATTCAACTCAATTTCTTTTTGTAATCTATTTTTCTTGTGTCTTGAACAAGGGAAAGCAGACATTGCTTCTCCTGGACCATGGACTCAAGAGCGAAATTCTTGCTCCGGAATGTTACAAAATATACCATCTCTTTGGTTTGGGCAGTCAGGCTACCCTTCTGATTGCAGTGGTGTCCTGACAACACGTAACATGGTGCTGTCACAAAATTCAGCTCCTTTTAGAGGATGTCAAGCCCCATGTGGACACCAGGTGTGTGTGATGACAGATTGCAGGGCTGAGTGTAACACTGTGAAATCTATTTGTTTCTTGACTCAGTTAACCAAAGTCATTCTCAAAAGCATAAACACAGAATGAATCACGGCATTCCATGGAATCCACAAGGGCAAATTGCTCATCGTTTGTTCTTAGAGAAAAATACCACTTTGTGCCATTTAAAAGAGCCCACTGCATGTCTCTTAAAGCAAAATTTGCATGTTCCTTCTGAAGGATTAAAAGCATGGCATTGCCTTTTATGGACAGCCTTCTATGGTCCAGCCCTCAACATTTGTGCATCCTCCACAAGGTATATATTTATGGCGCTCTCTACTTTCTAAACTCAGACTACAGCAGCCACAACTACAGACAAAAATGCATTCATTTTGTGGCTTAGAAGCACTGGGGCACAGATACCTGCTGATTTTTCTGGATAATATGTTCAACACTCAAGCCAAGCTACTTGCAGTGTGTACAAATGAGCAATAATACAAGCATGAAAAATCCTTAGCAATCACTCCTTAGAAGGAAGTAGCAGCCAATTTTCATTCCCAGGAAGTCTTGCAGGCTAGAAATCCCAACAGGTTCTGCCACAAGCACTTGTAAATTCTCTCACTCGTTGTGGAACTTCTTTGGAAAAGATTAAGAATCTGTTCCGTTCATTTACTCTGACATGAGTTTGGTCTGTCCTGTCTTCCACTGCTCCTCAATTCTTACTAATTTCTAAAATGAATTCTGGAATTGGGGTATGTATAGTTTGCCACAGCTTTCAGTTTTGTCAATTCATTCACATCTCTCCCATTATCTACATTGGATATTTCCCCATGTACAATATAAAATCGTTCCCCTTTGCCACACTAAGGGGTTCATCATGGCCCTAGGACAACCCTGGGCCATTCCAGCCCCCTCCCAATCTTTATGTCCTGTTAACTACATTGGGACTGAGGAGAGAAGCTTAAACATGCTAAGTCACTTTGTTCTTGCCAAAGTGATTGCAAAGCTATTCCAGCTTCTGCTATTCTAGGGAAAGAGAACTGGATCTATCTGGCAGGCAAATAATTATCTCTGCCACTACAAACACATACCAAGTTTGACAGCCAATCACCTGCCATCAGAATGCCATCAGGTGACCTTTTTTGGCCACATGGTTTTGGCGATGCTTGCAAAGTCCCAAAATGGCCTCCTGAGCCAAGTGGGGAGGCCCTACCCCTATGCCATTCACACTAGACCTTGGGGATAAAAATTAATTCACTCTGCTCTCTGTCAAACCTACAGAGTATAACTGGGCAGTTCTGCCCATGCCTAGAGAGTTTTCTGTCTGCTTCTTGCCTCCCTCCTATCTGTTGTGCCTTCTACACCCATTTCCCCCTCTTCTTCCTGACCTGTGTAGTTCAGCTGTATTCTGCCTAGTTATCAAACACATATTGTAGCTTTCTATGTTCTTATGCTTTCATTGGTCCACCAAACTCAATATTGTCTACACTGATTGTCAGTGACTCTCAAGAATTTCAGTCTTTCTCAGCCCTACTTGGAGAGGCCAGAGACCGAAACCGTGACCTTCAGCATGTAAAGCATGTCCTCTGAGAGACAGTGTGGTGTAGTGGTTAAGAGCAGTGGTCTCGTAATCTGGTGAACTGGGTTCGTGTCTCCGCTCCTCCACATGCAGCTGCTGGGTGACCTTGGGCTAGTCACACTTCTCTGAAGTCTCTCAGCCCCACTCACCTCACAGAGTGTTTGTTGTGGGGGAGGAAGGGAAAGGAGAATGTTAGCCGCTTTGAGACTCCATCGGGTAGTGATAAAGCAGGATATCAAATCCAAACTCTTCTTCTTCTTCTTCTTCTCTGCCACTGAGCTAAAGCCCATCTCTGAACTGGGACCTTGGAGTTGGCTTCTCATCAGGGATATGATTTCTCCTGAAACTCCTCCACTGCTTCTGTTCATCAGGGACCTTCCCAATCAATATTACCTGACTCTGCAGTGACCTAGGCATTGAGCACCTCACAGGCAAAAGTTGTGGATATTTTTGCATTTAGTCATGGGTCTGCCATTAAACAGACAACTATGCTGCAAATGAAAGACCCCCTACCTCTACGATGATATTCTCCTGTCCTTGTTATGTACACAGAACTTAAACGCATTAACGCTATTGCAGATTTTATTAATGAGCACAACTAGAGATGAACTGTTTATTCTTCCCTGCTCTCTCCCCCCCCTCTCTCTCACACACACACACACAAAACAAGGATGTTATTACTGAAGATTCTGAAAAAAAATGCTGCTGTTTCCCAAAACTTCAGTGTGCAGGGAATCTAATGTGGCTTGCTATCATTTCCTGACAAGAATATGCCCAGCAAATGAAATAGTTTCAGATAGTGGAAGAGGTAACCCAGCAAAACTACTCAGTTACCACCAATTAGGAACTAATTGCAAAAAAATAATATAAAATTCTGCACACTAGAAGAAAAGAGGATTTAACTGTTGTAATTATTCCCTTCTCATAAAAGAAAGCCTCCTCCAAACATATTTGGGACAAACCACAAAAAATCACTTCCACGCCCATGAAGGATATCAGTGGCTACTAGGCATGATGGCTGTGATCTTTTTCCTGTGTCAAAGGTGGTATACTTCTAAATACCAGTTGCCTGGAATCACAAAAGGGCAGAGCCATGTTGTACTCAAGTCCTGTTTGTGGACTTTCCATAGGCACCTGACAGATCAGTGTAAAAACAGGATGCTGGAGAAGATAGACCTTTGGTCTGATCCAGCAGGGGCCTTCTTCTATTCTAATGTCTTTGCATATTGAATTGGCTTAAGCAAGCATAGATGATTGGAACTGTGAGTCTCATCTCATTATTCTTCCAAAAAATGATGTTTAGATAAAGTCTGGGCAGCTTGTGCAAAACAATGATTCAGCTGCATATCTGTTCGTTTATGGACCTCCAGCAAAAACCGAAGGAAGGCTAATACAGTTGCTTGGTGTTTTATGTTGCAATTGATGTAGAAAATGATGATAGCTATTTTCCAAATGGTTTACACACCAGTGCCCAAGTTCCCATTTCACACAGAAGACAGGTCAAAAAAAGAAAAACATGGAGCTTTGTCGGGCTTATTAAAAGGCCCTTACTTGCTACTGTGGGGTAGAAAAAAAAGGGGGTTGACATTTCACATTGATTCAAGTAGTCTTCGATAGAGCCAGGTGTCAGAACTGCGAGAAGCTCATGCCGAGTGCCACAGCACCTCTGTCTCAGATTGTATGTCAGCGTCAGACGCTGGGAGGAAAGCTTTCTTTCCAAGTGGCACTATGTGGAGGAGTGCTTTGCGGAGGCGGCAGCATGACCGCATGTAAGTCTTCTGTGCTTTCAAGGCAGCCTCCACAAATAGTGGAAAGCAGAGAGTGATTCTGGAGGTGGTTTAAAAGGGAATAACCAACCCATATGGTGTTTACTTGTTCCTCCTCTCTCATAGGCTTTTTTAAAGAAAAGGCTCGCCAGACCTGAAGACCCAAGGACAAAGTATACTTAAGGGAGCCAGTGGAATCTAATGTGAGTAAGTGCTCAGGACACTCAGAGAACTAAGAATTATTAGCCACAAGTCTCTGACCCAGAGATACTGAAAGAATCATGGAGTGAAATACACAACCCTGTGTTTCTTTAACCAGATGGTTGTGCTGCATTCTCCCTGGCATAGCCCTGCTAGAGGTTGGCAGCAAGCAGGTGGAAGTAAGACTATCATCTAAGCCATTTTAAGGCAATCAGCGCTGCTAATGCCATCCATTTGTCGTATTCCTGAAGATCACATCCTCCAATTACTGTATGGCCAAATGATTATTATGCTTGCTGTAAGCAAAGATTCCCTCTACATATCAATTGCCCCCTTTTTATTTAGTCGGTTTATTTTTTAGTTGCTCCTCAGCTGTAACTCTCAGAGGGGCTTTCAGAATAACAATAATTAAAAACAACACAGCCCACCAACACAATAAAGTAACAATTCAGACTATTCACAGACAAACGGTTAATATGCAAGCAGAAAGAACTGTCTGGGCAAAGAACAAGGTTTCACCTGGCAAAGGAAATAATATGAAGACAGTGCCAGGTAGATGTTGCTGGGAAGGAAATGCCAAAGGCAGGGGCTCCCTATTGAAAAGGCTGTGTCCCCAGTCACCACCTGCCTTCCGGAGGACTCTGAGTGTGAGGATGAAAGAGAGTTTTGTTCAGTCTATATTTGTATGCAAATCAACCTAATTCATCACTCTAATGTGGGGATCAGAATATAATTATCCTTCAGATTTTGAACTCCTCTGAATTTTGCAAAACAGTTGTAAGCTCAGAAAAATTATCAAATATGGCATTTAAAACAACAACTGCTATATTTAGGATAAGTTAATTTAGAAATGTGTACATTGTGACAAAATATTAATTTCCATAATCTTTAAAAACTGAAAATCCCCAGCTTACTGTGGAAAGAACAGTGGCAAAGCTGACGCCGATCCATCCATCTCTGCTTGGACCTTGAGGCAAGTGTTGACACAACAAAACAGTGTCAGTGAGGAATTGAATGTAGTAGTACAAAGTGTATGCCCTTTTAAAATTTGGGGGGGGGGTTTGGGGGGGGGTTATTGGGTTGTTTTTATTTTGATTATATATTTTGTAATTTTATATTTTGATTTTGTTTTGATACCGGGTATAGGGCGGTATATAAATTGAATTATTATTATTATTAACAACAACAGCCTTCATCATACTCTTGCACTGAAATCCTATTGCTGTTTTCCCACTGAGCTCAATAGGACTTATTGCGTAAATAATTGTGCTTAAGACACTAGTCATATTCTGCACTGCCTTTTCTTCTTTTAACAGTTGAGCAGATATGTTGTACCACGATTCTTGATACTATTAAATTCTGGGTCCTGTTTTTCAACATAGGTTTGCCCCTGCCCCCACTGAAATTAAGGTTGAAAGAATAATTCTGTTGTAGCCAATGGAATAGTTTGTAGTATGTGTTTGGCCATGGGGTGTGCGCGGTGCCCAATACAGTTTCTCCACTTTGCAGATGTGCCCACAGGCCCCAAAATGTTGGTCATCCCAAGTATGATGCTATCTAAATAAAACTCCTATTTATCTATCTTGGATATGTTGTCTTCTGGGCTATCATGTTAAATGATAGTCTGGCTTCTCTACAAACTAGATTTATGAGGTGTTCTTCAGATGCTCTTCCAGTGGAGCAGAAGCCACTTATCCATGAACGGCTCCCCATATGGCAGCTGGGAAACCATCTGAAGAGCATCTCAGAGGACCCACATTTAAATTAGTTTAATCTTGTTGAAGTAACTGAAGTGATACCATCAGAAATCTAAGGATTCTATCTTCACAGTGTGATGAACTCGACTAATAGGGATGAGATTGTGCTGACTAATGTTGACTACCCCACTCCAAATCACACCAATTATGTTCACATGCTACTTTATTTTTCAAAAATAAGGCAACAGCTTTTTGGTGAGCAAGTCATACCATCAGTGTCAAAAGGAAATGTGATAGTGCCTAGGAGCAAAGGCATGCAGTCCTTTATGAAGCTCAGTCCCTGGCATCATGCCAGTAGGAGTCTTGCCAGATGTGGGATTGAAAGGGACCCTGAAGGCCTAGCATATTGGGAAAATTCAAATACAGTTCCTTGGCAGTCTTTTCTTTGGAATGGCTGGAATGCACACTGGTTAATGGCGATGTCATGAAGTGCTTTTGGCAAGGGCAGTAGGGCTGAGTCCTTCTGATGTCTAGCTCACCAGATTGCAGAAGGCCGATATTTTGGCAAGCTCTAGTTTCATCTTTCATCCCTTTTCCATGAGTGCAGCACTGAGAATGAGCTGCCAGTGTGTGTCGATTGTGTCTCTCTTGTTTTGATACTTCCTGCACTTCCAATATTGAAGTATGATACTAGCAGCCCTGTGCATATACACTGAGGATGATAAAGATATCACTCATGCTCAGAAATGCCAAGCTACTGTCTGCGCTCTTGCACTTAAATTTTTCAGATTCACCTAGAACAACTGACATGAGTGACAGGTCTACTTGATCGTGGAGTGTACTGTGCTTTTCTGCTGGGAAAAGGGTGACTCAGGCCCCCTCACACAGGAAATGGGAACAGTTGCTAGAAAAGGCTTGGACTCTATCTCTTGTTATGTTTTCACTGGGCCAGGAGGCAAGGAGTTCACTTACCTCCTCATTTT
The DNA here is from genome assembly GCF_964252035.2 of Podarcis erhardii. Lineage (NCBI taxonomy): Eukaryota > Metazoa > Chordata > Lepidosauria > Squamata > Lacertidae > Podarcis > Podarcis erhardii. The sequence continues at coordinate 78,898,081 of NC_138507.1, read as the reverse complement.
CAATCTGTTTAACAAGTAGCAGTGCTGGTAAATTTCTAACTGGGAAAGCTTGGAAAGACTCTCCACACTACCACCAGTTTAGAAAGCACAACCAAATTCTATGTCAGGCTGTCTCCTTTGGGTTTTAGAACCAACTGCAAATATACTCCTTCAGCAATGTGACCCATATAAAGATAGGAGGAACCAGCTGTGGGGAAAACTGGCTCCGGACAGTTTTCCTAATTCCATGCTCTGCCTTCCAATTGATCTGTAGAAAGCAGATGATACTGATGATTTGTGGTGGAATCCAAAAGGGCCGAACAGATGAAGAAGGGGTGAAGAAGGGTCTGCATCTGTAGTTAGATACTTACTGGCTGTTTTCCCCTCAGTTGTTCTCAGCACCAAAAAGACAAGCCACTTTTTTAAAAAAATCAGTAGCATGTCTCTGCATCCCACCTAGGGATGGGTGAATCTGTCAATTTCTGTTTCTCTTAATTTATCATTTTCCTAATCTTAATTTCACTTGCCCACTCTTCCACATCAGCTTGCAATTATTATTTCAGTTGTTATGAAAATTCATCAGCATTTTAACGTAAATTTCTCCTAACATACACATCTTGTCAAAGCAATTTCCCCTCAAATAATGCATTTTTATATGTTGTTTTCACCAAATATGTGTATTTTTATAGACATTTTGCCCCATTGTATGCTGTTTTGTGCCTGTTACTTCTGGATTAGGTAACAGTAATAATATATTATTTGTACCGCATCTGACTGGGTTGCCCCAGGTTCACCTTCAAATGTGAACTGAAATCCCCCCACTGCACCCCTAATCCCATCTAGAGACTTTACCTTCCTCCTGGCTTGTAGATTTCCAAAACCAACATGTATTTTCTATTTCTCCTTTATTGCAACTTGAATCCTGCCAACAAAGATCTCATATCTATCATATATATTATGCTTGGGCACATGGGAAGAGATAATGCATAGAATGAGGAGAACTTACACAAAACACAACTTTAATCTGCAGAGCCAGTCAGCAGCTTGCACAATAGGTATTCCTTTGCTCCAGCAGCCTCATGTGACCATTGGACATGTCCATAAATCACCAGTGTCTGAGACCGGAGATGGCTCTAAATTATATACAGTATATAGCATAGGTGGTTTATAGTAAGGGGATGTTTCTAAATTATAAGGTTTCACTGTACCATGAAACCCCATTCTGTCTCACTTTCCAGCACAGCCCAGAAAAACTCCCAAGGAAGCACATAGGCTTATGCACTTCCTGGTCAATAGAAAGGTTGCAGCAAACTTTCCCTCCTCTGTACATTCCACAAATGATTGTATATTACCATTCAGTTTCTGATCTATTTTTATAGGCATCCTTCTAAGATTTTGGTACCAAATCCTTAGGATATTACACTGCTGCATTATCAGTAATTTCCCTAACCCACCCACTTTCCCACAGAATGATGAGGCCTTAAAGCATACCACTGAAAGGAAATACTTGGCCAGATGTATTCAACTCAGTATTTTATCAGTATATGACTGTAATTACAGCTCACCAGGCTTAATCACACTGTTTCGTTTGACACCATAGAAATGTGATTATTGGGGGAAAGTTAAATTCAGCAAAAGGCAAGAACTATGAAAAAGTACATATGCTTCCTATGGATAAAATTAACCTTTGGATACATTAAAATGCAAAATTTCTTAGGAAGAAGTAGAGTAGCTTCTCAGTTGCGAATGTTGGGATGCAGCATGTAAACTGCAGTCCATGTTTCTTGTGCTACTGGATTTTTTTTTTTAAAATGAACATTGAAAACTAGTATAGGATGGATCAAAGGTATGAAGGGGGAGGAACAGGCTGGTTTTGACCTTGATCTCATGCATTTTCTCTGATGATTTATTTTATCTAGTAGTTTATTTAGAAAAAAATATAACCCTCTTAAATCAACAAACCAGCCAATCAAATAATATAAACTTACCATATTTTTCCATGTATAAGACTAGGTCCCCCCCCCCCCTAAAAATAATGTCAACAATTAGGGGGCATCTTATGCTCTGGGCCATCTCCCTTATTTTCTGAAATCTGAGTCCCCAAAAATACTTATACATGGGGGAGTTTTATAGACAGGAAAATACGGTTATTATCAATAATACATGGATAAAAATAGCAACATTTTGAAAAACAGATATCCATAACGAAACTATATGTCAGGGTAGGTAATAATGTTTTTTTAAGCAGATGTCTAAAACAGAATAGAAAAGGTGAGTGCCTAATGTTAAGAGGCAAGGAGTTCCAAAGCAGAGGTGCTGCCACACTAAAATATTGATTCCTCACAGATGTGGAACAGATATGTCATATCATATCTGATATGATATGGCATTTGTAAAATGCAGACAGAAGTGGTTCTGTGTCCAGGGCAGCTGTCTTATCAGCTCCATCTGGTACGCCAGCTGAGACCCTACCTGCTCACACACTGTCTCACCAGAGTGGTACATGCTCTGGTTATCTCCCGCTTGGATTACTGCAATGCACTCTATGTTGGACTACTTTTGAAGGTGACTTGGAAACTACAACTAATCCAGAATGCGACAGTTACACTGGTGACTGGGAGCGGCTGGCAGAACCATACAACACCAGTCCTAAAGGATCTACACTGACTCCCAGTATTGTTATTGACCTTTAAAGCCCTAAACAGACTTATACCTGAAGGAGCATCTCCACTCTCATCGTTCAGCCTTGACACTGAGGTCCAACTCTGGTGGTTCCCTCACTGTGAGAAGTGAAGTTAGAGGGAACCAGGTGGAGGGTCTTCCTGGCAGTGGCACCCTCTCTGTGGAATGCCCTTCCATCAGATGTCAAGCAGATAAATAACTACACAACTTTCAGATGACATCTGAAGGTAGCCCTGCATGGGGAGGTTTTTTAATGTTAATGTTTTATTATGTTTTTATATGTGTTGGAAGCAGCCCAGAGTAGCTGGGGAAACCAAGTCAGATGGATGGAGTATTATTATTATTATTATTATTATTATTATTATTATTATTATTACATGAATGGGGCAAGGTCATCCTTCAAGCAAACTACTCCTGGTGGGGAGCAGTGGCGCCATTTGTATACTAATAGTAAAATCTTGATGTTGGCCCAGTAACACAACGGCAACTTTCCTTATGCTCATATGACTGTTGGCTTTGCTCAACTACTTTCTTTTCACACCTCTCCTACCAATTCCACCATACAGCTAGTGGTGAGTGTCTTATCACTTCACCTACTTATGAAAATGCAACTCATCAGCACCACCTTATTAAATTGAAACTCTCCACCTTTGTATGAAATAATGAAAAATGTTGTAGATGTTTACGCCATTAAGCTAAATATTAAGTCCTGAATGATTTATTGATGCCCTTGCCTAAAACTGTGCATTGCAGACAAAATCTGTCTAATGGGTCTCCAAACTGTAGACTTACATCATTAGTTTCATCCAACCAACATAAAATAATATTCTTCCAGAGTAGTGAGCATTACGTTCACTCTTGGTTGAAGTATTTTTTCACGACACATTAATAGGAAACAGGGGGCTATTAGGAGAAGTCCTTTACCTGCAAGTGCTCATTTCAGTATCTTTAATGAAAAAGTTTGAATTTTTATTACCTGTCAAACCTTGACAAGGAAGTGCTAATGCAAGTTACTGAAATAGCACTCCGAATCTTAAGATTTCCCAACAGTCATTTCTTATTTTTAAGTATTCCAAACTTATAGCAGATAGTCAACTTGGAAATCCTTTCATACAAAGCAGGCCACACAAGCAAGAAGAGATATATACAGAGAGGCGGGAGTCACAATGAGGTAATGTGATCATCCTTCACCTCTGCAGACCAAATGTGAAATGTGACTTAAATCACTTTGCACAAAAGCAACGGATGTTGTAGCAGCCTAGGCTCCTGAACGCCAATTCAAATGTTATGGTCACCCTACACAGTATCACACTTAACAGTGTCTGCCCCTGGAATTTACAGAGCTAAACTTAGAGGTAAAAGCCCAAGTCAGAGGTAACAGTTTTCCTTTGACACACCTATAAAAAACAATGTAGATAAATGAGAGCACATTAAAAGCTATGCTGATCTGAGTGAGTGATACGTGTCTTCATTTATCTCCCAATTGTCCTGATCATGCTTGCATCAAAATATAGTCACCTGTGATTTCACTGCAGTAGAAATGTCTTTTGAGAACGGTGGGGTGGTATTCAATGAAGTTTTATTCCATGTAGACCCATTAAAATTAATGGACCTAACCTAGACATGTTTATTAATTTCAATGGGTCTACTCTGAGTGAAATACCAGCCTAAATATTTCTAAAAGAGAAAATTCTCTGGCCACTTAAAAAGGAAATTGGAGAATACATCTGAAGATGCTGTATAAAAGTGCTATATAATATTAGTAATTCAAAATGACTGAAAACTGATTTTAAAAAAGTTTCCATGATACAGTTTTCTCTAATGGAGAGGTCCTAATGAACACATAGATCTGCATCCAGAACAAGTGCTTCATCATTAATCACAATGTTAGAAGTGAAAAAGTTCAAAATTCTTTTTTTTAAAAAATGTCATCGTAAAATAGCACGTGAATCCAACAGCCATGATAAGTTAAATTTACTGAACTTCAAGTCTAAGAGGAAATGCAAAGAGTAAAAATGCAAAATAGGGCAAGATTAAAATAAACAGTACATCACAGTGCCATATGTGCAATTTGCACAAATCTTTGTTCCCATTCTGGAAAACAACATCAGCAAGAACAAGAGTCTTGTGGCATCTTAATGACTAACAGATTTATTATGGCTTGAGCTTTTGGGGGCTGGAGGCCACTTAATCACAGCATTAAGTATTATCAATTGGTGTGTGTGTTTGTGTGGTTTTGTGTGTGCATCCCGATGGACACACACACACACACACACACACACACACACTCAGATGAGGCTGCAAGAGTGTTGTAGATTTACCCTGTAATTCAATGCACATTTACTTAGTAGTCAGCCCCATTAAATACAGTGGGACCCTATTTTTGTTCAGAAATTAGTCTGACACTGTGCAATGGGACTTGCTTCCAGGAAAGCATGCATAGGACTGCAGACTGAATTCTGAATAAATATGCATAGGATTGCAGTGTTAGTCCCTAGGATGTCTGTTGCCTTCACCTCTGTAGGAAAACGTAGATGTCTACCAAACACTATATGCTTATGCAGCAGCAAGAGATGGCTGCCTCTTGGAGGCTGTTGGAGGGCAATGCAGGGGGATGGTAGCGATCAATTTTTCATGAAAATAGCTTAGAAAACCAGGGGTTTTGCGATTTTGCCAAACAACTTTTCTGTCTGGGTATTCACTGTTTGAAAATGGCAACCCTGCGCTTAGCAGTCAAGTTGACCATAGCTAGCCAAGCACCAAGGAGCAGCTTATGTATATTCATGGTAACCAGGTAGTGTACAGACCAGGCATCCCCAAACTCGACCCTCCAGCTGTTTTGGGACTACAACTCCCATCATCCCTAGGTAACAGGACCAGTGGTCAGGGATGATGGGAATTGTAGTCCCAAAACAGCTGGAGGGCTGAGTTTGGGGGTGCCTGGTATAGACTGTTATTTGCTGTTTTCACTACTGTAGCTCCTACAGCCAATGTTGCAAGCTTCTGCTTAGGTTTTAAAAGCCACTTCTCCCATGGCATGAGAACTATACAAAGCTGCAAAGAATGTCACAGATGTGTGTACACATCAGGGCTGAGGCAGCTACCCCAGGCAGCAGGATACCCAGGGGCAGCAGATACCTAAGTTGATCTTTATTTTTGCCCCGCCCCACCTTGTTCCTGATGTAGATCTTTCCTAGCCTTTTCTTTTGTAGTATTTGTAATGGTCATATTGACAACATGGCTTTTGGCTTTTGAAGAATTCCTCATGACACCCATCACAATGCCCAACCTTTCTTACCGCTGAGTCCTATGTTCCATATTTCTAATTATCTTTTCTCTTTGTGGAACAATCTTTCATTAAAAAATGTCTGACTATGTTTATTTTCCTTGGTTCACGAAAAGAAAGATTATGGTACACAGATGAGTTGGCAACAGTAGAAAAAGCATTCAGTTCTGATTAGGTTAAACTGCAGGGAGTGGGAGATATATTTATACCCCATTTGAAAACTATGTGTGCTTTGATCATGCCAATACATATTGAAAACTAAGGACTTCATGTAAACTAATGTAGCTCAGCAAAGACCAACAAGACAGACAGTTGCCTTGGAGACCTGGTAATAACATTAGTAGAAAGCAATTGTGGTAAACAGAAATGAGATCAAATGACCAACATTTAAAAAACACATTTTACAGGAAAGTGATGGATACTTGTTTCAAAATACTGAGATCCTTTGGGGACCTATTCCCACAGCTTTTGTATAGGACAACAAGGAAATAAGAACTTGACAGGTGAAAAGTGAGTTTCGATCAAGGGAAAGTTTTAGAACCCAGCATTCAGGACTTATAGCCAACTTAGGGAAACAATAGAACATTTGTCTTTCTCAATTTGCAGGCTAGGTAGGTTGATTAGTTAGCAAACAGACCTATAGTTATAAAACATGTTAGTGATTAATTTTTTTCTGACTTGAGTTACAGTGCTTGCTTATTTTAAATTTATGGGTTATAACCAACTACATCCTACTCAGAGTAGACCCACTGAAACTAGCAGGCATAAGTTAAAGGTAAAGGTAAAGGGACCCCTGACCATTAGGTCCAGTTGTGACCGACTCTGGGGTTGCAGCGCTCATCTCGCTTTATTGGCCGAGGGAGCTTCCATGTGGTCATGTGGCCAGCAGGACTAAGCCGCTTCTGGCGAACCAGAGCAGCACACGGAAACGCCGTTTACCTTCCCACCGGAGCGGTACCTATTTATCTACTTGCACTTCGTACTTTTGAACTGCTAGGTTGGCAAGAGCAGGGACCGAGCAACGGGAGCTCACCCTGTCGCGGGGATTCGAACCGCTGACCTTCTGATCGGCAAGTCCTAGGCTCTGTGGTTTAACCCACAGCGCCACCTGCGTCCTGTAGGCATAAGTTAGCTGTGTCCTTTAATTGTAATGGATCTGATCTGTGTAGGAATAGCAATAGATGCAACTCCAGCTTAGCCCAATTAAGAGTGGCTAGCAATTGATAGTCCAGGAGCTGACTGTGTGCATTCTTTTTTTGGCTGTAATCCATGCTGTGAGTCTTGAGTGGTCCACAGAAGATGATTGGGTCTACTGATGAGCCCTCTTTACATATTGCTTGCACAAAGGGCCAACCAACGACTGTGGGGCCATGTGTTTAGACCTGCCCCTGGGGAACCTAAAGTGGGGAACCTTTTCTACCCATGTACCCCCCAAACACATGATTTAGAACTGTGGGTTCTACCTCAACACATGGAGCTTACCAAGTTATTCCTCTGTGCATAATGTGCTGGGAGGAGCCACATGAACTTGGGAACCAGGGTAAATGTGGGACTCCACTGCCTCTTTGTATCCATATTTCCCCTTCATGTCTCCTTTGAAAAAAATGGCATTCAGTGCTGTCATACACCTGAACACAGTTCTTCATTTCCATTTGTTACGATTTCCAATAGGTGAATGACAGATAAGAAGTTGAGTTGTAAAGTCAAAGTATTTCAGGGTTAGCTACTGAAACATTAAGCAGTAAGAAATGATTAGACAATGGGGAATGAGACAAAATGGGTTAAATGATTCAACAAGGACAAACACAGATGGGAAGTTAAGAAAACAGACTTGGTTCAAGGAGAATGGCAGCCCAGTTCCTACAAGATGGGCAAATCTGAGGAACAAACTGTTGTTGTTAGCCAGACAAAAAGCCAGCTGTTGGTAAGTTACTTATCCTTTGGAAAGTGTTTCATTTTTTTATAACTTTTCCAGTAGGGGTTACTGGCCTCTGGTGGTGGAATGTGAGTTGCAGTTCCTTCTGCTTTCCCAATGCTGCTTTATTTATGATGCTTCATAATCCAGCCAGATATTCACATCCATGTTCTAAAGTACGGAGATCACAAATGTGTTACGTGATGGGTTTCAACATTCATTCTGGTGTGAAACTATAGAAAGCTAATATTGATCACTGATTTTCAGAAGGAGCATATAATGCGAACAAAGGGGAGATAGAAGGCTTGGATTTGGAGGAGATTTCTATGAAGAGTGAGTTGAAACTAATCACTTCAGTTAAAAACACCAATTTAATGCCTAATTCTCTCCACTTTATTTTTCAACACCCTACCTCTGGTTTCATACTATAGCTCTGTAAACATAGACAGATACTTGTAGTGTCACATACCCAACCTCTCTGTGACCCAAACAAGAAATAATGCAGAGAAAACATGTCATTTTTCCAGCCATGCACTAAACACATACAGTGGTACCTCGGGTTACATACGCTTCAGGTTACAGACTCTGCTAACCCAGAAATACTGCTTCAGGTTAAGAACTTTGCTTCAGGATGAGAACAGAAATCGTGCTCCGGCAGTACGGCGGCAGCAGGACGCCCCATTAGCTAAAGTGGTGCTTTAGGTTAAGAATAGTTACAAGTTAAGAACAGATCACGAATTAAGTACTTAATCCGAGGTACCACTGTAGTATATTAATTCAGACTTTAGGCTAGGTACAGCTAATACTTTTGGGAAACATTGCCTATTTCTCACATTGTTCTTAGCCTTGCCTAGTATGCCATTCATGAAGAGATATATTCAGGACTTCCGGTCGGCGCCAGCGTCTTAATGGCGGTCTTTGCCTCGAGCTCCGAGGCAGGACTGCTTCACGAGTTCGGGTCTGACCCGCTACGGCGAGCGGGGGACCCCTAAAATCACAGGCGCAGAAGCCTGTGAACAAGGAGATTCGGTGGGCACCTTTGCACCCCCCGGTATCGCAAAGGAGTCTTTTTAAAGGCTCCGGAGCGGCATCGGGAGCGAGTGCGGTGCTGAGGATCGCAACCCAGCTCGTGGAGTGAAGCCGCGTCGCCATTGACGGAGAGCGCCGATTCCTTCCTGAAATTACCGATTGGCAACAAACCTGTGAGTAGGAACTCTAAAATATTGAAAACGGACTATTTTTAAGAAGATTTGGCCGAAAACGGGAAAGGCAAAAATTAAGGAAGTCAGCCTCCCGGAACTGCACGATTAACGCAGCAATGAAAAGAACTTGCTGTATTTAAAAGAAACGTCTTGTTTGAACTTTGCTAAACCCTGACATTGAAAGGACCTTCCCCCCACGAAGCGGGAGTAGGGGGGAAGGAAAATTTGGCTCAATTTAAACCGCTAGAAGAAGTAAATTGTGAATGGAAACTCTCCGCTGCCGATACCTTTGATCAGGCTGCCTGAACGGAGAGCGCTTGAAACGAACTGTCAAAAAGAGAGGACTGTGGATACAAAGTAAGAATATATTTGGAACATAATAACGGGACCTTACTTAGTAGATCCAGATTTCTAAATTGCAACAAAGTAAGACTTTGGGTTGAATTTTATTTTTTTGGGGACATTGTATGGCTACTCGCTTCACTGTTTCTTTGTTATTCCTGCTTGGATACAATTTCCCCCTCTAGAGGACTAAAACAGAGACTGCAGTATTGAAGTAAAGAACTGGGATTTTCCACTTGTAACTTTCCTGTGAGAACGACCTTGAGTTATGAGCACGCCACTTGATGAAATATCAACAAGAAGTAAAACAAAGCAAGCTCAAAAGCAGGCTCAGAAAAGAACCTCTATATCAGGAGCAGCAGCTGGACAAGAGAGAGTAACAACAGCATCAATGGATTCTATGACACAGGCACTGCTCAAAATAAATCAATCTTTGGAAGTACTCACTAAGCAATCTACAGAAAACTCCAAGAAGTTGACAGAGTTAACAACAAGACTCGACTTGAACACAACGACTATATCGTCTAACACAGAGTCTATAAATCGTTTGATACAAGAAAGTACCGAAACAAGGAAAATAGCTGAATCTGCTAAAATTACTGCCGAGGAAGTCAAGGGAAAATATGTACCTATTGCAAAGAAGGTACATGAACATGATGCAACCTTAGCTCTTATGGAACTGGAGAGGAAAGGTAAAAATCTGAAATTGAGATTGGTACCAGAAGAGGAAGAGGGCAACCTTGGGGAATTTCTCACAGATAAATTTCAGGAATTTTGGACTGATGAACTAGAAGGAGAAGAAGATGAATTTGTAATAACTACAGCCTTCCGGATTGGCAGAAAGCAAGGCAAGAAACCAAGGGACTGTCTAATTACCTTAAGATCCAAGGAAGAAAGAGACAAAATATTTGTCAGAGCCACCCTGGGTCCCAGCTCACAAGAGACCAAAGTCCAGTCCAAGCTATATACAAAAGGTTTTATTGAAGATCATTGTCGTCATTACATCCAAACTCCGTGGCTCCGCATCTGTTACCCTTAGATGTTAGAAGTCCCCTCTGAGTCCGTCCCTCCCCTGCACCAATTTAAGAGGCTTGTACTGCTCCACCTTTTCCTCTCTTTCCTTTTCCGCAGGGTCTTCCTGCCCCCCTGTCTTCCGTCTTTCCGGGACTCCCCAGAGGCTGAGTCTTCTCCCGCCTGCTCCCCCCTCCTTCGTGCTTTGGCACCAGGCTCCTCCTCAGAGCTCTCCTCATTTCCGCGCGCCTCTATATTTGAACTTGGCGCGCGTACGTTGCCTCTGACCTTCCTTTCTACAGTTACGCTGCTCTCGGTACTACACTCCTCCCTTTCAGGCAGGACGTCTTGCTCCGAACTCCTCCCCCTTCCTCCTTCCTGTCCTGCTCTTTCTGACACACTGGCAACTCCCCCCCCTCTACTCCGTTCCGACAGGGGAGCTGGTCCCGCTTTGCCACTCCCACTGGGGATTCCCTCTTCGTTCCCCTCTCTCTGACTGATTCCCTCTCTATTGCCCCTTGGCCTGACCAGGGGGGCTCCCTTCTGGGAATCCTCTGATTCGCTAGACGGACTTTGGGACAACCTCGGCTCGTTGTCGTCCTCTTCCTCCTCGCCCTCGCTCTCTGTCTCCTCTCTCCCTAAAACCCTGACATCCATCCCCCCCTCGAAGCCCCCCCTTCCCCCCTTCCGCTCATCGGGTGCAGGTTGTGGAAGCTGCCGCTCTTCGGAGGCGGACGCAGGATACAGATTCTGCACCTCCATCTCCTCTGTTTGCAGTTCGTTGTACGAGTGTTCGAATTCGGGTTCTTGACCCAAGGTGTTCTCTTCTCCCTCCTCCATTGGTACCTGGTCCGGTGCTGCCTGCCAAGGTCCCGTCAGCCATTTCCTGCGCCAGTCCTCCTCTGGTTGCTCGTCCCACCAATAAGAGGGTTCTGTGTCCACCCCCGAACACGATCCCCTGGGCGAGTTGGAGTCCGGTGACCTTTCTTCAGCTGAAGAAAAGCCGTGGAAAGTGCTGCCTGAACATGTGGGCGTAAAGAGCCAGTCATCAAAGTACTCGGCTGGCATGGGTCTATGAGGGAAAAGGGCATGGAACTCGTCTTTTAAAAGAGGTTCGTCTAAGGCGTAGCCCGGCACCCAACCATTGGCACTGACTGGGGCACCCTCTCTGACTAGAAAATATTCTACTCCCTCTTGCCCCCATCTCGAGTCCAGGATCTCTGTGACCTCGTTGAGTGGTTCGGCCCTAGGCGCCCTCTCCCTCTCCTGTGACTTAGTGTGTTGTTGCGTGACTGTGTCAGACTCCTGAAACCTGTGCGGTGCCTTGTAGGGAGTGAGCACCGATCTATGAAAGACCGGGTGCACTCTGGAACCTTCGGGGAGGGCTAGTCGAAAGGCTACAGGGTTGATTTTAGCCTCCACCTGGTACGGCCCTAACTGCCTGTGCCCCAGCTTCTTCTTGGCCAACGACTTGGCTGGCATCGCTTGGGCCGCTAACCACACCCAGTCCCCCACCTGGATCTCCTCTCCCTCTCTCCTGTTTTTGTCAGCCTGCACCTTATATGCTTGCTTGGCCAGCTCTAAATGTCTCCGCAACTCTTCGTGCACCTCCTGCAGCTCCGCTGCAAACTGGTCGGCTCCTTGCGGCACCCCCTCTCCCGGTGCCACGAACCCCGGGAAGGTTCTGGGGTGACGACCATTGTTCGCGAAAAACGGCGTCACCCCCGTGGACGCGTGCTTCGTGTTGTTATAGGCAAACTCTGCCATCGGCAGGTAGTCCACCCAAACTGCTGGTCGCTGGTTGGCGTAACATCTCAGGTACTGCTGCATGATCGCGTTGACCCTCTCAGCTTGGCCGTTGGTTTGTGGGTGTCTCGCCGACGTGAGGTTGATCTTGACGTTCAGGATACCTAAAAGCTTCTGCCAAAAATTGGAAACAAACTGGCGCCCCCTGTCGGACAGGATGGACTGCGGCAGCCCATGCACCTTGAACACGTGATCGATGAAGAGTTTGGCAGTCTGTTCCGCCGTCGCCACCTTTGCGCATGGAATGAAGTGCGCCATCTTGGTGAACAGGTCCACAACCACCAGTACCGCCGTCTTCCCCTGGAGCTGGGCAGGTCAGTAACGAAGTCCAGAGCTACCCTCTCCCACGGTTGCTGTGGCGTTTCCAGCGGTTCCAACAGCCCCGCTGGCTTCTGGTGTACTGGCTTGAACCTCTGACAAGTGTCACACCTGGCGACGTAATCCGCTACCTCTCCACGCATCCGGGGCCACCAAAAGTCTCTTGCCACCAGTTCTATTGTCTTCTCCTTACCGAAGTGGCCCGCACTGGGGGCGTCGTGCAACTGCTGCAGAACCTTTGCGCGAAGCTCGTCGCTTGGCACGTAGAGGGCACCTTTGCGAGTTAGCAGCCCGTCGCGTAGTTGGAACTCTTCGCCACTCTGCACACCTCTGCGCAATTCCTCCATCTTGGACTGTGCGAACTGATCCACTTGCAACGCGCGTCGCACCGCGTCCAGATCTACTGTGGCGGCAGCGCACGACCACGCCTGCGGTGCGAAAATGTGCTTGGCTGCTACAGGCGCCGCTTCATCGAGATATTGCGGTTTCCTGGATAGCGCATCGGCTATAACGTTGGAATCTCCTGGGACGTACTCTATCCGAAAGTCGAAATCCGCGAAGAATTCCGCCCAGCGCATGTGCCTCTGGCTTTGGAGCTTCGCCGTGCGCCAATACTCTAGGTTCTTGTGATCCGTGCGGACCTGTACTGTGTGCTTGGCTCCTATGAGGAAGTGTCGCCACGCTTTGAAAGCTGCGTGAATGGCTAACAGCTCCCTGTCCCATATGGTGTAGTTTTGCTCCGCTCTGCTGAGCTTTCTGGAGTAAAAGGCACCGGGTCTCCAGTTTCCATGTGGATCTTCTTGCAGGAGTACGGCTCCAACCGCTCTGTCTGACGCGTCGGTCTCTAGTCGTATGGGCTTGCCTGGATTCACGTGCAGCAGCTGCTCCTCGGAGGCGAAAAGGCTTTTAAGCTTCTGAAAAGAGCGCTCCGCCTGTTCCGTCCACACGAACCTCTTTTTCTTGGAACTGAGAGTGTCCGTGATCGCTGCCGTCTCCTTTGCAAAACCTCTGATGAATTTGCGGTAGAAGTTGGCGAAGCCGATGAATCTTTGGACTTCCTTCCGATTGCGAGGGCTCTTCCAGTCCAACACCGCGCGGACCTTGGCGCTGTCCATGGCCAGCCCCTTGTCGGACAGCTTGTAGCCTAGGAAATCCACGTCCGTCACATCAAACTGGCACTTCTCTAACTTGGCGTAGAGCTTGTTCTCCCGTAGTCTCTGCAGGACTTCCTTTACGTCCTTCTCATGGGCCTCCTCCGTTTCCGAAAAGATCAGGATGTCGTCGAGGAAACACACGCATTTCTTGTAGAGAAGTCCCGCTAGCACGTGATGCATAAATGCTTGGAAGACGTGAGATCCATTTTGGAGACCAAATGGCATAACTCTGTATTCGTACGTGCCCAGAGGCGTGAACATGGCCGTCTTCCACTCATCGCCCTCCCGGATGCGTATGAGGTTATACGCTCCACGCAGATCCAATTTGGTGAAGATCTTCCCCTTCCTTACGGTTGCCAGGAGATCATCTATCTTGGGCATGGGGAAGGCCTTGGGTTTGGTCTTACTGTTTATGAATCGATAGTCCACAATGAGTCTTTTCTGGGGCGTGTCTTTCTTCTTTACAAAGAAAACAGGACTGCCCCCCACCGCTTTCGATTCTCGGATGAATCCGCGCTTCAAATTGTGCTCTATGAACTCCCTGAGTTCTTGCATCTCGTCCTCAGACATGGAATACAGCTTTGCAGTCGGCAACTGCGCCCCTGGCACCAGGTCGATGGCACAATCATAAGGCCTGTGGGGCGGCAACTGGTCAGCTTCCTTCTCGCAGAAAACCTCCAGGAACCCCTCGTACTTGCGGGGTACTGCCTGCACCATGCCAAGTTGCAACTGCTGCTCAGCTCCCTCCTCCTGGCTGGACTGGATGCAATGTTGAGCACAGTACGATGAGCAAAAGGTGATCTGCCGTTGGTACCACACTACAGCAGGACTGTGTCTCTCCAGCCAACTCATGCCTAATACTATAGGCGTGTCTGAAAGGCGGGTGACATTGAAGCTGATGACTTCTCGATGATTTCCAATCCTCATCACCATGGGAGGCGTCTGTTGCACAACTTGTCCTCCTAGCAATTTCCTGCCATCCACCGTGACTACGTTCAGAGGTGTTGTCGCTGGCAGAAGCGCTATGCGATGCTGCTTGACAAAGTGCGTCCCCACAAAATCTGCGTTGCTCCCAGAATCAATCGTGATGGGGACTTCCAGGGTGGTTCCATTCGGCAACTGAAGTGTTGCAGTGAGCTGCACCGCTGGCTTGGGTGGTAAAGGGTCTGTGCGTTGCAAAAGCGCTGGGGACTGCTCTACAGATTCGCCTGGCTGAGCCCCAGCAGCTCTGCTTCCAGCCAGGCACTGTCGTTTCCCTGAGGTTGCTCTGCTTGCATCATTTCTGCTGCAACAGTTGCTAAAGCTGCAGTGTGTTTCTGCAGCCTCTGGGGACACTCTTTCGCCATGTGCTGTGCACTGTCGCAAATGTAACACTTCCTGGTCCCTCTAGGAGGCTTTGCCTTCACTGCACCGGAAGCTGGGGCTCTGGCTGTTGCTTGAGCCTTAGCACCACCAAGTTCCATGGGCTCCTCCCCCTGCCTTCCCAGTGGCGAAGGATGTGACTGACTGAACTCCCTGGGGATGAAAGAAGACGTCCTCGCTGGTGGACGCACCTGACGTTCTTCCTCAGTGTGCCAAGGACGTCCCTCGTGCCGTATCCCAATCGCCAAAGCCCTCTGCACAAGCTCCTCCAGGGTCTGGGGTCTGTCTCCCCTGGCAAGTTCATCCTTAATGGGACCGCTGAGCCCCTCCCAGAACAAATCCCTCACAGGTGCACAATCCTTCTCCCAGCTTAGCGCAGTCAGTAAAGCAAAAAATCTAGAATGGTACTGACGCACAGTGGCTTTGCCTTGCCGCAATCCAAAAATTTCCCTGCGTGCAAGATCCACATCTACAGTAGACTGGAAGCAGGCATCCATCGCTTTAATGAATTCATCTGCATCGCGGCGGGCAGGGCCATCTTCACGCCACAAATTGCGCAACCAGTCTCTGGCCGGCCCATGCAAGTGAGAAACAATAAACCCCACTTTCTCCTCCTCATCTTTAAAGTCATGACGAAGCAAGTGCAATGCATACAAAACGTCTGCTCTGAAACTGGGGTAGTGCTTCAGGTTCCCATCGAAGTGGGTGACTAGGCTGCCCCCCCTCCGTCCAAATCCAATCCCCTCTGATCTGGACCCTGGGAACCCTTCCCTGCTTGCACGTTCCCACCTTGTTTGCAGGTCCTGGCAGCGCTTCTCCATTTCGTCATGCTTCTTCTGAGACGCAAGGACTGCAGCAGTGAGTTCGGAAACTGTAGTTCGCAGCGCTGTCAACTGCTCCTCCGCAGTCATGGCTGTCACCGTTCGTGAGCTTTGCAAAAAAAAATTTTTGCGTTCTTTGGAGGGGACTTTCTGTCAGAGCCACCCTGGGTCCCAGCTCACAAGAGACCAAAGTCCAGTCCAAGCTATATACAAAAGGTTTTATTGAAGATCATTGTCGTCATTACATCCAAACTCCGTGGCTCCGCATCTGTTACCCTTAGATGTTAGAAGTCCCCTCTGAGTCCGTCCCTCCCCTGCACCAATTTAAGAGGCTTGTACTGCTCCACCTTTTCCTCTCTTTCCTTTTCCGCAGGGTCTTCCTGCCCCCCTGTCTTCCGTCTTTCCGGGACTCCCCAGAGGCTGAGTCTTCTCCCGCCTGCTCCCCCCTCCTTCGTGCTTTGGCACCAGGCTCCTCCTCAGAGCTCTCTTCATTTCCGCGCGCCTCTATATTTGAACTTGGCGCGCGTACGTTGCCTCTGACCTTCCTTTCTACAGTTACGCTGCTCTCGGTACTACACTCCTCCCTTTCAGGCAGGACGTCTTGCTCCGAACTCCTCCCCCTTCCTCCTTCCTGTCCTGCTCTTTCTGACACACTGGCAACTCCCCCCCCTCTACTCCGTTCCGACGGGGGAGCTGGTCCCGCTTTGCCACTCCCACTGGGGATTCCCTCTTCGTTCCCCTCTCTCTGACTGATTCCCTCTCTATTGCCCCTTGGCCTGACCAGGGGGGCTCCCTTCTGGGAATCCTCTGATTCGCTAGACGGACTTTGGGACAACCTCGGCTCGTTGTCGTCCTCTTCCTCCTCGCCCTCGCTCTCTGTCTCCTCTCTCCCTAAAACCCTGACAATATTGAACCTACATTTCCAGAAGGCATTGATTATTAAGAATTCTCAAATACAGATTTATAAAGATATCCCTAAATATTTTTTGGAGGTGAGGACTCAATTTAAAGATCTAGTGGATTTGCTGAAAAAAAACAATACTCCATTCAGATGGGAGTTCCCACAAGGGTTGTCCTTTAACTTCAAAGGGAAGAAAATCAAAATAAAAACAATTCAAGATAAGGAACACTTTTTGGAGAGAAACTTTGAGGATTTTCAAAAAGGAACTGTGACTGAGGGAGAAATACCAGATATTGCAAATTTATCATTTGGACTGAACCCAGCACCGACCGATCAGGAACAAGAACTTGGAGCGGTTGGTGGAAAAGACACCCAATAACAAAAAATGTCTCTGCAACTCCTGAGTTGGAACTGCAATGGCCTTAACCATCCCCGAAAAAGGACCCAAGTCTTTCATATACTAAAGAAAGAGCAATTGGATATAATATGTTTGCAAGAAACTCATATTGCCAGAATACACAGAAAACTCTTGATAAATAAAAGATTAGGACTGGAATTTATTTCCTCAGATAAAGTTAAGAAAAGAGGAGTCGTGATCTATGTTAAGGAAAAATGGGAACCAAAAATGATCTTTAAAGATGAACAAGGAAGGTTTCTGGCAGTGGAAATTCAAATACAAGGAGAAAAAATTTTGATTGTAGGAATTTATGCACCTAATGAGGGGAAGGCTGAATTCTTCAAGAAGTTGCATGAGACATTAACGGACTTTATGGACCATAAAATAATAATGATGGGCGATATGAATGGAGTCGTCTCCACAAATATGGACAAAGCTCAAAGACAAGTAATCTCTAAGGATGGGAGACTACCAAAGACCTTTTTTGAATTGACTGACACAATGGACTTGATCGACATTTGGAGAACAAGGAACCCTCTGGAAAGAGAGGGGACCTTCTTCTCTGAAGCAAAAATGACATGGACCAGGATTGACCAAATATGGATTTCTAGTTATCTGGCACCAAGGGTTAAAAATACAGAAATCTGCCCAAAAACCTGCTCTGACCACAATGCAGTAAAGATGGAAATGAAATTGACAACAGCTGGAACTTTCAGATGGAGAATGAATGACACCCTTTTTAGAGATGAAGAAATTATAGAAAAGGCCCAGAAAACTCTGAAAGATTATTTTGAAATAAACCTTAGAACAGATCTGGAAAGAAGAATAATATGGGACGCAAGTAAGGCTGTCATGCGTGGTTTTCTAATTCAACAAAATTCGATAAAAAGGAAACAACAAAATGAGAAGAAAGAAAAAATCTGGAATCAGATGAAAGAAGGAGAGAAGAAACTGAGGTCAAAACCAAAATCTCAGGAGATTTTAAGAGAAATAAAATACTACCAGACCCAATATATGGAACTGATGAACCAAGAAATAGAATGGAAAATAAAACAAATGAGGCAAAAAACTTTTGAATCAGCAGACAAATGTGGGAAATTGCTGTCATGGCAATTGAAAAAGAGGCAAAAGTTGAATACTGTGACGTCCCTTGAGGTAGATGGGAAATTTATAAACAAGCCAAATGAAATCAGTAATTGTTTCCAAAGTTTCTTCAAGAAATTATACGCACAAGGGCCGAAAGATGAACAAGAGATAGAAGAATTTATTAAAAAATATGGACTATCAAAGATCTCGGAAAAAAATAAAAGGACTTTAAATGAAAAAATTACGAACCAGGAAATTGAGGGTGCCATCCAGAATATGCAATTGGGAAAATCACCAGGGCCAGATGGACTTACGGCGAGATACTACAAAGCAATGAAGGAATGGTTAATACAACCATTGAAAGAAGTGTGTAACCAAATCTTGGAGGGGAAAAAGGCTCCCGAATCGTGGAAAGAAGCGTTTATCTCACTTATACCGAAGACAGAAACTGAGAAACATCAAGTTAAGAACTACCGCCCTATATCACTCTTAAATGTGGATTATAAAATTTTTGCAGACATTTTAGCAAAAAGATTTAAAAAAGTGTTGTTAGAGGAGATTCAGAAAGACCAAACAGGCTTTCTCCCAGGGAGACATATGTCAGATAATGTAAGGAATATTATAGACATTTTGGAACTATTGGAGACTGATATAAATAGAAAAGCAGTACTGATTTTTGTGGACGCGGAGAAAGCCTTTGACAATATTTCTTGGAGTTTTATGAGGAAGAATCTCCACGGGATGGGGGTAGGCCAAAACTTTGAAAACGGTATAGGTGCAATATATTCAGAGCAAAAAGCTAAATTAATTGTGAATGGTGTAGTTATGGATGAAATTCCAATAGAAAAAGGGACACGACAGGGTTGCCCAATATCCCCTCTATTATTTATATCGGTCCTGGAGGTGTTGTTGAATATGATTAGAAGGGATCAGCTGGTTGAAGGAATACACCTCGGAGCTAAACAATATAAGTTAAGAGCATTTGCAGATGACCTAGTTTTGACATTACAACAGCCAGAAGTCAGTACAAAAAGAGTTTTAGAATTAATTGAAATATTTGGTCAAGTGGCTGGTTTTAAACTAAATAAGCAAAAGACAAAGGTACTGGAAAAAAATCTAACGATGGGGGAAAAAGATAGCTTTCAAAGGGAAACTGGTTTGGAGATAACAAAAAAGGTGAAATATCTGGGGGTGAATCTAACATCCAAAAATATGAACCTGTTTAAAGACAATTATGAGAAATGCTGGTTAGAAGTGAAGAAAGATCTTGACACATGGTCCAGATTGAGATTATCCTTGTTAGGCCGAATTGCTGTTATTAAGATGAATGTATTGCCGAGATTGTTGTTTCTGTTCCAGACATTGCAAATTATAGACAAGATGGATTGTTTCAAGAAGTGGCAGAAAGATATATCTAAATTTGTCTGGCAGGGCAAAAAACCCAGAATAAAATTTAAGATTTTAACTGATGCAAAAGAAAGGGGGGGTTTTGCGCTGCCGGACTTAAGACTTTATTATGAAGCAGCAGCTTTTTGCTGGTTGAAGCAATGGCTACTTCTTGAAGACACAGATATTTTAGACTTGGAAGGGTATGATAACAATTTTGGCTGGCATGCATATTTATGGTATGACAAGGTAAAGATCTATAAAGGCTTTAAAAATCATATTGTCAGGAAAGCTTTATATAATGTTTGGAATCGATATAAGGATTTGTTGGAAAATAAAACACCCAGATGGTTGTCACCAATGGAAGCTAGAGCGGTAAAAAAACTTAACATGGACTCTAATTGGCCAAAATATAGTGAAATTATAGAATATGATGGTGAAAAAGTTAAATTACAGAGTTTTGAGAAATTAAAATCCAAAGTTCGAGACTGGTTACATTACTATCAGATAAATGAGACTTTTAAACAGGACAAGAAACTAGGATTCCAGAAAGAGAGGTCAAAATTGGAAACAGAACTGTTAGAGACCAATACTAAGAATTTGTCTAAAATGTATAACTTGTTGCTGAAATGGAATACACAGGATGAAACAGTTAAATCAGCTATGATCAAATGGGCACAAGACTTAGGTCATGATATTATGTTTGCTGACTGGGAACAGTTATGGACCACAGGACTTAAATTTACGGCATGTAGTGCCTTGAAAGAAAACATAATGAAAATGATCTATAGATGGTACATGACTCCAGTCAAGCTTGCAAAGATATATCATTTGCCCAGTAACAAATGTTGGAAATGTAATGAATGTGAAGGAACTTTCTATCATCTTTGGTGGACCTGCCCAAGGGTTAAAGCCTACTGGGAAATGATCTATAATGAAATTAAGAAAGTCCTTAAGTGGACATTTGTAAAAAAACCGGAGGCTTTTCTCTTGGGCATGGTCGGCCAATTGGTACCAAAAAAAGATAAGATCTTTTTTATGTATGCAACTACAGCAGCAAGAATACTTCTAGCAAAGTATTGGAAGATGCAAGAACTACCTACTCTGGAAGAATGGCAGACGAAGGTGACTGAATTCATGGGACTGGCAGAGATGACCGGCAGAATCCGTGATCAGAGGAAGGAGACAGTGGAAGAGGACTGGAAAAAATTTAAATTATATCTTAAAAATTGTTGCAAAATTTTGGACTGACAAAATGTCAAGGGTTAAGAAATAGAGAATTATAGTTGGAAATATTTAAGTTAAGAAAATCATGAAGGAAATCAAATTTTGAAAAGGAATGAAGGATTGCTAAAAATTTTGGACACAGGGGTGCAGTGAAGGGGAGGCATGGGGAAGTCATGTATTGTTTGTTTGTTTGTTTAATTTTGTGTTTTTTGTTTTATGAAAATTAATAAAAATTATTTTAAAAAAAAAAAACATGAAGAGATATATTCAGAGTCTCACTGAAGCTTGTGGAGTTTATGCCCTAAATGGAGCCTTTCCAACTATTCCCTTCATGTACAGATAGGTAACAAAATAGGGGATAGCAAAGGCTTCAGGCTTCTCCATGGGATTTATGTCCAAGTACATGAGCCTAGGATTGCAGCCTTATAACCAAGCAAGTAGTAACTTTAATGCAAACGGCTGGCTTCTGAATTAATTTATATATTTTAAGATATCCTTTTATGGGAGAAAAGGATTCTTTTAAGGATCCTTTTATGGGTTGCAGCCACGCAGCAAATATTTCTCATGTTCTGTGTCCTGACTTCTAGCCTACCAAGATGTAGGACATAAATGTCAGAACACTATACCAAAAGTTGCTTCACTGCTGAGTAATTTGCAAAATACGAATCAAATAAGCTCCACTTTACATCACATACTCCCTTTTCATTGTTCTGCACTTCCCACACTGTTTTCGCTAATAATTATTTCAGCAATGTTTACAGTACAGTAATTCAGAACTAATTATTATTAATTCCATGCGACCTCTCCACTGCCGTATCGCTCAGCTAGCCGACTGCAGTGTTACCTTGCAGAAATGGCTGGCTCAGAATGCAGGGAAATAGAGAAGGCTGAGATTTGATCATTCTTGGCTATGATAATGGATATCAACATTTTCTACAACCCCCCGTTTTTTAAAAAGACTAGTCTTTGTTTTTCACAGAGGAAGCACAGCTACTCAATGAGTAGAGCGATGCCCCCACATGTACTTTCTGTAGCACTTAGCATCTTTGGTGTCAATAGCAGCTTCAGAATGATTTACAACAACAACAACAACAACAACAACAACAACAACAACAACAACAACAAAGGCACGAAGGGGAAGGTTAGTTCCCCCAAAACAACATGGTCACAATCCAGATTGGCTTCCATGGCGGGTTTTTCTAAAGAGAAGTAGCAGGTCCCAAGGCTAGGTTTCAACTTGTAGACTGAAGATAAGAACATAGGACTAACCTGCTGGATCGATCATTTCATTTCATTCATTTATTAGACTTATTAGCTGCTTGTCACTCGAAGGTTACCATGCGACAGCAAAAAGAGATACACAGTACATTGAGGGGGGGAAGTGAGGGAAATAATATAATGCATTAATACATTGATATTTCCTATAACATAGCATCCATTTAAAAAGCATACTCAGCTAAGAAACAAAGCAATAATTGAACCCATTAAATAACATTAAAAAAATAAATAAATCTCAACTTCCTCCTGGTCCAAAAATCACTCACGTCAAACCAACAATTTCCCCCCTTTAGCCTCCCTCCCCACCCAGAAGTCTGGTGTCAAAGCCAGCTGTTGCATATACCGGTAAGTGGTGGGTGGGTCCACTGTCTTCCAGGGCTAGTCCGGCATCTCTCCTCTCCCTTTGGGGGGAGCAAAAGCAAAGCAAAGCAGGAAGATGGTATCAAAAGTTTTATCCGCTTTGCAGTTGGTCCAGCTACAGTAATGCTCCTTTTCCAGCTGCTGGTGGGGGTGTCAATGGCCCATCTAGCCCAGCACCAAGTTCTCCCAGTAGCCAGCCAGTTTCCTGTGGGAAGCATGCAAGGAGGACCTCAGCTCAGCAGCCCTCTCCCCCCCCCCCCCGCCGCCATTTCCAGGAACTGATATTCAAAAGCATACTGTATCCAAAAATGCAGGTAGAACATGGCCATTGTGGCTAGAAGTGGTGATTGCCTTATATCCTGTTAATTCATCTAATCCTCTTTCAAAGCCATCACGTTGGGAGGCCATTACTGCCCCCTGTGGGAACAAGTCCCATAGGTTGTGCACTGTATGAAGAAGTCCTTTCTGTTTTATCTGTCCTGAATCTTCCAACTTTAAATGGCTTTATATTTTGCACTTAGGTAATTTATATAATACAAGACAAGCTGTTTCTACAGATACATTAACATCGTTCATGCTCTTTTTGTAGTCAAAGTATGATTAATTCATACCCATATGTGTTTCTCAGCAACATAGAAAATATGCACACAAATTTACTATTTGGAGCTGTTAGGTTTTTTTATTATATGGCAAATATGTTTGATCCTATGTTTTGTTTTGGTTTTTTTGGTGGCTGAGTAAGAAAGGAGTGAACTGAAGCCAGCTAATACTCAAGGATTTCTTTTATTCTTCCTGTCGGGCAAGGGCTAGATGTATTTGTCACATTGAGGTCTGGTTCGCTTGCTGTATCTCTGTGGCTTTCCTGCCATTTTTCAGATGTTCCTAATTGCTATACAAAAAGATCAGAAACAATTCAATTTCTATGCAGTCACAGTGCTGGTTCTCCCCCCAAGTTGGAACCTGCTGATAACTATGAAATTGTTTTCTTATGACTTTGTGAACTGCTGTCCCTTAAGGGCTGAGATAATATCACTAAACTCATTCCGCTTCATTCTTGACTGCTCCTAGTTGTAGAGATTTTGTCCCCAAATGGAAAAGCCATAATGCGTTTGAGCTGTACCCTGGGTGTTCATGTATACCAGCAATTATACAGGATCCAGCTCACAAGTTATAAACTCTAGGCAGCTGAGCAATGGAGAGAGAAGAGTGGTGTTCTGAAGATTAAAAGGTGACTACCGACAGCTCCTACTGTAGGCTAGCAGTGACAAGTCATTACAAAGCAACTCAGTCATTCCTATCATTTGTAGTAAACTGTCCCTTGGTGAAATTTAACCAAACTATCTTATTCACAGCAGGAGTTAGAACACCAATAGCATTTTATTAGTGATATTGAAACCTGTCCATAGATTTATTTTTCTTTTGTAGAACTAAGGAATACAAGTTACAGTGGTACCTTGGGTTACAGACGCTTCAGGTTACAGACACTTCAGGTTACAGACTCCGCTAACCCGAAAGTTAAGAACTTTACCTCAGGATGAAAACAGAAATCGTTCGGGTTAAGAACTTTACCTCAGGATGAAAACAGAAATCGTTCGGGTTAAGAACTTTACCTCAGGATGAAAACAGAAATCGTGCAGCGGTAGCGGGAGGTCCCATTAGATAAAGTGGTACCTCAGGTTAAGAACAGTTTCAGGTTAAGAACGGACCTCCAGAACAAATTAAGTTCTTAACCCAAGGTACCACTGTATATCAAGAATCTGTAATTAGATACACATTTTCCTCACCATATGTTACAGTGGTACTAGGCCTGACATCAATATGCCCCACTCCTAAGGCAAGCATGTCCATACCTACAAATGTTGGGTTTCAGACATTCCATATTGAATGAACATATTTGGCATCCAGTGATATTGTCTGTCCAGGCGTTGTTTGACTATAACTCCCATAATTCAATCATGCCCAACCATTGGGGAGAATGACTGGGGCTAATGGGAAGGAGATTGAACATCCAGAGGGCACCAGGTTGGACTGGTTTCTACTAATTACAACCCATTGAAATTCAACAATATATAATGAACATCATATGATAATACAGTAGACCCACAACAGATGCTGGGGTTACACCCCAGGGGTCCTTGTGCAAAGTTGGAACAACCCCTGGAACCACCCCCACCACTCAAGATCTTGCAAGATCTTGTGGGAGCTTCGCAGGGGCCTTGTGCAGCCCTCTCAGAGCCCTGTAAGCAAGGCACAGGGCTGTTTCTACAAATAAAAAATCTTCAGGTGGCCCCATGAGATCTCACAAGAGCTTCCAGAGCTCAGTAAGCTTAGTAAGTCTCCCGTCCCTTATCTATCTATCTATCTATCTATCTATCTATCTATCTATCTATATCTATCATATATCTATCATCTATCAATCATCTATCTATTTGAAATCCATCTAAAGCTGCAATAATTTAAGAAAAATAAGTGTATTTTGTGGGCCTACTGAACTAGTTAAATACATCAGACCTTCCACAGGCCTTCTATGATTAAAAACGTCCTTGCAGAAGTTGAGGAAGAAATTTGCCTTTCAGCCATCCCAGAGAAGGAAGCTCCAAGGCAAAGGCACTACTGCTCAGAAGTCACATATTTCATTCTTCAATACACATTATTTGACGGTGCTGACCAGATGAAATGTAATAGTGTTTGACAAGCAGCAAACAAGATTGTTAGCATTTGACAGTGTTTGGAAGTACACATTCAGTAGCATTTAGAAGACACACAGCAGAGTTCAGTAGTTGACAATATGATGGCAACTGATGTGTCCATGGATCTTCTTATTAATTAATTAATTAACCAACCAGGCAGGCAGGCAGGCACACTTTCTTTAAACAGTATGTGTGTGAGAAAGCTATTTCCCCTGCTCTGAGCTCCTTGGAGGAAGGACAGGGGAGGAGATTGTAGAATGGCGTGAAGAAAGAGAACTTTTAAAGCCTTTCTGGCAGACGGTGTTTACAGAAATAAGTTATATTATAGACCAACATGTGGAATGTGCCTCAAGTTTGGGATTGTTAATTTAAAGAAGAGCAACCTTCTTTGTTTTAAAGAACTAATTAATTTTCTCTGCTACTAGTGGTGAAGCATTGGAAAGGATTGGACCATCTGTGTATCTCTCCTTGTTAACAGAATGAATGGTCTATTGCTTCCAGTAGCACCTTAAAGACCAACTAAGTCAGTTCTAGGTATGAGCTTTCGTGTGCATGCACACTTCTTCAGATACACAGTGTATCTGAAGAAGTGTGCATGCACACGAAAGCTCATACCAAGAACTGACTTAGTTGGTCTTTAAGGTGCTACTGGAAGGAATTTGTTTTGTTTTGACTATGGCAGACCAACACGGCTACCTATCTGTAACTGGTCTATTGCTGTTTCCAAAAAAAATTAACAGTGATTATAGGCAAATTTGTTGAAACATTGTATCCTTTTATTAAAAACTTTGCTGATAATCTGGAAGCATTTGGCAACTACCCAAATCGCAGATTGGATTTGGGCAAATTTAACTAGATTGATCTGTCCTGGAGCGGGGCGAGGGACGTTAGTTTTGTTTTTGTATGCCTTTCTCTCTGTCTTTTGTAATTGTTATATATTGGAAATCAATGAAATCAATGAAACTATATTTAAAGAGATAGAGAGAGAAAGAAAGAAAGAGGACAACTGAGAGATGGAGTAAGTGCAGAGAGATCGGGGGGAGGGCTGAACGTACCATGAAAAAGCACAGTGCAGCTAAATTGTGACCTTGTTTTATGTCTTCTGTAATTGTGTTTAATCTTGCAGCTCAGACCTAACTTACAAGGGCTGCTGCCAGTCAGAGTAAACCAGACTGGGCTAGATGAGCCTGACCTGGCATATAGCAAATTCCTGTGACCTGCTTTTTGTATTAGTTCAGGATGTAAGATTAAAGATTGTGTGGGCAGCTGCAGATGGAGACAGTGATGGCTGCCGAGAATGCTTTTGCAAACCCTTGCATTTGTACACTATTGGTGCTAAACAAATGTGGAATATTAGCAATCATTCAGTGCTTTGCCTTTATTAAAAAAAAAACACACCTCATTTTGAATTTGAAACACCTCTGCAAATAAAAGGAAGCAGATGTTTGATATAACTCATGCAATGCAAAACTCATTAGTTCCACACAGCTCTTCTTTAAAAAAGACCTACCTGATGGGGTAATAGAAAGGCCACAAAGCACATCTATTAAATTGAGTTTGATGACTGAATGACTTATTAGTTCTCCTCCGTTGGGTTAAGTGCTTTAAATAGAGAAGTTTACATCTAATTTAGTTGTTTCAACTTTAAATCACAGTAGACTATCACATATTCATAGGTTTCTTTTTTCTTTGTTTCTTATGAGGCTAAAGCACTATTCGCCATCCCTTTATGTTCTAGATGCAATTACCAGGCAAATGTAAATTTCCCTGCCTATCATAATCTGACAATAGTTATTTGATCATCAGCACCATCCTCACTCAGACATTTGCTTCTTATTAACTCATCAGTCAGTCAGTATGGGGAAGAAGGGACGGTTGGGCAATTAAGTGTTTCGCCAGCATTTAAAGCCAATGTTGACATGCAGCCATTGCATCATGTGACTTTTAATACTCCTAAGGCTGAAATGTGATGAATATTAGTGGTGTGGAACCCGTAGTCATCCAGATGTTGTTAGACTCCAACTTCCATCATCCTCAGCCAGCATGACCAGTGCTCAGAGATGGTGTGAGCTGTATTTCGGCAACATCTGGAGGGCCACAGGTTCCTCATCCCAGTGCATTGTTGCATTAAATGTGCATTGATTTTTAGTGTAAATAGCTATCACGAGGAAGAACTAATCATCATCGGGACCACAGGGAGGGCTCTAGAAGGGATGGGATGAGGTCTACCATTCCTGCTTGCCAGACAGAATGACTCCCCCTTCTTCTCCCATGTGCTGTTCTGGGGCTTCTCCCAATTTTGGAGGGCATGGGGAGGAGAGGGGAGAAAACCTCATTGTGCAAGAGGAAGTCCTTTCACAGGGCTTCCACTGCTGGAGCTAATTAGGTGAATCCCACTCAATATGACTGAACAGATGAGCAATTACAGCAGTGTTGCTGATAGATCATTGAAAGATTATTTGATGCCAACAATATTACCCCAAAACAGATAGGTAGCCGTGTTGGTCTGCCATGGTCAAAACAAAATAAAAAAATTCCTTCCAGTAGCACCTTAAAGACCAACTGAGTTAGTTCTAGGTATGAGCTTTCGTGTGCATGCACACTTCTTCAGATACACTGAAACAGAAGTCACCGGACCTTTCTATATAAAACAGTGAGTGGTTTTAAGTTACCGCAATTTCCCAAATACAGAACAGAAATGAAGTGAGAAAGGAATTAAACTGTACCGTGACAGGAACTATTGAGGATAGCTACTGACCAGACGTGCGGTGATCATCAGCTGAACAGTGATTCAGCATTCAGAATTAAATCTTATAATTCAATGGGATGCTTTCAGCACCATCCACTGTCTTGAGAGGGCAATGCGGAACCATGATGAGCTAAATCATTCCTGACTTCAGAACATGGGAAAAGGTGTTGGCTGGCCACCCACTCTGTAGCGTCTTTTGTGCTCCACTGAACTGGAATTATGATGCAAGGACACTTACAACATTATGTTGCATTGCCAGGCTATGTAGATGGAATTGGCATCTCTCCAGAGCCAGGCAGCACAAAGTAATTCATAGCTGCATCACATCTGGCAAGCTTAATTCAGAGTACTGTATCTTCTGCAAGGATAATGCCAATACAGATAGATATAGATATAGATATAGATATAGATATAGATATAGATATAGATATAGATATAGATATAGATATAGATATAGATATAGATATAGATATAGATATCTCAATATTTGCTTCTGTGGTATCTGTTTTAAATTATTATTGAATTCAGTGTTTAGGGTGCCCACAAACAAACCCAAACCTGGCATCAGATTTCAAAGTCAATTTAAAATTACGCAAATCTCTAGCCAAGTATTTACCAATCAGATAATAAATGTAAATAAATAGGTGAATGAGGCTGACTGGATGGCAGTTGAATCTTTATTCCCCACAAAACCACCACACTTGAGGGGAGACAGTTAGCTTCTGGGATGCAATGTGCACACAACTCCAAACACCTTACGCTCTGCCCCTCAGCACCAGCTGTCTGAAACAGCCATCACTCTCTCACTGCCTAATAGTGGGGCTGGCTCTACATGTGAAGAACATGAGTAGAGAAAAATAATATGAAAAATACCACTTGCAGTTAAATCAATTCAACACTGGTGCTGCTTTTCCCAAAGCCATTTTTTCTTTTTTGTGACAATAAATGTCTGGTCTTCATTAGCTATGAGGATATGTAACCGTTCTTCTAAACTGTTTTTAGATGTTTTAGTAGGTTTTCTTTGATTTATTATTATTTTGTTGTTGTTTTAGTTTATTATTATTTTGGTTATTTACTTCCCTGAGCTCCTCTGGGAGGAAAAGCAGGAAAGGTACTTAAAAAGGTAAAGGGACCCCTGACCGTTAGGTCCAGTCATGGACGACTCTGGGGTTGCGGTGCTCATCTCGCTTTACTACGCCGAGGGAGCCGGCATACAGCTTCCGGGTCATGTGGCCAGCATGATTAAGCCACTTCTGGCGAGCCAGAGCAGCACACGGAAATGCCGTTTACCTTCCTGCCGGAGCGGTACCTATTTATCTACTTGCACTTTGATGTGCTTTCAAACTGCTAGGTTGGCAGGAGCAGGGACCGAGCAACGGGAGCTCACCCCATCATGGGGATTCAAACCGCTGACCTGATTGGCAAGCCCTAGGTTATGCAGCAAGCTGGAATGGCAAAATGTCTCATTCATAACACAGAGGGGTTCTTTTTTAAAATGTTTGCACTAAGCTGGAGTGGTCAAAGGACCTGAAGCAGATATTGGACTCATCTGGAGCTGACTAGAAATAGGGCAGACAATACCTCTGGCATTTGAAGCAGTAACTTGTCTAAATCCAGGAGCCTGCACCTGTTCGTGACAGTTCTGAATGTGACCAAAAAGGGTATGAAGCTCAAACACATATGCAGCTGCTTCAGAAATGCTGTAACTCTATCCAGGTTTGTGTTTGCTTCTTGAGTACAATAATAACCAGAATACATACTAAGCTAAAAACAGATGAAAGTATTCATTGGAATATGTAGTTTTATGCACAAGAAGTGGTAGAAACTGTTTAAAATAATCACAAAACAGTAACAGCATATAGTTAGAAGCAGTAGTAATGGCAAAGGTAGAATTGTATAACAGCTTAGCTGCAGTGTTCAGTGAAACTCAAATGTGTCTCTCTGATTATAATACGGATGTGGGAAACCTTCCCAATTATTTTGCTTGGTAATACTGCATTGTAAAAAAGTTGCATGCTTATTATCCAGCTGCATGGTCATTATCCAGTTGTCATGGACAGATCATTCCTGGTGAGGTTTGATATAACTGTGATATAATGGCTGTGATATAACCCTCTGTAAGGGTGTGGCACCTACTGAAATAGTCTCTCAGAGACTTATGGAATTGGGTGGATTCCTCAATGCGCTGGAGAATTTCTTGGTTGACATGACTTGTTGAGGCTCTGCAGAATGCTGAGATGCATTTGGGCGATCAGTGTGATCACTCCCGAGTGCCCTTGCTGATTCTGCCAATCACTGATTGGCTCCTTTGTATTCTGGGGAACTGCATGTGATGAAGCAAGAGTGAGGATGACAAGAGTGCAAGCAGGGAAAATCCTGAAATGAACCTGACCATACATGAGTGAGAGTGCCTATCATATGGTGGTGAATAAATGCTACTTTTCCACCTCCAATACAGCTGTTCCGAATTTCAAGTAGGCTCATTACACCTGACCAACAGGAAGGGTTAAGTGAGTTATAAGAAACTTGCAGTGACATTTTTAAGAAGCACTTTGAAGATAATAAGTGTTCAGATTCATACAAAAGAAAATACCCCCGTTATAGGAAACCCTGAGGAAGTGTCTACCGCACCATCTGGTCCAATTGCTATGGCTATGTGGACCACATAACACCGGTCATGAAAGACCTACACTGACTCCCAGTATGTTTCCGAGCACAATTCAAAGTGTTGGTGCTGACCTTTAAAGCCCTAAAAGGCCTCGGGCCAGTATACCTGAAGGAAGGTCTCCACCCCCCTCTTTCAGCCCAGACACTGAGGTCCAGTGCCGAGGGGCTTCTGACAGTTCCCTCACTGCGAGAAGCCAAGTTACAGGGAACCAGGCAGAGGGCCTTCTCGGTAGTAGCACCTGCCCTGTGGAACGCCCTCCCAGCAGATGTCAAAAACAACTACCAGACTTTTAGAAGACATCTGAAGGCAGCCCTGTTTAGGGAAGCTTTTAATGTTAAATAGATTATTGTATTTTAATATTCTGTTGGAAGCCGGCCAGAGTGACTAGGGAAACCCAGCCAGATGGGCAGGGTATAAATAATCAATTATTATATTATTATTATTGACAAAGTGCTTGCAAGTGTTCCGGTGACCACCTGCTTTGTTGACCCTTCCCTATCATGGCTTATTAAAGCTGATCAAGGTAGATAGACTGGGAGGGTCCAGGAAGTGGTCAGTACCTTCTTCCACGAGGCAGAGGTGCTACTGCCTCTTAAAGAGACAGTGGTACATGCTCGCCTTAACAGGACTGCCCCAGACCCTGAAGTGCTTAAGAATTTACACACAGAGAGACACACTCATCCCATCCAAGGAAGCAAGAGGCATTATCACATATCAGCCGGACAAAAGTACTCAGGGCAGGACTGATAAGGGATGAAGCCTATGGCCTAGGAAAAATCTTGAAGGTCTTAGAGGGCCATGGACTTTCCCATCCCTGCTATACGCATTACTTTAATTGCAAGTGTAGGTCAGAAGATTAGAAGTTGGAAGCTGGGCATTGAGAATGATAGAGCCTTTCAAAATACTATACTAAAACGAAAACAAAACTTCATTTAAGGCGGGAGATAGTGACCATGACCATTCATAACTTCTTAGCAATTATTCCTTCCTTCCTAATAAGAATCAGATGCCTCCTGTCTTCTTTCTGCAGAGGAAGGATAAATATTCCAACTTTTGACTATCATATCAGTGAAGGAAGCTGTGAAGGGCATGTAGTATCTCATAAGATAAAAAAATCTGGATATATGCATTTCCTTCAGCATGTGCCCATAGGTTTTTATAACCGCCATGAGGAAAAACCTGAGTGGATTCAAATCGATAGTTTTGTTTTGTAGCAGCAAATGTAGAACAATGCTATGTGAATCAATAACTAATTACAACTATACTTCACACAATGATGAAGGGTGCCTGTAGTGTCTGAGAATTTCTCACATGCCATTTTAAAAAGGCAGAAAACCATTCTGAGCATAGAAAAGAGCATTACACAGTCACATCCATAGCTACAGGCCCATTCTCTTATTTTTATTTTTAATTATATGTTATCTTTTTCTACAACAAAGTGGCACTTATTTCCAAGTAGCATCAGGTAGCAGAATCAAACCCTGTTTTATTGATGTTGTCATGATGCCACTATGATTTAAATGAATATTTAAAATGCAGAATTACACATGCTTAGAGTATCTCTTATTTAAATCAGGCTAAATTTCTTTTTCTTTTTGCTCTAAAAACAAACAAACAAACAACTTTTATCTAGATGTAGTTGCTTTGATTATTTAGTTGGATTAATTTCTACGTGCTTTTAACCCCCCCCCCAAGCTGCTTACAACACCAATATGTCAAATGAAGAGTAAGTCTGTGCATAGTGCCTAAAATTTGTATTTTAGATATATTTTATAAAATACGTGCTTCCGTGTGCATGCACAGTACCCACTGAGTACACCAGAGCTCAAGCGGCTTGACAGACTTCTACTGAATATTCAATGATAAATGAAAAGAACTCCAGGGAAGCCTGGTTCCTGCTTTCGAAGTATTAACCACACTTTCTTTTTTGAAAACCTGAATCCACCTTCTGTTTTGTTAGGTCAAGCGTGCAGTTCATGTGCTCTGCTACCAGCATGTTTCTGCAGAAGAGTTCTCCTTTCCCTGTCTCCAATGGATGCCCACCCATAATACATTTATCACTTGTGGAATTTATATTGCATTTGTTATAGTTGATAGAAAAAGGGAAATCATTTTAAACAGTGAATTGCAGTATCCTACTAATTAGATAGCTATATTTCATCATGTTGATGAGAAACACATATCTTGGGTGTATATTTATTATACACTTGTTGCATGCTGCTTCCGAACACACTTTGCAATGTATAAAGTATGTGTTTCTCAACGACATGATTAAGGATAATCCTCCAATAAAAACAGCTCCAGTAGGACAATGTAAGACAATGCAAGTACAGTACAATCCATTATATAATCTATTGCAGAAATGTAAACATGTCTTTTTGTTTCCCTCTTCTCCTTTCTGGGAATATGCTATAACAAACATAACATCAATTTTACAGGTAACACCTTATTCCTCTGTTCCTGGGATTAAAAGCTCCCAGTTGGAGGGAAAAATCCATTAGGCTCACACAACATAATAATCCAATTGTTTCATTCCCACTCCGCATTAAACATTTCTCAGTCAAGCCAGTTAGTATCTGCTGGCATTTCAGAACCACTTGCTTACATAACCATCTCCTCCCATCTCAGAAGGGGAATAAATGCAATGCCATGTATTTCCATTAGAAGAAAAGCAACTTTAGGAGTTTAACTCTTGTTAAGCATCTATTGCTGCTAATTATTGTACTGACTACATTTACAGTCACAGAAAATGAAACATGTCTTCGGTTGCATTGCTAGGGTTGGGAATTTGTTCCAACGTGTATTTTCTAACAAACATATCAGATATATTGTTGCACGCCACCCCAGTCTCTGAGCAGTGCAAAGTTCCAGGGATTACAGGTATTTATCAGGGTTCAGTTTCGTTGGAATGAGGGATAGCAGAGACTGCAGTGTCTTTATGATATATGGTTTATTGACACATATATACAACCTGAGCCTATGATGGAGGGGCTCCCAGCATTAACACCCCAGAAGGTCTTGCTTCTCCCATAACTTTGGATTCAAGCAGAAATCAAGCATGGCGCTCAGTCTCTGGCTTTTGCCAGCAGCCTGCCCAGTCCTCTCACATGCTCTGGCTATTGTTCTTCTCACTACTAGCCAGGTGAGGGAGGGGAGTCCACCTCTTTGCCCTCTAGCACAGAACAACTTATTTCCTTATAGTAGCGTCCCATACTTAGGGGCCATAAACTCACCAAGAAACTTGCTTGTACCCTTCAATAATGGAATCCCCCAAACTCTCAACAATATAATTAAACTTTGAGGATCTACTTTACATTAAAATGGAAGCTTTTTATTTAAAAAGCATATTCACATCAGCACACAATGTGTAAGGACCCCTGGATGGTTAAGTCCAGTCAAAGGTGACTATGGGGTTGTGGCGCTCATCTCACTTTCAGGCCGAGGGAGCTGGCGTTTGTCCACAGACAGCTTTCCAGGCCATGTGGCCAGCAGGACTAAACTGCTTCTGGCATAATGAAACACTGTTACGGAAACCAGAGCGCACAGAAATGCCGTGTACCTTCCCGCTGCAGTGGTACCTATTTATCTACTTACACTGACATGCTTTTAAACTGCTAGGTTGGCAGGAGCTGGGACAGAGCAACGGGAGCTCACTCTGTTGTGGGGATTAGAACTGCCAACCTTCCAATAGGCAAGCCCAAGAGGCTCAGTGGTTTAGACCACAGCGCCACCCACTTTTACACAATGTGTAGTACTATCTGAATATATTGGAACAGCACAGCTTATCAAATAAGTGGGGTTGGGGTGGGGTTAGTCAACATGCAAGGTGGCAGGGGTCCAGTCACTATGGGCAGCCATGACCTCCCCTCACATTAGCAAACCAAGTGAGTAAAACTTCTGAGTAGGACAATAAAGAATTGTAGATTTAGGGTGGAATTCAACTAAGTTGTTGTATCCTAGCTCAGTTGGTAGAGCATGAGATTCTTAATCCCTGGGTTGTGGGTTCGAGCCCCGCGTTGGGTGAAAAGATTCCTGCATTGCAGGGGGTTGAACTAGATGACCCTCATGGTCCATTCCAACTCTACAATTCTATGATTCTACGATCCTGCTCAGCATGCCCCCCCAACTTTTAGTTACATTTTAAAAACATGCACATGAATTGCATTAACTCGATTAATTTCACTTCTGCTTTGGCTCAAATCCCCATCTTTCTAGATGGGAAAGTCTGGATTATAGGACCATTTTCTTTCAGCTCTAGAACTGCTTATTTGGGAGTCTCAATTCAGTATCCGCCATAGTTGATCAACATCCAGTTGGTCCAATCATAATAAAATTCGCAGTCAAGAAGAATGTTTTATCAATAGTACTATAATTAGCAGCAAATTTTAAAATGTAAGATAGGAGGGAATGAAAATCATTAGCTCTTCCAAAAGGTTAAAAAAAAAGTCCATTCCAATGTTTCAGCATGCAAAGCAGCTATCTGATAACGTCGTCCTTGTCAGTGTAAGATTGAAGTGTGAAATTCAGCATATGATTATCAGAATGCTGCCTGTTTCAGCTGCAGCTATACTGATAGTAAAGTCAACTGGGGTCATTTCATTGATGAGGTGTCAAGAGAAAGTGACACATATTTTCATTAAGACAGCCTTGTGCATGAAGACATAGATGCAAATGTTGCATTAGACTTTAGCTGAGACTTTTGCAGCACGGGGGGTGGGGTGGGGAAATACCCAACAAATGTGACTGATTAAAATTAATGATGATATATTGAAGGTTATCTCATTGAGGCTCATCTTAAGCAAAGCCTAAATTGCCTAATCAAATATTTTTTGGCTCTTGTTTAAATGCCAGTTACTCATGAATTGCTGTTCCCCATCAGTTGTCACTCTGCTTATTGTTGTGAAAGTTTAACATACCTTTAAAATGTTTTAAACAGAAGACCTGTTCAAGGCCAATTTTGGCAGCATCGCCTATACATCTTTTTTTGTAAGTAATATTTGGCTCAATTATATCAAGAAAGCTAACTGAAATGAAGTATTTCACTCCACAAATTAAAGTACTGGCTTTAAACTGTAAAGTAAGGTAAAGGTAAAGGTAAAGGTAAAGGTAAAGGTAAAGGGACCCCTGACCATTAGGTCGAGTCGTGGCTGACTGGGGTTGCGGCGCTCATCTCGCTTTATTGGCCAAGGGAGCCGGCGTACAGCTTCCAGGTCATGTGGCCAGCATGACTAAGCCGCTTCTGGCGAACCAGAGCAGCGCACGGAAACGCCATTTACCTTCCCACCGGAGCGGTACCTATTTATCTACTTGCACTTTGACGTGCTTTTGAACTGCTAGGTTGGCAGGAGCAGGGAGTGAGCAATGGGAGCTCAGCCCGTCGCGGGGATTCGAACCGCCAACCTTCTGATCGGCAAGTCCTAGGCTCTGTGGTTTAACCCACTGTGCCACCGGAGTCCAATTATGTCCCATCGGAATCTGTAACTAGGAATTGCCAAGTTATAGGCCTTTGGACACATTTGGGTTTATGAGCAAGTGTTGTGGGTACCACTCAACTTTTAAACCTCCCCCCCCCCGAGGCAGAAAGTGAGAAGTGCTTGCACACAATTTTTGTTTTTGCCAGCAGATCTATGTCAGATCCATGAGAACTAATCTGAATCCTGAAAAATACATGGAACTGAAAAAGGAAGTCAGAAAGATCATCACTCTTCTAACTTCCTTATTTAATTCCACCTACTTTTTAAGGGCACAAAAGGTAACTACTCTCACAACCTCATGACCAAAAGAGCAGTGGTGGTGGTGGTGGTGGGAGAGCTCAGGAGTTTTGTGGGCCCCAGGGGGAGACATCAAGGGCTCCTTGGCAGCCACAAACATAGCACTGGTAGCTCTTGCTCTAAGCAGCTTTGAGCCATACGATCTTATTGATGCTGTGGATGCCCTTCAAACTGTTCAAACTTAATGTTCCAGC
Organism: Podarcis erhardii; assembly: GCF_964252035.2. NCBI lineage: Eukaryota > Metazoa > Chordata > Lepidosauria > Squamata > Lacertidae > Podarcis > Podarcis erhardii. Next base: position 78,861,496 of record NC_138507.1, on the reverse strand, counting down.
CATTTGTGCATCTCTGAAGGGTGCAATATAAATAATAAATTTCACAAATTTAGATTGCTAGTCTCCATCACTGGGACATAAGAAAACTCTTTCCCCAGTCGCCTTCACGGGACACAGGTTGGGTGATGAATTGAGTGTTGCTCCCTTTGCTACTTTATGACAAGATGAGCCAAATTCTGCCATTGCTATCTAGGGATAAATGCTGGTGGATGCATAATGATGACATACCCGTTCACCTGGGCTTTTGAGACACAGATGTATTGTTGGTGTATCTGTTTTGGATTTGTTGTTGTTGGCACCCATCTGTTTCGGGAGAAACTGGAGGATAGCGCCTTTGGGCGTGAACTCAAATGTTTTGGGTTTACAGATTTATGTATAGATGTTATAATTATGGTATGGATTGTATTTTCTATGTTGTCACAGATCCCCAGGGTAATGAATCATCTCCCTAGAAAGGGAAGAAGTGAGACTTGCTCTTCTTCTAGGGGTCTAGGCAAGCATAATGCATGACCTAACATTGTCACGCTATGCATGCATTCATACCAACAGCTAAAAGCAGGGAAAGGATGAGTAACTGCACAATGACATCACACTGTGCTTTGCAAAGAATGTAACATCTAGCTAAATGCAATGAAATTATGAGAGAGACAATGAGAAGCAGCTTCATTTCTCTCATATTATCTGGTTAAGCCCCAACCATCCTTTGAGCTGTTTGCCTGTGCTGTGATGCATCACTTGATTTGCTCACCTAAACCACCTGGAGCTGTTTGCCCTACCTTCTGCTCTCTTATGACACAGTGTGGAGGGGGGGGGCTGCTCCTGCCTCGCAGCTGAGAAGGATTTTGTGACTCGTCTTGATAATACTTAAACCAAGTCATCCCTAGTAGTGCCCTTTTGTTCATGCCTGAAATGCAAACCACGGATCAGTGTCATGACTCAACATGGTGAAGAACCAAAGGAATTTATTCTGACAAAGAAGGTAACTAAGTGCTCTGCAGATTTGCCTCATCAGTGTATTTTTGCTTTTAAACTTTCTGTCCTATACTTTATTCATGGCTTATGTTCTCCAGACCTGAAGCACTACTTGACTTAATTAATGTGGAATAATAAGAGCAAGGGATCACATTTAATTAGGACTTGTTGCACACACACACACCCCCCACTAGGTATATTACATTGAATATAATCAAGACTATGAGGTCATTTGATTAATGTTCAATTTAGACTAAAATGTGCTGTACCTATGAACTAAAGCACTGTTTATCCCAGCTCTCACTAACGCATCTGTTTTATTCTGCAGGCTGAATATGGTCCAGGGTGTGTACAGTTCAAGATTTTATCTGCCTGAAGGTGTTGGAATTCATACCACAAATTTATGTGGCCTGGTCATCTCAGCATCTCTTTTCTGGTATGCGAAGAAGAAGATTAGGAGGAGGAGTTTGGACTTAATATCCCACCTTTCACTCCCCTTAAGGAGTTGCAAAGTGGCTCCTTTCCCTTCCTTCCCCACAACAAACACTCTGTGAGGTGAGTGAGGCTGAGAGACTTCAGAGAAGTGTGACTGGCCCAAGGTCACCCAGCAGCTGCATGTGGAGGAGCGGAGACACGAACCCAGTTCCCCAGATTACGAGTCCACTGCTCTTAGCCACTACACCATGCTGGCTCCCAAGAAAAAGCTTGGCTGTTGAAAAGATGCCTCAATGGACCACCCTAGTCAACTATTACATTTACATTTGAAGAGAGGGCAAAGGAACCATTGAAGACTACATGCTGTGGCAAGAGATGGTTAGTATGCTGTAACCTGAGAGGTAAATGGATCTCACTTTTGATAATTTTTTTTTTTTAAGTAATTGGAAAGCTTTTGTAATGCATACTCGTCTATGTGCCTTGGGACCTGGGGGGAAATATCTGCTGGAACATCCAAATTGGCTAAGAAAAAATATTTTAGAAAAAAAGGGAAATGACAAAACTTGGGTAGTCGTCATTTCTTTGTTTGAACACAAAGCATAATTTGATGCAAAGTATACAGAAAGTTGAGGTCTTTAGATATTGGTCATTAAAACTTATGTTGATCATCTGGAACCCTTTTCCCTGTGCTCCTCTGCTGGGAGAAGTCATATAGAGGCTGCTGAGCATGAGATCTCTCAGGCAGCCAGGTATCTATGTGGTGGCAGGGCCAGGAGGGCCACTGGAAATGGGATCAAGGTGTCCCACATCTTGTTGCATCTTGTTGCATCTTGGACACTTTTGGGTTTTTAAAAAATAAATTACCGTATTTTTCGCTCCATAAGGCACACCTGACCATAGGGCGCACCTAGTTTTTAGAGGGGGAAATCAAGAAATCAAGCTCTTCTCCCAGAGCTTCTCGGGGCTGCTGGGGGGAGCCCGGGTCCCCCCCAGCCCCAAAGAGCAAAGCCAGCGGGATCCCACTCGCTGTCCTCGCTTCTTCTTTAGCCACGCGCAGCCTCTCCTGCGCAAGGGGATCCTTCATCCCCTGCCCGGGAGAGGCTGCGTGCAGCTAAGGCTCCCCCAAGAGCCGTGCTCCCTTTAAAGAGCGCATGGCTTTTGCATGCTTTCCCCCACCTCCCGCAAAAGCCCACAGGAGCCGCGCACCCTTTAAGGAGCGCGCAGCTCCTGCGGGCTTTTCTACAAGGAGGGAGAAGGGATTGACTGGCTGCGTCAGTCCCTTCTCCCTCCTGGGGAAAAGCCCTCAAGAGCCGCACGGAGCTTGTGTGCGGCTCTTGGGGGCTTTTCCTGCCTGCCTCCCCCCTGCATTCGCTCCATAAGATGCACACACATTTCCCCTTACTTTTTAGGAGGGAAAAAGTGTGTCTTATGGAGCGAAAAATACAGTAAATACTGTACTGACACTGGGCTTTCGTGTGCATAATCAAAAGCATACCCAATCACATAAGTGCATAGTTAGAGGGTTAGATGCAAAGTATATTTGGGTACACACAAAAATTACTTGAAAAGTATCTGGGAAGAACTCACAACTGCTTGGCAACTTACTCAGACAGATAAGAATTATGAAATTACATCAGTGTTGATACTTGTAGACCAATGCCACTGTTTTACTCAATACTATTTTTTCAGCTTGAAAAGAAAATGTTTGCAATGTCAAAGAGCTCTTCCTATTTTTTCCCCATAGAACAGTTGCTAATTATTGTACCCTTTTCCATCTCAGTATTACCAGTTCTGCAATTCCTTAATTTACTTTGTGTGCTATACTGCTTTCTCCAAACCTAGTATATAAGCCAATGTTCTTCCTTAATTAATTATATTGAGTGGGCATTCAACTCAGTTTCACTTAGGTACATTAATTGCAACGGCTGTAAACTGAGTAAAACTGTTGAACACCACACACTGTTATTATGCTGCTAGGGAAAAGGTTGTTTCACTTTGCTAAAACTACATCACAAAATAGGAAGGGGGGAAAACTATAGAAAATATAGGAGTGATGAACACTAGAAACCCACAGACATGCTGATATTGCTGGTTAACTGAAGAAAGAGCCAGTGTGGTATAGTGGTTAAGAACGGTAGACTTGTAATTTGGTGAACCAGGTTTGCGTCCTCACTCCTCCACATGCAGCTCAGCCTCACTCACCTCACAGAGTGTTTGTTGTAGGGGAGAAAGAGAAAGGAGAATGTTAGCCGCTTTGAGACTCCTTCGGGTAGTGATAAAGCGGGATATCAAATCCAAACTCTTCTTCTTCAGAGAATAGTTATAGTTCACAACTGCATGCATCTGATTGGTTGAGGAGGTATCATTTTTGTGATTTTTTACTAATTTCATTGTATTCCCAAGGGACTTCGTGATTGGCTATAATCATGAAGAGCAACAAGGCTGGCTGGCAGGCATAAGGGAGAGACTTGGGGGGGGGGCATTTGTCCCACATTTGTGGAAGATGATGTCTGTCCCCATTACTGCAAGTTTTTAGAAGAGCTTGGAAGACGTCTTGAGTTTGCTTAAATAGATTTTTGGGCTGTTTTAACTGTAATTATTTATTGGAGGTTAGTATTTTACTCAGTTGACTTGTGAACTTGGTGGCTGATTCCCTATGTGGTTACTTTAGCGTCATGTTTTATCATCCTGATGTCCTCATTATATGTGCTAGATATTGTATTCAAACCACCCTTCCAATGAAGCATATCATGTAAGTAACAAACTGAAACTATGGGGCAGTTTGAACTCTTAAATAGTTTTTAATAAATAATATCAGGGGGCCTTAGTAGTAATGTTCTCTACCCCTCAGCCCACATATATTGCCCCATTGCCAACCTGAGTTCCTTTGTGAGGAAAGGTGGGAAAGAAGTTTAATTAATACAAATCTGCAGTGCAGAGATATAAAGCATTCCCCTCCCTTTAAAATGTTGCTGTAAGAAGTACTGAAGCACTTGGAATATGCGATGAGGCACACTCTTAATGCAGTGTATGATCTGACTCTAACTAAGGTAAAGGTAAAGGTACCCCTGTCCGTACAGGCCAGTCTTGACAGACTCTAGGGTTGTGCGCTCATCTCACTCTAGAGGCCGGGAGCCAGCGCTGTCCGCAGACACTTCCGGGTCACGTGGCCAGCGTGACAAGCTGCATCTGGCGAGCCAGCGCAGCACACGGAACGCCGTTTACCTTCCCGCTGGTAAGCGGTCCCTATTTATCTACTTGCACCCGGGGGTGCTTTCAAACTGCTAGGTTGGTAGGCGCTGGGACCGAGCGATGGGAGCGCACTCTGCCGCGGGGATTCAAACCGCCGACCTTCCGATCGGCAAGTCCTAGGCGCTGAGGCTTTTACCCACAACGCCACCCATGTCCCTCTAACTAAGCATTCCAAAAACCAAATTATAGTAGCCTTTAACAGAAAGCAAAATAATCACCATTATTTTAAGCTAGACACAGGTCTAAGCTTAATTGTAGAATTGTAGAATCAATAATAATACACTTTTAGAGAGATATTTTCCTCCAGACATGTAAAGAGCCACATAACATTATTCCCAGACTGCTTATTCACTGATATTCGTAGGGATAATAACACTGTCCTAATCTTTGTGTTAAATAAGGAGTTATTTCAAAGTAAATATGCTTCAGATCAGAGCCTAAATCAGATTAAGAGTAATTATTCTGAATTAAGATATTTATGGACGGTGATCCTAATAATCCATGTATGTGATGCACCAGAGTACTTATTCTCTCTGCACTTCAATCCATGCATTCTGGAAAGCTGCCCTTGTTTCAACTGATACTTTGGATTTTGGGGTTGTTCTTTTTTTACTCAGTCTGAGCGTGTAGCTATGTTTTTAATAATATTTTCTCTAATTACTCTGCTGACTCTTCTGTAATGATCTTGGAACACCAGTGGAAATGACTGGAAAAAATGTGGTGCAAATGTAGTTTCAATAATGTGTATATTTCCCTCATGAACACCTCCCCAGTATTTGATCATTGCCACTCCAGAGATTAAAGTGGTGCTGTTTAGTTTTAGGTTGAAATGGTGGTGAGAGGAAGTAGTTTAGTTGCTTGCCTTCACAAAAGTTAAGGCAAACATATTTATTCATACTAACCTTCAATGAGACTTAATTCTGAGAAAACACATATGGTGTTACACTCAGATGGTGGAACCTTACTATGAGTATCAGGAGGATGGTTTTTGAAAATAAAAGGGAAGTTTCTATCCATTATGGTCATTAACATATTCATGAAATCAGCATCTAAAGAAGTAAGTAACTAGATTTCCAGTGGTTGTTGACAGGGCCTCAGTCCTCTGTACAGCTCCTTGCCATTTTCCCAAATTAGCAAAAAGATCAGTTTACACAAAATAGGAGCAACCATGCACATTTCCCTATTTGCACAACTTTTATAGATTGCAGAATGCAGCTTTTCTTGGTGCAGACTCTGGATTGTCCGGATGCATACAATTCTGGACTTAAGGTCCCTGGTGATTTAAGTGCTGATGATGCTTAGAAGATGCTCACTGCAGTGAAAATCTAGCAAGTTCAGCATATAAAAGTCAATGCAACCTCCTCTAAATCGGTGGTGAACATGACTTCAGAATCAGCATTCTTCCCACTTATGTTCTGATACATCAGAGATGGACAGTGCTGGTACTGAGCAGCTGATTCTGTTTTATTTTATTTTATTTTATACATTGCAAGACCAAATGGGTGGTTTTTGTTAATGCTCAAGACTGCCATGTTTTCTTCCCAGATCGATTTAACTAAAAGTCCTGGAATGGGAGTATTCCTTTTTCTATAATAGGTGGTTTTGATATTTTGTTTGAGTCATCCAGACTGAGTTGCTCAACAGACTGCTGAAATTTCTGCTTGTTGTGTCTCATAATTATCCGATTTAGGTAATGAGTGAAACACGAGCCTAAAAAAAAACCCTGAGAAATTTTGTTGTAGGGTGTTGCCAGGAGACCAAGTATTCATTGTAATTTTGTGTGCATCTCCTAGCACTTGGCTCCAAAAGGTTCCACTCTGCCTGATAAAAGAAAACTGAGCAATAGCTTAGGTGCATAAGGTAAACAAAGCCAGTTCCCCACCAAATGTCTTTACTGACATGGACAAGAAAATAGTCCTGTCCACTATTCATTAGCATGGGACCTCCTGAGAGTGTAAATTCCCTGCCAATACCCAGCTCTGATCTAAGCAATGCTTCACTGTGGTCTTCCTTGAGCCCTAAAAACAAAAGTACTGTATATAAAGTACTACATCCGCTGTAAGATTCCTCTCTTTTTGATAACCAATCAACACACAATAGCTGTTCCCTTGTACACCTGAGACTTACCTGCCCAGGGCCATTCAATTCTTTTGTAAGCTTTGGTTCACCAGACCCTATAACTGCTTTGTTACGCCAGATTTCCCCAAGCTCTTCATCCCATCCTTATTGCCTCCTCCCCTTCTCAGTCTCCAAAGTTTTCCTAAGTCCCGTAATAATTTTGCCACCTGTCTTAAGTTTAGGGGTTCCAGGTTGCTCCCCTTGAATCATTGTCCACTTCTTCAGATCCCAGACAGAATGATTAAGAAGGATTGGTGATAATGTCTTTGTACCTCTATCAACTTTTTCCTGCCTGTTTTAGTAAATTCTGTTATATTCTGTTTTCTCCCCCCTCCCTCCTCCAAAGGCAAAAGTTGCATTGTGCAGGTCCACTTCTCTCTTCCTCTTTCCCTAGGAGACCTCATTGTTAACTTACCTCCTGTTTCTTATATTCTTTCAAACCTCTCCTTACTTGGAAAAGCTCTGACCCGTCTATGTTGTTTCCTTGAGTACCATGTGAGGGCACTCCTCTCCCCAAACTAAATGACATGAACCATGCTTGGCTCACATGCATGTTGGCGAGTGCTTTAATACTTGACGAACTCCCCAAACTGACAGTATGAAATGCAGCCAGGGTTGCATTGGGAAGATGTTCGCTTAGGACACAATTTGAACCGAATTCCTGCATCCATTTGTGTTCCAAGGGCACTTAGTCCCTGAACACACATAAGTAATTTACAGACATGTTTAGAGATCTCCTGAGCAAGCATAGTAACAGCAGTGGCTTATAAATACTGGGTGGATCAGTTGCTTTCCCCCACTCATTTCACAGGGAAATGCAAAACATGGATGCTTTAGTTGAGATTCCTACATTGCAGGGGGTTCGACTAGATAACCCTCAAGTTGCCTTCCAACACTATTATTCTATATGTGAGAAAGATGAAATGCTAGAAAGCCAGCCTGAAGGCTGTTTTGTCTGCTGATGGCACAAATTGCCATCCTGCCTGAGAGATGCCAGTCTGTCATAACATTTAAATGCACAGATGCAATGCAAGTTCAATGTAGAGGAACTGTAGGGTGACACAAAGCCCCCCAGATGCAGAAAGTCATTGGTGCTTTTGTGCAGCCAACTCAGTAATGTGCCTGTAATGACCCCTTGAGAAGCAGGAACATGAGAGGAGGAACGAGTCAGAGGAAATGAAACCAGCAGCATGAACTTCGATTTCCTCTTTCAAGGAGCAGAAGGGGAGATTTGGAACTTGAGCCTTTTCTCATTAAGGTGAAACAGCAAGCCGGTAGATTTCAGCAGAAGTGGTTTGATGGCTTTCAGTTTGGGGGAGGGGGAGGGATTCAGCTTTCATCTCAAGTGTTGATATCAGCCCTTCCACCAATAATTAAACTACTAGCTATAAATCCCTCTCAACCCTCCATTCTTTTGAAATCAAACTGACAGCTTGACTGAACTAAAGGTACAAGAAATCAATGTTCCCAAGGCTTAAGGTAAAGCTGAAGTACACAAGAATGTCACATGTTTGCTATTTTGAAATTGTATAATCAGAAAGAAATGTCTTGCCCCTGTCCCTTCCAAACCACAACAGATTGGATAGGTACATTCATTTCTTTTCCAATCTCTACCTCAGTGGCTTTGGTCACACACCAAGGCCACACTCGCCATACATTAACACTTTAAACAGGCATGACTTCCCCCAAAGAATTCTGGGAGCTGTAGTTTGTTAAGGGTTGTTAGGAAGCTCCTATTCCCTTCCCAGAGCTGCAATTCGCAGAGTGGTTTAACAATCAATCCCTCTTTGTAGGGAACTCTGCAATTACTTTTTATTTTAGCTTTGTTATTATTTTTCTTTTTGATGTTTACTGCTCTGAGCTCCTTCAGGAGGAAGGGCAGGATAGAAATTTAATCAGCAACAAGGACAACTGCTGTCTATGAGTCAGAAAGGCAAAAGCAGTCTATAATTGGGAATGTAGGTGCAGAAATTTCTTGTTGCTCAAAGCAGTGAGGAAGACTGACTAGGAAGCTTTTCATCGTCAAGGATTTTTGCCCATTGCCTATTTTAAAGAGGAGTCCATGGTCTTGGATGGTCTCCAATTAGTACCTCCCTTCAGTTCAGAGATGGGGACCTTTGGCCTTCCAGATGTTCATGGACTTCAACTTCCATCAGCCTTGGTCACCATAGCCAGAGGTCAGGGATGATGAGAGCTGGAGTCTAACAATATATGGTGGGCAACAGGCTCCCTACGTCTGCTTTAGTCAGACCAGAGCAAAGTGATGGTGAGCAGGGTGCTCTGATGATGTTTCCTGCTTGGCAGGGGGTTGGACTCGATGGCCCTTGTGGTCTCTTCCAACTCTATGATTCTATGATTCTAGGGTGACTCCTACCTGGAGATGCCACTGAAAGTTCAAGTTCGGACACTGCATGCACCTAACTCTAATGATGGATTAGACACACACACAGGCATCAAACTCCTGAAAAGCCTACAGCAAATAGATGGCATGGAGTGTTCTCCCATGCTCATCTAACTTTGGCCATTCCCAATATGTAACCTGGCAGTTTTGATGACTATTTTCAGGAGGGGCGGTGACACACTTGGTAGACTCATATCAGCTGTGGGAATATTTTCCAGATGGATGGAGTCAGGTCAATCTTCTCCTCTGATGCAGTCAGAGACTCCCTGGCATTTATGACATAACGGTGGTTCCATACTTATTACTCATACAGTGGTACCTCGGGTTACAGGCGCTTCAGGTTACAGACTCCGCTAACCCAGAAATAGTACCTCGGGCTAAGAACTCTGCTTCAGGATGAGACCAGAAATTGTGCGGTGGCGGCAGTGGGAGGCCCCATTAGCTAAAGTGGTACCTCAGGTTAAGAACAGTTTCAGGTTAAGAACGGACCTCCAGAACGAATTAAGTTCTTAACCCAAGGTACCCCTGTAGTTTATTCTAGTTTTCCTAAGGATAAGTAGACTCTCCTTGACAAGAGCAAAATTCCCCACAATGAGAGTAACTTTAAAAGTTAGAGCTGGAGGCTCATAGGGATATGTGTGTGTGTGAGAGAGAGAGAGAGCGAGAGCGAGAGCGAGAGAGAGAGAGAGAGAGAGAGAGAGAGAGAGAGAGAATTAGTAAGTTTGCCAGCAGTGAGTTAAGGCTGAATTGATTTGACCACAAAGGGTGACAGTTGTAATAATTTGTAATGCAGGAACTAAATCCACATGATGATACTGTGTTTTCTATAAACACTTACAGCTAACTTATCCTGAGATAATGGGAGTGCATGCTGGTCCTTTTCATTTTCATTTTCATATTTACTTCTTAAGCCCAAGCAGTAGTGACAAAGTCAAATGATAGTCATTCCAAATGCCAGGGAATATTATCCATCCCAAAGTGGTGCATGGAACACAGATGAAGCCTCCCTGAAAGCTGACAGGTTTTGACATTTGGTTTGACGTGCTCCTCTGTTTTTGCATTGCACTGCTCAGTGTTTGGAAGGTAGAAGGCAAGAGACAGAAATCTCACTTGACAGTTATTATTCTGTGGTAAAATCAACACCAGAGAATGCAAACTTTGATAGGCATAAAAGCCGGACACTTCATGTGTGGAAGGGAGGGTTTGTGTTCTAGAAATCTATTTGAACATCAGTGTTTGAATACAGGGTTGCATCTAATGCTCTTCATGCCTAGTTCAGCTGGAACAATTGGACTTCTGTTTCCTCTCTTCCTCATGCATGGCCCTAATATCTGCTCCAGAGGGATCCCCTCCCCACCCTCTGGAGCTGGTTTTGAGGAATGGGGAAGGGATTGGAGGGGACAGAAGAAGTTCTGCTGCATACACAGTACTGTACAGTAGAGCTGAATCTTTGGATATGGACAACAGATCTGAAATGAGAATAGCACAGGTCTATACAGGTCTACCCAGAGGTAAGTCCCATTGAGTTCAACAGGACTTCCAAGGCATAGAATTGCAGCCAAATTTCCAGGGCCCTGAAAGCTCCATTCATATCTCTGTTTGAAATTAAATACAATAACAATTATACCTTTAGATTCCTGAACATGAGGTGAGCCCCTCTGCAACAGCCAGTGTGGAAGAACATACAAAACAGATGATAAATATAAGGAATGGAGAGAACAAAGGAAGTAAAAGAAATGCACAGGGCTTGAAAGGTTGCTTGGTGAAGAGAAAGTGAACACATGGACTCAGGGATGTCTTTTGTCACTGAATCTTGCAGCTGCTGCAGAAACCCCATCAAAAGAACACAGATAGTGATGTTGTGCAGGTGAACTGATTCACTGAACTGCATACATTTTAATTAACTAAACTAATAATAAGACACTCCTTCCTTGCTGTGCCTTAATTCCACTGGAGACTAGAGATATAAGAAAGAATTGTTTTCTGTCTTGCCCTGTATTCTTTACTTGCAGCACTGTTTCTGTTCCATAGCAATTTGTCTTCTGTCAAAAAACTATATTATTTGCCTTGTTGTCCACTGTGGCAAAATTTCATAGCTTACATAATTTGCTTATTCAATTTACTTATTTCATAAATTTCTTCATTCTATTGATTTTATTTTGTTTAACATATGCCACTTGTTTATAAAATCAAACAAAACCACAGGTCCTTAGCTTATTCCACCTCATTCATTTCAATACAAAGGAAAGACAATGGAAATTATATATCATTTGCAAACTGAAAGCAACAACAACAGTGAATATTGTTTGTATTCACTGGATGGATTTCTATGCTGGATATGGGGTGAAGAAGCAAACATCAGCAATTTCTGCTTACATTTCCATTTTTGTTGAAATCCTCTGATATCACACTTTGAGACAGGTAAAATTGTGGCTGTAGGCAGCGTAGAAGTCCTGGCAGCTCAGTTCACAAGGTGGACATACACTTCTTAGTGTGTGGGCACACCTGAAGCTGGTGTTTAGATCCATCCTGGTTGTCCTCTAAAAATACTCATTAGTAGTGATCCATTTCTGAGTTAGGCTGAGTAAAATTTGCCATCTCTAAATCAACACCACTGCCCTACAGATCACAACCTGTACACTAGGACATTAAAATTCATGCTTAGTTTGCCTCTCTGTCTCTTTCTTGTTGGTTTTTCCCTATTTCAAGTATCTTAACTTGTTAAAACTCTTACAATGAATACACATATTAATGCCAATATAGTTTCTGGTTTATTCCCAGTGCATTTATGCTGGGGGGTGGGGGAACCAAGAACTCAGCAAATGGGTATTAAACTGAGCAAGTCACCCATAGCACATTCAAAAACCTCCTCCAGGCACCAATCTTGAGAGCCCAGAAAGAAAACAGGCCATTTTTCATTTACACCTTTTCGTGACTAGACACAGTTGTGTGAGACCAACTCTGAGCTGCAGAAAATTGCTGTTTCGTTTCTCTGACATCATGTCTCCTTATACAAGAAGCTTGTTAAGACAATGCTCTGGACTTTGCTACAAGGTCATTCCATTAAAAAATCAGTTAAACTTCTCTGACTCTGGCCTCATCCCTCCTCTCTCCTTCATAACTGAAGGCAGTTATCTTCAGCTCCACTCACCCTAACTAAAGCCAGGCCTGCGTGTATCTTCTGTGCCTACACAGAGTATTTTACCTGGAAACGTAAACAAGCAGGGATTCTTAAAAATTCACAGAAGAGCCCTTTTGCTTCTCCCTCCATCATCCTTTCAGTGATAAGAAAGGATGTGGAGGCTCCCTTCACAAATATATCAGATATAGTGCTCTCTCTTTGGCTTCCCAGCCTGCTGCTTTTCTTCCAGCTTCTGTCTCAGATGACTCCCCTCTCACATCACTCCCTTTGTCTTTCTAACTATCAGCCAGTTGAGAGAGGGGGCCCACCCATTTGCTGTCTTGCACAGATCTTCATTTCTTCCCAACCCTAGGCGATCACCTCACCAAGAAGCCAACCTGGCTTATATTTTAACATTTGCCGGATCCAGGGATTAGTCAGATCTCAACAAAGTCATAACAATTTATTGAAGAAAGATACGTATAACACTGTCCTATGCATGTTTAAGTCCCACTGCTTTCAAATACCTGGCAGTCAACTGCATTGAACTATTCATTTTTCTAAGCAGACATGCCCATGATTCTGCAGTAAAGGTATGTTTTCTGATTAACAGGGAATCCCTAAGGCTGGAGAACCCACAAAGGCCCAAAAGACAAGGTGTTAAGGGAAAATATGTATTAGATTCCCTCCCACTAATTTTCTCCTAGAACAAAGTTTGTTAGAACTGATGACAAAAGGAAATGGCTAATTAATATGACTTTGAAAACCTTCAGCTTGATCAGTTTCCACCAGCCCTCTTCTTTTTTCCTTAAAGGTGAGGGAAAACTGGAGGGGATGTCAAAATCCAATGTTATGCTTTATTAGGAACAAGAATCTTATTCAGAAGTCTAAATATGTACAGAGATGAGTCATTGTCTTACCAGTAAACAGGAGCCTGACTCATAGCTGTCACTTCTCTCTACAACTTCCCTTGAGCCTTTGTAAAAGCAAAATCATAGTATGGTTTGTGTTTTGCAAAGTGCTCCTTTCCAACATTTTTTTTTTTTAATCTGTTGTGTAATTTATTTGTTGGAATTGAGGCAGTGAATTATGATTTGTCTGTTACAGTTTCCCACAGGAGAGACAGGGCTGGCCTGTCTTTGTTAGGAGAGTCCAGGAATAGAGGCTCGCAAAGAGCCCTGTGATGTGCTTTGAAGTCCCACTCTTTACTGATTATCAGCTCTTAAGAGTGCTGTGCAGGGCTCTTTATCAGAGGCGCCAAAGTGTTGTAACACCTGACCTCATTGTGGCATCAGATGACTGACAGCCAGGTGGGGACCCACTTGTCAGATTTGGCCCGTGGGGTATAGGGGAGGTGCAGTGGCAGATCTTGGGGTCTTAAATTTCAGCGGTGCCTGTATGATGCCAGAATTCAGCACCCCCCACCTCTGACCTTCCATACTGCACAATAGCTGCTGTGCCCCTGAGGCTCCATGCCCAATGTGACCAAACTAAAACCACTTCTGGGAGGTAGGTTCCCCACCACTGCAGCTGCAACAAACCCTGTGATTATGCACTACTGATTTCAATATAACTCTGCATGTCTCAGTGCAATGAAGGCTAGGAAATACATAGAAAATATCAAAACAATAACCCCATGCTGCATTGCATTGTTAATTCCAAAGTTCTCCTGGATGTGTGACCAGTAGCAAGCAGCATGGGGTTCTATCCACAGCTTCCTGCTGGCTGCACTTCCTGGGGAAATGCAGGAAGATATATGACAACCCCCACATGAGAATGTCAGATAAATTTCTCTTCCCTCCTTACGAAAAGCAGCAAAAGCAAATAAACAACAGCAACAAAAGTGTTTTGCACAGGATGAGGATTTTCAAGACATGGCCGGGGGGGAGGGGGTGATTTCAACCCAGTACAGGTGGATATGGGGCTAAACATGCATAACTGAATCCTGCACATTAAAGTATCACTGGTATTTGCTTTTGTAGTTCTCATCCTCTCTGTTTGCTAATCAAAATTCAGATGTAAACTTCCTTGTGTGCTTATGACATAAAAAGTGTAGCTTCCCATTCAATGAGGTGGAGGCTTGGCCACAGTGAGAGCCATGAGTGTGGCATGTGAGCACAGAACTAAAAGAAGACTTTAACTGGCTAATGGGCAACGTTTGTCAAATTAAACCACATTTATTAATGCTGATATACCATGGACTGGGAAATTATACCACATTTCCTCCTTTTTCTGTTGAAGGGGAAGCTATGTTAATGGAAGACGCCTTAATACGTAAAAAATGTAGGTTTAGTTTTTCAGATGATATACAAGTTTTTGTTGGTTTTGATGAAACTGTGTGTGCGATTGTCAGGTTATTGATGAAAAACCGCAGCTTCTCCAGCCAGTAAAGCTAATATTATTATAATGACGTATATAATCTTCCCATAATAATTTCACAGTAGGGCATAGTACTAAAGGAACTAATGATCTGCCATCCTTTTCACTTAGAGAATTCCACACAACACAAATAATCCCATACATCATTTATAAAAGCATAACAGTGGGAAAATAACAGATGGTAGGTAGAAAGAATCCAAAATTATTATTTAAGGAACTAATGGATGCACTGGTTTTTCAGAGCTGAAAAGGGACTGACTGTTGTTGTTTTTCATCTTTTTGCTTGCTGCGTTTTCCAAGTGTGTACAGTATCTGTTACTAAAAACCTCTTTGAGAGGATATGGGGGCAACTTTTATCACTGGATATCAAACATTAGGGCACCATAAAACACCCATTATTGTATTTGAGGCACTAGTTTTATCTGTGATAGCTGTCAGGGACTTCATGGTTTGAGGCTGGAGTTGTCTAGTGAGCTTCTGTGGATGGTTTGTGCTCAAAGCCCAGAGCCACTTTAAGTGCAATGGTTTAGCCAAGCCGAGTTGCCAGATCCTCCTACCAGCAGCCATGAGACCTGGCAGGGATCACTGAAGCTGCCACCTACCCCAACCCACAGTGGACACAGTGGTGAATGAGCTACTTACCTACCTATACTCCATGTCATTGCACTGTGGAAAAAGAAAGACAGCATCCACCTGGCAGTGATCAGAGCCAAGCAAACAACTACGTGGCTTCAATAGGAAGCATGGATGTACCACCAGGTAATGCTGCAGTAGGGAAAGGTCCATTTGGAGCTGCAAAGCACTGGCCTTGGCACCACTTAGGACAATAATAGCCCCTGTGGAGGGACAAGTAGCAGCCAAGGTACCAGGACACTGTGTTGAGGGCCTGCCAAAGCCTGGTGTTGACCTCTGCGTACAACAAATACCAGGAGCTTCTGCAACTGGTCAACAAAGCAGTTCCAGCTGGTTCCACTGACTTTAGACCCTGAGTGGGCAACCCTTCAACTCTAGATTTGGGTATGGCTACCAATGACCCCTGAAGTAGGAACCAGCAAGCCACTCCAGTATCCCTGCCAAGAAAACTCCATGGACAAAGACAACAAACATGTACTCTGGTCCATGGGGTCACGAAGAGGTGGACACGACTAAATGACTAAACAACAACAACAACCAATGACCCTAGCCTGGCCCTGACTAGCTCAGTCATACAAGTGCCATGGTGGTAAACATGAATGTGTAGATTGGCCCCGAGTCCCAAGTGTGGGAGATTAACAGCCAAACCTAGCAAATGCATATTCTTTCTAGTTAACATGAGCAGGGGCTAACCTCACACCATAGAATACTCAGACCATAGAAATACAACTAGTAGAGAGGGCTCTGTGGGATGTCATTTCCCCTCTTCTGTAGATGAAGGGACATATAGTACTTAGAATCATAGAATCATAGAGTTGGAAGAGACCACAAGGGCCATCAAGTCCAACCCCCTGCCAAGCAGGAAACACCATCAGAGCACTCCTGACATATGGTTGTCAAGCCTCTGCTTAAAGACCTCCAAAGAAGGAGACTCCACCACACTCCTTGGCAGCAAATTCCACTGTCGAACAGCTCTTACTGTCAGGAAGTTCTTCCTAATGATTAGGTGGAATCTTCTTTCTTGTAGTTTGGAACCATTGCTCCGTGTCCGCTTCTCTGGAGCAGCAGAAAACAACCTTTCTCCCTCCTCTATGTGACATCCTTTTATATATTTGAACATGGCTATCATATCACCCCTTAACCTCCTCTTCTCCAGGCTAAACATGCCTAGCTCCCTTAGCCGTTCCTCATAAGGCATCGTTTCCAGGCCTTTGACCATTTTGGTTGCCCTCCTCTGGACACGTTCCAGTTTGTCAGTGTCCTTCTTGAACTGTGGTGCCCAGAACTGGACACAGTACTCCAGGTGAGGTCTGACCAGAGCAGAATACAGTGGCACTATTACTTCCCTTGATCTAGATGCAATACTCCTATTGATGCACTCCAGAATTGCATTGGCTTTTTTAGCTGCCGCGTCACACTGTTGGCTCATGTCAAGTTTGTGGTCAACCAAGACTCCTAGATCCTTTTCACATGTACTGCTCTCAAGCCAGGTGTCACCCATCTTGTATTTGTGCCTCTCATTTTTTTTGCCCAAGTGCAATACTTTACATTTCTCCCTGTTAAAATTCATCTTGTTTGTTTTGGCCCAGTTCTCTAATCTGTCAAGGTCGTTTTGAAGTGTGATCCTGTCCTCTGGGGTGTTAGCCACCCCTCCCAGTTTGGAGCCACCCCTCCCAGTTTGGAGCCACCCCTCCCAGTTAACTTCCTGTTAATCTCTCTCTTCCTTTGACCAGGCGTAGGATGCAGATATGCCTCTGCTTTCTCCAGCTTTAGGCACATGCCTGAAGCTGGTTGTGCTGTAAATATGAGCAGTGGCAAAGCTGCATGCTCTGCTACCAGAGACAGAGAGCAGGCGGGGGCATGGCTGGCGCCACCTAGGGGCGTAACACGCGCCCCAGGGCGGCATGGCATGCATCCGGGGGGGTGGTACGCCACACATGAGGGCGTGGCATGCTTTCTGGGGCATGACACGCCGCCTGTGGGGGCGTGGTGTCCAGCACGCAGGGGGCGCGGCACATGGGGGGACGCTGCGATGGAATAGTGGTGCTGGGAGCAGTCCGCACACCTCCACACACCTATTCCTCCACCAGTGAATATGAGTATTTTGCCTGCATAGTTTCTACTGCTGCCGTTGTTGTAAATCAGTGCAAAACTATTACATTTTTAAACTTACTTCCTACGTTGTTTCCTGATTCTTTATTGAGCACTTGCTCAAAGGTAAATGTACTTGCTCAAAATGAGGCTTTAAAGCATAATTCCTATGCTTTTACTTTTGCACCCAAAGGTGGGATTTTAAAACTCTGTTCAGCCCCCACACATGGGCACCTATAGGGATAAATAGCAATTAATATATCATCTCCTATCCATTAAAACCCATCCCACACCAAGTATGCTTGGAAAATAAATTCCGGGGGGTGGGGGGAGCTTTGTTTTCACGTAACTGTGTATAGGATTGTGGTGCAAGTTATCTAAATAGTGAGAGATCTAATGAACGATCATATAGAGTAGGAGTACAGTGTATGGAAAATGTCACACACAGATGCCCTATTGAAAGAAAAGGAAGCTGTTCAAAAATTGTACTTTTCTCTTTCAGGGTGTTTACTGTGTCGGAGATTTTTCTTGTATGTTTACTTGGTGCCTGAACATTCGATATGAGATATTAACCAAGGTACTCTTAACAAAGATTCATGCTGGGGAAAGTAAAAAAAAAAAAGCCTGCAATTTAGATATCATTCTCTGTAAAGACTGCAGTCAATGGAACTGAAGTGTTCTGAGGGTTTCATTCTAAGTGGCTATGAATAGGGTAAGTGCCACTTGAATGCAGTTTGCTTTTGCTATGGAATTATCAAGGAAGTGGAAGTGCAAATTTTAGCTGTAATGTCAAAATCTTTTCACATTACCATTTCCTAGAAAACCAGCAAGCATATATTGTACTTAAGATTAGTAAATGTTCCACTACTGAACTTGTAGAAAATTCTCATTGAGCTTTTGAGGGTTGTCTTTTCATAGGCTCATCACTTGACCCCATTACCTCTATACACCTGTTTAGTCAAATGCAAAGGGGTCTTAATCTTCCTGTGTGTGCTTCCCCCTCTACTCCAGACACACCAAGGTGCATTCAGATGAACATGGTTAGAATCTCCAAATCAAATCAAATCAAATCAAATACCTTTATTGGCATCACAGTATAAAACATTTCAAGTCACTGGGATAATTAAAAGGACAAGGGCGAAGCTGTTGAGGGTTATAAGATCACACTGTGATCGTGTGCACTTAGATATTCTGCTTTGCCCTGTCTGTTTCCTGAAAGGATGGTTCATTGGGAACCCTTTTGGGTAAAATTGTGGCTAAAAAGGAAGCTACTAAAACAATGATATCTTTGTCCCGATCTGCCAGGAGAAACCTCATTTAACTTCTTCTCAGAGTTATGGGCCTGAGTGTTAAGTTGTGGGCGAACATACCAGACAACACAGCGATTCTTCCAAAGCTGGAACAGAACTGAACTGAGGAGCTCAGTCAGCCTGCTTATATAGAGCTCCAGAACAATGTAACTGTTGCAACTTTCTAAAACTATCCAATCACTGAACGTCACTTTCGATCCTTCATTTGCATAACTATCTACAGTATCCCCCTGCTGGCCCAGGGTGGGAACTTCAGTACATAACACTGAGGTTCAACATTTTGCTCAGCATCAGTTGCCGAGGTCAATCTAAGAGCAGTCTAAGACAATGTGGTCCATTGAATCAGATACTCCTTGGTTGCAGGCACACAAACAGGCTTGATATGGAGTATGTGAAAATCTGCTGTTGGTCACTGCAGAAGGGAAAGCATTTAATCTCATGAGCTTAAAGGCTCTTCGATGTAGTAGGGAGTAGTATATCCTTTAGATATTTGGCACAGGTTCCGTAGGGTGTTGTAATGCTTAAGGCCTCCAGAGAACAAGATCTCGGAGTATGAGGTAGCAAGCTCTGTCTTTCGTGGTCATAGAGCTGCTGCTTGATTAATTGGAATATGTAACTTTTCTTGGAATTATTGTTCTTGCTTTTGGTGGAATGTTTGGTTGTATAGTATTGGGTTGAGACATTGTCCAATGGTGGCAACCACCATGACCCCTGCAAGAATGTTCTGTCATTCTTATGAGACATTATTTCCGAAATTAAAAAGGAATACTACTTCTGGGCTGCTGAAAGCCGCATGGCCACCACAAAAAACAACAAAGTTTTTCTGCCCCTTCCAAAAAACAACAACAAAGGAATAAAACTCGTAGCTTCCAAGTCTTTAAAGCCATCCTCCACGCCCGCCCACCCCTTCAGGGAGGGACAAAGCACATTTATTTTTGATAGTATGTCGGCATTTGTATCTTTTAGGTAATCTCAGTTGAGTAAAAGCTTTATTGGTGGTATATAACAAAATACCTTTTAATTAAGTTTTTGATTTTAATGTCACATTAATTAAGAAACTAAATTATATTGCACATTAAATTAAAATGAATTCAGACTAATACCTGTGAGAGACAAAAGTTGAAAAGCTGGGGGGGGCAGCCTCCAAATTTAAAGATTAAAATAGCAGAGGCATTAGCAGGGTTTCTGTCCCTGACTGCATTACTCAAATGGTTAGACCCAATGTGAAGGGAGTGGAACCCCCTTCGCACGTTCATTGGTGGTACACTGAATGCATTGGCACAAAAGGAGCAGGATTGTGGCAACAACAATTTGTACACAAACAGGCTGCGGGTTGCATTCAACGTAGCGTCAAGTTACTGGTTCCCTCAGCACAAGGATATCTTCTTGTGTAGCATAACATTCTCCATCCCTCCTCCTCCCGCACCCCTCCTAAATTTGTTTTGGGATTTCCCTCAAACTTCCAGAGTAGATCTGAGGGTGGCACGGAGTGTGTACTGTGGCAGGAAGAGAGGGGGATGGAAGTCCCATTCTGCAGGTAATCCTTGCATGCATGCAACTATTTGGTTGAACATGATGTGCCAATATAATCTCTGATCTCAGAAAAAGCCTAAGCATGTATAGTTAAAACAAAATAAAAAAATTCCTTCCAGTAGCACCTTAAAGACCAACTAAGTTAGTTCTAGGTATGAGCTTTCGTGTGCATGCACACTTCTTCTCCATTTCATGCGGCTCAATGTGGTGCCTTCCATAGTTCCAGTTACAGATGGGTAGCCGTGTTGGTCTGCCATAGTCAAAACAAAATAAAAAAATTCCTTCCAGTAGCACCTTAAAGACCAACTAAGTTAGTTCTAGGTATGAGCTTTCGTGTGCATGCACACTTCTTCAAACAGGCTTTTTTCGTGCATGCACACGAAAGCTCATACCTAGAACTAACTTAGTTGGTCTTTAAGGTGCTACTGGAAGGAATTTTTTAATTTTGTTTTGACATGTATAGTTAGTATGCATATAGGGTATGTCTTGACTTTCAGCTGAAAAGGCTTACTTTAAGACAGGAATGGGGTTTCTCCCCCTGAAATTCTGCTTCCCCACTGCCCTCTTCAGACATTGAGAAGCCAAGTAAAGGGATCACATGAGGTGGGCAAACTGTAGAACTGCTTCAGGCAATCATTTTCCAATTCCTGCAGGATGGAAACGGATGCAAGGCGGGTGGGAGAGAACCAGTGTGGTTTCTTTACTCAGATTCTAAATGCCTGAGGGGAGTATATCTCTACATTGAATGTTTTGTCTCCTGAATTCCAGCAACGATTCCACACAGATGACATTGCCACTGTATTCCTCAATACAATCAGAATTGATATGGTGCGGCTGCAACAGTGCTGGCAGCCGCCTCACTCGCAGGCATTCTGCGGATCCAGAATGCTACATGCCCAAGCAGCTGTCCAGCATTTACTAAACCTGCTGTGACCAATCACAACAGTCTCCAGCTAGAAGCCACAAAGTATGCCATTTCTCCCGCAATGGGGACACAGTAATAATAATAATAATAATAATTTATTGTTTGTACCCCGCCCATCTGGCTGGGTTTCCCCAGCCACTCTGGGCGGCTTCCATAAAAACCAGAAATACATTAAAATATCACAGATTAAAAACTTCCCTGAACAGGGCTGCCTTAAGATGTCTTCTGAATGTCAGGTAGTTATTTAGGGCACCAGCAACTGCGGCAGGGGATCCTGTTTGCCTCAATAAGCAAACAGGCAGCCACTGGCCAACCAAATGGCATAGAGGACAGCTTGCTATGCAAACACACTGCAATCTGTGAATCATGCTGTCAGAGCCACCCTGGGTCCCAGCTCACAAGAGACCAAAGTCCAGTCCAAGCTATATACAAAAGGTTTTATTGAAGATCATTGTCGTCATTACATCCAAACTCCGTGGCTCCGCATCTGTCACCCTTAGATGTTAGAAGTCCCCTCTGAGTCCGTCCCTCCCCTGCACCAATTTAAGAGGCTTGTGCTGCTCCACCTTTTCCTCTCTTTCCTTTTCCGCAGGGTCTTCCTGCCCCCCTGTGTTCCCTCCTTCCGGGACTCCCCAGAGGCTGAGTCTTCTCCTGCCTGCTCCCCCCTCCTTCGTGCTTTGGCACCAGGCTCCTCCCCAGAGCTCTCCCCACTTCCGCGCGCCTCCACATTTGAACTTGGCGCGCGTACGTTGCTCCTGACCTTCCTTTCAACAGCCACACTGCTCCCGGTACTGCTTTCCGCCCCTTCCGGCAGGACGTCTTGCCCCGATCTCCTTCCCCCCTCTGCTCCTTGTTCTGTTCCTCCCGACACACTGGTAACTCCACCCTCTTCACTCCGTTCCGGTGGAGAAGCCGGTCCCGATCTCCAACTCCCACTGGCGGTTCCCCCTACGTTCCCCTGCTCCTGACTGCTTCCCCCTTGGGCTCCCCTTGGCTTGACCAGGGGGGCTCCCTTTTGGGAATCCTCCGATTCACTGGACGGACTCATGGACCATCTCGGGTCATTGTCGTCCTCTTCCTCGTCAGCCTGGAATCCTTCTCCCTCACTCTCGGTCTCCTCCCTCCTCTGCGCCTCTCTCCCTGAACCCCTGACACATGCCTTAAATTATAAGTAGTTGTCATCAACCATCACTGTCTTAACCTTTAGCACAACCATGTGTCTTTGCTTGTGGAAAAACTATATGGGTGCAATGCTAACATGCCCATCTTTACCCCCCAATAAAATGAACCCAAAAAATATATTACTCACTTTGCTTGTATTCACCTCTTCTTCCTTTGACTTTCCTTCTAGCTTCCTCCTTGAGCTTACATGTTCCCTGGACCAGAGGCAGGCCTTTTGTATATTTTTCTCAAGAATATGCTGCACACATTGATGGCATCCATCACAAACCCCCATTGAGCTGACTGCAGAGAGAGAAACTATGCAGAGCAGATGCTTTGCATATACAAGATGATAGTCTGTCCCTATGCTTGCTGCTTAAAAGGATCACAGGTAGCAAAAGAGCTTTAACAACCACAGCCAATGCATCTGGGCTGGATGGGCCAATCATTTGTAGATTCATATGCTCAGTGCTTGGTATACCAAGCCCTCAAATTCTCAAGATTCCTTGCAACAATGTCACTGTTGTGCCACCCTTTTCTTCTCCCTCCTTGGTATATTGGCAAGGTTAATGGGAGTGCCCTGCTTTAAATTAACACACTGCTTTCAATTAGCATCATCCTGAAAGACAGCAAGAGATGCAGTAAACGACACTTGTGGACAGGAGATCAATATAAGAGCACATTTGAAGGGGGAGGAGATTATTTGGAGAACTGCTGTTGCTCTAGAAATCAAAGTGGGCACACCTAATGCTTCACATTATTGACAGGGACTAAAGCTGTAAGTAGAAGACATCATGCCAACGCATTAAGACTATTTTATGTAGTCCTTTTAATTTTCAGCCCAGAATTGACTTTTGGCAATTTCATTTTGAGAATTCTGCTTGTATTTAATTCAGGACTCACTGCTCTTTCAGTACACTGCTCTTTATGAACTACAGGCTGTATGACACTTTTGTCTGTATGACTCTTCAGGGCGGAGGACTTAGTGTGCATCCATCATTGTATCTCCAGAGCACTGCAGTTGCTCTTAGGTAGCAGGCTGGTGATGCTTAACACCCTCAGTGGTATGAAAGACAAATAAGATCCCTGCTAGCCACACATCCGTCAGAAATGGTCGTTGCTGTAAGGGACCCGGGAACAAGGAGTTGAAGAGGCAATCTTTCAGCCATTACTTTTGGGCACAGGCATTTGTTCATTTTTAAAGTACACTGAAAAGCACACTGCATGCATACAGTTGCAATCGTAATTATTCAAAAAAAAACCCTCCATTGCAAATCAGGTTCATTATCAAAATTTACAGACTTTCAGCTGTTTGCATTGAGCAGATCAAACAAAAGCAATTGAAATGGCTCAACACAACAGATGCTTCAATGGGTTTTCCCTGTGTGACCTTGGAGCAGTCATTGTCTCTCAGCTTGACCTACTTCACAGAGTTGCTATAAGGATAAAATGGGGAGAGGGAGAACCTTGTATCCTCCTTGGAGGAAAAGTGGGATATAAGTGTAATAAATGAATAAACGAGAGAAAGAGAGAGAGCTTCAGTTACAGTTGTTGAGCTGCTGCTTATTACTAAATTACCCCCCCCCCCCGCATTTGTAAGTCCTTTTGAGAGAGAGATGACTGGGATGTATTAACTGTTGTGTTAATATTGCAAAAATTCTACATTGCTGCAGGAAACCAGGAGAAAAACACTATGACCAAATGCTATAAGATTAAGCAGCATGCATTTCTTCTCATCCAGGATCCTGCTTTAGCTAATAGCTGTTTTCTAATAATGGGAAAACTGGAAACTAACGCATTGGTAAAACGTAAATGATTCCCTGAAGTGCAAAGTTGGTTATGCACTGTTCCCAATCAACTAGTACAATTACTGTGTGTGTGTCAGGGTGTCTTCGTAGGAGCTTTCCACGACCTGGTGCCCTTCAGATGCTTTGAACCCTTATCCCCAGCCACACTTGGCTAGTGCTATCTGCTACTTTTTATTCTCTCTCATTTTTTTTATGTTCCCAAACCTGTGCTTGTTGCATCTGCCTGAATTTAATATCATCTCTTACAGAACAATACAGTTATTACAAAACTTCCAAGAGTAAAGGTCATTATAAATACCAGGGTGCAGTTTATAATGTCATCATACTACAGAGAAATGTCAGAAAGGATTTGGACAAAAATTACTATAGCTTTTTTTAAAAAAAAATTATAAAAAAGGCTTGCAATAATTACAAGAACTTCTCCCATAATTGATGGGACACACACACACAGGCACACATCCTCCCTAAAAAAGAGCAAACTAAATCAAGCATTCCTAACGGCTGTTATTACGCAAATTCAATTATATATTTCACTGAACTGAGGAAGTCTCTAAAGCAGCTATGTGAAAAGGCCATACAGAAACACCTGGAGCATAAATCAACCTTATGAGAATACACAGAGAGTATTATTTATTTCATACATTAGAAGAGACATTGTTCCATGGAGATGGGGGATTTTCCCATTATTTTTCTTAAATATGTATATATTTTATCTTACTTTGACCCTTTTAAATTAATAAATAGTCCTGTTCCTGAATACATGCAGGCCTTGACATGATGGGCATCATTGTGTTACCCGAAAGGAAAGACCCCTTTGGTGAGGGAGGAGGAAATCAAAAGCCTTAATTCAGGCTTCTTTGTGCTTTGTAGCACCTTTGCATAGAAAATTACATTAGGTGATATCCATTAAGTCCATTTAATTCAATGGATCTACTCTGAATTTGACTTAAATGGATATTACCAACTGTATTTTATTTGAGGAACAAATCACTTCTCACTACTTATAAGAGATGATTGTTCTGCCTCAGATCAGGCCTTCCAAAATTTTCATGAGGGCCCATCACCAAGTCCAACATGCACTGCCCCCATGCAAACAGCACACACATACTGCTGCATATGTTTTCCATGGGCTGGAAGAGGACAAAGGGTGAGGAGCACATCACTCTGGGCGAAATGGACACCCCTGAATTACTGGTGAAATACTTCCGACTGAAGTTTAAGATATCAGCATGTGCTCTCAGCTCTTTTGAGTATTCCTTCTTTATCATCTTGGTGACGGCCATGTTATTTTATTGCAGCTTCTAATGTGGCAATAAAAATGTAAGATAAACCCTGAGGGGAAATCCTGAGCTTCGTTCTCTTGTGCTTCTATTCACAGGGAAATTATCTGAAATGATTATTTGAGATATTACAGCTGCTTCTGTTTTGGTGTATGATAATATGACCCATCTGTAAAAATTGGCATACAATCCCAGCTTACTGGGTGTAATGGGAAAGGTAATTGCAAATGATGTTTGCAAATGCTTCTCAACACCTAGGGAAATCATATTCCAGCATTCATCCCTATGCTCAACCATGCTGGCTAGACTGAATGAACAACTCCATCTCTGTGGTCCTCAGACTTTTGCAGTTCTTCACTTTCAGTAACTCCACGGGGAAACAGTGACGATCCACAAACAGAGAACAAACAATTAGCAGGCTAAAATGGCAACCAACTGAGCATCAAGCCCTTCACATCCATACTTAACATTACTTTAATTCCACACGGCTCTCCCATGGTGGCTCTTCTGAACATTGACTTAATGCTTTGTTAGCCTTTGCAAAATAGGGATCCAATACACAGATCTCTGAATTCCGCTAATTATACAGTAATTAATCCCTTGGCGCTTATGTTTTGCAAAAGCTTGTGCATAATTATATATAAAGCTTTTTGCAAAAAATATGCTTGATCTATTTACTTGTAATTACATAGAAATTTCTAAAAGCCAATTCCTATGCTGCACAAAGGCTGAAGTTCATCAGATTGGCAGCGGATGTGCTAGACGGTCACCTTGCCTCAGTAACAGACTGGATGAGAGCCACAAACTGAAGCTCAAGCCAGATAAGACTAAGGCACTATTACTGGGTGGTTCCCCAGACTGGATAGATTGGGGGGGGGGTGTTTCCCTTCTCTTGATGGGGTTGCACTCTCTCTGAAGGAGCAGGTACATGTCTTGGGGGTACTTCTGAATCCTTTGCTGTTGCTTGAGTCTCAGTTGGCCTCAGTGGTGCAGAGTGCTTCCCATCAGCTGTGACTGTTGGCACAGCTGCATTCCTATCAGAACAGTGAAAGCCTAATTACTGTTGTCTATGCTCTGGTGACCTCTAAGTTAGATTACTGCAATGTGTTATACATAGGACTACCTCTGTTCAGAAACTTCAGTGCCCACAACCACTTGGGGATCCCAGCAGCAGGGCTGTCATAAGCACATGTGGCGCAGGGGTGCCCAGTGCCCCCCCCACCAGGTTGCCCAGTCCCAGGTGCGCAGGAGGGCGGAGCTAGCCAGCCACCTCAGCATCTCGCTGGCTAGGTTGCCCTTGAACTCATGGCGCAGAGCCACTTGCAGCAGAAGAGCCCGTACTCCAACTGATGGGTGGGGTCTTCCCCAGACCCAACTCTCGGGCCCTGGACTCTCAGCCTGGTGCCCCTGAGAGCCCAGTGCCCGGCTGCCCCACACCCCTAGCACCTATGGGTAAGACAGCCCTGCCCAGCAGTAGTGCTTCTGCAACCAGAACCCTCTCCCTCAAAGAATTATCCAATGGTAACATATTAATACACTCACCTGGGAGTGATGCTCTAAGGAGGCTGGGTACTGCCTTCTCTTCCAAGACAGCTTGCTTACAAGTGGGTTTACCTGCCATTGCTAGAATAGGCTGCCACTGGGTAAGCTCTTTAGCTTGTAGACATTATGGAGCATGGGGTGATGGCTTTTTGTGAGAAAGGATGTCCAAGTGGTGGAAGTAGGAATGGGGAGGTGGAGGGAAAACCGTTTCCTAGTCCCCTTCTCCTCAGCAGAGATCAAGAATGTAGGGCGGAATCAATAATAATAATAATAATAATAATAATAATAATAATAATAATATCTTTATTGTCATTGCCCCCTCTCTCGGGGACAACGAAAATTACTTGGCTGCTCCATCCACCTAGGTAGGGCACTCCACACAAAATCAGAACAACTATAAAAACACTAATTAAAACAATACAGTATAATACAGCAAGGAAGATTAGATGACTTTCAAAGTCCAGGTTTCCCATTCAGGGCCGAGATCGCTCTGGAGAAGAAGCTGTTCTTGATGGGGAGAAATGGGATTTGCATGCTGGGGGCTATATATTACTTCCCAAGATCCATCCAGCTGTCCAGAGTGGCTGGGGCTCACCCAGTTGCATGGGTGGCATATAAGTAATATATCATCATCACCACCGCCACCACCACCACCACCACCACCACCACCCCCTGCTGGTTTCATGTTTTCTGATATTGATGTAAGACAGGTTATAGCACATAGTGGATTGTTCTTTCTTGCGAGATAGTAGTGTTTCTGCAGGCTCTTCCTCTTCTGGCTATTTCTCTGTGATCAGCTTGTGATTTCCCTACAGAACTTCAACAGGCAAATTACAGTAGTTCCCTGAGTGCCTTATTGAAGAAAGCAATTGGATTACCTCCTCTACATCTTCTGGGAAAGCAATAATTGTAATATTATTTTTATCCTTGCTTTCTAGAACTGCAGTTTCTTCATATGCAGCTATTTTTGAAGTAGGCCAGTATAAAGCATTTCAGAGTACAGACCTGCAGGCAGATGTGCTGTTTCCATGGCCTCTCTGCCTTTTGTGGTTCAGGGGTGTTGTAGGAGCACGACACAAATTTTCCTCTGGGCAAGTTATGATGAAGGGTGGCTGGCTGAGGTCTTACTGGAACTGTGCTTTGCGGCACAACCAGCCATCTTGTAAGCAAAACATGGTTAAAGAGAGAAAGGAAGGGGCAGGAGATACAGGGCCCAGTGCAAAACAGCCATTGCTCAAGCCTGCTAGCCACCACCTTCTGTGGCTTCCACCAGCCACCCAAGACCTGTTTTCTTCTCTCTCCTTTTCTACTAACAGCCCACAGCCCAAATCTTATGGTCAGTAAGTAGTATTTTAGGGGAAGGGCCATAGCACATGCTTTGCATGCAGAATGTCCCACATTAAATTAGAAAGAGATCAGGGAATAACATAGGAAAAAAAAAAGAGGAAAATCCTGCCTGAGACCTTAAAGAGCAGAATAACCAAAGACAGTAATTGCCAAATAATGAATCTATGAACTTGGGTGTTTCTTTCAATAGAAGAAGGGGACCAAGGAAAAGCTTCTTCACAAAGACCTGATCCTATTCCTCCTTAACAGACTGGAGGTAGCTCTGGAAATGCTCCTCTGGATTTTCAATCCAGAAAAGGTTCAAAAAGATTTTGGTTTTGGCATTGTCCAAAAAGTTAATACATCTAGCAAATGGCACAGCTTAACAAGACTTCTTTGAAATGTGGATTCATGTCATCCTCTATGTCAGCCTTCCCCAAGCTGGTGCCCTCCAGATGTCTAGGCTGCAGCTGCAGCCCACATAGTCAGGGTCGGTGGGAGTTGTAAGGAGTTAGGAAAGCTGTCTCACATGAAGGACAGCTCTGATTTCCTTTGGACCACACCAGTCATCTGGGCAGCCCAGGACCTCCATACATACTGCCCAGGCTTGCACCCGAGGGAGGTCACTTGGGTGCTGCTGATGCTGTGGTTTTACTTCACCCCCTAAGGTGCACTCTTAAGACAGGCAGATCCCAATTATAATGTCATAATCTACCTTTATAAGTGGGAATCAGTTCATTAGACCAATCAGTGAGAATGTTGCATAAGGATAGACCAATCAGTGGGAACGTTGCATAAGGACTTCTGTTTGCATGATGGAGCTTCTCTCTTTTCTCCTCCGCCTGTGCCCTTCCTGCCCCTTCTAAAATTGGGAAAACCTCAGAAAATGCCAAAATGCTTGCCCAGATAGAACGATCACATTAACATAACTTTGGGTTACTCCTTATATGTCTTTTGTGTTATGATATCGCTGAGATTTGTTACATGCTCTCTTCTTCAAGTTTGTTTTTGTTATTCATTCGGTGTGTTGCAATATATATGGATCTGGATGTTGATTATTTTAAAGACTATATGAAATTGCACATATCAATGAGAATAATGAATTGTATATCTAGAATATTAAATTCTTTTTTACTGTGGCATTAAATATCATTGGCTTATATCAAAATCTATGAACTGGCAGACTTCAAATATTTTCAAAAGTTTAAATCTCACGTCCATTCTATTGTCAAATCAAGTAAGTGTCGACTGTCAATACACTTTCAATTATCACAGGTCAACTATTGACAGTCAAAGTTCAGATGAAGGTGCAGAGAAGGTATGCAGTTCTTAATGACAACATAGGCACTAGTTGCACTGAAGTTTATGGTGCAGTGGTAGCTAGCCCATCTTGTACCACACACGTCTTACTGTAAGTGTAAGGCTTGCAGTGGCAAATTATAGCTTGTGGGTTAAAATCATAGGATATATAGCACCATGGGTCACCTTGCTATAGTGCTCATTTGAAGAGGGCATCAGGGAAGAGACTATGGCAAAATTGGGAGGGCAGGTGCTGTGGGTTAAACCACAGAGCCTAGGGCTTGCCTATCAGAAGGTTGGCGGTTCAAATCCCCACAACGGGGTGAGCTCCAGTTGCTTGGTCCCTGCTCCTGCCAACCTAGCCATTTGAAAGCACATAAAAGTGCAAGTAGATAAATAGGTACCGCTCCAGCGGGAAGTTAAACGGCATTTCCATGTGCTGCTCTGGTTTCGCCAGAAGTGGCATAGTCATGCTGGCCACATGACCCGGAAGCTGTACGCCGGCTCCCTCGGCCAATAAAGCAAGATGAGTGTCGCAACCCCAGAGTCGTCCACGACTGGACCTAACTGTCAGGGGTCCCTTTACCCTATTAGTGTATGAGTGTGTGTGAGAGTGCGTATGTTCATGCATATGCGTACTCCAGTCATGATGTTCTCCCGGAAGACAGGAAGGTGATGTGGACTAAAGGGCTCTTTGAAAATTCAGCTGTTGCTTATTAAGGTGCCTGCTGCCCTGAAGAGTTGTGCTGCTGCTCTTGAGTGGTTATACTTCAGAAGAGAGAGAGATTAAAAATGGCTTGATGCTAAGCAGGTTCCTGCTGCCACTAATTTCTGAAATAGGAAAACATTATTTTTCATTATTGGGTTCTTGTGTCAGGGTGTTTGTGTAAGCATCAAGGTTATAATATGCTTTGCTTCCGTTTGGGCTTCTGCAAGAGACAAAAACAAAATCAGATTGCCAGTAATTTATCTGATTGCTATTCCATACCAAGCCGGTTGCATAATGCTTTCGTGAACTGTTATGTCTCTTTTTACATTTTAACGTTATTTGGTGTGCCTCGAGAGACAGGCATTTGAAAAAGGAAGAGCAACAAAAACATCTCCATTTGTAAATAGAAATAAGCAGCGTTGAAAGGTGTGTGCGTTCAAACAAAAAAGGAAATGCTAAAGCTAGCCCAAAACACTGAAGAAAAGGAAGGAACTCAAGATACAGGGTTGTCAAAATATTATCCGTTTTTAGCTTCTCTTCAGTCTAAAAAGCAAATACAAAAATCAAGCAGCCCAACCAACATTTTTTTTTTTTTTTACAGATCTTCTATGTCCCTCAAGCAGCTTCCATTATCAGGTATGCCTGTTTCTCCAGGAAACAAAGAAGATTTGAAAATCTAGACCTGTAGTTTCTTTTCTATCATTCTTTCTTTTTTGATAAGATCAAACACGTACAATTTGTACCTGTGTTCAGTATAATCTGTGCAGCAGGCATATCAGAGGGTCCACCCAGTTAGCACCATGAAGGGGAGACACATATTTTTTACAAATGTAGTGGACTTATACCAAGGGCTATATAACCATGCATGTCCCTGTGTGTTTACAAGTTTGTCGCACCTTCAAATAATCAAATGATGGATCTGCAACATAAAACTTGAAGCATTTACCAGAGAATCTTGCTGGTAGTATATTTCTCAAGCTTCTCATTCTGTAAGAAGTTACTGGTGTTGTTAATAATCTGCTCATTATTAGCATCTTTATCTTGGTATAAAGGCAAAAGTACTATTTTATTGAGTTTGGCTCTCTTCATACATCTCTGGTTTGGCATCTAGGAAAGGAATACTGGGCTTTCTGAAAAATTGTGAATTTCCTGCTTAGATTGAAAAAAAAATCTGATGCCCTAGAGATTGAGCTAATTTAACATGTTTATTTTCCTGATATTCAGTATACAAAGCCTAAAAGTTGACTTAATTGTTCTTTGCAATTGCAATTTTATTTTCTAATTTTCATCAGATCTCAGAATAATCCCTGCTAATAGCAGCACACCAGAATAAGCATATAATAATAATAATAATAATAATAATAATAATAATAATAATTTATTATTTATACCCCACCCATCTGGCTGGGCCTCCCCAGCCACTCTGGGCGGCTTCCATAGAAACCAAAAATACACTAAAATATCACACGTTAAAAACTTCCCTGAACAGGGCTGCCTTAAGATGTCTTCTGAATGTCAGGTAGTTGTTTCTCGCTTTGACATCTGCTGAAAGGGTGTTCCACAGGGCGGGCGCCACTACCGAGAAGGCCCCCTGCCTGGTTCCCTGTAGCTTTGCTTCTCGCAATGAGGGAACCGCCAGAAGGCCCTCGGTGCTGGACCTCAGCGTCCGGGCAGAACGATGGGGGTGGAGACGCTCTTTCAGGTATACTGGACCGAGGCCGTTTAGGGCTTTAAAGGTCAGCACCAACACTTTGAATTGTGCTCGGAAACATACTGGGAGCCAATGTAGGTCTTTCAAGACCGGTGTTATATGGTCTCGGCAGCCGCCCCCAGTCACCAGTCTAGCTGCTGCATTCTGAATTAGTTGTAGTTTCCGAGTCACCTTCAAAGGTAGCCCCACGTAGAGCGCATTGCAGTAGTCCAAGTGGGAGATAACCAGAGCATGCACCACTCTGGTGAGACAGTCCACAGGCAGATAGGGTCTCAGCCTACGTACCAGATGGAGCTGGTAAACAGCTGCCCCTGGACACAGATTTGACCTGTGCCTCCATGGACAGCTGTGAGTCCAAAATGACTCCCAGGCTGCGCACCTGGTCCTTCAGGGGCACAGTTACCCCATTCAGGACCAGGGAATCCTCCACACCTGCCCGCCTCCTGTCCCCCAAAAACAGTACTTTTGTCTTGTCAGGATTCAACCTCAATCTGTTAGCCACCATCCATCCTTCAACCGCCTCCAGACACTCACACAGGACCTTCACCGCCTTCACTGGTTCTGATTTAAAAGAGAGGTAGAGCTGGGTATCATCTGCATACTGATGAACACCCAGCCCAAACCTCCTGATGATCTCTCCCAGTGGCTGCATGTAAATGTTGAAAAGCATGGGGGAGAGGACAGAACCCTGAGGCACCCCACAAGTGAGAGCCCAGGGATCTGAACACTCATCCCCCACCACCACTTTCTGAACACGGCCCAGGAGGAAGGAGCGGAACCACTGTATGACAGTGCCCCCAGCTCCCAGCCCCTCAAGACGCTCCAGAAGGATGTTATGGTCGATGGTATCAAACGCCACTGAGAGATCCAGCAGAACTAGGAAACAGCTCTCACCTTTGTCCCTAGCCCGCCGGAGATCATCGACCAGTGCGACCAAGGCAGTTTCAGTCCCATGATGAGGCCTGAATCCCAACTGGAAGGGATCCAAATGGTCCGCTTCTTCCAGGCGTGCATGGAGTTGTTCAGCAACCACTCGCTCAATCACCTTGCCCAAGAATGGAAGATTTGAGACTGGGTGATAGTTGGCCATCGTGGCCGCATCTAAAGATGGTTTTTTAAGAAGCGGTTTGATAACCGCCTCTTTCAGCGGGTCTGGGGAGGCTCCTTCACGGAGCGAAGCATTCACCACCCCACAAAGCCCATCGCCCAGTCCTTCCCGGCTAGCTTTTATAAGCCAGGATGGGCAAGGATCCAGGAGACAGGTGGTTGGCTTCACTCGTCCAAGCAGCCTGTCCACATCCTGTCCACATTTTATATGTAACTGTGTATTTTAATAATATTTTGTTTATGTTGTCTGTTGTTGCTTCAGTTTTCTGTACACTGCTTAAAGATATTTTGAATGAATTGAATGAAAAATCAATCAAAATAGTTTGGTATAAACCAATTTTAACCAACTAGAATGTTCTATTACCAGAAGTCAGTTAAGACAATGCAAGTGAGTTTGGTCATATCTGGTTACACTGAAGTAACTGTAACTAAGTACAGTAAGCTGAAAAATCAATGTCTTCAACTCAACTGATGGGTAAGGTACAGCACAAGCCTAAGTATCTCTACTCAGAAATAAATCCTATTGAATTCAGTGGAGGTTACTCCCAAGTAAGTGGGTTCCTGCTTGTAGCCTAGTCTACCATTCTCTTTAGTTTATCTTAAAGCACAGGCAGACATTTCACTTCCCACCGACAATACAGCTGAAAGAAATTTTCTTTTAGAGTCTCAGCATTGTTCCTTATTTGGATGAAAGACAGCTGTTCCTTCCCCCATGTTCCCTCAAGGAATACAGCTATTTCCCCATTTCATTTCTAAATTCGTAACAAACCTTTGAATGTAACCACTGTAACCTGGTCAAGATTGAAAAAGAGATTTAGTGGTTGATCTTGAAATAGCATGTGATTGAATATTTCAACTGTGAATATACCAATTTTCAAAGGCCTGGGATTTTATTTTATTTTTAAATAGCTTTAACTCTTTGTTAACTGGGATTTTAGTTATGCAGTTCTTTTTGCCACTGTTTCTATGCTGAATTTCACCGAGAAGGAGAGAAAAACCACAAAGCTAGCTCTACAGCAGTGGGATTGTACCCCTTCTTTGTTACCACAAGCTGATAATCATCAGGCCATACCAAGGCTAACTGGGGTCCATTCTTTGATCTTCATGTCATCAACTGTATTTTTAGTTTGCACATTTTTGTTCTTTTTGTAAAGTCAGGAAGCCAGCTAATATCTTACTGAGACTCCTTGGTTTCTCCTCAGGAATTGTTACTCTAGATCAGGGGTGGGTGACATTTTTGGCTGGAGGGGGCAGATCATTATCCCTCCCCACCCACACCAGGACCCCAGGCAGGCAGGCAGCACTGTAAACACCTGCTTTCCCAGCCACGTGTGCAGTTGCTGAGGCAGCTCTATAAAACCTACCTGCCCTGGAGACAGAGCTGCCACTGAAGGGACAATATCAAAGGGAGTTGTCCCTTTGGGAGTTGAATGTGGGAATAGGGCAGCTCCCTTGCACTAAAATTATGGTTTCAATGGGGTGGGGATTTAATTTGATTGGGTTTTGTTTATTGGGGGTGGGGTTGTTTTAAACTGTTCTTAAGTGTTATATGTTAATTTGTATTTTGTATTTGTAATTTTTGGTTTGATAAGGCTGATTAATATTCTACAGCCTTTTATATGTGTTTGTGAGAGGGGAGGGTTACTGTCCTGTTGTTTTTGTTTCAACTATTTCCTTGTGTTTTTACCTTGTATTTTTATCTTATGAACTGCCCTGAAAACTTGTTTATTTAATTTATATACCACCTTTCATCACAACAACAACAACAACAACGTTGACAGGTGGGTGAGACAATCCAACTGTCAATTACCAGATGCTATTATGACATTATTAAGTGTCTTCAACCTTGCATGCTGCAGGGATTGGCTACACAATCAAGTTCTCCATGGACAACTCAGCTGCAAAGCTATTCCAGCAATGGGGTTGAATTTGGGCAATGGGTGGGGGGTAGATTCGAACCTGCTCTCTTCGGGCTGTATGAACAAGTCCCCAGTGAACTTGGACACACAGCTTTGCTATCTGCCCCACACATGGGTGTAGTTTGGGGAACATGGCCTTGTGGGCCAAACTGCAACCCCTGCTGAATCAAATTTGCCCCATGGGCCAGAGGTTGCCCTCCCCAGCGATAGATGCCACCATCTTGCCACCTCATTGGAGGGGAGGGAAATTAAGCAACTAGGAACCTTTGCCTTGCAATTCAGCTGAATCTGCTCTGGTTAGTAAATAAGTTGAAATCTGGGGTGAGGATGAAAGTGCCATTAAAGGGTTAGAAATGGTAAAAAACGAATTTCTCAAGAGACTGTTTTTGCTACCCAAGGGAACAGCAGCCACACTTGTAACCACAGAAGCTGGATGGCCAACATTAGCTGCAAGAGCTGATTGCACCAGATTTAATTACATGAAAAAACTGTCCTTCCTCCATGCCTTGCAAGCACTTGCCAGCCCTGTGCTATGTGGTATTGGAGAATAGCCAATGGTGGAAATCTAACATACAACATTATTTGAACTCTTATTATTTCCACAAGTTGGAGGAGATTATATCCACAGACAGACACCAATTAAGGGATTGGTGTCACTGGACAGAATCACTACGTGATCTGCAAGCAATCAACTCCTCTAAATGCTCTCCTTGGTTCCCCCTTCTAAAAACGGTCCATTTTAGAGCCAGTTACCTGTTTAATCTCCGGCCAGCCTCACTTAGATTTGCTTTTACTGAGTTGCATTTTCAAGCTATGCCCTCCGCAGTCCTAGACGGATGATATAACAGGGTACCGTACAAAGACAGGCTCTGTATATGTGATCAACCGCAGGTTGTCTTGCACTATATTGCCTACTATACATTCAATCCAGGAGGTGATTTCTCACCCTACCATCTGTACAAGAAAGATGTCTCTCCCCAGCAGAGAAGATCCTACGGCTTCTTAGCAATGAAAACACTTCAGTGACTGATAAAGTCACCCCTTTTGCTTTGGTGGCCAAAAAGATCAGAAGGAAGATCTTGGACAATATAGCAGTGAATTGTAAGGGAGACACAGAGATCTAAATAGAGACCATTATTTGTGGCATGGTACCCCTTTTGCCTGTATTTAATATTTATTCTGATTTGTCATTTTATTGCCAATGTCTTGCACCAGAGATAGGTTTTGAACCATGTTTGTAAAAAAACAAAACTCAACAACTTTGGTGGGGGGGGGGAGGAGGAGGTTTACTGCTTGAAATATGGCAACCCTACTAGAGATGGACTGCAGGGAACTGGAAGTTAGAACACAAACTTCACCACTGGATACAGTTTGAGGAGCAACTTCATTCCTCATCCCTTTCAGCTTGGATGTTCAAGGACCCACTCAAAAGAGAAATAAAAGATGTATCCAAGCTTGATTGTATATCAGATGAGTGATAGATAGGCTTTCAGAAAGTAATGATTTTGGTTATTAAAAAAGAAATGTTAAATAAGTATGTCATGCAGGAATGTAAATCCACTATTGTCACTTGATTGATATGAAACTCCCCTGTAAATTTCAGCATATTTGAGCAGATAACATTTATCTTCAGTTTAGTTGATTATATTTATAGAAAATGATCACTTACTGACTCTTGAAGATAGGGTAATATTTAAGACCATTGAACGAAAATATTACTAATTCCAGGAACACTTATGTCAGTCAAAAAATTGAGGATTCTCTCTATTCACAGACACAGTGTTTGTTTGTGATGGGAAGGAGTAGCTTAAAGCCAGCTAATCTGAGGGCTGAATCAGCACTTTTTTCACTGGAATGGAAATAAAGTGTCCGTGTATTTTAGGAATGGCGGTATACAACAGCTTCCTATATGCCTAACAAGTATTTTTAGTGGAAAAGAGAGATAGGTGTGTGAGTGTGCGCATGCTGAGTGAAAAAGAGAAAGAGACAAGTACAGTGGTACCTCGGGTTGAGAACTTAATTCGTTCTGGTGGTCTGTTCTTAACCTGAAACTGTTCTTAATCTGAAGCACCACTTTAGCTAATGGGGCCTCCCGCTGCCGCTGCCGCCGCGCCGCCGGAGCATGATTTCTGTTCTTATCCTGAAGCAAAGTTCTTAACCTGAGGTAATATTTCTGGGTTAGCAGAGTCTGTAACCTGAAGCATATGTAACCTGAAGCGTATGTAACCCAAGGTACCACTGTAATTAGAGAAGAACCAGTTGCATGCACTGGTTTACTTTGCTAGAATTCAGGTGCTTCAGTTTTCCTGACAGCACATTCAATTTTATTTTCTTATGTTGTTTTATTTGTAATAACTACTGAAATGCAGGAGGACCAGAAACTGGAGCAGTTTGGTTGCTTCATTTAGAAAGCCCACAAGCAATGTTTTGTGGTTGTCTTAGATACATGTTTTGTAATATGTTCCAAATGAGTTCTTAAAGATAGTGGGGCGGAAGAGTCTAAATAAAATTATTTCTTGTGTAGAAAATACCTGTGAATGCATCAAATCATCATTATTATTTACAGAAGTGTCAAAATGGAAAATTTTGCTTTCTGTCATTTTCTGTCACAAATCAAATTTGCGTAGTAGAAAAAGAATTATTGTTTTTTTAAAAAAATATACATAAATATAAAAAAATTATGTGGTAGACTTTATCAATTATTAAAATATTTATTATACCAGTACCAGTACCTGCTATGGAAAGTTTAGTCTATTGAGAATTCCAACACATTCTTATTTTACACAGTTTTGGGGGTACAAAAGACCCTATTAACAAAGCACAGTATTTGTGAGTTTTTTATTTGATAATATCACACTGCACAGTAAGTATATGCAGACTAGAAGTCCTTAGAATAATAGAACAGAATTTAGTATGGTGTAGAATAGAATGAAAGTCTGCAGTCCTGTGCTCATTAATTTAAGAATAATCATAATTTGAATCAGTTGAATATATGCTTCAGTATACATGTGGAAGCTATTACTGAGTGTGTGAGAGCTCACTAGGCAGCCTTATCAGGGCCGTCTTTACCTGGGGGTGCAAGGGGTGTGGGGCACCTGGGCACCAAATTCTGGGGGGCACCAGGCACCCACCACTGAAGCCGCCTAAGCTATTAACTATCTACCTGTTATCAAATAATAATTTTGATCAAGCTAGAAAAACAAAATACATATATACCTAGGTATTACCAAAATGTATACCTACTGTTACACTAGAGGACTTTAGACTTTGTGCGCTCATTTACCAAAGACACGCCACGCTAGCGGCGGCAGTTGTCATTCTCAACGGCGCCGTGCACGTGGAATTAACTCTTACAAAATATTATGTTACATATTGTATTGAGCTGCTATGCAGCAGAGAAATCAGCAGCACCTTTGACACGACTGATTTTGCACCGCCTGCATGCAAGCCACGCGAGATCAGTCGTGTCAAAGGTGCCACTGACCCCGAGTGAAACATTGCAAATTGCGTTTTAATTTCATCACTTACAGTTCTAATTCGTTTAGAGAAATCGTTAAAAAAGGCGTGGTGTCTGCCATAAGCTTAATAAAAGTTAATTGGGGGGCTAAACTAAATTTGGGGGTGCTAGGCAGATC
The DNA here is from genome assembly GCF_964252035.2 of Podarcis erhardii. Classification (NCBI taxonomy): domain Eukaryota; kingdom Metazoa; phylum Chordata; class Lepidosauria; order Squamata; family Lacertidae; genus Podarcis; species Podarcis erhardii. The sequence goes on along the minus strand of NC_138507.1, from coordinate 78,822,829 downwards.
TTTGCATCCCGGCGGCACATATGCTAAAGATGACCCTGAGCCTTGTAGTGCAATCCTATGCATGTCTGCTGTCTCCTCTGAACATGCTGCCTTGGTGGTAACTTCTGGGATCTGGAGAAGGAACCCTCTGATCCTAAACCTCTGGTGCTTTGTGGGATATCTTCAGGAGAAGAAAAGGCTAAGGAGTAAACCCTACACAAATCTGGAACGGCGTCCCTAAAACAGTTGAATGGTGTCATGTACGCCTCTTTCTGGCAACTCCTGCAGCCAAGATGGTGCCAAATGTATTGCTTTGCTTTCCTTTGGACCCCATCAGTGAGTCTGGTCATCTGGGAAGCTTGGGACCTCCATGCATCCTGTCCAGGCTTGCACCCCAGGGAGGTCACTTTGGTGCTGCTAACGCAGTGGTTTGACTTCAGCCCTGGAGGCACATTCCATTGTCTCTCGAGACAGACGGATGCCAACAGCAAAAATGCATGTATATTCAGGAGAACATCTCACTAAATTTCATGGTAAATCCCCAATAAGTGTAATATACAACTACAGCCTGAGGCAGGCATAGGCAAACTCCGGCCCTCCAGATGCTTGGGACTACAATTCCCATCTTCCCTAGCTAACAGGACCAGTGGTCAGGGATGATGGGAATTGTAGTCCCAAACATCTAGAGGGCCGGAGTTTGCCTATGCCTAAGCTAAGGCAAGCTACTCTTGCCTCAGCTCCTCCTCCTGCAATATAGGGATAATGCTTACCTATCTCTCAGGGTTATTGTTAAAAAAAAGGTGATATTATGTATAGGGCATGAATACCAGACAGGAGCAATATAAATGCCTTGTTTTGTGAAGGATGAATCAACATTCTTCAGTTCTATTTCCATGAACTATACTGAAATATTATATAACTCACCTTGTTTCAAGTAACCCTACTGGGTTGTTGCCCTTTAGAAACCTACCCTAACAGGATAGGACAACATCACATTTTATTATCGTTGGGTACTGAATAAATGTATGTCTATATGTGTGTAATGACTAATAGTTATGCTAACATGATGTGGCACAGACTGTGTGGAAAGCAGAAATTGAAAGTTAACTTCATAAGCAACTGATTTTTCTAGCTGAAACAAATCCCAAATATCATTCAATCTAGGTCATTCTGAGATCTCAAAGTTAAAGGCTAAACTCCATTTTCATTTGATGCCCATTTCATGTTCTTCTCCATATGGCTATAATGCTAAAAGCTGCTGTGAATCAATACAAGGCAGAATTCTTAGAATCTCTTCCAGCAGCCTTTATCCATCAAGCCAAAGCTGGCACAGCCCAGAGATGCATCAGGTGTTAGGTTGATCAGTTACCGCATCAATTTCGGAGACATGAGCCCTTTTTCATATGTCATGGGGACTAAATTAATGCACATGGGGGAGTGGCATTGCAGAGAGAGGCTGATTTGTAGGTGTTAATGCAGCTTTATGGGCTGGAGCTTTCTACACATGTTCCAAATAAATGTGTGTAGGACCGGGAGGAACCATGCTGCCCCACAGACACATTAGTGCTCATTTACTCCATCATAATACATGAAAAGGGAGGGGAATATGTCAGTTTTAATTTTTATCAGGTTCTCAGGTTCTATTTTCCACATTCCCACATCACTTTGCACTTTTTTTTTTAATCACATCTCAGGTTGTGGCACCCATGGAAATAATGAGAAGGGCATTTACCTATCTCTTACCAGGAACAAGTCTGACAAACCCTGTACTGGGATGAAATTATACCACAACAGCATTTGAGTGAAATAGCCCTCTCCCCACTTGTGAATCCCAGACATTGGTGCTATTCAGAGGCAGACTGCCTGTGACAGAGGAGTCAAAATTAATAATAATAAAAATAAATTGTCCAGTAGCACCTTAGAGGCCAACTAAGTTTATTCCGGGTATAAGCTTTCACGTGCATGCACACTTCTTCAGATGCAGTGCCACCTCTACTTACGTGCCCCTCTTGTTACATATCCTTTGGGATACGCACGCAACAAACCCGGAAGTATATTTCCGGGTTTCACCCCACACACATGTGCGGTAGTGCTCTATCACGCTGCGCGTGCGTGCAGAAAGGCACCTCCAGTTGCAGAAACCTTGGGATCCAACCGGAGCTTCAGAACGGATCCCATCCACAACTGGAGGTATCACTGTACACTGAAACAGAAGTCACCAGACCCTTATATATAGTGGGTGGGGGGGATGGGGTTTTTCTCAGAAGGGTCATATGAGATGGGTGATTGACAGAAACATAGCTATTGTGGCTAGTAGCCATTGGACTTAGTCCCATTGACTTCACTGGGTTTTACCTTCTTCAGTGTGATATTGCCCTAGACAATCATTTAAGACAAGCAGGGCCAAACTTGGCCCTCCAGATGTTTTGGGACTACAACTCCCATCATCTGTAGCTAACAGGACCAGTGGTCAGGGATGATGGGAACTGTAGTCCCAAAATATCTGAAGGGCCAGGTTTGACCATGTCTGATTAAGAGAACCATGCAGTAAATATATGATTGAACTTTGTTCTGTGAGCCAAAGCTTAGGAACTAAAATTACTGCTGAGTCTTTTATGGTTTTCTTATGTTTACGTACTCTTAACTTGTCAGCTTCCAAATTGCATGAAAATATATCTTAGCACTGAGTAGCATATAATAGTACTGGGTGATCAAAATAAAATCAATTTATAGTCACTTTAATTTTCAAATGAGTTTGTTCCAGTCATTCTCAGGAATTCTTTGTGCTTGTTTTCTGTGAAATGTTCATGTGATTGAACTTTACAAGCTCTTGGAGGAGAAAATTTTAAAATCACATGAATAAGTATTCTTTGACAATGCAGTTTAAATTTGCATGCAAGACTGTTTATGCAATGAGTGTTTGATCACTCATCCAGTGAGAGAACAGAAACAATAGCTCAAGCTGGAAAACATACACACATAGAGTGACAGGCGGTGCCCAAGGAAGCAGAGAGGAGACTTTGGAAGAAACCCAGCAATGAATAACATGATTTTATGTAAGGCACTATCCTACAAAGTCTGAAATTCGCAGTTCACATGGGCATTGCCATTTTGGAATAAGTGGTTTGAAGAGTATGAACACTGCAGTTGCTGAAAAGGAAATACAACCCAGTAAATCCACACTCAGGATAGAACTATCTCAGCAAATGTGTGTTCTCAAACCTGTCTTTGTCAAATTAGCTTGCATTCAGGAGGGGAGGGGGAACAGAGGACAGGCAAGGAACAATCGGAAAATAGGGAGAGGAATCTAATCCTTTTCCCACCCACTAATTCCCCATGTAAATATTTCCCAGGTTGTTTTTCAACCCAGCTAAACTCTACAACTGGAAATCAAGCCCGGGGATGGGGTGGGGGCGTCAAGCCATTTTCAGGCTTCAAGCCTCTGCATACTTACTTGGGAGTAAGCCCTATTGACAATAGTGGGACTTATTTCAGAGTTCACGTGCACAGACTTGCACATCACTCCCCCTTTCCTTCATGAGGATGGGCAAGCAGCTCTCCCCCCCCCCCAAAAAAAAGGGCATTTCACAATTTTCCTGCTAACAGTTTGATTTCATATACATGATTCTGTCTGATTTGATTGTTTAACATTTTATCTGCCTAGCTCTCTGTCAAAGGCTAACCTCTTTCCTCCAATTTCAGCACTGCACCAAACAGTAGTACCAGATTTGTCCTGCCTCCTCTCCCAAAGCACAACAGCAGATGCTCTAATGCGCAAGTATGAGCCAGATCTTTATTGGGGCAGAGTAGCAGCACAGATTTATCACAGTCCCAGCACTCTAGCAAGGTGAAGGAATGGTGTGGTTGAGCCCAGTCTAGGGGCAAGGCCAAGGTTCACAAGTTCAAGGTCCAAGTACAAGAAGTTCAAGATGGCACAAGTGTGAAGAAGTTGTTCCAACAAGCTGTCCATGCCCACTCACCAAGTTTTAAAGCTAAGGCACATGTCCTTGGATGAGTAGCTGGCCTGCAAGGGAGCACTGCATCTAGATGGATGCATTGCCCTTCTCCTCCAGAGGCAGCACCAGGTCTTGGGAGAGTGTTAGACCTGCCTTCTCCCTCCCCATCCCACTGAATCCTGCTCAGCCATGCCATGCTGCTTCTCTGAGTCCTCCCTAGATTCTAGCAACTTTCTCTCCTCTTCAGGAAGGGAGGGAGTTGGAAGTCCTGTCTTTAAACTGGAACCAGATGGTGACAGAGTGAGGGAAGGGGTAACATCTATTCCAGCCCCATTCTCCTTCCTTCACTAGAGTCTGCCAACCCAGGGCTAAGCATGGTGTTGCTGAGGGAGTCAGGGACAGGCTTTATCATCGCTCCTGGTTAGCCCTCACCTGGGACAGCTCCCATGCATTCAGGAGCAGTCTTGTTGGGATAATGGTGTCACAGATTAGTGATGAGAGAGAAAAGCTATTTATATTATTATATCTGTGCTTACCACAGCTGGAGCTCCTCTTCATATTTTACTACCAATAATACAGAGTGTGTTCCACAGAGAAGTAAGAAGCAAGCCCATTGTGTCAAGCTCTAAACATGTAGAAGCAAACAACTTCATCTTTGAATGTTGATTATATTTCATGATGTTCATTATATTATTGATTGACATGTTCCACTGTTGTACAATTTATTACTACTATTTATATGATACTTTTAATATGCAAAGTACAGTGGTACCTTGGGTTACAAAAACCTTGGGTTACAAACATTCAGATTACAGACTCCGCTAACCCGGAAGTAGTACCTCAGGTTAAGAACTTTACCTCAGGATGAGAACAGAAATCGTGCTCTGGCAGCACAGCAGCAGTGGGAGACCCCATTAGCTAAAGTGGTACCTCAGGTTAAGAACAGTTTCAGGTTAAGCATGGACCTCCGGAACTAATTAAGTTCGTAACCAGAGGTACCACTGTAATGTTTGTTGTAACATCTACCATGTTGAGTTCTTCTCTACAAGTAAGACATTTTAAAATAAATAAATGAGGATGGTCAATGTAACTGCCATTTTTTATACAGAGTTTGAATAGAAAAATTTGCTCAACGGTATTAAAGCACAGTACAGGCTTCAGGATGTGAACTTGATACTCCAAGAACAGGGAGAAACCAGCAATAATGAACACCACAATGTCTTGTTTAGTGTGCACTGCAATTATGAGAGTGGAGATATAAAAAGCAACATTCCTGTAATCTTCCTGTAAAATCTTACAGACTAGTTCAACAATATATATATAAAAGGAAAGGGATATTTTATTTTGAATCACCGAATGACTAATTTGACAAATATATCTTCAAAGATTTTTCTTTGATATAGATATACAAAAAAAATTCCTGAGAGACAATCTCTATTTTAATCCCTTTCAGAGGCAGGCAAATGCTTCCTTTTCCTATAATGTTGTTTTGTTTTTGTTTTGTGAGTAGGGAGAGGGGAGGGGGTCATTCAGCCTAGATCCTAACCTGACAGTGCATTGAACCTGAACAGCAAGAAAGAGACCAGTGATCAGGAAGAGAAAAGACAAAACTGTGTAGATGTGGGGATACAGGGACTATGAATGACTTACAAGAACTGGCTTGTGGCCTAGTTTTTTGAAGCTTTTTCCTTCCTTATGTGTGAGGGCTGTAACTAAACAGAGTCAGTGAGTCATCGTTGTTGATACCAAGGGGATGAACAGTTTGGGCAGGTATTTGAATATGCAAAATCTGCAGGTAACAAAAGAAGTGCTGAGAAGACTTCCCTAAGGAGATTTCCGTGAAGGGGAAGACTGAATAGTTGAGACACTGTATTGGAGAAAGTGAAAAGATTTGTAAAGCAATAACTTAATTAGGACACTAACTGATTTCCCAAGCAACTAAGGTAGTTCAGCAGGAAAAGTTCTGTGATGGTTCCCTTCTGTGATAGAGAAAATAGGCATGTGGATAGATAATAGATGATTGCCAGAGCTAAAGAAGCCCACTGAGGGGAGCATACCCAGGAATACTTAACATTCATCATGCAGTCTCTTCTCCTTCTAAAAGCAAAAATGCTTAATTGGTGAGATTTTCTTTTTACCACTCTTTCATTGCAAGCTCTCTGTTAAGCCTGACAGTGACAGATCTGCCTAAGTGCTTAAAACACAGATTGTGGGGCAAGGCCTGCCTATAAACAGCAAAAGAGGCACACACTGCTTGAAAAACCGGTAAAGAGTCATGAAAGGAAACCCACACATCCCCTCCCCCTAACTCAGTGTTAGCCAAATCATGTGCCCCCCCCCAAAAAAAAATCTGTTCTGGGAGCTCCCCTACTCCTCCAGAACATATTTGGGGTGGTGTAGGGTGCATGCAGAGGAGGAAGCAGGAAATTCCTATTCCACTGGTGGGAATCCTTATGCAGGCTTATGCTAGTGCAATGGGTTGGTTGAAAACAGCCTTAATTCACATTACAGTGGTACCTCGGGTTACAGACACTGAAGGTTACAGATTCTGCAAACTCAGAAGTAGTATTTCGAGTTAAGAACTTTACCTCAGGATGAGAACAAAAATTATGCGCCGGCAGCGCAGCAGCAACGGAAGGTCCCATTAGCTAAAGTGGTACCTCAGGTTAAGAACAGTTTCAGGTTAAGAACGGACCTCCAGAATGAATTAAGTTCTTAACCAGGGGTACCACTGTAGTTATAAGCTATGTTCAGGCTTTGTGCCTCAACAAGGAATCCTTGAGAGGAAGTTGTGAGGACATATATGGCAGCTTTGCTCACAACATCCCATTTGTCCTGGCCCTACTCGTTCCACTCCTGGCCTACCTGCATTCAGTGGGAAGGTCTAAAGGGTTGTGTGTGTTTTCCATTCATTTGGTTGAACACACTTAGAAGCCTAATTGCAACAAGAATTCAGTACAGTACAGTATTTAGAGAGTTGGGTTGGATCTAGGGCACCAGCGTTTAAATTATGAACCACACTGGGTGACCTTGGGCCAGTGAAAATCTCCCAGCCAAACCTAATTCACGGGCTTATTATAAGGTTGTGAAGTTGAAAAGAGGAGGAGAACCACTAACATATATTTTCATATAAAAACAAGGCTATATAATACATATCACTTTCATATAGTTTAAGAGTGCATTCAGGATATTCACATGCTTAGAAGACTGTCTCGTTGAGCAACATTAAAGTTTAGGATTTTTCTTGAATGTGAAGAACTATGTCAGACGTACTAAAGCAGCAAAATAAAAAAGGGTATTCTACACATTTTTTAAAATTATAATGCTGTAAATATGGAAATTCAGTACAGGCCAGTAAGGTAAGGTAAAAGTAAAGGACCCCTGGATGGTTAAGTCCAGTCAAAGGTGACTATGGGTTGTGGCGCTCATCTCACCTCTGGCCAAGGCAGCCAGCGTATGTCCACAAATAGCTTTCTGGGTCATGTGGTCAGCATGACTAAACCACTTCTGGCGCAACAGAACACTGTGACAGAAGCCAGAGTGCATGGAAACACTGTTTACCTTCCCTATTTATCTACTTGCACTAGTGTGCTTTCGAACTGCTAGGTTGGCAGAAGCTGGGACAGAGCAACGGGAGCTCACTCTTTCGCAGTCTTCTGATTGACAAGCCCAAGAGGCTCAGTGGTTTAGACCACAGCACCACCTGTGTCCAGGCCAATAGGCTTAACTATTGGTACATTTTAAAATCAAATTGTCTTAGAACTAGTAATGGATTTTTTCCATGACAGAAGGCAATCAAAGACTTCAGAAAACGGGTACATCTACAAGTGTGGATGTTACAAGTCCACTCCTATCAAATTTTCAGTCAGCTCCAGCTCTCCAAACCTCCATCTTCAGTGCTATTGTATCTAGATACTGAAGACAATAGTAATGCTATTGTCCAGATGCCCTGCTAGCTATTTTTTATTTTATTTTATTTTATTTTTTTAATTTATTTTATATTTTATTTTATATAGCCTGCTCTTCACCGAATATTTTGAAGCCCAGAATGAGGAACAAAGTATTAAAAATAAACAGAAAAAGCAACAATATTCAAACTACAATATCATATAAACAGGTCCACTAACAATGAATTAACCATTCTTTCGTAAGTTAAACAAGCTTTTGGTCAACCAAGGTGCTGGGCTGGATGAAGTGACCTGACTTCGCAAACCATCACAAATCAAATACAAGGTTGGGACAAAGTTTCAGCCACACAACACTTAGCCACTCCTTGCCTCTCCACATTTTCTGCTTCACCCTCCATTGTTGGATGTGTTAGAATTGCCAGTGACAAACACAGCAATGCAGTCAATGGTAAAGTCCTGCTTTTTATACAATACATTTAGCCATCGTTGAGGGCTTGTGTGTTTGGCATGAAATCACTTCCATTATAGGCTTGACTGGAGACAGCTGTAATTTGCTGCATATGCGGTATTCATGTGTTTAAAGAGCACATAAACTGTTATAGCCCGAGGGGAAGACGTGAACTTTTTTTATCATACCCCTGCTCAAATAAATAGTTTTTCAGTTGGGTGAAAGGAAGAAATAAAGCTTGGTAGTTTCAGTTAAAGAGAAAATATTCCAGTGAGGTGAATCTTAACAATGAAACAAAGTTCTGTGCTTAGTCTCTTTGTTTTCTACCTTTAATGAAACCCCACACCAATTCATTTATAAGACTTAAGCTTTTAATACTTATATGCAAGAGGCTTTTAGGACAGCTTGCCAAAGACTAGTTGTTCCAAGAAGCAAGACTGAATCTATTAAAGGATATTTCTCCTTGCCACTTCTTAGAATCATAGAGTAGGAAACGATCCTGAGGGTCATACACAAATAAGGGACCTGCAGCTCCTTCTAGGGAAAGCAACAATATCACCAGAGATGGATTCACATATGCTCAATACATTTTCTTGGCTGACATTGAAAATGTGTTCTTTATTCTGTATTCAGATTGCCTAGTAATTCACTGCAGTGATTAGGTAACATCTCAAATTATTACTTTGCAATCTGCACTTGAAATTTTCTTCTTATAGCCAGGCACTTACATTCTTTGTTCAAAGACAATTCAAAAAATCATTTCTCTTGATTTAGTTTTTATTGGCTTTTGCGATACCAACATAACAATGCCCAGGAAAAAGTCAATAAAATGTTGCTTCTGGGAAATATTTTATAGAGTTGTAAACAACAATATATGTTAATAAAGATAAAATGAAAAACCATGAGAGAAAAGAGAAGGAGAGTAGAGACAAAAAAAGGGCTAGAACAAGGCATATCTTGTTTCATAAAATCTGTTATTTTTGCTACAAAACATTGGCTTGGATCCTGAGATAAGTGAATTTGAGGAAGTGAATAGGATGAAAGTTTCCCATCTTCTCTTTCCCCTGGCATTTCTGCTCCTCCCACATGGTATAGGAGGTGCCCCCAAAGCTTTTTGGGGGATTGCAGGTAACGACAGAGGGAAGGCGGGTATGGGAAACTTCCTTAAGTTACCTTCACTTATGATGCAAACTGTAAGTCCCAAGTATGCTGGACAAAAGTGAAGGTTGAGAACAAAAGGCATGGGTAGGGATTCTTGCTTAATTCACCTCCCTGGTGAATGCCAGCCTGGCAGACCACAGTGCACTTGTCAGGTTCACATATCCAAAGTTCTTGGAGCAAGGAGGAAGAATTCCTTCCAATCCTTTGCTGTGGGGCCACAGATAGAGCATGTAAACATGCCCAGAAGTTGAGAGGGACTGGTGCACCTGCCAAGCCCAAAAGGGACCTCAAAGAACCCAATGCCAAAAATGGCACAGAATTACAAAGTGTGCCCTTAACCCAAATATCCCCCAGGTATTTACCCCATGAGATCTTAGCTTGTCTTCCCTGTCGATTAAATAAAACACTACTCCAAGAGAAGGACTCCCAACAGTATGGAATAGGAAAAAAAGAGAAGTCCCAAGGCCAATTAGTGCATATCTCCAAATACACACATTTTTCAGTGCAGCCTTTTAACTCTAGAAAAGAGAAAGAAACAATAACAAGGGGGGAAATGCACTCAAGCAAGATATGGTGGGGAAACAATAAAGGTGACGAAGTGAATTTAGGATTTGTACATTCCATGAAAGGTAAAGGGACCCCTGACCATTAGGTCCAGTCGTGACCAACTCTGGGGTTGCGGTGCTCATCTTGCTTTATTGACCGAGGGAGTCGGCGTACAGCTTCTGGGTCATGTGGCCAGCATGACTAAGCCGCTTCTGGCGAACCAGAGCAGCACACAGAAACACTGTTTACCTTCCCGCTGCAGCGGTACCTATTTATCTACTTGCACTTTGACGTGCTTTCGAACTGCTAGGTTGGCAGGAGCAGGGACCAAGCAACGGGAGCTCACCCCGTCACGGGGATTCGAACCGCTGACCTTCTGATCAGCAAGTCCTAGGCTCTGTGGTTTAACCCACAGCACCACCTGCGTCCCTTGTACATTCCAGTAGTTTGATTCAAACTAGCCCTGGCCCACCAAGGAATGCTTCTTGCACTAAATCTGTGCTATGCAAACATTTACCATCCCAGGAAAACACAGTAGGATAGCTGGTGCACATTAATTTGGCAAAGAGTGATGGATGTTGGAGAAGCCACAGACACGAGTTCCAATAGTCTAAAGGTTTTTTATAGAGGCATCTTTGTCACCTTAGTTTTTATAATGGATAGAAGTTGAGTCACGTACACAACAAGAGCTGAAGAAAGGCATTTCTGTCCCATCTGGGCTGGATGCTTAGCTGTTGTGGAGCTGGCAGGAGGGTGATTAATAAAATCATTCCTCCTGATAAACTAGGAATATCCCCTTATTCACTCAAGTTTAAGATATTCCACCATTCCTCAGCTGAGTTTCTTTTTCTTTGAGAAAAATAAGTGGCTAATAAATGGGGAGAAAACTGGAACAAAATAACACAATGTCTGAGAGAAACTAAATACAATAACATGAAGCAAGAAACAAGAAGAGGCAGTTGATCTTTCTTAACTGACACTCTTAACTGAACATAACTGAACACACTCTGAAGGGAGTGGCTGATTCCGAAGCATAACACGCAAGCCTCGCCCACCAGATACCAAGCACTCTACTATTCAAATTAGTTCTCAGTGTTTTTCCTACATTAGCTCATCATGTCAATGCCAGCATTCCACATATTGGATATGTATGAGGAAAATGTGTCAGGCTTAGACCAATTCCCCCACAGCTGAAAGGTTTGGTAGGTTCTTAGTATCAATATTCAGTGACTACTTTAAATATCAGTACTGGAAATCAGTGATACAGTGGTGCCTCGCAAGACGAAAAGAATCCATTCCACGAGTCTCTTCGTCTAGCGGTTTTTTCGTCTTGCGAAGCAAGCCCATTGACGGCTTAGCGGATTAGCGCTATTAGCGCTATTAGCGGCTTTTAGCAGCTTTTAGCAGCTTATCAGCTTAGCGGATAAGCAGATAAGCGGCTTAGCGGCTTAGAAAAAGGGGGGAAGGGGGGGAAAACCGCAGGAACTCGCAAGACATTTTCGTCTTGCGAAGCAAGCCCATGGGAAATTTGTTTTGTGAAGCACCTCCAAAACAGAAAACTCTTTCGTCTAGCGAGTTTTCCGTCTTGCGAGGCATTCGTCTTGCGGGGCACCACTGTATAGTCTTCCTTTAATTTAAAGCAAATGCTGGAGATATGGATATGCTAATGTAGTTTTTAAAATACTGATATAAAATACATAATTAAAAATAGCTAACTCATAGAAAAGAATTCTGATTTGAAAAATAATGGTGAATACACTTGCACAACAACAAAATACTCATAGCATATTTTAACACAATTAAAGGATCAGAAGAAAATTGTGCTTTGTTTACTGGTGACAGCAAAACTTCTAACTTACCAGTAATTTAATCCTCCTATCCATCAATACATAGTTAAATCTTATTCATATTGATATTAAATATACATAGTTGAAACAAATTGGTCTTGCTAATACAATAAAACAATCATATCTGATTAAATTTAGAGAAATATTGATAAACAATTAAATCATGGAGAAAATGAAGGGTGCTTGCTTTCCCTTCTGTGGTATACATAGTCTAATAATTCATATTTACTTATAATTTGTATGTGTTGCTCTTTGTAGGTGTGTGTTTTTTGAATCTAAAATAGTCAACGTATACTGCAATGAAGAGAGGTCTGCTTCTCTTTCTGTGGGCATGCTCCCCTGATCCAGTGGGGCACCAGGAGAGCAGCTGGGACTGTGCACACAGAGACCTTTTAAAAAGCTAAAACCCTGTTGGTCAGTTGTTTATCAGATACAGGAAGCATCCAGGCCGAATTCACCTTCTCTTTCCAAACAGGACCTTGATCTTATTCTTTTAAGAAAAAGCGTTCATGTATGCAGTCTCGGCTGCTGGTTTGGAGAAAGCAGCGTGTGTATCTAGCACCTAGCTGCACATGCCTTTCTCATCCAGCTAAGGAAAGTGCCAAACTGTCTTCTGCAGGCATATTGCCCATAGGTGAATCAGAGCAGAATCTATGATCTTGGCCCATGCTTAATCATGTAAAAAGATTCCAGGGAAAGCTGGAATGGGGAAAAATGTAATTCATTAGACATATTTACAATTTGCCACAGCCTACAATTGTGCTTGGCTCTATACCTACAAACCTTGTGTGTGTTTATATTGCTTGTTGCCCATACTTCATTTTTAGATTATGTACTGCATTCACATTTCACATCCCATACAGAGTGCATTTCTATTACCATTCACTTTCACCTATCTTCCCCGCCCCCCCCCCACATACACACTTCAGTTGCACTTCACGTGACTTGGATAAAATCACCACTTTCCCTGTCCACTTCAGGCATCTAATGAAATACATTCTTGCCTACGAAATCCATGTCGCAATAAACTAGCTAGTCCTTTAAGGTGTCGCAGGACTCTGTATTTTGAATGTCTTTGTTCATTAAAAATGTCCAAACTAATCTGCTTAACAATGTTGAACAGCAGGTATCAGGGAACCCATTTGAATCCGTTTTTTTTGCCTAATGAAATTTGTCTCTTCACTAGTAGTGCACAAAACTAATTGGTACGTAAGACACTTTGATAAACAATTAAGCAACTAAATGAAGAGGAGAAGGAAAAAATATTGTCTCTTTTTCTGTCAGTGGGGGAAAGGAATGAAACACACGCTGATGGCTTTTTAATTTGCTTTTCTGATGGGGGGGATTAGCCTGCATGCGGTGAAAAATAATAGGTTGCAAGGCAAGTAATGTGAGCATATGTCCAGCTAGGCACTGAGGCTTTCCTGATCCCTCCTCTCCATTACAGCACATCTCAGGCATTTCCGGGGGGCCCACAACCCTCTAGAGATGCTTTTGGAGGGGGTACAGGAAAATGCAGTGGGTGAGGGGACCAGAGAATTCCAACGTTCTATAAAACAGAATTAATATGAGGAAATTTCATAGTAATTAACAACTAAAAATATCCTCTATAAACACTGGAAAGTAAAATATTACAAATGAAAATCAGCCAGAAAGTATTTTACCTTTTAAAACAACAAAACTGAAAATTAGGAAAACTAACAACAACAACAACAACAATAACAATTTATTATTTATACCCCACCCATCTTGCTGGGTTTCCCCAGCCACTCTGGGCAGCTTTCAATAAAATATTAAAATACAATAGTCCTTCAGATATTCTCAACATTTTGCAAAGCAGTGTAGAAACATCACTAAAATACGGAGTCTACTTTTTCAGAGAGTACAAATGTTCAAGAAACATATCTTCTCCTTTTGTTTATCACTAATTTGTTTAGTGATCAAGCATAGTGATCAACTCATCAACCATGAGATCAGTGTGAAATGCTGGTACAAGAACCCCAACCAACGCAAGTTCAGCCTCCCTTTGTTGATGTTCCTTGAGTTAACGAATGACCAGTGAGATGAGTATGAATGGAAAAATTTGTCAATTTAGGTTTTCTCAATTTCTAATTTTAACAATCTCAACTCCAGTTTTCCATACTTTACAACAATTTGCTTAGAGAACTGCTTCACAAAATTTAGATAAATGTGGATTTTGAAGGCTAGCTGTTTTGCTTTGCATAATGTTTCGGAAGATGTGGATTTGATTTGGCTTTAAATATGTACTGAATCTAACATCTCTTCCATCCCTACCTATTAATGATCTACTGAGCATTTTGTATTTTAAATTCCCTTTTGCAGATTGCAGAGTTGGTAACTAGCTAAATTGAAATCATTTTCGTCCAAAATTGCATAATCCTACTGATTATCCAAAAATTCTAACCATTTTAAGAGCTCCAGGACTATACAGTAGCTACATTGTAATTTGGAAAGAGAACCCCTTTCCTAGGTCTAATTCTAATTTCCTGTTCATTGCACTGCTGTTCTGGTTTAGCATAGACCAGTCTCCCCAAATAGGATTGGAGGATAAATATATCTAGTCTGGTTCAGTAGCTATGCTTATTGTTAAATTATTTTCAAGACAAGAAATTATCTTTTGATCTGTGAGTAATTTTCTCAGACAAGTCCTCTTCTCAGAAGCAATTTAAAATGTGACAATTTAGATTTGTGATCTCACAATGCCACACAAAAGGAATAAAAAGGAAGATGATTTTGCAGGAGGAACACGTCAGCTGCCCAGTGTAATGAGTTTCTTCATCTGGGCCTTTGTCATAGGTCTGTTAGGTATAAACTCCCTCTTGAAACATAAAACATGAGAAATATTTCTCCCTGCACCTTATGAATAAATATCCCACATGCTGTTATGAGGTAAAGTGTAACAAGGCAGATTTAACATAAGCCAAAACATTTACCTGAGTCAAATGGCTATATTTAAATCAAATAGTATTTTATAATTGCAAATAGCTTGTAAATTTGACTAGTGCTATGGGGTTTGATGAAACTTTGAGAGAGGATTGCCTCTTACACTTTACAATGATTGGGTTCAATGCTCTTTCCCAGTTTTGAAAACCATCATTTATAAAACTGGAAACCTGTTTCCAACTTATAAATACCAACCATAAAGTGTTCCTCAACTTGCAGATGAACATAACAGGACATTCTCTGTGGTTGCACAGTTATGGTACTCCTTCCTATAGAAGACCTGCCTGACTCCATCATACGATGCCTTTCTGAGGACAATCAAAACTTCTTGTTGTTTTTTTAAAGTGAAGCTTCTAAGTGGTGTATTGTTAATTATGTTACTGAATATAAGCATAAACATTTGTACCATGCATGCAAGTAAGCATAGACTTTCAGCACAACAAATACATGTGCAAAGAAGCCTTGTTTAAAACAATTTCTTCATGACATTGTATCCTGGCCTATTTGAAGCCATGAAGTCACTTTATAAGGAATTTGAGGCTGTTTTTTTGAGAAAACACAAATCCTTCATCAGCATAGCAACATTAGACTGTAGGCAGCGTTTTGAAACAGAGAAAGAGGTGTGGGTTTATAAGCCTTTTTAATTAACATTCTCTGCGGTAGGCGGCAAAAGAATTTTAATTATGGAGAAGTTAATAAGGTATTTAGATTTTTATACAATTTGCACTTCTGAACCTATTCTTTTCTAATTAATGAACCATAATTTGTAAATGTTACCAGCTCCCATAAAAAGCCCATTTGGTTTTATTTAGGTTAATTAAACAATGATACTGTTTTCACGTGATCTGTTTGTAATGGAATATAGACTGCAAGGTGCTCATCAACAGTACTTGGGTGTAGTGCACTGTCAAATCACATGTCCTTACTTTAGAAACAGGGTACTTCATACTCACAGGGTTGCAAAATGTAATTATTTTACAAAACAAATGAGTTCCATGTCTGTGTGCATGGGTTGAAAATAATCCTTTAAAAAACTGAGATATCTTAATCTTACACAGAATCCCACAAGCAATTAAAAATCCGTCTTGAAAAACTGATAAGCAAACCTATGGGCTTCTATAATTACATGCAAACTACAAAAGTTGGTGTATTAGTTTGTTGTATCAACCGATTTCTAGGCTCTAACCTGCTACCCTGAGTTATCCGTGTGATAGGATATCTCAGAAATCTGTGTTCATCCAGAAATTCAGGAAAGCATCATCCTGTCAACTATGTGGAAGCTCTGCAAGCAATGGTGGGTTGTGAGGCAGTTCCCAGATTGCTACCCAGTGTGAATCTCTGAATGCTACTGCATGAAGGAATATTGTAAGGTAGTGGAAGAGATTTGGTAGTTATTAACCTGTTGCTGTTCAGGTGCACATCTGTTGAGTGGCTAGAAAGACCAAGGATGAGTTACTGGTGTTATGACTAATGTCATACACTACCAGCCACCTATTGCCCACATTATGTCTACATCTCCCCTGCCAGCCACTGTAAAACACTGTTCACTAAGGTTGTCAGGTCCTCCTAGACACAGCAGGTGTGGGTAACATCTAATGAACAATCTTCTGAATTGTCACAGTCTACATACGAAGATGGGTTACATCCTGACAGAAACATAATCACTGATCATGGTACAGCCACAGTACATCTGGACTTTCTCACTTTGGAGTAGCATAATTGTGACAGCTGCATATTAAATGGCACTTCACTCCAGATCTCCTGATGAGGACTCCTGGAGTCTTCATACAGCATGGTGTTGGGAGGATGAGAAGATGGTACCCTTGGGAAGCCATAGGACAACTCCCATGGTGATGTACAATAGCCTCCCATTACTTCTTTCTGGAAATGCCCTGGAAGTAGGAACAGAACCAGTGAAGTACAGAACCCCCACCTCCCTGAGATGCTCCAGAAGCGTACCATGGTCAACAGTCTCAAAAGCTGCTCAGAGGTCAAAGAGAATGAGCAGGATTGCACTCCCTTTTCTCCCTCCTGATGAATGCCATCAACCAGGGCAACCAAAGCAGTTTCAGTGCCATGACCAGGCCTGAAGCCAGACTGGCATGCATCCAATGCACAATTACATAGACACAGAAACGTACACTTATCAATGAGGCAAGATTAGCTGCAGCACAATTATTTCAATCTCAGGGAGAGTTTATCTCTTGAAACCAACATCACTGTCATGTAAGTTTCAGAAACATTATGTGCAACCTCTTGCCTCATAAAACTGACAGTTCTCATTCCCCCATTGACAAATGATGGGCCCGTAGGCCTGATCCACAACGAGAAGGAAAAATATATATTCTCAGTTATAAAGCTCAACACACCTTCAATACCTAGGTATTATTCATGACTGCCTCATTACAGTTTACTTTCTTTGAAGTGACTTCAAAGATTGATAATTTTCCAGAAACACTACAGCACTTTTGAACAAAAGGAAGAGCAGGAAATTTAAATAACCATTACATCGGTATTATCAGCATTCCATGTAGTTCTTGATTTTATTTTTAACCAAAAATAAATCATCATCATTTCGGTTTTTAGTTCTTGGCATTCTGGGTTTTTCCAGTTACAGTGAAAGGTGGCATCTTCCCACTCTGTAGCCATGCACTGTTATGTACAAAATTAAGTATGTGGGAAGGCACTGATTCTCCCTTCAACACCCTTTTGACAGAAATTAAGCATATGATATTCTGTTTAGAAAAGTATCAATTAGCAGAACGGCTTGGCATCTTGAACTTGGGTGACTTGGAGCTCAGGTAGTTTGATTTTATTGTGAATGGTTTTTTTGTTTTTTGTTTTTTGAAGAAAATATTCATTATCACCATCGTCAGCCACTCATCAGGAAAACAAAATGACCTATGTAGCCATGGCATATTCAGATGTAGAACACAATCAACAGATGGCTCTGTGCCCAAGTACAGTACAGTGGTACCTCAGGTTACAGACACTTCAGGTTACAGACTCCACTAACCCAGAAATAGTACCTCAGGTTAAGAACTTTGTTTCAGGATGAGAACATAAAACATGCTCCGGCGGTGTGGTGGCAGCGGGAAGCCCCATTAGCTAAAGTGGTACCTCAGATTAAGAACAGTTTCTGGCTAAGAACGGACCTCCAGAACGAATTAAGTTCTTAACGCGAGGTACCACTGTATATAAATGAAGCCATTCTAAGATGTATGGTTATCACTGAAGACAATGCAACATAGGGTGGTATCCCACTAACTCATTTTGTCAGTGCAGGGATTTCCATTGATGCAATTGAATTTCCTCCCTTTTCTCCCCTACATGTCCCCTCAATCTGTTATGGGGGTTCTACCAACCCTCTGCAGCAAATCTGGAGAGGGTTTGTGCGGTATGCATGGAGAAATCCTTTCACTGATGGATCAAGGTAGTTGGATACCACCCAAGGTGATTTTTATGGGCAAGTTATGAAATTGACAAGTTATGTAGTTATAAATCAGGCTGAAATCATTGTTGCACACTAAAGCCAAACAGTGACTACTACTACTACTACTATTATTATTATTATTATTATTATTATTAATTGAATTTATATACTGCCCTATACTCGGAAGTCTCAGATGATCCTGTCTTTATAAGTACTCCCACACACACACACACACACACACTCACACACACACACACACCAGTATTCCTCTTCCACCTACAGATAGGTAGCCGTGTTGGTCTGCCATAGTCAAAACAAAACAAATTCCTTCCAGTAGCACCTTAAAGACCAACTAAGTCAGTTCTTGGTATGAGCTTTCGTGTGCATGCACACTTCTTCAGATATATTCACCATCATTCATAGCTAATGTTCTCATTATCAGAGATGCAAAACCAGCACAAACATTCACACACATACACAACATAATTAACAATAAACAAAGAACATCCAATAGTGAGAAGGGTAGAAGGAGCAAAGGCAGGGGAGCTGGGTGAAGCTATATCATATAATACTGAACCAGCAAATGATTGCATGGGGCTCAAGGACAACAGCTCAAGAAATGTCACCCAATTATTCAAATATTATTTAGCAACTTCTTTGGGATATATTTCAGTTCCTCTCTGCCTCTCATGTTTGAAATCAACAGGATTTAAAAAGTTTGTCTAGATCTTCTATTTTTCTTTTGCAAGTAGAAACATCAGTAGGATAAACCCTGGTCTATTCAATTATGCACAACTCTCAAGTAAGCCCCACTTAGTGCAAGAGAATTTTTATAGGAGCAGAGCTCAATAAAGAGTTCTCCAAGTTTTTCTAGAGACAATTACTAGCTGAGAAAGTTCGGGTTATTTTATTTTTGAATCTCAAGCTTCAGAATATATTAAAACTAATATTTGGAATTAACATTTTTATTGGTTTTATCAATTACAGCTTCAAGAAGGGAAGTTATATCTACTACAATAGCAAGAATACATTGCAGATGAAGCACAACAATGGGATTATCAGTGAGCAAGATATGAACCCCAAACCCATCATATTAATCCAAATTAATAATACCACACAATATTATCCAGAATGAGCTAGAAAAAGAGACCATGGATTGACAGCTCATCATCTACCCAATGTATGCTACACTAAGGATTTAATTAGAAAGTAGCAGTAAAAATGAATATGAGGGAGGGAAACTACTTACAGAATATATTGCTGCAAGCGTTTATATTTTAGGAAACCCACACTTCTGTTGCAATTGTTCAAAACTTTAATATGTAGCTGAAGTTTTGTCTTAGTTTTCAGTGCTTGTTTTTCCAGGCTGAGAGCATTCGTGCACATTGTTTAAACATTTTGATAACATTTAACACAGCCACTTATTTTTGTAACTTTTCCAGTTGTTTGTGGCTCTCAGAAATAATAAGTGGTGAACATTTATTTCAGTTTTGAAATATGCCCTTCTCAAAGTATAAAAACTGGAAACAGAGTCGGTAGGGGTACACAGACATAGATTAACCTCTGCAAAAGCCAGTGTCTTGTGTCTTCTACAAGCAAATCAGGATAAAAGCTCAGTAAAGAGGTCATCTGGAGATGACCAAAGTGGAGGGCTGTCAGAGTTGGGGCATGAGGTGGCACTGCTTTGCAGTGATTCCAGTTCTACATGGATGACTGTCACCAGAAGGCGGTGCTTAGGAAATTTTATCTGTAGAGCTTTCAGTATGGGTTGCTGCAGGGTTTATCCCCCATCAACTTAACACCTACTATTCAATATCTAGGGACAAGGGTGGCGCTGTGGTGTAAACCACTGAGCCTAGGGCTTGCCAATTAGAAGGTTGGTGGTTCGAATCCCCACGACTGGGTAAGCTCCCATTTCTCGGTCCCAGTTCCTGCTCACCTAGCAGTTCGAAAGCACGCCAAAGTGCAAGTAGATAAATAGGTACTACTCCAGTGGTAAACAGCATTTCCGTGCGTTGCTCTGATTCGCCATTAGTGGCTTAGTCACATGACCTGGAAGCTGTCTGATGACAAACGCTGGCTCCCTCGGCCTATAGAGCGAGATGAGTACGCAACCCCAGAGTCGTCCGCGACTGGACCTAATGGTCAGGGGTACCCTTACCTTTACTATTTAACATCTACTTGAAGCCACAGAATCTTGGAGTGCATTGCAGCAATACACTGATGGTACACAACTCAATTTGTCCTTTACATCTGCAGATGTGTCATTGGATATGTTAGACATATGCCTGGCCTCAGTAATGAACTGGATGAGATGTCAATAAACTAAAATGTAATCCAGATAAGACTGAGGCATTGTTCGCCATGCTGGCTCTCCCACTGGAAGCGATATCTGTTAAGAGACTTAATATGAAAGGGGAATGTGCAACCTATAAAGAGCTGTTAACTGAAGTTGAAGATCAACATAAATTGGGGGGGAAATGATGGTATAAGACACCTATTAACAGACTGGTTACAATATCACCAACTAAGTGATATTTTTAAGGAGTGACAAAGGGGTGGGTTATGGTAAAGAGTTTTCAAGGTTCGAAAAAGATCTATTGGAAAAGAATGAGAAATTATTATCAAAAATGTATAAACTATTGTTAGAATGGGATACTAAGGATGAAGAAGTCAAATCAGTAATGATACACTGGGCAAAAGACATTTGGTATAATATACAACTTAACTCATGGGAAAAGTTGTGGAAGAAGGATTTAAAATTTATGGCTTCTTGAAAGAGAATTATATAAAAATGACCTGGATAACATGGAGTTATATCAAAAGAATGGATCAAATTAGATGACTCGGATGTATTGGATTTAGAGGGAGTAGAGACGATATTTGGATGGCATGCCTATCTAATAGATGAAAAAGTCAAGGTGCATAAAGGCTTCCTAGGGCATATAGTTAGAAAGTCTATATATAAAATATGGGAGAAATATAAAAGACTTCTAGAACCGAAAACTCCTTGGTGGGCATCGCCAGCAGAAATTGTTGCAGTGAAAAAAATAAATATGAAAGAAAACTGGGCTACCTATAAAATGGTATTAAAGGAAGAAAATGGAGAATTGGAATTAAAGGATTATACAGAAATTAAAGCTCATATTAGTGATTGTTTCAATATATTCAAATTAAGTACAGATTAGCGAAAGACAAAAAGTTAGGATTTGAAAAAGAAATATCAAAATTTGACAAATATTTAATACAAGAAAAATAAAAAAAAATATCTAAATTGTATAATTTGATCTTAGAGTGGGAAACAAAGGATGAATTGGTTAAAGCATCAATGATCAAATGGGCGCAAGATATTGGGAAAAATATTATGTTTGAACAATGGGAAAAATTGTGGAAGGAAGATATGAAATTCACTATGTGTTATATATTGAAAGAAAATTATCTCAAAATGCAACACAGATGGTATTTAACACCTGAAAGAATAGCAAAAATGAATAAAAATAGTAGCAATGTCTGCTGGCGATGCAACACTGGAAAAGGTACTATGATACATATATGGTGGAATTGTTTAAACATCAAACAATTTTGGGAAACAGTATATAACGAAATGAAAAAAATGTTCAGATAAAAATAGTAGCAATGTCTGCTGGCGATGCAACACTGGAAAAGGTACTATGATACATATATGGTGGAATTGTTTAAACATCAAACAAATTTGGGAAACAGTATATAACGAAATGAAAAAAATGTTCAGATATTCATTTAGGAAAACACCAGAAGGTTTTTTATTGGGAATAGTACCAGGAAGCCTAAAGGAAGAAGACAAGACCTTATATTTATACGCAACAGTAGCCGCAAGGCTATTGATTGCGAAAAATTGGAAAAGTGGTACTGTACCAACAAAGATAGAGTGGATTGCCAAATTATTGGAGTACTACAATATATCCAAAACAATGGGAGAAATTGGAAGGATCTCAAAAGAGAAGGCAGACAGGGACTGGAAGGTGTTTAAAAAATACTTGCAAAACTCTATCGAAAAATCAGAACTCTTATTAGAATAAACAAGTTTCGTTTCAAATATTGGAATACTAAATAAGATGGATAACAATGTGTAATAGAAAAAGAAGTATGAAATTAGGTTAAAGGTGTGTGAAAGAAAGTAATAGAAGTGGAAAGAAATTCCATTTGTGTAGATTGGAAGTCTAACACAAAGGGTGAGGGGTGGTGGATGGTGATGGGAATTATCTGTGGGATTGAGTGTAGGTATGTTGTAGGTATGTTGTATGAAATGTATGTTTGTATGTGTATTAATGTTGAATTATTTTAACAATAAAAAAAATAAAAAATAAAAGAATTATATAAAAATGACCTGGATGAGAAGTCAATAAACTAAAGTGTAATCCAGATATGAAAATGATGTATCGTTGGTACTTGACTCCTATAAGATTAGCAAAAATGTATAGAAACACCTCCAACATGCTGGAAGTGTAAGGAAAAAGAAGGCACGT
The DNA here is from genome assembly GCF_964252035.2 of Podarcis erhardii. Classification (NCBI taxonomy): domain Eukaryota; kingdom Metazoa; phylum Chordata; class Lepidosauria; order Squamata; family Lacertidae; genus Podarcis; species Podarcis erhardii. The sequence continues at coordinate 78,800,082 of NC_138507.1, read as the reverse complement.
TCTACCACATGTGGTGGACATGCAAAATAACAAAAGAATTCTGGGAAATGATATATAATGAATTGAAAAAAAAGTTTAAGACAATCTTTGTCAAAAAACCAGACACTGTCTTATTAGGAATAAGAGGAGATGAAATACCAAAGGACTCAGTACATAAGTCTGTTTATATAAGCGTTGACCGCCGCAAGAATGCTTTTCGCCCAGAAATGGAAAGAAGAGAAAGTCTCAACCAATGAAGAATGGATAACCAAGAGTGGCTGAGGAAACCCAGCCAGATGGGTGGGATATAAATAAATTATTATTATTATTATTATTATTATTATTATTATTATTATTATTTATGGACTATGCCAAAAGAGCAAAAATGATTGTGAAGATCAGACAGCAAGATGACAATAATGTCAGTAAAGAGTGGGGAAAAATTATAGAGTACCTTAAAGATCACCGTAGATATTTAAAAACATTAGCAGGATTGTTATAACACTTAAAATGTAATAAGACTAAAGTTAAGAATGGATATAAAATGATTTAGAAAAATGTAATTAGATGTAGCAAAAAGAATAGATAAATATTGGGAACCGGGCTGGGGGGGGAGTCCAGGGATTCAAGTAATCTCAGATGTGTAAAAAATTGAAAATGATTTAATTGCAAGAGAACACTGTTTAAAAAATGAATACTGTGTGTGTGTGTGTGTGTGTGTGTGTATATGTGTGTATATATATATGTGTGTGTATATATATGTATATATATATATATATATATATATATATATATATATATATATATATATAAAATTACACACACAACATTTTTTTAACTGTTCTTATGCAATTAAATCATTTTCAATTTTTTTACACATCTGAGATTACTTGAATCCCTGGAAATAGATAGATAGATAGTTAGATAGATAGATAGGCTGAGGCGTTGTTAGTGGGTGGTTTGCTAGACCAGATGGGCAAGGTCTGGCCTGCCCTGGATTGGGTTACACTCCTTTTGAAGAAGCAGGAGTACAGCTTGGGGGTGGGGTTGCTTCTGGTTCCTCTACTGTTTCTAGAAGTTTATGTGGATATGATGGTACAATGTGCCTTCCATGAGACAGCTTCTGTTGTCTATGCTCTTGTAAACTCTAGGTTAGATTACTGCAATACGTTATAAATGAGGCTGCCTTTGAAGACATTTCAGAACTACAGCTGGTACAGAATTCAGTGGCCAGATTGGTGGGCAGAGTAAGATGGTCTGAACACATGATGACAATTCTGGCATAGTTTCATTGGCTACCAATTAGTATATGGGCACAATTCAAAGGTTTTTTTACCCATGAATTCTTATGCAGCTAAGAACTACCTCTCCCCACATGAACTAACCCAGGCTCTGTGGTCTACATCTCTCCTAAGGAAGGCATGCATAGCACCTACATTATTTGATTTTAGGCACCAGGTAAAAACATATTTATTCATGCAGACCTTTGGAGTTAATTTCTCTGCATATTTTTAGTGGGGTGCATATTTTTAGTTGGATTTGCTCTTTTATTGTGAGCTGTCAAAGTTGTTTCTATTATTGTTTTATATCTATTTGTCATTTTTGTTTTTGTGAGTTGCTTTGAGTTCTTTTTTTTTTTAAAGTAACTACTAATTTTAATAAATAATAATAATAACTCAAGGGTTAGGGACTTCCAGTTTGGTGTGTGCTATAAGGGCACTGTGTTACAATACAAGTTATATTGAACTTATTTAAAGAATATATCACAGTGCATATTTGCATTAATGTTTAGCTTCTCCCATGAAGCATTGGTTAATTTTGTCTTCCCTCAAATGGCGTTATGGGAGAAATGTAAAGGGTTGTAAATAACTTTACAGATGCAAGTTTTATAGATTGAAATAACAGGTACATGGGATGTGTATTTATTTTTTAAACTTTTGTAAAAACAGTTCTCATATGTCTTACATTTCTATCCAAACATGGATATTTGGTACATAAACCGCATCAAGGATTTATCAGCAGTGCAGATACATCTTCTCTGCTACTTGAATCACTCTCTTATCTATACAGGGCTCTTCTGAATGCTCATATTGCAGTTGCCTCAGCAACTGCTTTGTGCACTTATTTGGGTCTGTATGGTGTGTGATTTCACACTAAATACTGCCACATTCCACTGCTCTTCCTGTGTACTGATAACAAGTCACAGCTAAAGTTGCAGCCAGCAACCTATGATAGCCTATGAGTATAGGAACGCGGTGCCCATTACTATCAGCAGGACCAAACTGTTGTCAATATAAAATGCACAAAAAAAGGAATGCAGAATGAGATGAGTTGAATGAGAATGTTTGCCTGCCAAGGTCTGAATGAATTCTATTCACAAAGTTCCTGTAGCATCAAATAATGCATGTATTTATGTCACTCCTGGAAAAGGAGAGGGGGGTGATCTGGAGAAGGCATTTAGAGTGCGAGCCCTACTTCTTGCTTCATAGGAGGCGTTGTTCCTGTATAGGTAAAAGGTAAAGGACCCCTGGATGGTTAAGTCCAGTCAAAGATGACTACTGAGCCTCTTAGGCTTGCCAACTGGAAGGTAAGCAGTTCAAATCCCCATGACGGAGTGAGCTCCTGTTGTTCTGCCCCAGCTCCTGCCAGCCTAGCAGTTCAAAAGCATGCCAGTGCAAGTAGATAAATAAGGACCGCTGCGACGGGAAGGTGTTACCGGAAAAATCCGAGGGCTCCCTTGGACAAAAAGTAAAGACACCAACCAGAGTAAATTGGAGCAAATCAGCAGCCTGTAGGCTTGGCCTTTATTGGACTGTTGCAACAGGGTGTTCCCCTCACTTGCAGGAGAGAGAAAAGACACAGAAAAATGGTGTGCAAGGTCTTATAAAAACTTTTGAAATTCCCACCCTGTAGATCAAGCCCACCCCCAGAAACATCATGAATACGTCACAGAAAGGAGGGGTTGAGGGAGGAGTTGTGGTGGTAACCTGAGTGTCTTGTCACCTGGCTGGTTCCCTTCTCCCCCTCCCCATGAGTCATTTTCAGAAGACAAAAGATAGTCGCAGTTTCCTGCCCCCTGAGGGGGGAATCCAATCACTGTTCTTTTGTTATAGTTCGTGTTGAATCCACTCGTGTATGCAGTCCGTTGTGTTGTTGATGGTCTTCTGTCTGAGACCATCAGGATTGGCATAGCAACTGGGCAGGGCTCCTGTGTATGTACTGGTATGTTCAAGGATTATGGTGGCCTGTATCAAACCGTCTCCATTTTGTAGTCCTTCCTTCATGGAGTAAAATAAAAGTGGAACAGTGCAAATCCGATGTATGGTTGCTTTTCTATGAATTTATAACAGAAGCATAGTGTATGTAGTGTGTGATTGTGAGTGTGTGTGAAGTTTGTACAGACTGAATGATTGGGGGGGGGGGTTCCTGCTACAAAGGTAAGCGATGTTTCTGTGCACTCTGGTTTCCGACACGGTGTTCCGTTGCACCAGAAGCAGTTTAGTCCTGCTGCCCACATGACCCAGAAAGCTGTCTGTGGACAAACGTCAGCTCCCTTGACCTGAAAGTGAGATGACCGTCACACCCCATAGTTGCCTTTGACTGGACCTAACCGTACAGAGGTACTTTACCTTCACCTTTTACCTTTCTTCCTGTATAAGGAAATTCAGGAATTCAGATCATCACAGTGCACTTGGGCTATGTATGGGAAGGGATAGGTTTGGATGACACATATCAAGTAACAAAACCCACCCTTGTGGTTGGCAATATCTAAACTCTAAAATCAATCTAGACTGAAAGCAGCATGTTGAGGAGGGGCACGAATGATATGGATTGAGAAAAGCTATGAATGGGTGAATGCTTCCACAGTCTTAGTCTCACTGTCTTAGCTTGCCAGTGGGTTAACAGACCTAGCTTTCTCTTCTGGTTTCCTTGCCTTCTCACTGTGCTCCTGTATCAAGGACTGTGCTGAGGTAGAGGTAAATGACATCCTATTTCCTTTCTCTCTTCCTCCTCTGTTCCTGCCACTATCCATATTTATGGGCAGGAAGGGAGGTGAGAGCATCCTGAATGATCAGTCACAGATGTGTGACATTACTTCCAGTCTGCCTGTGTTGACTCGCAGTTGGGCTGGGAGCAACGGAGTGGGAAAGCCAACACCAGTCACTCCCAGATCCTTACATTTTATTATTTAAATATATATTCTACTTTTCCATTCAGTGAAGTCCAAGGCAGCCAGCAACAATTATAAAATACAACATAAAATAATCCTATAAAATGAAAAGCAAATGGGTTAAACAACAACAACTGGGTACTAGAGAAACCATGTATGTAAAAGCCTTTACATGAACCCTGATTGTTACTGCTTCTTATTATTGTTATTGTTGTTGTTATCATCATCATCATCATCATCATCATTATGATTATTGAATGTCTAGTCTATTCTTCCTGCCAAAGGAGCCCAGGAAGAACAAACCAGCCAAAAAAATACAGATACTGTATAAAAAACAATGGACAACAAATATTCTTGCAGCTAATAATTTCAAGATTGCCATGAACAGTATATTTCAGTCATCAAATGGCTGTGTAAACTGGAATGTCCTTAAATTCCTCCTGAATGTAGAGACACAGACATATGTCACCCAGGAGGGTAATCCATAGATGGGGAACTACTAGTGAGAAGGCCTTGTTTCAGGTCAGTACTGATCAGGCAGCACCTGGCAATGGCACTACCAACAGAGTCTCCATGACTGATCACAAGGCCCGAGATGATACATGGGGAGGCACACTTTTAGGGAGCAACTACAGAGGAAAAAGCAGCCACATTTCTTGAGGGGCACGTGCACAACATATTTACATGGTATTTTGTTAATTCATTTCTCCTCCTATTTTGATCACCCAATAACAGCCTGAGTCAAAATCCATGTCACTGAGGAATGAACTACACATCACATAGAAATGTATGAATGATGCTGCAACATTTTAAAATGGAAAATAAAGCCTCCAGAGGCTGTGATTTTGAGTGGATGAAAAGCGTGTGTGTGAATAGCAAATTTCAGTGAAATGAAACTTCTATGTAAATACATTCTTTGAAATACAGATTGGTAGTCCAATCCCATGCATGTTTATTGGACATTTCCAATAATGCGTCTTACTTCTTGGAAATATATGCTGAAGATTGTTTTTGGATGGCAAACAGCTAACATGTTTTCTTCCAACTAAATATTCACAGAATAAACCTTATTGAACACACATAGCTATGAATATATGCAGTTATCTTTTTTAAAAAGCCGTCTTCTTCCCTCAAAGAAAATGTACAATTTATTCCACAATGAATAAAATATATTACAAAACAAAATGTTGCATTTTCATCAACACAAATCCTGCACTGGAGGGAATATAAAACTCTTACTATGCCATGATGAAACTTAGTTCAATATATATTTATCTTGCTTGTGTGTTCCTGTCATGCCCAATGCATCTAAGTCATTTTATAAAATAGGAATCAAAATAAGCAAAAAAGAAAAGAAGAAGTCCTGTTTTGTACAGTTTTATGCAAAATTTAACTTACAATTAATATCAGAACTATAAAGATAAATGTTATAGTTCATTAAAAATCATGATTCCATATCAAGCTGAATATACTCAGTCACATGGGAAGCATGGGTACATTTCAGAGACAACATTTCTGGAAATATTTATGACCCATGAATATTGCATGGCATTTTATTAAGCAAATAGAATAGCTAATAGTGCAGGGACAAAAATCACTGAAGCTATAAATGAATGATGGCTTTTAAGAAAACCTCATCTCTTGAATGCATGTTTGTCTTTCCCCACTATATATACAAATGAGTGTGTTTCAAGTGTGAGTCTGAATTTGAGGTGCAGTGAGGAAAAGGAGAAAGGCATTCCCTCAGGTGATTTAATACATTCGTTTTATTTTCTTCTCTTGCTTCGGTCTCATCTCTGTCATTTGGCTTGAGTGCAGCCATACTTTCCAGTCTTTGAGATGTCATCTGACATAATGTTGCAAAGCCCCATACTTAGTAAATCATTGCCTCCAGATATGAAGTGGATTCCTCAGCTTATAACCTTGTTTCCCTTCTTTTCTTCTTCTGATATTTAATTTAAGCACTACCTGTGTTCAGGGTCAAACCCTTATGTACTTGTATTTGCAGATCCAGAATAGGGTACTGATTAGAGTGTTGGCAGTGGAAGACCTGAACTCAGTTTCTTGGTTAGCTATGATGACTTTGAACCAGTTGGATTGAACCATTGGATGACTTTGAACCAGTTATCACTACCTCTCTGCCTAATTTACCATACAGGTTTCTAATATAGATAAACATGTAAGCTGTGCTGAGCTCCTTGGAGGAAGGTGCAGATCAAAATCAGAAAAATACTTTGTAGAAGGAATAATATACCATATAAGGAGCTTCTAAATCAAATCCCACTATAAACAGTACGTATCTATAGAAAGTTATCTAGTATTACTACAGGCTAAATATTAGTCAATCATAAAGATCATAAAACCGAAGCTGCTTACCGTGGAGTTCTTGTACAAACTGACAACAAATATCATCCTTAATATTTAATAACTATGATAAATTTTTAAAAACCAAAGTCAGTTTTAGTCACTAGGATGACATTCAAAATAAAATTAACTTACTGCCTTATATACATTTATTTTACTTAAAATAAGATTTAGGCATTATGCCAATAATATCTGAATGTCAAGAGCCACAAGTGAACATCTTAACGAGTAAATTTGCCAACAATGGCCTTTTTATCATCCTCCTTTGTGCTTTACAATGACACATTGCAAAGGCAGTTTGAGTAGGTAGAAATCCTTCTTGAATTGCTGTACTTGATTTCTAATGACCAGATACAAAACACATGCACCTCAATTTTGGAGGCACTCTCTATACCAGGGGTCAGCAAACTTTTTCAGCAGGTCAACTGTGCCTCAGACCTTGGGGGGGCAGACTATATTTTTTGGGGGGAGGAATGAACGAATCCCTATGCCCCATAAATAACCCAGAGATGCATTTTAAATAAAATCACACATTCTACTCATGTAAAAACACACTGATTCCCAGACCATCCGTGGGCTGGATTTAGAAGGTGAGTGGGCCAGATCCAGCCCCCAGGCCTTAGTTTGCCTACCCATGGTCTATACCACCAGGACAACTGCTAAGACAGTTACAAGAGACCACTGCAAAGGCTGCATCTGGACAATGTATTAAGCCATAAACTATGGGTTGCCATAGTGCTAATGCACACTGCTAAATTGCTCTCATCATGATCTTGGCTAAGAGCAACAAACTATAAGCAACTGGGGAAATTAATTTTATGTTGACCTAAGAGAGAAGCTGTGTGGTAGAGCATCTGCCTTGCATGCAGAAGTTCCCAAGTTCAGTCTCCAGCATCTTCAGGTAGGGCTGGGTGAGACCCTGCCCCAAACCCCAGACAGACACTATCAGTCATTGTCAACAGTACTGACCTCAGTGGACCAGTGGTCTGATTCAGTATAAAGTAGGTTCCTATGCTTACTATAAACCAATTTCTTTACCATATTAAACACCTAGGAAAATAAATAAGATTTACCATTGGTTGGACTCAGATTGAGGCATGTTTATAGTAGGCTCTTTAAAAACTAATAGGACTTAACATAAGCATGACTAAATCTGACTCCAACCTGAGGTGTATGTTGGAAATGTTGGCTTCAGTCAACGTATATGGTGGTTGTGCTCAGTAACCAAGTTTATTTTTTAAGATGGCAGATGTGATCTCAGAACCATTGGCAGTCATCTTTGAGAATTCCTGGAGAACAGGCCAAGTCCCGGCAGACTGGAGGAGGGCAAATGTTGTCCCTATTTTCAAAAAGGGGGAAAGAGAGGACCCAAATAATTATCGCCCAGTCAGTCTGACATCAATACCAGGGAAGATTCTGGAGCAGATCATTAAGCAAACAGTCTGTGAGCACCTAGAAAGGAATGCTGTGATCACCAATAGTCAGCATGGATTTCTGAAAAATAAGTCATGTCAGACTAACCTGATCTCATTTTTTGACAGAATTACAAGCCTGGTAGATGAAGGGAACGCAGTGGATGTAGCCTACCTTGATTTCAGCAAGGCATTTGACAAGGTGCCCCATGATATTCTTGTAAAGAAGCTGGTAAAATGCGGACTTGACTATGCTACCACTCAGTGGATTTGTAACTGGCTGACTGACCGAACCCAAAGGGTCTCATCAATGGTTCCTCTTCATCCTGGAGAAGAGTGACTAGTGGGGTGCCACAGGGTTCTGTCTTGGGCCCGGTCTTATTCAACATCTTTATCAACGACTTGGATGATGGACTCAAGGGCATCCTGATCAAACTTGCAGATGACACCAAACTGGGAGGGGTGGCTAACACCCCAGAGGACAGGATCACACTTCAAAACGACCTTGACAGATTAGAGAACTGGGCCAAAACAAACAAGATGAATTTTAATAGGGAGAAATGTAAAGTATTGCACTTGGGCAAAAAAAATGAGAGGCACAAATACAAGTTGGGTGACACCTGGCTTGAGAGCAGTACATGTGAAAAGGATCTAGGAGTCTTGGTTGACCACAAACTTGACATGAGCCAACAGTGTGACGCGGCAGCTAAAAAAGCCAATGCAATTCTGGGCTGCATCAATAGGAGTATAGCATCTAGATCAAGGGAAGTAATAGTGCCGCTGTATTCTGCTCTGGTCAGACCTCACCTGGAGTACTGTGTCCAGTTCTGGGCACCACAGTTCAAGAACGACACGGACAAACTGGAACGTGTCCAGAGGAGGGCAACCAAAATGGTCAAAGGCCTGGAAACGATGCCTTATGAAGAACGGCTAAGGGAGCTGGGCATGTTTAGCCTGGAGAAGAGGAGGTTAAGGGGGTGATATGATAGCCATGTTCAAATATATAAAAGGATGTCACATAGAGGAGGGAGAAAGGTTGTTTTCTGCTGCTCCAGAGAAGCGGACACGGAGCAATGGTTCCAAACTACAAGAAAAAAGATTCCACCTAAACATTAGGAAGAACTTCCTGACAGTAAGCGCTGTTCGACAGTGGAATTTGCTGCCAAGGAGTGTGGTGGAGTCTCCTTCTTTGGAGGTCTTTAAGCAGAGGCTTGACAACCATATGTCAGGAGTGCTCTGATGGTGTTTCCTGCTTGGCAGGTGGTTGGACTCGATGGCCCTTGTGGTCTCTTCCAACTCTATGATTCTATGATTCTATGATTTCAAAGAAACATCAAAAGAATAGTGCTATGACCCTAAGACAACGTTACTGGAACACTTTCAGTCTAGTATAAAAAGAAATTGGTCAGTGATTTCAAATTTATTAACAACAGCAAAGCTGATTGTAGCAAAGAACTGGAGAAATGCAAAATTATCTGCAGGAAGTGGATACATGCATTTGGCATCTAAAAAATAAAATAAAATTAGGAAGATACTTTGTTTAAGAGATGCCAGACAACAGGATTCTAAATTTGTTACAGTTCTTTTGTAGTCTATTAGGAGATAAACTATGTATGGAAATTAATATGTACAGTATTCATGTTTTACTATTCCATAATAAATGCTAGTTGAATGATAGATGGATTGATGGATGGATAGATAATAGATAGATATTGCTTTATAATTTCTAGATGGATTGAATATGAGAAACAGACCTTATACTGTATAGAATTTTGCTTTTCATATTTCTGAAACTAATAAACTACCGTATGTTGTTTCAATAAGATCCATGCTGCAATTAGCTTTGGTGTAACATGTGTCATTTTTTCTCTAATAGCCTCCGCTCCTCTTCCCCAAATATATTTTTACCTTAGGGTAGCATTAAATTCTAAGAAAGCCAAAGCATCCAAATATAATTCATGGGAAAGAATAAGATGTTTTCCTAAATATAGTATTCATTGCTTATCAGCCACAAACTCCTTTAAAAACAACAACACCAAACACTCAGAGCTTCATAAATATGAAATGATTTGTCTATAAATTCAACCTCATCCTGTTAGCAGACCTGCTTTGCAGGATCACATAGTCAGCCCCAAAAGGTGCTATTTGTAACTTATAAAATGCAGTATTTCATCCTGCCCCATAATTTAAAGGTGCTAGAAATGGGATATGGCAATTGTTTCCACCCACAGAACAAGGAGTTATTGCTGGCTCACTGGTGAATTCCCCTCTGTGCTATGTATTCTGACCATTGCCAAGCTTCATTCATGTGGAGAAATGTATCACATTTGAACAACAGTCACTTGAGAAATTGCAGCCAGGAAAGCAGAACTTGCTTCCCAGTCACTGTGGCTGGGTTTTTTTTCTGTTGATGGGAAGGGGATATCAACCATTGATTGAGGGCATGTGTGTGACAAAATACAGCATTGGCAGCATCGTAAGAGAACTGTCCCAGTGAATTGTGCTTCACATCCTTCCCATAGCTTGTATGGGAGAAGCTCAAACATATGAACCATCTCAAAAGTTGTGTACAAAAGTTATATAGTACATATTTCAAAGAAGGTAGGTTAAATCCAAAAAAGGTTATTTAGAGGCAATATTAAGCATGGTCCTGACTTTTAGCAATGTGCTAAAGAGTAGATTATAGATCATTGTGTGTGCTCAGCCAGTCACCAAGAGCACTGGATGGCTTTGATTGCGACAACAGACTTCCTGAACATTGATGTTTATACTAGTTGACTGTGATTCCAGAGATATGTGCATACTCAACTGATCTACAGAAATCTCATTTTCTTTCTCGAATGATGGGAAACCTATTTTGTTTTCCATGTTTGCACCAGCACACAGCAGATTTGCATACCGAACACCACTTTGTGCACAACCAAGAGTTTGTTGGTTAGCAAAAGAGAGAGATGATGATGTTCATTTATGGGGTGGAAGTGCTCAGCATTATCATTGCATATTTATGTGGTTGTGGACATGCCACAATACTAAATTAACTGAGAGGTGTTCAGAGTTCAGCTCTATTTTCATTTATTAATGAAGGGCAGCTTCTGAAAAAGATTCAAATGACTGCAGGAAAAGCATGAAAAATGAACTGGTAAAATTTCTGACTGGTTCATAGCCACTGCATAACCCTGACTTTCGAAGACTTCTGTAGGAAATTTCAGTTTTATTTTTGCATGATAGTATACTCATGAGGGGGCTAAAGCTGATATAAGGTGTAACAATGGGACTTAGGACAGAAGACAGTGTGGAAGCAATGGGCTTTCCTGGTGGGTCAAGCAGAGGTGCAGACAATTGTTTTCTTCAATATGAAATTTAGATGGATTGTGTAAGCTGTTTTAAACTCTTGTGAAATCCACAGGGTGATCAAATCAGTTTTTGTGCCAAAACCGGTTTTAAACTGCAATTGAAATGGATCTAGAAAATCAGTTTTCTCAAAGAGTACTTGGATCTGGTCTGCAACCACCCACTCAATAACTTTGCCCACCATCACATGCTGTTTTGGAGGTTCTCATGACCTGACAGAGCCAATTTGAGTAAGGGGGGAGGGAGCCTAAGATTTCAGAAAATATGACCACCCCGGGATGTATCTTTTCTGTTAGTTATACCATTTCCCCTTATAACGCAGTACGTACTGGCAGAACACGGTTTCCAAACCTCCCTCATTTAGCAATGTCTTAATGGTGCCTTCCTTACCTGTCTAAAAGCTTTGTGAGGCAGAGAGAATTCTCTAGGCACCCTTTCAATGCTCCCTTTAAAAAAACAAAAAAAAACAAAAACACCGAAAGATAACCCATCTGTGTTTTTTCACAGGTTTCCACTTGTCTGACACTAATTTAGAGCCTTGGAGACATTGATTACTTTGTTGCCAGCCTGCTTTTGCTTGTTGTTTTCATCCCATAATTACTTCTGTTCCTGAGTGACAAGCCTCATCAGATTGATTACTTTGACAGCAAAGTGACACTGTGCCAGTCAGGCAGCCGCAAGCACTTAGCTGGCCCTTTAGTCACTGTTGCTTGACTTGAAGATGCAAAGGCGCTGGATCTTGATGATGTTTGAAGGCAGTACAGCGACTCTACATGACACACTCAATATGCTACCTCTCAGCTGAAGTACATTGAAAGCAAGTGAACCAGAGAGAGAAGAGGGAGTTTTCCTGCGCGGTTCCAGTTTTTCTCTGACTAGCTAGCCACATGCAGCTTAACCACATGTTATTTACCCATAAGTAAATTCTTCAGAATTGAATGGGACTTACTTCCAAGTAAGTATGCTTCTCAGGTTGCAAACTTAGTTTGTGGGTCTTTTGTTTAACATGGCTAAATGGAAAAGGTCAAGTAATCTAGTAAAGGTTTTGCAGTTCTTACTATATGCCATCTGAGTGAAATGCAAAATGATTATTTCCACCCTTTGGTTTCTCTTATTTGGGCATATTTAAGAATGGGAGCAAGTCCTTGAGCTGTGAATCCCAGCTGCCTATTTAATGGTTTCCTATTCCTCAGAAGACAAGAAATGTTTACATGAGACACTCCTTCTGCAAGTGAGTGCTTAGGGCAGCCATTGTCTGCTCTCATATTCTTGTGAATTCCGCTAAGATTAAGACACAACATGGATGAGACTGTCTCTTTAGTGCTTCTTATAGCAAATGTTTAATAATGTTTTGATTCAAGCTGACATTTCTTTTGATACTCCAGCAGCATCTACAGTGTCACTTGGCTCCTTTACAAGTTTGCAAGAAAAAACATGCCAGGCCTGTAAGCAGGCAATCACTTCAAGTGTTTACAACTTGTAAACTCCCTAGCCCAAATGTAATGTCTGGGACTGGGAGTTAGGAAGAGATCCAGAGAATGTAGCTATGTTTAATAACTGTTTGTTCTTTGAGGGGTCTGAACAGCATTTCCTGATTTGCTAAACACTGAGGATCAAACTAGACATGAGAATTCAGCTACTACAAAATCCTCCACTTTTTCTATCTTAAAAAGGAAACCATGGCTATGTGCAAAAAGTGTTTATCTGTTTTATGAGAGTGCACAAGTTATTACACACAAAAAATAAAATATCATAAGAATACAGATGTCATAAAGATATGCAATGTCTGTTGATGTAAGCATGTAAACAATGAAAACTTCCTGGTCCAGGATTATAAACTGAAAGATTTATAGAAAATATGGCAGATTTTGGTACAGCTGCTGGAATTTTAAGAGCAAATTTAGATGTACAATATTCAATCAAAATTTGGCAACAAGTTTAATGAAAGGTCATCTGCTTGATAGTAATATGCTTTTAAAACAGTGCGCCTGTGATTTATTCCTGGAAAATACTGTCAAGGTGGATTTTACTGGCTTGCAACAATATTTAAAAATAAACACTGATACATAGTGCTTTAATCATATCTGCCAGCCATGTGGTAGAAGGTTGATTTCTACATGGCCAAGCCTGCCAACCTATTAGTCTCTTAAATCTAAAACATTAAACTAAAAACACACATTCCTGTCAATTGTGGCCAGTTTTGTTACAGTTAATATGGACTCCAGTGGCTATTGCCAGAAAGAGAGACGCTACCTAATGATGAAAGTTGATTCCCCCCCCCCCGATCTTTAAGATCATGAAGCTGCACGAAAGAATATCTTATACTATGCGTTCCCGCCCCCATCATTGAAAGCAGCAGTTATTCACACAAATGGCTGTCCATGTGCTTAGCCACTGCCCATCTCCTCTGCTCCATGAAATCATTTCTTTTCCCAGAAGCATTACTTGTCACTGACTTGACTTCCCCCCACAGCTGCTTAGCAACCTCCGTGGGGATGGCCGAAAGGGAGTGTATGCAGCTCTGAGCTCTGTTAATCCCTGACAGAGTTTCTCTGCAGACATCCATCAGGTCTACGGAGAGAAACATCATGGCAAGTAGCCAGTGCTCTGCTCACTCCATGCATAATCCTCCCAGAATACAGCTTTCTAGTCCCTGTCTCTGTTTAGCTCAAAGTGCTTTTTCGATTATCCTAATCTGTAGTTTTCTGATTAAAGAATTATTGTGATGCTCTCTTCTTATGGGTAGTTCTTTTTTCATGTATCTGTTTAAGGGGTTTACATACCACCTTTTACCTAACTCTCAAGTCAGGTGACAAAAAAAAGTTTTTAGTAATATTGTAGAGGTGTAGGAAATTGTTTCATTAATTAATCAGTGCACACTCAAAAACTCCCTGAAATCCTTTCGAGACAAACATACCTGTGAGTGCTGTACAGTTTTAATCACCACAGCCAATACCCACAATGCATGTGGAGATGGTGCCGCTGGCAACACTAGCCACAGATGCCATGTGCCTATGTGGAAAACAAAAAATATAAAAAAGGATATGGCTGTTTTGATTTCCCAATGCACGTAAATAGGAGTACAACTTTTGGATTTCTGGATCTGGTCAGATCGCATCCGGATTGATCCAAACTTAGTCAGGACTGGATCCAGATTTCTGAATGGGATTCTGAAATGGATCTGGGAGCAGGAGGCATGCACAGCCATAATATATATACTTTTACTATCTAATTTCCAAAATTGCCTCAAACAGGTTTTATCTATATGACTGCTAGGCAATCCCTTAGAGAAACTTCAGTATAAAGTGCCATCAAAGTAAGCATTAAAACAAGTAGAGTTTCAGAAAAGAAAGTCCCCTGATCCTTGAAAGTTACCCCTTCAGCTTTAGGAAACAGGGTACCTAATTGTGCTTCAAATATCAGCTAATCAAAATCACACTAGTCCAGTGGTATCCAATTAGCTAAGTACTGTGGACCCCCAGTTTTTCAAAAGCCAAGCCATGGATCCCCTACTTTTGAAAAGATTGAAATCTCTGTAGTAGCATTTGTTATGTGAATGGTGACATGAGCCCCCTGGGTGGGTTAGATGGACCACCAATTGGGAACCACTGCATTAGTCCATAGAGACAAGATATGCCAGCCAGGAAGCTTATGCTATCAAGAGGTTGCTTTTCCTCATACAAATGAAGACCAAGTTGGATAACCACATATCTGACTAGTAAGAAAGTATTATTAGACATTCTAGGATAGCATTTCTATTCAGCACCTCTTTGGGGGAAGTTCGACCAGATCCTTCAGCTGTTACATAGGCGACAGAGAGGACTAAATGAAGAAAATGAAACTTATGTTCACAGACAAGTTTGGAGTGGCTTTACAAGCGCCAAAAATGGTGTCTTGCCTTCCTGGAGACCAGCATTTTCATGCTGGCCAATAAATCATGCCCAACTGGGTCATGGTCACGGCAGTGCATAAACACCTGTCCATTCATGCCAAAATGCACTCTAAGCAAGCAGATCAACGATTAGGTGTGTGCCTGATCTGAGCATGTGCAGAACACTTGCGGGCACTCAGAGCATCCACTCCTACCTCCCCTTGCTCTGTCCACCCTAGAGCCAACAAACCTTACCCAGGCAGGAGAAGGTGAGGTGGCAGCAGCAGCTTGGAGTACGAATTTCCCATACAGGAAAATGTTTGTGTGTATCTGAACAAATACAGCCTACTATATGCAGTGAGCACGTGTTGGGGAGACAAAACCAGAGTCCTTGTGAAGGAAGAGACATCTTCAACAATAGCAGGCAATAAATTCACCTATTCTTTAGCAATCAGTAATCTTCTTCTCTGATAAGATGATTGACAGAGAAATAAAGGAGTTGCTATAGGAACAAATGAGAAAAAGCTGTTACAATGTAACAGCATATGACACTTAGCAAAAATAAAATTTTCTACCTTAAGGTGAAGAAGGAAATTACTGATTAAAACTAAGACCTGTTGAATTAAAACACTAATCATGTCAAGGCAACTACTGTAGCTAAAATGATGCAGGAAACAAAAACCCATAGTCTCCAAACAAAATACTCTCAGACATATTAATTAAATCAAGCAAATAATCTTTCATAGATTCATTGTGAGGACAAACCCAATTCAATAACAACCATATTTATTTGTTCAACAAAGAAACTGAAATATGTGTGTGATGATGTAGATACAAAGCTGCCTCTGCAACATCATCTCTTCCCTTTATGGTTAGCTCTGGTGCAATTACTTTTCAGATAAGACACGATCTCTGGGGGACAGGTGAACAATTGTATTTTGAATCCTGCAGCCCGGTTTTGATTGAATAAGTCATACATTCAATCAACTTTTTAACTGTAGGTGAAGCTATCCAATCACAAGACTCCACCCAGCACAAAACATGGAATTGCATATCAAGAAAGGGTTCACACAGGGTTTTCCAGAATGCATAACACACTCTATCTGAGGATGCCTTTGAAAAATGTTGGGAAGCTTCAAGCTGGTCCAGAATGATGCAGCCACAATGCTGACTGGGGCTGGTTACATGGAGCATGTTACTCCCTTGTTAAAACAACTTTCAGGTCCGTTTCCAGACACAAGTCAAAGTGCTGGTTCTGACCTATAAAGCCCTATATGGCTTGGGCCCAGGTTACCTGAAAGATTGCATTAACCTTTATGAGCCTGCCTGGTGCTAAGATCTTCAGGTGATCGATCACCTTCTCTCAGTCCCATCAACATCAGAGGCACAGTTGGAGATACAAGAGAGACCCTTTTCTGTGGCTGCTCACATACTGCAGAATTCCCTTCCAAGAGAGGTGAGACTGATTCCCTCCTTGTTATCTTCCTGCCAGCATGCTAAGACCTCTCTATTCAGACAGGCCTTTGAGAACTAAGGCGCAGGTGATGCTGATCACTGGGCTGCTGACAGGGCAAATTGTATTTTAATTGCTGGTTTAAAATGTTCTTTAATTATGGTTTTTAACTGGGTAGTTTTTATTACTCTATATTTTATAACTGATGTTTTTAAATGTTATAAGCTGCCTTGAATACCGACCTGGGAGAAAGGTAGCATATAAATACATAAAATAAATTAATATGAAGTTTTCTGACAAGTAAGTGGGGGAGGAGGTAGAGAGAAAAGGGGGAGAGAGAAATCCATGTCATGATTCATACTGTCTTTAAAATTCCTTACAGATACTCAGTCAAAAAGTCAGACCACAGGAATCACTGCTAAACAGAACAGAACTGGAAATTTTGATCATTATTTTATTCATTCATTTGTTGTAGGTGTTGACTTGCTGTATGTTCAGGGGTCTCCTTCAGCCAGCCAACTGGCCTAGTCTTGCACAGAGCAGCACATTAACAGAGTGATTAGATAATACTTTGAAGGGGCATGAGTACAGTGACAAATGAAACACACACTTCCTTGACTCTTAACAAGGATGCACTTACTAAGACATCTTACTAAGACATTTGTCAATGAGTAAATCTGTGAGCATATGCCACTGCTGCAAATTGAGAGGAAGGCTAAAAGAGGGACTTTAACTTTGTTTGAAGCTCTCTACCCTTACTGAAAAACGACCCTCTTCTGTTTCCAGACATTGGTGGACTAGGACTGTGCATACATGCCCCAGTAACAACAGACCCTTCACCTCTCGTAACAGCTGTGTAGTATTGCCTACTTGAGGATACAATGAAAGTGGGAAAGTCCTCTTTGCTGCCTTCACCACCATGTGATACACAGATATATGTGGTCTAGCTCATATGTTTGGCCATCTTCATGATGAGTTTTCTACCACAGAATTCTGAAATGCATCAGTTTCCATTAGTATCCAGGGATAACCCCCCCCCCAGTTTTGCCCAGGGGTGGGGGCAAAGCCAGTACCATCACTCCAAACCTTCCTAGGAAATGGGCAGACCTTGACAACAGGGCTATAGATAACCCCTGCAATTCCAAACCATCTTTCCCACTATGGCTGATGGTGACTAGGGGTGGACAAAATGGCCTTGCACTAAAATTCATGTATCAAGATGTCATGCATTACTATGTAACATTGTTCCATCTACTTTGATTAGAGAGTATAGACATGTGCAGCTTTATGAACGTTGTGTCATTAATCTTATTTTCATCTAATTGGTATGTAGCCCCATGTGATCTCATATTCCCAGAGGTTCCAGTGATAGTATGTTGTGTCAGTGTATACTAATGAACGCCATGGAGAATTATGTGAATGGCAACTAGGTCTTTAAATCTAGCATAAATTATTCGGACATTCTTGCTACCGGTACAACGGCAGTAACTAAAAACTCAGTGAAACACAATGGAAGCATTTACCCCTTCAAAAGTTCAGATCATTATATGAACAAACATCATACTGGTGGAGGGCTATGGCAAACTTTTATCAAGCTGTGGTCCTCATTACGTCTTGCTGCAGGCGACCCAATCTGTGCTTTGGAGGAGACACTATTACTCCTATTCAAACAATCTGTACAAGCACAACAAATTATTGGGTTGCCAAAAGCATATAAACTTTCTTAAAAGAAAAAGAAAAAGACTGATTGGTTAGCCCAACACAGTGATCAAGCACTGCATAGATTAGGGCTGGAAGCTGTTTGGAATTGCAGTTGTCCTGTTTAGTGTATGAAGTCCAGAGAGTCATTTTCATTGCAAACTAATCTGTACAGTGTCAAAACCTCAGTCTTTGTCAGCTTCATAATCGCAGCTTGAAGCAGCAGCAAGCTATGACTCTCAGGGGATAGGAGCAGTCATTTTTCTCTAAAGGCTCCAGTGCCTCATTGTTCAATAAGTGAAGTGAGGGAAAGCCAGCAGCTTCAGAAACAGAAAGACTCCCTTTCCTCCAAGGCAATTCCAATATAATTGCTTAGGCTAGAACCAGAAATGGCTTCCTGTTGTCTCTAGTCCTATAGCTTAATTATATGAAAGAGTGTAATAGTTGTTAGCCTGTTACTGCTTTTTTTCCTTAATGGCTCAGTTTGAAATTTAGAGGATTAAATCCCTAAATGCCTTTCACAAAACTCTTGCTTCATTTGTGCACTCACGTGTTCACACACAGACACACAAAGTCTTTTATTTGTGCCTCAAATTGTAATGATCATTTATGGATGAAATGGTTGGGAAAGCCTTCTCTCTGATACGTTAACTTTCCAAGGCAGTCATTTATTATTATTATTATTATTATTATTATTATTATTATTATTATTAGTCTCCATGTGCTTTCTGAAGTAATACAGTCACATGGAGGGCCACGCCTTTTGCCTTCCAGACCAAACAAACCAATTCTGGCTTAGGGATAGGTTGAGCAGCTAATTATGTGCAGTTGTGGTCTCACTGGCACTCAGCCATTTGTCAGTCCCAACTATCTTGTCCCATTGTATGCATATTGTGCATATTTTGTGTGTAAAGTTTACATAACATTTGAATGCTGTAACCCGCCCTTAGGGTGAAGGATGGATAACAAAAATAAATAAATAAAACCACACACTTTTCATTTTCATATTAAAATTCTAATAATAATAATAATAATAATAATAATAATAATAATAATAATAATATAATTTATTATTTATACCCCGCCCATCTGGCTGAGTTTCCCCAGCCACTCTGGGCGACTTCCAATCAAGTGTTAAAAACAATACAGCATTAAATATTAAAAACTTCCCTAAACAGGGCTGCCTTTAGGTGTCTTTTAAAGAGAAGATAGCTGCTTATTTCCTTCGCATCTGAAGGGAGGGTGTTCCACAGGGCGGGCACCACTACCGAGACGGCCCTCTGTCTGGTTCCCTGTAACCTCACTTCTCACAATGAGGGAACCTCCAGAAGGCCCCTCGGTGCTGGATCCCAGCGTCCGGGCTGAACAATGGGGGTGGAGACACTCCTTCAAGTATACAGGACCGAGACCATTTAGGGCTTTAAAGGTCAGCACCAACACTTTGAACTGTGCTCAGAAACATACTGAGAGTCAATGCAGATCTCTCAGGACTGGTGTTATGTGGTCCTGGCGGCCACTCCCAGTCACCAGTCTAGCGACCACATTCTGGATTAATTGCAGTTTCCAGGTCACCTTCAAAGGTAGCCCCACGTAGAGCGCATTGCAGTACCCTTTAGGTGTTATTTATCTCATCAAGGAAACTCTGCAGTTTTATGCAGGCATCTGCTTATTTCAGCCTATGGGACAAATCAACAACTTTGAGTGTGGGTTTGTGTGAACTGGGGAAGCAGTTCATACTACATACATACTTACATGCATGCATGCATGCATGCATACAGGTTCACTTTGTCTGCATTCCCACTGCAGGTGATTCCATTTTCCTGAGGTTTCCATAACTGCATTAAAAGCAACTGACAGAAACTGACAGAATGTGATGGAATACAGCACAAGTGTAGCACACATTTCTGTGTTATTTGATTCGGGGTGGGGAGCTGTTTGCAGCCATCACTGGTCATCGTCCCTGCCCACCCCAACTTGGAAATTTGCGGGAGTTTTACACAGAGATTTATCTGTCTTTTTCAAGATTCTTTCACCTGCTGAGAAAGTGTGCCGGTATTTTGACACAGAAAGTCATGCCTAAAAGGTAAAGCCTCAAAGAGCAGCAGAATACAGAGGGAGAGGGATGACACAAAGGATGTTGGAATGACAAATATGAATGACATTTATGGCAGCATGGCAGCATAGCAGTCAAGATGTGACAGATTAGGTGTGTGAAAGGAACATTAGAAAATGGGACAGAAGCCATGGCCGTATAATCAATTAAACTCAGTGCTTTTTTCTAAAAATAATTTTAAAAAAGTTCAGGGGTACTCTCATTTTCCTACTCATATTGAAACACTGCCCCTCAATGAGGCCAAACTTAGTTTCACAAAATGTTTAGGGGTATGCGTACCCCTGCGTACTCCCAGGAAAAAAAGCACTGATTAAACTAATGCAATAAACTGCGCATGTGAATGCAGCCTCTGCATCTCATGACATCAGACTGTTAAATCTGATTCATGGCACCTGCAGTCAGTATAAAACTTTTTCGTCTCCTTCAAAACAAAACAAAAACCTGCATGATATTCTCATCATGCACCTCACATGGAATGTCTAGTTGTAACCTTAAAAGCACACTAGGGAAAGGGTGGTGCTGTGGTCTAAACCACTGAGCCTCTTGGACTTGCTGATTGGAAGGTCGGTGGTTCGAATCCCCGCGATGGGTTGAGCTCCTGTTGCTCTGTCCCAGCTCCTGCCAATCTAGCAGTTTGAAACCACACCAGTGCAAGTAGATAATTTGGTACTGCTCCGGCAGGAAGGTAAACTGCATTTCCGTGCACTCTGGTTTCCGTCATGGTGTTCCATTGCGCCAGAAGCAGTTTAGTCCTGCTGGCCACGTGACCCAGAAAGCTGTCTGTGGACAAACGCCAGCTCCCTCGGCCTGAAAACGAGATGAGCACCACAACCCCATAGTCACCTTTGACTGGATGCAACCGTCCAGGGGTCCTTTACCTTACCTTTTTTACCTAAAAGCACAGTTGTATATTGCATAAACAGGATAATGTAAGAAAGGGCGGGGTAGGATGGCATTTGGCAGCTGGTATGGGTGAGGGCTGGACCATAAAGAAGGCTGATCGCCAAATAATTGATGCTTTTGAATTATGGTGCTGGAGGAGACTCTTGAGAGTCCCATGGACTGCAAGATCAAACCTATCCATTCTTAAGGAAATCAGCCCTGAGTGCTCACTGGAAGGACAGATCCTGAAGCTGAGGCTCCAATACTTTGGCCACCTCACGAGAAGAAAAGACTCCCTGGAAAAGACCCTGATGTTGGCAAAGATTGAGGGCACAAGGAGAAGGGGACGACAGAGGACGAGATGGTTGCACAGTGTTCTCGAAGCTACCAAAATCCACCCCTGCTTTGGTATTTCTTTATGTAATTGAAAAGTGGCAATTTTTAATAATAAATCAATAAATATGAAAAACATCTATCTCTGTAAGACACAGCACTTGTCTTCGAAAGAGGAGTGACTGAATCCAGGGGGCTGTCCCTCAGGCCTCCTCTGTATTTGTTCAAAAAGGGCAGGAGAGGAGGCAAGAGGAAAAGAGGAGATGTCTGATCGAACAAGAGATCTCTGTCTCTTCCTGCCTGACATGTAAGCTTCCCACACGTAGGGAGACTTTTGATGTTGGAGGTGTTTTCAAGCCGCGTATTCCCCAAATGCATTCTGAAGTGGAATGTGCAGGCCTGAACCATGAGCCTGCCTAAACGTATAAATCAGCTATGAGATAATGCCACAGTGTCCCTCACCTTCGCCTTCCGCAAGTTAAAGCTTTGAGGAGTGGGGTGGGGGAATCTGACAGAGCACTAGACAAAAAAATCCTCTGACAGCTTGTCATCTACATCAAAGGAAGCTCTGACGCCAAGCGGCAAACCTGGACGTGAAAGGAATGTTCATTTGAGCTGGTGCACAGCCCACACGATGATTGAAATATTTTCTCTTAAATCCATAGGGGAATATAAATAGTAAAAAATAAAGAGCAGAGAAATGCTGGTTTTGTCTTTGCTGTTGACAAAACAGAGGTAATAATAATTTTCTCAGAGTATAGCTTATGACAGGTTTTCAAAATTGACTGCCTTTTGAAATGTAAACTTTCGTGACTAGAAGGTCATTCACGGCAATAATAGCAGCAAAACAAAAAAACAAACGCTGCCAGGAAAATCACTGTTTCCAGCAAATGACAATATGAAGATAACAGTCATTAAATGGCAAAATGAAAACAGTCATCTCAAAGTGAAAACAAAGCCAGCCCCAAATAATTAATGCTATCATAAATATATGAGTGTGTGTATTCCAAATAAATGCATAGTTTTCTTTATAGATAATTAAAGAAAAGGTTCAGAAACCAATTGATAGGCTGTTTCAAAACAGCCTGAGACATTTAAGACCAGACTTTCTTTTAAATATTCATATAATATCTAATTTCTAAGCAGAGGGAATTGTTTTACCAGAAATCTCCAATCACAGTGCTGGGAGGGGGGGCTGAATTAACGCATCACCTTGTTATTGTCTATTTGGTGCTCTTTGCTAGTTCTGCTAATGGTGCATGTTTGGAAAACAATGGACATTTAAGGCCTTCTGACTCTGAGCCACATGCCCATGCATCTACTCCTGTCAAATAACATTTGCACTTCATTTCTGTGACTTTGGGTGCCAGTTGAACAGAAAACAAGCATGAAGTGGTTTTTCGTTCATTCATCATAAATCCGTAACCTCTGTCTCATCCTTCTGAAATGTTGCTTTCATCTCTGCAATGTGTATTGTACACCTCTGCATTTTCACAATAAAATCATTGCATGCAAAACCACAGGGAAGGAAGAAAACCCCCCTTTTTGCTGCCTCCCCCCTTCCCAAATCAACTAACACAAAAACCGCTGGAGCTATTTGTCTGTAATTTGGCAAGCTTTGAAACTAGGGATACTTCTTTTTTGTCTGTACTGCACAAAATGACAGTCCTTTTTACCAACCCTGAACTGTAAAGGCTAACTATGCAGGAAAAACATCCAGCAGGATTCATCCTATCAGAAGGGGAAACCATGCCTGCAATTTATACCCAATTCTGCCCCCAAATTAAAATGTTATAATTAGTACCATTTTCAAAACAAACAAATGAATAAAACTTTACAGTTGTCCTACACCAAAACCTCTGGATCGCTTTGCCTATAACTTGCCAGGCTGCATTCATCCTGAAGGAGCTACTATGCCTGTAAATTTCATTCACTTCTGTGAAAAGGGAAATAGTTACAGTTATTTATTTTTTCCCTGTTATAATGAATGGGGAAAGCTCTGAAGTGCTTCATATTGGAAGCAGGATACTTTTTAGCTTTCTGAATTTGGATCCATGTGAAATTTTGGGGTCACTGCAAACTAATAAGAACATGTAACTATCTTAGAGCTACAGGTTTCCCCCCCCCCCCTCAGCACGCTAAGATTTTCCTGTAGAAGTTATAAGGTAAACTTGCCTTAAAGGTTCCCCACAGCAATCCTCACATTAAAAGCGTGAAACTTTATTTTGCTCGTGGGATATTTCCCAAGCCCAAGAATCAAATCAGGAAGCATTTGCTTACTGAAGCTTACTACTTCAATCCCAACTCAACATTGTTTCTCTAATAACTTGCGTCCATTCATTTCTCACTGGCAAAGACTGGATCCCATGAGTATCATTAAGCCAGAAGAAAACAACTTCCAAGAAAATGTGTAGGGTGTTCTGTTATAGTTGTGGAATGGCTCGTTTAGAAAAGAAGTGGGCCAGGCTAAGCTAACCAATGCCTAGAGGGTAGAATGATTCAGGTATGGGTCATTTGACTAGGGTATTAAATGTATGGTGCAGCTAGGAGAATTATATGGGGAAGCTACATCATACCTGCTTCTACCAACCAAGGAAATGGTTTATACAAGTTCATCAGGTTGAGCTCATGGGTAAGCTGACTTGTGTCAGCAAACAACCTGGCTGATTTACCATTCCATTCACCATCCGCATTTGTAAGGGAAGGTTAGATCTACCATTCTATGCTGGTCATACTCAATGCTTATGTATGCCATGTTCCTTTAAATGAAGTTGTGGCCTTTATAATCCCATTTAGTGGTGCTTACCTCTTCATTCTCTCTATTTTGCAAAAGATGTGCCCTCAAAGTTTATCTTCTAGAAAATGAATTATCCAAATCAGTAAAAGAAAGGAGCATTTCTTCTGTATGCATGTTGCAGTGGGTGGATGGATGGAGTATCAGTTTCTTTGTGTTTCACTTAGTGAGTTTATCATGACCTCCCATAACTGGCTGTATTGATCATCCGACTGCAACAGAACTGCAGGAATAACTTTGACTTCTTTTCACCGATTCATCAGTCAGAGATACTGACTCCTCTTGTGATTATAGAAATTGCCTAGTCCCTTGACGATTGCCATGGTGCATGGTCACCTAATGTGTCACAGCATGGTTTGAGATGAAAGACCTCCTTGCTCAATATGTCTTCAAAGCCGCTGACACATCTCCCAGTAGAATGCTCCCTCCTGAAGGGAAGATGAAATGGGTACTTGATTTGAAAGCAATTTGGTATATTCAGGGGCACGGTGTGGCAAGCATTTCTGCCTTTCTGTGTACAGGGAACAAAGAAAGAGTAGATGAATAGACGGATATGTTTTTTCAAAGAAAAGAAAAGGGCGATCTGCTATTCAATTAGCCCTGGGACTGAACTCTTTTGCTCTGAAACGACCCATTCTCAATGAATAATTTTATTAATTATACCTGCACTATAGTCTCTGAATGTTAAAAACTGCGCTGTATTTCAACTTCTGGGTCTGCTGAATGTTCCATCTTTGAATTGTATCAACGCCAGACAGTTATAGAGATCAAAACCTACATACAGGTATTATCTTATTGGCCAGATTGCCAAACAGTAGCTTGATCAGGCAAATTTGTAACATGGGTCTTGGAAGATCTTTGCCTGGATCTGGGCATCAAGATTGTCAAATTGGCAAATAAAATATGTTGCATGACTGTTGCAAAGTTGGTTTAAATTGCGCTCTGCATCTGTCCAAATGTTATGCCAACAACACGGGCAATTGGTTAATAATGATATAGGCCATATTGTTACAGGGAAAGGAGTATTTCTTTATTTGAAGACACCCAGGGTTTTCTATCATGTGGTGTTTTCTAAGCATGTGCAACTTATAGAAACCATATGTATCATTTTGCACTAAGCATGTAAAGGTCTAAAGCAGAGCCCACATTCCTGAGGACATTAGTGGTAGTTCTTGCACCCCATCCCCACTTTCAGCCTGTGTTTGTTCAAGTACATGCCTGGATGGGGGCTTCTGTGTGTAGAATGCTATAGCAGGAGAGTCCCAGTTGCAAGAAGCCCTGCAGAACTATGCCTGCACCTACATCATGCACTTAAAGCACATTCTCCCTTCCCAAGGAATCTTGGGAACCATAGTGGTTCAGGATGTAGCTCTGTAAGGGGAACACTGGAGATTCTATGATTCTTTGAGTGGGGAAATGCGCTTTCAATGTAAGCCCTATGCAGCTCAGTTTCCTGGAGTTCATTGCACATGGGCTGCTTCCAGATGTCGGGAAGGTGTGTGGGAGAGAGACCTTTATTCTCCTGCTCTGAAATGTGGAAATTTAGGAGAAGGAAAGGGGGAAAACAGAGGTATGCTTCTAGCAGTTCACAGTGGTAAGCCTATTGCAGGAGGGATCATGGGAAGGGAAATCCTTGGCTGTTTACAGTCCCTTGTGAGCATTGGAAGTTGTTTTCTATCCCCTGAGTGCTCACAAGGAAGATGCAAACAGCAAATGGAAAATGAGGTGAGCCATGGGGGAATTCACTCACCACTAGTGACTATGGCAAACAAGTGTAGCATATAGTAGTTCGTTGCCTAATATGCCTGAAGGCTAATGCTCTGCCATATGATTCCTGTAGGTTTCAGGCTACTGAGCTCTTGGGAAGCATTTTAAGGTCAAAGTGTGCGTGCAATGTGGTTGGAATTTAATGTGTGGCATAGCCTCTTAAAATCAAGGGTTAAATTTGTTGTTCTTTAGGTAACAACAACAATAATAATTTTAATATTTATACCCTGCCCATCTGGCTGGGTTTCCCCAGCTTACAGCATATATAAAAAACATAGTAAAATATAAAGCATTAAAAACTTCCCGATACAGGGCTGCCTTCAGATGTCTTCTAAAAGTTGTGTAGTTCTTTATCTCCTTGACATCTGAAGGGAGGGTGTTCCACAAGGAGGGTGCCACTACTGAGGCCCTCTGGGCCTGGTTCCCTGTAACGTCATTCACCATGCTTCACATACAAAATTCATTCATAGTGGTCAGAAATACCACCTGTTACCAATTAAAGACAGTTGAATAAATGCATATTGCGATCTTTTCCAAACAAGACCATCTAATCACCTTCATCCTTTCTCCCTGTTATCTCTGGAAACAGCTGCATACGCCATCAAGCCCAACTCTAATGCTGGCATTACCCCCACTGCATGAGGCGCCACAGCCACCTACTCATATTGAAGGAAGGTGATAGCTTTGTGCTTTAAAGCCTGCACTGCTCAGGAGAATGAGGCAAAAGAATTTATGCAGCGAATTTTGGGGTCTGTTGTGTTTCTGCTGAGTTCTTTTCATGTCTATATATTCATGCTGTCAGAGTGCTCGGCAGGAGGATGAAAAGCATGGCATTTCCCTGGTGGCAGAACTTTTGCAAGAAAGTGAACACTATGAATCATCAGGAAAGCAGGAAAAGATGCACTAATCCTTTTGTAGCTTCAGCTGCAGAGCCTAGTACTGGCTTATCTCAGAAGAAATGCCTCAAATTTTGCGAATATTTGGTTATTTGCTTTTTAAGCTGTTTGCTGTTGGGTGGTTTTTTTTGGGGGGGGGGTTAAGTGCATCCATTTCATCAACCAGCATTTGAAGTGAATCATGACTACAGGGTGTTGCTTATGGCTGTGAGTGTATGATGGGGCTATGTTTATTTGTCTTAGTTCTACACTAGGACCACAATCTAAATCCAGTTTGGCAGGCTTGAGTCCACCAGCTTCATTAAATTTAAGCCCCCTCCCGGTTGCATTTAAATATATGGCTTATAATAATCAATCTCATTGGGGTATCTATTTGAGCATATGTAAGGCCTATATGCTTGACCAAACTGTGGGAGGCAGTGGAAGACAGAAGTGCCTGGCGTGTTCTGGTCCATGGGGTCATGAAGCGTCGGACACGACTAAACGACTAAACAACAACAACAACAGCCTATATGAATTAATTTATATGTTTAAATCAAGATGGATAGAATATTTTTATTGTTAATGTAAGCTGGCAAAGTTTCTTCCCTTTTCATTCATGTGTGTGTGTGTGTGTGCGTGCGTGTGTGCGTGCGTGTGTGTGTGTGTGTGTGTATCCATCCCCCACCTTAGGACTGATTTATGCTGCACTGCTCTTTTGCTTCCTTTAATTCAACACTGGGTATAATGGATATACCAGGAAGATATTGTCCCACGGATGCTTAAAGAATGAAATATTTGCAAATGCCCAAATTTTCCAACATCATACTTGGGTAAATCATATTCAAATATGTTTTTAAATGCTTAATTTGACTGGAATAGAAATTATTTAAAATTCTTCTTTTCTAATTGAACAATTCTACTGGAACGGGGTGGGGGAGTAAAGTGAGTTGGTTTTTGTAAGGACTGTGACCATTTGGGGGAGGAATTCCTGGGCTAATCATATATGTTCACTGGCGCTGGCAATTGTTTTGCACTTGGCTATAGTTGGTAGACCCTGAGCCTCTAGTAAAAACCCAAAGCTTGTGCTGTCCTGAAGACTGCCCACCCCAAACAGAAGTGAAATCTCAGCTACATTAGAAAATAAAAGGCATTTTTATTTGCCTCATAACACTGCGACACCTGATGGCGCTGTGGAGTCCCATCTTTTGCCAACTTGATTTCCCATAACCAAGTTTACAATGTGTTTTCCTGAAACACTTTTTTTTTATGTATCTCAATCCATCCTCTATCTTGTGCTAACTCCGTTGCTGGAGCACTTGACCAGCGTAAAACTAAGGTGTTTCTAAGAATATTGTTCTGCACCAGTGTTTTTAATGATTTGGTGTAATGGGTAGTCAATGCAATGATGGAGCATATGTCCGCGCTGCCCAAGAGGCGCAGGGCACAGAGGTTGCCCTCCCACGCGCCACAGTTCAGGGTAGAAGAGGGGCAGGGAAGCTGCTGCTCACTCTCCTCCTGCTCTCCGCAGCCAGGTCAGACATGACCCAGCAACAGAGCTGCTGCGGCCAGGTGCGCCTCGCTATGACTGAGGAGGGCTGCTTCCTGCCGCCAGGTCAGAAGAGCTGCTGCCGCTGGGCGTGACATGTGCTGCCCACTTGCCTGCCATTTTGTCACACACACCCCTCAGTCATAACACCCGGGGTAGAGCACACCTACCATACCCCCTCCCTTTGTCTCTGAGACAATGGCCTTACTTCTCTCTCTGCAGAATTCCTATACCCACCAAAGCCACTTTCACAGCACAGCTGCATTCTGGGTAGGCTTCTCCTTAGTACTTTTATAGCAGTAGCAATGACTGCTGCTGCCCTATTAGGAATGGCAGGTGACATTATTGGTGATCTGGAAAGGAGGTGAGTAAACCAAATCCAAAGTGTTGCATAATAGTGCCACTGTACATAATAGTGCCACTGTACATATTTTTAATAAAAAGGAGTAGATAAGGCCACTCCTTTGGTGTTCATACTGCATTCAAGCCTAAACCGACATCAATAGATCTGCTGTAACACATTAATATATGCTATTTACTTGCATAAACAAAACACACACAAAATCAGATTGAAATGGAAGTGGAGGGAAAATTGAACATAATCTTTTTTCTAGAAAAAAAGAAAGTAGATTTAATTGGGGAAGACATGATTGTCTCCCAGTCACTTTGGCTACAGATCTGATTATACCTATTCATGGACCATCACCAGCTTAAATGAGGTCCTGTTTTACCATGCTGCAAAAAAACAGGTTATGATTTTGTTTTAAAAAAATAAAACCTGAAAAATGGTTACAGCTGAGGAATTTTTCTAAAACCCTCAAATGCCCCCACTGTGTGTCAGTTCCACTACATGAACAATAGAAGGCATCTAGTCTTATTCACTGAACACTCTGCAGCCCAGACACTGACTTTAGCATCACACACCGGCATCTGTTCTGCACAGCTGTTCATAACTCTCCACAACACAATTAATCAAATTGTTCCGTTCAGCTCTAAATAAAAATATTGAACTTTGAAATGGTCAATTATAACTTGATAAGCAAACTGACTCAGAGCTAAGAACACTGGGAAAGAGTTTATCATATCCCTAAGCCATCACCACCCCTTTCTTGGTATTCAGTATTTTGAGAAAAATTGCTTTTTCTGATCATGTACAAGAGGCCAGCTAAAAGGGGCTACTCCTAATTTTCTGGTAATCCTCAAGCGGTTTATGAACTCCCTCTCTTTCTCTCTCTCGTTCCCCACACATACACACACACACTCGCCTGCTTCTGATTATAAGCACTTTTATGGCTACTGTTAATGCCAATATTTGTTCATTTACTGCGTGACAGGTTCTTCTCCTCTGACACAATAAATATGCACCACAATAGAGGTATAAAATATTTGAAACAAGAAGCGGATCAGAATTCTTTTCTATTCAAAGTTGGTAAAAACAACTGCATACTAGTACAAAACATTGGTTTCGATCCTAAAACAAATTAACTTAAGAGAGTTCATAGAAGGAAAGTTTCATGTCCCAGCCACCTGTGTACTCTCTGATGTTTGACAGATCCAGTAGAACAACATTGGATGGAACAGTGGTTCTAGGAAATGTGTTTATCACCTAAAATAAGGTGGAGTCCTGCCCAATTTATCCCTTCCTCCATCAGCCCCATCCCACACTGCTACCTAACCCTAACCCTAACAATTGTTTGACTATGCCTGGAAATAATGCTAAACTGTGGTTAGTTAAAAATGGATGTGAAAGTCTTTGAACTTCTCTCCTTTACTGTTCCAGGTGAAAATTTGTAATACCAGAACAAAGTTACATCTGAAAAGGGGCATTCATGTCCTCAATATGATGGTATAGAAACTGCATATATACAATTCCCCACTCAGTCCTACATTTGTACAATTTCCTCTTTGCGCATTTAATGTATATTAGTTACCGTATTTTTCGCTCTATAAGGCGCACCAGACAACAAGACGCACCTAGCTTTTGGAGGAGGAAAACAAGAAAAAAAAATATTCTGAATCTTAGAAGCCAGAACAGCAAGAGGGATTGCTGCGCACTGAAAGCAGCAATCCCTCTTGCTGTTCTGGCTTCTGTGATAGCTGCGCAGCCTGCATCCGCTCCATAAGACGCACACACATTTCCCCTTACTTTTTAGGAAGGAAAAAGTGAGTCTTATAGAGCAAAAAATACGGTATATGGCACTGTCTCGTATAAGGGCAAACTATTCATCTATTTAATTTAGTCTACTCTGCCTGGCTATGGCCCCAATATCTTGGATAGAAATCCACTCTCCGTTATAACTGGCAATGCCAAGGGCTTGAACTTAGGACCTTATGCATTCAAATCATGTGCTTTATCACTAAGCTTTGGTGCTTCCTTTTAATTTAAATCTTGAGTTGAATTTGATTGGTCTCTACAATAACATCCAATTAATACAGTTTCATTTTTCTCCAAAAAAAATTGTTTTAAATTCCTGGAGTTATCTACCTCTCACTCATTCTAATGCAATATGCATTTGGAATAATTACATGTGAATAGGACTTATCCTTATTATAACTCTTTTTCTTTTAAAATCCATGATATAATATTTTATTATCACATTTTAATCCTTTTTGGGAACTTCTATTCATGTACCTTGAAACTAGGGCATTTATGTGTTTCTTCATTTTTTAAAAAACCTGTGGTTTTTTTCTTTTTCTTTTTGTACTTCATTTATCTCTCCTATGACAAACTTGATTTGACAATGCCTTTTTTATTTCTGTGGCTTAAATAGTTTCCCTTAATCATTATTTATTGCAGAATTTGATGGCCACATGTTAAACACTTGCTCAGAGTCCATATAAAAACCTTAATTAGCATAAGAATTCCTCCATTGTGTAAGATGCATTAGCTAGACAGGTGAAATTAATTTGCATAGAAATGGTGCTTTAACAGAAAGAAGTAAACAATGGGGTCAGATGTCATGAAATGCAAAAAGTACAGTCTATGGCAATTCAGCTGAAGTTAAAATGCATGTAAAATGACCACAGTGACTATACACAACAGAAATGAGAATACCAGGTGTGTCCATGCACAAGTCCTGCTCCCAATGTCCTTATGTGAGTCATGGCCTCCCTTAATCTCCAACCTTCACTGTGTTGTGCTGTGAAAGTCTGCAACGAGCTTCTACTTGCATTCATTGGGAAATGAATGGAAGCCACTGTGCAACTGACACCCACCCCCATAAACCAGGATCCCTAGTCACACCAAGAAGTCTACTCATTATCATGTGAATGAGCACAGAACCTTCTCCCACCCTACAGGTCTTCTTCATGGGGGACAATAAAGGATGGGGACTGAAGGCAGGTATGATGCACTTGAGGGTACTGGGGCAGAAACTGCATACAAATCCTGCCCCATCTGCACTTAAGAGTGTTTGCATGTTCCTGTGAATGCGTGAGCACACCTTAACATTGTTCTGCTAATTAACTGGAAAAGGAACACAGGGATCACAGTGTTAAAGCATAGATTCTGTTTATTAGGGTCAATTTCATTAAGTGATACCTGTTCCGGGCCAGTCACTGTGACTTTCTTACCAAGTCCTCTAGATATCAATTTCTGGATGTCTGAGTAACAAGCATATAAAGATACATAGCCAGACAAAGGCTACTAGTACATTGCTCCCCGTCCCCCGCCTCCAAAGCCACGGACCTGCATAGAAAAAGTCTCCAAAAATATTTTTTTGTTGTTGCTTTTGTTCGTTTATAGGCCTCTTGTGTTTGCGTGTACAGTTAGTGAGTCCTCCATCTTCCACATTTCCATATCAGTTTGCAATTTTGTTTAAGTCCTCATGAAAATTCACCAGTATTTTAGTGCTATTTTTCTGCTAATATACAGTCGTACCTCAGAATTCAAAGAGTCCGTTCTGG
Organism: Podarcis erhardii; assembly: GCF_964252035.2. NCBI lineage: Eukaryota > Metazoa > Chordata > Lepidosauria > Squamata > Lacertidae > Podarcis > Podarcis erhardii. The sequence continues at coordinate 78,767,564 of NC_138507.1, read as the reverse complement.
AAGTACGAATTCCAGAAGCTCGACTTCCAAAACGTTTGACTTTCAGAACACGGCTTCTGATTGGTTGCAGGAAGCTCCTGCAGCCAATCAGAAGCTGTGGAAGCCCCATCAGATGTTCAGCTTCCAAAAGAACGTTCGAAAACCGGAACACTCACTTCCGGTTTTTGATCGTTCGGGAGCCGAAACATTCAACTCCCAAGGCGTTTAAGAGCCGAGATACGACTGCAACTTCCCCAATGATAATGCATTTTTGTTTGTTATTTCATGAATATATGCATTTGTATGCACCCTTTACCTTAGTATATGCATTTTTGTACACATTACTTAGCTGGAGAACTCCACTGCAAAATTCAGGGATGAGTGAATTTCACAGGATGGTTGTGCTTCAGTTTGTGTACTGTTTTGGCAAGTCAAATCAGCCCTATATCTCCTTTTGATTGTGAATTTTAATGATGAATATGATACTGTATTAATGTGTCATATGGAACAACCATTACAATGGTTTCAGTTGCTGCAGGACAGCACTGTTTCAGCAGCATTTAAGGGTTTTTGTGGGGGAAGATCACACATCCATATATGCAGCTCTTTGAAATTATTTGTATAATGTTAAAGACGTATTTCAGTGGGGCTTTTTGCTGCATTGTTAAACCGTCACTGGACTTAAAAAAAACCCAACCCAACAACTTAATGAAAGAAAAAGTTTGTTGCTCCTGTTGTTTTGCAGGACCAAAGCACTTAGGCAACAAGTACAGATAATTTACTCAGTCAAAATCTTGTGGGGATCAGAAAGATTTACTGCTGATATCCTGAGACTCTAGGGTAGTGCTCTAATTGTGACCCTTGATTAGCAGCTAAACAACCTTCTGATGCACATATGTTAACAGCACAGTGTCATTAAATTGTGTGCTCTTCAGACAGATCCCTGGTATAATCCCCTTTGTGGGATAGTGGATTAAAATGATACAAAAGGGTATAGCTTCTAATCTTTTATTTCTCATTGTGACATGCCCACAGAAGTCAAAAGTTGTTAAAGTAGAAACAGTAGCAGCTGCAAATACACTCACCAAAGAAAAACCAGAATGACTCCATTGATATTAACTGAAATGCATCAATAGATTTAGTTTAGCATTTTCTACATTTAATTTACTTTGTCAATAACATATGCAAACTTAATTCAAATACGGTACCTCACCTCTCGGTAATTTCATTTCTGCTTGGACAGGAGAATTTCCCAATGGATTGTGCAGACAAAATGAATGTAACTTGCACTTCTGCACCATATAAACATGTTCTCTAATTCCTATGCAGGAAAAGCAGGGGATCGGTGTGCTCCTAGGTAGTCACAAACTCTCATAGTTTCCTCACCTTCAGTGTTGCTCCCCACCTGTAAAGGTAAGGGTTTGAGGTTAAAAGTCCAAGGGAAAGTGTTGGTGCATAGAGGCTAACCAGTTACTTTACTTTACTTTTATTGGGTTTTATAAACAAGAATAATGTTACACAAATAAGTATACCAAGTTTTCTCATGTCATTTGTATATCACAAAAATAGCATAATAAATGTGGAAAAATATCTGCAACATATGTTTCATTATTAGTGGTCAATGTGTAAGTTATTGGTTTATTAATTGGTTTAAACAGTTAGAAAGAAGAAGAAGGGGGGAGTGGGGTGGGGTTGGGTGGTTATGCTTCTATTATTCTACTTAGTGTGTGAGAAGGGTTGTGTCAGCGTTATTTGTATGGGTTCTCTTACTATTCACGTTGTATTTCGTTGGTTGTCTTTGGTTGGCTGTAGTGAGAATTGTTATTGTGTGTGAGCGGAGTGTGAATGTGTATTTTTTAATCAGGTTAGCCAGATTGATCTGTATGCTGTAGGGGGATTTTTGTTGTTGTCTTGTTGGGCTGTGTATGTGATAAAGGGGAAGCAAACTAGGGTGAAGGCATCTTCTCTCTGGTCGGGGACAGAGGGTGGCGCTTGGGGGGGAATTGTCATCGCGCCACTCCTTGGTGTGTGGAGTGCCACAGGGTGCGATTCTCTCCCCGATGCTTTTTAACATCTTTATGCGCCCCCTCGCCCAGCTTGTCTAGGGTTTTGGGCTGGGTTGCCATCAGTATGCCAATGACACCCAACTCTATCTGTTGATGGATGGCCATCCTGACTCGGCCCCAGACACACTGACCAGATGTTTGGAAGCTGTGGCTGGATGGTTACGTGGAAGCCAGTTGAAGTTAAATCCTTCAAAGACAGAGGTCCTCTGGCTGGGACGGGACGATATGGGATTGGGGGGGCAACTCCCATCTCTTGCGGGGGTGCAATTAGTGCCAGCACCGTCCGTTAAGAGTTTGGGTGTAATCTTCGATACCTCCCTCTCTATGGAGGCGCAGATTACAGCTATAACAAAGGCGGCATTTTTTCATCTCCGCCAAGCTAAGCAGTTGGCCCCTTATCTCTCTTGCCCTGACCTAGCCACTGTGATCCACACGACAGTCACCTCCAGACTGGATTACTGTAACTCGCTCTACGTGGGGCTGCCCTTGAGGCTGACCCAGAAACTCCAGCGGGTGCAGAATGCCGCGGCGAGACTCCTTACGGGGTCTTCGCTGCGAGATCACATTCATCTGGTGCTATACCAGCTGCACTGGCTCCCGGTGGAGTACATGATCAGTTTTAAGGTGCTGGTTTTAACCTTTAAAGCCCTATACGGCCTAGGACCCTCGTACCTATGGGACCGCCTCTCCTGGTATGCCCCACAGAGGAACCTACGGTCTGCAAATAAAAACATCCTGAAGGTCCCAGGCCTCAGAGAGGTTAGGGTGGCCTCAACTAGAGCCAGGGCCTTCTCGGCTGCGGCTCCAATCTGGTGGAACGCTCTGTCACAAGAGACTAGGGCCCTGCGGGACCTGACATCTTTCCGCAGGGCCTGCAAGACAGAGTTGTTCCACCAGGCCTTTGGTCAGGGCGCAGCCTGACTCCCTCCTCTGGCAACCTGCTTAACGGTTGCCATTAATTTGATTTTAATTAATTTTTATAATGAAATGTTTTTAGAATGTTTGATTATTTGATTGTTTGATTATTTGATTGTTGTTAGCCGCCCTGAGCCCGGCTTCGGCTGGGGAGGGCGGGATATCAATAAAATTTATTATTATTATTATTATTATTATTATTATTCTATTTGTCCCCATGTCAGTTTCAGTTTATTGGTTAGTTTTTCTAAGAAGGCTGTTTCCCATACTATTTGATATCATTGGTCCATGCTTACACCTAACAGGTCTCTCCAGGGTCTGGCTATGATATTTCTGGCTGCTGAGAGTAGGTAGGTTATGAGCACTTTGTGGTGTGAATGAGCATTATTATCTTGGAAGATGTTTAGTAGGGCCAGTTCTGGGGTGACTTTGAATACTTGTTTAGTTATTTTGCATATGTCTTGTATGATTGCTGTCCAGAAAAGTTAGATTTGGGGGCATTCCCACCACATGTGGAGGTATGTGCCTGTGGAGGTGCATCCTCTCCAGCATTTTGTTGAGGTTTCTGGGGGTATTAGCACTAGTTTTCATGGTGTTAGGTACCATCTGTAAGTGAGTTTCAGAGTGAGTTCTTTCCTTTTTACTGATATGGATTTAAAGGGTGGTTTAGACCACATTCTAGTCCATTGGGTGGAGTTACTCTCATAGCCTATGTCATCCTCCCATTGTTTTTTGATTATGTCAAGGGGATTTGTGGGGGTTTTGAGCAGTATTTTGTATATTGTGAATACCGTCCCTTTGCCGTGTCCCTTTGTTGTTAGAATGAGGTTTCCGAAGGTTGTCAATCAGCAGCAGCCTAGTTGCTGCTGATTTTACTGAGGCTAACCAGTTACATACAAAAACAACTTGTGAGACTGTTGAGCATCTTTACTGCTTACATAGTGTTGAAGTAAGAGCAATTACCTTAACTTACAATTCTTTTTCAGGAGTGAATTTGTAAACACTTCATTTGTCTCGTAAACTGAAGGTCATTTTATCAGAATTTTTTTGTGGGTTTGCTCTGCCTTGCAATCCACTCATCCCAAATTCTGGTTTAACTAGGAGAAATTCCAAAGTTAGTACAGCTGTTTGGTGTTTCACAGGTGTCATAAGTATTAGGAAGATGTTTATGCAATATTAAACTTATTCTGGAAGGGTGGTGCAGTAGGGGCAACTAAATATTTTGTATTTTGAGTGTTTCTTATTGTGATTGCCTGATTGGTTTACTTGTCAGTAAGAAGGTTTGTCTGCAGGAGGCAGTGGAAGACAGAAGTGCCTGGCGTGCTCTGGTCCATGGGGTCACGAAGAGTCAGACACGACTAAACAAGTAAACAACAAAAACAAAGAAGGTTTGTCAGCATAATCAAGCCGATTAAGCTGAAAATTGCATTGGAACTTTTAGGAAGGGAGAAAGCTTGTGAACAATTAAGTTCCAATCCATACATTAGCCCAGGGCGGGCAGATCAGGTCAGTTCATATTAGTTCACAATGATCAAATTCCTCAAGCATCCATTCCCATTGCAGCAGCTGCTGCTTCTCTTTCCTTCTAGAAAGAAACATGAGCTGAAATCTATCATAACTCTGCATTCTAAATAAACAGGTCTGCATGAAAAACACTTTGAAATGTTTTTTATCATTATGCCAGGGTTATTTTTATAGATATAGAATTCAACTGTCAGTATGTAAGTAAGAAGTTACGTACGATGCATCACTTCCTTAAAATATACCTTTAAAAAATAAACTCTTAGCAGAAGACTTCAAATTATATGGTGCTTCATTATGGCAAGACACCCAAAGGTACGTCACAAAGTGGAACTATTTAATAATAATGCCGCTTGAGTTGCAGTGTTGACAGTCAAAAGAATAGGGAACTATTGAACATTCAGATGGGTATAAAGATTCAGTCTGACAGCATTCTTAATTAGGTTAGTCAGTGCTAGACAGTATAATACATAAAAATGTTGATCTCATCTAGAAAAGTAAGAATTCCTCTTTAGAAACAGTTTTATAGCCAAATTTATCTAAATGTTGGATTCCAGCCAAGAACCAAAACCAGATTTTTTAAAAAAAGTAATACCTGTCAATCGTCAAACCCTCTTAGCAGTTTACATAAAATATACATTAAAATTAACAATAATTTTTCAATAAATATTTGTTTATACTACTATATTTATTTTGTAGTTTTGTCAATCCCTATATTAATGTACTTGAATTGAATAGCTACGTATATAGAATATTCTCAACAGATGTAGCTTGATTTCTGCTTATCTTTTGCTCTTTTTTCAGTCAGTCATCAAATGCTTCTATTTAGGAATATTTAGCTATCCCAAAGTGAATAAACTTAGTTATTAAGTGGGTACAGGTCTGTAGCCTGAGTCTAGGCATAATTTGAATTATGGGAATTGAACAAATGATAATTATATCATAGTATTGTTTGTTTTGGCTGAATAAAGATAAATTTCATTGTCGCCTTACATAAAAAAGTTTGTCTCTTTTTTGTGAGACAAATTCTGATACTAAAATAAAGATTCTTAGAACAGGGAGTTATTTGTCTCCCATTTCCCAAGAGTTTCCTTCTTCCTTAGTGCAAAACAGGGATCAATATTCATTTTTCTCAAGCATCTGAAGCTTAGCATAATCCCTGAGTATGCCTATTAAAATACTCAGGCGTGTTATACAATACAACACTGGAATTAAGAGGGTTCTAAACCAAAACACAGAAAGCATAGTCTGAATATTCTAAGAATGGGATGCTAAGAATCTATAGTTCATCCTCTGTTTTATAACAGGACTTTTGTAATATCTTATCAGTGTTAAAACTGGAAATGTTGCCAAGAAACACAGAACACTACAGATTACGGTAAGTTTATCAAGGCCAGTTCCGGATTTGATGGGCTCTTTTAAACTGATCACAAGGGACCACAAGAGTGGTGCTGTGGTCTAAACCACTGAGACTCTTGGGCTTGTCGGTCAGAAGGTCAGCGGTTCGAATCCCTGCGATGGGGTGAGCTCCCGTTGCTCGGTCCCATCTTCTGTCAACCTAGCAGTTCGAAAGCATGTCAGAGTGCAAGTAGATAAATAGGTACTGCTCCAATGGGAAGCTAAATAACATTTCCGTGCACTGCTCTGGTTTTGGTGTTCCGTTGCGCCAGAAGCGGCTTAGTCATGCTGGCCACATGACCCGGAAAAACTGTCTGCGGACAAATGCCCACTCCCTCAGCCTGTAAAGCGAGATGAGCACCGCAACCCCAGAGTTGTTCGTGACTGGACTTAACTGTCAGGGGTCCTTTACCTTTTTTTAAGTTGATGGCCCCTTCAGACTTTTCTGGCAACAGCAGCACTCCAAGAGTCACTGGGAGCTGCTATTTTAATTTCCCACAATGCCCAAGTAAACTTCACATAATATCACCCAAGGACCTTGAGGGAATTAAAATGGAGACTCACAGGCCCAGCCATTCAATGTGAAGGGGCCTGGCAGGTGCCCTCCTAGGTGCTGATACCAAGCCTAGGATGTCAAGTGCTGATGCCAAGTCTGGGATCAAAGCAATATTGCATTTTTCTCGCTACCATTTTATGGTTGGATATTTTATATATATATATATATATATATATATATATATATATATATATATATATATATAAATATATAATGTAACAGCTGAAAAAAATGGATTTCAAGGCAAGCTGTGGGGAGTTTCTTCTACTAGTAGGAGAGCCAGCAGTGTGGGCATTTGCATTGCTTGCATTCTTCCTCGGAGCTGGTTGGATTATGGGCACTGTCATCATTACTGCTTGTGGTGTATCTAGAAATGAATATATGGCAGCATTTTGAAAAGTATCCCGAAGATGAGGCCACACAGAGAATGCAAAACCAGAGCGACTTATGGAGGGAAAAGCCATGCAGCAGGCTTGTATTTCAAAACTGCAACTAGGGCAGTTGCTGGTATAGCAAGCTGGAAGTGAGAATGCACTACACAGTCCTTCATGAATCACCAACTTTTTCAATAAGGGGAAGTCAGAGGTAGGATGCTAGCTGAATGGTTTGCCCACCTCCATGTAGCTAAACTTCATTTTATTTTTGCAGATGGGGTTTTTTTCAGCATGTAATTCATCCTAATTATTTCAGAGGTATGAAATATAATTAAATATTGTTTTCAATATGACTCAGTCTATAATTAAGAGTGTACATCAAAATTCTAGCTTTAACTGGGTTGTATGCTGTGTGTTTGTCTGCAAGTTTGCTAGTAGCTGCATGAAGATTATTTTCACAGGATTTCACTTAAGTAAAATATAAAAAAGAAAATACCAGTGTCTGTTCCTTGGAAGGCTGCTTTCATTGTGAAATTCCTGGAATAAATGTGTGTTATTCTATTCAGCAGACCCTGGGTCCTGAATATTTGCTTTTCATTTCTTCAGTTTAGCAATATTAAAATATTAATTCCACTGAAAGAATACGAAAATCTGAAGAATATTTTACAATCTCCAACCATAAATCTTGAGGGTGGTCAAGCAATACTTCCTTGCATGTATGCTAGCTCCCTTGTATAGCAGAGTGATGATCGCATAGCTTTGCATTGAAAGGATCAAGCTGTGCACAACCAATGGTGACAAAACACTCATGGAAGCAGTAAAGCTCAGTCAAGCATTGTTTACTTGAAAGGCAATAGCAATCTTGTCGGTAGAAGACTATTTACAACTTTACTACCACACAGATAGCAAGGCACCCTTCAGTCCTAAAAAGTTACCGCTGTGGCAGGAAGGTAAAAAGTTCCATGCCCTCTGGCTTCCTTCATGGTGTTCCATTATGCCAGAAGCGGTTTAATCATGCTGGCCACATGACCCAGAAAGCTGTCTGTGAACAAATGCTGTCTCCTTCAGCCTGAAGCGAGCTGAGCTCCACATCCCATAGTCACCTTTGACTGGACTTAACCATCCAGGGATCCTTTACCTTTACATGCTGCCTGCACACAGCAGTCTCTTCCCTGTAGGAATCGTGCAAGTCCACAGATAAGTTTTCCACAACTATTTATAGCTGCTGTAGACTAAACAATCTTGCACCTCGATGCTTCGAGAATCTTCAAGAATCTTCTCACAGTTCCTGGAAACGAATGGTTCTTTCTCACTCTAACCAAATCCTCATCAGCTGTAGAAGAATGATAATGAGAAAAAGAGATTCAGGCATTTGTGAAACACTTGTACTTTCCTTGGGTGGTTTTTTAAAAAAGAGAGAGATCCTGAAGTTTTGTTTTCTAAGGGGTGAATCTAATTAAGTAGATTCACTGAAATCAATGAACAAGGGCTTTTTATGTTAGTGACAAGAACATGGCCCAGTAGTTGATCGGCAGTTCCCTCCGCACAGTTATAAGCTTTCCTCACCACACAGTCACCTGAGCCTCCAGAGACAAAGATGGAGCCAGGAACACACACACACACACACACACACACACACACCAGGCTATGCACCAGCTCCTTCAGACAATGCAACCCTATCCAGAATCTGTGAACTCCACAACTGCTGGACCTGGAAACCGCTTGCCCACAGTCTTACTTTTTTGACCCTCATCTAGCCCACCACTGCATCCAGGCACAGCCTCTCCCAAATCAGATGTTACAGAAAAATAAATACTGCAGCACCTCTCAAGACTACACACCTCGCTTTCCCCTCATGCTTTTCCTGCTGTCACTTTAATCCTTGCACAAGGGAAGGAGAGGACCAACTGGAAAAGAGAGGCAGCAGCATCTGTAAACATAGATACAGTATGCTGGCAGTTGCTGTGCAAGGCGACATCAGTAATTAAGTTTATTAGGCTCACTTTACTCAAGCATCTCAATGTGACTGACAAGTAATAGCACAATCTAAAATGCAACATATATTGTATAAAGAAGACCCAGACACAGATTTCCTGAAGTGCTAGCTAAAATGGCAGGAGTTCTGAGCAGAGAGATGGCAACAGCACAGCATAAGCTGTAAAAATATTTAAAGCTCTTTTTCTTGGAACTTATGAAGCTCACATCTACAAATTAATTGAATTCAAAGTAGCAGTCCAAACAATGAGACAGTAAAACTCAAGTAGGTAAAATTATTTATCATCTTCTGTGTTATCACATTTGGACTGCCTTTGAACTTATCTTTCAGCAGCATGCATGAGGATGTAATGCCTGATGCCCTCTGCTGAGTATAATTAATTTCATAATGTTACCTGATTACATCTTGTGAAGCTCCCATTTCTACCCCTTTACCATGAATAATTGCATATGTCTGTCAGTGTTCAAGCTATCAGTCTGTGTACCTTTATGGATCAGGTAATGAGCACAAGATTTACATTTAGATTAAATAATATTAATGGTGTTTTAAATTCATGGCCATGAAAGTAAGAGGCACATGTGCAATGGAACAATTATATCACGGCATATGAAGAAAAGCAGTCTAGATAGACATGGGCTCCAAACCAAAGCAGCAGACTGGGTTATGCATTCACTGCCCTTTGAAAAAAGTTAAAATCCCATAAATCAAGTGTGATATTCAGCAGGCAAGAAGAAAAGTGAGTCCACCCCCCTCCCCCTCCTGAATACTTGATCTGTAAGATTTCAGCTTGTTAATGGACTGCAAGCAAATAGTTCCAGGTGCTGAATCAGATGGGGGGTCACATGCACAACACATTGTATATTCTGTTCTGCCTTTAGCTAAGAGGGGCCAGTGAGTCTTCCTCAATGTGTGGGGAATCGGATCCCTCCCCCAGTGGCAGCAACTAAGCAGATCAAACGAAAGGAGCATTCTTACCAGGTGAGTTCTTTAATAATCACAGCGAGACACAAGGAATGCATATCACTCTAAAAATGGCGTTGCTCCCAGTAAAAGTTCACCCCCTGTGTCCCTATTAATCTACGTCACTCCTACTTTGAGCTTGTTGCCGCTGCACTTTCTGTTCTATCACTCTCAAAGCCCGTCTAGTCTTAGGCGAACGGTGGGGGGGGGTCAGGAATGCTGTCCAAGGACACTCAATCTGCCAGCTGTCTCTCTCCTAGCATTTGCTCTTCTAGCCAATCCTCACCCAGTATTTCCCAGCTATTCCCCTCTGGACTATGCCCTTCTGCAAACCACTGTTCTAAATCAATACTGTCCTCCTGCCCTGGGGAAGGTTCAGAAAAAAAGGGGGGCTCCCACCATTCCTCCTCAGTCCAGTCCCTGACAGCAGGAAGGACAGAGGGGTGCATTGAAGCACATCTAGTGGTGCTTAGAAACCTCATGATTTGAAACTGATAGTTTGGGCACCCTAATCACAGGGAGTTTTCTAAACTACACTTACTGGGACATGCTTAGAATATATTAGCATTGGGAATGGAAAGGCAGAGCTGACACATACAGAACCCACCCATTATAAACTCTCACCCTCGTGAATTCAGGCTACGTGAAGAGTTATATATGTCCTGTACTTATGTGAACAGTACAATTTTCCATTGGCTCTTTGGGTGCAGCTATGTAAGAGGATCAGGGGATTCCTACTTCAGGTTTTGAAGAAGCCCCAGAACAATGGGGAAAGGAAATGAAAAATCATTATGTCCCATGGCAGTAGTGGAAGGCCCTAGAGAGAAGCTCACAGACTGACCCTTTCTACATGTGCTTTTAGTGTTTGTGTTGATGTCCTTATTCAGAATCTAATTAAATGACCAGCCTTACACTGAGTTAGAGCCGAATTTGAACCAGGCACCTTCTGCAAAGAAAGCTTGTTGTCCTGCTAATGACCAAGGGGCCCCCTGAAGGCTATGGCAGTTTGCTCATTTATTTAATTGCAAAAAATTCTAAACCACTCTTCTTCCAAATAAATCCCATTTGCAACAAACATCATTTAAAAAATGCTTGCTTTAAAAGTAAGAACGAAAAAGAAAAACACACAAATGTAACTCATTAAAAATACCGGGGGAAATGAAAACATCTTAACCAAGTGTCCAAAAGATTTAGCTTCAACACCAGTACAGATTTTCTAGGGAGGGTGTTCCAAAATCAGGGCACCACCACAAAAAAGGGTCATTGATAAAACAAGGGTTTTATTATCAATGTGAACTTTGTGGTCCTAGTCCTGAAAGACACTTCACTCCACCCAGTGGCCGAAGGCAGAGCCAACTGCTGAGTTATAGTGCACATTGAACACAGCAAGATAAATTTGGTGCTTGACACTAACAACTTAACATGTCCCGCCGCCCCCCCCCCCCAAGTGTTACACTCATTTGCCTTCACTTTGTGGTGAAGCAAAAATGCCTAAACATACAGCAGATGTTTCAGCAGCCCAGAGCGGGGGGGGGGGGGGAATAAACCTTTTAGACTTTGAAGCCTCGTTACTCAACTCCAAATTCCAACTTCTAGCTTTTACAGAGAGGTTCACCTGGGAAATGGTTGGCAATGCAACTGGTGATCATGTGGGAAGTTGAAGCTTTCATGCCAGCTTCCTCATCCCACCCCCATTTAATGACTGTCCCAGTCTCAAAACGGCTTTCTTGTAATCATTCTATTTGCATATCATAAGTGCACTCAGAACAAAAGCCAAAGCTATTTTTGCACTTATATGAAATAAAAGCAATTAATTACACCTGTCAAGACCTGATTACTAATTCTACAGTTAATTAAATATAGGCACTCATTAGAAATATTACTTGAGACCTTTCAACAAATTTCAGTTTCAATGATTATTTGAATCAAAATGATGTATTAAATTAATTCCCTTAAAGAGCTTATAAGACATGCTTTTTTTTCCTAGTGCTGCATAATAATAAAAATTAAAATGTAGTTGCTTTATCTTGCTGAGTTGATTAGGCTTCTGGCCAACTCAGTGCCAATCACAGTGCATTAAGTCGGCTGCTATCACTGCGCTGTCCTCCTACTTGCTTGGCCCAGGATGGGTGGGGCAGGGCGAAATTGCTATTGACATTGCTCTGCCCTGCACCATCCTCCTCCCAGGCAGTATGGACAGCGCTATAACTGGGAGAATTCTGATGTGCTTTAAAAGTATAGTATACAGCCTCAAAGGACTTTTAAAGTAGCCTGTGCAGCATAGGTTCAGAATGAGAATTAAGCTTCCCTGGGCATTCCACCTCACACTCAATTCTGGCCAGATTTCAGGGCAGCTAGGATTTGAAGAGAGGGCAGTTATGTAAATCCACCCACAGCTATTTTGATCATGTTAGACCACACTATACTTAGCCAGAGATTTCCAGGTGTGGTTTTTTTTCAATGATTGCTTTAAAAAATAGTTTTTATCTGTTTCTCTTTTAGTTGTAAGCCACAATGAGTCCCTGTGGGATATAAGAAAAGGCTTCAGCAGCATGGAATGGACTTTCTCTGTCTTGTCACCCTAGAGGTTATTTGTAGGCAGGGCTCTGTCCAGAGCATATAGACTCTACCGTGGAGGTCTTGTGGTGTGTTTGGTGATGGGGACAAGGAATCATGCAGAGGTGTTTCCACATGATACCTATAATGCACCTTCATTGGCATTTTAATATATATATATTTTTAGCTGGCTTTGATAGAAACACCAATTTTATTATTGCATACAAAGCTATGCATGACACTGTAGCTGTACAAAATGATCTCCTGAATGCTAATGTCCTTAAAACACTGTTTTCCCATTGGGGAAACGTGTGCAGCTGAGGTCCATGGACGTACAGCAATAGACAATGGAAACAGATTGTTAAGGTGTCTAGACAAATACAATTATTTTGCCAACTTACAAGAATATTGATATATCCTGAGACCCAGGTGTTTGTTTCTGCCACTGTTCTATTTCCCTCTCAGCAGCTGTCCAGGCTGAAAAGTCATCTATCTTCCCTTGAAGCCAGTATAATAAAATCCTGCCTGAAAGACAGCATGCCTAGGACTGCTCTTTCATTTCTATACACCGAACATAAAGGAAGACTCAAATAGCTACCTTTCTAATCTGAGTTTGTAGAAATTGTAAGTTGCCCCTCCAATAAAGTTGAAAGAGATAAGAAGGTCTCTGAAAATAACAAAAGAAGCCAAAGTGACAAATCTATCAGAAGAACTAGAATTTTCAGTACAATTCATTTTGTTTTTGAAATGGTGACATGAGTCGTTTTATTTGTTATTTAACTATAGGGCCACCATTTCAAATATTGGAGAGGGGAGCAAACATTTCTATACGAGGTATAAGGACACCTCAAGGTTCAAAAGCATGCTCTCGGAAGCATTCAAGATTAAGTTTTTCTATCAGAAACAATGTTTCTAAGAGCATTCATTTTAGATGTTTCATAACGGCTTGGGCTCTGGTCCAACAAAGCAATAATAAAGTAGCTTGGGCTGCATATACACCTCCCCCTTTAAAAGCTGGACCTTTCACCAACCGCTTGCTTGGCAAGGAAGGTAGAATGAGGAAGCCCTCATGTTCCCACTCCAAATACCCCAACTGGGGGGATCTCAGCTAACTGTGCATCTCTGGCTGCTGGCACGAGAAGGGGAAGAGGATGCACTGCGTGTATTTGCATGAGTGGTACCCAAACCATCCCAAAGTCCTTTTCCTTTTAACGCTACTGGTCTGGGATCCAGAGTGATGCATGGCCTGAAGCACACGTAGTGACAAATTTATGTATAAGCTAAACAAGCTATAGCTTAGGGACCCACTCTCTTGGGGGTCCCAAAAAAATTAAAGGAAAAAACACACTGGGTGTACATTTCCAAAATATAAGATAAAAAAGAAATAAAATGGCTGTAGATACCTATTAGGTCCATAAATTACCATATAGCATATATTCAACACAAAAAAACCAGAGACAATTTGTTGTTGACAAAGGACAGCTGGACATATAAAGGGCCCCATTACCTTCAGTAGCTTAGGGACTCATCAAACCTAAATCCGGCCCCGAGCACATGGGGTGGGAGACTGCTCTCCCATCCCTAAATGGTATCCCATTTGGTGAGTTGGTTTTCTGATGAACCACACCCCAAGATTTACATCAAAAGTTAAACCAAAACTCCTTGAAGCATACATATAGCATTAAAATACTCCCAGACCTATTAAGTCCAGCCATTAAGATCAAGCCAAAATGAAGCTATATTACAGCATTTCCAGAAAACCAGAAATGGCTTCTCTTCAGGATTGCCCTCCGTGACCTCCGCCTTTTACCTTGTAATAGCTGTATTAGATATCCATTTATTTCAGTGGGTCTATTCCAAGTATGACTTCATCAGATACAGCCTTCAGTTCTTTCCCACTTTTATTTTTCATCTTTTAGTTGCAGTATTTTTGTTCATCTGGAAACACTCGAAGGTGTAGAAGATCACTTTGTAACCAACAGGATTTTCATGGTACTGGCTAGTAGCTATAGCACTTGGTAGAAAGGTTGTGGTAAGTTGTATTCTGTACTCAAAATTGTGACTGATAAGTTAGTATACAATATGAATTTGGAACCGATTCAATTGCAGTGTACTCTTGACCTCCATTGACCAGGGGGACCTAGCATGGTACAGTGTTGCCCCTTCCTTGGCTACTACCAGTTGCAGGGATCTGTAACAATGGAAGCCCCCGTTGCAGGCTGGTGGGCAAAAAGATAGCACCAGAGGTTTTTCCACTGGCAGAAGCAGCTGGAAATACCAAAGGGGGGCATTTCAGGGGGGGAGGCAGAATCACCACAGATCCCTCAACACATCCAGTCCTCGGGTGCCTCAGCTATATCAACCTGGAGTCAGCTATACAGAAAAAAAAATAGGGGAAACTTACCCTACCCTGGCTGACACAATCTGCTCTTCCCTAACCCTACATAGAATTGCTCTGCTAATATCTTAAGTATCCATGAGTTCAGCTAGTATGGCGTAATGGTTGGTAGCAGGCAATCCCTGTACTTTACTGCATTATTTGAAAGGCAATTGGACTGTACTTTGTACTTCTCGTCTTAAGGGGGGGTGCTCCAGGCCTCTTTATCCAACCCTCAGGACTCTACTTAGTTGCCCCCGCCCCCTCCTGACGCCTCACCCCATGCTGCACCCCTCTCTGGTCCTGTTCTGTGTTCTCCAAAATTAACATTGTCTTTTTTTTGTACAGTCACACCTTGGTTGTCGAATGCCTTGGTCCTCGCCATTTCGGCTCCCGAACCCCGCAAACCCAGAAGTAAGTGTTCCGTTTTGCAAACTTTTTGGGAAGCCAAACATCCGATGCGGCTTCCGTGGCTTCCAGTTGAGTGCAGGAAAGTCCTGCAGCCAACCAGAAGCTGTGCCTTGGTTTCCGAACGATTTCAGAAGTCAAATGGACTTCCGGAGCGGATTCCATTCAATAACCAAGGTGCAACTGTACTTTGAAAACGTCTGTTGCTTGCCTGAACAGAGGTGTGTGTATAGCAGCCTCTGACTTTTACATGTCTGGAATGCAGCCCACTGTGCAATTAAGAATCACACCTGCTGTTTTGAACACTTTCCCCTGTGGTTTCAGGCCCTCAAAATGATCCCGAAATGTCCCACTTTTCCTTAGGATGTCCCTATTTTCATTGGAGAAATGTTGGAGGGAATGGAATTATCCAACCCCCAAGCCGTTTGAAGGCAATTCTGTATAGGGAAGTGGTTTTTTAAAATATTTCATGTTTTACTTTGTTTTTATATATGTTGGAAGCTGCCAGGAGTGACTGGGGCAACCCAGTAAGATGGTTGGGGTATAAATAGTAAAATTATCATTATGGAATGGGACGTCCCTATGTTCATTGGAGAAATGTTGGAGGGTACACTAATTTAAGCATTTTGCACCTTTAGCATTTGTTTGTGACATTGCTCAGCTTCTTGGTTGTCGGTTGAATTCAGTTGTGGTTTCTGTTTTAGGATGATTATCTTGAAGATTATACGGTTCATATTAAGATTATCCAGTTTAGTATGTACTTTATTTGATCTGTTGAAGGAAGGAATACATTTTTAAAATTGTGTTTATTTTTGTAACTATTAATTTAAGAGATGTGGAGTAACACCAAGAAGGAAAGATGAGAAGTGGTATTTTTTTCTTTGTATCATTCCAAAACTTGTTCTCTGTAGCTGACATCTATTAATAACAAGGTGCATTGAAAGAGGGACATTTTAAAAAATTGTAATTGGGCATTTCATTCCAATCACTGTAGTATAATTCCACGTTCCATCATTCAGGGTACTTAAGGCACATTTTCAAATGCCCAGGGGAACTTTTAAATCAAACTCAATATGCAAACAGTCATTTCCATGAAATAAATCATCCTCTTCTTTCTCATTGTACCCAAACTCCATTGTTTCTCAAGAGCCACAGATTACCAGAAGTGGGATTGCAAAAGTCAGATTTCAGCCAAGTTGCATGTTCAGATCCCTTAAATAAAGACCTCCATCCTTAAATAAAGACAAATTTGACTCAAATTTTAGTTTTGGTTTTTGGCAGAATTTAGGCCACAACTTTTTTGATTACAGAAAAGTGAGTGGTTGCATAGGCTCTGGTACGACTAGCTCCCTGCACCCTTGCAGGTAGCGCTGACCCAGAGCTCTATCGTAGGTCAGCCAAGGGTGAAGCCTGGGAGCATACTCTGTTCACTCCCCAGATGCTCCCCTGGACTCAGGCATGGGCACAACCACCTCTCAGGGGTTGACCAAACCAAGTTGAGTCCCTGGATTCCTTTAATGGAAGACCATTCTCCCATCGCTATCACCATGACCCAGTGCCTACTCGCAACCTTACAAGTTGTGACGAATTGCTATGCGGCAGGTGAAACCCAAATGGCCCCAGCCAATCAGCCAAGTGGGAAAATTCCTGCCATGTCCCTATCCCAACGACAGACGACACACGACGGCATAGCAAAAGACCCTAAATATAGGGAGAGGTGGGCGGGTGTTCTGATGCACAAGCCGAAAGAGGAAGCTCTGGGGCACATGCATGGACATACAGTGGTACCCTGGGTTAAGAACTTAATTCGTTCTGGAGGTCCGTTCTTAACCTGAAACTGTTCTTAACCTAAGGTACCACTTTAGCTAATGGGGCCTCCTGCTGCAGCCACACAATTTCTGTTCTTATCCTGAAGCAAAGTTCTTAACCTGAGGTACTATTTCTGGGCTAGCAGAGTCTGTAACCTGAAGCCTCTGTAACCCGAGGTATAAGCCCCTCGATCCATTTGCACTGCAACCCATTGGCCAGATCAAACCCAGCATCGAGGGACCTCCAATCGGGCGTTGTGGCTATCCAAACAACCCCACCCACAATCAAGAGGTCAGTCTCATAGATCTCACCCTCTTTGAGGGAGGACACGATATACAACAAGGACAGCTCAGTCAGCAATTGCAAGGTGGAAAAGCATATTAAGCAAGTGAGTGAACCAAGCCAATAAATTTTAAATGCAATGAAAACATATTTATATTTGTCAGTGTCATTGAGATCAGATAGTCTGCACCGATTTAGCTTACAGAACAGAAAGTACCTTGTGTTTGTAGTGTATTTTAAGAGCTATAAAGAAGTCAGAAAAATGCTCTCGTAGTGATACATGAAGCTGATAAGAGCAGTCTTGCTAGTATTATTAATAGAAGCTACCTGCTTAACAGAAGGGCATAAAACCTGAGAGGTACTGGCAGTGATAGCTCATTTTAGTAATTCTGTTTCTGCATCTTTGAACTAAAATATTAGATGCCAAAATAATACTTTCAGACATAGTAATTACACAAAATCAGTAGAATTGTGCTATAAGTCAAACAAAAAAGGCTGAATACCGTATACAAATAATAAAAGAAGCATTATGGAAAGAAAATAGTCATTTTATCTTCTTTTTTTAACCATTGCTGTATGCCTGCACTGGGGTTTTTTAGGGACATCTAGTAAAAGATCATGGCCACTGGTCCCATCACCTCCTGGCAAATAGAAGGTGACGAAATGGAGGCAGTGAGAGATTTTACTTTCTTGGGCTCCATGATCACTGCAGATGGTGACAGCAGTCACGAAATTAAAAGACACCTGCTTCTTGGGAGAAAAGCGATGACAAACCTAGACAGCATCTTAAAAAGCAGAGACATCACCTTGCCAACAAAGGTCCGTATACTTAAAGCTATGGTTTTCCCAGTAGTGATGTATGGAAGTGAGAGCTGGACCATGAAGAAGGCTGATCACCAAAGAATCAATGCTTTTGAATTATGGTGCTGGAGGAGACTCTTGAGAGTCCCATGGACTGCAAGAAGATCAAACCTATCCATTCTGAAGGAAATCAGCCCTGAGTTCTCACTGGAAGGACAGATCCTGAAGCTGAGACTCCAATACTTTGGCCATCTCATGAGAAGAGAAGACTCCCTGGAAAAGACCCTGATGCTGGGAAAGATGGAGGGCACAAGGAGAAGGGGATGACAGAGGATGAGATGGTTGGACAGTGTTCTCGAAGCTACCAGCATGAGTTTGACCAAACTGCGGGAGGCAGTGAAAGACAGGAGTGTTTGGCGTGCTCTGGTCCATGGGGTCACGAAGAGTCGGACACGACTAAACGACTAAACAACAACAAGTAAATGATTAGGAAGAATTCCACAAGGGCCACTTGAAATGGCTTCACACATTGGTTTCTCCACATGCCAAAGATATATGTCTAAACTAACTAGTCCACACAGATTTATCTCCACAACATCATTTCTACATATGCATCTACAAGCTGCTGCCAATCATGTTTGACAGTAGCATGGAAGTAAGTCACATGGTGGTTAAACGTCATGGTAAACTAATAATGAATGACTTACATACATGACTCAAATTTGGTAGGTAAATCAGGCATACTTGCAGTAGTATAGGGCTACGACACATTGCAGACTTGCTGAATTTTCTGTAGATGATTTGGTTGATACAAACATGATTTTCATAAAAACTTGGAATTTAAGGCCTAACAATATAGAATTTTTTTTTAAAAAAAACAACAACTGCTGCATGGTTTGCAAATCAGTGAGTGAAAACATAGGCCTGTCATTTTACTATCTTTCCCAGCTCATGGGCTGAGATATGCTTTTACATCCTTGAGACTGAAGTTCCATACTACCATGGTGCTTTATGGGAGACTAAAATAATATTAATTATGAAAATCAGCTATGTATTTGTAATTCAGGAGAAGTGGAAGATATAGTCAATTATTTATTGGTTTCTAAATTATACACAGGGAAGCTTTCCTGAAAAAACTTCAATAAACTTCCACACCAAACATGGTAATTGACATGTTGATTGGGTGCTGATGTTGATTAAAAGATGAACAAAAACATATTACAAGTATTGTTGCTAAATTAGCATTTCGAGCTGCAAGGATAAGGGAATGGTGTGCAAATTAAAAATGTATTGATTGTGTATATCACCACGTTCTTCGATTCTTTTTATTTTGTTCTGTTTTAATTAACCAAAATATATGCTGTTAAGTGGTATGCATAATCTTTCACTACCCCTGTATGCTGTTATTTTATTTTCTATATTTTATGTTGAAATACTGTTTATGGTTGCTAGTTAATACAAATCATTTATACACTGGAATGTGAAATGGTCATCTTTGGTTTTTTTGGGAAGCACAAACACTTTTTTTCCTCTTGCTTAAGGCAACCTCCCAATTACAAAAATAAATAAATAAATCTGATTACCTCATTTTTCCTTGCAAAATGCTGCAGGCGGGAGGCAATTTGCATCAGAAAAGGGAAGGGAACACATAGCTGTTTGACTGTCTGTTGCTTTTCCTATGCATGTGATCCCATCAGCTGTGACCTGTGGCTATGTGAGGTAAAAATTGTTGAGAGCATGGTTGCAGGTATAAGAAGCAATGTGGGAACACTGCAGGGAAAAAAATGACCAGCAAGGGAATGAAAAAGGTCTCTTGTCTCCTCTCCCATGACTTCCCCTTGAGGATGCTTTGCCAAGGGATAAGGGGCTGGTGGACTTTGTTAAACATAAAGATAAAGGGACCCCTGATGATTAGGTCCAGTCGCGGCCGACTCTGGGGTTGCGGCGCTCATCTCGCTTTATTGGCCAAGGGAGCCGGCGTACAGCTTCTGGGTCATGTGGCCAGCATGACAAAGCCGCTTCTGGCGAACCAGAGCAGCGCACGGAAATGCCGTTTACCTTCCCACTGGAGCAGTACCTATTTATCTACTTGAACTTTGACGTGCTTTCAAACTGCTAGGTTGGCAGGAGCAGGGACCGAGCAATGGGAGCTCACTCCGTCAAGGGGATTCGAACCGCTGACCTTCTGATCAGCAAGCCCTAGGCTCTGTGGTTTAACCCACAGCGTCATACACATAGCTACTGTGTAATGTGTAGTTTGCCCTTGTAGGAGACCATAGCATGGATTACATTGGGGAACTTCTGGTCTATTTTTATGGAAGACATTGCATACTATTCATCATCTTTTACATTCAGGTTTAACAAGTGTTTTGCTTTATAGGTGGGCTGAAGGTCAAGTGTAAATAAATCCCACACTGTCAGCAATGCTCATGAGTCTATTTCTGTCCACTGCCTTTGTATGAGTTATTCTTTGCTGATGTGATCTGAAAATAAGCAAGTCCTCCAATATAAGGGATTGGCAAGCATCCAGATGGGTGGAGCTGGGTGCAACAACGAAGGTGTACATCTGCTTTGGATGACGGCTGAACACTGAACCAAAGTAGGCTGGTTCTGAGGTATTTCGACTTCCTCTGGAATGAAACAGATCTTGTCCAAAGAGTCCCAGAGTGAAGAAGACTGCTCCCAAAATAACTTGGAGCTTGGTAGCTTTATTGTGTGTTTTTCCTGGCCAGTTGGATATTTTTGTAATTCTTCCCCAAGTAAAGGTAAAGGGATCCCTGACCATTAGGTCCAGTCGTGGCCGACTCTGGGGTTGCGGCGCTCATCTCGCTTTATTGGCCAAGGGAGCCGGTGTACAGCTTCCAGGTCATGTGGCCAGCAGGACTAAGCTGCTTCTGGCAAACCAGAGCAGCGCATGGAAACACCGTTTACCTTCCCGCCAGAGTGGTACCTATTTATCTACTTGCACTTTGACGTGCTTTCGAACTGCTAGGTTGGCAGGAGCAGGGACCGAGCAACGGGAGCTCACCCCATCGCGGGGATTCGAACCGCCGACCTTCTGATCAGCAAGTTCTAGGTTCTGTGGTTTAACCCACAGCACCACCCGCACCCCCAAACTCCCTACTAAAAACTAAAAAGTTATAGCTGTTTGTGGATATCTTCATTATAGCCAATGGGGATAGAGAGACAGGTGAAGTTTAAGAAAATTAACTGAAGTTAGGCTCTAACTGGGATCAAGAAACCAATCAGGTCTTGTCACCAAAGCAGGTCCCATTCTCTCCCTCCCCATGCCTATCCTTGCACAGCACAGACAAGATGCCTTGCGCTAATATTGTCAGTTGCACCACTATATCTCTGACCTGGTAAGCAGAGGGAAAATGTCTAATCCAATGATTTGCTGAAGGGAGAAGCAAGATTATAAATGACTTTAAGGACTTTGTGCTTGCAGAGATATTGTCTAGTGCTTTGGAGCCCTGGTTTCCGTGACAGTCCAGTGAGGCAAGTCAGTTTCAACACAATGATGATGGCATCAGGGAAACTTCACAATCTACTAGAAAGTATAGTATCATGTCTATAGGAGGGGAGTTAAGCGAGTTCTGAGTTCCTATTTCTTTCTAGCCTCCCTCTCATTTATTTTAAAACATTTTACAAAAAATGATGACCATTTATTCTTTTTTTGTAGTGGCAAAGCAATTAAATCTTGCTTTCAACACCCTTGTTACACCCCTCTCCTTTGGTAAAAGCTAGAAAATTAATTTACTGAACAATTGCAAAATTGCACGGAAAAAACCAAGCACTTATCCCTTGTCGCCTGCATAAATACCCTGCATGAATGCTTGCCATTGTAATTAGAGCTCAGTGTAGCTTTCATAACTGATATGCTTGCATCCCACATGCCAATATTAACCGTAAGATGAATGATCAATAGCATTCTGCTAATTATCTCTATCTTTCTGTTTCACACAGTAATACAAATGTGTTCCATTTGTCTACACCAGTGCATGAAGTATAGAATAAAATGTGGCAAGTGTATGAAGTGTTATTATTTATTCAGATCTTCCTTTAAATCTCCCCCTGCAGCATGCAATAAAATAGTAAAAACAGCAAATATATAAAACAACTGGCTAAATAGAAATAATACAATAATATAAAAGAGGATCTCGCTTGTAGTAAACTGTTAGCAACTGTATGAAACTATATGATTCCTAGCAAGCGGTACAAATCTGCCTTTCCTTTAGGCATAATTAAATCTTATATTTTGTCTCATGTGAAATGCCAGCCAGTATGCGAATGCTGAATGAATCTCAAACCTAGAATCTTAAAGATGCATAAAGATCTTCCCATTTACAGTGGTACCTCGGGTTACATACACTTCAGATTACATACGCTTCAGGTTACAGACTCCGTTAACCCAGAAATAGTACCTCGGGTTAAGAACTTTGCTTCAGGATGAGAGCAGAAATCGTGCTCCTGCGGCGCGGCAGCAGCAGGAGGCCCCATTAGCTAAAGTGGTGCTTCAGGTTAAGAACAGTTTCAGGTTAAAAACGGACCTCCGGAACGAATTAAGTACTTAACCTGAGGTACCACTGTACTTTCTTTCTGTTTTGATTATGCCACATGTTTCCCATGCACGCCTACCATGTTATGTAAAGGGCAGACCAGTCCACTGTTGTAAATAACTTCTTTCATCACAGGATCCCAGCATTCTCACAAACAATAACAGGTTTGGCAAGAAGCTATGCACGAAACAGAAAATCAGGAAACTAGAATGACCCAAGCAAGGTTAGATTGAACTGTGCTGTTTTGACTACTCCAGAGTCCTACCTAGGCTTGCTTTGATGTTGACACAGCACTGACACTTTTAAAGGTGCATCCTTTCTATCATCAATTGGTGTATGCAATTATACTTCCTTTTGTATGTTTACTGTAGCCATTGTTAGCTCCAGGACAGTAGGCACCAGCTTCATTTGTGCTATAGCAACATCCCGGTTCCAAAGTGTTTTTCCTGTTGCTTCCTACCAAACAACTATCTATTCCTCTTCATCTCTTTCCACCCCCCCCACCCCCCTAAATTTACCCCAACCAATTTAACTGTTTATGCAGGGCAAACATTTTAGGTTTGTGGCTGATATAATGCACTATTCACAGAACCTTATTTTTTAAAAAAAAATTAAAGCCAAAAACCAATATCATGCAAGTGGACCTCCACTCACATAATAGGATATTGCCTTCCTTTCCTCATCTTTGTAGCCCACCACAACCCTTCCCCCCCCCCAAAAAAAATATCAGTGCGGTGGGTTGTCCCTCAAAGGTTGAAAATTTAATACATGTAAGTAAACTCATTACTGCTGACATCTGAAGAGTTATTATGTTTCAGTACTACTAATCTGGCAGTGGAGTGGACTTTTGGCTTCATGTATGGTAGAAACCTTGGGCTGGATCCTAAAATAAGCTAACTTGAGAAAGTACACAGAATAAAGTTCCATATCCCCCTCTGAAATATACTTGGAGTGGAGAGTGGATTCCATGCTCTTTATTCAGCTCATAGTGGTGAGGAGGAATGGAAGTTCCCCCAGAATGTCTGCTTTATATACATTATTTATTTAAAATGAATATTTATTAGCATTTTTTAAAAGCAAAACAAAAACAAAAATAGACAAAAGGTAACAAAAATACAAAAATCCAAAACTTACAAACAATTAAAAACACATAAAATTTCAGTTACTTATTTTCATTTAACTTGTTTCTCAGACCTCCTCACACCTCCCCTTCTTGTATTCCAATTTAAATTATTAGCTCAGCAAGTCCTTATTGCTTTTTTCTCAACTTTAACTTAATAATTTATTTTAACATGTTGTTATTTCACTTTTCCTCTTAATAATTTATTTTAACATGTTGTTATTTCACTTTTCCTCTTTTCTTCCATATTCTCAATTTATTTTTGCAAACCTTATTTTCATTTAATTTAAACCATTTTAAAAACCAATTTTAGGTTAGCCAAACTTAAACATCAATATTTATACATCATCAGTCATTCTTAAACATTTTTCCTAAAGTCGACCAAAATTTCCCTTCCACGGCTTTTCCCATTTTCATACAAATAGCGAAACAAAAATAAAAACAGAACAAATTATAATTATATACCCTTTGGATTCCCAAACTCCACCCTCCCCCTTCCCGGTTTCAGTCCCCAACAAGTGTCCATCAGTCCCAATATACTGTTTAGCCTGGAGATCTCACATCCGAGGCTCTTAATTCTCTCTCAGTTCCTCTCTGCCGGTCTTTTTGATAGTCCTTAATGTTGAACCCCAAATCTCGGAGAGGCTCCGGCCCAACAGGATCCATGTTTCTTCCAGCCAGTCCTCCATGTTTAAAAGTAAGGCCTATGGGTTACTCCAAATCTTGTTTCATACTCCTTTCAAGTCCAAATGTCCCCAAAGCTCCAACTTCCTTGACCAAATTTCTAATCTTTCGGTCTATATACATTATTTACACAATGGGCCCCACGTGATTGGCTAATTCTGGGATTCTCCTGTAGGCCTATCAGGTTGCGGATTCACTTCCACCTTGAAATAAACTCAGAGTCGCAAAGTGATTTCCTTGGCATCTACTGCTTACTCATCAGTCTTGATCACCATTGCAGCAACCGAATTCAGTTGGCTTCATCTTTCTTTCCTCTATATCAATTGTTTGAGCATGAAAAATGTTTGAAAGCCCTATTCCCCCCCCCCAAGGGAACCATATATATATGAAAACATATATATGATTGCTTCAAGATTCTTTTTGTGAAATGGTGCATGGAGCGAATGCCTTGGAGTAATTTGCTGCCCTACAAAAATATTCAAAATGGTTCTGGAGACAGAAGGGAAATGCCAACCCATTAGAGTGCTCTTGCTTTCCAGTAGATAAGCTAAGAGCCTGGTGGGGGCACAATGGGCAAGGAAGAAGGCGCAGGAAGCTGCCAGCTGTGCTATATGCCATATGCCCAAGATAAATAATAATAATAAATAATAATACAATTTTATTTATATCCCACCCTCCCCAGCCGAAGCCGGGCTCAGAGCGGCTAACAACATTAAAATGATACAACATTCTAAAATCATTTCATTATAAAATCAATTCAAATCAGATTAATGGCAACCATTGGGCTAGAGTTCTGTGAGGATTGCCAAAGGCCTGGTTGAACAGCTCTGTCTTGCAGGCCCTGCGGGATGATGTCAAGTCCCGCAGGGCCCTAGTCTCTTGTGACAGAGCGTTCCACCAGATTGGAGCCACAGCCGAAAAAGCCCTGGCTCTGGTTGAGGCCAGCCTAACCTCTCTCTCTGGCCCGGGACCTCCAAGATGTTTTTGTTTGAAGACCATAAGGTCCTCTGTGGGACATACCAGGAGAGGCGGTCCCGTAGGTACGAGGGTCCTAGGCCGTATAGGGCTTTAAAGGTTAAAACCAGCACCTTAAACCTGATCCTGTACTCCACCGGGAGCCAGTGCAGCTGGTATAGCACCGGGTGAATGTGATCCCGCAGCGAGGACCCCGTAAGGAGCCTCGCCATGGCATTCTGCACCTGCTGGAGTTTCTGGGTCAGTCTCAAGGGCAGCCCCACGTAGAGCGAGTTACAATAATCCAGTCTGGAGGTGACCGTCGTGTGGATCACAGTGGCTAGGGAGGTAAGGAGCCAACTGCAATGCACAGCTTCTTCTCCACCCCACCTGAACCATTTCATGGGGGAGCCTTTCCAGGGGAAAAACTGTGTGGAGAGAGAGTCTCTGTTGGTGTTACCTGTGCTGCCCCACCTCCAACCCAAGGAACCTTCAGAAGCAGAGTTACTGTCACCGACATTATGTGTATGTGTATTTTAATGAGCTGAATAGAATGCAAGATTATGAGCCGTGGGGTGTGGAGAGTGTGTGCAAGACCTTAACAGTGTTTAGTTTATTTTTTGGTTGCTATTTTGTTAATGGTGCTGTGGTCTTAACCAGTGAGCCTCTTGCATTTTTACCACTGCGGCGGGAAGGTAAACGGCATTTCCTTGCGCTCTGGTTTCCGTCACAGTGTTCTGTTGTGCCACAAGTGGTTTAGTCCTGCTGGCCACGTGACCCGGAAAGCTATCTGTGGACAAACACCAGCTCCTTTGGCCTGAAAGTGAGATGAGCGCCACAACCCCAGAGTCGCCTTTTACTGGACTTAACCGTCCAAGGGTCATTAATATTGTTTTATGGATTGTAAATTCTATACTGATTTGTTAATCATATAATACAACTTTAGTTTTAATTGTGATGTTTAGCTTATTCTTTATTTGTTGCTTTGTTAACAGTATCTTATATATTGCAATCATTTAATTGATAATTATAATTTGTTTATTATTCTATATGATTTATACTGCATTGGTGATGTTTTATCATGCTGTTATTATTTATTGTTTGTAAGCTGTCTTCATTCATTCATTCATTTGAATGAAAAACAGCACAGAAATAGACTCAGTCAATCAAAGCCAGTTGTGCTTTACCAAAACAAGTTCCTTTGCTAGCATTCCATTGCTCCTAAGTGAAGAAGTCAGCCTTCACTTTTTTCAGTAACATAATAGCTGGTGTCAGGAGAACTCATGGACTGCTGCTGTCTTCTGTGTCACTTCTTAGCTGGCCCAACCAGATACAGGTGTGGACAGGCTGGAAATGGTGCCATGAGATGACAATGATTCTGGAAGACATCCCAGACACCCCCAGCATTTGCATAAAAGCCAAAACATAGCAACAGCAGAGAGAGCCCGCAGGGATATAGGAAGAGAGAGAAAATTACCATAATTTGAAGGATTTGCAGACCATTGACAAGCTGCAGAGCAAGGAAATGGAAACAAGGAGAGAAAGAAGCCAGATTACATGAAGAGATAATGGTACAGGGAAGTTTAAGGAAACAGGCACAAATTAGTAAACCCCGTGGTAAGCCAGGAGAGAGAGATAGTGGGGGGAGCAGTACTAGGGTGAGAAAAGGGGAACCTCTACACCACAGCAAAGCTTATGAAGGACTACTCCTTCTGTGTTCCACAGATGAGCTTCATTCAGGTGGTCCACAGCGTGTCTGTAAAAATGCAATTAAAAATCATGCAATATCTAGCACAATGCATTGCAACTGATCCAACAAACAGAAAAAACATTAAATGGTCTGCCAAGACCCTCAGCAATTTTTAAGTAGTCCGAGGTGGTGTGGGAGCTAGGAAACCACTTTTTGTGGGGGGGGCTATAGATAATGAGTGTTTCATTACAGAAAATAGGCTAGTTTATAGGTCCTGGGATGAGAAGAGTATCTAAGTCCAAATGGCAAAATACCCACAAGGTGGTCTCTGACAGGAAGAGACAATCTGGACTCTGAGGGTCCTGTTGGTCTTAAGGGGCACAATTGCAACAGCTGTTGCAAAAAAAAAAAAAGAGCACACGGCAGTGAAACTATTTTGCTTCTATTTATCTGTTAGGTATTCATACATGTTTTAATACGTATCTTTAAAATATGTTTGTTGAGATTGCAAAGAGAGGAAACCCTATCTGTACATCCTGCTATTCTAAACTGAAGTAACAAAAGGTCAATGCCCAAACTGCCTGTTGGGAATCATGCAAAACCTCCAGAGGCGCAACTAACTACTAGAGCTTGAATTGCAGGTCTCCTGCAGTGTTTGTGAGCTGGAATTCCTGGGAAGACATTGCTCAGCTGCCGTCTCTTTTGAACTCTTTTGAACTCCTTTCAGCTGAGTTTTTAGAATCTTCAATTCTCTTCCTTAGTTATTCCATGCTGAGAAGAGCTCTGTTTGTGTTGTAATGATAGGGCTGGCACATAGAATGAAAACTGCCCACAACCTCCTGTGAAAGATTAAACTACCCAGTTCCTATTTTCAGGTAGATCAACGGCTGTCAGTTCAAAGCATTTTCATTTTCACACCTAAAACTAGAGCTGAGCCACAACTGCTCACAGTTATTCTTGACCATTTTCAGCAGTGCCAAAAACCGCCTCTTCCCTTTGCATGTTTTAGGTATTCACTGACAGTGTTTGCTTATTCATTCACATTGCCCTCAGTTGCCCCCATCTCTCTTACTTGCCATCAATAACACCACCATGTAATGAAATAGCATTATAGCATTTTGTCCACCGTCAACATCTTGGATGTAAGCCCTATTGTGCTCAATAGTTATTACATGAATGTAATAAGAGCCCTGCTTGATCAGGCCAAAAACCCAAATAGTGCAGCATCCATTTCTCACAAAGACTAACCAGATGCCTATAGCATACCAATCAACTGTCCCACTTTGAGCAGGACACCCAGGAACTACAGAAGCCACCCCAGCTTCTGTTTACATTCCAGGATGTCCCATTTGGCTTCTGCAAGAGTGCAGCCCCAAAAGATGAAATTTTTTTTGGGGGGGAGCACTGCTTTTCTGGCTGCCTGCCTCACTGTCTCCCAGTCAGCAACAAGGGGCTGAACAACGGCACTCCATCCTCTGGAGCTACCAATATTGGATGCCCTGACTACAGGAAGGAATGCCCCATGGTGCCCTTGTGCAGTGGCTGTATGCCGCTGGCGAAGCCACCCCTGTTTATGTAGGGCCCCACAGGTGGCTGCACTGATGGGCCCTGGATAATGGCCACCAGGTAGCTGCAGCCGTAGTCAGCCTCGTAAGCAGCTGTGGGTCCAATGCCAGGAATGGCGGACCCCACACAGCTCTGGCCTAGGGTTGCCATACATCTGGAGTTTCCCAGACATAGCCAGAAGACTGCAGTTGGAAGCAGTGTCTGGGCGTAAATTACTAAAATGTCTGGGAAAATCCAGACGTACGGCAACCCATGCCGGCAGTTTCATTATTGGCAATTTTCCTTAAAAATAACTCAACAACTTTGCATATATATATATACACACACATATATATGCAGGTTTTGGTGTCCTCGGGTGTCTTCCCGTGTAAAAGTTGGGGTGTCTAGGCGACGTTTCGACGAGGTCTCACTCGTCATCTTCAGGCTGGTGCTTTCGGCTTCTTGTTACTGGAACAGAGCAGGATCTCAGTGTTTGAGTTCCTATAAATACTGTAGAGGGGGTGTGGTGTATAGCCTCCAATGTTCTGGGCAGAGAGGAAGTTCCCAGGCTAGTGTGCCTTTTCTTCTTTTGTTCCTTAATTACTTGAGAGATATCTTGAGTGATTTCTTGAGTGATATCCTGAGTACCACTTAGGTGGGTCATTAGGTGTGGATTAGTTGTTAAAGTCTTTTTGTCTTGACCTCTTGAACTTTGTGAAGAGTTTTCCTGAGAAGATGGCTGTACTGTACTTAGTTGTGCTCTGGCTTGGCTTCGTGTATAGGGGCGAGCTGTGGTTTTGTGGCTTGTGTCAGCCAGATCTGTGTAGGGATTGCAGGGGGGTGCAGCATCCGGAGGTGCCACCATGGCTCGCCCCTATACACGAAGCCAAGCCAGAGCACAACTAAGTGGTACTCAGGATATCACTCAAGAAATCACTCAAGATATCTCTCAAGTAATTAAGGAACAAAAGAAGAAAAGGCACACTAGCCTGGGAACTTCCTCTCTGCCCAGAACATTGGAGGCTATACACCACACCCCCTCTACAGTATTTATAGGAACTCAAACACTGAGATCCTGCTCTGTTCCAGTAACAAGAAGCCGAAAGCACCACCGGCCAGGACTGAGAGCCGTCTCTGCTGCCTCAGCAGGAGCACCAGAAACTGCCACCACAACAGTCTATGGTGCAGGGAACGAAGCTGTCCAGAGCTGAGCTGAGGGCCAAGGTGAGGGAGTCAAAAACTATATGGCAATTAAGATGTGTGTCTTTTAGTACTGGAAGTGAAAAGACATGTACCCCAATTTTCACCAGCTAAATGTTGAAGGCTATGCTATAGTAAGCCTGCAAGCAGGATGAAAGCCAACAGCATTCTCGCCATTTGTGATTTCAAGCCATGGCTATTCAGAGGTATACTGCCTCCAACCGTGGAAGTACAACACATACATCTTTGTTAGTAGCTGCTTACCCTCCATGAGTTTGTATTTTTCTCTTTTAAAGCTACCCAAGTTGGGGGCCATCACTGCTTCTTGTGGGAATTAATTCCATAATTTAATGGTGTGCTGCATGAATAACTTTCTTTGGTCTGTCCTGAAAAGGGGTGTTATAGACTTCAGCCTGTGTCATCTGACTGAAAGAGATCACCCCATGCCTAATCCACAAAGTAGGAAAGGCTTGAGTCAGTCAGGCCGGATTTAAACACAACTCAGAGGGCAAGAAAACTGGCCTGTGTGATACTGAATGTATTTGGCATCTCATTATGTATTGATGTATTTTTACTTTTATATCTCACCTTTCTCCAAGGAGCTCAAGGTGGTGTACATCGCTCTCTCCTACTGCATATTATCCTCATAACAAACCCAGGAAGTGTGTGAGGCTAAGAGGTGGTTACTGGTCCAAGGTCACCCAGTGAGCTTCGCGGCTTAGTGGGGATTAGAACCCTGGTCTCTTGGGCATTGCAATATGATCTTGCCTGGCCTACAAATCCAGGCCTTCTAACACTGCATGGACAGGCAAGGCAACCACACATTCATCATTGTACGGCCGTTGTTCCTGCTTGCTATCACAGTTAAATTAATCCTTAGAAAGGAAAGGAAGATGAAAGTCTTGTCAGCGATAGCTGATGAGATACAGTCAGGTAGAGTAAATGAGGTTTTGTTTCTTTGTTTACTCTTTCATTCTTTCCCTGAAAAGTGTAATTAAAATTGTATCAATGTTTCTTATAATAAAGTGTCCGTTCTGCTTATTGTTGTGACAATAAAACATAAAAACATTTCTCGGGTTTGCTGTTTTAATTGTTAAATTGAATTTGCAATATGAAAACATGTTGAAACAGGATACTAAGGAAGACAAATCCAGAACACAGCTTAGCTAAAGGTTATATTTTTGAATCTTTATTTTTCTAAATCCAGTTTATTGAAAAGCAAAGCTGTGATGATGAAGCTTCTAAATAAAGGAAGTCAAAGAATGCTTCGAGCATCAGTTTCCTTGCCTTGGGAAATTACAAGAGTAAACCGTTCAGTTTGAAGATGTAATGATTTGAAATGGGCCAGAACCAGGGAGAGAGGGGAGGTTGCTAGGAGTTCAGACTCAAAGAAAAATTGAGAAACAACACGAGCAGTTCTAAATCATGTGAAAACCACAGATTTATACATGTAATGGGAAGAAGCAATGTAACATGAAGATAGAAAGCAACCTCAGTCATGACAAATTGGACAGGCTGCTGGAGAACTGACACTTTGCTTTTGGAAGTTAGCAGCAGAGACCATCAGTGGAGGAGGTGAGTTGTTCATCTGTCCCTCCTCCACAGCTGCTGGAATCCCTCCTCTTGAGGGAATCCCTTATTGCACTTTCGGCTGGCAGAGGGAATTCTGTAATGTAAGGCAAAAGTCAGAGACTTGAGATTATATTATGAAGTGTCCTGTCTTTGCTGGTAAAGGGAGTGGATAACATTGAAAAACACCCAGGTTTTAGACCTGGAAGGTCATGCTAACAGGTTCGGATGGCATGCATATTTGTGGCAAAAATGCATAAAGGTTTTATGAATCATGTCATCAGGAAAAAATATATGGGATAAATACAAAAATCTGGTGGAAAGAAAAACACTGTGGTGACCTTCCCGAACTGAGGCTATATCAGTGAAAAAATGGAATATGAGAAGTGATTGGGTGATGTATAAAGACTTATTAATCGATATAGGTCAAGTGCTAAAGCTAAAAAGGTTTGAAGAAGTAAGAGAATTAGTAACTGATTGGTTACAATATCACCAGCTTAATGAAACATTTAAAATGGATTAAAAATTAGTTTTTTGCATCAGACCTCACAATTAGAAGAAATCTAATAGAAAATAAAGATAAAATACTCTCTAAAATGTATAAACTATTATTGGAATGGCAAGCAAAGGATGAGTAGGTGAAATCAGTGATGATACACAGGGCAAGGGATATAGGTCACAATATTGAGATAGTAGCATGGGAGAGGTTATTGAAAGTAGATTTGAAATTTACAGCATGCTAATACACAGAAATAAAATTATAAATTGATGTATAGATGGTATTTAACTCCTAGTAAATTAGCAAAAATGTATAAAATAAAATAAGATGTATGATGGAAATGAAGAGAAAGAAGGTACTTTTTATCATATGTGGTGATATTGTAAGGTAGTAAAAGCTTTCTAGGAATTTATTTATAATGAGTTAAAAAAAATGTTGAAGATCATTTTGACTAAAAAACCAGAAGTTTTTCTTTTAGGAATATTAGGTACAGAGGGACCAGAAAAAAACTGTTTATGTATGCAACAACAGCTACCCAGATGATGCTTGCTCAGAAATGGAAAGAAGATACAGTCCC
This sequence comes from Podarcis erhardii, assembly GCF_964252035.2. NCBI lineage: Eukaryota > Metazoa > Chordata > Lepidosauria > Squamata > Lacertidae > Podarcis > Podarcis erhardii. The sequence continues at coordinate 78,735,169 of NC_138507.1, read as the reverse complement.
ATCCAACGAGGAGTTAATGGACTACGCTGAAATGGCAGAACTTACTGAAAGTATAAGAAACCAAGAAGAAAAACTTTTAATACAGAATGGGCAAAATACCGTACGTAGACTATCTGAAAAGCTATTGTAAACAATTAAAGTCATTAGCAGAATTAACTTAGAACAAACTGTTAAGTATATTTGTCAAAGAAATATTAGGGATTAAAAATAATTGGACTTAATTTGAAGATGCAGTAAGAAAATTATAACATAAGATACTACAGAAGGTGGCGAGGGAAGGGGGGGAAATGGGGATTTTTTGAAGAGATGTTTACTAAGAATAATAATGTTCAAATTAATAATGGTTTCAAACTACAAGAAAAAAGATTCCACCTAAACATTAGGAAGAACTTCCTGACAGTAAGAGCTGTTCAACAGTGGAATTTGCTGCCAAGGAGTGTGGTGGAGTCTCCTTCTTTGGAGGTCTTTAAGCAGAGGCTTGACAACCATATGTCAGGAGTGCTCTGATGGTGTTTCCTGCTTGGCAGGGGGTTGGACTCGATGGCCCTTGTGGTCTCTTCCAACTCTATGATTCTATGATTCTATGATTCTATTCTATGTTTTTCTTTATTATATGTTGCAGGTGCCACATTAGCAATCCTTTATATAAGCATATTTCCACTGATACAGTCACTTCTGCATTTCTTACCCACACTATCGGTAATCACTCCCTCACTTCCATTTATCCCTTTCTCAGGATATATATCGTTCTACATTTATCATGTTTGGTTCTCATGTCTAAATTCACGATAAATGAGTACCTGCAGGAATTTATCTTTCTTCTGCCTGCACTGTGTAGTTTTCACCTGTGGTGAGAGCTTATCCATGCTCAAAGTGTTTTATAGCCCGAGTTACCTCTGTTCCATTGGCATCCGTGTTTTTATCTCCCACAGTCATGCAATCTATCAATTTGCTGCTGCTAATAAAGGTAGAACTAGTATTGTTTATGGACAAAGGCCCCGCAGTTCCATCTATGTTATCACACATTCCCATGGCAAGGGGGAGACCTGAAACCTACCCCCAACCCCTGCTATCTTTTAAATCTTTGCCTGTACAGCATTACAAAACTTTCTGTATGAGCAGCCCCCTAGCCATGGAGCTAGAACCCCTTGTTTCTAACACCTACAGCTCATGACCACTGTGAGCAGTAAAGCAGCTTGATCCTTTTCTGTTACTGTTGAGCCAGACACTGGTTCAGGTGAAACAACTTGAATAAAATAGGGGAGGGGGCTGATGACATGTACCATAATGTGTGGGGACTGGGAGGAGCCAGGGGGAGGAGCCAAGCATGGGAGGGCACTGATCCTTTTATATGCAGCCCACTTCATAGATGTCTCAAACTTGTATTATATGCTACACCAGGCATAGGCAACCTTCGGCCCTCCAGATGTTTTGGCCTACAACTCTCATGATCCCTAGCTAACAGGACCAGTGGTCAGGGATGATGGGGATTGTAGTCCAAAGCATCTGGAGGGCTGAAGGTTGCCTATGCCTGTGCTACACTGAAATATCATTTTGAAATGCAGGATAAAAGCATTTTAGACAAAACAAATATTTAATTCCCTTGAGAAGTTTTGATGGTTTCTTTATTATTTTAAATGGGTCAGCAAGATCTCGGTAGTCCTAAAGCCATAAGCTGATATTGTGATTTATTCCATATATCACATAGAGATAAGGCCATCTCAGATGGTGGGAGGACCTAGAGTTGAGCCTCTAGTGACAATCCTTTAAATATACCACTACCACCCAGGGCAGAAAGGGGATCTTTTTTGTTGTTGTTGAGGCATTTTCCCAGGCGTAATCTGTGGGGGGTGGTAAATGGGGCTGAAGCTAGTGATACGCAGGGCCAGAGCAAAAGTGACTGGTAAGTCCAAAGGTAAAATTGGGTCTTCGCTCCTCCTCTGCCCCACATAATATGAAATTAGGTCAAGGGATACGCGCAGCCTTGAGGCCAGAAGTTGCCCGTCTCAAGGCTGAGACCTTATAGATGAAAAACACCACCATTGAATTATGGTTGGAAATGAACTGGCAGCCACTGAAATCCTTTTAAAATATATTCATTCACACACACACACACACACACACACACACACACCCCTACTAACAAGCTCTACTTCTAAGTCCCAGGTATATTGGCTTTAATCCTAACTTTCTTGTCCATAACACAACTCTCTTTCTGCCCAACCTACTCAGGGAATGTGTTGCATATAATACACACAGTAACAGAAATTACATTGGGAGCCCTCTAGACCCTGAATATTGCATGAAATAGCTTTCTACTGAAATCAGTAGGATGTCGAATGTGTTTAAGATCAGACTGCTAAACTGTTCTATCTAGACAAAAGGGTGGTTTTCCCGTGAGCTTTGCACCCCAGGGTGGAGATCAAGTGTCAAATTCTCTGTCTTCCCTTTAGTAATGTTCTGAACTGTCACATAGCTGCTTGAATCACTCAAGCCCCTGCTGCTCTCAGAGGTGAGGCATTTGCTCTGTGCCAATCTTCTGTTTGTTTGTTTTAATGCTTTTTCTTGCCTTCTGAGCAACAGCAGGCATGTTTTCTACCAATGATTAGCAGGCAAGCCTTCTAAAGAAGTTCCTGGGCTGCGGCAGGGGAGTGGGGGAAACACAATAGTTTTGTTTTGTTTTGTTTTTCCTTTTAAATTGGATATTACCTAATGCTAAAGATAAGTTGGGCGGCAAGGGCTGGTTCTCCCCGAATTGGTATCATCCCTCATCCAGGATTTCATGTAATAAAAGAGGCTCTTTCTGGAATGAACAACACACAGCCCTGCAAGCATCAGATTATAATCACTGGCTTGACCTGGAATTAAAAAAACACTTTCGCCATTCCTCTGTCCACATCAGAACAACTTATATTCTTTGGATGGAACCATGCAAAATGTTTATTTAACAGTGGTGGACCTGGCTGTACATCAGATATTAGTGCTTTGAAATGATCCTTTGTCTGAGGAGATCTATGTCTTCCATGTAGTGATGGCGTGAGCTGTTGCCTTGACAACAACATTTGCCCACTGACTCAGTAGGCTCAGAGATGTCTATGAGTAAACAAAAAAGAATGGCACAGTCACATGCTCACCTAGTAAAGGATTCATTACTTGTTCTTAAGATTGCTAATAGCAATCTTTTCTAAAAACAACAATGTGGAGTAGCAATGAGGCGGAGGTTTGATTCAATTCACATCTAAATATAAATTTACCAAATCTGCACTTTCCGAAACAATACATAAACAGATACACAGCCATCCTTCAAAATTCACACTTTTCTGAACTTTGCAATACAGTTTTCCAACCATGTAATGTGAACAAAAATGCATGTACTAGGTTATGTGTGTGTATATATGTATATGTTGGTGAAAATAACATACAAAAATGTATTGTATTGGGCAAAATTGCTTAACAAAAATGTGTATTTTGGGAGAAATTCACAATTAAACGCTGATGGGTTTTAATGAGGACCTTTTAGAAAAAGCAAACAAATGCGGAAATCTAGATAACTGAATTCAAGAGTGGAAAAATGAGTAACTGAGAGAAATTTAAATTAACATATTCACCCATCTGGACTAGTGCTGCTACAGTTAGTAGCCTTCTATTAGCTTGTAGCTTGTGGATTACAGTCATTGAATATTAGTTCTTTATTCAATACTTCTGAACTTAGGAAGAAATGAAAGCAGAAGGTTTTCATTGTAAACTCCCAACCCCTTTTCTCCTCAGTATCATGGTATGGTATATCTCAGTTTATAAATAAGTAATAATTTCATGCTGCAATCTAAGTTCTTCTGGGCTCTAGTTAATGAGATTCCCTTCTTTTCCTAGATACTGAGATAAGAACAACGATAAGGGACAGGATGAAGTGCAGCAAGGGAATAAAAGTGCAAGGAAGGGCAGCAAGAGGGGCAGAGAAGCAGGAATATTAGTAGGGCACTACAAGCAGGGCCAACCCTACCATTAGACAGACTGAGGTGGCCACCCTCAGGCAGCTGATTCTGGGCATCATGAAAAGGCAGCAAGTTGTTAGTTATTTAATAGTGATTTAATTCTCCACCAGAAGACTAGCAAGAGTAGAGCTCCCTTAGCCCTGACTAACTGGCAGCGACAGTGATGACACTTGTAGGATTTGCAAGAAAAATGGTGTTTGAGATAGATGAAGCTGTTTAAGGGATATGAGCATTCCTAGAAATCTGAGCAGCTTTGCATTGTAAAACCATGCTAGATTGACTTCTAAATGTTGTGCTTCCTTCTTTGGTTAAGGATTTAGTGTTATAATCCTAAGTAAATTTCAACAGGACCTTTACTTTTCTAATTGACAGCCACTGGTCAAATTAAATGGACCATATTCATTCTTTCTTTATACCAAAAGGTGAAAGATTGACGCTGAGCATATAGACTGTTTACCCGTGTTGTGGAGGTTTAATTTTAAAAAAGAAAATAACAGCTCTATAAATATAATGGGCAAATCATCTTTCAAAGGGGGATTGTGTGTTTTTAATGCCAGAAACAGCTTCATCTTCTGAGCGCACTGTATGCATATATTCTGTTTATTCTAACGGGGTTAGAATAATTTAAACAATCTGAGATCTACACAGTGAGAAAATCATGCTCTCTGTTTAACATGGTCTAACCAGATGGACCATCTGATGCTTTAAATAAAATATCACCGATTCCTAGTGGAAATACTTACTGAATTTGTCCAATTAATTAACTGTATGTAATCAATCTGACTTTATTTAATGACCATGAAACAAAAATGGTTGTATATATGAGGGAGAAGAACTTTTTTGCCTACCTAACTCTCATAAGTGCCTAGTTCAGTTCACCAGATTCAAAGAGTCCAACCATCACCCTTTAATGCTTTATTTTGTTATTTTGTCCTCTCTCCATTTCTTTCACTTAGTCTAGTGACTTGCCTTATTTAAGCAGGGACCTGTGATCATCTGTGGTGAGGTTGGGGCACACAGACCCCTTCAGTCTCTTTGTCCACATTTCGTAGCACCTACAAACTTGAGTCATGTGACCCTTCACTGAGATGGCTCCATTGAGATGGCGCCCCTGTGTTTTCATTACAGCAGCAATCCTGTTCATTGAAGACAATCCTAGATTTGAATACCATTGCTTTGGAGGGATCAGTGAGTTATCTGTATGGAAACAGCTTCTAGAGGGCCCCACTCATTCTAAGTAATCCCAAATAGTAGCAGAGCTGCTCCGGCACTCCCTTGTGGACAAGCAGAAGGTCGGGAAAGGTTTAAAGCACCCCTTCTTCCCTGCTATTTATGCCTGTAAATACCTGCCCTGCCACATATTTGCTGCCATCAATGGTTGGGTCAGGTCAACCATGTTTGTTTGCAAAAGTTATTCAACTTTTCCCCACCTCGTGGTAACTTCTTGCATTTGTTAAGTAAATTATTTGTGAACATCTCTAAATACCTGGCAGTTGGCTTATCCATTTCAGAAATACTATATTTGTGTGTCTTTCAGAAGTTGAAATAGAATGATCTTCCTCCTTCTTGACAATTTTTCTACTGGGAGTCAAATGGAGCTCTAGATTTGATTAACATTTTAACCTTGTGCTGGGGAAATGGGCATTAATTATCCAATGATGAGAATATGCACAAATCACAGGAGGAAGGCATGTCTGTTGAAACGAGGACCTGGGAATCAAAAGGTCCTGACTCCTGCTTTTTACAGCACAAGAGTGCTTGTAAAAAAAAAAAAGATATGCAGCCTTGAGCATGTCCTGCATATCTTAGTTCCTCCATTTTATGGCACAGGAAGATAAACATAGGGAAAGTATTTCTCTCAGGGGGGTACTGCTTGTCAAATAGTAACTACTTCAGAGGCAAAAGGCATAATAAATTCAAGTTTCATTGTTTCAGAGAATAAATGGGGATTTATTTTTAGATGCCGGTGAGGACAATGCGATTTCCCACTTAAGGAAATGTTTAAGGACGGATGGCTGAAGCTACAACCTGAATTAAATAATCATTGTGGAGTCCATTTGAATAATGGCATTTGATGGTAAGTGCCCTCTGCTCATTAATGATTCACTGCAGATTTCAAAATTAGCTGGTTTGTTAATAGGGTAGGGTATTGCTTTGGCTTCATGGCATAGGATAGATTCCTCGAGCTTGAACGGTGGTGACTTCACTTATACAACACGCACAGATTATTCTCTTTGAAACTAAAAATTGATACTGCTGCTTCCCAGCAACCTCTGAATTTTTAGATTATTATTTCGTGCTAATTACAGCTGCGCTGAATGTTTGGCAGAATTTCAGGGGGCTGCAGCAGGAAAGAAAAATGAGAGAAAATTTGGCATAACCTGCTTGCATGACTGAGGTGTGTTGTGCTCTTACCTAACCATCCTAGGAATATGCTAGGATCTTTACCTGACCAGAGAGAGTAACAGTAACCCCATCTATAGAGACAAACATATCTCCTCTAGAGCAGGGGATAGCATCACCCAAATCTTGTCCAGATTCCTCTTCAGTCCAGCCTCATCCACCTGGCTACAACTTCCAAGCACTGTTTTGGTGGGGAAAGGGAGCGACTCCTGGAAGATTCATGGAAGAAATATAGATCTGGAAGGGCAGAATTGACCTAACCAGTCCCATCAGTGCAATAGCTTGTGAGAGCTGGATGAGGAAGTGACATGTTGCGTGTCAGGTGGACCAAGCACTGTGAAGAAAGACAGGTGCTGAGTGTGTTGGGCATGCAGTCCCCAGCACTTTGTTAGCATGCAATACATCTATAATAGACACTCCACTTGTCAGTGTAATTCAAAGAAGCCAAACTCAAATTAATTAACTTGTGCTAACCCTTTAGCCATATTCACCAAACCTGGGTGGAATCTACACACATATGAAAAAACACTGTGAAAATGCTTTTTAAAAAGTTTTGAAAAATACATTGAATTTTGCATAGCTCACTGTCACCATCTAATGTCACATTTGTATATTGTGATTTACAACACATTGAAAACATTTATTTGCATTGGTATAGCTGAGTTCCAGGATAACTATAAAACTGAAAATGCAGATGATTTCAACCAATGTTTAAGACCGGGGGGGGGGGGGGGAGAGAGAAGGAAGCACAAGAGTCCAATTTTCTTAATGTGTTGGGTTGCTTAATTTCAGGCATAGTGGTCTAGTAAAAAATATTGTGCTCATGGCTTATAATTTCACCAGTCAGCTTCATTGCCTGAACGAAGCCTGGCTTGGCCATTCCCAGAGGTAGGCTCTCATAGCACCTCAGCTATTTCGAGGTTTGTTTAGCCCCTGCCTCATTAAATAACCAATGATTTTTAAAAATTTCTTCATTAAAAAAAGAAGTTTGGTGTCACAAGAAACTGAAACTGTTTCTGTAACTGTTGTGTCCTTACTCTATTTTCCTGTACCCTCAAGCTGTTATTGAAAGAAACAGTCTGAGGGTGTAGTTGGGGAAGGCAAGATCCAGTAAGATAAACTCTTAAGAACTTCCAGTGTGTGGAATACTCACCCCTTAATAACACCTCCTAAGTCATGAGTACAACATTGACTAGACCACTGTGTCTGAAAGAAGTAGCAAGTCCCAGAAACCTACCTGCCTAATATTCTTATGAGAATTTCAGTTATGGATGGGCATCAGATTCAAGCAATTTGTGTATCAACACAATAAATGATGTTGCTTTAATCCCCAAAGTGGAGTTTTGTTTGCATTTACCTTTTCCTCAGAACATAAGGTAGGGAAGAAACCTTAAACCTAGCTTCCCATTTCTTTATCTTTTTAGGCTGTGGGAAGGAAGGATAAAAATTTCAGCACCATACAGCAAAAATCAATGGTTCTTTCTGGTTTCTTAGTTCTTTCTGGTTTATCAAGAACAGTCTGTTTAGGAAAGTTTGAGCTTCACCTTGAAATGGTCCTGTTTTCCTTCTTGTTAATGGGTTACTCAATCTAGTTGATATTTGAGTAAATTAGTTTCTTAAACATCTAATGTGAGTCCCTGGTCATTTATCATGTACACATTCTTTATCCAGCACAATTTATAAACATCACTTCTTTTTAAATAAGAATTTTTTAGACAAATGAGTTTAAACTTTACAATTTTTTTCTAAACTTTCTAATGAACATTTATTTAACTTCTTGAACTCATGAGCTAGAGCACCATATAGAACAGTCTTTTCTTCTTCTCAAAAATCTATTTTATAGAACAGTCTAGTGGCATTCTCCTATACCACCATAATGACAGTGTAGATAAATTACATTCCAATGAACTCACAGCAGGAAAGTTGAAAAGAAAGCAACAACACTCAAGGCTGGCCCTAACATTTGGAAAGAATGAAGCCACTGCCTCAGGTGGCAGATGTTGGGGGTACCACAGCAAGCCCCTGACTGTTGCTCCAAAGCCTCCTATTGAAGGAATGGGTTTCCAAAACCCAAAACTGACTGTGCAGGCAGTTTGAAACTGCACCAAAATCCCTATTTTTCCTTAGCTAAAAATTTGAGCTCTGAGCTCAATGCATAAACAGAAGCCCGGCTGTATAGATAAGTGCTCAGAGCCCTCTCCTTTATCAGTTGTGACGACAACTATGGCCTTCACTGTAGCGGTAGTAGAACAGAACAGAGAGAAGACACGTCTGTGCTTTATCTTATGTCCTGGACACACTCTGACACACAAACCCAGGTCTGGGAACAAACGCCAGAGCGTGTTCCCGGAGATGATTACCTCTCCCCAAATAATAGTAGGAAAAGGAAGATCCTTTTATGGTTGAGAGTACCAGAGCAGGAAGATATGTGATGTCAACCTGCATACGTAGGCTGACGTGGTTGGGCTCCTAGGGGAGGAGTGAGAGGATGCCTGGAGGATATATATACTGCATGAAACTTGTCATTTCTTTGGACTTGCTGTGGACTTGATCACGCAAGTGCCTTCTGCTATCCGGAGAGCAGAATAAACTCTTTCTTTGAACCAACCTCGGTGTCATTTTGACTTCCTTCCTCCCATCCCGGAGCAACACAGAACCAATCGGTGAACTCCAATAAGGCTACACTATCTATCCCCTTTTGTTGGAGGACAGAGCTACATATGCAAAGTGGCCTGTCCTGATGTCCCATAAACTCACCTAAAAGCCGTTCTGGGTCAAAAGTGTTTCAGCATGTTATATAAGAATTTTAAGGTCTGAGATATAAATTAAATGTTCATAAATGTACCAAGCAAACACATACATAAATATACAAACAATATGCCTGAAATAGTACAGGAAAAAAAGTCCTGAAACCATTTTGACTCTCCCAAATTGAACTCAAGTGTTTCTCTGCGAGGACAAAGGAAATGGGAAAAGCCTCCCCATTGTCTCTGTGCTCACAAATCCTGTCTTAAGGACACATTTGGGTATGAATAGGGTGAGCCTGTGACCTGGATTCAGGAATTAAGTATTTATCATCACAAAAGAATGGCCAGGCTCTCCAGGTAAACCCATTAACAGCCAGGTGGGAGAAAAGCAATGACAAACCTAGACAGAATCTTAAAAAGTAGAGACATCACCTTGCCAACAAAGGTCTGTATAGTAAAAGCTATGGTCTTCCCAGTAGTGATGTATGGAAGTGAAAGCTGGACCATAAAGAAGGCTAATCGCCGAAGAATTGATGCTTTTGAATTATGGTGCTGGAGGAGACTCTTGAGAGTCCCATGGACTGCAAGAAGATCAAACCTATCCATTCTTAAGGAAATCAGCCCTGAGTGCTCACTGGAAGGACAGATCGTGAAGCTGAGGCTCCAATATTTTGGCCACCTCATGAGAAGAGAAGACTCCCTGGAAAAGACCCTGATGTTGGGAAAGATTGAGGGCACAAGGAGAAGGGGACAACAGAGGATGAGATGGTTGGATAGTGTTCTCAAAGCTACCAGCATGAGTTTGACCAAACTGCGGGAGGCAGTGGAAGACAGGAGTGCCTGGCGTGCTCTGGTCCATGGGGTCACGAAGAGTCGGACACGACTAAACGACTAAACAACAACAAACCCATCAAGAGGTTTCCTGCCAGACAGGATTTCTGCAGTAGACCACCCCTTCAGTGATGTATGTATGATGTCTTGGGCTCCAGGGTGGGCAATTTCAAAAGTCTTTATAAGGGCTGGCACACCATTGTTCTGGGTTCCTCCTCCCTCCTGTTGCAACATTTTAATAAAGATCAGGCTTACTAGCTGCTTTGCTTCTCAGTACTCTCTGGTTGGCCTCTGTTATTTTCTCCTATCGATAGGGAACCTACATAAGGACTCTATATAGGTTCTTGAGTACCCCATAAGGGAAAAGGAGCAGTTTTTCTTATAATAGCATCATGGTATGAAAAAAAATGACATAAAAAATAAAACCCCATTTCCCAAAGTAATTACATTCAAAGATAAACTTTCAGAGAAGAACAGTCATTCACAGACAGGTTAAAACCGCCCCTTTCTATTGTGCTTTTAGAAGTTGAGTCTGTCAGCATATGTACACAGCCCCCATCTGCCTCCTCTACTGTCTCTTATTAGCTTTGCTATTGTTGCAATTTGGACTTTGGATTCTTCCATGATTTTGTATGACTTGTTCGCTGCAGTTTTATATTGGGCAGCACTTTGGAAATTTATATTGAAAGGTGCATTGTATGATTGTGTGTGTGTGTGTGTGTGTGTGTGTGTGTGTGTGTGTAAGATACATAAACATGAACTTGTTTTACTGTTTACATGCACACTGACAGGATCTAGCACAAGGGAGGGGACTGAGGCTTTATGCTTCTTACTCCTAATTTTCTTTTGAAAATAGGGAAATGCAAGCAGGTTGAGAGCCTCACTGTACCAAAAAGAGAAAGGAATGCTTTGAATGAGAATTTCTTCTTTTTTAGGAGCTTATTTGATTGTTTAACCCTGGGATGGGGAACCTTGTCTGGCCAGAGGGCCCATTCTTTATCTCTCCCACCCCGATGCATCAAAGTCATCACCTGGCACCATCCAGTGATGCTTCTCTTTGAAGCCCCAATTGTCAAGACTTCAAAGCAAACTGCAGAGCTTTTGAGCGGCCCTTTGTAAAGATTCTTGCACAAGCAATGCTTGCAAAGGGCTTTCAGACGTCCCCCGCCCTACATTGATCCTTCATTAGAAATTAGAAGGTGAAGTGAGAGGGCTTAGAGACGTACTTCCACCTGCCCACAAATGATGGGTGGGTGGGAACACATCTTCAAATACCTCCTCTTTTACACCAGTGATATTTAAAGGACAAATGTGGGAGGGGGCATTTGACATCAGGTGTGGGGTGGGTGTGGCTCCCTGAAAATGGCCTTACAGGTGAAGTAGGGAGGCTTGCAGTGCCATGTTTGGTCCACACTCAGGATTTAACTAAAGTGTCCTTTGAATCCTGCTAGTACCTTCTGTCCTACTGCTCACACAGAAATGTGTTCCATTCGAATCAGTGGGGTTTATTTCCATTTACCCATTTGTATGTTATGTATGCGTGCCCATGCTGAGAGAGAACTGTTCTATAGTGTGACAATTAGCTTTATGCATACTGAAGTTGAGAATCAGCTGAAAATCCACTTATTGCCAAATCTGTCCGTTACTTTTAATAATGAGATATTATGAAGAAACTCCTATTCTTTTTTGCCTAATCCTATATTGCGATGTACATCAGTGGCAGTGAAAGCATACTGGGCTAAACTACGGCTTTGATGTGCTAATTGTCTTTACTTATCTATTAAATTCCCCCACAGTACCATCTAACTCTCTAGATAAAACAATTTCAGGCATAGTTAAGCCAACATTTATCTAACTAGAATGGAAATAAGCAAGACCCAAGAGCTATCATTACTCTTTAGTTCTAGCCAAGACTGAGGGTGGGAGAGGGTATCCCACAGTGTAATTATGCACATCTTAGAGGGTTAATTTGTTTCTAGATTTAATTCAGTTGTCACACTGCAAGCCTCTGGGTTTCAATGAAATGGTGGCTTTTGCAAAGAGTGTACTAACCCTGTCTTTTGCAATATGTCTAATTAAGAAGAAAAGCAATTGAATTGTAGCATGGCCTTCCCACATTTTTTATTTGTGGGCTCCATTAAGAAAAATGTTTTTTTACCAGCTGCAAAACTGACCACACTCTTCTTCTTCTTTGGCCGAGTAAGATTGTCTTCCATGAATATGGTGTTTACATTGTGGAGGCCAATTCTGGATCCACATATCCTTCCACAGTAGCGACATAGGTTTCCGGCCAGGAGTTGATCACGGTGAGGATTTGCCAAAAGTGCCTTCCTCTTAACACGTTTCTACCTTTCGTCCTCAGTTCATGCTTCTTCAAAGTCCATTATGCCTTTGGTAGAGGCGGTAGTGTTTCTTCCCACATGGAGACGAAAAGTTAGGCAAAAGCAGCTTCCCCGATGCAACAAAATTCTGCTAATCCCCAAAGAATAACATATAACCTTTTCTCTTTTTAATGTCATTGGTGCTCTATTTTTTAAAAAATCAAATGGTGACCTTTTTGCACATTGTTCCCTGAGTTTCCGGTGAAAAGTACATAACTGGCTTACTTCCTCTGGAGTGCCATCTCCTTTTATTGCATTGTTTTATTTCTCTAAAACCTATAATCAGGGGCCATTATGTTATTCCTGTGACATCAGCAACATAAGAAAGAGGCACAGGTGGCAGGCATTCAGCTATATTTAGATTAATGATATTGAAAGAAGCAAAATCACATATAAAGGTGTTGGGGAAATAATGAAATTTCATAAAGGTTGAAGTTTGTGTTAAGTGCATTTCCTGGTCATACCATAAACAAGAGACTTTCAGCTTTGACTGAAAGTCAAATAATAATCCTAATCTTTTGCAGTACAAATGAGGCTTTTACAGATATGTTTTTTCTAATAATTTTAAAATTTTTTGCAAATATTTAGATTAGAGAAAGTTGTTCATATAGAAATGCCATTTGAATGAAATCAAAGTTGGGTTTTTTTGCCATGGTTACTTGTGCTTTAGAAAGAGTCTAAATTCAAAGCCCCCCCCTTTTTTTTTTTTAACCGACAATAATGTTTAACAGTAATTAGCTCTATCTTCATATCCATCCTATGAGGGAGACTACTGAGATTTCCATCTCAAGAACAGAGGCTGGAAGATCAAAGCACGCATAAGGCATTCAAGAGATTTTTTTAGGGGAATAAGAATCTGAACCAGGTTCTTGCTTTTCACTATGCTGATTACTTTCAAGCACTCTATCAAACATATCACACTCCTTAAACCAATAAATCAATAAATTCAGTTTTGCTAGGTTGTGATGAAAATACTCTGATAATTGTAGCAATTTCTCCCACCGAAATGGGCAGGAGAGGTGCAATTGAGCAATCGTGCTCCTAAAGAACTGGGTTGTGAACTTGTGTCTGTGGATATGAGTACTTATGAATGAATAGTCCCAAACCCGCTTTAGTGAATGGAACTACAGAGCCCTATGTGAAGAAGAAAAAGATACGATTTAATTATTTAGTTGAAACATTTTTATCCCATTCTTCAGCCAGAAAAGCTCCCAGAGCAGCTTACGTGAGATCAATAACTAATAAGAGAGTCCCTGGCCTGAGGCTTACCATCTAAAATACACTACATACAAGGAGAGACAAGTAAATTAAGGGAACTTGCCCACTCTTAAAGCTACAAGGTTCTTATAATGGGCACAGTTCAGGGAAAGAAGGAGCTAAATGGAGCTCGTCTCTCAGCAGACCCAGTGGATTGTCTGGCTTTCCGATCTCTCTCCTTGCTATGTATTGAGCGAGCAAAAACACTTAAATATGCCTGGTTGAATGCAACTACTATATATCTGGGGGAGTCATTTATCTGTTTGTTCTCTATATGTTCAGCTGAAAGTTAATACTAACTCATCAATATCATCAAGGGCAGGGGTAGGCAACCTAAGGCCCGGGGGCCGGATGCAGCCCAATCACCTTCTCAATCCGGCCCACGGACAGTCTGGGAATCAGCGTGTTTTTACATGAGTAGAATGTGTTCTTTTATTTAAAATGCATCTCTGGGTTATTTGTGGGGCCTGCCTGGTGTTTTTACATGAGTAGAATGTGTGCTTTTATTTAAAATGCATCTCTCGGTTATTTGTGGGTATTGTAAACAAAATCTGCCCTTATTCCCTTATGGGGTACACAAGAGCCCTTATAGAGTCCTTTGTAGGTTCTCCATCGGTAGGAGAAAATAACAGAGGTCAACCAGAGAATATTGAGAAGCAAAGCAGCTAATAAGCCTGATCTTTATTAAACTGTTGCAATAGGGTGCCCCCCCCCCACATGCAGGAGAGAGGAGGAGGACCACAAACAATGATGCACAAGGCCTTATATATCCATTTTGAAATTCCCTGCCCTGGAGCTCAAGACCACCCCTCCATACATCATACATACATCACAGGAGGGGTGTTGCCCAAGACCACCCCCAACAAACATCATACCTACATTACAGGAAAGGCGGTCTACAACATAAATTTGAATGTTTTTGTTTTTCCTGTCTGCCAGATTATCTGATAATGCCTTATCTGACTGCCTTTTCTGGTAGTCTGGCCATTCCTTTTGAGATGGTAATTACTTAATTCCTGAGACAATGGGAAGGGTTTTTTTTTTTTTTTCATTTTCTCCCTCCTTGCAGAGAAACATTTGGTCAGTTTGGGAGTTAAAATTGTTTCAGGACTGCCCTCCTGTGCTGCCTCAGACATGTAGTCCATATATATATATATATGTATGTGTTTGCTTGGTACATCCATGAACATTTATTATATATCTAAGACCTTAAAATTCTTATGACACGGGGCATAGGAATTAGTTCATTTTTTTTCCAAAATATAGTATGGCCCACCACATGGTCTGAGGGACGGTGGACCGGCCCACGGTTGAAAAAGGTTGCTGACCCCTGATCAAGGGGGTCCTTGTGGTCATTTAGTTAAGCCTTCTCTATCTCCAGAGTCTCACAGACATGTATCCTGCTAGATGCAATGAAGTTTACCCAACTTTTTCCAGTTACCATATTTTTCGCTCTATAAGACACACCAGACCACAAGACGTGCCTAGTTTTTGGAGGAGGAAAACAAGAAAAAAAAAATCTGAATCTCAGAAGCCAGAACAGCAAGAGGGATCGCTGCACAGAGAAAGCAGCAATCCCTCTTGCTGTTCGGGCTTCTGTGATAGCTGCACAGCCTGCATTCGCTCCATAAGACGCACACACATTTCCCCTTACTTTTTAGGAGGGAAAAAGTGAGTCTTATAGAGCGAAAAATATGGTATATGTGAAACTAATGCCCCACATGGACACACAGCCCAAGGCCCAGTCCTCTCCATGCATTTGATGCAGAGCATTTCTGTGCCCTTATCTGGGCTGGGGGTTCATGGGCAGTGTTCAACAAACTCTCTGCACCAGTGCAAGGATTAAATAGCACAAGGGGATTTTCCTGCTTCCTCCCTCTGTACTGTACTCCGATCTGCTCTGGGGGATTGGAAGGAAACCCAGAGCAGATTTAGGGAGCGTGCTTGCATGAGGGTGACAGTTAGATCAGTTGGCTAGAGTGTAGTTCTTCTCTGTGTGTCTTGAGAGAGACGGACATGTTTTAACATGGCTGAAAGGAGCCCCGGTCTTATATGGGCTGAAATGTTCCAATAAAGAGCTGTAAATAGACGAACCTGTCTGTGTATGCTTGCATGGAGAAAAGGAGAAAAAGACTGTTTTACACCGCTGTATGCTACTCTGCTAAGCCGTGGCTAAAGAGACAGCAGAATTTGTTGCGCAGCTAGAAAGGAAGCGTGCCGGACGCTGTAAATGACTGATTGGGATCGTAAAGCTATCAGAGGCCACGGCTCAACGGTCAAGCTCCAAAGATCGTTATCTCTGACAGGTTATGGAGGTCAGTAAACGCTCGTAAAACAGTCGGAATTGAGCCACTGGAATGCTTTGAAGTCGGCACGGAAGCTAGCCGGAGGCTGGAGGCTGCATTCCGTGAGTCTAGCCTAATGCTGGAAAGCAGAGGAAGTTTTTGCCTGCTTCTGAGAGGCAAGAGAGCTGCCGAGAGACAGAGCTAAAAGTTGAGAGCAGCTGGAAACGTTTCTCCACGGAAGGGAGAGCCGGAGCAGCTGGGCCGTTTCTCCACGGACAGGAGCCGGAATCAGCTGGTACTGAGTAAGTACAGCTTGTGGGGCACCTTGGGAGAACGGGAGAATATGGCAGAGAGCCAGGATATGCCGGTGGAAAAGCTCACTTTAAAAAGTTGGGCAACCTGGAGCAGAAGAATAAGGGGCTGGTTCCTGGTCCATGGGCTTTGGGAAGGAAGCCAGAGGGAGCCAAAAGCACCACCCCTTAGCTGGGACGATGGCCAGCAGAAAACGCAACAAGAGCTGGATATGCTCAGAGCATGCATTCATGCATCGCTGAAACCCCATTTGGAGGGAGTACAGTCAGCAAGGGCTGCCTGGGATGTGCTGAAGGGCTTGTGTGAAGCTTCAGCAGAGGGCCAGAGCCCTGGAGACGCTGGACTGGCAGGCCCATTTCCCGATGTATCGGCCTCTAGGAGCGCTGGTGAGCAGACCGGGGGGGCGAAGAGTTCCAAAGGCAAGTTTAAGAAACTTTCCACAGGAAGTCCTGAAGCGAAGAGGAGCTTCAGGGGGGGGCAGGCTGGTGGGAGGCGCCGTTCCAGGAGAAGGAAGGCCAGGCCAGCTGGGAGGAGCCCCGGGCAGTGTTTTTCCACTGGAGTTCAACATCTGCGTGGCAGTTGCCCCCACCGGAGCACAGAGCCGAGGCAGGATGTTTTCAAGGACACTTCTCATGGGAATCAGCCGGGTTTCCATGGCAACAAGACTGGCCAGGCAGGAAGACGTGCAGGTGGCCGTCGTGGTAAACAACAGGAAGAGTCTTATCAAGTCACTGCTAGCATGGCTTTGTTTGAAGACAGCCGTGTGGAGCTTAGCTTTGTCATCGACTCTGCAGCTAACCGCAACATGGTTCCAGAGACCCCTGCAGTCGAGATGTGGAATTGCACGGCAGTTTCAAGAGGACAGGGACAGACTGTTAAGTTTGCAAATGGACAAAGGGCTGAAGTTTATAAGTTTGCTAATGCCTATCTTTCTGTTTTGCAGGAAAGGATGGAGTTTTGTATTGTCCCAGAGGCGGATCATTGTATGTTATCTGTGCCTTATTTGTTGAAAAAAGGGTTTCAGGTTTGTTTCCAGGATGATGTCTGCACAATCTCCAAAGGGGAGAGGGTACTTGCCAAGGTTAAGAAGGGGCAGAATGATCTTTTCATTCTTAAAACGTCTCTTGGGGGTGAGGGGAAGGTTGAGAGAGCACAGGCGCAGCGTGCTACAATTCCCGCTCATGTTACTTGTGCTTGTGCATGGCATCAGAGGACCAATCATAGTTCTCTAGAAGAACTGCAAGTGCTTCCTGAGGTTACCAGAGGGTGTAAAATTAGAGATTGTGGATGTGCCATTAGTTGCGCCACTTGCAGACAAGCAAAGGTGCAAGGGTGCAGTTACCCAAAGGTGGAACGGGTAACCACTAAACCTTTTCAGCTGGTACACATAGATCTGTTCAGTCCTGTCAGGGAACAGAGTCTAGGGGGGGCCAGGTATCTGCTAACGTTTCAGGATGATTTTTCGCAGAGCACCTGGACTCACGGCCTCAAATCCAGGGAGGATGCAGCACAGCTGATCAAGAGCTGGATTGAGGGGGTGGAACTAAGGTTCTCCACCAAGGTGAAAGCAATCGTCAGTGACAGAAATGCTAGGTACACTGGTTCTGCTTTGCAGCAGTTCTTTCACAAAAGAGGGATAAGTTACACAGTTACTTCACCTAGTAAGAGGGGGGTGGCAGAGCTGAGGAGTGAAGCTCTGGTTAAGGCTGCACAGGTGATGCTGACAGAAGCTAGGTTACCTCCAAAGTTTTGGCTGGAGGCAATCCGTTGTGTGTCTTTCACCTGGAATCGGGTCTACAACTCACTGGTAGGTGACACACCGTACTCTTTGTTGAATGGCAGAAAACCCCAGGTTCACTTTCTGCGCAAGTTTGGATCTCCTGCGGTTGTCCCTGTGCCTAAGGCTTTGCAAGGGCCAGATGGAGCCAAAGTCCAGAAAATGATCTTCTGTGGGTATGAGCCAGATGCTCGTGCATGGAGATTTGCTTACCCGTCAGGTGATCAGAGTAAGGTGCTGATCAGTAAACACGCTGAGTTCTTTGAGCAGGATGAAAGGCCAAAGATTTCTGCACAGCGTGATGTTCTTTCAGAATGTCTCTCTGATCCAGAGGACAGTTCTGTTGAGGAGGAAGAAGAGGCTGAGTCTGCTGATGACGACCAGGTCACTGACCAGGGTCAGGAGCAGGGTGGGGCGTCTCCACAAGTTGTTAGGAAAGGACAGCCCAAGAGTGAGCCTAGTTCTCCTGTGAGTGTAATGGAGAGGATTCGAAGTCGCTTTAAGTCAGAGGGGGAATCCTGTGATGCAGAGGACACACCTGCTGGTGACAGTGAGCCAGAGGAAACACCAGAGTTTGTGCCCAGGCGATCCAGTCGCACAACCAAGGGTATTCCACCTGAGAGGTACCAGGCCACAGGTACGTGGGTAAGTTTCGCACAGTGCGATTCTGAGAGTTGTGAGGTGATTCCACAGATGCCTAACAGGTACGCCAAGGTAGGGCGCAAGGCATTGGGGAAGGGATTGATCTCACAGGGTGTTGCTGAAGATGTTACACAGGTCTTGTCAGAAAGCAACGCAAGGGGGTGTGTGAGAGTTCAGAACTTAACTGGTTAAGTGTTCTGAGGTGTGCGTCACTTTCTGACGTCAGCTGTCGAAGCTGGGAGGAGTCTGGGAGGAGACTGTACGTTCTTGTTGTTCTCTCTGTGTGTCTTGAGAGAGACGGACATGTTTTAACATGGCTGAAAGGAGCCCCGGTCTTATATGGGCTGAAATGTTCCAATAAAGAGCTGTAAATAGACGAACCTGTCTGTGTATGCTTGCATGGAGAAAAGGAGAAAAAGACTGTTTTACACCGCTGTATGCTACTCTGCTAAGCCGTGGCTAAAGAGACAGCAGAATTTGTTGCGCAGCTAGAAAGGAAGCGTGCCGGACGCTGTAAATGACTGATTGGGATCGTAAAGCTATCAGAGGCCACGGCTCAACGGTCAAGCTCCAAAGATCGTTATCTCTGACAGTTTGGTGTGCTAAACCAATTGCTGCATGCTTGAATAAGCATGATAGGTCTATGGTAAAGTAGGCTTTCCAGAACTTAGTCAAATTGTTAAGTTTAGAGGGTCTGAACTTGAAATTTGTGGAACAGAGCATTATTGAAACTGGCTGCTTTATTGCACAGTGAGGATGGGAAACTTGTATCCTTCCAGTTGTTGCTGGACTACAAATCCCATGATCTCTGACTACTGGCCATGTTGGCTAGGGCTGATGAAAGGCACAACATCTGGAGGGTCACAATTCTGCATTCCTGCGACAGAACTTTATAAACAAGACTGCTGTTATGCATGGAATGGAAATCTAGTTTCGGTATTCTCCAAAATGACAAGATAAGAAATGTAATACTTTCATACAAAATGGAATTCCACTCTTTTATTAAGAGTGAAATGCAAACGTAGCAGGATTTCCAAGAAAGGTAATGAAATAGCTCATAACTGATCAACTTGGATTTTGCAATTTATTTATTCTATGTTCCTAGCAATAGTGGTCCAGAAATACGTGTTCTCATTTGTAGCTGTATTCAGAGTTTTTACCAATGAACTCTGAATTGCTTGTCAAATCCACAGATGAGAAAAGCTGTGAAATTGCAAAGGGAAAGGTTAACAGTCATTTTTAGTTCCTTCAACAGTTGTTTGATCAGTATGATTTTTTTTTTAAAAAAAAACCCCAACCCAGCATATCTTGCATAGGAAGCAAGTGTAATCAAGCATAAAGTGTCGAAACCAGGAAGGTCAAGGAGACTTATAAGCCCTAGGCAGACTTTGTGGGTCAAGAGGACATTGTTGCATAGCTGGTTCTACACAACAGTATATCACAGTTACTGAAGATGGACATCCTCCTCCACACCAAAGAAAGACTGTAGTATGTATGTATGTATGTATGTATGTATTATTATTATTATACACAAAGGGAAAGAGGGAGATATATTTATTTATTTTATGTGTGTCCATTTCTTATACACCATTGCACTAATCCAGAGAACTATGAGCACAGCTGAATTGTTGGAGCCCTTCCCTACTCATTTCAGAGACGAGCAAAGGTAGGAGTGAGTACCTAAACTGAGAAAGTGGGTGCTACAAGAACCATGCTTCTTGAAATTAATTTTATTCAATACATTCAACCTTGCTGTTCTTCAATACTGCTCAAGGCAACATGCACTTAGGCTTCTCAGAAAGTCTGTCCAGGCACTGATCAGATACAAACCTGCTTAGATTCAGAGCAGTTGCTGCCTGAGGTGCATAGAACACCAGGTTCAGTTTTGGCCACAATATGTTACACTGGAAAACAGTTGTCTCAGTTCCAAGGGCTTGAGAGGCTGACCAGACCAGTTCAGGATCTGAGTCCACTTCAGAAAAAAAACACATGGTGTTCACCACTACCCTGCACCATTCAAAAAATTCATTCAAAAATAAATCCCTTTAAATCCATCTCAATCAAAGGAAGGGAACTCACTCTGAAATTCACCTACAGGTGGTTACTTAACACCATGGAAATTGGTGCTGATACGCCCAGGAACCTCACCAAAATATTGGAAAGGCTGCACCTCCACAGGCACTTACCTCCACATGTGGTGTGAATGCCCCCAAAATCCAACCCTTCTGGATAACAATCCTACAAGAGATTTGCAAAATAACTAAATGGGTATTAGAACTCGCCCCAGAACTGCCCCTACTGAACATCTTCCAAGATCCTAATGACCACTCACATTATACCCACCTACTCTCAGCAGCTAGAAGCCTCATACTCAGACACTGAAGAGACCTGTCAAGAGTGAACATGGACCAGTAGTACCAAATTGTATGGGAAACAGCGTTACTAGAAAAGCTAACCAATAAACTGAAACTGACACGGGGACAAACAGAAGAGGACGCCTTCACCCCAGTATGGCTCCCCTTTATCACATACACAGCCCAACAAGACAACAACAAGAACCCACCAACAGCGTATGAATCAATCTGGCTTACTTGACCCAACAAGTCCTCCCCCCCCCAAAAGGAAAACAAATCCTATTGCAGCCAACCACAGACAACCAACCATACCCTGGGCCCAGTCACTACTAAGGAAATGTAACAAATGAATAGGAGAACCTATCTAGTTGACGCTGACACAAAACCCCACATGTGCACTGCAAAAAAAAATAAATTTCACCACCACCCCTCCTCTCCCCCCTTCTTCCTGACCTTATACTGCACTCAACACTAATGTTTCATAACAAATGTAACTGATCTGTAGAAAAGCTTGTCAACTTGAAAAAAGAGAGAAGACATGTACTTTTATAAACCAAGAAAATATTTAATTTTTTTTTTTAAAAAAATAGCTGTAACTTTTGATAGAAGTAGTTGAAATATGTAGACATTCTGGCCTTTCCAAAGTGGATTATGCTTGCCAAAATTACAGACAAACAGATCCAGGGCTTTTGTGCTAGGTGCCTTTAAAGTTGTTTTGTAGTAAGGAGAGGAAATGGAACAGATTCTCTTTCCTCACTGCTTCCACTACCAACACCATTCATAAAGTTCATAAAGTTTGAGAATTTACTTCCTTCATCCATTATTGTCAGTGCAGACACCCACTTCTGAGACTGATGGTTCCATTCACTATCATTGTCTAGGTTGTTAAAGTTGAAGAAACAAGTAGAAAAGTGGATTTTGTAGCAGTCAGCATTACAGAGGCTCATCTGCAAATTGAATTTTAAGACTGTCATTCTAACAAAGATTGCTTAAATTCTCATTCAGCAATGTTGAGAATTGAACTGTCTGGTTATTCATCTCAGGGAGCATTTAAACCTTATTTTAGATGAAGATGTACTCTGTATGTAATAAGAATACAAGGGGTGGATCACTATTGGCTGAAAGCTGTCAAAATTTTGTTCTCATTCATACTATCCAATATCTTAATTCTTCACACACACCAGTTAAAAAAATTGTTCAGACATGACTTGCATATGATTCCTGTCACTTGTGCTGTTGCAAGTATACTTAGAGTGAAATTTGTCAAGAAATAGGCAGTTCTGACAACAACACTCTAATGCTACAATTTCAAACACATTGATCTGGAAGCAAGTCCCATTGAACTCAGGGTGGTTTACTTTCAAGGAGACGCATAGGATCGGGCTAATAATAAAACCATTTCATAAACCCACTAGAATACTACAGATTTTGATAAGTTTCAGGGTGAACAGAACCCAAAACATTTTCTGGAGATTTGACAGGGCATCAGGATGAAAATTGTGAATCTTCCAAATCTTTGATAGATGAGAATCATAAAGATCCTTCAATCGCTGAAAATATTTACTATTGTTTACTATCGGATTCCAGTGGATTATTGAATATTGCTTTATTTCATATAAGTTGTTTATTTTAAAGTTATTGTGACTTTTTATATAGGATCTGATTGTTACTATTAATGTTTGATTTTTTTATTATTATGTGTGTTGGAAGACACCTAGAGTGGCTGGGGCAACCCAGCCAGATGGGTGGGGTAGTTAATTAATAATAGTAATAATAGTAATAATAATAATAATAATAATAATAATAATAATAATAATAATAATAATTTTAACCCCAGATGAAGGCCTAAAATATCTACAGGCCAAAATGTATTGGGCTTTTAAAAATTAATAAATCCCAATTTTGCACCTTAATATATCATCTCTCTCTTTTGGAGGGTTCTGTGTTTTGTACAGACATGCCACCATGATTGTGCCTCTTTTAAATTGCAGTTATTATCCCTAAGAGTAGTTCAATAATGACATTAAGTTGCCTCAGGTCTTTAAAGGATGCAATGAAAGTATGGTACTCAGAAAATTCACACCAGTAGAAGAAAATATGAAAAGCATGGCATAAAAGTCTAAAGACTTTCCCCAAGCCTCTTGTTTTCAGACTTAAATCCTTCCAGCATCACCATGCTATGTAGTATGTCAAGAAATTGAGTCAACTGCCACAATAGGCCGACAGCCAGCAACTGTGTTTTTTTGTGCCAAAGGGAGGGAAAGGTTATTTGTAGAGGAAAAAAGGGTACAAACTTTCTACTGTGAACCAATCTTTTCAATCATGTCAAATATATTTATAATAAAACTTTTTTGCCCTTCTGGTTCCTTTGGGTCTCCATTAAAACACTGCACAGCCTGCTACTCAACTACACTCTTTTCTGCTTTCAGAATGTGCAGTAGGGATGTACATCAGAACAATTTGTCTCTGAAGATCCTTCCAAAATAGTCAAACAGAACCTTTGCTGTCAAAAGTCTATGCTCTTTCAGCTATATTCTTCCACCTTTGTCATGCATGCTATTTCACCAAGGCAAGAAAGAAGAATCACCAGTGTGTACACTTCATTTCTCTGAAACTGCAATCACACAGAACACCTACACTGCTAGTTTTACAGTTTCCCATTCTTTTGCTTTGTTTTCCTTGCCATTCATTAATGGCTGCACATTTATTGCAAGTTCAATATCATGAATTCTGAATTGTCACTTAGTCTGTGTGTGCCAGAGGAAGAAAGCTAGCTTAATGCTCCCTTTATCATATTGTCATTCAAAGGGAAACATTTTGAGACTTTTGGTCTTCAACAAGCATTAAAATGAAAAAATATCCAATAGCGAAATCAATTTGGAATGGCTTTCTTTTGCTGTAGCAGCTGTTTACCCCTTTCCCACGTAGGCGGCAGCTACAGCTCCTTGCATTTGGCCTCCAGCCCCAGCAGCCAGAACACATATGCTTGGCCAGCCATGCAGGAATTTCCCTGGCGGGGCCATGGGGTTGACTGCCCACCAAAGAGGTCAATTTAAATGGGCCAATTGGAGGCCCTGCTAGTGGGCAGTGCCCCGCTGGCTGTCCAGGTATCTGCTTCTCCCATGCACGGTAAGCCAGCAATGCATAAAAGCCATATGCACCTGACTCCCTCAGCGCAGTCAGCAAAAGAGCAGACCCTCCCTCCCTCCGTTATTATTATTTATTATATTCTATGTCAATCCTTTATTGTGCATCTTAAACATATTTTGCTTTCCAGGTTGCAGCTTTAACCTTGCTTTATTCGCTAAGTTTTCTTCTGTTTAACTATGTTTTCCTTTCCTGTACTGCCTGGCCTTGCTATGGTTACCAGTGATTGTCGTATTCGGAACCAAGGAATTTGCCTGCAAACAGATTGGCCCTGTTTGCAAGTTTTGCCTTCCTTCATAGCAATTTGTCGCAACTTTTGGCGGTTAGGACATTGGGTGGAATCCTTGTAATCAGAAGTTGGGTGAATTGGTGCATTCTGAGCAGAACCTGTGGGGTATTCAAAGTACCCCATTAAAGGTGTCTGAGTGGAAGTGTTTGTCCAGTAGCCAGGCACAGGGCAGATGGACCATAGAACTTCCAGCTGCAACCTGAGGATGGTCTTCATGGTAGACAGGCATCTTGCAGAGACCATAATCTCTGGCAGAACTGTGAAATGTCTCTGCCCTCCAGCAGGAGGCTGAAATGGATATACACCCAGTGCCTGAGCCAAAATTCATCTATATCTGAACTTTTATCAGGTGGCCTATTTTATCCCAGATCATTGTCTGACTGATTTTATTCATCCTACACTTGCTATAGTCACTGCACAGAGTGGCAGCATGTGACTGGAACCGCAATTACTTTTTATTATTTTGGCTATTACCAGAGAGGTTCTTCCTTGCCTAAAGTAGTGGTTATTGTGAGGTCATTTTTTTCTCCAGATTGTGAACTTCTGCAATTTGTCCCTAGCACCCTGCATGTTACCACAATTGCATGGGGAAAATATTAGTGTCTATCAAGCTGTCGATATGTACAAGTCAGCAATTATTTTTCAGCCACAGACTGCAGCACATTTTCTAGTTTCTGTAATCCCAGGAAACACGGTTCACATACAACACAGTTCTTATAAACCTCTTTCCCCAAAAAAGTTTGCTCTTTCCATCAGTTGTTAAAACTCCTTGGAGAATGATCATGTGGTGAACCACTCCAGAGTTTCAAGGAATTGGAAATACCGTAGCTAAAGAGTCAAAGTCATACAGTAGGTCAACAGTGCTGTCCCAAAGAGTTTTGTGGCCATCAGACTTTCAACTTTATGAAGCAAATTGATGAAAAATAAGATACCTGTATGCTGGCAGAAGAATGCCCTAATTTTAAAAATGGAAAAATTCCAGTTTAAACAAGGTAAACAAGGATTGTAGCTAACTATAGTAACCTGTTAAAATTCTTTTTTTGGCAACTTGGACATCTGTTGTCAATTCAAATGGCAGCTGCCCAGCCTGAACTTTAAAGCAGAAGGGAACATTATGCATCTTTGGTATGTTATTGATGCTAATTTGTAAAATATATATATTTCACACATGCTTCTTTTTCTCTCAGTGCAGAACAAAGCAAATTTGAAATGCCTAACAATATGTTTTCAATAGCCCTGCAACAACACTTAGGCCTAAGCATACACTTTTTAAAAAGAATTTGGGGCCCTTTGCAAACAAAGCTCAAATAGCAAAACCTGCTGCTTTATAAATCTAGCTGTCAATTGCTAGGAAATTTCTGAAGCACTGAAAAGCACTGAAATACTTTATGTATATTTGGCACTGAATATATGAATTCCAGTCCA
This sequence comes from Podarcis erhardii, assembly GCF_964252035.2. NCBI lineage: Eukaryota > Metazoa > Chordata > Lepidosauria > Squamata > Lacertidae > Podarcis > Podarcis erhardii. The sequence continues at coordinate 78,709,327 of NC_138507.1, read as the reverse complement.
TAACTGGTAGGATCCTGCAGTCAAAAACTGTGTGGTTAGTTTGATTTATGAAACCACTTCCTTGTCAGCTGGTTTGTTCCTTTATCCCACTTTCTTTAGCCAATGTGTCTCCTGGGCAGCAATCCTTGTACTCTTCTCTTCCTTCTCCTTCCACTCCCATGGTATACAGCCTTACTTGATCTTAAGCACAATAAGGTTATTCAGAGTCGCAAACCTCATTATCCTCTATTCTCTGTGGGCACTTCTAGATTACCTGTTTATTGAGCATTCCTCCTGATTTGTTTGCAGGGAGACAACATTAGCTATTTAATGAGCCTTCACTTTGATTTGTTTGTGGGGAAGCTAGAGGATTGGCCACATTAGCACTATACATTTAAAGTAGTATCATTTCACTTTAAACAGTCATGGCTTCCCCCAAATAGTCCTGGAAACTGTTGCTGAGTAAAGCTGCTAAGAGTTGTTAAAGGTAAAGTTAAAGGGACCCCTGACCATTAGGTCCAGTTGTGACCGACTCTGGGGTTGTGGCGCTCATCTCGCTTTATTGGCCAAGGGAGCCGGCGTACAGCTTCTGGGTCATGTGGCCAGCATGACTAAGCTGCTTCTGGCGAACCAGAGCAGCGCACGGAAACGCCGTTTACCTTCCCACCAGAGCGGTACCTATTTATCTACTTGCACTTTGACCTGCTTTCAAACTGCTAGGTTGGAGCTACAGTTTTCAGAGTGGTATGACAGTTGATCCCGCTCCCCAGGGAACTATGGATTAGAGACATGGCCACTCATTGGATTAAGACTATGACCTTGAAACACTTGTGAATGTGCTAGTTACCAAATAGGGTTCAGAACATGGGAATGTACTCTAAAACATGAAGAATACTATACAAGAATGAAGAAAGTGGTCAGTTAAATTACTGCACAGTTGCTCCTTTGCATGCCATTTACACACACACACACACACACACACACACACCCCGTTGCTTCAGTCATTGGCCAGGAACTGGAAGGGGACTTGAGAACAGACTGAAATCTGGGCCCAGCCATCACACCGACTTCATATGCAAGAGGTTGGTATGGAAGAATGAATATGTGCTTCTTGACTTCTGTAGATTCACCAAACGACAGAACTTCTGTTCAATATCTTTTAGTCAAAAGTCATGAGCAGCATGTCACTAGTTGTGAGTCAATCAGCTCCACATGAAAAAGAAAGACATGATTAATAGGAAACAAATAGCATGCTGCTCTCTTGATTGCCGGGAAATCTGAATGAATGCATTGTAAAAGCTTCCTTATGAAAGACAGCAGGAGACTTGTAATGAAAACATAGCAGATCACATGAAGCAAGACTTTTACATGCCCTGTGAATGTGTTGCTTCGTACCAGAACACCATTTTATTTTTTTTACAAATTAGAATGCTTTTTTCCTTTAAAATTCCAAAGCCCATGCAGGATCTGTTCATAAATTATATATGTACTCCCCCAGGTTGCTAAAGGACCAAGTTAATAATTTGTGAAAGTTTCCTTTTCCTTTTTTTAACACTTACATTTATTTGTCCTGCCAGTGTTACACTGAGCAAAGGATTGGTGTGGTGACTGCATGCTCATTCCAGACTAGCCTCTGGACCCCTTTCCTGGCCAATATTGGAGCAGCTCAGCCATTCAATTTCACCACTACAAATAGCAAGCCAATTTAAACAGAGAAGAGAGTACCGTACACAGACCGTATCCATATGAAAGGATCTAGTTTCAACCTTGAAACTTTCAATGATGAGTTAGTTACCAAGCAGGAAGGACTCAGAAGGTTTTAATATAATTTGGGTTTTACAGGATACTTATGAAGAACTATTGAAGGGACTTCAACAAAGTACTTAAATTGCCTATTGACTTAGAAGTACTGCAATAGAATAATCTCCTACAAGCTCTAAGTAATCTGTGGCACTTTGGAGGAACTGGCTACTGGTAATATTATTTATTAATATTTGACTGCACTTTAAACATTTTTATAATATCCGAGTAATTTATATATATTTAGTGTAAATAATTTCAGCTAGCATGTGTTTCAATGTTTGGTTCATTTTAATGTATTTAAAATGCTAAAATGTTAACTGTTATAACAGCAAATGCTTGTTTATATTTTCATGATATGTTAAAATTAATTGGTATTTGTTTAATGTATTGATGCATTAATAGGTATTTTGCTATTGTACTGTGACCTGCTTTTGAAAAGTGGCATACAAATTAATAATTATCCCTCTTGTTCTTTATGCAATACTGCACAGATATAACATAAAAGCAAACTGATTTTATCAGACAAAGTTGAGTGGGGGGGGGGGGAGACAAACAGTTTGCCGGGGAGTATTTCTAGATCTTTATTTGATTTACCGTACTTCTTGGTAAGAAAAGTTTACAAAACAGTAAGGCACTGCTACCACAGAGAACCGTCTGTTTCTTATTTTATTACAATCACTACATGGTAATTGGATAGCAAGATAGAAAAAAGATAAATATGGGTATAAGGTACAGCTAAAGAAAAAGGACTTGTAGCATTGTTTTGACAAAGAACAATAACAATTTCCTGTTATTGATGATATGGGCCTTGAATTCTCCCTCTGGACTATTACTGCAATAATGGACTATACATTTTACTTCCACTTTAGTTATCTGACCAATACATCACTGTTTGTTGTGTGAAGGCCAGTGGAGGGTTTTGGGAGTGGAATAGATATTGAGATAGCCGTGACTAATACTTTCACACATTAAAAAATAGATTATGGAATTAAAAACTATGGGTACTGCCATTCCGAGATAGGTGGATACATTTATTTAAAAGGATCTCGTAAGCAAGTGATGACAGTGGTATAATAATCCAATGTTTATAATGAAGAAGCACTGTTAAAATCAGTCCTCATGCAGGTGTCCCTGAGTGTTTTATCTAATCCTAACATTTGCTTGTGGCAAATGATTCGTGTACATAGCTGTCAACTTTTCCCTTTTCTTGCAAGGAATCCTATTCGGAATAAGGGAATTTCTCTTTAAAAAAGGGAACCGTTGACAGCTATGTTCATGTGAGTACTGCAACAGAGCCATAATGTATATAATGATGCAACTCTATTTTTTTCTGAATGATACAAATAAGTTGTAATGAACACATATCACAAATTATTAAAACACTTGTTTCAGAGGGACCCAAACTTCATGTACAGGCTGCTGTGGGTATCAGCCATGTCATTTTATAGACCTGAACGGGGATCTTTGGGGAGAAGTGGAACTTTGCTCACACTAAAGCACAAAGATTATGATGTATGCTAATAACAACCTATTCAAAACAACAGCAGCAGCAGCAGCAGCAACAGAGGAATATTCTGAGCTTGAATTTAAAAATAAGCTATCACCGATGGCTTTGCCATGAGTATGATTATTAAGTAATTAAATCTTGCTTACTTCCTAAGCTCCAATTACTGAAGTTTCTGTTGATGAAAATTACCATTTAATGGGTTAAGAGTTTTTCCTTATATAATGCATACCTTCCAGCATGACATGGCTCAAATTTGGGATACTATCCGATGTGAGTCCCATGGCCTGAGCGAGATCACGTACCCAGAAAAGCACTTTTTCCAGCACAGTGCAAAAAAATTGCATGTTTCAGGGTGCTGTATCAGACTTTGATTTTATTTTTTACTGTTCCTAATTTTGTAAATTTATTCTGTAATTCTCCAAGCATTATTCATTCAGTAGAGAAGTGAGATAAACTTTCTTTTCAAATAAAGAAACACACGTGCACACACCTTTCTTAAATAAAAAAATAAAAAGGGGGGTACAGTGCTACCTCTGGTTAAGAACTTAATTCGTTCTGGAGGTCTGTTCTTAACCTGAAACTGTTCTTAACCTGAAGCACCACTTTAGCTAATGGGGCCTCCTGCTGCCGCTGCACCGCCGGAGCACGATTTCTGTTCTCATCGTTCTTAACCTGAAGCACTATTTCTGAGTTAGCGGAGTCTGTAACCTGAAGTGTATGTAACCTGAAGCGTATGTAACCTGAGGTACCACTATATTTCACTTTCTCAGTAGGAAAGATATTTCCAGCTTTCCATCCAGACATCACTACTGCCCTCAGGAGCCAGGAGCCCTTGGCCTCAGTTCTGCTGTATGTCTTCTGCTCTTTAACACCACTTTACACAAACCAAGCTACAAAGCCACTGTCATCATATTATCTGGCATCAGGAAATCTGAAAGAGATAGACAGCACCACAAGTGTTTTCTTTTCTTTTACAGTAATGTCACATGTGTGCCTTGTTTGTGTGTATTTCTTGGAGCTAATTTACATGCACCAAATATCCTAAACAACAACACCTCAGAAATCAGAATCCATTTCCATAGATCCCTAAATTATTACCCACCTGACAGATACTAATTAAGATATAATGGAGGCTGCCATCCAGTTGCAATTAGCCGTCAGCTTTGATGTAACATAGATGTGTTAAATTGTAAGCCTGTGTTGTCAGCTAGCATTTGCAGGTTAGACTGCAAGTGAAATACAATGATGTAATCAGTCTCAGAATCGGTTCTAATTTCTGCTCAAATCAAAACATATTATCATTTTATTTTTAAGAACCACTTGAATGACAGGGGTCATATCTACCAGGGCTGTGCCCATTATTTGATTTTAAAGGCAGACGTTGCTATTTGAGTGAGGCAGCAATATTTATTGCAAATTTTTTTGGCTGCATCCCTCTAATTGGACGAACATAGTTTTTTCTGTCCTTTTAAATGATAACCTTTTTCTTGGCAGTAGCTGCTTCAGCATCAAGCACCATCCCACCCCCCTCGTTGTTATGTTCTTTCCTGGATTTTTAATTTAATTTTATTTATTTTCTATCAAAATAATTTCCATGTCATTTTTCATTTTCAGAGGCTGACAACATAAAACATGATAAAATTAAATAAAAATAATAAATTTCAGTAAAAACATCACAGGAACTGGCATCTAGCTGTCAGGGAAAGCCTGGGTAAACAATAATGTTTTCAGTAAGCAGCAGAAATGCCTCACTGTTGCCACCTACCTACTACCAACAGAGAGGTGTTTTTACACCTGCCATTGAACCCAAAGTGTTTTGACTATATACGATTTTGGCTTTACGCGCTATCCCTGGAACATTGTGGAACATTGTAGTCAAAACATAACTATGCATGATTAGTGCATGAAGGGGTTAAGACCACAGAGCTCTGTTCCTCAATTCAACTAGGTCATGCCCCTTTCCTCCATGAGGGAGGGAGGGAGTGAAGTTGTTTCTCTTCGTGTTCCTCACTCTCTTGCATCACAGGATAGATGTGTCTGAACTTACTCCAAAGTTCCTTCCTTCCTTGGAGGTTTTTAAGCAGAGGTTGGATGGCCATCTGTTATGGATGCTTTAGTTTAGATTCCTTCATTGCAGAGAGTTGAACTAGATGACCCTTTGTGTCCATTCCAACTCTACAGTTCTATGATTCTATGATTCAGACCTCATGCTTGAAACTATATTGTGTACGCTGCACCCAAGAGTAATCTACCTGTGTTCTACTTGCTGTTGCATAGAACAATGCATGACTCACAGCTTTGTATTTAGTAAGTAAAACTTTTAAACTTACTTAAGAGTGTGCGTCTGTTCATTGCTAGAGGGGTAGAGAGAGGGGGGCAAACATTCTACAGCAGACTAAATGGGATATGTAAAAGGGTTTAATAACTTGTAGTCCACACTATGGTGCCGGTTAACTCTGAGAATGTTTTTAACTCAGCTGGGGGCTCTCTCCCACTGGAGAGTGTGCAGAACCCCATGTTTTAAATCTAGGCATGCAGCCAATTCATTTATTAATTACCCACATGTGGGTCAAATCTATTTTCCAGCTCCAGAAATGTAACCTCTGCGTAAATTGAGAGTCACCTGTAGCTATTGATACAATAGCTTACAGCATTGGCAAGAATGAGTCTACAAGAGTCTCAACTGCATTTGCTACCCCAAAACATCATTCTAGATTAATTGATTCTGAAGCAGACTTGAATTTCAATGGGGCATTCCTCCTCTGTAAAGAAAGAAAAAGTGATATTGTTGTCTCCTGTAACACTGGTGTTGTATGAGTTGGAATAGATATCAAAGGTATAAGAATCTGTCCCTTTTTAGTCAAGGATTCCTAGGACTGCAAACCTGTGGCAGTGAGCCAAACTATACTTGCCTCTGGCTCTGCTTAAGTCACTCTGATGGAAAAGCTGCACTTTCTGTTTTAATTGAAATCTGTTTCTCTGCCTGTGGAGAGATGGTGAGTGACAGAACTTGGTATATCCTGTGGCTGGACACTTGTTCTAGTGATTATGCTAGAGAGCAATTTGGCATTAAATAGCTCCTGGAGAACACAAAAAAGAAAGAAAGAAGGAGCAACCCCAGAATCAGTCTGTCATCATATGTCAAGCAGGCTGTGCAGCAAATGGCCTATTAGTATTCCTACACAATCACTGTAATGCTTACATGGCTTCCTTCTTATAAAAAATAAAGTGTGAATATGCAGCATTCTACAATACAACCATAATCAGCAAATTTGCTATGGCTATGTTCACATTAGTGCCATCCAGTGCACTCGCATTGCCAGGTTTTGAACCCCGCCTCACATGGCATTAGCTGCAATCCATATCCATCCTGTAGTTTCTTGACAAATACCGTTGTTTGCTGTGTGTTTTTTCTCAAGCCAGCTTCAATGCAATGAAAAAACTTAATCCGCATTTACTTTCTGTGGAAATCCACTACATAGAGTCATGTGGTGGCATTTGGCTGTCCCTTCCAACTCTACAATTCTATGATTCTAAGAAAATAGAAATGAAATCAGGATTCTGCCTACAAGTTTCACATAAATGACTAGATAAAATGGGCAGTATTCTAAATGCAAAGTTGACTGGTCAATGCTACAGTCTCACAGTTTATCTGATCCACTCTATTTCTATTATATCATTTTAAACAAGCTGAAAACACATTGTGCCAGGCCTTGCAACAACAAATGTAAGTACTAGTAAAATTACACCACAACTATTTTATTCCTGTTGCAGTATTTTTAATCTACAGCAGACTTATCCTCATCACAAGGGAGTTGATCACTTAAGAAGGGAGCAGAATCACAGGGCCGGCTCACACAATATGACAAAGGACTGTCTTGGCCAGTTAAGGATCCCAGGCAGATTTTATCCCATGTTCCAGATTGCCTTCCCTTTAACTTTTGCAACCTTCATTACTGGGGCATGTAGTGGACAGATGGGAAATACCTTCTTTGCGTTGTAAGAAACAGACCTTAGGAGAGTCAGGGGTTCAGGGAAGAATCTGGCGTGCAAATGCTGCAAAGTGCTCCAAGGAGGACTTGACCTGCTTCTGCAAGACAGGAGTTTAGTTTGGAAGCGTTGGCTGTGCCTTTAACAAGCCCAAGTTGCAAAGTTCATGCTGTCAGGTTCCTGTAATTTTTCATTCCCATGAACAATGCAATTAAAAGTCACTTTCTCTGTTCGTATTATACCAGTTTGCTTTAAGAAATAAAACCAAATGTTGATGCAAATATCTAACTTTAGAATCGAACACTTAATCAAAAGTAGAATTTGATCAGGAAAGAGGTTTTAGAGCCAATCCATCCTAGATCAACCCCAAGTTTAATTTTTGCAAAATCTTGTGCACTATAGCCAGGTCCTACCACACTATGCTTCAGATTCTATTAGCAGGAAGGGAAGAACTGAGCTGAGAGAACACTAGGTCATGACTGGATAGAGGATATTAATCAGCCAAGAATTTACTCACTTCCACTCATTGCAGGGGCTGCACTAACAAAAGTGACAGACTGAAAGAAGAGGGAACTGTCCTTGGTGGCTTTGCTGACATAGCAAAGGTGTAAAGAAAATATTGTATTTTTCTTTTACAGGGAGAAGAGGGGGAAATTATTTGGGGGGGAGTTCAGATGGGAAATTAATGGGGGCAATTTGAACTATAAAATGGTGATTTTCTTGAGTCAAAATAAGAAAAAAAAATACTGTCTAAGAGCATGCATAGGGGGAAGGCTTCAGTTACTCAAAGATGAAGGAAAACAACTCTGCATATAGTCAGAGGCACTTGTATTATTACTAAAGTGGTCTGTGGGTGTGTACATTTGACTTGCGTAGGTTGCAGCTTTCTTCACTGCTTTTCTCATCCACAACCATCTCCTTGTGTGCACTTTAAGCCTCCTCTTTCTGCTTGAATCTGGATTGTGTTGGCACCATTGTCCCACCCCCACCCACCCTCCAAGTCACACCACCGGGCTGCCAAACTGCACACTGGCTTCCCAGACATTGAAACATAGAAGTGTCACTGTGTTCATCTAAGAAATGGTGGAGGGTATGTCTCCAACTAGAACCAGCCTACTCACATAGCAACAGCCCCCGTGGCCAGCTGCTTTTATATAGCAGTAATCCAATTTATACACCTCAGTGACTGGAAGGCACATTCTTTAATGTGCTGGCAACCATAGAGTTGTAGCAATAAGACATACTAGCAAAACTGATGGGGGAAGGTGGCAGAGTGGGATGGCATTATTTTAAGGTTACCAGATTTTTTTCAATGAATCCAGGGACACTTTTCAACTTCAATGGATTCTGTATGGGGATTGATTTGTAAATCCGGGGACTGTCCCAGGGAAACGGGGACATATGGTAACCTTACATTATTTGGGATATCTGACTTTGAGTTAAATAAGCACCAGAAGTATCAGTGACCGTTTCACAATTCTTACAAGCTGCACCAAATACATAGGCCCAAACTTTTTAAGCAGTTTGGGAGGTGGGGAGCTAAACAGGTCTGCAAAATCTTACAAGGACAATGTTCTTCAAAGTGTTCAGAGATAAGAAAAGTTCCAAATGGTGCTGTTACAGAATGCCATCCACTGCAGACTATTTGGTCTCTGTACTAGTTCATCTGTGCTGTGCAGCTACCATTTTGTTCCGTATTGTCTGTGGAATGCCAGCACAGAAGGCCAGTGGCACACCATCTGTTGCAGGTTTTCTTCTGAACATTTCCCCCTAACGTACATAACGGGTTTAAAAAAACAACAACACCCTAAACAAAACAAAGATTCTCTTTTGTTATGCTTAATCTTAATATGGAAAGGAAGCATGACCACAAACAATTTGAGGATTACAGTTCCCAGCACACCAGGCTCTTTGTGGAACAAAGTGATTTGTTATTTCCTCTATCATGGGACTTTCCATTTTAATGTCAATCGGAATCTGCCAAAAGTGCTTGTTGTACCGTGCAAGATACCTGCCCTGTTGCTTTATTATCAGCAAGCCTGGAAACAAACAAAAGTTGTTTCCTTCAAATTTCCACCTGTGGGACCACTACCTTAACTTCTGTCAAGGTTACATTCATTTTAAAATAGCCTAGAACCATGTTTCTTGGAAATAATATAGAATAGGAAAACACTGTCCTTATCATCTAGTCTGGAAAGAACACCTGAAAACCTTTCAAAAGAACATTGACTCTTGGTGGTTCCTAGTATTTCTTCCTCTTTAAAAATGAGCCTACAATTTATTTTTGCATGCTTTCAGCCTATGATGCTGTATTGATTTCTCCCTCCCCTAGCGCAGTAGCTGTCAAGGGCTGCAATTATAATCCTCCTCCTTTTCACTTCTGGCGCTTCTCCTCAGGTGAGGATCAATTATCAAGTAGGGGTGTGCACTGATCACAATATTTGGTTTGCACCCCGAGTTTAGATCTTGGAAAACAGCCTGATTTGGCCTGGAGCAGTTTGGAGGCTGTCTAGTCTGACTTGGGTCTGAGTCAACTTCACGTACCCACTTCCATCTTGTTATAACTGGGTGTCATTTGCAAGTGTCGTAGTTCCTCCACAGTGGACAGATCTTCCAATTTACAGGCAAGTAAGCCCAAGGGCTTTTATTCTGGACACCTTTAAATTTTGGTTTTATTTTTTTAATTTCAAAAGGCAAATAGCTTGTGAGCAATGGGCTTTGGTCTATGAAAGCATCTGCCAAAATAATTAAATAAACCTGGGATGGTTTAAATAATTTCTGATGCCCTGCCTCTCCCATGGTTAGGTTGTTTAGAAAGCCTGCCTTAACTTTCTGTTTCTCTGCTGTGTATGATACATAGTCAAGAATGGATCACGATGTTAGAATAATTAGGCCGATTGAGAAATCGAGAATCGAGAATACAGGATTAACCTCTATTCCTATCAGTAATGAACTCACAGGATTTGTTGCAGTCCATTCCAATCCAGACATAGTTCTCTGCCAATTTGCAATTCTGTTTCTTCATCTCTCTGTCAATGTTCATATTTTTCTCACAAATACGATGTGCAGGAAACATTTATTTTTAACTGAATGTGCTACATATAGAGGAGCACTGTAATTGCTTCAGCCTGATGTAATTAGAATGGGGGTCATACTAGATGTGCTGCCATTCGCACACTTAGCAATTGTGGGATTTTTTTTGTTTTTGTAGAACAGGCATGAGGGACCCATTCAGGACCACAGTGGAAGGCAGAGGGTTAAAGCCCCCTAAGTACACATGGTCCTGATCCAGATAGGGAGCTCCATGCCTACTGTTTACTAAATTAAAGATAAAAAAACAAATCATGTTATTGCTAATTGTGTCCTGTCTGGTTTGCTCCTCATACAGTAGTACTAAGAACTAATTATTTACAGTCATGGATGAACAGTGGGTCATACTTTATTTCATTCGTTCTCCTGATCTTTTCAGGAGAAAAAGTCACTATTGTGTTTGGCATTAACATTTATAGTGGTACCTCGGGTTAAGTACTTAATTCGTTCTGGAGGTCCGTTCTTAACCTGAAACTGTTCTTAACCTGAAGCACCACTTTAGCTAAAGGGGCCTCCCGCTGCCGCCGCACTGCCGGAACACTATTTCTGTTCTCATCCTGAAGCAAAGTTCTTAACCCGAGGTACTATTTCTGGGTTAGCGGAGCCTGTAACCTGAAGCATATGTAACCTGAAGCGTATGTAACCCGAGGTACCACTGTACAAGCAAACTTCGGGAGTATGAATAATGTGTTTGTGGGGTCATTTTCTAATACATGTTGCTGCAGCAAGTTGAGACATAGGACAAGGGATTAAAGGCCCAGACTGAGCAGTGTGTGTGTGTGTGTGTGTGTGTGTGTGTGTGTGTGTGTGTTTATCCTAAGAAAAACTTGTCAGAGGACCACTTTGTATCACAAAATATTTTCTTTGTTCAGAAAGAAAAGAAACCAAATATATGATAAATGGCATGTGCAAGGAACTAAAACCAGGAGTCCTATTGCAGAGGTTGGACTAGATGGCCCTTGGCACCCTCTGGTTCTATGGTCAGGTACCAATCTCCAGTTCACCCCACCACTGGGCACTGCAGGCAGTTTGAACTGGGATGCTAACACAGACACAAATTTCCTTCTGGACCTGGATTTCTGATGATCCTAAAGAACCAATATAATGTCACTTCCTTTTATATAGTTTCAAGATCCATTGCCCCACTCCCTTGTTCTTGGCAACTCATCACTGAAGAAGGCTACCACCCAGACTATCTGGACAGGTTCCTTCCCTGTCCACCTTTTTGCCACCTTTGCCCCAGGTACTTGTCGCCTTTACCTTCACTTGGATCTTGGGATCCCGGCAGGGAAGGGGCAGGATGGAAATCTAGGCATGCCTCTTGACTGTCGATACTTTGTGTGAGCAATTCAAAGCACATTCCGGGACATTTAAAGTGAATTAAAGCACTCTTTCAATCTTGTGCAACAAATCCACTTAGGAAAGTGACCCGAAAATGCATTGAAAAGTATGGAATGAATGGTTAGTGCAAGACTTATAAATACCCAGTAAACAAATCAGGATAAGCACGCATTTTGGTTTAACCTTCCCACAAACAAATTGGAACAAATGTTGTATAAAGACCACATACATATAATCTAACCTCTGTGTAAGCAAATTGGGATGAATGCTAAATATATAGGTCATCTGGAGAAGTCCTAAATGAGTGTTTAGTAGTTTCTTATAGCCTCAGCTTCCTGTTTTAATTTTATTTTAAGAAGTTTTGCCTAAAAGTTAAACTAGATCAGCTAGATCTAATTAGCATGCTACAGTCCTCAACAGCTGGTTTTCCTTCCCTCCAGTCACTGAAGAAAAAAAAATATGATGTCTTCTTTTAAATCTATTCACATTGCTAACTTGTTCATTTCCCCCATCTGTTCTTCCTTTCAGCAACATGGAATTGTCCCTCCCCATAAATCCTTTATTTTAGTTTATTATTTTAAGCAGCACCGTGCAGTCACTGGAATAGGGGAACTAGGCTAAATATTCCCCTGGTACCTTCTTCCCAAAGCCCAGGAAGCTTCTGCCTGGCTTAGGGAGGGAGGCGCGATGCTCACGTGTGTGATGTCACGCACATGTCTGCCCCCACCCCCATCACCCTCATAAGCTGGTGTCTCTGGCCCTAACTTTTCCCCTATGAAAAATTTCACTGCAGGACACGGATTTAAAGATGTGTTTTTAAGGCATTCATTGACCACCACACCCGAGCGTTATGGTATGACCGTTAACATCTAATTAAAATGTGCTGTGGCAAAAAGATTCATTACAGATATATATTTTAAATGAATGTAAGATCCTAGAGTCACTCACACTTTTAATTCCTAATTATTTGGAGAACAGGCACGTGATACATCTCCCTGTGATTCAGAATGCATAGAAATAAAAGGCATCTACTGTGTGTGTGTGTGTGTGTGTGTGTGTGTACACAAACACACACACACACACAGAGAGAGAGAGAGAGAGAGAGAGAGAGAGAGAGAGAGAATGAATGAATGATGGAGAATTGGTAGGTTTCAAACACTGCCACTGTTTGTGGAGGCTGGACATCATGAACAAACAGTGTACTCTTTGGCTAGATCAGTCCCTTCCCAGCCTAGACCCCCACCCACCCACCCCCATAGATGGCGCTTATGATGAGGGCAACCGTTGGAGTTTCTGAGCAACTAGCATGCTGCCTCTGATTCTGGAGGTAGTATATGGCTATCATGACTGGTTGCCATTGAGATCCTTGCCCTCCATGATTTGCCAGCCATGACTGTATAAAAGCTAGTTTTTGAGCGGACTTTTCTGGGGCAGTGGCTAGGCAGGTGCACAAGAACTTCACACAAAGCGTGTTCTCCCTAACCAGAGAGCACGGGTTGCGGTTGGGGAAACATGCCACCTTGCCATGACTAGGCAGTTTCGAGGAAAACCCAAGCCTGCTAAAGGGTTAATATTGGGTTGCTGGGGATTTCTGTATGTTGCAAAATCCAGAGGAGGGGTTTGAGTCTATAAATATAGGGAGCCAGGGGTTGGGCTTCCTCTTGGCCGTTTGCTTTCGGATCAGGAGCCACGCTGAGACGGTTGTATGGTTTTCTACTTTCGTTTTCGCTGGGCCTGGTTTAGATTGCTGTTCCATTCCCCCCCCCTTTTTCCTTAATTGCTTCGTAATTGATCCTTCCCCCCCCATCCTCCATCCTCGGTGTCCTCCCCATCCTCGCCTAACCCCTATCCTTCAATTTTGGGTCCCTTCTGAATTTAAAGAAGAAAAGAGAAGAAGGGGCCTATCGCCAAGGCCAGAGGGTGGGTCCCCCCCCCGGCCTGCCGGGCCCTGCTTCGGGCTAGGGCATCGGAGGCTTTTCACCCAAGTCGGGGTGCCCGCTGCCGGCTGCCCGCTGCCGCCGGGGCCCGGTATTTAAACAATTTCCCCCTCACCGCTCCACCCCCGCTGGAGGACCGTTCGCGGGCCTCACGGGCATAGCGTCGGTCCTCGGGGGATCCGGAGCCCATCCCACTCCCCTTTAAATAAAACATCTCCCCCCCCACGCTGGTATTTACCTTTTTCCGGCTTCTGAGGCGGCGGAGCGACGGGGTATCTTCTCGGCCGTTACAGCGGCCGAGGCAGCAGGCTCCGGCAAAAGGCGCTTCTAGCCGGCGCGACGATTTCGAGGGCTTAGGCCTCCTGGTTCCCCAGCTCCCCTCGCCGATTGGAAGGCCGCTCAGCGCGAGCGGCGCGGGAGAGCGGGGCGGCCGTTCGGCTCCGGCGGCGGCAGCGCTGCGGAGCCGGCGCGACAGGGCTGGGGCTGGGCCGCATCGTGCTTCGGCTCCCCTCTTCTCCCGCGGGGCGAACCAGTGGCCGCTTTCCCGGGACCGGGAGTGGCGGCCTGCGCCTCGGCCTGTTATTTGAATAAATTAGTGGCACGCCACCGCGAGAAGAGAATTCCTCGTGGGGGCTGTATCGTCCTTTTGACTGCCCCCCCCAGTGGGCGAATCAGGATTTACAGTAAGGTTAGCTGCCAGGAGCTCAGGAGCTCCCCCTGGTGGCTCAACGCAGAGCTGCTCCTGCTTGTGCGGCCTGGCGCTGTTGAGCGCCACCTGCTGGCAGAAAGTGGTAGTGCACTCAATTAATTGGTGGTTTTCTTTATCATTCACTGAGTAAGCACATAGATGATAATACTTTAATAACAATAATAATAATAATAATAATCGGATAAATAATTAAATACTGAAATTAATAATAATTGGATAGATAATTAAATAGATAGATAGATAGATAGATAGATAGTTGAGGTTCCCCGTAAGGACAGTGGTAGCTAGTTTTAACTTGCTCTTCTGCTAATATTGGAGAATAGTATTGACTTCTGCAATTTAATATTGGTGTCCGTCGGTGACGCCGGGCCTGCGGCAATTGTTAATTCTCATTTGATTCTTATAGCAGGTATGGCTCCTAAGAAAGTAGCTGCTCGTCCCGGCTCGGCTCCTGTTGCAAAACGGCCTATTAGAGGTCCATCACAGGCGCTTCGTTCTCCCGCCCCGAGTCAACCGGCGGGACGGGTGCAAACATTGGTGGAAAGCATGGCTGGCAACCCAGTAGCTTTGTCTCGCTTCGCAGCACAGATGGATGGTCTCCTTCAAAGTTGCTCTGTTCAGCCTGCTACGTCTGGAAGGCACCCCCGTCCAGTGGCAGCGTCGTCTCCAGCATCACCGTCCTCTAGTGAAGATGGTAGAGACGGATCATTTGGGGGTTTGATAAATGATTCCCAACTAGCCCAGCCCCTCGACTTACCTGCTGCTCGTGGCCGTTCGCGGAGACCTCGTCGTTCCTCCAGGCGGGCTGGGGGAGGCCGAAACCTTTCAGCACCTTCCGCACGCCGAAGTACGCGCATCCGACCCTCGGTTGAGGCGGCGTCAGGTTCAGGCCTCTCACTTGTTGTTGCTTCCCCATCAGCTCCGGGCACATCACAGCAGAGCCCTGCTTCTGAGTCTTCCATCGAGGACAGCTTGCCGGTTCCCGCTAGGAAGTCTTCGGGCGGAAAGCGTCGCCGCAGAAGGTCTTCCCGGAAGCACGCCAAGCGAAGGAGAGGCGAATCATCTTCCTCATATACTGGTACGTCATCTTCCAGTTCTGATGAGGAGTCTGGCGATGCTAGGGAACTTTATTGGGGTTACGGAGAATCGGCCTCGGGACTGCCTCGGTGGGCTTGGGATCGGAGGGCCAACACGCACCGCGCAAGGTACGGGGCGGTACAAGAATGCAGGGATGGCGTGTTGGTACCCGACGTTAAAGTCTCTACCAATTCCGCTAGGGACATTATCCCGGGTTTGCATTTGTCAACTAAACTTCGGTCCAGGATTTTGAATGGCCGTTATGTGGACATTTTCAAATTGGCCCCTCCATCGGAGGACCAGGAGGGAGGGAAGTCGCTTAAGAAACGCCAGGGCACTCCCTCAGTGGACAGGACTTTTGAGCATTGGCTCGATTGTTTCCAGGTCTTCGCTGGCATAGTGGTGGCAGCTTACCCTCGGAGGTCTCTTCATTTGGTAGTTTACTTGTCTATTGTTCGCTCCGCTTTCACCAAAGCTGGTGAAAGAGCTGCGATAAAATATGATGAGAACTTCAGGCGCCACGCCGCTAGGATTCCCTCGGCGAGATGGGATCGTAAGGATCTCGATGTGTGGACCACCCACGTAGCTCCACTCATCGATAAGAAGGCGCCGGAGCAACAGAAGACGAGGACTGGGACATTCAGGTCTAATCGCCGTTTCCCATGCTGGGATTACAATAAGGGTTCCTGTCAGCGTCAGGGGTGTAGGTACGCCCACATTTGTGAGAAATGTAATGGTTCGCATCCCGCTTCCTCTTGTTTTGGCAATCGGCGGCCCTTTCGTGGCGGAAAAGGGGGTTCTCAGCAAACCCCCAAGCAAGGCACCCCTCTCGCCCCTGCCTCAGGCGCGGGAAAATGAGCTTTTGTCTACCATGGCTCATACCCCTGTGCGGCTGCCGGCCCTGCAACTTTGGTTGCAGTCTTATCCTGATAGGACGGCTGCAGGTTATTTGAGGGATGGTTTTTCTGTTGGTTTCCGGATTCCGGTAGCCATGCCCCCCGTGGCACGGAACCCGTCTAATCAAAAATCGATTCGTGAGCTTCCTGATGTGGCTCGCAAAAAGATCGCGAAAGAGCTGGCCTTCCATCGGATGGCCGGTCCTTTTGATGTCCCTCCTTTTCATAACCTGCATGTATCCCCATTGGGTATTGTCCCAAAGAAGGCTCCGGGTGAATTTCGTTTAATTCATAATTTGTCACACCCCAGGGGTACTTCAGTTAATGACGTTATCCCCCCGGAGCTTTGCTCCGTGAAGTATGCATCTCTTGATCATGCGATCAAGATGATTAGGAAGTTCGGCCATGCCGCCCTATTGGCGAAATGCGATATCGAGTCAGCATTCCGCCTTCTCCCAATTCATCCGGATGATTTTTGGTTACTGGGTTTTCAGTTTGAGGGCAAGTATTACTTTGACAAATCTATGCCTATGGGTTGTTCAATAGCCTGCGCTGCTTTTGAATCATTTAGTACCTTTCTGGAGTGGGCCCTTAAATTTAAAACAGGATTGGGCGGGGTCACGCATTATTTGGATGATTTTTTATTGGCCTCAGCACATGATACTGGGGAGTGCTCGGTGTTGCTGCAGGCCTTTGCTGACCTTACGCAGGAGCTGGGGGTTCCGCTTGCTGCGGAAAAGACCGAGGGTCCAGCTACTCAGCTTACGTATTTGGGTATCCTGTTGGATACGGTTGCCCAGACTTCTAGTTTGCCATTGGACAAGCTAGTAGCCTTGAAGAAGGTCATAGAGGAACTGCTCCCTTTGAGGAAAGTATCTCTTTTACAAATTCAGTCATTGTTGGGGCATCTGAATTTCGCGTGCAGGGTAGTGGCGCCTGGACGCCCTTTTTGTTCGCGCCTGGCTCGCCTCTCTGTGGGATTGAGGGCCCCTCATCATAGGGTACGCCTCTCTAAGGAGGTGAGAGCCGATCTTTCCATATGGCTGGAATTCCTGGAGGAATTCAATGGGGTGTCGTTATGGCAAGACACTTTAAATTTACAAAATGATTTTCAGGTGCATTCGGATGCTGCAGGTTCCCTGGGTTTTGGCCTTTACTGGAAGGGGCGGTGGTGCGCTGAGCGTTGGCCGTCTGAGTGGCAGGGAGGAGAGATTACACGGGACCTAACATTTCTCAAGTTTTTTCCCATTGCAGTGGCTGTGCATTTGTGGGTCGAGGAATTCAGGAACCGTCGTGTCTGCTTCTGGACCGATAATCAGGCGGTGGTGAACGTGCTGGCGAAGCTGTCATCACGCTCTCCCAGGGTGTCTGCCTTAATGCGGGCCTTTGTGTTGCATTGTTTACGTCATAATATAGTGTTTTCTGCACGTTTTATTCCTGGGGTGTCTAACGAAATTGCTGATGCTCTGTCCCGTTTTCAGATGGAGCGGTTCAGACTTCTGGTTCCAGAGGCACGGATACGTCCGGAATATTTCCCGGATCATCTCTGGAACCTTGGCAGCAATTAGTTTTGCAGGGAGTAGCGGCTTCGGTTTCTCCTTCTACCCTTAGATCTTACACAAAGGCTTGGACTGATTTTTTGACATTTATGCACCAGTCATCCACTAACTTGGAGGTTGTTCCCCCCACATCCTCGCAGGTGTTGAGTTTTTTGGCGCATTTATTTCAGCTAGGGCGGGCAGCGAAAACTATTAAGATACAGGCGGCTGCCATATCCTTTTTCTGCAAGACATTTTATGATAAGGACCCTTGTGCGAGGTTTCTTGTGCGCAGGGCCCTCGAGGGTTGGGGCAGACTTCGTCCGCCCCAACCATCCTCTCGGTGCCCCATTTCCTTTGATTTGCTGAGTAAGATGCGCAGGAGGCTGCGGGTGGTGTGCTGGTCGAGGTACGAAGCTTGCCTTTTTTCGGCTGCCTTCTCTATCGCCTTTTTTGGAGCTCTTAGAGTGGGTGAGCTGGTGCTGGAAGAGGGCAGAGATGGTCGTTCCAGGGGCCTTTTGCTCAGGGACGTCCAGCTGACTCCCGCAGAATTGAAAATCACAGTCAGAAATTCTAAGACTGATCAGAGGGGTAGGGGTGCCGTCATTCGTCTCCCTGCTACGGGTGAGGCAGGCCCTTGCCCTGTGAAGGATGTCAGTAAGTACTTAGCAGTACGCGCCTCGGGCGATGGGCCTCTGCTTAGACATGAAGATAGATCGCCCCTAACGAGGCGCCAGTTTGCACAGGTGATGCGTAAAGTGATTGTTGCTTGTGACGGCACGTCCGAGGGTTTCGCCCCTCATTCCTTCAGGATTGGGGCTGCAACAACGGCTGCTCATTGGGGTTTATCAGCCGCTAGGATAAAGGATTTGGGGCGTTGGAAGTCGAATGCCTTTCGGGGCTATGTTCGTTAGTGCTTGCGGAAGCTTATAATGTTGTTTTTGTTTATCTCAGGTCTGGCGGCTGTTCGCATCTGGTTGGTGGGGCACAGCATCATCCATTGGGCTGGTATCGCAGCGCGGCAGTCCAGGCTGGGTCCTGGTCTCGGCTTCCCTCCACATGTGCGGCTGTCATGGCTGTCCAGACGGGGAATGCGCTGGTCAGAGTTCCTGCCAAGGATTCGGAGGCAGTTGCTCTTGGAAGGGCCGCCCACGGCTATTGTGGTGCAGCTGGGTGAGAACGACCTAGTATCCGTGGACTGTCGTTCACTTCGTGCTGCAATTCTGAGTGACTTGGAGATGCTGCGATCCTTGGTGCCGTCAGCTAAGATATTTTGGTCTAAGCTATTGCAACGCCGTATTTGGTTGGGCAGTCATTGCCCGGCAGCCACAGAAAGGGCCAGAAAACGCATCAATTCTGCGGTGGCTAAGAAGGTTTTTGAGTTGGATGGTGATGTGATTTCCCATCCGGAGATATTGTTTCATGCGACGCCCCTTTTTAGGGCTGATGGGGTGCACCTTTCTGCCTCTGGGAACGAGGCTTGGCTAGGTGCAGTGGTGGCTAAGCTTAGGGCTTGGCTGGGGTTGTGAGTGGTTTGGCGGTGAGCTGGAGGCTCCATGGCGGTTAGGCATTGGTTAAGGTGGTTCTTGGAGGGGTAAGTGCCTACCCCTCCAAATGATGCGAAGGGAATTCCGTTAAAGGAATCCAGGGGCTTGCCATTCTTTTCGTCCTTGTCCCTGGCATCAGACTTGGGCCGTGCAAGCCCCAAAGGAACATGAGGGTGAGTAGTGAGGGACTGATGCCCAGCTTCATTTGCTCACCCAATACTTGTTTCCCACTAAGGCTTCCGCTGGTGTCCGGAATGCCTCTGGCTTCCGCTGGTGTCCGGAATGTCAGCTCTGTCCCTGAGGGCATGGACAGATAGTCATAACCAATGCCTAAGCAACCACTCACGTATTTTGTATTTGAATAAAGTTGTGGCCAAAATTATGCCAAAAACCCAAACAAAAATTGATGTGTGAAGTGTGAATTTTTTGGGGGTGGCAACTGTGGGACTCAACACGCAAAGCGTGTTCTCCCTAACCAGAGAGCACGGGTTGCGGTTGGGGAAACATGCCACCTTGCCATGACTAGGCAGTTTCGAGGAAAACCCAAGCCTGCTAAAGGGTTAATATTGGGTTGCTGGGGATTTCTGTATGTTGCAAAATCCAGAGGAGGGGTTTGAGTCTATAAATATAGGGAGCCAGGGGTTGGGCTTCCTCTTGGCCGTTTGCTTTCGGATCACCCGCCCTCCCTCCCTTTAATAGGAGGTTTTTCCTGATCGCTTGACCTTGCTATGCCTGTCATGGTGTCGCTTGCCTTGGTGCGGGGGCACAGTAGGAATTTTGCCATTGGCTGATTGGCTGGTGCCATTGGTTTTCGCCTACTGCGTAGCAAATCGTCACAACTTGTAAGGTTGGCGGTTAGGCATTGGTTAAGGTGGTTCTTGGAGGGGTAAGTGCCTACCCCTCCAAATGATGCGAAGGGAATTCCGTTAAAGGAATCCAGGGGCTTGCCATTCTTTTCGTCCTTGTCCCTGGCATCGGACTTGGGCCGTGCAAGCCCCAAAGGAACATGAGGGTGAGTAGTGAGGGACTGATGCCCAGCTTCATTTGCTCACCCAATACTTGTTTCCCACTAAGGCTTCCGCTGGTGTCCGGAATGCCTCTGGCTTCCGCTGGTGTCCGGAATGTCAGCTCTGTCCCTGAGGGCATGGACAGATAGTCATAACCAATGCCTAAGCAACCACTCACGTATTTTGTATTTGAATAAAGTTGTGGCCAAAATTATGCCAAAAACCCAAACAAAAATTGATGTGTGAAGTGTGAATTTTTTGGGGGTGGCAACTGTGGGACTCAACACGCAACTCACAATTTCCCTGATCTACCTGGGTGTGCACACAGCAGTGGGAACTATGTACATAGAATCCTTTTTATAAAGTATTACCAACCAGCTTTATTGAGTGGAGAGAAGAAGAATGACAGAATCCAACCGACATCTGCCCCTTGAGGGAGGAGCCCAATTGCAAACTCTTCATGAAATGGGCTGCAGCCCATGAAAACTTATGCTATAAAAGATTTGTTAGTGTGTAAGCGGCCACAAAACTCTTGGTTGATAAGAGAGAGGAACTGCTCATGTAGTGTGCTAGGAAATAGACAAGGAAGGCTACATTTGCATGCAAAGTGCCCCCCCATGTTGCATCAGGGTGTTTGTACCCTGTTCTAAGTCCTTACAGACACCGCCCCATTGCCTCACTTCAAAACATTCCCATGGTTATGCCAGTCTCAACATCCCTGCCCCCACCCCTACATACAAGGAGGGCTAAAGTCTGAGATGGGTGAAACTATAGGGAATATACATGCATGCAGGGCCGGATTTAGGTTTGATGAGGCCCTAAACTACTGAAGGTAATGGGGTCCTTTATATGTCCAGCTGTCCTTTGTCAACAACACATTGCCGCTGTTTTTTTGTTGAATATATGCCATATGGTAATTTATGTAACTAATAGGTATCTAAAGCCATTTCATTTCTTCCTTATCTTATATTTTGGAAATGTACATCCAGGTTTTTTTCCCTTTAATTTTTTTGGAGGCCCCCAAGAGAGTGGGGCCCTAAGCTATAGCTTGTTTAGCTTATACAGTGGTACCTCAGGTGAAGTACTTAATTCGTTCCGGAGGTCCGTTCTTAACCTGAAAGTGTTCTTAACCTGAAGCACCACTTTAGCTAATGGGGCCTCCCGCTGCCGCTGCACTGCCGGAGCACGATTTCTGTTCTCATCCTGAAGCAAAGTTCTTAACCTGAGGTAATATTTCTGGGTTTTCGGAGTCTGTAACCTGAAGCGTATGTAACCCAAGGTACCACTGTACATAAATCTGGCACTGCATGCATGTGAGATTGAAGGAGACAAGCCTCTTTGTTCTGAGCAAATCTGATGTGGTGCTTCAAAGTTACATATCATCTAATGCAAAATTAGGACTCCTGCACTACCATAAACCCTCTTTCCACATTTAATACAACCGTGCAGAATCACTGTGGTAAGATGGAGGACTTGTGCCTGCCCTGTCTAATCTGATATCTGACTCATCAAAATGTGTTGCGTGTAATAGGGAAGTGCATAGAGTCCGGTGTTCATGGTTCTTAGTGTGCCTCATTTATGGAGGTAAGGTGGGTCCAGGATAGGGCAGGCAGTTGAATGAGTTTCAAGCCTGAGATTAGGGCAGGGAAGGGGCCTGGTGCTGCTTCTCTGACTCATGTTGCTTCTATGCAGTTGGACAACATGTAGGCAGGCACATTCCATTGCTCTGAGTTTATTGGGGATTGCAAGCAGACAGATCCATTTCTATGCAGCGACACCCCATTGCTTCAGACAAAACTTGTTCTTTAAAGATTCTTTTCCAAAAATTAAAGCTATTTAATGGGAAGCATGGCTTTCTTCTCCCCAGCATAAAATCTCTCATTTATAGCAGCAAACATATGCACCTGCCAAAGTGCTGTATTTTATTAATGCCATGACCTCTGGGCCACTCTTTTCCTGAGAATATGTATGCTGGCTTTTTAAAATGTTGCTTCAGAGCTATGACATGGATTGATGCCCAGGGGAACAGCTATTTGACTTTCATTCCTCTTCTTTGGAGCAGACATTATACACCATCCATCATGATCAGTGTCAGAAGCTGTATCAGCAGCAGAAGCATCATGTTTACAGATGGCATACGCATGTTTACCTTGGAGTTGGGGGCTATAGGTCCCTGGTATGCAGAGTTGGCTTCTGGTTTGTTTTTGGTTTTTTAAAATGTTGCTCTGGAATGTTTTTCTTAGTTCATTAAGCTATTCCCTAAGCTGGGCATGTATTTATTTATTTGAAATATTTATATACCACCTCTCTTTAAGGTAATAGCAAGGTTAAAGGTAAAAGGACCCCTGACAGTTAAGTCAAATTGCGAACAACTCTAGGGTTGAGGCGCTCATCTCACTTTACAGGCCGAGGGAGCCGGTGTTTGTCCGCTCCGCAGACAGTTTTTCCAGGTCATGTGGCCAGCATGACTAAGCCGCTTCTGGCGCAATGGAACACTGACACCAGAGCAGCGCATGGAAACACCGTTTACCTTCCCACCAGATTACCTATTAATCTACTTGCAGTTTTGGTGTGCTTTCAAACTGCTAGGTTGGCAGGAGCTGGGACAGAGCAACGGGAGCTCACCCCGTCGCAGGGATTCGAACCACCCACCTTCTGATTGGCAAGCCCTAGGCTCTGTGGTTTGGACCACAGTGCCAGCTGCATCCCAATAGCAAGGTAGTGCACACAAAAAACAATTCAGTACAAAAAATCAACCCAAAATACAATAAAAACGACACATCCCAGTTACACTAAAAGGGAAGCATTCAACTGCTATCAGAGGTGAGTTTCGTGCCTGTTGTTGTCTGGACTGTTTCACTGTCCAGAGTTTTTGAGAGCATAAGCATAAGCTCCATAGCACCAAGAGGACACTTTAGAAAGCATGGGGTTTAACATATGGACTCTCCCTCACCACTGTTGCCTCTGCATTTATTGTAAAGTAATACTCTTTCATCAGCGCTTTCTGTTTAGCATTGATATAAAAAGTATCAATAAAAAGTAGGAGTGTGCATCAAGTTTAGATGAATCCTGAGGCAAATAGGGGCAGAGGGGGGTGGACTCAGAGGGATTTGTGGCCTGTCAGGTGCAAGGTGAGATTTCTCTCTAAGGTGGCACCAATCACAGCAGAATTCACCGTGCAACTGACTGATTTTTTTCTCATAGTTACCAGTTGGCATCTGAACTGTCTTCACCTTAGAGAGTGAAGGGAAATTGTTGTGGGATGCACTCACGGTGGGGCATGGGGAATCAGTTCTTGGGAGGAAATGGGAGCCAGTATAGGAGCCACTGGATGGAGAAATGATGGACTCCACTGGCAAGGAGGTATTGGTGAGAGAGGCAAGTAAGAGTCAAGTCTCTCTCTCTGTGGGTGCTTAAGCTATAGACTTCCAGTACAGAAGTTGAAGTCCATTATCCAAAACGAAGCTTCTTTTCTTCATTCTATCTGGTGTAGTATGATAATAACGAAGCCCTTCATTAATCTTGTTGAAATAATTTTAAAATCAAAAGAACATGAGGCTACTTAAAGGCAAACCCTGGGAGAAATCATTGTTGCTTTGTCACTTGTCATATGGAATCGATATTATAATTGCATTCTTAAGTATGATCATCAATCACAGTGCCAGCACAATGCCTGGTGTGGATGGTGCTACATTGCATATTTGTGTTGTTAATCTTACTTTGCTCTGCTTTGCTTTTAAGGGCGGGGGGGAAATGGATGAAAGCATGAAGGGCCAGGACAGAATCCGAAGGTCATGGATCGATACTGCTTTCTTCAGAAAGGACTCTGCATTCTTTACAGTTCTAACAAAAAATCTGAAGTGTTCAAAAGTTTAGCAAATGACTAAACATAACAGGAAGTGTTTTGATAATTGCTGTATTATTTATTTATTTAGGATGGCGTACAACATGTTATTTAATTATTATTTGCAACAACAACACAAGTCTGTATTTCTTACTACTGTTGCACTATCTAATATCCTCAACAGATTCTCCAACAGTCTGCAGGTGAGATTGCAACTCAGGGCTACTTAAGAAATGAAGAGTCAAGAAACATAAGCGAAGTACATGTTAGAAGTCCCGCTGGTCAATCAAAACATTTACTGCTGAAGAAACAGACAGTACAATACTGCTTTGGCACCCACAACAGTATATTTGTGGGACTGGTCCCCCATAAAGTCAGTGGGCAAAGTTGAAGTCCTACATTGTGGGCACCCACAATCTTCGGCACGAGATGGCACCTATGGTAGCTACCCACCAGCCACCTCACTTTCTGAATGTTTCAATGCAGTTCTCAGCTCCAAAAACTGGACTTCCTTTTAAAAATGTGTACATATTTAGAAATGGGGCATATCGGAAATATGGCCTATACCCAGGAGCTTTCACTTTTCCTGACAACTCAGAAAGTGGGGCAAGCAGAAGTCTAGTCATGAGGGGAGAGATGGTTTTTAATGGGTGAAGGAACCAGTTTTTGTTTCTGATAAGCAAAACTCTGTTATTATTTCCTGTTTTCTTGGCAGATACAACCATATACCTCTGAGAATTCCTGCACTTTAAAAGATGGGCTCTGAAGAAGTCAAGTTGTTGCTTCCTTTCAAAGGAAGTTATGTCAAGTCAGGGACAAGCTGCATATTGATTCCACTTAACAGAGTTATACTCTGTCTGTCTACTGGGAAAAGAATCCACTTGAGGCCTCAGCCCCTTAGGGGAAAGGAAGCGCTGAGTATCTGTAACATCATTTTGATACCTTGCCTCAGGGACCACAAATTTGAAGCAAGAGGCTTATCTTTTACTAGCACAGCATGCAGTTCAAAGAAGAAACAGAGGTCATACAACACAGCAGCAGCAAGTTTATCAAAATATAGGCCAGGACTAATTAGGCGACCATCTTTTCTTCTGGGGATTTGCATATTCAGAAAGCTCCTGAGTCCCTCCTAATGTCTAGGGAAGAAGGATTTCAGTCAACTCAGAGCTATGGCTGCCAAGAGGAGCAGTAAATCTGTCTGGGAACTCACAGGCAGTGTACACCCCTCTAGGTCTGATAGATCCATCAAGATAACACTTCATCATACAAAGCATTAGAATACCCTGAGCTTGCCACTACACCAGTGCCATTCAGGTAAGAAACCAGTCTTGGGAGAGCAGCTCTCTGACTCCACCTCACCATGTAAAGCACAACCAATGTACATTTAAAGCACATGCCTTCCCCCAAGATTCTTGGGAACTGTTGTTTTCTCTATAGAGCTCTAGTACACAGCAGACTTAACAAGCTACAGTTCTTAACAAACAACAATACCAGAATTCTTTTGGGGATGTCATGTGCCTAAAAGTACATTGAAATGCTTTCCATGTGTGGCATGAATCTGCCCAAAGTGACCAGGAGGAATTCAGTGTTGCGCTAAAGCAATTGTTCCATCAAGGCAAGCATTCTGAACCTCCCAGAGCCAATCTCAGCTGGACAGGGCATACCCTCCAACATTTCTCTGATGAAAATAGGGACACCCCGTTCCATAATGATAATTTTACTATTTATACCCCACACATCTTTCCGGGTGGCCCCAGCCACTCTGGGCAGCTTCCAACATATATAACAACATAGTAAAACATTAAACATTTTTTTAAAAACCACCTCCCTATACAGTATTACCTTCAGACGGCTCGGGGGATGGATAACTCCATATCCTCCAACATTTCTCCAATGAAAATAGGGACATCCTAAGGAAAAGTGGGACATTCCAGTATCAAATCAGAAACTAGGATGGTTTCTCTAAATCAGGGATGTCCCTGGAAAATAGGGACACTTGGAGGGTCTGACAGGGATCCATGGAGAGGGAGGAAAGGAACAGGTATCTCATTGTGCAAGTGGACATCCTTACTGAGGGCTTCTGTTGATGGGATTCATTAGCTGAATCCCACCCATCCTCTCTGCTCTTCAGAAACTGGTCCCTGAAGAACAGAGAGCTCAGCTTCCCTTCCCTTTGCAGCACAGTGAATTGTTTGGTTATTGGCACCAGTAATTGGGGCTACGAGGTCATGACTCTTGTCTTTGATGGCCATGGGTTCGTCATCCTTGCAAAAGACCATGGGGGTGGGTTTACATATGGGAGATCATAGAATCATAGAATCATAGAATCATAGAGTTGGAAGAGACCACAAGAGCCATCGAGTCCAACCCCCTGCCAAGCAGGAAACACCATCGGAGCACTCCTGACATATGGTTGTCAAGCTTCTGCTTAAAGACCTCCAAAGAAGGAGACTCCACCACACTCCTTGGCAGCAAATTCCACTGTCGAACAGCTCTCACTGTCAGGAAGTTCTTCCTAATGTTTAGGTGGAATCTTTTTTCTTGTAGTTTGGAACCATTGCTCCGTGTCCGCTTCTCTGGAGCAGCAGAAAACAACCTTTCTCCCTCCTCTATGTGACATCCTTTTATATATTTGAACATGGCTATCATATCACCCCTTAACCTCCTCTTCTCCAGGCTAAACATGCCCAGCTCCCTTAGCCATTCCTCATAAGGCATCGTTTCCAGGCCTTTGACCATTTTGGTTGCCCTCCTCTGGACACGTTCCAGTTTGTCAGTGTCCTTCTTGAACTGTGGTGCCCAGAACTGGACACAGTACTCCAGGTGAGGTCTGACCAGAGCAGAATACAGTGGCACTATTACTTCCCTTGATCTAGATGCTATACTCCTATTGATGCAGCCCAGAATTGCATTGGCTTTTTTAGCTGCCGTGTCACACTGTTGGCTCATATCAAGTTTGTGGTCAACCAAGACTCCTAGATCCTTTTCACATGTACTGCTCTCAAGTCAGGTGTCACCCATCTTGTATTTGTGCCTCTCATTATTTTTTTTGCCCAAGTGCAATACTTTACAGTTCTCCCTGTTAAAATTCATCTTTGTTTTGGCCCTGTTCTCTAATCTGTCAAGGTCGTTTTGAAGTTTGATCCTGTCCTCTGGGGTGTTAGCCACCCCTCCCAGTTTGGTGTCATCTGCAAATTTGATCAGGATGCCCTTGAGTCCATCATCCAAGTCGTTGATAAAGATGTTGAATAAGACCGGGCCCAAGTCAGAACCCTGTGGCACCCCAGTAGTCACTCTTCTCCAGGATGAAGAGGAACCATTGATGAGCACCCTTTGGGTTTGGTCAGTCAGCTAGTTACAAATCCACTGAGTGGTAGCATAGTCAAGTCCACATTTTACCAGCTTCTTTATAGGAATATCATGGGGCACCTTGTGAAATGCCTTGCTGAAATCAAGGTAGACTACACCCACTGTGTTCCCTTCATCTACCAGGCTTGTAATTCTGTCAAAAAACAAGATCAGGTTAGTCTGACATGACTTATTTTTCAGAAATCCATGCTGACTATTGGTGATCACAGTATTCCTTTCTAGGTGCTCACAGACTGTTTGCTTAATGATCTGCTCCAGAATCTTCCCTGGTATTGATGTCAGACTGACTGGGCGGTAATTATTTGGGTCCTCTCTTTTCCCCTTTTTGAAAATAGGGACAACATTTGCCCTCCTCCAGTCTGCCGGGACTTCGCCTGTTCTCCAGGAATTCTCGAAGATGACTGCCAGTGGTTCTGAGATCACATCTGCCAGTTCTTTTAATACTCTTGGATGCAGTTCATCTGGCCCTGGAGACTTGAATACATCTAAACTAGCCAAGTATTCTTGTACTATCTCTTTAGTTATTCTGGGCTGTGTTTCCTCTGCTGAATCATTTGCTCCAAATTCTTCAGGTCGGGCATTGTTTTGACTGGGCCAAAACAAAGATGAATTTTAACAGGGAGCCTCCAGAAGATCAAAAGAGACTATGAGGCTCTGGGCAGGAAATTGAAGCAATTAAATGCACAAATTGTCATCTCATCTGTCCTCCCAGTTGAACGAAGTGGCCCAGGGAGAGAGAGAAAAATAGTGGAAGTGAACAGCTGACTTCACAAATGGTGTAAACAGGAACAGTTTGGATTCTTAGATCACGGACTGCAGTTTCTTGAAGATGGACTTCTGGCAAGCGATGGGCTGCACCTCACAACAGTTGGGAGGAATGTTTTTGCCAAAAATCTCAGAAACCTCATCAGGAGGGCTTTAAACTGACTAATGTGGGGGAGGAAGACAGTGCTCCTGAAGGTAGGAGTCTATCAATTGATGAAGATGATCATCCAAATGTCATAGACCAAATGGAGCAAACAGCACGCAGACCCAGTGGTGGGAGGAAAAAATCCTTAAATAAGAGACACGGGGGAATGATTAATAGACTTCAATGTCTGTACACTAATGCGCAAAGCATGGGTAATAAACAAGATGAGCTTGAGCTCTTGGTACAGCAAACTAAATATGGCATAATAGGCATCACTGAAACCTGGTGGGATAAGTCCCACGACTGGAATGTAATAATGGAGGGTTACAATCTATTTCAGAGAAACCGACCAGACAAGAAAGGAGGAGGAGTGGCGTTATATGTCAGGGATGTGTATACCTGTGAAGAGATCCAAGATTTAGAACCTCAAAGCCAAAGTGAGAGCATTTGGGTCAAAATTAAGGGAGAAAAGAATAACAGGGACCTCATTGTGGGAGTTTACTATAGATCCCCAAGCCAAACGGAGGACATAGATGATGCCTTCCTGGAACAGATGGCCAAGCATGCAAAAGGAAGGGAGATAGTAGTAATGGGGGACTTCAATTACCCGGATATTTGCTGGATGTCAAACTCAGCCAAGAGCATAAGGTCAAACAGATTCCTCACTGGCCTTGCAGACAACTTCATTGTCCAGAAAGTGGGAGAAGCAACAAGAGGAACAGCCATTTTAGATCTGGTCCTAACCAATGTTGATGACCTGGTTAGTGGGGTAGAAGTGGGAGGATCATTAGGCGCGAGTGATCATGCTCTTCTGAAGTTTACTATACAGCGGAAAGGAGCAGCCAAGCATACTAGGACTCAATTTCTTGACTTTAGGAAAGCCGACTTTATAAAACTTAGGGAAGTGCTGGGTGAGATCCCATGGACAGTAATATTAAAAGGAAAGGGAGTTCATGATGGCTGGGAGTTTGTTAAGAGGGAGATAGTAAAAGCACAACTTCAGGCAATACCAATGAGACGGAAACATGGAAGGTGCCTAAAGAAGCCAGGGTGGCTATCTAAAGAACTTTTAACTGAGTTAAGATTAAAAAAGGATGTGTACAAAAAATGGAAAAGGGGGGAAACCACCAAAGAGGAATTCAAACAAATAGCCAGCACGTGTAGACACAAAGTCAGAAAAGCTAAAGCAAAGAATGAACTCAGGCTTCCTAGAGAGGTTAAAAGCTTTTATGGGTATGTTCGTAGCAAAAGGAAGAACAAAGAAACAGTGGGGTCACTCAGAGGAGAAGATGGTGAAATGCAAACAGGGGACACAGAAAGGGCTGAATTCCTCAGTGCCTTCTTTGCCTCAGTCTTCTCCTATAAAGAAAACAATGCCCGACCTGTAGAATTTGGAGCAAATGATTCAGCAGAGGAAACACAGCCCAGAATAACTAAGGAGATAGTACAAGAATACTTGGCTAGTTTAGATGTATTCAAGTCTCCAGGGCCAGATGAACTGCATCCAAGAGTATTAAAAGAACTGGCAGATGTGATCTCAGAACCACTGGCAGTCATAATTACCGCCCAGTCAGTCTGACATCAATACCAGGGAAGATTCTGGAGCAGATCATTAAGCAAACAGTCTGTGAGCACCTAGAAAGGAATGCTGTGATCACCAATAGTCAGCATGGATTTCTGAAAAATAAGTCATGTCAGACTAACCTGATCTCGTTTTTTGACAGAATTACAAGCCTGGTAGATGAAGGGAACGCAGTGGATGTAGCCTACCTTGATTTCAGCAAGGCATTTGACAAGGTGCCCCATGATATTCTTGTAAAGAAGCTGGTAAAATGCGGTCTTGACTATGCTACCACTCAGTGGATTTGTAACTGGCTGACTGACTGAACCCAAAGGGTGCTCATCACTCTTCATCCTGGAGAAGAGTGACTACTGGGGTGCCACAGGGTTCTGTCTTGGGCCCGGTCTTATTCAACATCTTTATCAACGACTTGGATGATGGACTCAAGGGCATCCTGATCAAATTTGCAGATGACACCAAACTGGGAGGGGTGGCTAACACCCCAGAGGACAGGATCACACTTCAAAACGACCTTGACTGATTAGAGAACTGGGCCAAAACAAACAAGATGAATTTTAATAGGGAGAAATGTAAAGTATTGCACTTGGGCAAAAAAAAATGAGAGGCACAAATACAAGTTGGGTGACACCTGGCTTGAGAGCAGTACATGTGAAAAGGATCTAGGAGTCTTGGTTGACCACAAACTTGACATGAGCCAACAGTGTGACGCAGCAGCTAAAAAAGCCAATGCAATTCTGGGCTGTATCAATAGGAGTATAGCATCTAGATCAAGGGAAGTAATAGTGCCACTGTATTCTGCTCTGGTCAGACCTCACCTGGAGTACTGTGTCCAGTTCTGGGCACCACAGTTCAAGAAGGACACTGACAAACTGGAACGTGTCCAGAGGAGGGCAACCAAAATGGTCAAAGACCTGGAAACGATGCCTTATGAAGAACGGCTAAGGGAGCTGGGCATGTTTAGCCTGGAGAAGAGGAGGTTAAGGGGTGATATGATAGCCATGTTCAAATATATAAAAGGATGTCACATAGAGGAGGGAGAAAGGTTGTTTTCTGCTGCTCCAGAGAAGCGGACACGGAGCAATGGTTCCAAACTACAAGAAAAAAGATTCCACCTAAACATTAGGAAGAACTTCCTGACAGTGAGAGCTGTTCGACAGTGGAATTTGCTGCCAAGGAGTGTGGTGGAGTCTCCTTCTTTGGAGGTCTTTAAGCAGAGGCTTGACAACCATATGTCAGGAGTGCTCTGATGGTGTTTCCTGCTTGGCAGGGGGTTGGACTCGATGGCCCTTGTGGTCTCTTCCAATTCTATGATTCTATGATTCTATGATTCTATGATCTTTATCGGAGAAGACTGAGGCAAAGAAGGCATTGAGGAGTTCAGCCCTTTCTGTGTCCCCTGTTTGCATTTCACCATCTTCTCCTCTGAGTGACCCCACTATTTCTTTGTTCTTCCTTTTGCTATGAACATACCCATAAAAGTCTTTTTTGTTGCTTTTAACCTCTCTAGCAAGCCTGAGTTCATTCTGTGCTTTAGCTTTTCTGACTTTGTGTCTACACGTGCTGGCTATTTGTTTGAATTCCTCTTTGGTGGTTTCCCCCCTTTTCCATTTTTTATACACATCCTTTTTTAATCTTAACTCAGTTAAAAGTTCTTTAGATAGCCACCCTGGCTTCTTTAGGCACCTTCCATGTTTCCGTCTCATTGGTATTGCCTGAAGTTGTGCTTTTACTATCTCCCTCTTAACAAAGTCCCAACCATCATGAACTCCCTTTCCTTTTAGTATTACTGTCCATGGGATCTCACCCAGCACTTCCCTAAGTTTTATGAAGTCGGCTTTCTTAAAGTCAAGAAATTGAGTCCTAGTATGCTTGGCTGCTCCTTTCCGCTGTATAGTAAACTTCAGAAGAGCATGATCACTCGCGCCTAATGATCCTCCCACTTCTACCCCACTAACCAGGTCATCAACATTGGTTAGGACCAGATCTAAAATGGCTGTTCCTCTTGTTGCTTCTCCCACTTTCTGGACAATGAAGTTGTCTGCAAGGCCAGTGAGGAATCTGTTTGACCTTATGCTCTTGGCTGAGTTTGACATCCAGCAAATATCCGGGTAATTGAAGTCCCCCATTACTACTATCTCCCTTCCTTTTGCATGCTTGGCCATCTGTTCCAGGAAGGCATCATCTATGTCCTCCGTTTGGCTTGGGGATCTATAGTAAACTCCCTGTTATTCTTCTCTCCCTTAATTTTGACCCAAATGCTCTCACTTTGGCTTTGAGGTTCTAAATCTTGGATCTCTTCACAGGTATACACATCCCTGACATATAACGCCACTCCTCCTCCTTTCTTGTCTGGTCGGTTTCTCTGAAATAGATTGTATCCCTCCATTATTACATTCCAGTCATGGGACTTATCCCACCAGGTTTCAGTGATGCCTATTATGTCATATTTAGTTTGCTGTACCAAGAGCTCAAGCTCATCTTGTTTATTTCTCATGCTTCGCACATTAGTGTACAGACATTGAAGTCCATTAATCATTCCCCCATGTCTCTTATTTAAGGATTTTTTCCTCCCACCACTGGGTCTGCGTGCTGTTTGCTCCATTTGGTCTATGACATTTGGATGATCATCTTCATCAATTGATAGACTCCTACCTTCAGGAGCAGTGATCTAGGGAATCAGGATAGCAAAGCACAAGTATCTAAAAGGGTGCCTTAGTTTCTTCAGAAACAAAATAGAAAATAAAAATAGGCAGAGTTTTTTTTTAAAGTAGGAGTTCTGATATATAGTTAACAGGGGTGGGGTGGGGAATCACTTGCTATCCTTATTGTCTGAATACCACATTCTCTCTGTCTGTTTATTAGACAAATGTAATAGACTGCTTCATGCCATAAAGCCACTGAAATGGGGGAACATGGTAAAAGCAGAACAGAAACACAAACTCTAAGAACAATGAATTCAATTGAACAAACTCTAAAACTATGCATACAGATGAGTTTTGGAGGGGGAAGTTAATCAGATTTAAAATTGATCTTCCATAAATGGCTGGGTTAAACCCCAGGAAATGCTTTCTGAAACAATAATGTCTTCAGCAGCTATCTAAGTATCACCACACTAGGCACCTCTCTGATTGATTCCAGAGAGCTGGAGCTATAAAAGATCGACATAAAAAGAATATTTACATCTCACGAGTGGAGTTAGTTTGGTTCAAGGATGGAGAACCAGTTGCTCTGCAACTCCCACCATACCTGACCATTGATTATGCTAGCTGGGACCAGTGGGTTTTTTCTGGGGTTATGCAAGTGCCAGCACCTTTGCATTCTACGGGGGAAAGCACTGGTTAAAAGTGTGACACTTATTGTAACAACTTTATGGTGAGTACCGGCACCTTTTCAACATTTTCTTCTAGAAGGAAAGAACTGGCTGGGACCGATGGGAGTTGGGAATTCAACAACATATGGAGGGCACCAGGTTCTTAATCCCTTCTTTAGACCAGCAATGCTAGTTTTCAATAAGCAACTGCTATCAGATTCCTCATTTAGTCACTGTGCTTTTGTTATAAAGAGAAAAGCTTTATGAAGATAAATATTGAGCTGCCTTTGCAATGGGTGAAGAAACATGATTCCTTTATACTGTAAATGAGCGATGATAACACTGAAAGTATAATCTCTCTGGACTATTAAACCTTGTTAAAGGTGACTTAAGTAATATCAGTACTACTGAGTATTCATTTAGGTAATAGACTGTAAGTAGCAATAATCTTTTTAAAAGCAGTAATGCAAGTCCTGGGAGAAAATATAGTGAGGGGGGGAAGTGATGTCAGCTTTCAATTACTGTTGAATAGCCAGTTTAAGTTTTCTGCATTATCTACATTCTCTGCGAATAGATTGTGTCCAAATGGATGTGGCAGCCAGTGAGGTGGTGTGCTAGGCATAGCTGTCAACTTTCGGATTTGAAAATAAAGGATCAGCAGCCTCGAAAATAAGGGATCAGCAGCCTCACCTGTCCCGGGGACAGTCTATGGGATATCTAACAATCTGGGATAGCAGCGGGAAGCAGTGGGAAATGGCGCTGAAATAAGGGAATTTCCCCCCCAAAAAGGGTAGGTTGACAGCTATGGTGCTAGGAGAAGCCATCAGTAGATGTACCAGGGCATGAGGGGGCCATGCGTGCCTAATTTTGTAGGGTGATACCCAACATTATGTGTCACACTCAGAATGGGTCCATTGAAATCAATGAAGTTAAGAGGGTAGTGCATAATTTTATATGGGGAATATCCAATGCTGCTCATACTTAAAGTAGATCCATTGAAATCAATGGGCTTAAGTCTATGCTAATTATTAGCAGAATACTCTTGTTAACAAAATAATAGTTGTTTACCCCAAGTTTCCAACAATCTGCTGTAAACAGAATAGCATCTCAGGTGCTCATCTTACAAAAGAACTTGACACCTTCTGAACCTTGCCACCTTCTTTATCACGCTAGTATATAAATTAAATGCAGGGTGCAAAGTGCATGCTTTTGAATTCCAAATACTAGTGAATTATATTGTTTATATTTTGAGCAAGCAGTGTTGGGCAAAGGAAGCAAGCAAGCACTCTTCTTCCTTGGAGAAGAGAAAACAAATGTTTCTGCAAAACTAAGCACAGCAGCGCTCTTCCTCAGTAACCGTAGCTAAATCGATTGAAGTCTTTTCTCTCTCACTGCCTGTTCAGCACAACTCTTGGCTGTTGTGACAGCACCTGGAGGGCAAAAAACCCAGGCACTCTGTGGAGAAGATTAATAACACTTCTTTTAACAAAGCTGGTTTTGATTTGATTGAAGGAGCACAACATCCAGCTCAGGAAAAAGATGCTCTCGGGATTGGGGGGGGGAGGCATTTTATAATAATAGCAGTAACAACAATATTAACAGAAACATAAGCATTTGCTTAAGTGCTGCAGGACGCTACTTTATCCACAATGCTATTTAATATCTATGTGAAACCACCATGACCAATCATTAGGGGGTTGAGGGTAAGATGCCACCAGTATGCCGATGACACTCAGCTCTATTTCTCCATGAGATCTGAATCAAGAGAGGCTGTGCAGGACCTGGACCAGTGGTGGGATGGATGAGAAAAAATAAGCTGCGTTAGAATTCTGGGATGGTGGAGGCACTGGGGGTGAGTGCTTCCTATTCCTGAGAACTTGGTTTGCATGTTAAGATCCCCAGGATCTTCCCCAACCAATAAAGACACAATTGACATGGAATTTAGTTTTAGGTTATTGGCGTAATTTTGGCCACAACTTTATTGATTACAGATAGTGAGTGGTTTGTTTAGGCATTGGTTCCTGACTAGCTGCTCCTGACCTCAGCAGTGCAGCACTGACGACTGGGCTCTGCCATATCATCAGTACAGGTAAACATCGTGGGGGAGCAATGGTCCAGGATCAGACTCAAGCTCACCCCAAATGCTCCCAGGGACTCTTGCGTGGCCTTACCCCCCGAAAGGGGTCAACAAAAGCATGGAGAATCCCTGGATTCCTTTAACAGAATAGCCTAGCAGCAGCACTAGAGGAGCAGGCACAGCCAACCATTTCCCCTCCACAGACACATTGAACCAATGCCTAACCACCAAACCTTACAAAGCTGTGACAATTTGCTAAGTTTTCATGCATACTTACATAAGTTTTTCCTTTCATAGAATCATAGAATTGTCAAACGTGTGCAAGGTGGAGGCCAATCCTTTCCTAGTTCCACCCCCAACTACAACAACAAATAGTTTTAAAGGAAAAGGATACACACATATGTGCACTTCATAACTGGTGCATTTTGTAAATATGTACAGTATCTTGCATGGACCATTCCTTAGTAGAGATCATCTGCTGTTAAGAGGGGCAACAGGCCTGAGAAACCTGCCAAGAAGAGGGTGCCTTTCCCACTAACACTTTCTGCACCGTGGCAGCTTAGGTGGATTTAAAGCATTAGACTGTCTCCCAAAACATGTTTCAGCTATTGAAGGGGGAAATAAATGTACTCTGTGTGTGGATCTAATGCATATAATAGCTTTAAATAAAGAAAAATAAATAATTTAACAGTCGGTGTTCAGAACACAAGCAAGGTTATTTGAAAGAATCTCCTTGTGTGTGTTCTTTTCTATAGGGGTGGATAAGAATTCTAGAAGTGTGGCTCAGTGATGCCCCCACTCCCACTCAGTTGTCCCCAAGGCATTATGACCCACTCACCCACAATTTTCCACAAAATTTATAAAGATTATTTTGAGAAGGGGAGGAAAATAGTAACCAACGCTAAAGCTGTGGACTGCTTCTAAGCTTATCCTTCATTCAAAGTTGCCACTGTTGATGTGAACTAAGTGTAGGTTTACCTGATACATATGGTTGTTTTTTTAAAAAAAATTATGGTATGGGGAAAATGTTATATGTTTTTCCTCAGCTCTTTGATTCCTTGGTTATAATGAACAGTGTAGGGTAATTTCATAGCAGGAGTAGCTTTGCAGAACTTACGCACTAAGTGAATGCCTTAAATTAGATTGAGGAATGAAATTTAGGCCTATCCCTTATGTGGAAGTAAGAGGTGATTTAAACATGAAGTGGTGGCACTAGTACAATCTGTACCAGACCTGTTGTGATCAGTGTTTTGAAATTTTTTCAACATCCAATCTCTCTGCAGGTGCAAAATTAGCATATCAGGGAGGAGACCAGCCTTTGTACTTTCACCACTGTGCTAGAAGCTGTGAAGTCTGCCAAAAATCATTGGACCATAGGAGTCATTTCACATTAATCCTCCTACCCATATCTCATTTCAGATTGCAATCTTCATTGTCCTCACCTTCCTATTAAGCAAACCTATGAACTGATGAGCTCTTGTCTCTCTAGTTAACACTTTGGGATACCTGGGAGAGAAAGGAGACTGTATGCTTGCCTGGACAAACACCTGCAACTAATTTTTGATGTAGGGAAGAATTTGTTAGGTAAAAATGCTATTTTATATTAAGTAATTAAAAATCGTATTTGGTTCTGACAGAATTTATTGTCAAGTGGGCCTATTTTACAAGGCTTGATGAGAATGGGAGTGTGGAAAGGGCATCAATTATAAGGATTAAAGATTCTCAGTCATAGCCATGGGAATTAATTTCAAACATCAGAATGACAGGCAATGAAATGCTATGAAGAATGAAAGAAAAGAATTGATTAATCTACGGTTGGCATTCTAAAGCGAACATAAAAGACATTTTGATGAGGTAGATTAGTTTTGCTGTCTGACAGGACCAAGTCCAGGGCTTTCACACTGGTTCTTATTTTTCATCCAAATCAGTAAAGGGGGGGGGAACCTAATTCCTTTTCAGTGCAACTTCTTATATCGAATGGATTGGCAGTTAATGAGAGGAAAGGCTGTCTCAAGCAGTTCAGAATGGCATCTCCAAATTCCCTAGTCCAATGTGTTTACAAGGAACAGAAAATCATTGATCTTCCAGAGCTGTTTAGTATGTAAATAACTAAAAGGACGAGTTAATTAAAAGTGATCACTCGTATTATATTTACACTGCTCCTGCAAGTGAAAATGTTTTAAGAAGCAATGAAAGCAGTTGTTGAACAATAGTGATTGACAACCTTAGCAGCATGTTCAAATAAGAGCTCCTTCATAGCGAGATGTTGGTTTTTAAAGACATTTTATGCTCAAACACAGCATGAATTTTCCTGTTTATCAAGAGAGACAAGGAGGAGATGGAACTTCTTGAGCATTGCAAACTTGCATTCCATTCCAGAAGCACTACTTCTCTCAAGCTCAAAAGCCAAAGGACCAGTGATCATGGTTTCATAGCAAAGAAAGAGTGCTTTGTTACATGCTCAGAGGCAATTTCCCTTCCAGGTGTAGAAAATCACAATTTAGGCTACTACACTTCATGGCAGCTATAGAGTCTAAGAGCGGCTTCTGAAACAATTATGGGGGCAGATTCTGACAAGTCCATAAATTCAAATAAGAACTGGCTTTATTGCTTGGTGGTAGCGAACAAGCAGCACTGACTTTGTTTTAGTATCTATAGAACAACAAATTTGAAATTAACCAAAGGATTGGCTTTTGCCACATAGGTTGTGAACCATATAAGTTATGTACTGAACCCTGGGCCAGCAGGGGAATACTGTAGATAGTTTTCACTCAGGACCACATATGCAAATAAGGGATTGAAAGTGACGTTCAGTGATTGGATAGTTACAGAAAGTGGTTACAGTTGCGTTGTAGTGGAGCTCTATATAAGCAGGCTTGCTGAACCCTTCAGTTCAGTTCTGTTCTGGCCTGTGAATAAACAAAAGCTGTTTGAAGAATTGCTGTGTTGCCTGATATGTTCACACACTATTTAACAATATATGATATCTGTTTCTTTCAAGAGGGAAATAAGAAGTTTCCTCTTCCTCAATATTATAACACTTCCTACATTTTTTAAATTTTATATTAAGAAAAAGGTTTCTAAATTACTTCATCAGGTCAGTAACTCTGACACAGAAGCTGAAGTCACTACTTCCCCCTCCTCTGGGCCAGCTGGTGAGAGTTGAAGTAAGTTTTGCACCCAGACCACTGACCATGAGAGGACATTTAGGGCCACAATGCCTTGTGGTTGGAAGGCAGAGTCAGGAGCCCTGCTTGAGAATTGGCCTGCTCAACCACTCAATGCCTCTTGGTTGGGGTGTGTGTATGTGAGATCAGAATTCCCTCAGAGCAGTTAATGTGCTGATGATGGGGAGTGACAGGGCATTTTTTCCCAGCCGGAACTTGCCAAAACTCAGTTCTGGTGCCTCTTGGGTGGGTGCCATTGCCATGATAGGAAAACAAGGGAGGTGTTCGTGGTGAGTTTTGGCACCTCTTTTTCTAGAAAAATAGTAAGAATCTTTGTGACCATTTACGCAGATATTTTTAGAGATAATAAATTTCACAACTTTTCTCTCCCCTTCCCCTATGCCATTACGAACTTGATACTTTTATGGAATATTCAAACATGGTAATCAGTATGTAAACATTCCCATTATCCCAAGTCTCAACATTTTGTAAAATTTTCAAATTATTTGAATTTTGTTCACCATTCCCTTATGGCAACATCACTGATATAATTCAGCCTTGCCTCTTTCTAAAAATGTACCACTGGTTCAAAAAAGAAATGGACAAAAGTCCTCTTTAGGTTCCAACTCTTACTTCTCATCAGAATCAGCATACAGACAACAAAAAATGACCTTGAGTGTTTGTATGCCACATGGCTCAGTGTCACAAAGTCCACCCATTTCATTCAATATCCTTTTTAAAAAAATTCAGAGAAAATGAAAGCAATTCAACAAATGCAAAGTTATCAGAGTGAATACAGCATTCTTTGACCTGCTAAGTTTTTAATTAACCTATGTTACAAACGGCTGAACGGATTATCTCTGCTACAGTGCCTTATGCATAAAACCAACAGTTACAGTTCTTCAGAAAGCAAAACTTGCTCGCTTGGCAAAAATTTCCGGAGTGCAGGACAGAAAAATAGAAACTAACACCAAATGCTTCCCCATTAAACTGTAAAAAGGAGCACAAAATAAATGTATATGTTATTTCACTGATTTGGATAACATAATCCGCTCACAGATTGTTTAGTTTCTGGGTTGACCCATGGTTAAAGCACAAAAATACAGTGATCCAAAAAATGAAGTGTCAGTCAAGGGTTTCTCTGTGGAAGGCACTCCTTCAAGTACTTGGGCTTCAAGTTATACAATACTTTGTACACTTGGACCAATGTTGAATTAAGACCAATAGCACACTGGTTTCCAGTGTAGTGTTGATCCCTTCTTGCTACTCCATACAATAGCTGAACAGCATTCTGAGACAGCTGGAGCTTTTAAAGTGTTTTCTAGTGTTTTCAGAGCTGGCGCAAGACATTTTGGCTCCTAAGGCGCAACACAGAATGGCATCCCCTCCCTCCAGGGAAGAAAGGATGAGTGAAGATCTACATCTACATCAAGAGCTTCCAATTGTATGATTCTAACTCTACATTTTAAAATTAAAAAATTGTCCAGTAGAACTTTAGAGACCAACTAAGTTTGTTCTGGGTATAAGCTTTCATGTGCATGCACACTTCTTCAGATACACAAAAGCTTATACCCAGAATAAACTTAGTTGGTCTCTTAGGTGCTACTGGACAATTGTTTAACTTTTTTATTTATTTCGACTGTGTCAGACCAACACGGCTACCTACCTGAATCTACATTTTAAGTCAGATTATCAGCCCCCCTCCCCCATAAAATTTCAAATGGGGAAATAAAATGCAAAATGAAACACAAATATCTCATTGAACACTGAGACATTGGAATGAGAGTTGGTGTGTATGTTCAGTACACTAATTTCATCACCTGTGTATTTGTATGCCTCTTTTCCACAATATTGTGGAATGTGACTCACAACATATCAAATGAACAATTAAAAACATATCAGAAATACAGTGTGTAAGTAATACTAGTAAGTAAAAAATATGTTTTGAGTTCAAATAGCAGCTCAAAGTATATTTTGAAGAAAAACTTCAAGTTTGCATTCTTGTGGGATCGAAGTTGTTAAACGAAAAACAATCAAACATGCAAAAGCACAAAGCACGGGGAAAGTTCGGGGTTTTATTGTTGTTTTTTTAAAAAAAGTTCACAGCATTAATGTATCTCATTCCTTCACAACCACTTCAATGGTTCTCTTTAAACCATTAGAACAATTTCAAGACCAACTCTGTTTTCTGCTGACACCAGTAGATTTAAGCCAATACAAATTTAAAATACAAGAGACCAGAATTTGTCATTTCTTGTGAAGTACAAAAACTCATTAACTATGGCCTTCTGCAGCCTGTATTGCTAAGCCCTTATAGAGGGGGAAATACGAAGTCTATCCTTGAACATGGACTGGATCATCTATTGTTTTCACCTTTTGAGTTCTTGCAGACCTCTTTGCTTGCAAAGTTACAGAATTCTAATCAACTAAACCATATTCAGGGGCTTTTGTATCTGTCAGAGGCACCACAGCAGATCTTTGTTTCAATGTAATGTGTTTTGGTATTTTCCGATCAAGTATATTAGTCTTATTAGTCTTATTAGTCTTTATACTGAGACCTAACGAAGCCGATCCATTCAAGCGCTGTGTGGAGTCTCATGTTTTAAAAAGCACAGCTATGCTGATAACTCAATTTAGTTTACTTTTCTTTATATTGTTTTAATACCTGTACTTTCACTCAGGTTTGAAAATCAAACTAGAGGTCATCATCCATAATCAGGGTTCTCAAATGTCCTACAATTTCACTTCAGCAAAAGATATAAGTAACAAACACATCATAATATCCTAGTGCAGTAGTACAGGCGTCGGGAACCTCTTGTAGGCCCCAAATCCACACTATCTGGTCATCGTAACTTCCCCCAGGCCACACTCCTGACCAGCCCCGCTCTGTGGTCTTCTTGAGCGCTTTTGACTGGATGAAATGTGTCCTTGAACTGTGAAAATGCTTCTTGCTTCCCAGGATGGAGAGATATTTGAGTCCCTGACTTTGTCATGTCAGGAATGGAGCCCACTGGCCAAATGTGAAAGGAAAGTCATGCTCTGCCAACCTTTGCCTCTATACTTGCCCTAGTTTTGCCTATAGCCCCACCCTCCACTGCCAGGCAGCCCCTGGAAAGTTACCCACAAGCGAATGTGACTCTCAGGATGAAAAGTGTTCGCCAACCTTGCCTTTAAAAATGCTGATGATGCAAACGGTTAGCAAAGGAGGGCTATTGACTTCTGCATGGGC
This sequence comes from Podarcis erhardii, assembly GCF_964252035.2. Classification (NCBI taxonomy): domain Eukaryota; kingdom Metazoa; phylum Chordata; class Lepidosauria; order Squamata; family Lacertidae; genus Podarcis; species Podarcis erhardii. The sequence goes on along the minus strand of NC_138507.1, from coordinate 78,667,418 downwards.
CATGCTATTGCTTATCTACTGCATCCCTTTTGAAGGAATGGGTTTCCCAAACCCAAAACGGGTTTGAAATGGGCACCAAAATCCCTATTTTTCCTTAGCTAAAATCCATTAACTTGAGCTCTGAGTCAATGTATAAACAAAAACCCAGCTGTATAAACAAGTGCTCAGAGCCCTCTCCTTTATCAGTTCGTGACGGCAAGGATGATCTTAGCTGTTTCAGTGGAGTAGGGATGACATGTCTAGGTCTTATCTCATGTCCTGACGCACCGACCCAGTCCGGGAACAGCGCCAGAGTGTGTTCTTGGAGTTGGTGACCTCTTGCTCCAAGATAAGAGTAGGAACAGGAATACCCTTTTATGGTCAGAAGTACAGGAAGGAATACCCTTTTATGGTTAAGAATACTGGAGCAGGAACATATGTGAGGTCAACCTGCATGTATAGGCTGACGTGGTTGGATTCCTGGAGAAGGAGGGAGCGGGGGGCCTGGAGGATATATATACTGCATGAAATTACTCATTTCTTTGGACTTGCTGTGGACACACCACGCAGGTGCCTTTCTGCTGTTCCGGAGAGCAGAAATAAAGAACTCTTTCTCTGAACCAACCCTCGGTGTCATTTGACTTCCTTCCTCCTGTCCGGGAGCAACGCAGACCCAATCAGTGAACTCCAGTAAGGCTAAACTTTGGAATCCCAGACTGCAACAATTCAGCATTTGCTCTGCATGCAGAAAGACTCTGGTCCACTCCCTGGCATATCCAGGAGAGACTCCTGCCTTAAATCCTGGAGAGTTGCTCTTATTCAGACCTCACCTGGAGTACTGTGTCCAGTTCTGGGCACCACAGTTCAAGAAGGACACTGACAAACTGGAACGTGTCCAGAGGAGGGCAACCAAAATGGTCAAAGGCCTGGAAACGATGCCTTATGAGGAACGGCTAAGGGAGCTGGGCATGTTTAGCCTGGAGAAGAGGAGGTTAAGGGGTGATATGATAGCCATGTTCAAATATATAAAAGGATGTCACATAGAGGAGGGAGAAAGGTTGTTTTCTGCTGCTCCAGAGAAGCGGACACGGAGCAATGGTTCCAAACTACAAGAAAGAAGATTCCACCTAAACATTAGGAAGAACTTCCTGACAGTAAGAGCTGTTCAACAGTGGAATTTGCTGCCAAGGAGTGTGGTGGAGTCTCCTTCTTTGGAGGTCTTTAAGCAGAGGCTTGACAACCATATGTCAGAAGTGCTCTGATGGTGTTTTCTGCTTGGCAGTGGGTTGGACTCGATGGCCCTTGTGGTCTCTTCCAACTCTGATTCTATGATTCTATTCACTGTAGGCAATAAAACTGAGTTAGATGGACCAATGGTCTGACTGCTCTAGTAAACTTGGAGGCAGGATTGGAACCACTTGGATGGGCTCCAATGATAGCGATCATTTCTACCTAAGTGCCATCTTACAGGCATTCTTCTACCAAACATTATGAGAGCAATATAGGAAGAAGTCTCTGGGAATCGACAGTTCCTGGAATATTGAGCTGGCACTAAAGGAGCTCCTTCCTGATGTAAATAACTGCAATGAAAATGGGGGCAGAGAATCTGCATAGAAAGCATGATGGGGGCAATGGGTTAAATCCCCCTCCACTCATTCCATTGTCTCAATTCAGGTTGGCCCTTTTAATTATTGTTTATTAGTAAATGAAAGAAAGGCATGAAAGGGATTAGTCAAAATCAACATGTTCCAAAAATATTTAGAAATAAAAATGCTTAGGTGCTTCCCATTGGAAGGAATAGCAAATTTAATTTTGCTGTCTTTAAGTTGCCCAAGTCTCTAGATAACAGCATTGCTTAATCGTTTTAAGTAAACAGCCTGTCTGTTTTGCATATGGTGTTTGCAATACAATGTTTTATTTTATTGGCTTACCCTTCTTTTACTCCTGATGTACTTAACCAATCTAATTCAATAATCAAATTCCAGTTTCCCCAATTAAAGCTGAAATTATCATAGCCTCTTTCTCTCTCTTATTTATCTATTTATTTATAGCAAGATCATCCACAACAATAAAAACAGATTTATCTCCACAAATCACAGTGGATCATCTGGTAATAATCACAGCAGTCAAGGGGGAAAAAATAAATTCAGCAGCTTCCCTCTGTATAAACTATTAGCAATCCCATCCATGCCTTTCATTAGAATACTGCCATTCTTGCCCAGTAATAGTGCAATTAAATCCCTATTACAAAAACAGCAAAGCTATAACAAAAGGAATTTGGTGCAGATAAATAGTTCCATCATTTGTAGAAGATAGTTGCAGCAGATATATAATCATATCATAAACATATTTTTAAAGTTCCAGCACTTCTTTTAATTCATTGATGGAGGGGAGAGAAGTGGTCCAATAGTGGTTGGCATCCATTTGTCTTGGGAGATAATGGCGGAGTGCCCCTTTGGGGGTGAGGTCAAGCTGTTGGAAGCTCCCAGCTCCTGCTGTGGCTGTAGAGACCAATACAGGAGCGACATGTTTTGTTACAGCTGGGACAGATGAAGGTTTTCAGTTGTGCTGCTACAGATGAACCATGGCGTTTCTTCTCTCTGTGCTCCTCCCAGCAGTCATTTCTCCTCTGGTAACTGCTATAGATACACGACTGCAATCGTCTGCAAGGGATTCCCATATGGCAGGGTTAACGTTGCAAGCCTTCATGTTTCGTTTGCAGACATCTTTGTAACACATAGTTCGTCTACCACTTGGCCTGGTGCTGGAAGCCAGCTACCTTGGGGATCCTGCAGACATGAACAAGCCAATGTAGTCTCCTTCATTGGAAGTTTTTAAACAGATGTTGGATGGCCATCTGTGAAGGATGCTTTAGCTAAAATTCCTGCATTGCAGGGAATTGGAAAATATGACCCTCAGGGTCCCTCCCAACTCTACAATTCCATGATTAAGAAAGTTTTCTGGCTCTGATCGGAAGATGTGTGTGGTTTTTTAAGGTGATCAGGCAGCTAATATCACTAGAGACACATAGACAGGTCCATTTGCCTTTTTTGTCATCTGTCAAGTCTGGCATTTTTATGCTATGAGAAGGAAAAGACAATCTCCACTGTTTAGACACCCAGCTAAGTTGCTGTTGCTGTGAACTCTGTGCAACCTCAATTAACAGATTATATCCAAGCAATTAAAATGCACACTTCCCACTGTGAATCACATAGTTAATGAAGTGCAAAGGTAACAATCTTAATCTTCCTGAGAGTTGAAGTATTCGTAATGAGGCCAAATATATGTGTTTGGGGAATCCATCACACTCTCTTTGGGAACAATATTTTCACTATATAACATTCAATTAGGCAAAATAATGTGAACATTACACCTTTAACTACATACATTATTAATTTATTCCATTTTTGTCCCACTCTTCCACTAAGTCACTGCTGTCTTTTCTTTTCTTTTTAACTGACAGCAACCCTATGAAGTAGATTCGGCTAAAAAGAAGTAGCTGTCCCAAAGACACCCAGTGACCTTCATGATCATGGGATTTGAACTGAGTTGCCTTAGGGAAGGGACCATTACTCTGTAGCAGCATTCAGGTTGTCCCAAGATTAATCCCTGGAATCTCCAGTTAATATCATTTAACAGGTGATGGAAGTGATTTCTATGGAAGGACCCTAGACGGCTGCTGCCAGTTTGGATCTACAGTATATATTTTGGAAATTTGTTTGTTTGCTATGCATTCACCCCTCAAGATATTGTAACCAAATTCTGCACAATGGTATTTGAAATCAAGGAGCAGGTTCTATCTATGTTTGGATACAATTGGATGCCATTTGGAATCAAGATGGTGGACTGAACCTATGAGAACTGAACTGATTTTAATCACTGATTTCAGACTCTTCAAGCGTCCCTGTTTTCCAGGGACAGTCCTGGATTTACAAAAGCTATCCTTTTGGTTTCTGATTTGATCCTGAAATGTCCCACTTTTCTTTAGGATGTCCCTATTTTCAGTGGAGAAATGTTGGAGGGTATGGAGTTATGAGATCCCCCGAGCCAAGGAGATAAGTAACTATACAATCTTTAGAAGACATCTGAAGGCAGCCCTGTATAGGGAAGTTTTTAAATGTTTTATTGTGTTTTTAATGCCCAGAGTGGCTGGGGCAACACAGTCAGATTGGATGGGTATTATTATTACTATTATTATTATTATTATTATTATTATTATTATTATTATTAAATAGGATGTTCCTATTTTCATTAGAGAAATGTTGGAGGGCATGTGATTTCAAAACAGCATTGATTTTTTGGTTTCTAAGAATTCTGGAGCATTATTATTTTGTAATTGCTATTAAACAATAAGGCAAAATTCATACAGCAATACCAAAGAAGCTTATACTTTCCTTTGGACAAGACTGTGGATGAAGGCATTTCTGTAGTTGTGGTGTAACACCAATAATATTTCCATTTCTGCCCTGGTTGTCATATTCTAAACATATTATATATTTATGATTAAAGTATTGCCAGCTGTGTTATAAAGAGTTAGGTGAGAAATATTGAAGGAAGCTGTTCTTAGTCTAGTTCTTAGTTATGTTAGGAAACATATTTAAATGTAAAGCAGTATTGTACTATAGGCTGGGTCTGAAAGCTGGCATGAAACAGCCAGTCCAAGTTTGAGGAATGGAACTTATATAGTGATCAACAGGAAATGATGCATTACCATGTGTCACCATGGCCAAATTCCTATACTAGCCATATATCCCCTTCTATACCCATAACAAACTCGTTCTCACTTTCAAAGCAGACGTAGGAACCTGTGGCCTTCTAGATGTTGCTAGACTCCCATCACCCTGACCATTGGCCATGCTAATAGAGGATGATGGGAGTTGGAGTCCAATTTCATCTCAAGGGCCACAGGCTCCCCACCTCTTTTTTAAGGCTTCACATAGCCCCACTCCCATTTTCTTCCCCTTGATCCTCACAGTACCCTTCACTCCTCCAACATGAGCTGCTGAAATACCTATTTCTTTAAAGACTGATAATTTCCCCTTTCTGGCCTTTGTGACTGAAAGGCTCCCTGAACATCTACACATGTTCACTTCTGTCTTCCAACAAGCTCCGCTTCAAAACTCCACTTCTAATCCGTATCTCCACATCCATGTAACTGCATTTGCCCACATTCGTTACTTATCTGCCCTCGCCTTCCCTCTCCTCTCCATAGTCAAAATGCAGAATGAAAATTCATCAAGTCAGGCAGATTTGTTTTTTGTTACTTGGTGAAGCACCATGCCTACAGATGGCTCTGTATAAATAAAAATAAAGGTCACTTTATCACGCTTTTGAAAATTATGAATGCACATGAAGTATGGAGAGCTCATACGCTCAAGAGAGTCAAAGAGAAAACAAATGCAGAAGAAGGTCTTTTGAAGCTCAGAAGAAGAACTCCACATGCACAAGAATAAAAGGACCAGCAAGGCAAAATATATTCTGCAGGGCACAAAGGAATACATTTCACTTCTATAGTCTTGCTTAATTACAAATTACTCAAGAGGAGCACCTTATAACCATATGGAGAGAATTCAGTGAAATAGAAAGGAAATGGTATTTTACTTGTAAATGACCTTTGTCTTCTCATTTTAGTATCCTGCCAGAACTATGCATTTGCTGTGTGAGCAGCAGATGTGGCCATGGCAACTGCCACATGAGAGCCAGATTCCATATACTTCACTGCCCAATTCCTTGGGTGTCTAGATTTGCAGCCAGCAATGTCCAGCCTCCATTTATTCCTTTCTTTTCCCTTTTAGCCAGATAGTCTGTTTGTCAACCAGAACTCATTAATTTTCATTATGAAACTGTCCACTGTTTAGAGGGGAAGCAGGGAGATGATTTTTATATTTCAGAGATTGCTTGGGCTGCAGAGGTGTATTTTACATGTGTGTGTGTGTGTGTGTGTGTGTGTGTGTGTGTGTGTGTCTGTGAGAGAAGTCCAAGGGGCAGAGAGATTTTCCTCCCCTGCCCCACACATCCTGCAGAAGCATCTTTCAAGTTGCATCACTGGGTTGGGTTTTAGCCATTCATCCAAATGGGAGAAAGTACTCGTGTGTACTAAGATTACCGTCAGGGTGATGGTTAACCCTTTCCCTTCCCATTGTGACATTTGCCTTGAGGGTGATGATTAAAAGAATGTATATACCCTATTTCATTTTAAGAAGAAATTGCCCCTCAAACATTCCTTGCAAACTCAACACACTGTCCTAAGTGAATGTGCATTTGAGTTTGGTGGCAGGAGAACTCAAATCGTTAGTCAGTGCTGCTGTTAATACCCTTGTTATTGTTCCCAATATTGGTCCCAAACCAGGACATCTCCTGGTTTTCTACCAACACCACATGCAATTCTCATAATTTGACCCAATAATGGATTGTTGGTTAGAAGAGTGATGATGGTGATGATAAAAAAGAAGAATGACAAAATGTGTGTTATGTGGTGCTTTGCTGCTTATCAAGTGGGTAAGGTAAAGGTAAAGGGACCCCTGACCATTAGGTCCAGTCGTGGCCGACTCTGGGAATGCGGCGCTCATCTCGCTTTATTGGCCGAGGGACCAGGCGTACAGCTTCCGGGTCATGTGGCCAGCATGACTTAGCCGCTTCTGGCGAACCAGAACAGCGCACGGAAACGCTGTTTACCTTCCCGCCGGAGCGGTACCTATTTATCTACTTGCACTTTGACATGTTTTCGAACTGCTAGGTTGGCAGGAGCAGGGACCGAGCAACGGGAGCTCACCCCATCGCGGGGATTCAAACACCAACCTTCTGATCGGCAAGTCCTAGGCTCTGTGGTTTAGACCACAGCGCCACCCGCTTGTTATTATTGCTTGTGCACATAATAGCACTGAAGTCAAGTGACAGACTACCACATAGGAGACCTACCCACAAAGACACGAATAATGATAAGAATAAAATGATTGCAACTTAAGCCAGGCTATGGCTTGGCTGATGATAATTTGGAGGGGGGTAAATCTCCTGAGGCATACACAAAAGCACTAAGAGGAATGAAGTAATAATTACTAATGACTTAATAAGGCAGACTATGGCTTGGCAAGAAAGTTAATACAAAATCCCTTTGATAGACTGTGTGTGTAGAAAAACCACACATTGCCATACACAAAGATACTAAGAATCAAGCAATGTAAGGTGGAGAATGGCTGAAGAAAATAATCACAGACTACATAAAAAACTTAAGGTCTTCTGTCACATAATGGAATGCTGGGGGCGGGGGGGGGGGTGTCCACCAAATCTGTAAGAAAATGCAAGCAGCACAAACAGTAATAGAGTGGCTGGGGAAACCCAGCCAGATGGGCGGGGTATAAATAAATTATTATTATTATTATTATTATTATTATTATTATTATTAAATCTAAATAGGAAAAAACCATAGGATTTAAAAAGAAGGTGTGTAAAGGGACTTAAGCAATACAAGTCTAATCCTAGAAGTTCCACTCAAGAGAACTCTTAATAGCAATCTGCTCCTTGTGACTAAGTAAAAAACCAAGACTATTATGAAACCAAGACTATTTTTTAAAAAAAGCTTAGCATTCTCATTGTGAGGGCTGTGGACCAGTAGCCCTAGTGGACCAGCCTCCACGATACAATCCAACATTCCAAGAGGGCAAAGTAGGACACACGCACTCATCCCACCTGCCCCATCTCCGTGCTGCTTTACCCACCAGCCCGTCGGATCTCAGCACCTCCCACAGACCCTATCTCCACGCTCCTTCACTCATGCAGCTCAGCCTGCCCTCGCTCCTACCTTCACCTGTCACCTGTCGCCTCCGCCATCTCCTCCTCCAATGGTACCACAGACATATTTCTTCTGGAAGTGTAGCGGCAAAAGCAGGAGGAAAAGGAGCAGCGCGAGGGGGCAAGGTAGATTTTGCTTCTGGTTTCTGGTCCTGTGCTCTCGTATGAGCCAGTTGACTTGTGCCACAGTGCAGAACAAAAAACCACCCGTCTTTTGGACCCGCACTCCGACACAGTCAGGGCAAGGGACATCTGGGAATGGGATCAGAAGTCGGGAAGGCTTCTGTCAATCTGAGACATCCCACTGAAAATGAGACAGTTGGGTGGTATGGCCTCCAATGCATGCATGTGCATGCATGCGTATGCACACACACACACAAATTATATCTTATCCCTTATGCTTTTCGCAGCTGCGTGAAACCACTGAATGAGATCATCCAGAGCTTTGGGCTTTGGTGTTGTTCTCTCTTTTACACAGGATTCAGGATTCAGGTAAGGTGGTAAAAGTTTTCAAGTTAGTGGGACGCTTCCTCTACTTCAGGAATGTGTGATTTGGGTTTGAATCAGCTGAAAATGTCTGCTGTTCAAATCATCTTGCAGTAGTGCACCTGCTCCTTCTTGAAGCAGGTAGATAACTTGGTACCTTCAAACCACATGGTACTTAACCTCCCCCCCCCCCGCCGCCATGAGAGCTACATGCTTTGTGCTTTTGTTTTAATAAAAGGAATGGTCTTATTAAAGTGTCTCATTTTCTCTGCCACATCTTCCTGTGCCCTACCAGATGCAGACAAGGATGGCTTGAAAAACAGGTTCTCCCCCTGCCCTTCCTGCTCACTTGTTGTTGCTGTTTTTTAAAACCATCTAGCCTGAAGAAGAGTTATGAGGAACTCAAAGGCTTGCAAACTGATTTGTTACATTTTGTTGGCTGAATAAAATGTGTTTCCTTAATATGCATTTTGGGATTTTTCTGTTGGGTCAACAGTACTACTCTTACATTTTGTTTTACTTAATGTCAGGGAACTGACATCGGAGCCAGAAGTGGAGGCAGGGCTCCCAAGCGATGCCGGAGAAGGGCCAAGCAGGGAGAGAGGGAACTCATCGGCTGGGGAAGGAAATCAGCGTAACACCAGGGATAAAGGGGGGCGGTTGGGGGAATCGGAGAGGGGTCTCCAGGACTCTTCGCTGGAGACCAGCGCGGAGAGCACAGGTCCTCCTTTGCCTACACCCACCCTGTGCAGAAGACTTCTGCGCAGGGAAAGTAGGCATAGACTTGGCGTCAAAGAGCTTTTATGCTGGAAGAAGTTTAAGAAACGCCCACTGACGGATTCTGCTAGTGACTGAACAGCCACGAAGTGAAGGGCTGTCCAGTCAGGAAAGGTTTAACCAGGCTACCTAGCCAGGCATGGTGGCAACTTACGCACGAGCATACATACATTCCATACATTCATTACACTTAATCTGCACTGGTTGGTGATTTTATCTTTGCCTGGCAAAGCAGCAGATGCAAGAATTTCAGGCAATTGTCTCACCTGCTATCAAATAGCAGTGACTCTGGGCGAATGTGCAAGAAAGGTATCTTCCAATCAACCCATATCAAGGGCTCATTTCCCAATAAGTGTTTGTCCCTTTATACAAGGTAGATAACCTCATCTAACAGGGAATCCCTGCCATGCTCAATACACACAAATTGATGAAAGCATTAGAAAGTGAGATATGGAGGTTTTCAATATGAGTGTGAGACAGCAAAGGAAACAGCCACTAAATGATATGTGCATGGGAAGCAAAAGAAATTCTGCAGCAATTGAAAAGCCTTTTTGATTCCCCCCCCCCTGACAAAGCAAATCAATCTTCAATGGTTAATGAAAAAGACTTTATCAGAACAGCCACCTTTCAAATCATACTTGAAAACAAACCCAGATTAGCACTCTAAGAACATAGTGTAGAAAACACCTATGTGCCTGGCAATATTTTTAGCCGCATTGAAATGTGCTGATGTGCAGACCTACATTTTCACCTGGCATCGTTTTTGAAAACCCTGAAATTAACAGTTATCACACAGTTTGAGTACAAATCTTTCATATATATTATATTAACAGCATGAATAAAATGCCCTGTGTGAGTGTCTGGGGGTGGTTGAAGGATGGATGGCAGTTACAGATTGAAGTTAAATTCTGACAAGACAGAAGTACTGTTTTGGGGGGACAGGTGGGGTGGGGGACTCCCTGGTCCTGAATGGGGTAACTGTGACCCTGAAGGAACAGGTGCACAGCCTGGGAGTCATTTTGGACTCACAGCTGTACATGGAGGCATAGGTCAACTCTGTGTCCAGGGCAGCTGTCTACCAGTTCCATCTGGTACACAGGCTGAGACCCTACCTGCCCGCAGACTGTCTGGCCAGAGTGGTGCATGCTCCTGCTTGGACTACTGCAATGTGCTCTATGTGGTGCTGCCTTTGAAGGTGATTCAGAAACTACAACCAATCCAGAATGCAGCAGTTAGACTGGTGATTGGGAGTGGCCGCAGGGACCATATAACACTGGTCCTAAAGGATCTTCACTGGCTCCCAGTACATTTCCAAGCACAATTCAAAATGTTGGTACTGACCTTTAAAGCCCTAAATGGTCTTGGCTCAGTAACCCCTATCAATCAGCCCAGACACTGAGGTCCTCCTCCCAGGGTCTTCTGGCGGTTCCCTCACTGTGAGAAGTGAAGTTACAGGGAACCAGGCAGAGGGCCTTCTCAGCAGTAGCACCCTCCCTGTAGAATGCCCTCCCATCAGATGTCAAGCAGATAAAGAACTACGTCACTTTTAGAAGACATCTGAAGGCAGCCCTGTATGGGAAGTGGGGTTTAACATTTGACGTTTTATTATTTCTATTTGCTTAACTTCTGTTGACTTAAAACTGGATTTAAGCAACTTCTGTTCAGCATGGCAGCTGTACTATCAGACCCCTCTATGCATGTTGTTTTCAGTGTCCTTCGTTTCAGTGGAAATCGCTCCCATGTAAATGTGCAGAGGATTGCAACCTCAGGATGTTGGTAAGTTTAAGAAAATGGAACTGGTTCGTTTACTTCCTGAAGTTAAACTCTAAGTCTCATGGTTGTTGGACAATATTTATTTATTTATTTGATCCCATTTGACATTCGATCAATCCAATACAACTTTACTTGGATGCAACTTTCAATCAGCACTGGCTCCAGGGACTCAGAAGTGCCCTCACTGGCTGACTGAAACAAACAACTCTGCTGAATGCACAAAGGAGACGTATGACAAAAACTCTGCAGCTGAGCAGGAAGAGATGCTTTTGGAATTGACAGAGAAGAAAGAAGGAGTGCAGACACTACAAGTGGAAAATATCAACCAGGAATCTACACTGTTAGAGTATGAGCAAGAAGACCTTTGGATTATAAACCTGCGAAAGATGAGAAAGAAGAAGAGGGAAGTCCCTGGAGTACTTGGAATATTAAAACTAAAAAGAATAAAGCAACATGATTGGGACTTTCCTCTTGAGTATGGAAAAGTAGATGATCCTTCGCAGCAAACACTTTTTAACATTCTGGATGAAAGAAAATATGATGTGACTCTGACTGAACTCCTTCGGGGTCTTAGGACCAACAAAGAGGACTACCAATATAGTTGGCAGAGAGGGACTGACAGAGAATCAGACGCCTCGGACGTGAGGAATCCGGGCTAAGAACTATTTTTTGTTTGTTTTTTGGACATTTGTTTGGGAAGGGACAGAAACCGGGGCAGGGGGGGGAGAGAGAATAGAACTATAAAATGTTATGATTTGTTTTATTTGGTCAATGTGACCTATAATTAATATAATAAAGGGAAAATTTGTAGAAGGGAAGTTAGATCGACCTTAAAAAAAAAGAAATTAATGATTATAAGAGAATTGGATAAGTTGAATATAGATAAACAAAAAGAATTAAATTTTTAAAAGCAATATGAATATGTTTAAGAGGTTAGGTAAGAACTTGCTGAATTAATTATTGGAACTGGGATGTAAGAGGAGGGGGTGGGGGGAAGTCAATGAAAGTGGGTAAAGAAAATTAGGGTATGTAATTGTATTTGTGTGTTTTTGTCTTTGTGTGTGTGTTTGTTGTTATAAAATGTAAAAACCCAATAAAAATTATTTAAAAAAAAAAAAAACAGAAGTGCCCTCACTGGCTGACATGACTGTTCTGTCACTCTCTTCTGGGCTCCTGGGTGGACATTTCAGTGGTGGTCAGATGGTGAGTAGTTTTCATAGATTTATATGCTGGGGCATTGCATTTGGGTTAATTAAGATGGCAGGCTGCCACCACAGGTGGGAGCAAAGCATGGCTCCCATTCAAAAGCAGCCCCATCACCCACCCACGACCAGCTGCACAAAGGATGGAGAGGCAAATCCACTGGCAGAACTGTTCTGAGGAGCCCATGAAGTCTGTCATCAGCCCTGCTTGTAAGTAAGTCCCATTCTGCTCAGTTGGATTTACTCCCATGTAAAGGTGTACATGATTGCAGTCTAAGGCTATTGGAGAGACTACCTGAGTAGTTAGGCTTTGGAAGTGAAGGGAGGAAGTGTTTTTTCAAATTTGTCAGGCCAAAGAGATCCCGATCAGCAGCTAGGTTAGCAGCAGCAAGCACACACTCAGACAAACAAGAACAAAAAGCAAAAGGGGAAAGGCATGGAAATTATTTGATGCAGGGAAAATTGGGGAAATAATTAAATTCTACTGGAGAGTTATCAAGCATAGCAGGCGACAGATACTAGTCTAGTTGAAGGCCACCCAATTCACTGCCATGCATTCAAAACTGACAGTTGTCTTTATTCTGTGGCTATTCCTTAAAAAAACAACTTAGTCCCCCCCCCCAATAATTCTTTTTTTCTAATGAATAAGCTTAGCAGCAGTTAGCGCAGCAGTGTTTGTCTACCCTGCAGACTTTTCAGACTGGCAAAACTGCAGCCAATTAAATAGCAAAGTGCTAAATAAAAAATATTTTAAAATCCATATATGCACATAAATGCAATGGTATGTTAAATACTTCAGAACCAACAAAGTTAACATTGCGACAGTGTTAGGGCATCAGTGGGAGGTTGCATTTCCAAATCGTAATGTTGATAATATGACAGCAGGTGTAGAACAAGACGTTAATTCAAATCTTGAGACAAACTAGTTAGCCCCTGCTGAATCTGTCATGCACTGCCAACAACACTGGCAACAAGGAATTTGAAAGGTCCATCTGGAATTCTCACTGAAGAAATGCTAGAAAATGCTCCTGCCCTGTGAAGTGAACCCTTGGCATTAAAATCTATTCAGTATTCTGGCAACCATTTAAGTAAGAGCTTGTTGGGGAGAGCTCACTAAACCACCGGTGAACTGGAATACAGATAATGACTTATGACAGGAGCTACTGCATGGCACAGCTGTCTTTTTTCTGTCAATTTATACACACATAAATATTCATTAATGTATGTTGCAATCATATGAACTAATTCCAGAATAAAGCAACTGTTGGGATGAGATCCAGCCCACGCTGGAATTCAAATCACACTTTTTTTTTTCAGCTTCAGCTGAGAAAAATTCACTGTGCCCTGTAGCCACTATATTATATTCATTCAGCAACAAACTTTCTTCAGTTGTATTTTTCCCCCCAATTGAGGTCAGTTTTTTCAAAGGCTTAATCTCAACATGTGCACTTTTACAGGAAGTAACTTCTGCTTTTCAAGAATCCATTTGTAGTTGTAGGTTGTGTATGTTATCGTTTCAATTATTACTGTTCCCAGGAGGAATGGCATTCTCTGTGGTTATCAGTAGCTCCTGGAACAACCTGCAAAGAAGAGAAAATCCAAGAATAAGCCAGAGTGCAAGAATCAATGCAGCTGAAAAGTAGCTCATGACCAAGACATTGTTCATAGTAAATATGAGATGCCGGAACATCTTACCTTTTGAGCTTACACATATATGTAAATTGTACATTGTATCGTGAAAGCTCTATAAAAATCAGTGTATCTGCTGACATACTCAAATGGCTAATTCTCACACTCCTGGTCATCTAGGTAGACCATGGGTCCTACTTTACAGAGGTTGGTATTTTAAGGGCTGTCCTGTATTTGATGAACTGTCTGGTCCAAATCCAGTTTAAAGATAAAAAATCATAAGAAGGGAGAGCAGGGACCTCAAAATCAGCCATCAATAGTATCTGTACAGCAGACTAAGTGGGCCCACTGGTCACCTGCTCAGTCTCTTCTTCTACATTGATATGTACTATGTTTCTATAAAATTTATAGCAATAATTTCTAAAATTGCATCTATTTACAGAAGCTAGCCTGTGCAAATCTTTGTGTTCATGCTCTCTCTCTCTCTCTCTCTCTCTCTCTGGAGACACACACATCTGGCACAGTAGCACCCAAATGCTTCCCTTTAATTGGCAGTATTTCCATGGTTCGAATCCTCATAATGGTGGTGAACTCCCGTCGTTCTGCCAGCTTAGCAGTTCGAAAGCACACCAGTGCAAGTAGATAAATAGGTACCGCTGTGGCGGGAAGATAAATGGCGTTTCCATGCACTCTGGCTTCTGTCATGGTGTTCCGTTGCACCAGAAGCAGTTTAGTCCTGCTGGCTGCATGACCCGGAAAGCTGTCTGTAGACAAACGCCGGCTCCCTCGGCCTGAAGCAAGATGAGCCCTGCAACCCCAGAGTCGCCTTTGACTGGACTTAACCATCCAGGGGTCTTTTACCTATTTCCATGGGTTCATCCCGCACACTTCTAAGTTGCTTAAAATTTACAGGCAGCATTATAATTATTCATAAGGTGACTACAATTAACTAGGCAGTGTTCGAAAGACGACTCACAATGAGCTCATGAGGGGGGATGAGAAAAGACTCAAAATGAAGGATGGGGGAGGATTGGCCAAGATAAACCTGACTGATGTGGTAAGTATGTATGAGGTCATGTATGAGATTTCACATTTAAAACCTTAGAATCTCCAGTTAAGGAATCAAAGCCCGCTAGTAGAAGGGCAGGAGGGGGCGGGGATCAGCTAAAGATCCCTGAAAGCCACTGCCAGTCATGGTTGACAGTACTGGGATCAATTGATATCACTGCGAAGCAGTTCTTTACATCAAAAGTAAATGTTGAATGTAACTCTCATAATATAGCTTGCAATTTGTTTTCCAAAAATTTTTTTAAGAGCTCTAAAGAGATCTATATTTGACAAAAACAAAGTGATGGCTCTTCACAAATCTGCCCTTGCAGATACTATATCCAGCGATTCCATTAGCCTGTAAACCCGATGAATCATCTTCTCCCCTGGGATTTCGCTGGATTTGTGTTCTGCTGCAAAGAAAATAATTGAACTGTGTTGTTTCTTTGACATGAAAGCAAAAGTCTCCTTACTCTGCTTTAAGCTTGCTTAGTCTCTCATGCAGTGTTGATACTTTTATACCCTCCATCCTTTTACATGCTACAGTTTAATGTCATTAACTGATAAGATGCAATCAAACGTTGATTAGGAAATGAATTTTTAAAATCTGTGTGCCATTCTAATAAAAATGTTTAGGTATAAAAGTCATTATTGAGCAACCCTGCTATGTAGAACCAGAAACAGTTCGAACACCACTGTTCTCTCCAGTGAGAGTCTCCAATATGCCTACAAAAGTCTCGCCTGACTTATCCATGATTTGCTCAATGCAATTGCTGGGGAGTGGGGCTGTGTTGCATCCCAGTGTCAGGTTCCCCACTGTCTCTGCCTCCCAGGTGTATAAATATTGGGTCTGGATATCTGCCCTGCTGTAGATTACACTTAAACAACTGTTCACATGGATGTCCAAGCAGTGCAGCCTCACTCTTTGGTTATCGCATGGGGTTCCCTTCATGAGATTAATACAGTGGTACCTCAGGTTAAGAACTTAATTCATTCTGGAGGTCCATTCTTAACCTGAAACTGTTCTTAACCTGAGATACCACTTTAGCTAATGGGGCCTCCTGCTGCTGCCGCACTGCTGGAGCACGATTTCTGTTCTCATCCTGAAGCAAAGTTCTTAACCCGAGGTACTATTTCTGGGTTAGCGGAGTCTGTAACCTGAAGCGCCTGTAACCTGAATTATCTGTAATTTGAGGTACCACTGTATATACGTGATGGGAACTTAGTTTTGTAAATTCCTAAACTGGGGAGGTGGGAAAATGTGACCCAGGATATCTGTGATTAAGATCTCCTGTTTTGCTAATTAGAAACCTATGGAGAGATCATAGTTTAGGAAAGTTTTTTAGTCTGATGTTTTATTGTATTTTTAATATTTTGTCGGAAGCCGCCCAGAATGGCTGGGAAAACCCAGCCAGATGGGCAGGGTATAAATGATAAATTATTGTTGTTATTATTATTATTAGAATTGGAATTGACCCCAAGTAACATCTAGTCTGGCCCCCAGCAATGCAGGAATCTCAACACACATTCCCCATCCAATTTGAAACCATACTGGACCCTGCTTAGCTTTGCAAATGTGCTAGCGGTTTTATTGCTGCATCACTAGGAGGATCAGATGTTTAATCCTCTCTGTTCATATCTCTTTCAATGTATACCTCCTTTCCAGCCTCCAGTTACCACTTGGGGAGAAGGAAAAATAGGTACAGGTGCTGTTCCTTCTCCCAATTCCCCATAGAGCAAATAGCATTCAGAGAACAGGTAGGGGAAGGAAGATTTAAACACCCTCGCCCAGAGCAACATTTCCTTGGTCTTCAAAGCAGCCAGTTAGAAAAACAAAATCAGTGGAAAATCTGAATCATAGACCTCTTGTGTCTCATCTAGTCTTGAAAACAAACTTGAGTTACTAAGGAATATATGAATAATTGGATTAATAATTTGTATGTAATAAATGCTTTCTGGCCTGTTTATCATCATCTATTTTTTAATTGCACTCAGTGGCTAAAATATTTTTTTCTGCTTTAAAACTGGTACAAACCATATACTCCTGTTATTGCACTTTGAAGATATGCGAATTACGCTTTGCCACTGAATTAAAATAGAAATGTGCATTGCATTACGGTTAATGGAAAAGTCGTCATTTCATCGTGTTTATGAAAAGTGGAATCTTTGTCAAGCAAAATCCAAACCCAGTGAACACACTGTGAAACCCTCCTATTAAAGCAATGAAATGTAAATCAGTTTTACAATATGAATTTTCTGCTTCCACTTAATTCACTCAAAACACCCTTCATAGTGAGAAGTCTAATACAAGTGTGCAGTAGCATCTGTAATTTCTTCAACTTTCTGGGTTGCTGTAACTTGTAGCATTTACCTTTTGGGGAAGAATGTCAAACCTTGGTCTATAAACCTGTTTAGTCCTACCACAAAGTCGTGTATACGTAGGTAACTCTTTCCCATTGGGATGGATTAAAGCAGTTGTTTGAACCCATTGCTGTCTTTTTCAAGGTTCTCCACTTATATTTCAAACTGCTGGATGTGATTTCAGTCAATGATGTATTGGGTTCTTTCCAAACTTATGAAACTACTTCGACACTTAGAAGTTCTGAAATCCTCTCTTCTCACGGTAGCAAATATATGTTCCTCAGAGTAATCACAAATTTAGAGAAGTGATTGCCTTTTGTTTTGTTTTGCTTTTATTGCTGAATGAGTTACTGTTCTTTTGTTATTTCTGCAATTACTTGATACCTGCGGCTGCTTTTCTTCATCAAGAGGAAGCCTTCTAGTAGAACTGGTTCTTGCAGGTGTTTATCATTAGAGAGCTCATTTACTTCACTCAGATTGGACGCTTGAGCGTTTTTCTATTCACCGCATTCTGAAAACAAACTGTTCTTCATACAGTGGGCCTGCTTCCCAACCCGGCTTTTGAGAGACATTCCTTATTCAGAAAAGCATAGCTATCTTTATATAGATAGACATTTCTTTCCTTATTCTGGATAAAAGGAATGAAATTACTTTTGGGGGGCAGGTTAGGGTAGGGTGGGGGAGGAAAATTAGTTTTCAAATAAAAAATAAATTAGGCAATTGACTCTGGTTAATTCATGTTTGCTTTCCCTGGCCCTTGGTCCCTAGTTCTTCTCTTCTTATATGGGTTATTATCCTATCTTATTTTGGAGGTGTGGAGCAAGTAGCAGAAGGTTAATTAAAAACAGGCGTGCACACAACCACTGTAGATATAAATCCCTTCACTCATACTTTGCATGCAAACCAGGAAACCTTATGCTGACTCCAAAATATAACTTCTCTCTCTCTCTCTCTCTCTCTCTCTCTCTCTCTCTCTCTCTCTCACACACACACACACACACACACACACACACACACACACACACATTTACTGCCTATTGTTCTCTGGTTTCAGTCTAAGTCCTTCTGACTCTTGGCCTGGCCTGTTGGGTTCTTGTGTTACCTTGTCCCACATGTAATGTGAGGAGCCCACATTGGAATGGTCCAGGCTGCTCGCATTGTCCAGCAGTGCAGGAAGAAGCAGCACTGCTGTGGCTCTGAGACGGCTTTAAAAGCTAGTTCGGGAAAACAGATCACTGCAGGCCACAGTTTGCACATGCATGTTCATATTGCAGTGACTCAAACTAAGGTTATACAATGGTTGCACGAAGCTCCCGATTCCTTGTGCGGCATTGCACAGTCTGAAGTGGGTATCTTCACCGCTGCTTGAGGCACTCTGCTAAGCTACCTCATCAGGAATCCAAGGGATGGGCAGGATATCGGTTTGGAGAGCCACAGAAGAGCCAGGTAGTGTCAGGGACTGGACAGAGGAGGGATGGTGAAGACCACCTCCCCAGCCTTGAACCTTCCAGAGAAGAGGAAGATACTATAGATTTACAACAGTGGTTTGCGGGAGGCCACAAGCTCAGAGGCAGATGAGGGGCAAAGTTGGGAAATAATGGGAGAGGAGGAGGCAGAGCCGGAGCAGCTGGCTGACACGTCATCACTAGAAAGCATTCCAGACCCCCCTTCTCCCAGAACCCGGAGAGCATTGAAAATAGGAGAGCAAAGGGCTCAGAAACAAATGGCCCTATGCGCAGAGGTGGAGCTAGCTGCTCCGGCACCCGGAACAGCACACATGCTGTGGACCTGGGGGTGGGGCTAGCCACCTGCGATGAGCATCAAGAATCCCAGGAGGCCAGAGTAGTGATGTCACCCCCCTCAGGGATGACACCCAGGGCAGACAGCACCTACCACACACCCCCTTCCTCCGCCAGTGCCTTTGCGGCCACCGTAAGGTGGGGTGCGCTGTTGATGACTGAGGAGAGAAGGGGGGTAGAGCAACGCTATTACTCCAAAAGGCTGCATTTCTAAGCCTCTCTATGTGAATATTGAATAAAAGACATTGGTAAGGGCTTTCCTTGTCCTATCTATTCCTGGCAGCCTACCGTGGGGGGGATCGGATTCCCTGACGTCTGACGGGTAGGTGGGCAGCGTAGCTGGGTGTTTATGGAGCCAAGGAGGGCTAATTTGCTGCCCTTTCTGTCACCCGAGTGCCATGGTAGTGCCTGCCCTGTATTTATAGGATCCATGTTGGAATTCAATAGTTTTGAGATGAACATGGACATGAATGATTATGCTCTCTCTCTCTAAATCATTTGCCTGCAGCAATGGACAAAACCTTCAGGGCATTCCTGTACTGTAGCGGGAGGCATGCAGTTAGCTCAGTGAAATTTTATTCTGACCTGCCTTTTCTTTTACCAGCTGACTTTCATGCCACATCACTAACTGTTTTTAAAATTGAGGGCATTTTCACATGGAATGAGGAATTGTTCACCTTAGGCTCAGGGATCCAATTTTTCTCCTCCTCTCCATTTCCCCAACATTTCAATGTGACTTTAGAATCCAAAAATCCTAAAGAGGTGTTATGGACATGTGGTATAGAAAACATTACAGTTTTAGATGTCATTGTTTAACAGTGCTTTGAGAAATAAATCCTTTGGGGAAAGGCACCATAAATAATATGAAAACCTCATTGGATGTTTAAAGCATAGCTGTCAACGTTTCCCATTTTTTAAGGGAAATTCCCTTATTCCAAATAGGATTCCTTGCAAGAAAAGGGAAAAATTGACAGCTATGGTTTAAAGATGTATACAGTGGTACCTCGGGTTACATACGCTTCAGGTTACATACACTTCAGGTTACAGACTCCGCTAACTCAGAAATATTACCTCAGGTTAAGAACTTTGCTTCAGGATGAGAACAGAAATTGTGCAGCAGCAGCAGCAGGAGGCCCCATTAGCTAAAGTGGTGCTTCAGGTTAAGAACAGTTTCAGGTTAAGAACGGACCTCTGGAACAAATTAAGTACTTAGCCCGAGGTACCACTGTATTCTTAACTCACCCCAAGGTCTTTCATACCCTGGCATTACTACATTAGAGACACCTTGAACAAATAAACAGTAACATAGGTTCTGGTTATTAATTAGTAGCTTCAGAAGATGCCTTCCAATTTACTCTCACACTCTTAAATGCCTAGGACTCTGTGACATATGAAGTGGGAGGAGGGTATGAAAACTATAATTACTTGGAATGTATGGCATTTCTGGATTTTTGTGTTAATGACACAACACTTGCCAAATGAATTTATCAAATTTAACTGAGATTCAGTGACTTACTTTCTTGCTCAATGCATATTTAATTAACATAATAGAAGCCTTATCAAATATAAATTGAGGTACTGTTTGGTTGTCGCTTTACAGTAATTGTTACTTTTAAGTAGATCATTCTTATAGCATCTTTTTGCATAGTTATGACAAATATTATCACCAGACAAAAGAGGGTGAGCTCAGATAGTACAGTCTTTATGGGCAGCTTTTTCTTTTGGTACAAACTGCTGCAATTTATATCAATTATCAAACCAATTTTTTTTGGGGGGGGGGGTGTAGGCTTTGCGGTTGTCACATATCCATTATCTTTCCAATCCAGCAGTTTTTTAAGGAGGGGAACCACCTTAAAGCACCCCAGTTTCTCATCTAATATTTCTAATATGTTTCCAACATTGTGAAGAGCCTAAAATATAAAATATATTTCATTTAGAGGCTCCTAGGATTGAACTGGTGATCCAGCTAGGTTGCAATAAAAAAGTTTTTCACTGCATAGTGATATGTTCTGGATTTGCTTTATCAATATAATTTTATTGTTGGGTTTTTGTGGAGGTTTTTTTTGCTGTTTGTGGTATTTTCTAAACAACATAGCATATTGATGATATAGGATTTTTTGTAGATAAATAACTCAGACTTTTGCAAAGTCTGCTCATGACAGATTGGAAGGAAAAAGGTAAAGGATGGAGGGACATGAGAGCTCAATGAGAGCTTTGGATAAGGTGGTTATAACACTTTCATATATATTTTTTCTCTCTCAAACACACACTTCTTAGACTTTACAATTTTACACTAAGTGCAAAAGCAATTAAGATCAATTTTTCCACACGGGATTTCTACTGAGAAAAGGAGAACAGGCTTCTAATATATATTTGCTGCTAGAAGTTATAAGGTGCTTACCTAAGAAATCAGAAAACCCCAGGGACACGACAAGCAATACAGATAAAATACTGCACTTTGATCCTACTTTCACCTGTGCAAATCCACAGTAATCCTATCAGAGTCAACTGTTGAATTTCCATTGGTGTATCTGAGAGTAGAAGCCAGTCTCAAGAGATGGCCAAGCAGAACACAGCCCATTTATTTCACTGAAGGGTTCTGGGTGGTTGTTTTTTTGGTATGTGTGTGGGGGGGGGTACTTAGTAGTGCTATCTTTTATGAAGATTTGATTTCCCCAAGTTCCTCAAATCACTTACGATGTTGCTTTGCAAATCAAAGACAGCAGTTCCTACTGCAGTTCAGTAGTGCACATTGCAATTTTCATTGTTGTTATTAGAATAATTATATGCCTCAAATCCTGTAGTTAATAGGAGATGTAGCTCGTGAGTCTCCTCCCAGGCTAGAAAAAACTGGCTGCCAAAGAGGCAGCTGAGATTTTTTACGCTTGCCAGGTGCAAGAATATAAGAAAATCTGCTTGATCAGGCTAGTAGCCCTTCGATTCCAGCATCCTGTTCTCAGAGTGGCCAACTAGATGCCTGTGGGAAGCATCCAATCAGAATTGGAGATGAGCACTGCATCAAACAGACCCTCCAAATGACCCTATTTTCCAGGGACAGTCCCAGATTTACAGAAGCCGTCCTGGTTTCTGATTTGATCCCAGAATGTCTTGCTTTTCCTTAGGTAAAGGTAAAGGGACCCCTGACCATTAGGTCCAGTCGTGACTGACTCTGGGGTTGCGGCGCTCATCTCATTTTACTGGCTGAGGGAGCCGGCGTACAGCTTCCGGGTCATGTGGCCAGCATGACTAAGCCGCTTCTGGCAAACCAGAGCAGCACATGGAAACGCTGTTTACCTTCCCGCCAGAGCGGTACCTATTTATCTACTTACACTTTGACGTGCTTTCGAACTGCTAGGTTGGCAGGAGCAGGGACCGAGCAACGGGAGCTCACCCCGTTGCGGGGATTCAAACCGCCGACCTTCTGATCGGCAAGTCCTAGGCTCTGTGGTTTAACCCACAGTGCCACCCACGTCCCTTGCTTTTCCTTAGCTGGAGGGTGTGGTATGATGTCCCTATTTTCATTGAAGACATGTTGGACAGTATGGAGTTATACAACCCCAAAGCCAAGAAAATAAGTAACTATGCAACCTCTAGAAGACATTTGAATGCCGCCCTGTATAGGGATTTTTTTTATGTTTAATGAGTGGTGTATAAATAATAATAATATTATTACTATTATTATTATGGAACAGGGTGTCCATATTTTCATCAGAGAAATGATGCATCAAATGCTCTGTTGGCCTTCTTCTCTCAGTGCTGAGTTTCCTATAGCTGGGGTTTCCTGCAACGTATTACATCATAGTTCATGGCCATAGTTCAGTCCATTGATGTGTGTTTTGCAACATGAGTGTGGGCACAATAGCTGCTCTTCAGTTAGGTAAACTTGGATCCATTCCAGTCTAACTTCAGGCCTGATCATGGCATTGAAACTGATTGGTCACCCCAGTAGGTGACATATATCATGAGAGACATGGGAAGAGTGTGACCTTGCTCATTGTGCTTGATCTTTCAGTGGTTTTGATACCGTTGACCTTGGTATCCTTCTTGTGTGTCTCAAGGGGGGGTTGAGGTTAGGGAAACTGGGTTTCAGTGATTCCGCTCCTACCTCCAGAGCTGTTTCCAGAAAGTAGTCATGGAAGGCTACTGTTCAGAACCATGGGAGTTGTCCTGTGGTGCCTCACAGGGTTCTATCTTGTCCCACATGCTAGACAGAATTGACAAACACATATATATGGGAAATCACATGTATGAGAAATTAAAAAATCATAGCAGCAAAATCATAATTGTCCCTCCAATTTTCAATCTATCTTCCTTTTTCCTTTCCTTTCCATTGACATAGTCTGTTTTGTTTCTGACAGCCGTTTTTGTTTTTTCTTCCACACAGGGGTTGCCAGTGGTTAAGAGAGGCCCTGGGATTTTAAGTTGGACAAAATTCTTTGTCCTGTGACGGTGTTTAATTTCTTGACAGCTGGGCTGTTCTTTTTCTGCAGCAAACTATGAGCAAGAAGTCCTCTGGGCCATTGTGATTAGCTGAAGCTGAGGCAGCTCAGCTCTTGTACTCCTTCTCAAATATATGTATAGACACACACAAACACGAAGCAGGCCTCTTTAAAACACAGAGGTGTTTGAAAACCATTCTTCATGGTTGGTTGGAAATGAAGGGACAGAGCCAAGCTTTTCAGGTTATCAGGACCTAGATCAGCACAAGTTATCCCCATCCAAATAGGGTTGTAGTTGGGCTACCAGCCTAAATTGGTGGAAATCGTTCCATGCCACCTAGGCCACCTGTGTCTCAAATGACAGTAATAGATTCAGGAAAACCCCAAAAAGAGAAACACACTCTTTCAGAAGGAGTGTGACCTTATCTAGAGCAGGCTGTAAACCAGTTGTCTAGACAGAAGAACCACCCACTAACAACATCTAGCCTTGTCCTGATTATTCTTCAGCTTACTGGCCCTGTTCCAGTCCATTAATGCAACCAAGCACATACATGGCCACACCTGCAGAGCTATGTGTCATCAGCATGCTGATGGACAATATGCTCCATAATGCTATATGAACCCACTCAGCAGTTTCATGTCAATGTCAAACAACATGGGGGACAGAACCAACCCCTGTGCGACCTCATAATGGAGTATCCATGGAGTTGAGCAGTGCTGCCCAAGAACCACCTTCTGGAGCCAGCCAGCCAGCCAATTAGGAGCAGGAACACTGCAGTGTGGTACCCCCAATACCCACCTCAAATAGTCACCCCAGGAGGATACCATGGTTAATGGTATCAGAAGCCACTAAGAGATGGGGGGGGGTCAACAGAGTCATACTTGGTTCATCTCTCTCCTGACACATGACCAAGGCAGTCTCCATACCAAAACCAGGCCAAAATCTCAGTTGAAGTATATATGGAAATTACATTAATCCTGTTGATTAGGTCATCGCAGTACTCTGACTCAACTCTTTAACCCAAGAGACCAGGGGGTTTTTTTCAGCTGGAACTCACCAGAACTTGGTTCCAGCACCTCTCAGGTGCTGACAGTGAGTTGTGACACCTCTTTTTCTAGAAAAATAACATCGCAAGAGACTATTATCTGCTTTGTGTTTAGAGCCTAATACCCTAAGTACTCCTGCTCAGACATGTTCCCACAAGTAGAGTTGTTTATTTTAGGTTAAAGTCAGGAGCATGAAGGAGGGTGGGGAATGATGTATAGAGATGAGATTTGTGTAGGCGCTGAAGATCACTGGGAGGCACACTTCCATTTCCATTTCAGTGTTATAAGCAGCTTAAAGCTGATATTCGATGGAACTTTATGATAATCGAATCAATTTCTTTGGCAACCTCTGTTGGGGTTGTAGCTCACAGGTCTGCGAATCACAGAGATAAAGATTTATTCTACCTATATTCCCCTAGGAAGAGGAGCAAAACAAAACATTTCAGTTCTTCTTACCTGAAATTGAAAGCGTAACAGAGAACTTTGATGATTATTTTATCCCAAAGCAGGACTTAAATGACAGAGTGAATTCTAGCAAGGGAATTGAGAGCCAGGGGAAATGCAGAATCTTTTACAATACATTTGTATCGAACTGGCAGACAACTATGTGGCAAGGATAAGCAAGAACACATTAGGGAATATCTTCACTCTGGGCTTCTAAATCGAGAGCTTTTCTTAGAGTTACAATTTCACTTAATTTTAAAAGAAATGGTAAAACTTTCTCAGAGACAAATATGGCTTCTGTGGGAAAGTTTTTAATATAGCTTCCTGTGGATTCTGTCACATGGAGACACTTATGAGACGATCCTTTAAGAAACAACTGCTAAAAAATTAATATCCTGGGTAGCGTTCCTTCTTGGAGAATCCACATGGAAATAAATCTAATTTCTCTTGTGAAGAACCATAGTTCAGTGGTACAGCAGATGCCTTGTACATAGAGGATCCCAGGTTCAATCCCTGGCCACAAATAGCCACTGTGGCACCCTCTAGATCAGGCTTCCTCAACCTCGGCCCTCCAGATGTTCCATATGTTTCTATTGTGATGAAGGAAACAAAGGAGGATGAAAATGGCTGGCTGCTAACTACCCAGTTTTATGCCTTGAAAGTGGATTCTGATCTGCTTTAATAAAAACCCAAATGCATATTCACAACGCTTATATCATTTGCCCTTCGGATTTAGCCATTTATCACCTCTGTGTTTAGTACTTAAGCAGTTGAAACCTCAGGTGTTCACTCCCTCCCTTTTGGTCTTGTGAGAGAGGCTTAGGGAATCAACAGTGTACACAATTTCAGAGGTGAAATGCCTGCAAAACAGCAGACAGCACAATCCCAGCTACTAGACACTTGAATCTGAGCAATGAATACAAAACATAGGAAAAAAGGAAGCTGCCTTACAATGAGTCAAACACTTTGGTCTGTCTAGCTCAGTATTGTTTTCACTGACTTACAGCGGCTCTTCAGAATTTCAGACAAGGATTTTCTTCAGCTGTAGCTTGAGATGTCAGATTGAACTGGGAGCATCTACCGGCAAAGCAGAAGCTCTACAACTGAGCTACCGTCCTTCCCTATACATACACATATCTGTATCTTTTTATTATTATTGAATTAATGTGTTTTTAACCCAAATCAGACCCTCAAGGCAGCATTAAAAATCAAAACATCAAAAAAGCATGAAATGATGTATAACATAACAGGGGGCAGCAAACTTTTTCAGCAGTGGGCCAGTCCACTGTCCCTCAGACCATGTGGGGGGGCCGGACTATATTTTTTGGGGGGATGAACGAATTCCTATGCCCCACAAATAACCCAGAGATGCATTTGAAATAAAATGACACATTCTACTCTTGTAAAAACACCAGGCAGGCCCCACAAATAACGCAGAGATGCATTTTAAATAAAAGGACACATTCTACTCTTGTAAAAACACGCTTATTCCCGGACCGTTTGTGGGCCGGATTTAGAAGGCGATTGTGCCGGATCCAGCTCCCAGGCCTTAGTTTGCCTACCCATGACATAAAACAATGATAAAAACAGCATCAATTATCAAAATGTCATAAATTCCCTGCTTATCTGACATTATCTGTTGGAGTGTAGCCTAGCATGCCTCCATCCTAGCATGCCACACTTATCACATAAGTTGTATTCCATCACATGGTCCAGCTTCCACAGAATCCAGAGGGCTGCACCACCATTTTCCTTCAATGAGTGCAACACAGAAGAAATCTTGTTCAACATATTACATATATATTGTTTGAAATAAGCACTGACAAAGAGCAAATATTTATGAAGACAGGGACGGAATGAGACATAAAGAGAGAATATGAATAAAACGATGAGCGTGAAGGATGGAAGAAGAGTCCTGTGGGCCACACACGCACACACACACCTGCAAAAAAAATTTTTTTTTAAAGTAAACCTGGTTTTTTTTCCTGGCCTTCACATCTTAACCACCACTCCCACCTAATATTCCCCATTTCTGACCTATGTAGTCAAGTATTTGTAAAGCGTTGTTAAAAGAGGTGCTGCTGGTGCAGGAGGAAATTGGCATTTTACTTATTCCTACTTTTAATCAGTCCCCTTCATGGATCACTGCCTTGTCGTGGTGAAGGGGCTTGAATAACCCCAAGAAGCTATGAGCTATGCCGTGCAGGGCCACCCAAGACGGACAGGTCATAGCCGAAAGTTTAGACTAAATGTGATCCACCTGGAGAAGGAACTGGCAAACCACTCCAGTATTTTGCCAAGAAAACTCCATGGACATAAAAAAGGAGAAGCTTTGAGAAGAAAGTGAGAGTTTCCAAGGCATGCTCCAAGGGCACAGAGAGTCGAACACGACTAAGACAACTAAACAACAACTTTTAATCAGTATGCTATGAGTATAAGCAAATGTTATTTGCAAATTCCACTGCTTCAGATCATAATATTTAGCATACAAAGTAACCTTGCACTCCTGGTTTAGTCAATTAAAAAAAAATCCCCAGTTTAGAGTACATAATGTACTCTAATTACCTATCCTTATGGAACCATTATAGTATATCGCATGAACGTTTTGTAGTCTAACAGCTCCAAGAAGAAATTGCCAGGATACACCTTTCTAGCCTCACTGGTGCTCTAATAGCATATTATGTCTGAAATATGTGGATTAAAGATTCCCTTAATAGACACTGACATTCTAGGATAAAGCAACTACTTCCTATAATATCAGGCATCCCTTGGTAATTTAAAAAAACTAATCCACTTCTAGGGAGATCGAAGAATTTGAATCAAATTGCAGAAATAATAGTAATTGCTGCCTCAGGGAGCACCACTGAAAGGATTTAATGGAAGCACTATAAAAATAGCAGATCCTTAGATCTTCCAGCAATAATACCTTTAAAAGAAGTACATAACACAGCTCCCAAAATACAGTATATGCCCAGCTAATTTTGCTTTTCATGAAGCATACATATTGTTACAGAATATGTAAACACTAGCATTGGTTTCTTGAAATGCAGCCCACTTTCAAAACAATAATCCTTGAAAAACTGGCCCAACTTCAAAATCATTTGGTATCAGAAATGGTTGGACTAGATGACTCTCAGCGTACCTTCCTACTCTGCAATTATTTGATTCTGTGATTATTATCTTAAAATCAGAGCTGAGCTGCAATTTATCCGAAGACCCTTTTCCTTGAAAACTTCTGATATTTTTCCTTTTCTGAATCCGAGTGGGGGTGGGGGATCCACTTTGTAGAATTTTCTCCCAATATTCTCCACCATATTTTGTGGCTGCCACTATCTCCCCCTCTCCCCCACTTCAGAATTAGGCTAGATTGGAGGCATCAGGGAAGATGCATAATGATGGCCAGGCTGCCAGTAGTTACTGCTGCTTCTGCCAACAATAGCCTATACCATGGGCAGGCAAACTAAGGCCTGGGGGCCGGATCTGGCCCAATCGCCTTCTAAATCCAGCCCATGGACGGTCCAGGAATCAGCGTGTTTTTACATGAGTAGAATGTGTCCTTTTATTTCAAATGCATCTCTGGGTTATTTGTGGGGCATAGGAATTCATTCATTCCCCCCCCCAAATATAGTCCAGCCCCCCACGAGGTCTGAGGGACAGTGGACCGGCCCCCTGCTGAAAACGTTTGCTGACCTCTGTGCTACTGCCACTGCAAAGAAGAAGTCTCACGCTGTAAGAAACTGTTAGCTGAGGAGATGCAGGTCAAGTCTGGAATTCACAGAGATAAGAATTTAACCTTCCTCAGAAGTGTTGCAGTTGCAGTCCTAACTCCTGACTAGGGCTATGGGGCTGCATGGAATGGACATACCGCTGCTGCATGCGAAGCTCTGCTATTCATGCTGGCCAGGGCTGAAGGTATTAGAACTAGTAGCACCTTAGAGACCAACTCAGTTTGTTACTGGTATGAGCTTTCATGTGCATGCACCCTTCTTCAGATATCTGAAGACGTGTGCATGCACACGAAAGCTCATACCAATAACAAACTGAGTTGGTCTCTAAGGTGCTACTGGAAGGAATTTTTTATTTTGTTTCGACTACAGCAGACCAACACAGCTACCTACCTGTAACTAGGTATTGGGACTGTAAAACTGTCAAGTTTTGCTGCACCAGCTCCAGGCTAGCACAGAAGAGAAGACCAGATTAGATCCATCGCCAGTAACTGAATGGCCTTAGGAGCCAGTAGATCCCTGGCCAACCCAGCTTCACACTCAGACCCTATCTGTTTCAATTGCTTATATTATATGTTGCTCGTGGAGACACTACCAGTAATAGCTTTTGCCTATGCTTTTGGCATGTGCAGTAGAAATCTCCAGTGGAGACCCCTCTCTAGCAGAGGAAACCTCTGCCACTTCCTAAAAAGCCTAGCAGGGCAAATCAGAGGATAGGATTACTCTGTACCTGTCCCTCCTCTGCTCTACATAGAACAGCTTAAAAGATAATGGAATATATATATATTCTATCGGGTGTTCATTTACCACTTATTTGAACTTGAGGTGTATGTTTCTTTTGGTACTTGGGCTTGAACAAACAAACAAAAAGCAGCAACTCAGTTCTTGTTCATTTAAATTATACTAAGTGTATAATTGACTTATGTTTGGGAGGCAGCTGCAAGGCCACCTGTTAAATTAGTTTATGAAGCTCATCTACACTCAATTTACTCTTTGGCAAGGACAGAGCTTACATTTGTTTTGCTATTTATTAGATTTGCAGTCATTAAATGGTTGTGGTAGATTCCAAGAGGTAAACACTAACGGGGTGTGATGATGATGATGGATGGAGACGTGGAAACGTGGAAAGAAGCACTTTCTTGTTTACACTAAAATTTAATGGAAATTTCAAAGTTGAAAGAGCTATACGATTAGATTAGGAGACATTCTGAAAACCATTTCAGTCAAACTGTGCTGAGGATGTAACTATTTATTACATCCATTAACCATCATTGTTCAGTGCCTATCAGGGACCATATTAAAAATTCACAGAAAGATTAATGTACAGCCTTGTCAAGTAATCATCTTTATTTACCAATTATAAAAAAACTAGATGTTTTTAAGGACTTTATGTACAATGGTCAAACTACAAATTATATCAAAAGGAACAAAATTAAACTAATTTTGTGTACTTTTGAAAATTCAGCCTGTGTTTGTGTGTATCTTCCTGTCCCAAATTACTTTCACCATTTGAGTAATAGGCTAGTACTTTTCATTTTATTGGGCAGGAATATCCACAAACCCTCACAACTCCACATATCACTGAAATCATACACAAAAATAAAGCAGTCAGTGTGGGAACCAGTCTGATGCAATGGTTTGCCAGGGTGCTGTTTTCAAGGGGAGAAATTCTGACATAGTTCCTTGTTCAGCTATAAAACTCAGTGGGTGGCTTTAGGAATGCCAATCTCTCTCAGTCTAACCTGCTTTGTGGGATTGCTGCTCAGAGTGGCAGGAGCACATGTACTGCAGGAGGAGAAGGATGAGGCAAGATCAATCACAAGCCAGTATCCAAGACAAGGAGTCCATCCAAAGAAATCTGGGCAGAGACACAAGGAGATGGCAGGCAGATAAAAGTCAGGAAGATTGGCTGAGGAGTAGGCAAATGCAGAGAGATGGAGAATAGGGAGTCAGATAAAACTTTGCTGAACCAAATTTAGATTCTTTGGGGTATAAATAATCAGAAACCTAAACATGCTGTACTTTCACAACTATACCCCCACTCTGGCAGGAAATCAATAAAGACCTGAAGAGATGGAGTAGAACCAACTTCACTCACTCAGACAAACTAGCCATGATCAAAATGATAACCCTCCTGAAATTAACCTGCTTATTCCGAATCCTTCCAATTAGAATCCCCTCAAACCACCTCCGGAAGTGGCAGAAAAAGCTACACTCACTTATCTTCTCACACAAAAAGCTCCAAGTTCCTGTACCTTCCCTCTTCAGAAGGAGGATGGGGAATTCCCAATACAGAACTATACCTTGCCAACCAAGCATGCTTCATAATCTCATACATCTTAGAAGACGTAATGAAACAATGGGTGCACATGGAGACAGATATGATCGGAAACACCCCCGCCCATTTCTCAAAACCAAAGAAAAACCCCATGACACAAAACAGGTCCATGCAGACCATGCTTAAAGCATGGAAAGAAAAAGCAGGAACATTGTCCCTAGCCCTATCCCCACTAATATCCCTGGCCTATCACCCACAGTTCCAAAATGCATCACACAGTTTCCAAATGAGGGATGGCAAGCCAAAGGGCTACACTGCCTAACAGACTTCTAACACCACTAAGCTAGCAATGATACACCAAGGAACTTCATCTAAGTGCTGGAGAGGTTGCACTGCCCAGGCACATACCTCCACATGTGGTGGGAATGCTCCAAAATCTAACCTTTCTGGATACCAGTCTCACAAGAAATCTGCAAACAGGTAATAGAAGCAACTCCAGAATTGGCCCTACATGTGTCTTCCAAAACAATAATGCACACTCACATGACAAAGAATTCATGCCACTTACTCTTGGTAGTTAGGAGTGTCATATCTAGACACTAGAGGGTCCTATCGAGAATGTCCTTTCACCACTGGTACAAAACTGTATAGGGCCGCTCTACAAGAAAAACTAACCAACAAACTGGAACTATCACATGGACAAACAAGGGAGGACACCTTCACCCCTGTGTGGCTCCTCTTTATCACATGCACAGGCCAATAAGGCAATGCCTGATTCCCACCCCCAACAACACACAAATCAATCAACACCCCTCTCACCCACAATCAAAACTCACTGTAACCAACCATGCCCTGGGCCTTCTGATCTCTCGCTCCACCAGCAAAAATAAGATACCTACCCACGCAACACACACAGAAAAGCACCATACATTCTGTAAAGCATGGGTAGGCAAACTAAGGCCCGGGGGCCGGATCCAGCCCAATCGCCTTCTAAATCCAGCCCGCGGACAGTCCAGGAATCAGTGTGTTTTTTACATGAGTAGAATGTGTGCTTTTATTTAAAATGCATCTCTGGGTTATTTGTGGGGCATAAGAATTCGTTCATTTCCCCCCAAAAAATATAACCCAGCCCCCCATAGGGTCTGAGGGACAGTTGACCGGCCACCTGCTGAAAAAGTTTGCTGACCCCTGCTGTAAAGAATGAAAGTTTACTGCTTCTCCCACCCCCTTCTCCTTTTCTATTTTATCCTCTTCTCTTTCCCCCTCAACCCATTACTTAAAACAAAAATGTCTTTAATTGACCTGTATGAAAGACTCTACAAATTGACAATAGAGACACTGAATGTACTTTTGATACTTATGGAAAATCTTTAATAAAAACATATTTAAAACAAAACAACCCTTGGTAGCATTTATAGCTATGCAGGAGTAGTGAGGAATGGTGAGCTATCAGGA
Organism: Podarcis erhardii; assembly: GCF_964252035.2. Taxonomy (NCBI): domain Eukaryota; kingdom Metazoa; phylum Chordata; class Lepidosauria; order Squamata; family Lacertidae; genus Podarcis; species Podarcis erhardii. The sequence continues at coordinate 78,635,189 of NC_138507.1, read as the reverse complement.
GTAGAGCCATTTTCTTTCCTCTATGCAGTTTTGAGTGTTGCACCACAAGAGGACGGGTGAAAGCCCTCAGGTCACTCTTAGCTCAATGAGACACATTACTGGCTTATATGGTGGTTTCTTTAATGATTGATGGCAAGGAATAACAGTACTTGCAGGCATAAGGGATGTGGCATTCATCCAGCTGAACGATGTTTCAGAGGGCATTTGCACCTACCCCCATTAGTTGCCCCGCTGCTTGTATTCTTCTTCTTCACATGCTGCAATCAGACTGTGGAAGCAAGCTGCTGAAACTACACAGCATATGAAGCAACTTTTCATTAACATCAAGACTGCTAGCCGAAAAGCAATCCGTGGCTACAGTTGTTCACTATAATTGACAAAATGGAACAGAAAACTGATGGAAATTCTCAAGGAAATAGGCATCAAGGCAATAGATTTAAGAGAACAAGCAAGCTCCAGGTGCTTGTCACTTCACAGGGCTGTCTCAGCTGTTTGTGACAAGTAGCTGGCAGCTCTGCCAGGCTTCTAGAAAAGAGATCTGTTGTGGTCAAGGCAAATTACGATTGCTGTTTTTAACATTCACTATAAATCTTTTATTGCTTTCTTACTGCATATCTTCCTGGAATTTCACATACTATAGTGTACATACATGTATCGAGGGTGGAGACAGTGGAAATCTTCAAGGGAATTGAATATATATCATTATTTTATATAATGTATTCATTTTCTATGTTTTTCTCTGTGTTCCTGTGGCAGTGTATTATATTTTTACAATAGTATCAGGAGTCCTTAACTGCCACCTCATCATAATTTGAATGAGAACCATTTTCTGGATATTTCTATGCATCCTGGCTTCACACGGATGCAAAAGGAAATAGGGTTCAGATTCCAATGCTGCTAAAAGTACCACCCTCCTCTTGGATTAAGTTTTTGCTTATTCACCCTCAAACGCACACACCCTTAAACTGTGCCTAGAAATCTGATTAGGGTTTCTATTGTGTCTTAGCAACTAGAAGATAGAAATGAGAGGCGTGTGTCATCCTAATATGGGTGACAATTTAGCTTAAACCTCCAGATGTCTTCAACCAGTGGTTTCATGTGGATGTTGAAGAGCAGAGGGAAGAGAATGGAACCTGGTTGTCCCAAGAGGTGAGAGGCCTTGAGGTAGAGCACGTTCCCCAAGACCACTTTCTGATCCCCAGCTTTCAGGTAGGGCTAAAGCCACTACAAAACATTTCCCCCACATCCCAACCGAGAAATTGTCCAGAAGGACACTATAGCTGATAGTATTGAAAGATATAGAGGTCCAGAAGAATCAACAGGATTGCTCCACCGCCACCACCACCACCACCAACCCATTTATTCCCTTATGCAAATCATCCAGCAACACAGATGACTGTATGTTCTATTATTTTAATTGATATTATTTGAACTACTTTTTTAAGGGATGGCTCCTAATTTTTAACACTAATATGCATGTTAAGTTAGAAAACTCTCTGTGTCTACTGTATTCAGCAGGCTTTATTCTGAAGTAAATGTGCACAGGACTGCACTCAGAGACTGCTGAATTATTGTGGTTTTGATATGTGAAGAGGTGGATTTTTGAAATACAGAAATCTCAATTTCATTTCTTTTCTGTCTGGGCTAGAGGGGAATATTGGTCTGTTGTCATGGGCCTTTTAATTATAATCCTTTCTGTCCTAAAAATGTTCATGAATAACAAGTCCTTTGATTAAAAGATTGGCCTCTTTAAAGGCTGGAGAAGGCTTTGGCTGCAGGAAATGGAATAATTTAAAATTTAAAAGAGGGACAGGAAGCAAAGGTGAAATTGGAGATAGCTTCATCTTTGGGTTTATTACTATCATACTTTCCCCCCTAACAAATGTTCATCAAAAGAAACCATTATTTAATTTATAATGATACATATTTTTCTGTGGCCAACAGAATTCGAGTAGATAAATACTTTGGAAGAGCAATTAAAGACCAGCAATGAATATAAGAGTATATACAATTCAGTCTTGGATAATTTCCCCAGATACTTAATATAGTTTTTCCATTGCAATTCTCTTTTCTGAATATCTTCTTTCTCTCAGCTTCCTCCTATTCTCCTTTTATCCTCTCACCCACACAATAACCTCAGGGCAAAATTGTACAACACAACATCTACCCTCAACACATGATAACCTACGAAGATTCCATTACAGCTGTAAGTATGTCCAGCAACTGTCTGATGAGATCAAATGAGTGGACATATGTCACACTGACATCAAAGACCTGCTTTGCCACAAGGGAAAGGGTATTGCGTGTTGAATTCTCTTCAAATTGCCACAGCATGAGGTGCTTTATGGGTAGTTTAACACTGCTGACTTTATTATGAGTTGTTTCAAAATAACTGGGGGGTTTTAGTTTTGTGTTCTATGGTCATTAGGTTGGTTTCCAGTTGAACTTTGCCCAGCAAACTTTTACTAAAGGGCAGTATATACTACATTTCTTGATAAATAAATTTTGGGCTGTGTGAATTGATCTTTAGTAATGATCCCAACAGCCATTCATCTGGCCTCTATAACCCTTATATACTGCTACTTTATCTCCTCCCTGCCCCACACAACACACTAAATATAAATTCTGTATATGAGGAGATGCAGGATCTTTTCCCGACTCTTTTCTAAAAGGGCATTTGGCCTTCCAGCTATTGGAGATAATAGCGGCAGATAATGGTTACCGGGGAATGGAACTGAAATTCCTGTACTGCCTTTACTGCTTCTGATTGGTTTAATTATATGGAGAACTGATTTTTTTTTAATTCCAGATTATTTCTGTTAATGATTTAAGCTAAGCATTTTAGGGGCCTTGCTACAAAGTAGTATGTAAACCCAAGAAATAACCATCAGTAATATAAACTGCTCAAAGCTGAAAGCCTCCTTGGAAATGCAACATGTGATGTTAAGTCCCTGCCCCCAGCACTATGCTTTCAGATTTGATATAGTAACATCATTTGCATAATATCTTGAAGAATATGGATTATGTGACCCCATGACTGATAACAAGATTGCATTTGAGGCTATTGTTCCTGTGTCAAATTATAAAGCAGCTGCTCTTCGTTAATCATTCCTTCACTGGTATATTTTAGACTTACAGTATATTTTACATCTTTTGCTTTTTGTAGCAAATTTATTAATGGAAGAAACGTTATAGATATAAAACATTAAAAAAAAAACACGGGCACACAACAGAACAGAAACAAAATTGACAGTTCACATTCAAAATACAATAAATATCAATATATCCATCTTAGTCTACACATACAGATATAAGCCAACCATATGTTGGAATAGGTATCCCAACAAAGCAATGAGGAGAGAAGTTGGAGGCCGTGGACAGGTTTGGAGAGAGTGAAGCAATTTCCATGGGCAGCCTGAGCTGGACCCCCTGAAACACTGGCCTTCAGCTAGTGGGTTGTGGCCTGATCCAAGATGAGTCAGATCAGGAGCACTACCACCATGCAACCATATGGTAAAGGATTAAGCAATCAGTCCCCAGATGCATGTTTGGGTTAAAAATAAGTCCTGGGTCTGAAAAGGTTGAAGATATCTGCTCTAAAAGCCTCTTTCCTGGGCTTCCAAGTACTACTGGCCAAGGTCAGATACAGCAAAGACTGAAAATAACTCTTTGAGGAACAGGCTTCTCTCTGGTGGTGGAAAAGAAAGTATTGGGGTCTGATCCAGGGCTCGGCTTGTAAAAGTGAGGATAGAAGATGTAGGACCTCTCCCTACTGGAAGGCAAGCCTGATAAAGGATGATACAACTCTTACTAGCAACTTCTTCTTCTTTGGCGATCACTCATAGCTGAGTAAGATTGTCTTCCATAAACACGGTTTTAACAATGAGTCCGTAGGTGACTGTGGAGGCCAATTCTGGATCCACACTTCCTTCCACATTGGTTTCCGGGTGGGAGTTGATCATGGCATGGATTTGCCAAGCGTGCTCTTAGCACGTTTCTGCCTTGCGTCCTGAGTTTGAGTGTCTTTGAAGCCCATGACACCTTTGGTAAAGGCTGTTCTCCAACTGGAGTGCTCGCAGGCCAGTGCTTCCCAGTTGTCGGTGTTTATACTACATTTTTTAAAATTTGCCTTGAGGCAGTCTTTAACTCTCTTTTGTTGACTACCAGCATTACACTTTCCATTTTTAAGTTCAGAACTCGCTGGATCATCACCTTGTCGTGGTGACTGGGCTTGCACATTCCTATGACCCTTGTGAGCGAAGCCATCGGGAATCTCGTACTCCCAGCAGGGTCACCCAAGGCAGTAAGGTCAAAGGGAAGGAGCTAGACAAAGAGTGATCCAAAAAGTCCTCAATGGCAGAACAGGTGGATGATAACAAGTGGTATGTTATAACAGCTGTAAAGGCGGATGAAGGCTTCAGCAGATAAGAATCTACCGGTCATCATGGTCTACTCATGCCACCGGAACAGAGCCTTACTGCGAAGACTGTGCCATTGGTCAGCGTGCACTGATCTACGCACATGAAACAAATTCACACACAGGTGTCTTCCAAACTAGCAACTGCCTATGTGTCACAAAACCTGGAAGCAAAACGGAGAGGTTGTGGAAACCTCTAAGAGGTTTAGAGTTGCCCCAAGCACAGAGGACATCACAAATCCTTTATTTAATCTCAATGAGAAACCGCCCTTCCTTCCTGATACCAGCATTTTAATTTAGCATCTTGATAGAGGTAGGGTTGGCTTCCATGACCCCCGCCTACTGGAAATCCATACTGCCATTCACTGGAATCTGGCTCCCCTCCATACTGAGCGGGAAGGTGGAAGGTATGCAGTTTTGGAAGAAGAGCTTGACATGAAGCAGGCAAAACTGCTACCATAGTTGCTACCAGAACTGCTGACACCTCCACCACATTTCAGCCACCAGTCAGGACCTGGGGAATTGTGAGGAAGTCATGGACTAGCTGAATGCAGAGGACTGGTGGGAGGCACCAGCTGGGGAAACCCCAGGGATGAGGAGAAGGCTCAAGGCCAGAGGACTGGTGGTGGGATGACAATGAGTGGTCAGAGGGAGAAGAGGGAGCAGACTGGGAGGAGAAGGTGTCAGAAGCTGAAGAGGGAACAGGGTTTCATGAGCAAGAAGAGGCTATGGCCACACACATTGTGGTTTATGCCCTCCTCCAGTTGTTCGTGGAGGAAGCTCCCAATGGAGGTACATCTGCAATTCAAGTAAAAGCACATCATTAGTTTGGGTAGACCCTGTTTAAAAAGGTATATATCTTGTGTATAGCTAGATGTGTTTGAAAGCTCAAGGATTCCTTAATTCTTTACCATCTTGATGCGGCAACTTCTTGAATGTAAACAGGAAGCCTTTTTGTTAATTATGTCCATGGCAATTTAGGCCAAGGCAATATAAAAATCTCTTGAGCATAACTTTGATATTGAACACTTTCATTCAAGGGCGCTTTTCAAAGAAGGGTAAAGAATTCACTTGGAGCTGGATAATCAATGTGTTTGATTAGACTGTTCTTTGTTTATAAGTCAAGTGCATTTGGGGAAAATCTTGAATAGCAAACAAAAAATCTATGCAGGACAATTATTTATGTGACCTACATTTTCTTAAATTCTTTTTTTTTTTTTTACTGTTCCGTTAAAAAGGCTAGTGTTCTATAACAACAAATGGAGCTTTAGCAGCTAAATGAAAAGGTCTGTGCCTTGGGTTTAAAGGTCTTGGAAAAGTTGTGCTATTTTAAAAACTATTTTTAGTCTTTTTATGGGGGTGGGTTGTAAGTTGCCTTGAGGTGAATGGAAAAGGCAATTCATTGATTAACAAGTGTGAATCTGGGCATCAGTCTCCCTGCAGTAGGAAACAATTCCCCATAAAATTCTAAGTAGAAGTGACCAAAAAGTCAGTAATAGGTCGCTACAGCTGTTTGACACTTGGCGCGTGAAGTAATGTCCCAGAAAGCTATAGCTGGCCATGCCACATGCCACACAATGCACAATTGGTGTCAGTCTGAAAGTGTTCCTGCGCACATTAAAATGTTTTCTTCCCCATGGAATGAACCCTACAAGCACTCTTTTTTATTCTTAAAGACTACCAAACCCTCTACCCCACCAGGCTATGCATTTAGCCTCTCTAGCAATATCCTGTGTTTCACATATAAACAATACTGAGCTGGTTACACATTCAATTCAGAGACTGACCACCACGTATAAGTGAGTGAGTGAGTGAATGAATGATTGAATCTTTATTTGCGTCAGCCATCGGCCATAGCAATAAAACAACAATACAATATACAAAGAATAGAAATAAGAAGTCAGTGATATAAAAATACATTTTTGGTTTTGAATCAATAGTCAAATAGTGGATCTTATTCTGATTGCCCCAGCTAAAAACCTTGCAACCTTTGCTGTCACCTGCTCATTTTGATCTGCCAAGAGAAAGGACACTGTGGCAGTGGCTGGGCAACGAGGTATGGACAATAAAAGAGGGGTGATAACCTCATTCCTCAAGTCTTTATAAAGAGTGGAAGCCAGAAGGGCATGCACCACCGATTTGGTACTGCGATCTCCACAAGGACATAAGCGTTTTTTGTGTAGAATCTGTTGGAATCTTACCTAAAGTACAGCTGAGGGCAGTACATTCAATCTTGCGAGAGTAAAAGCACATCTATGTTTTAGAATTGCTAGTTTATGCAGATAGGGTGTAAGAGAGTTGAAAGGGGAAGGTGGAAAATAGTCATACTATGGGGAAAAATTCCTTATTGTGGCCAATAATTTTACTATTTATAGCCCACACATCTTACTGGATTGCGCCAGCCACTCTGGGCAGCTTCCAACATATATAAAAACATAATAAAACATTAAACATTTTTGAAAAACACTTTCCTATACAGGATTGCCTTCAGACTGCTCGGTGGTTGGATAACTCCATACCCTCCAACATTTCTCCAATGAAAATTGTTGTTGTTGTTTAGTCATTTAGTTGTGTCCGACTCTTTGTGACCCCATGGACCAGAGCACGCCAGGCACTTCTGTCTTCCACTGCCTCCCGCAGTTTAGTCAAACTCATGCTGGTAGCTTTGAGAACACTGTCCAACCATCTCGTTCTCTGTCATCCCCTTCTCCTTGTGCCCTCCATCTTTCCCAACATCAGGGTCTTTTCCAGGGAGTCTTCTCTTCTCATGAGGTGGCCAAAGTATTGGAGCCTCAGCTTCAGGATCTGTCCTTCCAGTGAGCACTCAGGGCTGATTTCCTTAAGAATGGATACGTTTGATCTTCTTGCAGTCCACGGGACTCTCAAGAGTCTCCTCCAGCACCATAATTCAAAAGCATAAATTATTCGGCGATCAGCCTTCTTTATGGTCCAGCTCTCACTTCCATACATCACTACTGGGGAAACCATAGCTTTAACTATATGGACCTTTGTTGGCAAGTTGATGCCTCTGCTTTTTAAGATGCTGTCTAGGTTTGTCATTGCTTTTCTCCCAAGGAGGAGGCATTTTAGAAAAACAAGATCAATGGAAGATCTGAATTATAGACCTCTTGTGTGTCATCTAGTCTTGAAAACAAACTTGAGCTACTAAGGAATATATGAATAATTGGATTAATAATTTGTATGTAATAAAGGTGATGTCTCTGCTTTTTAAGATGCTGTCCAATTGCCACTTCAGTGACCAAGGGCATCATGGAGGGTGCCCCCCAGATGGTAAAAGATAGGGGTAAAGCATAGCAGAAGGTGTGTAACCACACCTTTGCCAACTGTTTGCAAGACTACAAGAAGGTACAAAAACTGCTGAAAAGCCAGTGAGCCCAGTCACATGCTTACAGGGAGAGAGCAAGAGCCAATTCAGAAGTGTGGAAATGCTAATATGGCTTTGCATCATAACTGGGAGCAACTCCCAGTGTTCCATGTACGCCTTTAATGAATGTGTTGTCCTCCCTTGGTGACATAACCTCTACACTAATCTTTTGGCATAACTAAGGATATTTCCTTCAAGACTGATTGTTTTCACACAAAATACAATTCCTTTTGTGTGAGCCTTTTCTTCACCTTCTGCAGATTCCTTCATTACTGAACTCATTGTAAAACTGTTTCTCAGGAGGTTTTTTTTTATTTAAAAAAAACTGTTCAGGGGTTTTGTTTTTTTCTACACACTTCTGGATGTAGATAGCTCATTAGCTTCCATATTCAGAGATTTATGACTTGAAAGAAGCTCTCATTCTAGAGGGAATATCAGTCTTAACTTCTTAATTATCTGTCATCTCTGTCAGTGTATTCCCCCACAATGTCTAAGCCAGTCCCTCAGGCTTTCGCTTCCTGATCTCTTTAACAAGCTAATTTGAAACTTTCCTGAGGAGGAGTTGACATCCTTGCCCTTTCCCAATAGGTTTGGGGACAGTCAGAAGGTATTATTACGAGGACGAAACCAAATGCTCAGTAAGTTAACATACGAAACATGAAAAGGGGGCTTTCAGGGCACCAAAATATTTCCCAAAGGACACCCACCTCCCAAAGAAAGGGGGGAGAACACCTCTCACCTCTTTTGTGCCAGTTCACAGCTGTTTGCTGGCCCAAGAGGTTGGTGTTCAATCCAATTTTTTTTGTTTTTTAAAGATTAGCTTTTATTTCATTATGACACTGAAGAACAATGGGGACCATTGGCATGCAGGAAGATCAGTGGTGATGAGTGGTGATGAGGAAGATGGCCAGGAATGGTGGTCAGCTGGCCTGCAGATCTGCTACTGCTGCCGCTGCCACCACATCTCAAGTGCACATGTGAGTCAACAACAAGCGAGGTAAGGGAGTGCACCTCGGGTGCAGCAACTGAGCCTGAAGTTACACCCCCCCAGAGTCCCTAGGCTGTGCTTCACCCCCTTCCCTGGCCTGCTCCCTGTACAGTGGTACCTCAGGTTACAGACGCTTCAGGTTACAGACTCCGCTAACCCAGAAATAGTATCTCGGGTTAAGAACTTTGCTTCAGGATGAGAACAGAAATCGTGCTACAGCAGCAGGAGGCCCCATTAGCTAAAGTGGTACCTCAGGTTAAGAACAGTTTCAGGTTAAGAACGGATCTCCAGAACAAATTAAGTTCTTAACCCAAGGTACCTCTATACTGATTAACTACAGTGACAGAAGTGAATGGTCAGGAAAACCAGGCTTCTCATTGCCGCATGTGGGCTGGCTGTTCATCCTGCCTGGACTAGGGGGAGGAGGAGGGTTTCAGGAGGTTTAAAGGGGTGGTCTAAGGGAAGGGGTGGGCAAACAACGTGAGCAGACACACTTTAGTGTTTAAGCTAAGAGACCTTAATGTGAAACCTCCTAGAAGACACACAGAAAGAAATATGAAGCCAATATTGTGCTTTCTTAACTAAGCTGAGCTTAGTTTTCTGCAAGCATAAAGTACTTATAACAAAAAAATGAACTCCTCTGACTTGGTCAAAGATCTCCCCTTAAATCTGCATATCAACCTTGTGAGGCACAGTATCCAAGGTCACCTTGTGAGTGTCATGGTTTTGGTCAGGATTTGAACCCCACCCTTCCCAGATCCATTCTGACTAAACCCTACAGTACATTGGCAGGCAATGTTCATTTGTAGTTCCACTCATTAAGTAATCCTTACAAGACTGTAAGTGGTATGTGTACATTAGATGGGCAGGATAGAAATGGTTATATAAATAAATAAAAATATCTAATGGGATGACAAACGCATACCTAATAGAATGACTATAATCAGTTTATTATAATGACTATGAAAATATTGATTTTATTTATTTATTTATTTCAGAACTATATGCTTCTGACTCTTGTCTTCTTTGGCATGAACTACATTCAGACATTGTTCGAGAAGTTCAGAAATGCACAAACAAATAAAGATAGAGCTTCCCTATAGCTTCTGGCTGGCAACTTATATTTTGAACACAGCTTGAGTTGAGAAACATTTGGGACCATGTCTGTCTTGCAGTTTAAAATTTGGTTGAATGAGTTGTAGCTCTAGGCTTGGCAAAGCAACGGAGTTAAAGTCACCCTGAAAACAGCAGCATGTTTTTATATGTTCCCAGATATCAGATGTTCACAAACACTACATTATTATTGCCCAGGGATGAATTTTTCCCCCGTGTAAAACAACTTCTTATTAAAGAGAGAAGGAAGGGGCTATATCTCAGAAGCTGAACCTGGTGGTTGGCTTAAGGATGAAAACAAGTTTTATGTCTAACTTTTAGATATATTAAAAAAGGTTTCAAGTTTTGGGTCTCTCATGAGAAACAGTAATGTTGCTATAAAAATGCTTAACCACTGAATTAGATGCAAATGCAGTACAACAGCATAAAGGAGGCAGAACAGGAAGTCTGCACCCAAGCAGAAACCTGACATAGACTACTCCACTGAACTCCACCACATAGAATGTCACTGAACACTGTTGACTAAAACTCATCCAGCAAAATCTCAACACCTGCTCCCCAGAGAGCTGATTGTCTGCAATGCCTTGCGCAGACCTCCACTCTTCTATGTTTTCCTTGGCTGTCTGCTGAGAAGTTCCAGGACCTTACCTACACCCAGAGCATTGGCCTGCTCAACATGTTTCTTCTCCACGACCCAAGCAACAGACCAGGCAAGTGACCTTCTGCCTCCTACTTTTATCTGGCTGTCCCTGGATCAGGCCCCCCAACTATATTCAGAGATCTTTCTTGATATATGCTGCTATTCTACATTCTATAAGATATTATACTGTAATATAGATGTAAAGGTAAAGAGACCCCAACCGTTAGGTCCAGTCACAGACGACTCTGGGGTTGCACCGTTCATCTCGCTTTATTGGCAGAGGGAGCCGGTGTACAGCTTCTGGGTCATGTGGTCAGCATGACTAAGGCACTTCTGGCGAACCAGAGCAGCGCACAGAAACGCCGTTTACCTTCCTGCCAGAGCGGTACCTATTTATCTACTTGCACTTTCACGTGCTTTCGAACTGCTAGGTTGGCAGGAGCAGGGACTGAACAATGGGAGTTCACCCCATCACAGGGATTCGAACCACCGACCTTCTGATCGGCAAGCTCTAGGCTCTGTGGTTTAGACCACAGCGCCACCCGCGTGTGGTATAGATGTAGCATGCTTCTATTATACAAAGTGTGTGTATTTGCTGCTAAAACTCTTCTACAGGTTGGTGCCTTGGCAGTTGGCATTATTAACTACAGTGGCTTTCACCAGCTCTCAAACAAATAGTTTCTTCAGACCACAGCTGGGCCCGTTAATCTGACACATTGCAGGGCTATCGAGATATCAGCTTTCTCTGCTCCTTTCATCTTTAGAAGCCATTCTATCAGAGGCACAAAATCTCTTCTTATCTTTTATCAGCCCTTGACTTTTATCTTAAACAATTCTGTTTTCAAGTGTTCTCTCTAGTGAAAATAGCATGAGCACTTATAATGCTCCAGTAGAATAGAATATGAGGGCTTACCATTTTTCTAATTCAAGTGACATGCCTCTTAAGACTTTAAGGAGGCTGTTGTTGTGGAATCTTGAAGCAAAAAGAGGCTCTGCTTCCTAGACAGGCACTGAATCTTATGACCCAGAAGTACCTGAAAATAGCTTACAGCCTGCATTACTGAGGGTTGTATCACTCAGATACACGTGCAAGGCAGAATAATAAAAAATATAAAATGCTGTCTTGAATGCAAATGAAGGGAGAAGGAAAGGTTAACAGAATATTATAAAAGAAGCAAACGGGCTGCAGTTGTGGTCAGGCAGCTAGCAGAAACCGCAAATGTGTCAGCTCTGAAGCTGCTTCCTGTTTTCAGCTCTGCAGACTGGGAGCTGTTTCCTGTTTGAGCTATCGGTTTTAGAAATGTTTTTAGAAATGCAAAACATATATGCAGGGGATGAAAAAGGTTTCTCTCAATATTCTCTGTACCTCGTACCTAAGAAATCTGCACCTAAGCTCTGTACTTTGTACCTAAGAAAGGTTGCTCTCAAATACTATCTGCAGTAAAATCCTGTGCTAATCCTGTGCTAATCTTACTTCTGCAAATTTGGCCAGACAGTTAGCACATCGCCAGCTAAATTTGTCTGGCAGGTCAAAAGTCCATTTCTTAGCTTGCAAAAATATTTTAGCTGCTGTTTGCAGATTTAACCAGGCCCCTTCTTCCTGCCTTGTGCTTACTAATGCAAAAATAAGAAAAGACACGTGTAAGCAGAAGGGGAGGGGGGGAGTGCTTAGCTAGCAGAAAGGCACGTATGAGGAATGTTTAGCAAGCATTAAAAATGTGTTTAGCAAGCAATATAGATGTGCCATATAAGGGAATAAGTTGAACATTTGCCAGCTGATTGGGCAAATCTGGAAAGGGTATGGGAGGGGGAAGAGTGTTCAGAAAAGTATAAGAACGTCTGCTGAAGTGTTTTGCTTTACAGCCAGTCTTTCAGGAGGGATCCTGCTGGTTGTCACTCTGCGCAGATTGCAATAAACTCTTTTCTCCAAAGAAGAAGTTGCTTTCCTGGTACTTTTGTTCCCTCCATGGTCCAGGGGATGGCGAGGCTAATGGATCCCTAGGTAAATAAGGCTTCATTTCTTTGGGGGCTCGTCCGGGATCAGCCCCCTCCCCAATACGGACCGGAGGGCCAGGCTCGACCTCGGTGAACAGCTCGGATCGGCGGTTGCAGGCTTCAGCGCGCACCCCATCAGATTCGTGGGGGAAGCCGGCCACACCGCTCCGGAGTGGAGACACAGGTCGAGGGAGAAAAGAGAACTGGCCAGGAGGGGTCCGCAGCGGAAAAAGGTAAGCCCGACGGGAAGGGCAGCCTGACAGGAAAAGGGCAGGAGGCTTGATCAACCTCCCCTGGTTGTGGCAGGGTGTCACAGGCAGTACAGTGCCGCCAGGAATAAGGGGATTGGTTGTGCAATAGAATGCCAGCCACCAGGAATAAGGGGACTGGTTGTGCAGGAGAGTGCCACCAGCAAGATAAGGGGATTGGTTGTGCAGTGCAGTGCAGTGCCAGCCACCAGGAATAAGGGGACTGGTTGTGCAGGAGAGTGCCACCAGCAAAAATTTGGAACAGAAGCAGGAGGGGAAATTATATTGATGTGATTTGTATGTAGTATGTTGCATGTCAGATACTCCGGTGATTGAATTGTCGAGTGTGGGCCGGGGTATTAGTGCCCCTTGGCCGAGCGAGTGCAGGGTTGTGCATTTCTTGGCAGCGCGAGCTCGATCAAGTCACAACCTGAAGTATGTGCAGTGTGAAAGAATTTATAACCCGGTTAGGAGCGGAGTATCTGGAAAAAAAAGGGGGGTCTGGGGCAAGCCAATGTAGTCCCCTGGAATGCTTTTTAAACAACTGGAAAGCAGCCACGAAAAATGATGACTGGGGAATTAAATTAAGAAAGCAGAGAATGAAGACATTATGTGAAGTTAATTGGCCTTCGGAAGGGAGCTTTGATTTGCAGCTAATCGGCCCATTATATCAGAACATCTTGAATGTCCACCCAGATCAGATCCCTTATATTTCTACTTGGAAAACCAATGTAAAGATGTGGAAAAGAACCCCCCCCCCCGGCTGAAGTCATGCTGCCAAGAAGCCTCAGGCAGCTGAATCTGCTCAGTCAGGAAGACAGGAGGACAACCCCCAGTCCTCCAGGATTCAGAGAGGGAAGAAGATAAAGTTTTGATGCCCCACCACCTTATGCCCCAGCACCACCCCCGCCACAGGGAGCAGATGCCCCAGCCCCAATCCCGTGGACAATGCATTGTTAGACCTGGGCAAAGATGAAGAAAGGGAAGAAAGAGAAGAGGATGATGAGGATGAGGCATTTGTAGGAAGATTGGTTAAATTGACAAGTGATGAAAAGACATGGACAGAGGAACAGGCAGAACGTTTGAGAAAGTATGTGGAACCTTATGAGAAGTGAACGTCAGTCCCCATTTGTTAAGAACAGCAGGATGTATAGGGGAACAGAGAAGAAAGTGGCAGAAAGAGTGGGGAAGGCAGTGAAGAGAGTGACCCTCCGTAGGGCACATAAAGCACAGGAAAAGGGCGCGGCCAGAGTGATGTCTCTCCACAGAGTGTATGACCCTCCGGCCCCCGCGGGACCTGATGGGGTGGTGCCCAATGGAACTTATACAGTTCAACATGCCCCCTTCTCTAGTGCAGAAGTTTGTAATTAGAGGAACCAAAACCCTTCGTTTGAGGAAAACCCAGCAAATCAGACCACTGAAGGGCAAAATACCCTCACCATTTATCGCCAGAATGTCTTAAATGGCATGAGAAGGGCAGCCAGAAAACCCACCAATTTTGTGAAGGCCAGAAAAATAGTGCAAGGGACAGAGGAGGCCCCTGGAGCCTACTTAAAGAGGCTGAAGGAAGCCTACCGCCAGTATACCCCTGTGGACCCAGATAAGGCTGCCAATATCCCTATCATAAAAACTGCCTTTGTAGCCCAGGCAGCGCCCGATATTCGCCGAAAAATCCAGATGGGCCACACCCTGAAATGGATGTTAGAAATAGCCCAAACCACTTATAATCAGAGGGAAGAAGAGGCCCAGAAGAAAAAAGGAGAAGTACCAGGCAAAAGAAGTTGATGGCCCTGAGGACGGGAGGTCCACCGTTAGGAGAAACCGCCCGGGGAGGAGGGCGAGGCCGCTTAGGAAAGAATCAGCGTGCCATCTGCCAAAAGGCACCTATTTCCTCTCCCAGGCTAAAAGAGGAAATGTCAGGAGCTACTACTACATCCGCGTTTGAAATTCCAAGTCACCACAGCCCCCAACCCAGCTACCCCATTACCGGTAGGAGAAGGTGAGGAGCCCACGCATGACTGCATTGAAGTAATGGATGAGGTGTACTCTAGCAGGCCTGACCTTAAAGATGAAGCAGACCCCCAGTGGCCATCATGGTTTATGGATGGAAGCAGCTTCATTGAGGCTGGACATCAGAAGGCAGGTTATGCAGTGGTAGCCCTGGAAGATTAGGTAGTGGAGGCAAAGCCACTCCCACCTGGAATATCAGCACAATTGGTAGAATTAACTGCGCTCACCAGAGCCCTAAACCTGGCAAAGGGGCAGAAGCTGATAATGGACCAGCCTTTGTTCATTCAGTGTTGCAGGAATTAGCTAAGGCACTACAAATCAACTGAAAGTTGCATACAGCATACAGACCCCAGAATCAGCTATACAAGCTGACACAGGAAACTGGGTCTAATTGGGTGGCCATGTTGCCCTTAGCATTGCTCAGGGTCCGCAGTCTCCCTTCAAAGCGGACCCACTTGTCACCCTTTGAGGTTTTGTTTGGGAGACCAGTCCCATATGTTAAGATGTTAACTCCATATGCCAGCCAAGATATGCAATTGAATAACTATGTGCAGTCACTCTCCCAAGATCTCTCCTGTTTCCACAGGTGGACCCAGGCTCGCAACCCGTGTGTTGGCTGAATCAGTTCGAGCCAGGTGATGAAGTGTGGGTAAAAGATTGGGCACGGACGCAGCTACAATCGTGCTGGAAGGGACCTTATACCGTCCTGCTCTCCACACCCACCGCCGTGAAAGTTGCCGGCATCACCCCTTGGGTCCACCACACCAGAGTGACCACTACAGATTGGACTGTGCAACTAAATCCCGATTAAACCCTTCGGCTGACCATCTCCAGACCCTCCGCTGACGACCGCTCTGCTGATATCACACCGGAAGCTGATATCTCTACGCACAGCTGAAGAATTGGATGGGAGGGGCGCCCGCGGGCAGCGTCCCCAACGTGAAAACCCATGCTGGGACTGATCCAGGAAGTCCACCAGGACATTTAATACTTTCATAAGGACTTTTCCTTTTTTTGTGTGTGTGTTATCTGCTCTATGCCCCACAGCCCTGACCCCACTGAGCCATACCGCCCTTACTGGCCTGCTGGCCTCTGCTACGAATGGTTCGTCTTGCCAGTGGTAAGAGATGGCGTGCTCATTGGCTATTGGAAACAGGGGTTTGATGAGGTTACCATATTGAAACATCCCACTTCCCCGTTGTGGCTCTTCTCCCACACCACTGTCCAGCACGCGTGGGCAGTGCTCCTACGGGAAGTTGCAGAGACGGTCGAATTCTATCAAGTTCTGGACTGCTCTTGCTGTTGGGGGGGAGTAACCAACTGTCATTCGGGGGGTAGAGCATTGTACCAACCTCATCTGATAGACCAGGTCCTAATCTTAATCCAGGCGTTAGATGGGACGGAACCTATCTTAATGCAAGTGTTGCAGGGGTGGGAGCCTTAATTAGGTGTGCATTGAAATTGCTGAACAAGTGCCAGTAAGAGTTGCCACCCCAGGATTTCAGCTTCCATATGCTCTGGTCAGTAGGGAGGCAGCACGAGAGTTCAATCCACCCAACAGGGTTAGTAGGAAAGTTGACCCACATAGTGGGAGCATCAGCTCACCGGTGGGCTCTCATCCTTGAGGCTCAACAGGTAATCGAGCACGAATATCAGTGGGCTCTTCAACAATGAGCACACCCCCTGAATATTGCTGGGAGGAACCATGGAGTGATTGGGGATGGTGGATGGGAGTTATTTCAACTGCCCTTGCCACATGGATGTGTCTCTTTTTCTGCTGGCATGAGCGTCATAGGCTCTGCGGGAGACGACGGCCCGATCCTTCTATCCCCTTGATGATCCTCCTAGTGTTCCTCGTTCTCATAGTTGCAGGAGACAAGGAAGGTGCTGCACCTGGTGAACATGGTCAGATGGGGACTAGGTTATTGAATAAAACATCACGAGGAGAAAATTATCATAAGATGTGGAAAGACAATATTTATATCAAGGATATGTTCAAGTTCACCACAATGTTAAATCTTTCCAATTGTTGGCTGTGTATGCACATACCACCTTATGCTAAACGGCCAGGTTTGATGCTACATGGAATTCCCATTGGTAACATCTTCAACATAGAGAGGAGTTTGTGTGTTAGTTCATTCTCATTGCTGTATGCTTATCCCAGATAATAATGTCAGCATTTCGGCCACAATTGACCACATGGAAACAATGATAGCTGAAAACCCGCTAAAAACTATAGAAGGTGATTCTTGGCTGCCCGATGGTAGTTGGATCAGGAATATTATGGTATTAATAGCAGGGTCACTTATAATCCTTTTGCTTCTCTGCTTTTGTATTCCCTGCTTGATGCAATGCTTGCAGAATATGATGGAAAAGATGATGTCTCGCATGATGGGACCTCGTGTGATTGCTTTTATGTGAGAATATAGACCCATACCCCAGAACGAATCTAAATAATAGATTGTTCAAAAGAAGAGGAGGGAGTGAAGGGAGAAGGAAAGGTTAACAGAATATTATAAAAGAAGCAAACGGGCTGCAGTTGTGGTCAGGCAGCTAGCAGAAACCGCAAATGTGTCAGCTCTGAAGCTGCTTCCTGTTTTCAGCTCTGCAGACTGGGAGCTGTTTCCTGTTTGAGCTATCGGTTTTAGAAATGTTTTTAGAAATGCAAAACATATATGCAGGGGATGAAAAAGGTTTCTCTCAATATTCTCTGTACCTCGTACCTAAGAAATCTGCACCTAAGCTCTGTACTTTGTACCTAAGAAAGGTTGCTCTCAAATACTATCTGCAGTAAAATCCTGTGCTAATCCTGTGCTAATCTTACTTCTGCAAATTTGGCCAGACAGTTAGCACATCGCCAGCTAAATTTGTCTGGCAGGTCAAAAGTCCATTTCTTAGCTTGCAAAAATATTTTAGCTGCTGTTTGCAGATTTAACCAGGCCCCTTCTTCCTGCCTTGTGCTTACTAATGCAAAAATAAGAAAAGACACGTGTAAGCAGAAGGGGAGGGGGGGAGTGCTTAGCTAGCAGAAAGGCACGTATGAGGAATGTTTAGCAAGCATTAAAAATGTGTTTAGCAAGCAATATAGATGTGCCATATAAGGGAATAAGTTGAACATTTGCCAGCTGATTGGGCAAATCTGGAAAGGGTATGGGAGGGGGAAGAGTGTTCAGAAAAGTATAAGAACGTCTGCTGAAGTGTTTTGCTTTACAGCCAGTCTTTCAGGAGGGATCCTGCTGGTTGTCACTCTGCGCAGATTGCAATAAACTCTTTTCTCCAAAGAAGAAGTTGCTTTCCTGGTACTTTTGTTCCCTCCATGGTCCAGGGGATGGCGAGGCTAATGGATCCCTAGGTAAATAAGGCTTCACAAACATTTCAAGGACCTGGATAAAGACCTCAAGGGTCTCCATAGCATGACATAACTAAAAACCCAAAGCCCCAGTATGGTGATATTTTTATTAGGATCAAGTAATGTAGAGTTTTCTAGAGCTTCTTCAAAGCGGAAAAGGAAGGAAGGAGCTGGGCACAATGGCAAAGCCCAAAGTCCTGCATTTTATTACAGCCTTACAAAGGTGTATGGCCCTTTACAGACTTGCAGACTTCAGGCCTTTGACATTTGTCATGGCTTCTTATGAATGCAGTAACTGTTTTGCAGATTTAATTCAATTGGACTGTGCTGAGTGTATTGATTGGAGTATGCTATGGGCATACTAAGAAATTTCAGGTTGCACCAAGGGCTCCTGGGGGGGGGGGAGAAGAAGTATAATGGTCATTCCCTATTTTTTAAAACTATAGAACCTGACTGTTACTCAGCTCTATGCAAAACACATGGATCCTGTGTGAGGTCAAGGACAAAAGGAAAGAGAAACATGATTATCATATTAGCAAAGCTGGAGAATTACATAAAAAATGTGTTGCTAAAAATAGTGTTGCGCCAAAATTATTTCATCTATACATAGTGGCATAATACATACAGCAAATGTAAAGTTTAGGGAGCATAAATTTGTTACTTATTAGGTATCATTGTTTATTGCTGTGGCATATGCAAAATGTTAGATTAGAGAAGTGAAAAATGTAGCTAAGATTGTGCTTTTTCTTAGAAGTTTGAGAATTACTTTTAAGCCCTGAACTATCTGAAGACTCAACAGAAGCCAATTCACCTAGTGTTACCCAGTGGTTGCCTGGCATGTTGTACTTTGAAGTTTTTACCTCTTTGTGTTTCCCCATTCCCACAATAAATCAGTATATCAATTTTATGAAATAAATAATTCAAACTATTACTGCAACTGTAAAAATAATTAGATTTTTTTTAAAAAATAACAAGCTTAATATGTTCCTTTAAATGCTCATGCTTGGGCAAAGATTGTCCTGTTCAACATTGCAAGTAAGTTGGAATTGCGTATTCCACCACTACAAAATTCAGAAGCTGCTCAGTACATCATCTGGTCTCAAAAGCGCTCAGACCATTCTCTCTGTACAGTGGTACCTTGGGTTACAGATGCTTCAGGTTACAGACTCTGCTAACCCAGAAATAGTGTCTCAGGTTAAGAACTTTGCTTCAGGATGAGAACAGAAATTGTGCTACGGCAGCAGGAGGCCCCATTAGCTAAAGTGGTACCTCAGGTTAAGAACAGTTTCAGGTTAAGAACGGACCTCCAGAATGAATTAAGTTCTTAACCCAAGGTACCACTGTACTTTAAAAGGGGCTTGCTGAAGCAAATTCTTCTGCCCATTACTAGCAATAAAACAGAACAATTAAACCCACCGGTAATTTATCGCTACAATTCTTTTCTACTTATACTTTCATGAACAATCAGTTATCTAGAGACTTGTATTACAGCCAAGCTGAAAGGTCTATTCTGTAATCACATATTCATTCAACAACATCACATCCAAAGGTAGTTCAGATCCAGATATATATGAGAATGCATTCTAGTCACTGCATGTTTAATTTTTTTGTGCATAGACATTTTGAACTACATGTAATACTTGGTTCCTCAAAGCCCAAATAAAAACATAGATGCTGGGATTTAAAACTGGGACCACAACATTATTGAAGTCAATCCAATTCATACTGCAAGCATTCCTGTCAACTATCCTGTTACTCAGCAATGACACCATGCTACTTTGTTCCCAGGGATCAATCCAAAGCCACAACTGGCATTACCAGACAGTTCCTAAGTTTAGAATTCAAGACGTTTCAATATGTTCACTTAAATTAAAAAAGAAATCCATATGTAAGTAGTCTTTGGGATTAGAGAGTTTTAAAAAGAAATAAGATACAACAACATGAAGAAGAGAGAGAGAGGAATCAGAGCACAACACTGATTTTCTTCAGGATGATGGGCTCCTGTTTTTTGAAGTTTCAGCCCTACTTCCTGCGCCTGGGCAGATGGCTAAACAGGCACAACTACCCGGTAACTACTGATTGGTTTCAGGAATTGCCAACATGACATGCTGGAGAAAAGCTAATACATTTCCTTCTCTTGAGTTCTATGTCTAAGTTCACCCCTAAAAGCTGAGCCGTTTTATTTGATCTTTTCTCCAGACAAGATGTCTGCAGTTTCTCTCTCTCATCTCCACTCATCCTGTAAATAGTTTTTGAACTCCAGAAACTGTAAGTCATTATTCCAATATGATTCACCCATCTTGCAAGTTCTGCTAACATGGCATCCATGGGCACACTTGTGCACACAGAAGTTAATTGCTATTCTCTTAAAAACCCTTCCTTTGTAACATGAAAGGTTAATATATTTAAGATACATTGAGCCTGGATAGAAATGAGTTACATTCAAATGATGGCATCATTTTCTATCCTCTGCCTCCTTAAAAAACCACACAGAATGTTTGTAATGTTGGATGAGCTGGTATCAGAAACTAGTTGTTAGTTTTCTGCCTTTTGATTGGGAAATGCGAGACATTACACTGCTGTTGAAATCCTTGTGTAGTATCTGTTTCTCAAACTTCACAGAAAAGCATGAAGAATTTGTCTGAACTTACATAACCCTTGGCTGAGAAAATGCCCATTAGTTTGTCCCACATTTTCCCAACTATGATTTACTGATTCAGATAGCTTATTTTTACAGCAGATTACATTGTGCCATTTGCCTTTTTCTGGACCCAAGATAATTGTACCTGCAAATAATAATAATAATAATAATAATAATTTATTATTTATACCCCGCCCATCTGGCTGGGCCTCCCCAGCCACTCTGGGCGGCTTCCAAAAGAATATTAAAATACTATGATACATCAAACATTAAAAGCATCCCTAAACAGGGCTGCCTTCAGATGTCTTCTAAAAGTCTGGTAGTTGTTGTTCTCTTTGACATCTGGTGGGAGGGCATTCCACAGGGAGGGCGCCACTACCGAGAAGGCCCTCTGCCTGGTTCCCTGTAACTTGACTTCTCGCAGTGAGGGAACCGCCAGAAGGCCCTCGGTGCTGGACCTCAGTGTCCGGGTAGAACGATGGGGGTGGAGACGCTCCTTCAGGTATACTGGACCGAGGCCGTTTAGGGCTTTAAAGGTCAGCACCAACACTTTGAATTGTGCTCGGAAACGTACTGGGAGCCAATGTAGGTCTTTCAAGACCGGTGTTATATGGTCTCGGCGGCCGCTCCCTGTCACCAGTCTGGCTGCTGCGTTCTGGATTAGTTGTAGTTTCCGGGTCACCTTCAAAGGTAGCCCCACGTAGAGTGCATTGCAGTAGTCCAAGCGGGAGATAACCAGAGCATGCACCACTCTGGCGAGGCAGTCCACAGGCAGATAGGGTCTCAGCCTGCGTACCAGATGGAGCTGGTACACAGCTGCCCTGGACACGGATTTAACTTGTGCCTCCATGGACAGCTGTGAGTCCAAAATGACTCCCAGGCTGCACACCTGGTCCTTCAGGGGCACAGGTACCGCATTCAGGACCAGGGAGTCCTCCACACCTGCCCGCCTCCTGTCCCCCAGAAACAGTACTTCTGTCTTGTCAGGATTCAATCTCAATCTGTTAGCCGCCATCCATCCTCCAACCGCCTCCAGACACTCACACAGGACTGTCACCGCCTTCACTGGTTCTGATTTGAAAGAGAGGTAGAGCTGGGTATCATCCGCATACTGATGAACACCCAGCCCAAACCCCCTGATGATCTCTCCCAGCGGCTGCATGTAGATGTTGAAAAGCATGGGGGAGAGGACAGAACCCTGAGGCACCCCACAAGTGAGAGCCCAGGGGTCTGAACACTCATCCCCCACCACCACTTTCTGAACACGGCCCAGGAGGAAGGAGCGGAACCACTGTATGACAGTGCCCCCAGCTCCCAGCCCCTCAAGACGGTCCAGAAGGATGTTATGGTCGATGGTATCAAACGCCGCTGAGAGATCCAGCAGAACCAGGAAACAGCTCTCACCTTTGTCCCTGGCCCGCCGGAGATCATCAACCAGTGCGACCAAGGCAGTTTCAGTCCCATGATGAGGCCTGAATCCCGACTGGAAGGGATCCAAATGGTCCGCTTCTTCCAGGCGTGCCTGGAGTTGTTCAGCAACCACTCGCTCAATCACCTTGCCCAAGAATGGAAGATTTGAGACTGGGCGATAGTTGGCCATCGTGGCCGCATCTAAAGATGGTTTTTTAAGAAGTGGTTTGATAACCGCCTCTTTCAGTGGGTCTGGGAAGGCTCCCTCACGGAGGGAAGCATTCACCACCCCACGAAGCCCATCACCCAGTCCTTCCCGGCTAGCTTTTATAAGCCAGGATGGGCAAGGATCAAGGAGACAGGTGGTTGGTTTCACTCGTCCAAGCAGCCTGTCCACATCCTCGGAGGTAACAGATTGGAATTGATCCCATGCAATTTGACTAGACAGGACTCTAGCACTCTCCCGCCCCGGCCCTGCTCCCACGGTGGCATCTACCTCTTCCCGAATCTGAGCGACTTTATCTGCAAAAAACTTTGCAAAATCATTGCAGGAGATCATGTGGCCCGTACTGGGCCCCGATGTAGCAGGTGGTTCCGCTAAATTGCGGACCACCTGAAAAAGTCTCCTGCTGCTGTTTTCTGCAGATGCAATAGAGGCGGCGAAGAAAGTTTTCTTCGCCGTCGCTACCGCCACTTGGTAGGCTCGACATTGAGCTCTAACCTGTGTCCGGTCAGCTTCAGAATGAGTTATCCGCCACCGGCGCTCTAGCCGTCTCAACGATTGTTTCATTGCCCTCAGATCCGTGGAAAACCACGGGGCTCTCCGGGCTCCATGCAATCGGAGAGGTCGCTTCGGAGCCAAACAGTCAATAGCCCTGGTTAACTCCACATTCCAGCGGGCCACCAGGGAATCAACTGAAAGGCCATCAACATGGGATAAAGCATCCCCTACCACTCTCTGGAAACCATTTGGATCCATTAAGTGGCGGGGGCGGACCATCCGAATCGGTCCCACCTCCCTGCAGAGGGGAAGGGTCGCGGAGAAGTCCAGTTGCACCAGGAAGTGATCTGACCATGGCACTTCTTTTGTTTCACTTTTAGTGAAACAAAGCTTTTCTGTCATTGACAGAACATGATTCCAACACACTTAATCATTTTTCTCTCTATGAAGACAATCTCAACAAGAACAGCTTCAGTACACAATAGTGGCAAAATTGAATTGTATTTTAAAATGCTTATTCCTCATAGCAGGCATGAATCCACATTTATTTGCCAGATACATTTTAAACTACCACAGATCTTGAAAGTTGTTAAACTGGATGGCTAGGAAACAATTTGAAAAGTGTATTTTTCATGTGGTAGGTGCAAAAATCTGCTGCACACACCACAATCTTTGGTGAGAGACTCTAGGGGTCCAGTGCATATTTAGGGTTCAGTTTCCTTGGAATGAAGGTCAGTGCAGACTGTGGTGTCTTTAGGATACTGTATATGGTTTTATTTACTCATATATGCAACCTAAATATAGGGTGAAGGGGTTCATAGCATTAACATTAACCTTCTCATTAGGTTCCTAGTGAGTTCCCCAAGACACAGCTCTGGGTCCAGCACACAGCAAGACAAAACTCTGTGGCTTCAGCCTCTAGCATCAACCAGACTCTCTCTCTTTCACACCCACCCACCCACAGAGCCCGCACCTCACTTGGCCTATTGCTCACCATCCTTGGATGTCATGAATCCAGCCCAGTGGGTGGGGAAAGGTAGGCTTAATTTCAGGGGCTCCTGCAACTTTCTTGCAGCCTATCTTTTTTTTTTTGTCCATAATAGCTGTGTATTTTAATAGCTGCAAAAAGTGAGCCTGTCCAAAATGTTACCTGTGCAGCTTTGAAGAGCTCTTTACTGTTATCTTGTTAAGCACAGCAGCAGAGGCGTTTGGGTTAAAAAAAAAAAGCAGCTAAAAGCTTCATTCAAGTTTTACTTTAAAATCCTATATTGCTCTGTTTTAAGAAAACCCAAACAAACATTCTAGACAGTGTCATGTTTTAAGGCCTATCAATACCAAAGACCTGTGAGCTAATGTCTGGATAAGCCGGAAATTCTAGTTAGAAGATTTCATTTGTAGGGCCATACAAGAGCCCAGAATTAAATCAGATGATTATGTTCAGATATTTGGGGTTATTGTCTCAATTATGTTTTATAATGGGACTCCATGATAGTCTGGTTTTTCTTCTTCTTTAGAATGTCTGGAGGGCAAAGTTATGTATTCAGATAGAAATGAATAATTTTCTTTTTCTAAAAGCAGCCACAGGGAAGGGGAAGTTTGGAGCAGGGCTGTAGCACAGGGTGAGAGGGTTCTGCTAATCATTTCACCCACAACTCTTATCTGAATTGCTCTCTAGGATTGCTATTAATCGGAGAGATAAAACCATAAAGGTGCCATATTGTGACTGCTTTTCCTTGCATGGACAGCAGCAGCTCAGGGTTGTGGTAGGGGGCACAGAACAGTGGGGTAGTTGTAAGAAATGGGTTCCTCTCCCCCTGATCCTAATAGGGGATGAGTGAGATATGCCTGTTTTTGGAATAAGAAAATTACACTGAAAGATCCAATCAGAAATCTCCCACATGACATCTTGTTTGGTCCTGAGATTAAGAAACAAACGAGATTTACTGGAAATGCAAATGTGCTTGTGTATACAGGAAAAAATCCCTATTATTTTAAAGTGTGAACTGCTTAGCTAACATTTGAAACCTATAATAAGAGGGATGTGCAATCCCAGATTGGGAACAATGGCATCTCCTTTTGTCAAATGGATTTCATTTCATCATGATCATCAGAGATTTAGTAGCTCTTTTGATTTACCATTAATAAAAGATGTAAACATAGCCTTGCTCAGGCATTATTCTATGTGGCTTGACAAATTCGGGGTAGGGTGGGGTGGGGACAACACAGGGATGCATTCACCAGCACCATCTTAAATCTGTGTACATGTCATTCCTGCTCATTCAATCCCCAACCTTGCTACTTGGAGCAGGAAACACTGAAGGGGGTTTCTAAGCATGCTTGAATGTGCTTAGAAGCTTTCTTGCAGCTGGAACCCCTGATAACAAAAGAACCCTCAAGAAGTCTTCCTTTGTGAAAACAAAACAAATTCCTTCCAGTAGCACCTTAAAGACCAACTAAGTCAGTTCTTGGTATGAGCTTTCGTGTGCATGCACACTTCTTCAGATACACTTCTTCCTTTGTGGTATGGCATATGCTAATGCAGAAAATAGTGCTCTGTTAAGTGCCATATGGAATCCCCATTTTAATTCCATTTCCACCTGAGAAAGGATCAGCAACTTTGCAGCAGCATTAAAAGGCGGCAGTGTGGAAGCAGCCTTAGCTTTTGAGATTTTAATTGTGAAGCTCAAACTTTTCTCTGGTGCTACTGTGTACATAAAGGAATGGCACCCTTTCCCCAAAATTGACTCTGTTGCACCACCTACTGCCTCAACTTCCTCTTTCTGAAACAAGGTACCTTATGTGACTCTTATTTTTCTAAACTGTTTGGAAACATAATCGTTGCCTTGAAGTCCAAGTTCCCATGTGATTTACGGTATGACAAATCTGATTGGCAAGCATAGCTACCTGAAAATATATGTAGGATAGGACTACTTGACTGTGTTTGGTAAGGATAGCTTAGAGGTACCTGAGAAGATCCCTCTGCAAGTACAACACGCAATCAGCAATCAGACCAATGCATCCTTTGAATGACCTCTAGTGCAAAACCGTGACTGCAGTGTAGATACAGCAATAAACACTCACCTACAGCCATGCAACGGGTTTCAGCAGCAGATGCTGGAGAGAAGCAAGGGAAGAGAGCATGAATCTGAGACTCTAGGACTAACCACCAAGCTCCAGAAACAGATTAATAAAGATTTATGGAATTTTTACAGGCAACCCAGGACGTGGTTTTCTTATTTGGCCCTATTTTATTTATTTCTTTAAAGTCATTTCTAAACTGCTTATTAGTTTAAAATATCTCAAAATAAAACATAAAAACAATAACAATGTCATAAAAAAGTAAAAGAGTATTATAAAAGCAGAAAATCAGTAATAACATGGTGCGATCTTAGAGGGAAAAGTGTGCACTGTTCAACTTCAGCAGCTGAAACATGTTTTGGGTTGTGTCAGGGAACTGCCATCAGTGCCGGAGGGAGAGAGCAAAATCCAGAGGGATTCCAGAGAGCGTCCCGGGATTGGGAGAGGCAGCCCATCTTCTGGGGAAGAGAATCAGCGTAGCACCAGTGGAGAAGGGGGGCAGATGGGGGAAGCGGCGAGGCGGTCCCATGACTCCTTGCCGGGGACTAGCAG
The DNA here is from genome assembly GCF_964252035.2 of Podarcis erhardii. Classification (NCBI taxonomy): domain Eukaryota; kingdom Metazoa; phylum Chordata; class Lepidosauria; order Squamata; family Lacertidae; genus Podarcis; species Podarcis erhardii. Next base: position 78,608,642 of record NC_138507.1, on the reverse strand, counting down.
GGAGAGTAGGGGTCCTCCGCTGCCTACGCCCTCCTTGCGCAGAAGGCTTTCGCGCAGAGAGAGTAGGAGGAGACCAGGCGTCAAAGAGCTTCTTTGCTGGAAGAAGTTTAAGAAACGCCCACTGACGGATTCTGCCAGCGATTGAGACAGCCACGGGTGAGTGGCTGTCTGGACAGAAAAGGTTCACTCAGGCAACCCAGCCAGGTTTTTGCACTGGCTTACGCACGAGCAACCCCTAGAACCATTACAGGTTGTGATGTTTTTCTTTTCATTTTTGCTTTGCCTTAAAAGTCTTGTTAAAAAGTCTTGTTAAAATCATGTTGCCAGTAATATTCCCTTTATGCTTTGCAAGGTTGTTTTACTGACATTAATCCTTGCTAAATCTCTCCAGGCAACTATAGTGCCTCTGTTAAAAACTCATTTATCATTATAAACTCATTTATCATCGGTAGCTAATTTGCATCTTTTTGCATTGTGCATCTTTGCTGTCCAATTAGTTAGCTGTTCTTATTACTCACAGCTTATTTGTAGTGTGGTTTGTGCAACTGCCAGATGGATTACTGGGGGCTACTTCACATATTACAATTCTCCTTTATGTGAGGCACTGCTGTGTACTAAATTGCAGCTTTGAAACTATGGAAAGCTCCACAAATGCATTCTCACCTGGAAAATGTTAATATATGAAACAGTCCTTACAAGTTGAACATGGTTATACATAAGAAATAAATTTGCCCAAACAAACCCTATAATGTATGCCACATAGAACCATAATTTATGTTAGTCAATTTTCTTAACTAAATATATGAAAGATCCAATAAACAATGTTATTTACTCCCAAGTGATTATCATACAATGACATGTCCTTGCTATAACTGACTTCCTACCTGAACAACCTTATTATTTATTTATTTTTGGTATTATTCCGCACAAGCCAATTCTGTAAACCCAAAGAGCAAAGTGCTAAATTTTACCCATGCCTACTATCTAATGCACTGCCACCAACACTTTTCTTCAAGACAAGACAAAACATAGCAGACAATAAAAGTTAGTTGTTGACATACATATTCTGCCGCCGGAAGTAAGACATTCACCTCCCTCCTGGGTAAGAATAGTCTCCCTGCCCCCCAAACAACATACACAGATACACACACTTCTGAAAAAGAGGCTGAAGAAGTTAAACACCAGCATGCAAACCATGAATATAAGATGTTGTTTCTGCTTGGAAGGATAATCTCATTTCTGAGCTCTACTAAGGTGCACACAGTGAAATAAATGATTATGGACTTGAATAAGTAAGGAGCAAAGGCACATTAATGGCTTTTCATGTTGGAAGTAATTTACAAAGATGCCGACATATCTAGAGGCTATCACTGCTGTATCAATCTACAAAGAAGGCACATTAATCTCTCCCCAAACTTCCACATTCATTTTCTGTTTTGTCCATAATATGAAGATGCATTTTCAAAAGGGATGTTCATTAATTTGGGAATGCGTACTGCAGTATTTTGTGTTTCTCTCTTGGAAGATTTGGATTAATTGAAATCAGTGAAATGTAGAAAAGTAAGTTAGAGAGTGTAATGGCAATTAGGTTCACCAGATCCCAAGAAGAAGCAAGCTAGAAAAGACAGTTTGATGTAGCTGTGGATAAGAGAAGGATGCTGTCTAAATGACTTCCCCAATATGTGGTGTCCTCCAATTAAAAGGTCCATGATGTGGGATAGCACACTCACTGGCATTTTAATGAGGAGCACTGAGTGCATTTTTAGGACCAGGGATCCTCACCTGAGCAACCCCATGCTAAAACTGAACAGAAAATGCACTAAATAGCGAATTGTGGCAAGTTGTTATATCACACTACTATGAGCTTCATGCTGGAGTGCTGAAGAATATTCTCTCTCTCATTTAGCCACAGGCAAGATGTGGGATTTTGCCACAGCAACTGGGGAATAATGAGGATTGAAACGAAATGTCTCGGGTTTACTGCTTGTTTCCAGTTCAAGCATCCCACCCCCAAACCAGAGGAGTGGGTGGATGATAGAAAGCCTCAGAAAAGTCTCATGAGACTAGGCAAGTAGACAAAGCAATGGCAGATGAGATTCTGTGTTGATGTATGCTAAGTGATGCACACTGGGGGAGGGAGAAAACAACCCCCATCACACTTGCACAATGTTGTGTCCTGAATTAACTACTGCAGCTGAAGAAAGAAACAGATGGCTCCCTGATCAACAATTGTTCAACACAGGCACAACGTTGAATTTTGGGGTGATGCAACCCAGATTTGGTGGATCACTCTCATTTTGTTACAGTGTCTCCAGTTTTCAGCATAATCAAGTGGAGTTTTTTTAGATGCTGCTGACACCTAGGTGTGCGCTTCAGTTAATAAATGCCAGAGAGCTGCTTTGTCTTTTCTGAGTCAATTTTTGGAAGTGGTGGTCAGATGGTCAGAATGAAATCTTAATTCAGACAAATCAGATGTGATACTTGTAGGGTCTTCCTCTGAATCTTTAGGGAGATGTTTACATATCAGTAATAATTTGTCCATTGGAACAGATGTAGGGTCTGAGAGCTTCCCTTGGCATGCCTTTGGATAACCATGTAGCTACAGTAACTAGGAGAACTTTCCGAAAGAAAAGTAGTATTAGGTCCCATCTGCACTATACATGTAAAGTATTATTATACCACTTTTGCTCCGGAAAGGTCACTTCAGTGCTGCTAACATAGTGCTTTGACTTCACCCCTGGAGGTGCACTCCATTGTCTCTTGAAATGGGTGGATGTCAACAGCAATACCAATTTAACAGTCATTGTTTCCTTCAAAGAATCCTGGGAACTATAGTTTGTTAAGGGTGCTGAGAGTTGTCAGACCCCTATTCCCCTCCTAGAGCTACAATTCCCAGAGTGGTTTAACAATCAATTTCTCTTCCTAGGGAGCTCTGGGAATCACAGTTCTGTGAGATGAAAGCGGTCTCCTACCAGCTCTCAGCACACTTGAACTATAGTTCCCAGGATTCTTAGGGGGGAGCTATGACTGTTTAAAGTGTTATGATACTGCTTTAAATGTATAGTGCAGATGAGGTAAAGTCTCTTGCAGCAAAAACAAAATAACTTGTGGACTCTAACCCACTTTTTCAGATGCAACTGAAAGTAAGCTTTAGTCCATATGCCATAATCAATGTATTAGTTTTTAAAATGCCAGAAAACTCTGTTGTTTTAGACGAACTTTGTAATTTCTGTTGACTCTGTTAATTGGACAAACTTTTTCCTTTGACACGGGAAGTCTTGCTAAATTGTATTCGTAACCTTCAGGCATGGTTGCTGTAATGCACTATATATGAAGCTGCCCCTGGAAACATCTTGAAAGCTTTAGCTAGTGCAAAATGCAGTTACATGTCTCCTAATAGATATTGGGAGATACAAATATATACAGCTCCTACTGCATATTTCACTAGCTACCATTCATTCATTCATTCATTCAAGGTGCTGGCAATAACCTTTGAAGCCCTTCGTGGATTTGGCCTTTCATATCTCCAAGACAATCTCTCTTTGTATTATCTACCCAGGCCAACTTCAGTCCTCTAATCAGTCCCTGCTTCGTGGATGTGTCCTGCATGAAATGAGAAATGTTGCAGTTAGAAGCTAAACCATCAGCTGCTCCAAGGCTGTGGGATTTCAACCTGGGAGCATCTCTTGCAGGTTTTTGGGAGAGATTATAAGGCAGACTTAGGTCCGTATAGTTAAAGCCATGGTTTTCCCAGTATGATGTATGGAAGTGAGAGCTGGACCATCAAGAAGGCTGATCGCCAAAGAATTGATGCTTTTGAATTATGGTGCTGGAGGAGACTCTTGAGAGTCCCATGGACTGCAAGAAGATCAAACGTATCCATTCTTAAGGAAATCAGCCCTGAGTGCTCACTGGAAGGACAGATCCTGAAGCTGAGGCTCCAATACTTTGGCCACCTCATGAGAAGAGAAGACTCCCTGGAAAAGACCCTGATGTTGGGAAAGATGGAGGGCACAAGGAGAAGGGGACGACAGAGGACGAGATGGTTGGACAGTGTTCTCGAAGCTACAAACATGAGCCTGACCAAACTGCGGGAGGCAGTAGAAGACAGGAGTGCCTGGCGTGCTCTGTTCCATGGGGTCACGAAGAGTTGGACACGCCTAAACAACTAAACAACAACAACAACATAAGGCAGACCTACTTAGCTTTCTTTTTAGGTTGGCTGGCTCATTTGTTGGGAGTTTCCCCCTTGATTGCTGTTCATTGCCTTCGTTGTACTGCATTTCTGCTTTTTAAATATTTACTATAAACTAGGGGTGTCCAAACTTTTTTCAAAGAGGGCCAGATTTGATGAAGTGAACATGTGTGAGGGCCGACCACAGTTGTGGACCCCACAAGGGCCGGATTAAACCAGACTTTGGACATGCCTGCTATATAAACCTTCTTGAGCTTCAAAAGAACAAATGGTACCAATGTCTTGCCTCGGTAATGAACTGGATGAGAGCCAGCAAACTAAAACTCAATCCAGATAAGACTGAGGCCCTCTTAGTGGGTGGTTTCCTAGACCAAATGGGTGGGAGATCGCCTGCTCTTGATGGGGTTACACTTCCTCTGAAGGAGCAGGTTCGTAGCTTGGTTTTGACCTATAAAGCCTTAAATGGCTTAGGACTGCAATACCTCAAGGGCCACCTCTTTCCATATGGCCACCTCTTTCCATACCTCTGGGTATGAGGCGATATATAATTCAGTAATAATAATAATAATAATAATAATAATAATAATAATAATAATACATTCTCAACTTGAGTGCAGTGAATATCTTGTACAACAAATTATGTCAAACCAGGCATATTATAGCTCTGTATTGTTTGATTGTTGAAATTACTGTTGTCTCTCAAAAACAAAACATAATCGTAAAAAAAACACCCTGGGTACTACTAGTGAATCTCAGCCTACAGGCCAAATGCAGCCCTCCAGGCCAGTCTGTATGGGCCCCAGGACTCTCCCCATGGCATGCCCCTCTGCAGCCTTGTTCCACATGCTTCTCAAGAGTTTTTCCCTGGTTGGAATGTTTCCCTGAACTGTGATGCTTCTTGCTTAACTTGATTGAGAGATTTGCTGATGTTGGCATAGAAACCTCTGGCTTTTGCACAGCTGGAGTGCCCCACAATTGTCAGGTCTAGGAAGGTTGTCCTGATGCCTCTCCAGCAGTTGACACTTGGTGGACGACCACCCATGATGTCACCAAAGGACATGGTTGCTGAGGAGAAAGAAGCCCTCACCTTGCCTTCTATGACATCAGTGAGCTGCCCCTAGGTCTCAAGGTCTGGGATGTTCCTGCCCTGGTGACCCTAGTGAGCAGCTCTGGCTATCCCTTTTAATAAAAGGAGGGGAATGAGGCAAATAACTACTAGCATTGCCTTTTGTATCATTTTATTGTGCCTAAATGTGCAGGTGCCCCTGACAAGAGGCAGTTTGTTCATCTGGCTCTCTGCTTGTAGCATGCTAGTCTGGATTATGGGATGGATTTTCAGAATAGACCATTCTGGTGTTAACAGAATCCTGTTTTCACTCTGTGTTTTTAATAGCTGTGAGGTAGGCATACAATTCAGCAAGTTTTAGGATTCAGTGATGTAGAAAATAAATTTGTGAAATGGCATAGAAACACTGAGAGAGGAAAATAGCACATCTTCTCTTGAGTAAGATGATTTTCCAGAATTACTGAGGTTTCTGTTTCTATGAGACTATCAAAACTTACCAGGGGTTAAAGCTAAAAAGACATAACTAAGAGTAATTCATAAAATCCTTGGATATACAGTGAGCTGCATTTTCCCCCCTATCCAGGCTGACAGCCAGATTTGAGTGTGCTTGTGGCAAAATGATAATTACACTCTCAGTCAGAAGATACAAATTGAAAGGAGGCATCCTGCCATCTTCTACTCAACTAACTTTTGCCATTTGCCAGCTTCATTTGCAATAACATTCTAACAGCACCAAAAAAGTCTCATTGAGTTCTGTGGATATTAATTACTCCCAGGTAAGTGGGTATAGGATTGCAGCCTAAATTAGTTCTTGCTTTTGGTGGAGAACTCTCAAGGACAAGCCCACTTGAAACTGAATTGTCAGTGAAGATTTTAAAAAACACAATCAGTTACACACAAATTTGAAGAACGTTTAACATTTCTTGAGCTAAGAACCACCTGAAAGGGCACACCTCAAGCTTTACCTGTCTTTTAAAAATAAAATAAAAACCATCTTCATCTGAATCCACTAATGTAGAATTTGTATTTAATGCAGTGGCATAGCGTGGGTTGTCAGCACCCGGGGCAAGGCAAGTAATTTGCACCCCCTAACCCGTGGATTTGTGCCCCCTAACCCATGGATTTGTGCCCCCTAACCCTAACCCCCAGATGTTGCACCCGGTGCGGCTGGCCCCCCCTGCACCCCCCACGCTACGCCACTGATTTTATGGATTCCTGTGTCTCATCACTACTCTGAACATCTTGAAAATCCTGCATGATCCAGGTGATTTACCCCTCTCTTCAAGTCTGAAACCTCCCTTTATGAACTGTAAAGGTAAAGGGACCCCTGACCATTAGGTCCAGTTGCGAACGACTCTGGGGTTGTGGCACTCATCTCGCTTTACTGGCCGAGGGAGCCAGTGTTTGTCCGCAGATCAGGGTATTTAGCTCATCTCCCTCAACTTGGTGTTCTCTAGATAACTTTGGATTGCAATTCCCATTGGGTGTTGTTGTTTTTTTAAAAAAGGTAGGTAAGGTAAAGGATCCCTGGACAGTTAAGTCCAGTCAAAGGCAACATGGGGTTGTGGCGCTCATCTCGCACTCAGGCCAAGGGAACTGGTGTTTGTCCACAGACAGCTTTCCGGGTCATGCGGCCAGCATTCTGGCACAACTAACACCGTGATGGAAGCCAGAGCACACAGAAACACCGTTCACCTTCCTGCCACAGTGGTACCTATTTATCTACTTGCACTGGCATGCTTTCGAACTGCTAGGTTGGCAGGAGCTGGGACAGAGCAACGGGAGCTCACCCCGTCACAGGGATTTGAACTGCCAACCTACTGATCGGCGAGCGCAAGAGGCTCAGTGCTTTAGACCACAGTGCCACCTGCCCTCCCATTAGCCCCACCCAGTATCTGGGGGACACCTGGTTGATGATGGCTGGTTTTCATTACAAAAAAAAAAATTCGTGTATTTTTTGATATGCTACTTTCAAATTGCTTCCCTTCTTCTTTAACTTTTTACCTTATAGTTTTTGGCTTCCAAATGACAACCTGGGCTTGTTTTGTGCTTTGATACTCCAAAGATAATTATCCCGCACATTGGTGTCTTATTCAACCTACAGGAGAGATGAAAGTGGAGGTGAAGAGACCACAGATCAGGCTTTGCCCTGCAGTAACTGGGCAGCGTTTGCATTTCTCTATCTGTCTCTCCAATATACTTCCTTTTTTTTTTTAATGACCTGCCGCAGAGCTTTGTTGTACTCTTGTATAATCGAAAGAGACAATTTGATAATATCAATGATAATATCAACGTGTCCTATTCACAAGAAAATGTAGAGTGGCAGGAAATATCACTACAACAGCAGATTCGTTGAAGTTGCATACAAACTGTGCTGCACTACTAACATGGAAATGGAACAAGTGCTTAGGAACCCAATACTCATCTCTTCTATTATGCAGCTTGAAGTGTGGGGCGGGTGGGGCGGGAATCTGATGGTGGAGTTGGGTGACATTACTAGACATGGCATCCTACATGCCACACGTGAGCGTCAGGAATGGATTGCTGCGTTAGGAGAGATTTACATAAATCTTGCACCAAATATTGTGTGGAGTGGGGTTTGTACATCGCTAAAAGTCCTCATACGGGACGCGGGTGGCACTGTGGGTCAGTGTTTTTCAACCTTTTTTGGGCAAAGGCACACTTGTTTCATGAAAAAAATCACGAGGCACACCACCATTAGAAAATGTTAAAAAATTTAACTCTGTGCCTATATTGACTATATATAAAGTAATTCTCTTGAATAGGAATCAAATAAACACAAAGAAAGTATTTTATAATTACTTTATTATGAAATAGTAAGTAAACAGAAATATGAAAAAATTATAAAATACTTTATTCAGTGTGCAACCTGGGCCTGTTTGGCTGAACACAAAGCTGATATTCTGGCTGGAATCGAAGAAAGACACACACATAGCTCTTCATCGAGTCGCGACATCTTCTTCTCTCCGCTGCTGTGCACACTGTGCTCGGGCGGGAAGGAAGTCGGAAGATGATGTCCTACTGTGATAAGTCCAGGCTGGAATCTGGACCAATCACAGCCCGGACATCAGAAAAGTGGAGGGTGTCCCCCTGAGCAGCGCCAATTGGCGCCCCTGCTGGCCGAGGGTGGGGTCAAAAACCCCACCCCCACCCCATACCCAGGACACAGTCCGGCGCCCGCCTAGTGAGCAAAAATTTGACTTTTTTTAATCTTTCAAATTTTTCAATTTTTTCCACAGCACACCAGGCAACACTAGTGTGCCGCGGAACAGTGGTTGAAAAATACTGCTGTGGGTTAAACCACAGAGCCTAGGGCTTGCCGATCAGAAGGTCAGCGGTTCAAATCCCCGCGATGGGGTGAGCTGCCATTGCTCAGTCCCTGCTCCTGCCAACCTAGCAGTTCGAAAGCACGTCAAAGTGCAAGTAGATAAATAGGTACCGCTCTGGTGGGAAGGTAAATATCATTTCCGTGCGCTGCTCCAGTTTGCCAGAAGTGACCCGGAAGCTGTATGCCGGCTCCCTCGGCCAATAAAGCGAGATGAGTGCCGCAACCCCAGAGTCGGCCATGACTGGACCTAATGGTCAGGGGTCCCTTTACCTTTATTCTCAGCAAATCAGTGGCTGCTCTTTTGTTAACCACTGTATCCTTACATCTTTTCTTCCAAGACCAATGAATTAAACATGGACACGCCATTTACAACAACCAATGCAGGTGAGAATGTTTTCGTGAATGGCTCTAACTAAGGGTGGCATGCTAAACTAGCCAGTCAAAGAACCAATTTTAATTAACTTCCAGCAGCTCATCCTAAATATACCATCCCTTTTCATTTTAAAAATAGCTATTGAGATGACTTTCACAAATGTAAATTCAGTGGCACAAAAGAAAGGGCAGGTGCCCTTGTCTAAATCTGAGCTGTGCTAATTTTGGATTACTAAAGGCGGTCTTGGTTAGGAGGATGCTGCTCTTGTGACCTGTGTAGTGGAAAAAAATCACTTATCAAAACCTTCATAAAAGCTGCACTGGCAACAGACATTCAGAATAATTGCTTGGCAATTAACATTTGGTGGTATTTATGTTCCATAGAGATATTTCTTGCGGTACTGGAAATCTGAATAACATTATTCTGTTCACATCATAATTTTCTCATAATCTCAGTGCCATCTTTTATAAGGGAGCTTTCATGTCTTGCATTTAAATAATAGATTTTTTGTCCCCAACTCTGACCTTTGCATTTATCCTTTGTTATCTTAAATTAGGTTCTTTCAAGCAGAGGTGTAACTTGTAATGACTCACTGTTTGCAGACCTACCACACAGGAAGACATTTATAACTCCTGCTGAGCAACAGTAAAGATGATATATTAAGATCATTTTGTTAATGCTCAAATGAACCTTATCCACAAATGAGATCGGTGCTTAAGTTCAGAGGCACACTAAGCTTTTGCACGACAGATTTAAGGTTTTCCTCCCCTAACCTTGAGAGATTTACAGGCTAAGATCATAGCAAGCTGCCACAAAAACCACTTGTTATCATGCAGCAACTTTTCATAGAATTGTAGAGTTGGATGGGACCATGGAGTCTTCTAATCCAACCCCCCCTGTATGAACTTAAAGCTAGAAATCTGGATGAACCATGGGCTGCCAATGCAGTGTCCATGGGCACACCCACAGATGCCTTCCCTGGTACCCACAACACCCTGTCCCTTCTGTCCCGTCCCACCCCGCAAATTAGACATGAAATGTCTTTTATTGTATTCCATTTATGAATCACTTCTCATGAGGCACCCCAAAGCAATAAACAATATAATGAACATGTATAAAACTCTCTCTCTCTCTCTCTCTCTCTCTCTCTCTCTCTCTCTCTCTCTGTGTGTGGAATTAAAGCAATTACACACACACACACACACACACACACAGGTAAAAAGGTAAAGGTAAATGACCCCTGCACAGTTAAGTCCAGTCAAATGTGACTATGGGGTTGCAGCGCTCATCTTGCTTCAGGCCGAGGGAGCCAGCTTTCTGGGTCATGTGGCCAGCATGACTAAACCGCTTCTGGTGCAATGGAACACTGTGACAGAAACCAGAGCACACTGAAATGCCATTCACCTTCCCGCTGCAGCAGTACCTATTTATCTACTTGCACTTTTGTGCTTTTGAACTGCTAGGTTGGCAGAAGCCGGGACAGAGCAATGGGAGCTCACCCCATCGCCCTTTTGATCAGCAAGCCGAAGAGGCTCAGTGGTTTAGACCACAGCGATACACACACACACACACACACACACACACACACACACACACACTATAGCCACTAGAAGGCTTTTCTCAAAGGGTTTGTGGGGCTAGAGGGGATACTGTGTGTATTTGGGTACATGTGTACACGATACTTTTTCTAATTTAAATTGGCTGCAAAAGGCTGGCAACCCCTGGGTTAGGCCCTTAGAAGTTGCTGGCTGAATGGAAATAAACAACAAATGTAACTTTCCCCACAAGTTATTCAGTTATTCTTCAAGGTTTATCTTAGGTAACCAAAACATCCAGACTGAAGAACCAAAATGGACATGGAAAGGCAAATGGATCAACTTGGATCAGCACACCTTGTTGCTGGAAGCACCTTACAGTGTGACTAGGGTGGAATCTACACACATATAAAAAAAGTTCTGAAAATGCTTCTTTTTAAAGTGGTTTTAAAAATACATTGAATTTTCCATAAGGCTCACCATCGCCATCTAATGTCACCTTGTATATTGCATGTAAGACTCACTTAAAACATTTTATTTGCAGCTGTATAGCTGAGTCGATTTCTCCTGATATGTGATTGAAATGACTGGGTCATCCCCTCCCTAACAGAAACTTATCCAGTCCCTCTAAAAGTCTCCTAACAGAGAGGTTTCAGCAACCCTGAGGAACATGCTAAATTGCCCAACTATTCCTACAGTTAAAGCACATCAGCCTCATTTGAAAGAGGATTAATCTGTACATCCAATCTCAATTCAGTCTATAATTCCCTCATGGCTCCATCCCTTGCTGATCATCACCCACCTATCTCAAAGGCTGTGCTCCCTACAGTTCAGGAAATTGACTGTGTCCTTCATGTTGTTTAGAATTCACCGAAAACATATGAACGAAACGGAAATTTGAACACACACATATTCAGGAGCATATAAGCCCTTCTGAAATTTTTGAGATTGAAATATCTATAAATGTTTGATTATTTCTGAATCTGAAGTAAATTCGATTTTTCTTACAAAAGATGTACTTTGAAAAAAATACCAGAACCATAACATGACTTCTGAAGAGTAGAACTCATTAGACTGACAGTAAACATCAAGCTCTCGGTATACATCCTTTTCTTATGGCAAACTGAGAAACAGGAGTGCAGTAGAGCAGGAGGCTGGCATTCTCTACCATGTAGAATATGCATTGCTAAGCTTCCTGTAATAACATGTATTATTCAATAACAACAAGTTTTACATCACAGAATTCAGATTTTTCACACAAATGGTAAGAACATGTGAATAATGGATCTCAGTTGTCAACTTGCGTTTAGACACTAAAATAAGAGGTTTGCACAATAAATAAATGATAGCTATGCATGCACTATGCTTTAGATATATATAGAGAGCGAGAGTAAATCTTGATCAGTAGTAGCATGTACCCTTCCAATAGTGATATTATACTCTAGCCAGCACTTCTTTCCTTTGCAAAGGAGGATTCTCAACTCAGCACACACCTCCTGGCTGGCTGTATCTGGCATGGCTAGTTAACAATGCCTACTTTGTTGCTCAGGTCCTCCTCCACAGTAGATCACTTTAGCTGACTAACTGGAAGAGATAGGATTGGTGCACTCTGGTCCACACTTGACCCCTAAATTGGGACTTGGGCTTCATATCAGCTAAGCAAATTGGCATTCCATTTAAGAGTTGATTGACTTGGGCCGAACCCCATCTTGAATTGCCTAAGAAGCTGGCTCCTCGATTGGCCTTCATGTTCTACCCTGAGCGTGGCTTCTCCTGGGAGCAAATAAACATCATTCTCAACTCGTAGCACCAAGAAGGCATCATACTGATTATCAGGACATTCTGAAAGTGCTCTGTACCACCCACGCTCACATAAATCGATAGAACAGGACGGGATGTAACAGGACATATGTAAGTATGCATATCACAGCTCCACTGTGTAAAACTGTACTCATGTTATGCTCCTTTGACTTTCTTTCTGTACCTCGAGGACTGAGCACTCACCCACACCCCTAGTTAAGACTCTCTGTTTTATAGGGAGTACAGATGATAAACTGATCCTGAGCTACAATCAGTGTGTTGCTCCGGGCCTTGTCTTTCTGGGATCCTGAACACCAATAATCCGTTCCTTATTCCTGAAGGGTAATAATTGATCACCAAGGGTGCACTGCTTGGATGTCATGCGTTAACTTACACCTGCCTCTCCTTCCAGCACATTAAGCGTAAGCATCCATACTCCAGCAAAGATTTGCCACTTTCTACACTATTGCTGACTGGGGGGGGGGGTTCTAACTCCTATACATACAGCATCCATCTCTAAGGCATAACTGCTGCTCACTTAGGCTCAATTGCATGGGCTGGCACCAATGTGGTAGGGAGGAATTGTGCCAATACAGTGGAAGAATTATGTGGATCGTAACTAGTATTCTTGCAATCGTAATGTTATTGCAGTTTTCTTATCACTGTAGTTGAAGCTTGCATCACAATGCTATGTTTGCATATCCAAGGTCCACCCATTCCCAAAATACTGTATTCCTCGTTGTCAGGTCTGCCTCTAGATCCCAGCTCACAGAGGACCAACGCCCGGTGGATATAATATACAAAGTCTTTATTGAAGTTTAGTTTCCATTTCAAGGCTCTGGGCGCGCAGACCCACGTCTCGACGCTAGACCGGCTAAGTCCCCTCTGACTCACTGCTCCTCCCACACCAGTTTAAGATCCTCGCCCGGCTCCACCTCCTATGCTGTTCTTTCCTTCGCTGGGTCTTTCTGCCCTCTGGGGTCTCCTCCTTCCTGGACTCCTCTGACGCTGACCCCCCTTGGTCTTCCCCTTCCTTCCGGCGGGCTTTAGGACCTGGCTCCCTACCTGGGCTCCCTGCTGTGCCGCTCGCCTGTACATTTGAACTTGGCGCGCGCGCCCAGCCGGTAACCTTCCTCCTGACCGTTTCCCCGCTTCCTGATGTGGGCGTGACCAAACCTGACTCCTCTCCTCCCGCTGGTGGTGAGAGCACTGGTCCCGATTCCTGGGACTCCCCCTCCCCACTGCGCTCTGGTGGGGAAGCTGGTCCTGATTTCCAACTGCTGCTTAGGGACTCCCCGCTGGCCCCTTCCTCCTGGGGCTTCCCCCCTGGAACCCCCCTCGCCCTGGCCATCGGCGCTCCCTTCTGTGAGTCCTCCGATTCGCTGGAGAGGCTTGTGGAATAACTCTTTCCACTGTCACTGCCTGCTCCCCCCTCGTACTCCTCCTCCTCACTCTCCATTTGCTCCCCCTCCTGTGTCTCTCCTTCTGAACCCCTGACACTCGTGCATGGAGGCATGGTGGGTAGAAGTGTTAGAACGAGTGAAAAAAATGTAGTAGTGATCCACAACACGCTCAAGGACTGAAAAGAAAGAAAAACCATTAAAGAAGGGGTAACACAACCTTACTTCACACAATCCCATTGAACATGCAAACAGCAACACAGTGAACATAAAAAATATATACTCATAACTTGTACGCAAGTTGATGTCTCCAAAATAAGTCTGGGAACCATAGTTTGTTAAGGGTGCTGGGAACTGTAGCTCAATGAGGGGGGAAACTACAATTCCCATGATTCTTTGTGGGGGAGTTAAGTGATTTAAATGTGTGTTGGATTTAAATGTGTGGCATTGAAGTGTCATTGGCTCTTTAGGATGCAGTTAAAAACCTAGCTGAAATTTATGAAATTCAGTGCTACATATAAAGCACTGCAATAGTCTAACTGGGACATTAGCAGATCATGGGTCTCTACTTATCCTTTTTGAACTGGCCATCAAAAATATTAAACACATTTATTGCATTAAATTATAACATGTTCCATGATGTTTCAGACAAAAGCTGAAACTACAAATACAGATAAAATTGTCTTTTATTCCAAGTCAGGCCTCTTAGACCACATTTTTAATGTAAAAAACAACAACCAATATAAGGTAACCATATACTGAAATTTTTGCATTGGACTTTTATTTCTTCAGACTTTCACTGAAATGGAATAGAATTTAAATATGAATTTATTCATCACACCAATAGACTTGGAATGACTTTACATAATTATATGATTTATAGTCCTCAATAACCCTATTCAATCCAAAGACTTTCTCTAACAAGGGTGGTGTGATTAATAGTAAATGGAATACTGTTAACAATAGTATTTGACTTTAGAATTTGAAGTTCAATATACTGATTATGTTTCAACAATATTAATGGACTTTTGTTAGGTCTCTGCAAATAGCAAACCCCTATTCTTGCAAGATAGAACGATAGACTTTCCAAATGTAAAGGTTAATGAAAATGTGAGCAAAATAAAGCCCACGAATCAAAAGAGCACAGAGTTCTTTTCAATGAACTCTCCTTTCTTTTGAACGGCTAATTGGCAGGTGCCATGGCTGACTAACTTGCATATTAAAAAAAAAAGTGGGGGAGCAACCACCCTGGGAAGTCATGGTGCTAGGAAGCAAAAGGAGGGTGTCCAGTCTTTACACCTGGTCATTCATCTGCACAAGATGTGAAGATTAAAGACTGCCTTGTCTTCTTTCTTCAAAAGCTGTCAACTTTTCAAAAAACAAATATCTGGTTCTTATAGCCAGGGCTCAGGTCATAAGACTCCTGTTGTCCAGTGGCCACCACCCTTTGTCACAAAAGCAACTTGCATGGTGAAGCAGAGTCACAAAGAAGAAGAAGAAGAAGAAGAAGAAGAAGAAGAAGAAGAAGAAGAAGAAGAAGAAGAGTAATAGTAGTAGTAGTAGTAGTAGTTTGGATTTGATATCCTGCTTTATCACTCCCCGAAGGAGTCTCAAAGCGGTTAACATTCTCCTTTCCCTTTCTCCCCCACAACAAACACTCTGTGAGGTGAGTGGGGCTGAGAGACTTCAGAGAAGTGTGACTGGCCCAAGAAGCTGCATGTGGAGGAGCGGAGACGTGAACCCGGTTCACCAGATTACGAGTCTACTGCTCTTAACCACTACACCACACAAAGCTATCTTCCTGGCAGTGGGGTCATTGCTGCCGCTACCAGGAACAGTGAGGGGTGAGATGGGATAGCAGGGAGTCTGGTATATTGCAAGGCACCATGGCCTGTGTTGAGATCTGGGCAGTAATGGCTGCACTCTCCTCTCAGAGGCTCTGCTGCATCAAAATGCCAGCTTTACCTGAATCCAAATTTTTTAATTTCAGCTTTGATCTTGATGAGAGTTTGTTCTCCCCCTCCACAGTTCCACTAACAGGATGCTGGACTAGATGGACCACTTGCCTCATCCAGAAGGATCATCTTATGTTCTTAATAATTTCAGTGTGTTCTATAAAAACTCATAAAAGTTGTAGCATTGCACTGTTACCTCCAGTGATTTGCTGAGAGGAAAACTATAATCTTTGCTTGGCTCTTCATCCTGAAGAATATTACGAATGGGAAGCTGTATTTAGTTATAGCTCAACTTGAGCCACAAATCTAACGATAAGCTAGGCGGAAAGGAGCTACAGCTAATGATGACATCAATCTTCATAAAAGCCCCAAGAGGCTTTATTTAAGTCTTTGAAACTGCATTTAGCTGCCCTGATGTATATGTACTTTCTATTAAAGCAATGTAAGGAGACGATGACTCATACTGCTCAGATCCTGCATCAGGATGACATCCATAATATAGTTGTGAAAATAAAATAATAGCTGCTTCATCCAGTGATAATATGTGGAACAACTGTTTCATTCATGCAAAACCACAGTGGATTTGTCACAGTGCATCTCGTGCAAAGATCAGTACTGGAAGCCACTGTGGAGCAGGCATCCCAAATTCCCTGGTCCATATTTGGCCCCTCTAAACAGGACAGATGATTGTGCATCTCCTACCCATAATGGGCATCACATACCCTTACCAAAATGCTCTAACGCACAGCCCCGGAAGACACTCGTCTTTGGGGGCTGCAATCTCATGCAAGAGCACTGTGCCAACTATGGTGATGGTAGTGATTTTCAAATGGACTGTGGTGGTGGTGGTGGTGGTTATCTGTGCTATTTTTCTAGAAAAAGAGGTGCCAGAACTCACAATGAATGCCTCCCTTGTTCTCTTTTAATGGCAATGATGCCCACCTGAGAGTTCCGGCTGGAAAAAAAAGCCCTGGTGGTTATCAAATAGTATACAGGTTATAATGAAAAAAGTGATTCACTGGGGGAAGAAGGAAGGTTTAAGAAGTTTGTGTGTGTGTGTGTGTGTGTGTGTGTGTGTGTGTGTGTGTGTGTTTTGACAATGAAAAATCAGTCCTTTGTTCATCAGCCTGGAACTGATGCAAAGGTTTTTTTGTAATTACACTCTAAGATAAGCTAAGAAGTGCTGTAGGCATACCGATGGTTGTTCTTACAAAGCAGTGAGTGGCTTTATTGAAAAAACGGCATTACTCGATGGCCTCAGGTTGTTTTTACAGTTGCTGATGGCTTGCATTAATAATCATTGCCAATCTTATTTCCTTCTGAGACCTCCGTTTTTAATTATTGTTTTCATATAGAAAAGGATAAGAGAATGATCCTAGAAGCTGCAGAAATCTTCGCCTCTGGAGTAGCTCAAACTCATCCCTGGTTATTCTTCGTCCACTGTTATTGTCTATGCATAATAGCATTTATATGTTGTAGAAAACCAAGAAAAGCAGCCAAATAAACAATCAATGCAACCCAATAGATGAATTGTTTATTTGGGAAACTATGGCTACGTCTCCTTTTTCTTGATGTCATAGTGTCTCCAGATGAAACGTGTCCTTTCAGCAAGTCATGAGGTAATTTTGTCAAGGATGGAAATGAAAAAAGTGATAATCCTACCATTTGACGTATTCATTCAGATGCCCCAGCTACTTTAGGGTGGGAGACCTCATCTTATGTTAGCTCAGGCATCTGTATAAACACAGAGGTTAGCATGATCCAGCCAAAGTTGGCTGGGATTCGGGAACTTGTTTAACACTTTCCCATTAAAATCAATAAGAATTTCTTAAAAAATTAGGTTTGGCCAGCTTGTATCCTGTGTTTGTTATTGGGAGGCATCTTTGTAGTGCACACTGTAACCTTTTCCCAAATACTTGTTTTGAAAGACTCTGATCACCCCTCAGAGTGATGTATGTCTTACTACTTTCCTGACTTTGGGCTGGAGTCAACTAAGTAGTTTTGGCAGTAGGATCCAGCACAAGGGCTCCCACCAGGGCTTCCCCACCATCACATACCCCCTCAATTTGCTTTGGGGAGTCAGGAGAACCCCTAGAACAGCACATGGAGGGTAGAAGGGAGGTCGTTTTATCAGACCAGCAGAAATACTTGCACTGAAATAATATTTGTTTAGGATGATGTTGAATTTCTCCCAATAAATCTAGTGGTACAGATACAACACTGTCAATTCTGAGGATAATTTCACACATTAGTTTTCCAATGACCTTTACTTTTGTTCCAGAAAAGCATGTATCTTAAATTTAAAATGGGGGATTTAAAATGGGGTGGAGGGTGGAGAATGTACCTTTGTTTCAACCTTTTGTAAGTATCGTTATATTTTGCTTAGGTCTTGTTAGATCTCTGCATCCGTTCTAACTTCTTGTGCTGAGATGGTTGTTTGTGGGAAAATCTAATTGAGGGCAATGTAGTTCACCTACAGAACCGCTGCATCAGCACCATGTCACGAATAATTTTATTATGACAGCATCACAAAGCAAACCCACAGGCCACATTCTCCTTGCAACTTTACACTGCATTCAGCCACACTGGCTAATCCCTACAAGCAAAAGACAGGGGTGTGGTGTTGTGCAGAGCCCAGTTTGACACAGATGTAGCAGGTCAGAGAACATGATACGGGTTTTATGATGACAGGAACTAGCTAAACTCCAATCCTGGATTTCTCGTTTGTGTCATCCAGAAGCTACTTGTAGAAGGTCTGAAGAGCTACAAAGCATAGTGCAAACTTGGTTAATGCAATCTGCTCCATGGTGTGAAATTGCTTCAGATTGTGAAAATGCACTGATTTATATGTACCAGTCAGGAACAGTAGCTCCCAAACTGGATTACGAGAACTCTTGGGGTGGTCTCAGATAGTCATGTTATTTTAAGTTAAGGTAACTCTTGATATGCAAGTCTCTCTTTTTAGTGACCATGTAAGATTGTCTGAAAGGTGGGATATAAATAGAAGTTAGTAAGGATTATGTGTTTTAGAACTACCAGTTTACAGAAATCCAAACATCCTTTGCTCCAGGGTCTATGGTGGTGGGGAGATTGTGTGGTTCTGACAGCTCTGTTCTTGCTCACTGGCCCACCACTTGAGATGCCGGAATTGTTTTGTAAACACAGAGCACCCTCTTCTGCCTGCCAAATGTGTGGGCTGTGTGGAGGTGGCACCTGCAAGAGTCCCAACCTGTGGCAGCTATTGAAAGACTCAAAGCAGGTATTTCTAGGGTGGGCAGAGGGCAGGGCTGAATTGGCCCCTCTGCTATTGAATGACGGCATCAGATTCAATCTGGGTCCATTTGCTGCACCCTCTTCAGGCCAGCATACCAATCTGCACCAGACGCTGTGCATGACTGGGCTGCAAATGTGGTGAATCTCCTTCTCCGCACAGCCCTGGTAGTCTGCAGGGAAGGATTACACTCTTAGTAGTTACACAATACAGTGGTACCTCAAGTTACATACGTTTCAGATTACAGACTCTGCTAACCCAGAAATAGTGCTTCAGGTTAAGAACTTTGCTTCAGGATGAGAACAGAAATTGTGCTCTGGCAGCGCGGCAGCAACAGGAGGCCCCTTTAGCTAAAGTGGTGCTTCAGGTTAAGTACGGACAGTTTCAGGTTAAGTACGGACCTCCGGAACGAATTAAGTACTTAACCTGAGGTACCACTGTATGCACATCTTCTTTGACATCTATTGAAATGAACACTACGTAGCTTATTATTTAGAACGTATCTCATTCATTGTGCTGCTACTTGTCTACTGCCTTGATCTGCGAAAGGGAGGGGTTTATAATTGGCAAAACACAGTTATTTTAAGCAAGCTGGGGGGGGGACCTCTGCATGTGCACCAACTGTATGAGGGCATGGCTGCTATTGCATCAGGCCACAGGAAGACCAAAAGGAGTTTTACTTTAAAGAGCTTGAGTCCCCTTTTTGAAGACTGGAAGTTCACAGTATGTTTTTCTGAAAGGCTCAGGTGCTCGCTGAGGTGCTCTTTGATATCTTCCTTTCTCCAGGCACCATCTTCAAGTATTTGGATTTTGAATTGCCTATTTCTCTTCCCAAGGCTACAATCCCTGACCTGACAAGACGCTAAACTTTCTTCATATTCTTTTCTTTCCCCACATCTACACAGCAAGTGGTGTGACTTTTTTTGTATGAAATAAACAGCATGATAAATTAAAAAAAAGCACTTTGGTGCTGGAACAAGATGCTACCAATTTTTTGGGGGGGGGAGGTTGTAGCCCTGCTGTGTTGTGCAGTTTTGATTCTCCCCCTTCTTTGCTCCCTCCTGAGGAAGAGGACATTTTCAGTTGTACTTGGTAAGAAAGAGGCAATAGAATCTAATTCAGAAAATAACTCACGCCTGGCAGCTGTGGCAAAAAGAGCGAAGTTCGTTCAGCAAATCAGCTGAAACCTGCCAGGCAAGGATGGGGAAATGAACCTCAGGGGTGGTTAATGCCCCCTCTGAGAAGAGAGAGGAAGTGGTGGTAAGGCCTCTTTTGAAAAAAAAAGAAAGAAATTTGGATCCTTTGAATTCCACTAATCATTTCCAGTGGTTCTACCAACCCAGTTCCTGGGGATGCATGGGGGTGGGGAGACACCCGTTGCCCAGCAGAAGTCATTCTGCTGACAAGACTTGTTTGTTGAATTCTTTATTATTTATTAAATCTATATACCACCCTTCATCTGAAGATCACTAGGTGGCTCACAACATAAAAACACAAAATACATAATAAAACAAAAACAAACCAACAACACCCCCATCCCCCCAAGTATCTGTTTCCAGTGAGATGTTTTAATGTAATGATTCTATTTTTATTTGTGGTTTTTTATTTATTACATTTGCATACTGCCATTCATCTGTAGATCTCAATATGAAAACACAAAATACATAATAAAGACAAGAACAAAAAAAACTCCACAAACCAATAATCCCCCTCCCTTCATCCGCTTCCTGCAGAGAAAACTGTGCACCCATTAAACAATTAGTTGAAATATGTAGGTACGTAGTAACGAGAGAGAAGGCTTTTTCATTAGTGGCCCCTGTTTAAGATGTGCCCTTCCGAAGGAAGCTCACCGGGCACCTGACTTTAGTCCTTTTGGTGCACAATGAAATTTATTTATTTCTTTTTGGCAGGGTATTTTAACATGCTTAATGTCACAGCTTTGCTGGGTATATTGATTTTATTTTCAATTCCCATTTATACCCCGCTTTTCCTTCTAGAAGGAAACCCAAACAGCTAAGAATAACGCACCAACATATATCTGTGGAATCCTACTTAAAAAACAACACACCTCTCAATAACATAACATTAATCTAACCGACATATTTGAGAATTGCTAGGGAAGGATAGTGAGTCCCAAACATTTAGAACTATAAAGTATGAGTTCACCATTTCCAGACATTCACACAAATGGCTCCCCACTGGATGTTCCTTTCCAACAGCTTGCCTCCTCCCTGCTGGCTATGAAACCCATATGTATGCTGCAGAGCAGCTACTGCAAAATACAGAGTGCTGTAGAGAAAAAACATAAAACCCTTTTTTCTGCTCCATTTGAGCAGAGAAAGCTGCTTATCTCCTTTGGAAAATAGGGACCTTGCTATGCATTTCCAAATTGTATCCTTTCCTTGCCAGTCGCTGTTCTCCCAGCCCATACCTTAATGTCTACGGTGTCAAACCACAGTTCTGAAGCTTTACAATCAATAATTAAATAGCTGAGATAATTATAAGGCCCGGTGGGAATTTATAGAGATAGATTGTTACTTTTGTGCAAATGATCTGCATTCTAACAGGTGTTTTATGATAACACATGTGGAGCTTTCAGAAAAACTAAAAAAAAAAAAAACTAAAAAAAAATCCCCTCTGGGATTATAATGCAGCACACCCATTGGTTAGGAGAGGATGGCATGTAATTATCTCGACGAGCAAGAGGTTTGTCTTAATTCTAGCTGCTAAAATAAAAATTGAAATGGAATCAGCAAAGCAGAGCCATGTGATTTTGATTTTGCCAGCAAATGAATCACTCTCAGAGCATTTCCCCAAGATATGGATACATTCCTTTACAGGGTTAATGAACTGGCTTCTACGTGTCTGAACTGTTGATTGAATCCAGGAGAGAACAATGCAACACCATTGGAAGAGGCAGGTGCTGAATTGCATTCAGCTGAATAATTCTGTATACTTAAAGGAACTGTGTATTAGGCAGGATTTTATATTTCCACTGTGTGTTTTCTTTCATTCCTGTGCTGCATTTGTTCATTTGTTGCTTTCCCTGTTTGGTTTCCATCCCTGTCAACAGATTGCTATAACAACACTTCCTTTGATTAAACAATGATTGGTTAAATTCCTTTCACCCCTTACTCTACAGGTGCAAATTTCTCGAGGGGAAAAACTACTAGTTAATTTAATTTTCACACACACAAAAAAAAATCAGTGCATTTGTTGCCCAAGGAAGATCCCGATACAGTACTAAGTTTTATAGATGTGCTATGGATGGAGGACAAATTTGGTTCACATTTTAGTATACCGGTAACCTAATTTTCACTTTCCAAAACAATATTCAAACTGAAATGCAACTATCTTCTGAAATTCACACTTCTCTGAATTATATGATGCCGTTCTCCAACCAGAAAATATATACAAACATGCATATATCAGGGGAAAGTTTACCTAAAAATGCATGTATTAAAATAGTGCATCTTTATGTGATCTTTACTTAGAAAAAGTGCCAAAAAATGTGTATCTAAGCAAGATTACATACAAAAATGTGTGCATTATGAAATATACATACTAATATACTATCTAAATTTTCATGGTGGCTTTTCTGTAATAAAGAATGCAGCTTATATGGAACTGTGGTGAATAAAACTTAAGATAGGAAAAATAAGAAACAGAGAGAGACAAAAAATGACAGATTTATTCACCCTTTGTAAGAGCTGCTCCAAATTAACTTTACAATCACTACAGTAAAGGAGGATAGCAAACACAATGCTCCTGATTCTGGTGAGCTGGTTCCAGGGGCAGAGGAAGGGGTGTGTGGTGGGGACGGGCCACCCTGGGTGTCACCACTGAGGGGGGTGACAAAATGCAGGGTGGCACTCACCGCGGGGCCTGCAGCACGCCCGCAGGCTCTGCGCTACCCCAAACGGTCCGCCCACCTCCTCCCCCTCAGCTGTAGGGCAGCTGAGTGGGAAGAGGCAGGCAAACTCTTTGGAGGCCCCGTGGAGCATCCTGCTCTAGCTCACCCCACCCCACAGGTAGCTGGACCCACCCCTGGGCATAGTGAGCACACGCTGCCCCAGGCATCCGATCAGCTTGCTCTGCCGCTGTCTGGTCCTACTCATCTCTGTCAAAGCATAACAGCCATGGCTACAAGGGCCAAGATAAACCAAGAAGCAGATTATTTTGGTCAGTCAGGGAATAGGCCCACACTGACACTGCTTTATTTGGATCACCCATTACAGAACGCGCAATCATGTCAAAGAAAATGTCAGAAATAAGTGAGAATCAAAAGATAAATAGGAAGCAACAGGTCATAACAGGGTTTGATTCCAGGAGTTTAAACGCTCTTTCACAAGTGTCTAGTAGAAGAAATAATGAGATCTCTGATGCATCTAAACTGGGGCCTGTGGAATAGCCTCAGGGAGAAAACTTGCCAAGTACCACAATTGTAATGAAAGATGCAGTGCCTGTGTCACTGGGAGACGTCTATATTTTATTGTGATTCCACTAAAATATAATGCATGATGATATCCAGGAATCATTATGTAACCTAGTGATAATTTGGTGAGGTAAGATATTTTGACAAGGCCACAGACATTTCCTTTTGATCATGAATACGTCTCCCCCCGCAAATCTCAGGCTTGATTACAATGGGGCTTTTATAGGGTAGCCCTGCATTTGCCCTTCCCACTCTTGTCAAGTAATATTCTTGGTTTGGAATCTATTGTATCCATCAACATCCTTAGAATTCTGCATTTGATTTTAAAGTGAACAAGCAGGTACAGAAAGTAGGTGCACATTAATTTGTTTGAATGAAATTTGCATAAGATAACCAATGGCTTAAGTGAATTGGAGTTTCCTTCCTAGTAAATTGTGCTTGGCATTATGGCCTGTAACTATTTTTAATTAATATCAATATGTTGCTTTACTTTTTATGTGCCTCACTCATCCAATGAAAAGTGCCTCACTCATCCAATGATTTGATATTCGAGTTAAAAGCCAAAGTTCATTGCGTGCCAATTTCCAAACCGTTTTGATGAATGCAGTAGTGTAATTAATACATGTTTGGGGAATGCCTTGATTACATTCCTTGGAAGCCTCTAACAAAATACAAAGCTTCAGTTCTTTTGGTGAGCATATGTCACCTGACACTAGCCTCATGTGCGTCATCATATACCCAATTATGTTTTCTAATTAACATTATTGGAAACAGAATTAATTGTAATGGAAGTGAGAACGGCACATAGGTGGAATCCACCCCATGACAACAAGGAATAATTGTGATTAATTAACAATGCATCAAAACTCTCAAAGAACAGTTTTTAAAAGGTCTTGTAAGTTCACAATATTTGCTGCACTCATTAATCTCTTCTGAGTACCTTTAATCAGGGGACTCCTTCAAAATTAAATAAATAGCATGCCAGCCCTCCTCATATGAATTATAATATGCAGATTCATTTTTTTTTAAAGCATTAGAAGATTTTCATGCAACCCAGTCACTATTTCCAGATAAATACGACATTTTAAGCTCACTTTCACCCACAAACATTATTGTAATGGAGAGTTTAAAATTCATTAGGGACTCAAGGGAGAAGCTGCTGTGGATGATTAAATGGTGCTCCTAGAATTCAAAATGAGGTCTGAAAAGTCAAGAGGTCATATGACAGCCAGTTCCGAAGGCCAGGACTGTATCAGAAATCAAGTAACGTTTAGAGCTTTTTATGTGCATGAAGCAGAGGTTATAAATGCACTTCCAAACCAAAGTTAAAAGTGAACTTTTTTGAACTGCTTCCTCAATGTACTAGTCAGACACCCAGTATCATGTAATGCTAAAGCAAGCCAAGGCTCCTGACCAATTCAGGGGTGAACTATTCCGTTTTTAGGAGACTCTCATGGACAGGATTAACTTTTGGCCCACTATTTATGGTTTTGTGATTGGCGTTTCCTTCACCCAGAGGTACTCAGTGGGACTGAGAATAGATGTTGCGCAGTACTGCTGAGCTCATTTTGTGTGCCTTAGGCTGCCAGCAGGCCTAATCTTTCAAAGGGAAAGAAGGCTTGCAGCTGTGGGTTGATTTTTGCTGCTGCTGTTTTAACTGTTTTTCCTGTAGTGTACTCACTAGTTTGACAAATAAACGTGGTCTTCTAGGTTTATGCCAATTTGTGTGAAATAGTGTTTATTGGATGCCTCCTTCTTGGCCCTTTGAAATGCCGGATGGCAGATTATCACTAAAAATATAAAAAATTCAGAGAACTTAATTAAATGCGGTGTGGGTGTGGTGGACTGTTCTGAACTAATTAAATAGGCAAAAGGTGGATGAAAAGCTAAATAATGCTCACATGTGGACCAACCCTAGTCTGGAACGTGACTTATAGAGCTGAAGAAGACATCTACGTTTACTACTAGTTTTGAAAAGCCTTAACAATAAGTGTTTACTTTCACCATGAAATAGAATTTGCCTCAGGCTGGTTTTATGCAGGCTGCAGAAAAGTTAAGGGGCAAACTATACCATTTCTGATTCCAGGGGGCGAGAAGCCATTTCCAAACGTTCCCCACCCCCCACTTCACCCTTTCAAGGATAGCCTTGAAGACTTGCTCTAAGCCAGGGGTCAGCAACGGCCAGTCCGCCGTCCCTCAGACCATGTGGTGGGCCGGACTATATTTTTTTTTGGGGGGGGGGAATATGAACAAATTTCTATGCCCCACAAATAACCCAGAGATGCATTTTAAGTAAAAGGACACATTCTACTCATGTAAAAACATGCTGATTCCCAGACTGTCCACAGGCTGGATTGAGAAGACGATTGGGCCTGATCTAAGCCAACCCTCTCTTGCTCTGCTAGTTTCCCATACCGCTGGGACCATTCGAAAATATGATTTCCCCCACCTGAAGCCTGATGTGATACGTTCTGCTCTCACTCCTCACCCCCCACAGACCAAACACAGCGGAGGCCTGAGGGTCCTTGAAGAAGAGCTTGCCTCCTCAGAGTGCCAGCAGAATTAATCAGCAGAAGTAAGGAGGGTTGGGGAAAGCTGCCTGCATGCACCTTTGATAGTTGTGCAGAAGAGGGGAATTTCAGCAGGCTGCACAAACTGAAGCTCTTTTCTTCATCTCTTTTGGCTACCCTATGACTTGCTCAGGCCCATAGCTGCTTCTCTTGACCATCTCCTGGGTCTCCTTAGGCCCTTATCTTTGTCTCTACCCACATCCAGCCCCCCTGCATTTAACAGCATCCTGTTGCTTTCAGGGCCGGTGCATTCAGGGCACATACCCGCCTCTCCCTTTCTCCCCCTACCATAGTTTGTTTTTATTTATTTTATTTGTATACCTCCCTGTTACCACATAAAAATACAAAATGAGAACACGAATTACAGAATAAAACACAAACTGACAACCTCTCCCCCTCCCCTCCCACAAACACATTTTAAAGGCCACAGAATGTTAATCAGCCAAAGGCCCTGGTTATAGAGAAATGTTTTCATCTGGTGCCTAACGTTTAGGAGAAATAAAACTGGGTTGCTTCAGGGCTGTAATGAATTCTCTTCATAAATTAGTTGGATTAGCAGCACCTGTGTGGAGTCTGTTTGAATGCTGTGCTCATGGGTCACCAGGTAACACACATCACCATCTTTCTTCAAGGTCTTCTCTATATCTCACTCACTTGAATCCCTTTCCCTTCTTTTTTTAATTAATTTTCATCCTTAAACTGTTTAACATGGTTGCATTGAGATATATCTTTGTTTACATTACAGTATATGACAGGCAACAATTACATAATATTAAAATGAAACATAAAACAAGAATAAACACTAAGGTAAGTGTTTCTGAATATATTAACAAAGTTGTGTCAGAGTGTATATCAAAATGATTACAGTTATTACAGGTATTCAATGATGTATAGTAATATGTATTACTTTGATTGGTGACCATAAGTAAAGGATGTTTTGTATCAATAACAATTAGAATTTAGGGGGGAGGGGGAGGAAATATTTAAATAAAATACGTATACATGCCAGACTATGCTGTAAACTATGGGCCCTGTTCTATCACATGCGTCATTATTTGTGTAATCAATGAATTCTCACCAGACATAAAAATTGTTCTGTTTCTTTTGGCCTCTTGCTACTTTTAATCTTTGTGTCAGTTTTTCCAATAATGCAGTTTGCCAAATTGCATTATGCCATTGGTCCATAGTTAATAATGGTAATGATTTCCATGTGCTGGTGATAGTTGTTCTTGCAGTGGTTAATAGATGTGTTATGAGTTCTTTGTTTCTAATTTGTAACATATTGTGACTATACAAGTAAAGTAGGGCCAGTCATGAGGACAGTGCCTTGTAATCAAAACTATTTCTGTAAATGCATTCTTCCAGAACTTTTCTATTTTTGGACACCCTCACCACATATGCTGATATGTTCCTGTAGTAGGACATCCTCTCTAATACATGGGAAAGCTGTTCAGTTTGATATAGACTAGGCATCTAGGTGTTAAGTAGCAGCCATGCACAATTTGTCAGTCATTTTGTTCCAGCGTCGTATGTCCATATTTATCCAAACTTTCCTATAATTTGTCTGATATAATTGGTTTAAGTTGTGAGTGACCTGAATGCCTAAGTATCTGAAGCTTTTTCTAGCTATTGGGATTTGTAATATTTTGGAGAAGTTTTCCTGAAGTTGTGGGGAAGTATGACAAAACATGACTCCTAGTTTTTGAAAGTTTACCTTAAGTCCAGAAACATTTAAAAATGTCTCCAGTTCTGTACTCAATAACCTTCCAGCATTGACAGGGTTGACATAAAACAACATTGTCATCATAAAATCCCAGAATATATTCCCTTCTGTTGATAATTACACCCTTTCCTGCTAGAATTTGGCATAATCTCATTGCCAGGTGTTCTATGCTTAGAGCAAATAATAACCCTGTTTTGTTCCACAGCTGTTAACATTTTTATGAATCTATATTATTTATCCTAATTGTAGCCGACGTAATATCATAAATATTTTCCAATATACTGACAAATTTAGGGCCAACCCCCCCCAATCATATTATTTTTGTTTTAAGTACAACTATAATTGTTTTCTCTATTTCTATGATCTCCAATTTTTTCTGCTTTAGCTACAATTTTTAAAATGCATTTCTTGATCCTGTAACTGTGTGTGTTTGTTCCAGAAGGGAAATTTCCTGTTCCAGTTGTGATATTTGTGTCCTACGTGATCTGCTTAAATGTGATTTTTCCGGTATACATGTCCCTCTCATCACTGCCTTCATTGTTTCTCACAATAGACTCAAGCTTATTCCTTCTGTATTATTTTCTTTACTTTTCCCCCCTAATGTTTCAGACAGTCTTTCTCTTAATAATTGGTTTGTTATGAAATTGGGCAGAAATACCATATGGGCGTAGTGTGTCGAACTGGAGTGAATTCAAATTTCATGGAGACTGGGGCATGTTCTGCTATTTTTATCACTTCTATTCGTCTTCTTTTCACTACATTTAAAAGTGGGGTTGACTTGTAATAAAAAGTCTATTCTGGATTGCAAACTGAACATTGGGGACACAGACGTATGAGTCGTGTCTCCCAGATTCATCTCCCCAGATGTCCCGCAGTCCCCACTCTCATGGGAACTTCACCAGTTTCAGTTGGTCTCTGTCTTTCTTAAGTTCTATTGCACTCCTACATTTCCTTTCCCATGTGGAACCAACCAGATCTTTACATGTTAATAATTTTAAGATCACCACCAATTAATAAATCATTTGAGGAGCAGTTTTTCAGTTTGGCTAGTTTTTTGCAGAAAGGATAATTGGCCAGTATTTGGTGCGTAAATAGATGCCAGTGTGACATTATGGATTCCATTCATAATACCATCAAGAAAAATAAACTTTCCATTTACATCTCTTAGTACTTTTGGAGATTGAAAATTAAGTTGTGAATGTATTAATAGAGCTACCCCTCAAACTTTATTGGAGCCACTTGCTGTGTACTTTTGGCCCACCAATGACAGTGTAAACAGTGTATTTTTTATCAGCTTTATGTCTTTCTTGCAAAATGGCTATATGTGGATCTGTTATGAACAAATGAGTTGCCATTCTGGCCTGTTTTATTGGAAATCCCAATCCCATCACATTTAAAGTAATTACATGAATCCCTGTATAGTGGTACCTCAGGTTACATACGCTTCAGGTTACATACGCTTCAGGTTACAGACTCAGCTAACCCAGAAATATTACCTTGGGTTAAGAACTTTGCTTCAGGATGAGAACAGAAATCGTGCAGTGGCAGCGCAGCAGCAGCAGGAGGCCCCATTAGCTAAAGTGGTGCTTCAGGTTAAGAACAGTTTCAGGTTAAGAACGGACCTCCGGAACGAATTAAGTCTGTAACCAGAGGTACCACTGTATTCATTTTGGCAAAGAATAAATAGTGTCCTTTGCCTGTCTAAGCTTTCCACAGTTTTGCTCTGATACTTATATAAACTTTGGGGTAGGGAACCACATTTGAATTACCTGAAACCTTTAAAACATACAGTGTGGTGTGTACCCTCTTTCAACAGTAGAGGGCACTCCAGTTGTTGGCATCCGTTTGTCTCAAGAGACAATGGAGTGTGCCTCTGGAGGTGAAGCCAAACTTCTAGAAAATCATAGCACCTGCTGTGGCTCTAGAGATTGGTAGCTTGTAACTGCTGCCTCCTGTGTTGTTGTTTTTGCTGTGTTTTGAAGGGCACACCTGGGCAGTGTGTATGGAGGTCCTGGGCTGCCCAGAAGACAAGACTCCCCTCTCAGCCTCACTGATGTGTTCCAAAGGAAAGCAGAGCACCATCTTGGCTTCAGGAGTTGCTGGAAGGAGGCATATAAGACTCCATCCAACCAGTTTAGGAACTCCACTCTGGATTGTGTAGGGTCTACTCCTTAGCTTTTTCTTCTCCCTTAGGGCAGTGGGTAAGGGCACTCCAGTATCACTAACTATAAGCATAAAAATCAAATTTATTTTAAACAAGTAAATGATGAGATACATTGAAGTGGGCATTTTATTTTAAACTTCATGTCCTTAAAGGTACCTTTAAGATGTTAATATTTGCAGATCATTGCAGTCTGGTTACTTTTGCTTCTCTAGAAAATGAGTCTTTTTTTTCTTTTTTAAACAGCGTTCTAGCCTTGCAACAGTTCTGCCTTATTTTCTGTTTATTTAGCTCCTGTTTATTTTCTGGGCATAGTAACCTTTCTGAAATACGTACAATGCTGTCTCTTCCTAGTCCCATTCTTCTCCTTGATGGTTTTGGGGCTTTGCTGTAACTTTCCCATTTGGGCTCTTGAGCTGAGTCATCTTCACCAATAGGTTCACTATTTTGCTTCTAAAAAAAATCAATAACCTCAGATGGACAGCCCCGTTCTTCTCCCCCACCCCATCTTAAGCTTGCCTGGAAGACTTTCTGGATTAACCTAGTTTCTTGACTGGATGTGGATAATTTCAGTGTTCAGGGTGCGAAAGGCACCTCATTGGTGTTCAGCGGGGCTCCCTTTCTTTTTACTTCATGTTTCATAACATCATAGAATAATATTAGGAATCCAAAGTGTCATCTAACCCCCCACAATGCAGTTTCTTCATACTCTAGAGCTGATCATTTTGATAGCATCCCAACAGCAGTGCTTGTGTACTTGGTGTGGGATGATTGGATACTGTTATTATGTTTTTTCTACCCTTCCAATTCATATCCCTCAAATCTTTCCAGGTCCTGCCAAATCTCCCACACGGTAATCTCTAGCAATATTTATACTCTGTCCGGATATTGGAAAGAGGGAGAGATACAAGGCTTATAAAGTTGTGTATCACTTCATGTTGAAAATATAATCTCAATTTTCTTTTTATAATTTATCAGTATAATTTAAACAGAATACTGTACTTGACCATGCTCATATTAGTTAGTAAGTGTTAGTTTAAATGGATTTTAGAAGTCTGACAAAATTTGAGGGGAATGAAGTGATACTGTATGTAGAGGATTGCCAGACCTGGAATAGAACAGGACTGCTGTCCCTTTCATAATGGAAATTCCTCATTCTGCCCACTACAGCAATATGATGAGCCAAAACTCTTCA
This sequence comes from Podarcis erhardii, assembly GCF_964252035.2. Taxonomy (NCBI): domain Eukaryota; kingdom Metazoa; phylum Chordata; class Lepidosauria; order Squamata; family Lacertidae; genus Podarcis; species Podarcis erhardii. The sequence goes on along the minus strand of NC_138507.1, from coordinate 78,577,614 downwards.
CCATACCTTTGAATATTGAAGGACCCTTCCACATATTAATCCAGACAATAAGAGATATGTCATCTTCCACTCAGCCTCTGTTCTCCATTTAGAAATAGGAATGGTAATAATAATGGTAATGATGATCTATTTTTCAGGGGTGTTTTGAGGCCAAACATAATCAGAATCCAATGTTTTCAAAAACTCAGATTTGAGTCTTGTGCTTGTCCAACTGCTACATATGAGCTGTTGCAAAAGGAAATTAGTTGCTTCTGTTTATCCCCTGGTGTGTTTTGTTTTAATAAGGAGCCAATTGGTGACTAATGATTCGGAAGTAATCTGATGTGGTTCTGTGCAGTGCACATTTATGTGAGTTGCTGTGGCAGAGTTTCTGAGTGAAACATTGAGCACCTTTACTTTCACTGTGTATTGTACATAGTCCCAGGTTCATTCTCTGCCATCTCGGGTGACTAGGCTAGCCCAGCTCCTTACCTGATATCTCAGGGAAAGAGATGTCTGTTATGATAAGCACCAGGCTAGAAAGACTACTGGCTGGAATCTGCCTAATGAGATATTATATGTACATAGAATGATATGCCCAAAAGTATAACTGAAAGGAAATGTGTTATCTGCATCTCACAAGTAAATATATTAATATATACTGTTAATACTTGAATATGGGGCCAGAAACACACACTCCCTCTACTTTCTAGTCACCATGGTAACTCTTAATGATTTCAGATGGAGCGGTTGTGCTTGTTTATGCACTCTGCCACAAAGCTATAGAAGCAATCAAAACATGGCAGCTAGGGATTGAGGGGCCATGGGAGCGGCAAGTATCTGTCTGGCAGCAGTAGATGAGGAAGAACAGGTCAACAGGAGGGATGGTGTGAAGATCTATGTCAGCCAGGGCAGTTTTGTGTGGATTATCTACTTGGAGGCATGGAGGAGAAACTCACAGCTCCTTTAATCCAATCCTGCTCACAGATGCTTTGTCTAGTTCCTCTATAGATAGGTTAGAAAATTGACAGCAGGCTTAGAACATAATCCTTTATTGGTAGCAGCACATACCTGGTTTGGCTCAGCATAAGATCTGCCCATCAGGAAGCCCACCTACCGGTACTTGCCTATGTCACCACCCATCCCATCTACCGAGATAACTGGAGGAGTTGGCAAGCAGGGAGAGTCCACCATGGCACAGGTCAGGCATGTGGGCCCACAAGCAAGCTAGGAGTGGTTGCTGGCTTGGGTTCCCTGGCTGGGACAGAAGCTTTTGGTGTCACCCCAAGATCCTTTATGTGGACCCCCTCATAAGTTATGGACCCTGCCCAATGCCCTCATCTACCAAACTGAAAAATTGTGCAGATTGATGTAGCTGTGAAATACACATAAAAGCCTTGATACGGAAGAAAACAAAAAACATCATGGCCAGCTGACCAATGTAGTCTGTGAATAAAATTCCTTCCCTGTTCCATTAACCAGCAACTGACGTCCACAGCAGGGATGACTGCAATTAAGGGAGGGAAAGAAGATAAGACCCTGATGGTGAGTGCAGAGACTGAGTGTGGGGAAGTCTTTTCCACAGGCTCCACCCACAGGAACTATTTTGGGCTACCCATTGTCTTCTAGGCTCCAAACACAGCCTGAGGTATGGTGCAGAAGCTTGCCCAAGTGGCTCCCTCCTGCCTCCGCTTCACTATTACACAAAAGGTTCATCAGTACACAAAAGGTACACAAAAGTGGCCTTTTACATAGCAGGATCTCAGTGAAACAGTAGCTAGATGATTTGGGCATCTTTTGAAGACAGTGTCTCTCAGATGAGTAACCCCACAGATGTAAGTATGGGTACTTTGTTCTTTGTGAGACTTGGAAATCAAATAGACAAGTGTATAAATGGAGACTCTGAATTGTGACATATGCAATAGCTACATCTTTACATTGGATTATCAATGATCCATGACCATTATTGTGTAATAGTACTGAATAGGAAGCAACTAGACTTTCTTTGTAATGTGAAGCCAATAGCAGATCTATGCCTATTAATATGAGGCACATATTGTATTCCATTTCCATTAATAACTTTCACTATTCCTTACATTGTTCATGGTTCCCACTGACTTTGTATGTAGTTTTGTGTATCAATATGGGCCCCACAGAAGGCTTAGTGAATAAACAAAGGCATACACTCCTCCATTGACTCCTAAGACAAACAGATGCCAACATGTGAGATATAAGGCTAGGGGGAATTGGAAATGCCTTGAATGCAAACCAGCTACGTCTGAATCAGTTTCACTTTACTTGAGTTGGATTTCTTGGTTGTTGGACTGTAACAGAAACCTCTGAGCCTTGGATTAGGCAGTAAATGTCAGAGTGCCTATAGACATGCAAGAATTCATTTTTATGGATATGCATCTCTATGGATGCTAAAAGCTGCTGGTAAAAAATTAAATGACTGGAAAATGACATCCTAAATGTCAACATACAAAAAGAATTTAGCATGACACTAACAAATGCCAAAGGAAGAATGAATTCTTCTTTGGAAGATAGCGTCATCAAAACAGCGGAAGAAGGGACCTATTCTGACCATAATTCAATAGAAAGTGTATAATGGGAAGTTTTGAAGTATCTTCAGTTGTACTAAAGGAAGCTTTCTGCTAATTAAGTTTATGGGGTCAGAACATCTTAAAACTGTTGTGGAAAATATATTAAAAATCCCACTTAGCAGTTCTATCGAAAGTGGTCCAGAAATTCAAAAGCCATTATCCAAGGAGCGGCTAAAACAATACATGTTCACCCTTCCGATGGCTTCATCTGACATCAGGTTTTGTAGACATATTTGGATATAAGATGCTATTTTCTATTTCCTGTCTATGGTACTAACACTGGAGAGAAACCCCCCCCCCCAAAAGGTGCATACAATAAAGTCATTATTGTGGTGTGCACAATTGTCACAAAATCTCCGTAAATAGTCTTTTATAGCACTTTCATCATGTGAGACCAAAGAAATTAGTGTATCAGCTCTTACAGTCTTCTCTTATTCCAGCCTTAATCTTTTGATCCAAATGCTTTACTGAAAAAGTATTTATATCTTTATGCACATCATTGTGCTATATTCGCACTTGCATGCCCTTTAATGGGTCTGCCCACCTCCCCCAGATTTGCATCCAGTACTGTACTGGCAACAAGCCAACAGGGCAAAATTCTGCATTCCTGGGAGCTGGGAAAAGGTAGAAGAACTGATACCATGTAGGAACATAGGAAGCTGCCTTCTACTGAGTCAGACCATTGATCCATCTAGCTCAGTAATGTCTATACCAGCTGGCAGTGGCTCTCTAGGCTTTAGGCAAGCAACTCCCCCAACTCTATCTGGAGATGCTATCTGGATTGAACTTGAGATCTTCTGCCTGCAAGGCTGGTGCTCTACCACTGAGCTATGGTAGTTCTCCTAAAAACCACTGGATGCGGGTGGTGCTGTGGTCTTAACCACTGAGCCTCTTGAGCTTGCCGATCAGAAGGTTGGCGGTTCAAATCCGCACAATGGGGTGAGAGCTCCCATTGCTCTGTCCCAGCTCCTGCCAACCTAGCAGTTTGAAAGCTTATGAGTATAAGCAAGATAATTAGGTACCACTATGGCGGGAAGGTAAATGGTGTTTCCGTACGCTTGGTGTCCTGTTGCACCAGAAGTGGTTTAGTCATGCTGGCGACATAACCCAGAAAGCTGTCTGTGGACAAACACCAGCTTCCTCGGCCTGAAAGCAAGATGAGCGCCGCAACCCCATAGTCGCCTTTGACTGGACTTAATCGTCCAGGGGTCCTTTACCTTTACCTAAAAACCACTAGCACATTTTTCTCAGTCAGCAAGGATATTATTCCTCATGGGGGTGATGGACTGTGTGTTAAAAGAAGTACAGTTGTCAGTTGGCAATGGCATGTGTTGGCTTTTGAGACCAGCCAGGATTTCTTTATGCTGTTTAGCCATGCAATGAGTTCTGTATGCCTGCAAAACTTTGGAACTGTGATTTCTGAACAGTGGCTTCCTTAGCCATATGACAATTTTTCAAAGTAGTTGGTGCCATGACACGTAGGCTTTCTGTGCAAAGGAAAGAACACACCCCCCCCCCCTGTTCTAAGCTGAACTGGCCCATTGGGTCCTGACACATGAATTTCACATAATGTGGTAGTGCTCAAATTACTGGGGGCCAGAAAAGTCTTGGATCCTTTGCCTTTTGTGATGGTTATCTGTTGTTCTTAGAAAGCTACCAGTGAATGAATTAGGTAAAATTGGGTGGCATTGAAAGGTACAACTTGTGGAGTCAATTAAAAGCCCTTTCCTTTTCTAATCTGTGATGGAAGCATTGCTCTGTGAAAGATCACTGATTGGATATGGAGAACTTGTGTGGTGGCAGTCAATATAGTTACTGAATATTTGTATATTCAGATACGTATCTGAAGAAGTGTGCATGCACACAAAAGCTCATACCAATAACAAACTTAGTTGGTCTCTAAGTTGCTACTGGAAGGATTTTTTTTAATTTTTTTTTTTACTATAGCAGACCAACATGGCTACCTACCTGTAACTGAATATTTGTATGTTTTGACTGATGTTATTTTTCTGCATATATGTGAGCTTTAGGCTTCTGGGGAATTGTATTTCTTAATTCATACACTCGGTGCTTTTTTCTTTAAAAAAATGTTTAAGAGTACTCTCATTTTCCTACTCATATTGAAATACTGTCCCTCAATGAGGCCAAATTTAGATTCACAATGTTTAGGGTTATGTGTACCCCTGCGTCCCCCCAGAAAAAAAGCAGTGCATGTGGTAAAGCTTAATAAAGCATGACATTAATATTATGTAATACACTTCAGCCTTAAGATGGTGCTTTGTCTGAATATGTGTATGTTTAGGCAGGGGGTTGGAAGAGCCGGTAGGTTTGGAAGGTGAACTTGGGAGAAAAAAGTTTGACACTCATATCTAAAAGGGAGATCCTCAAAGGGCAAGGTTGACTTTCCTTCACTGACCTGGAGACTTAACTAAAGCAATAGCTCCACCTGCTGATAGATATAGAGGTGACCACAATGCAGCTTCACATACTGTATGTACGGTACTTCAGTGCTAGGCAATAGCTAGAATGCAATTTGAACAATGTTTGTAGACCAGGCTTCTGAAAGTGATTAGTGCTAGAAGAAACATGCTTAAAACATTGAAATGTAGCAAGCTAATGAATGAGGAGTAGGTTTTACGCCTACTACATACTCATGCATACTTCTTTTTATGCAAAACTTTTCCCCTTTGTATACAGGGCAGCCATGTGGCCCAAATATTAATTTTAAGAATTGTGTTGCTAAAATACACACGGATCTCCTATCATGCCTAGTTTGCCTCTTAGCCTGAAAGCAGCAAGTTGGTGAGAGATACAGGTATTCCTCAAGAATAATTGCATGCCTAAAACAGAGTGTGCCCTACCTAAATGTTGCCCCTGATAGTACATCTGTTTAAGATTTCAGAAGAAATTATATTTTAGTGAGACTGTGATGTGATTGTATAAAGTATCCGATTCAAAAAAACCATCATTGGTTCTTGCAGGCATTGTGGAAACAGAAAAAAGAGGAGCTAAAATAAAACTTTATTTGGAGGTTAGAACTGGGTTTGCTTTGTGCAGTGGAAATGCCAATTCAAGGCAGATGATCTAGGGTGAAATCCTATGGTTCCTTGAAGAGCATTCCAAGGGCCATACAGTAGGATCTACCCTTCATTCTCCAAGGTCATAGAGGGTGCTCTCATGTCAGACCCTCCCTTTCTAATGTCAACAGCTTCTCCAAAGCTTTGGCCCATCAAACAACCAAACTTCAAAGTTGGTAAGGCCCCAAACAGGGCATTCTGGGGAGCAGCTTTGATCTGAATGGTCAAAGGCCCTCCCAGTCACCTGACATGCTCCCATACTGAAGGGGGAATTGGACACACTTATGAGAATGCTTAAATCTTTCTCTCCCATTGTTTCCAGTGAGAGAGAAAACAGGCAAATATATAAAATATGCTAAGGCCTAGAAATGGACAGAGAACCACAGAACATTCCACTGCCAGTTTATACCATGTCAACTTTAGCTTGGCACAGCTTTGGGTGAAGCAGTAGTACTGCCTTTAGATTTCACTTACCTCACCCCACACCCTAGGATTGCAGCCTTAAAGAAATTCATTTAAGAGGAATTTAAGACTTTAAACTGAAGAGTCAATCTTCACTCGTAAATTTGGAAAGATAGTGTTTATAAGCCATATCACCCAGCATTGGTATGGTTTTATGTGTTCATGCTGCTTTCGATTAATTGGACATGTAAATAGTTTACTGTTTCTTTTTCTTGCTTTTGAAGCTATTTTGTCATTGTTTCTTGCTGCAGTGTAAAATAAAATAGTAGCTTTACAAAATGTAACTGTTCACCTGAAGAACTGAAAGCGAACGAGATCCCATGATTGGCAGGGTCATTATCAGCATATTTAAACTGGTGGTCACAATTCCAACCTTTGAGAAATTTGCATCCTTGGTGGGATTTGAGGCAAGGACCCTTGACCTTGAAAGGATTAACATACCCTTTGATCTACAAGAACATTTGGAATGTGATCCGTAATACTTGAGCCGAGGGCTTATTTTCAGATGGTGCACCTCAGAGGGGCAAGCTCATCTGAACTGTTTCCTGCTTATGGATGCATTTGGCTTGCAGTGTGCAGTTTCTGTATTTTAAGCCAGCTCCCTTTTCAGTTCTGCTTTGCATGGAGCACAGTCAGTCACATCGCAGCCCTTCAGAGAATGGGGATACAGCACTTCAACAACTGAGTTGCAGGTCAAACTTATTTCTACTACTTCTTTGTTAGAATTCAAAGGATTAATGCAAAGTACTCATGTTGGAAATGTGGAAAAGAACTAGGAGAGTTTTATCTTATGTAGTGGAAGTGTAAAGTGGCAAAAAGAAGTTGAGCAAAAACCAGAGCTTAAATAATTAAAATCTTAGGGTATGAAGTTTCCTGGGTTCAGTTGTGTTCTTGTTAAACCATGTAAATAGGTCCGTAAGACTGCAGCATGAAGAACTAAGCTCATATATGGCAACTACTGCTAGAATTATGCTAAGAAGCGAAGGCCACACCATCTGTATCTGATTTGTATGAAAAAGGTTGGGAATATGCTGTTATGGTAAAATGAAAATGGCCCATCCAGCATCATGTTCTCACCATAGTCAACCAGATGCCGATGGGAAACCTAAAAGCAGGACCCCTGAGCACAGCAGCATTCTCCACATTTGTGATTTCCAGCACCTTTAGGAGGCAGAGACTCCAATTACAAGGAGCTGGACTTGACTCGGTTGTCTTAAAGGTTGGCAATGGCAGGTTGGCCATCTTTTCTAGGTTTCCCTTGCAGGGACTGCTGCCCCTGATTTTCACTGCTAGAGAAGGCTATTCTTTTGCGGGTATCCTAACCTAGGCTGAGGGACGCGGGTGGCGCTATGGGCAAAACCTCAGCGCCTAGGACTTGCTGATCATCAGGTCAGCAGTTCGAATCCCCGCGGCGGGGTGCGCTCCCGTTGCTAGGTCCCAGCGCCTGCCAACCTAGCAGTTCGAAAGCACCCCCGGGTGCAAGTAGATAAATAGGGACCGCTTACTAGCGGGAAGGTAAACGGTGTTTCCGTGTGTTGCGCTGGCTCGCCAGATGCAGCTTGTCATGCTGGCCACGTGACCCGGAAGTGTCTTCGGACAGCGCTGGCCCCCGGCCTCTTAAGTGAGATGGGCGCACAACCCTAGAGTCGGACACGACTGGCCCGTACGGGCAGGGGTACCTTTACCTTTACACCTAGGCTAGTAAGAACACTGCAAATCAGATTAAATTGTCTGTGCTAATGTTTGCCCTCTACTACTGGCTCTGATCTAGTGGTTTTCAATTCGTATGGAGTAAGACTATTGGGTTTCTTATTTCATAAGATTCCCTCTTTAGAGGATGAAGTTCAAAGTGCTGGGAACACTTCTCCTGCTTCTCCTTAGCAGATTGTAAGTTGCCGCACCAACTCTGTGGTTTTTCTAAGTGTGAGGATGGCTGATAATGGGCAGCCTGGAAATAGCTTATTCAGATGTCTTTCTTCTTATTCTAGGTATCCTCAGATGTGTCCCAGAGGGCATAGGAAGCATTGGCTCTCCCTCTCTAAGGGTGCACTAACTTCAGAGAGAAAGAGATCTCTGTTTCAGTTCTCTCTTCCTACCACCATGGCCCTTGCCCTCTCAACATTATTAGGGTGAAAGGGGTGTGCGCCTGGGGAGGGTTGCTCAGGGAGGAAAAAGAGAAGGCATGGATCTGAAGGATCCATAGCCTCTCCAGACGTGCCTCCAGCCCAGGGAATAGTCCATTGATTGTTTCTGGGTTTCTTTTAATCAACAGTGGAAAGGGATGGAGGAGTGCAAAAGTGTTCCTCTACCCTCACTTCTACACCCCCCCCCCAAGTCTTAGGATTGCAAATAAAGATACTTGATTCATGGTCTTACCTGTTGCAGTTGCTTTCTAGCTTTTCTGTGTGTATTTCCCGATTCACACCAATACATGTTGTAAGCTTAATGTTAATGTAGTGTGTATATAATTATGTTGTGATACAAAAGAAAAAACACCTATAGAGGTGTAAGACACTACTCCCTTTATTTCTATAGAATTTGAGCCATATGTTATTGGATACTGCACTTAGATATCTGCTATTCCAAGCATCTTATGATATCTTAGTATATTTAATTCAGAAAGAGCAGTTGTGCAAACATGTACAGTATAGAGAATGGACATTGCATATGTATTGACATTTTACATCTTCTTCTTTGGCGATTACTCGTAGCCGAGTAAGATTGTCTTCCATAAACACAGTTTTAACAATGAGTCCCTAAGTGACTGTGGAGGTCAATTCTAGATCCACATGTCCTTCCATGGTGGGGCTATTGGTTTGCCAAGCGTGCCTTTCTCCTAGCACGTTTCTCCCTTGCGTCCTGAGTTTGAGAGTCTTCAAAGCCCATGACACCTTTGGTAAAGGCTGTTCTCCAACTGGAACGCTCGCAGGCCAGTGTTTCCCAGTTGTCAGTGTTTATACTACATTTTTTTAGATTTGCCTTGAGACAATCTTTAAATCTCTTTTGTTGACCACCAGCATTACGCTTTCCATTTTTAAGTTCAAAATAGAGTAGTTGCTTTGGAAGACGATCATAAGGCATCCACACAACATGACCAGTCCATCAAAGTTGATGTTGAAGAATCATTGCTTCAACACTGGTGATCTTTCCTTCTTCCAGTACACTGATATTAGTTCGCCTGTCTTCCCAAGTGATGTGTAAAATTGACAGAGGATGCCTCCATGAAGTTTTAAATTTATTTTTATACACTGGATTGCTTGGCATTCATTTTCACTGCTAATAGTGCATCATCTAGTGCCTGTGTGAAGACTGCAGCTTTTACTTGTATCTTTCTTGCCAATTTGGAAAAGAGGGGTTGAAATGTCTTCTTCATTTGACATCCTACACTGGCTTCTCCAAACTCATTACTAGGGGTCAGACTTTGTAGTCTCACCACTGCTCTTTGCAGCTTTTGCCCACAATTATCTGAGTTTAAGCAAGATAATGTACATGTAGTTGCATCTATTTATTCTTTGACTACCCCATAGAAATCTGATTTTGTTGAACTTTATTTCCATTTGGAGAAATTACTGGCAGTTGGATAAGCAGACTTAAGGAGCATCTGAAACACTTGGCCAAACCACTGGAAGTTGAACCTGGGAATTATTGTGACATCACCAATGTGGCTTCTTTTATTTCAGTCAAACCCTTACAATGATGAGTAGAGCCTGATGGAGATTGTGCTGAAATTCATCTTGTTGGAGAAAATAGAAGTAGCCTCTGAACACAGAATCGTATTGTAATAATCAATGAATCTTTCAAGTGTTAAGAAGATTTCTTGATTATTGTTGTTGTTATTTAGTCGTTTAGTCGTGTCCGACTCTTCGTGACCCCATGGACCAGAGCACGCCAGGCACTCCTGTCTTCCACTGCCTCCCGCAGTTTGGTCAAACTCATGCTGGTAGCTTCGAGAACACTGTCCAACCATCTCGTCCTCTGTCACCCCCTTCTCCTTCTGCCCTCAATCTTGACTATTACTGTCATGTGAAGTTTCATCACTACCCAGCTATTTGAAAGCTTTTCATGTAGGCAGCCACAACTGTTTAAATTGTGATTTTATGGATCACAACCTCTTAAGTACAGAATCTAAGTAAGCATATAAAACTGGGAAATCTCTCATTAGCCCACTTTGGCAGGATATTTAGATGTCAAAGATCACAATGAATCCTGGACAGTAAAAAAGCAACTATTAGAAGCATGATTTCCATCCGCTATATGTTTGCCTCAAAGAGAATTCAGATACCGGGTTTCTGGCTTTCATCACAAGTCAATGACTGTTGCTCCTTGCTGCCCATTGTGGGCAACAAGGAGATTCAGGCAGGGGGAAGCCAGGATTTATGAGGCAAAAATCCTGGCCATGTTCCCCAGTGGGGTCTGGAGAGCTCACTGCATCCCACTGTGCCACTCAAGCCCGTGTCGCCAACTTGAAAGGCAGAACTAGTGTGACCTGGGAGTGTGTCCCTGCAATGGATGAGCCTCCATCTCTGACATGATTTGTGCTTGGTTTCTCCATAATTTGGAATATTGGCGTTAATCAAGAGGCTCTTCTGGACCGACATATGCCAGTGAGCTGCAATCAATCAGCTGCCGAAAGGACTGGGCTTGGTTTTTTAAGGGAAAGGAAGGGGAGGACAAGGTGCTTGGTGCTTTCATATGGTTTTCAAATGGTGTTTATTTTTGTCCTCCGCTGCAAAATGAAACATAGCCGCTGCTATGTTATTCTGTCTTTTACCACAGAAAAGAGGGGGGAGGTTTTTGATTTATGCTCAACAAGGAATTTAACAAGGTTTTATTATGCCCTCCCCCCTTGACCAAGGTGGAATGGACTTTATTTAAAATATTTTTGGATTGGACCAGGAGTGTGATGGAGCAATGCAGAGCAAAAAGAATGAATGGCTGCCAAATAGATCTAGGTCAACACACACCACAATTGCCTCATTACGTAAATCATGTTCAGAATACCACAACACACACGTAACTGGCTGTAAAGTAACATAACATTATACATAATAAAAATGTGATCTAATCGTCATATCATAAAATTGCAAAGCACTGTTCCTGATGGCAATAACATATATTACTATTAACCTTCTAAATGTTTTTATTGTCGTAAAGTCCAAGGATAGTAAAGTCCAAAGATTGTCAAGTCCAACAATTACAACGTGCAGTTCTTGTTGGCAATGCTATTTCATACTGATATCTTCCTTCTGCATCATCCTATGTCTTAAAAGTGTAACAAACGAACTTGCCTTCTGCATAGTCCTATGTATTGAGAGTGTAACAAACAGAACTACTTAGTAGCAATCAGGCAGCTGATGATAGACCAGTTATCAGGATACACCCTTGTTTCGCCCATTGGGCTTCTTCAACGACAAGGTTTCCATGAGATTTTTAAGACATAGGACGATTTCTCCCTAAATGCAGCCTAGCTGAGGCAATCATCTCATGAGGAGGAAAACAAGACCCTATTGGTTATTTTCATGGAGTGCTACATTTCTCAAATCTCTGATGGTAGTGAATCTGCATCTCTTCCCAGGGGAGTAAGGACTGCTTCAAACATGAAATTGGGAGGATTGTTGGTTTTGGGTCCCAGGTGAGAGTTTGGGCAATCACCAGTCTTTCTTGGGCAAGAGCAGAGGCTAGACTAGTTTAAATAGTTTGTTATAGAAGTTACTGGAGAGACGTATGGCTTCTCTCTCTATCTTTCTCGTGGGTTTTGATAGGCCATCAAACTCCTCTATGGAGTTTAAGCACTATTACAGTGATGGATCCTTGATTTCTAAGGGGTTTTCCTGGTGTGGGGTTGGGGGAGAACCATACCTCAGGGGAGCAATGCATGCTTTGCATGCAGGAGGTATAGCAGGTAATGACATCCTGGAGAGCCTCTGACTGTCAAGAGTAAACAGTATTTAGTTGGATGAACTAAAGGTCTGATTCGATATAAAGCAGCTGGTATGTCTGGAGGGCCTATCGATACCCTAGACCTAGTTGATCTGTGGAAGGTACAAAAACACGGTCTCCTGCCAAAGCATAACCTAATCCATTGTTTCCTAGGAAGTTGGCTGCAATGAAGCAGCAAGGTCAATAGTTTGAGTGCAGGTTGGGGAAACCTTATACTGTAGAATCATAGAATCTTAGAGTTGGAAGGGACCCCAAGAGTCATCTAGTCCAACCCCTGCAATACTGGAATCTCAGCTAAAGCACCCATGACAGATGGCCAGCCAACCTCTGTTTAAAAACCTCCAAGGAAGGAGAATCCACTGCCTACTGTATCTGTGGCACCAGGAACACCTCGAAAAGGAACTATGATAGGGTGAATGGGTTTCTTTGTAAAAGTTGAAAGTGCTGCTTTTTTGCATCTCCTCTGGTAATATTCTTTGAGGGTGGTTAAAGATGGAGTGGGTGGCGCTGTGGGTTAAACCACAGAGCCTAGGGCTTGCCGATCAGAAGGTTGGCAGTTCGAATCCCCGTGACAGGGTGAGATCCCGTTCCTCGGTCCCTGCTTCTGCCAACCTAGCAGTTCGAAAGCACGTCAAAGTGCAAGTAGATAAACAGGTACCGCTCTGGGGGGAAGGTAAATGGCGTTTCCGTGCGCTGCTCTGGTTCGCCAGAAGCAGCTTAGTCATGCTGGCCACATGACCCGGAAGCTGTACGCCGACTCCCTCGGCCAATAAAGCAAGATGAGCGCCACAACCCCAGAGTCGGCCACAACTGGACCTAATGGTCAGGGGTCCCTTTACCTTTAAGGATGCAGCAGAGATTACCATGATAAATGCTGAAGGCAGTGATAGTGGCTTTTTAGTTGTGCTATTTCATTTGACTGCTCTGCTGCCATTTGAAGCAACTGAGCTACAATTGGCAGCTCATTAGGCAGGCATTTACTTCACTTGCTCTGCATGAGTGATGCTATTGCCAGCAAGTACAGTCATACCTCAGAAGTCAAACAAAATCCGTTCCAGAAGTCCATTCAACTTCCAAAACGCTCGGAAACCAAGGCATGGCTTCCGATTGGTTTCCGATTGTGCAGGCATGCTGGAAACAATAGCAGAAGTCGGATGTTTGGCTTCCAAAAATGTTCAGAAACCGGAACACTCACTTCTGGTTTTTGATCATTCGGGAGCAGGAACGTTCGACTTTGAGTGGGTGGGGAAAGAAAACACTTTAAGCAGGAAATAACAGGGCATTTCCTGGAAATTCTGCAGTTTGGTTTTCTTTTAAATCTAATATGAAGTTTATGCTATGGATTCATGTGCTATAACAGCTGTAAATAAGCAACGACAGATCATTTTGTATTTTTATTTTAAATGTATGGAAGAGGCAGTGACTCTTACAACACTATGTCCCTTTGTTGCATGGCCTCCTTGAAAAAGGTTATTGACATTTAAGTCTCACTTGACTATGAAATGTAAAGCATTACTTGCTTTTTTTGCCGTTTCAACCCCCCTTTCTATACTGGATGGATTGCTGCAGAGCCTGTCTGTGAAACTAGCTCAAGCAGATCTTTACTGACGCTCTGAGCCCCAATTCAAATGGCATCTGTCTAATGAGCCATCCCATGAAGAGAAGCTGTTGTCTGTAGAAGTCATTGGCTCAGACAGCCTCTATGAGGGCATCCTTGTAGAATGACTCCTCTCTCACCTTGTCCTTTTTGCAGGAAGTGTCATCACTGCTTCTCCCTATTAGCATTCTCCTTAGTGGCCTTAATTTTCCTCATTCCTAGACTACCACTGTGTTTGTCAAGTCAAAGCTGCAGAAAGAAGGGCAGTCGGTGGGTAACAGCAGCGACAGGTCTATTCTGGGTGAAAGGAAAGCCCCAAAGCAGTTGGAGGGAGCCATGAAGGAAATACAGGTCTGTTGCTGTGAGAGCTTGAGCAGTGAGGGGAATTTCCATTCTTCCTGGCATCAGTTTCCAGGTGGTTCTGAAGATACCCGGGCTCTCAGCAGCATGAATGTCTGTGATTGCTGACTGGTTAGTTTCCCATGGGGGAGGCCACTGCTATTGGTAAGGATAACTACCAAGTTCCAGTAACATGCACCAGAGTGGATCTCATTTGAACCAGTAACTTCTACAGTCAGAGGAAGGTTTCTATCCATATGGTGGCTCAGTAAAAGACTGTAACAAAGGACATTTTAAGAATATGACCAATCATTCTGGAATATTGATATTACTCCCAAAAGCTCACCATTGCATAAAAAGTTTATCAAATTTAACAGCAGGCAAAATTTCAAGTCATAATGCTGTGGGGTCTTCTTTTTCGACAGAGCAGTGCTTAGTATGGATACAGAAGATGTCCTTCTGTCCGAGCAATTATAATAAATATACTTTGGGAGAAATAACACACATGTCATGGCAGTGCACATGTTGGACAGCAGATTCCTATTCCCAGCTTAGTACAGATGCTTTGAGAAATTCTGACTTACGGCTGTATTTCCCAGAGCATCTGTACTAACCTAGGAACAGGATTTTCTTCTACAGCATACATCAAAAGTTAAATGAACCTTTAATTTCTTTGTGTAGTTCAGTATAGTATACCAAAGTGATGCTGATACAAAGTGTCATGGATTAAATTGCTGGTACAGGACATTCAAATGTAACTGCATGGTGGGAAATTTTGCTGTTTCCATGGGCAGCTTTCTGTATGTATGCAAAACTCCCATTGAGAACAATAAATAAATAATAAATAAACCTTTATTGTCACTAAATCACCTGTGTGCAATGAAATTAAACAAGCCCCCCTCCCCCCCACATACACTCAGTCTTGTTCGCACTCTGTGTGCTTGTCAGAAGTGAATTGCACCACTATTATTTTTTTTCATTCAGCAGCCCAACAGCCCACAGATAAAAACTATTATTTAACCTGTTGGTGCGGCTGACTATACTTCTGTATCTTCTGCCCGAAGGGAGGAGATTAAAGAGGTGGTGGCCGGGGTGTGAATCGTCCCTAAGAATTTTCCTCGCTCTCCTGAGACAGCGGTCTCCTGCGATGTCATCTAGCAAACTCATGGTACAGCCCACGATATCATGTGCTGCATTCACCACCCTCTGTAGGGACTTCCTGTCTGTGGCTGTCAAACCAGTGTACCACACTGCAATACAGTATGAAAGGACACTTTCTATTGTGGACCGGTAGAAGATCATCAGTTTTTGTTTGACATTGTTCTTTTGCAAGACCCTGAGGAAATGGAGTCTCTGCTCGGCCTTCCTAACCACCTGAGTTATATTGCTTTTTCCAAGTGAGGTCTTCACTAAGGTAAACTCCCAGCAATTTAAAGGAAGAGACCCTCTCCCCGATATACAACAGGGCTAGTTCCCCTCTCTTCCTCCGAAAGTCCAACACCATCTCCTTTGTCTTGCTGATATTTAGGTGCAAGTTGTTCTCTAGGCACCATGTCGAGACTTGGTGGTTTGGGCAAGAGGAGAGAGGATAAACAATATAAAAGCACTACTCAGAAGGCACATCCAAGCAACTCTGAATGGGAGCAGGAGCATGCACATGATCCCTGCCCCCAACATCACTGAGAGTTTGTGACCCTACCTGCTGAGTTCTGAAACTTCCCTATGTTGAGCTTTTACTCATATTTGCTTGAATGCAACTGGAGTGCATTGCACAGTTAGAGAGCCCTGATCACAAAGAGGTTCAAGCAAGTGAGTAAAAAAAAAACCACTGGAGACCTTCCCTGTTGAGTAGGCAGGGCTTGTCTACATGTCCCTTTCAATAGATCTACAAAGCTGAATATGCCTAAAATCATTCTACTTTTTAAATCCAGAGGAATTTAAAGCTTAAAAGCACTACAGAGACAATCTGCTATCCAGCATGGGCAGGGCACACTAGTCATAATTTCTTAAACATACCTGCCCTGTTGGCCAAATGATTTTGCTCCATAATAATAATAATAATAATAATAATAATAATAATAATAATTTATTATTTGTACCCCGCCCATCTGGCTGGGTTTCCCCAGCCACTCTGGGCGGCTTCCAACAGAGATAAAAAATACACTAAAATGTCACATATTAAAAACTTCCCTGAACAGGGCTGCCTTCAGATGTCTTCTGAATGTCAGGTAGTTGTCCATCGCCTTGACATCCGATGGGAGGGCATTCCACAGGGCGGGCGCCACCACCGAGAAGGCCCTCTGCCTGGTTCCCTGCAACTTGGCCTCTCGCAGTGAGGGAACCGCCAGAAGGCCCTCGGAGCTGGACCTCAGTGTCCGGGCAGAACGATGGGGGAGGAGACGCTCCTTCAGATATACTGGACCGAGGCCATTTAGGGCTTTAAAGGTCAGCACCAACACTTTGAATTGTGCTCGGAAACGTACTGGGAGCCAATGTAGGTCTTTCAAGACCGGTGTTTCACAGCATAACGAGAACTGCAATTTTAAATCATGAACTACAAATCCCCACTTACCTTGGTTACCTACAAATTGCTTGTCTACTATTATTACTTTTTCAGATGCATAACTCTGTTCTAGAGACAGAGACAGTACAGAGATGGTTTGCCTTAGAAGTGGGATCATGCTTACGCTTTTTCAATTATTTTTACATAGAATTTCATTTACATGTGAAATCACTATTATCCTAACCCTCAGTTCAATACTTTCAAGACACCTTGAACATCAGTATTAGTTTCATCCAACCAACAAACGTAAGATACTGACTTTTATCAAAGGCCATGATGATATTAGAAATATTTTTTATCAAATATGAATGTATTCTATGCAAAATATGATGTAATCCAGAAAACAAAATCTTGGAAGATAATCGGAAGCTATAAATCTTCTCAAGGTCATAAGTGAAACGAAAATAATTAGTCTTAGAAGGCTGTAGAAGCTGTGTGCCAGATGGCTTAGGGCTAAATAAGGAAAAGCTTATTCAGGTATAAAGGAAATGTTAGTAATTTGACTCAGGTGCAAGTCAGCATGCACCACAACTGCAGACATCAAGAAATGGCTTAAATATTGGAAATAAATGCACAAAGAACAGCCATTTTAAAAAGCTGGTAGTCTGCGCACCATGCTCAACAGTCTAAAATTCACTTGCTGTTCAGGATTATACCCATCTAGCTGTGCATATCTGCATATGTAAGGCTTCTGTTTAGGTATCATTTGCTGAATCAGAAACTGAAGATGAAAAGCAGACATGTGCAGGAATGCCTTTTGTAAACCAAACTAGATTGGGATTGCAAATCTCTTTCTGTTGTGTGCAGGAGATTTGGAGTTTTGCTATGTGAACCATGTGGATGAGGTTGCCCAGACCAGCCATCAGTTGTCACCAAAAGAAACTGACCAATGGGCAAAGACAACCCCCCCCCCCCCATCAAATCCCCCTCCATGGCAATGCACACATTGTAGCCAACATTTTCAGTGCTCCAGAAGATGCCTTTCACTATGCATGACTTCACCTTTTTTTCCCCCAAAACGCTGTCACCTTACAGACATTCTCGCCATTAGTGGAAAGGCTAAGGCTCTGGATTTATTTGGTGAAGGCCTACACACACAGTTCACAGCTCTGCCATTTAAAGCAGCCTCAGCCTGTCCCATCTTCATTGTCTAATCACTCCTTGTTTCAATAACTAAGGTGTGCGATTATTTCTTATTACTTTTACCAAACATGGGAGTAATGATGCTCCAGCAAATTGCCATGATGAAAACTAATTAAAAAGCAAGCAAGATTCTCTTAAGGTTTGCTTGATGTTTTAAACAATCAGGAAGATACTACATTTTGGGGAGTGTATAGTTGCTTAGAAGAATCCCAAATGTGTGAGCAAATGATAAATTTGTAACAAGGAAAAGCAAATTGTTAAGTAGTGATCCCTATCTCCTGCTGTGTGTGTTTTTGTATATGACAAAGGGTATCTATAATGCATAAATTGCTTAGCAGTTGGGTTTATCACCAAGATAAAATCCTACACTAAGAAAGATATTGTAGCATTGATTAATAACAGTCTAATTAACACTGTGTCTTCTGGGAAGTTCTCAAAAGAACTTCACTGCTAGGCACTCTAGCCTTTTCACAGTAGAGACCAATTCATTCAGTCAGCCCTAACACAAGATAGCTAGATCTAAGACTAGATTAAGTCATTACTAGATTTCTAATTTGTTTCTACTGTCTCCTGCCTCCCTTTTTAAAGGTTGGAGTGGAGTAGAAAACAAAACTTTGCTGGCAATTTAGTGTAGCTTAGAAGAAAGGGATATGCAGAACTAACTGGTTCAGATAATTGCTTATATGTACAGCCATTAATTATCTTGAGTATTACTACATAAATTTAAAGGGCTCCAGAGGCTAGTTTCTGTGTTAGTTTGCTGCGACTGAAACAAGAAAGCTTTGTGGCACCTTAAACATGTTTATTATGGTATAAGCTTTTATGGACTAGAGTCCACATAAAGTATTATTCTCAATTGGGAGGTTTACCTTAATAATTTTATTAGGCTTTAAGTTGCCACAAAACTCTCTCTTGATTTGAAAGCTAGGTTGGAATAAACCTTTTATTACAGCTAAGTGAGTGTGATCAAGAAGCAGATTTTCTTCAGTGTAAAGTGGTGGTCTGGGTTTAAATTGGAACATTCACTAACACAGAAGGAACAACAGTGATGCTATGAAGACGAAGGGGGTAATTGTTGCAATAACTTTAGAGAAAAACTGACAGCCTCTGTTAAAAAGAAGCGAAGTGACAGCGAATGCACCTTGCTTCCATTCCAAATCTCTCCTTTTATTTGTAAAGACTGGCATTACAATCAAAAAAGGACTCAAAATGGAGTGATGTACACATCATTGGTGTTTCATGATGCAAATAATGAAATCCCTGAATGGATATTGCTTCACCTTGGATTTTAAAAATTGACCTAAGAAAAACCTTAATTCCACTAATGATCACAAATGGCAAAATGAACAAAAAGGAAAACAACAAAAAGAAAATAAATCCAAACTACTGGCAAGTTCATAACATATACATAGTGGGTTGATGACACTGGTTTCAAATGTACAATAAAGCCCACAACACTTTATTACTATGAATATTATCGTGAATGTTTTCTCATGTTGATCAACTTGCTTCAGAAGGTTGCTTTTTGTTGTTTTAACTTGCATAATAAACATGCAATGAAATTATTCTTTTTAAAGGTTTTTTTCTGCAGTCTTTTTGTTTTCATACAAAGATTTCATAAAGTTGCAGTGTTGCATCAGAGCATTACCAAAATAAGTGTAAGAGATAAAGAGGAAGATACCTGTGAACTGAGCTTAATGAGAAAAAAACTACTTTTTATCCTGAGACACGCCATAGTCTTATTTAAAAGGTGTGCACAGCCAAATCCCTCCCAAGCCCCTCCAGAAGACAAAATAAATATTAACTGGGAGGAAAGAGAGGACAAATAAAGAAAATAAGATGTCATCATGCACTCATCTTCTGCATAGCTCAACCTACATATAGTAAGGCACTATTTCCCCACAACTTAGTGTCCACAACAATCCTTTACAGCACTCCGTGAACTACAGAGGTCCTTCCAGGATGATGAAATAAATAGATTGAATGAATGTGGCTATCACATTACCCCACGTGTGTTCTCTTAGTTAAGGTAATCATCAGGCAGTCTCAGAGAAAAAAAGCTGTCGAGTCTCTTGTTGTGTGCGTGTGTTCATGTTATGTATGGGGATTTGTTGTGTGGGATATTTTTTCTTCTCTTCCCAGAGTTAAGTTCTCATTGTTCTCAAAGCAAACATAGAAGAAAAAAGGACAGCTGAGTCATCAAAAAAAGCTTTGGTGCTCCAAACAGCACACTGCTTAACAGATCTGGGAAATCTGGTAACTGTTCCCAAAGGAGTTGAGAGAGGTGTGGATGGTTTCTCAAGAGATAGTCCTCAACTAGAATTAGTTAAGCTGGTCTTCATACTGCTTTCGAAAGCAGTCACCGGCAGGGAAAAATTCCCAGCATCGCTCTTGATACATTTTCCATACGTAGGATTCCTGTAAGACACAGAAGAGAACTATAGTTGAACTTACTTTTAAAATACATTTGAAAGACTTTTGCCACTTACTCTAAAACTTTCACTATTGCAAGTCTGAAGGATTTTGAAAGGATGATCAAAACCTAGCTTTTTAAGCTGAAATACGTACTGTACACACTGATTCAACTTTATAGAGAAGGGATCATTAGCCTTATCTGAAAGGTATTTCTCCATGATCTTACAACAGTCTGGTGGTTTTAGTGTCCCCCCCCCCATACCCAAAGACAGGTATGTAGTTACTTCAGAGCATAACTCCATCACCTTGAAGCAATCTCAAGTACGTTCCTGCTTTTACATGAGGCAGAAGCATTATAAATACTTTAAGCATTTCTACTTATTTCTTTGTTATCCAAGTCTGTGTTTCTGTTGTTGTATAGTGTTGTCTAGCCAGGACCCTATTTCTTTATTATCCTCGCCTTTGTAGGTCTTGGGAGCTGCTCTGGAGATAAATGGACTAGATCCAGTACACAGCACCATAAAATTAAGCCTCTTGCAAGCCATACAATACTGTATCTCTCCCTCTAGAATAGCAAAAGCAACAATTTTTGTTATGGGATAATATGCTTCTGTAGGACTTTACAAAATCTATCTTGGTTTCTTCCACAGGGGGAATGAATATTATGTATGGATGAGTAATAACATTTCTTAATTTTCTAATGCTTGTATTTTTTCAAAGGGCCAGAACTCAAGAAACCATCCAGTCAATTGACTGATGTTCAGAGCAGCATGGATACAGGATATGCATCTAGATGAACATACGTATATGGAATGTTTAAATCTCCCTTGCTGGACTGGAACAATTCATCAGCAAAAAGGAATACAGGTGGCAAATCCCCCAGTTTCTACATGACATACCATAACTTTGGTGAGTGGAAAGAACCAGAAGTTGAAATGTTTGTGAATTCATTAAAAAGTTAAAATGTGACCTTCCAAACTAACACAAGTAGTAGAGGAGACAAAGAAAATATCGAAATTGATGTAAGCTCTCAAAATGCTTCTAAATGAAACTTTACATAGCTATCAAAAGTAACAAAAAGTCATTTTCTCATCTAGTGGACTTCTAGGTACTGGTACCAATTAGTAGATTACATTTAAAAGTTTCTGACAAAAAAATGAAGCTTAGGTAGTTATTGTTACACAACATGTTGGTGACTCACCTGCCCGGTATGTTCGGTTTCATCTTTATTTATGAGATACATCAGGAAAAATCTAAGATAAAGAAAGAAGTTGTTGTACATGATTATATATATATATATGAATGAAATACCTGTATATAAGAAATTAACTAAAAATGAAAGAACATATCAGCCTGTCATTAGAAACAAAGGCCTCCCACGTGTAGAATGGGAAATTCATGGCTATGAAACTACAACTAATCCAGAATGCGGCAGCTAGACTGGTGACTGGAGGCGGCTGCCGAGACCACATAACACCAGTCTTGAAAGACCTACATTGGCTCCCAGTACGTTTCCGAGCACAATTCAAAGTGCTGGTGTTGACCTTTAAAGCCCTAAACGGCCTCGGCTCAGTATACCTGAAGGAGCGTCTCTGCCCGGACGCTGAGGTCCAGCGCCGAGGGCCTTCTGGCAGTTCCCTCATTGCGAGAAGCAAAGCTACAGGGAACCAGGCAGAGGGCCTTCTCGGCAGTGGCGCCCGCCCTGTGGAACGCTCTCCCATCAGATGTCAAAGCGATAAACAACTACCTGACATTCAGAAGACATCTTAAGGTTCAGGGAAGTTTTTAATGTGTGATATTTTAGTGTATTTTTGGTTTCTGTGGAAGCCGCCCAGAGTGGCTGGGGAACAAATAATATATTATTATTATTATTATTATTATTATTATTATTATTATTATAGCCCCAGTTCAGAAACCTGTCCACTAAATCATATTTTATTGAACTAGGAGCAATCCTTTCACTGGTTGGTTGGCTCCCTCCTCACCTCACTTCACCTATTCTCTCCCTGAACAAATTCCTTGTTTCTTAACATTCAAACTGAGAAATTGGGTGTTAGAGTCCCTCCATACTAGAATATGAAACTAAATTCTGGGTTCAGTAGAATTCAATTTCTGGAAGCCAAGTTTGGATTCAAGTGAAAGGCTACAGGACTCATTGTAACTTGTTAATATATATTGCATCTGTTATTTTAATAATTTAACTACCGGTAAGCCTTTAAGTCCATTTATTTCATAGAATCATAGGGTTCATCTAGTCCAACCCCCTGAAATGCAGGGATATTTTGCCCAATGTGGGGCTCGAAGCTACAACCCTTAGATTGAGAGTTTCAATAGGATTTATTTTCAAGTCAATTTTGTGCTGTTTTCAAAGATTATGGTTCAGTTTCAAATTTCATATCATAATTCCAGATTTAAGCATATTATCCAATATAGATGGGGTTCCCCTGACCATTTTTTTTTCACAAAGCAAAATACTTCCTTTTCCAACCACCATATAAATTTAACTAAAGTTTTACTTCAAAATATTGACTTGTTGCATCTCCTATTATGTTTCAGATTTGATGATATTAAAGTACTTACAGATAATTAGCCAAGTTGTGCTCCTGTAGAGTATGTGTTTCAAAACCATGGGGCACTGTGTCAAAGTAGTCATTACCTATCCCACAAATAAAGCATTTGGTCTAAAAAGAATGAAAAAAAATACATTGTCCAAATATTCTTTAACAGTACAAGGAAACAAGGAAACTCTATATGCCAAGTTCAAACTTCTCAGCAGAATCCCTTGCTTTAAGGCCTTAAATAGAAATGTACCCTCTTCTTTTCCAACCTATGCTTTCTGAATGCTAAAGTATTTCCCTCTGTTAAGTAAAAGAAAATAAAGGGTCAATGCTGAAATGCAAATTTTCCTATTCCTTTTCCTGTACTCTGTACTATTTCTGAAAAAGCCTTATGTATCAGTAGTAGGAAGATGAAAAAGCCTATTTCTGTTTGTTTGTTTTTTCAGATTTAGCTGCATTTAAATTATATGCATCCCTTCCAAAGCACACATTTCCCCCAAAATAAGCTTTTCTGTACACTTTCCAATGCATATTTGCCTTCTAAGTTTGTTCAAAATGTGTATTTTTTCAAACTGAAACTGCATTGCAATATTCACAAAAGGCATAATCCAATTTTATTTATCCATGTATAAATACAAGATTGGCAAATCAGGTTGGTTCTCTTTAAAATGTGAACCGTACTAATTTATTCTCCATCCCTAGGTGGAGAACATGCATTTCATACACAAGATTAGTCCCTAGTATTTGTTGCTTAAAAGGATCTCAAGAAACAGGGCTGGGAAACACCACTGCCTAAATCTTTGGAGAACCACCACTGCTTGGCATAGATTACAGCAGTGACTGTTGGTGGTATAAGCCCTCAGAATGCAGTGCTGCTCCATAATGCCAGCCCAATAGTCCATTATATATTCTATGTAAAAGAAGTACGCCAGGGAAATCCTAAACTGGAATCCGCTCACTAGGATGTTAGCTATACACAATTTATTTTTCTATTACACATGTATTTATGTTTCACACAAATACCATATACATCACGACAGAATTGCTGATATATATTACCTCCATGTCTTCTTTAACTTGTTCTTGCTGATCTCTTAATTCTCCAAATGCATCAATAATTAAACCTGGTAATAAATAAGGTGATACTTACAATAAGGTGATGCTTCTGATTTTGTAAACTCTGTCATAATCTGATGCACACCTTTAAACCTTACTCAAAACTAAAGTTATATGCAATGAATGCTCAAATCACCATCAGAGTTTGTAGTAAATATGACTGTAGAGGCTGAATCTGTGTTTAACTCAGAGAAACATTTCTGGCCCTCCCCCACCACAGGGATGCCCACAAAGTCCTCCGCTTCCATGGGGAGGCACAGTAGGCCCCTCCTCCCCTGTGGTGAGGCCCAGTGAGACCCTCTGCCACCGCGTGTATATATTGTTATATATCGAGATATTGTGATGTTTAGTTGGTGATATAACATGATATTGAAAACCAGATATCGTCCAGCCCTAGTGTGTACATGAACTGTTTGAATTTGCCATATAAACTGGAGTTGTCTGAAGCGCAGTTCATAAAACAAGAGGAGAAAACTACCATATTTTTCAGTGTATAAGGTGATGTTTTCTGCTTAAAAATTTTAGTCAGAAATTGTGGGTCGCCTTATACACGGATGGTGAATGAATAGAGTTTCAGGCTGTGGTGCAGGTGGCCCAGGCTTGGGTTCGAGCTCTGGCTCTCTTTCTTAATTTGGGTTCCAAAAAATAGGGGTCATCTTATACGTGTGTCTTATACAGGCATAGGCAAACTCAGCCCTCCAGATGTTCTGGGACTACAACTCCCATCATCCCTAGCTAACAGAACTAGTGGTGAGGGATGGTGGGAGTTGTAGTCTCAAAACATCTGAAGGGTCAAGTTTGCCTATGCCTGGTCTTATACATGGAAAAATACGATAATTGTGGATTGACTTTAATCTCTTGTTCCTTCTTCACAAGAGTGTGTATATGGAATATAAGTCTTAATTGCTAAAAGATGCTTTTAAAGAGGTTACATCATTTCATTTTCCTGTTCTCATTATGAATGCTTATTACTAACACAGTCACATTAACAGAGCTCGACAAAGGTAATGGACCGTGGCTTAGAGAACAGGGGAAAGAAATAAATCACATCAGAGCCAAGAATATAAATACAAGAGAAGGGGAGACTTGTTGCAGAAAAAGGAAAGAGTGAAGAGGTACTGGGTCTGAAGGCTCTTGCAGATGAGAAGTATTCATATACATACACTCAGATTGTGGGCATGAGCCAATCATGTGCAAAGCTCTGCAGGACCTTTTGTGGTTGGAGTTCTTGTAGAAGCGGAACTAGAGTGTGTGCTTTTATTAGATTTCAGTAGATATACAAGACCTGACAACACCATTTTATCCTATTCACTTGTCTCTAATTTTCAGCTATATAGCACACTATATACACTAAACTCACGTTAAATAGATTTTGAACATAAGCAAATATATTAGACACAGGAAGTTTATGTTTTTTATATATTGGGTGGCATGATGTTTCATCCCACGTGCCAGGGGAAAATGGGATTTTAGTTATCAGTAGGGAAAGGGTAATTTTGTCAGTTAAAAATACAATATAAACTGAAAAACTATGCATATGTACCTTGGATGATAGCGAGGAGAATAACTATTACAAAAAAGAAAAATGTAATATCAAAGATGATTCGATAGATTTCATATTCATCGCCTGCTGGATCTTCAATTTCATCACCAATTCCACCACCAGCACGTACTCCCACATACATGTGAAACATATAGCACTACGAACACATGGGAAAAGACAGTAATATTAAAAATGCACATTCTACATTTGCTATGGCTATTTATTAATCTGCATAAGGCTTAAACTGCGCCTTGATCTTTCAGTCAGAATTTCAGATAAATGAGTGGCTGCAAAGAGAGTGGGAATGCAGGTCTGTTTACCTGAGGGAAAGGGGTGAGAGAGAATTACACTCTTCAGAGAAGCTCTCAAAGATCCTGGCCTGGTTTGGACATAACAAGTCTACACCAGCCTCAAGTCTGAATGCTCCCTAGTCCCTATCACCGGGCTAAACCTTTCCATGCTTTGTTGGGGGGACCATTAAGCCCCTGTACAATTTTTTGGGGGGTGGGGGGTGAGTCTTCAACCTTCTCAGTGGGGAGGATGAAATCTGTTGAGGGGAGTTACCTTTATAACAGGAGTCAGCAGAGGGTTCCAGCTGCCTTTCTTTAACAAAACACTGCTTGAAGCAGTGGTGAAGTTACCCTCAGCAGGCTGGCACTGTGGCAGTGCCCTCTTACAGAATTTCATTCCCACGAGGTTGCTGCTGGGCTGTTGACTGCAGCCTCACCACTGCTTAAATCAGCAGCAAAACTTATTTTTTAGGCCACACATAAGCAGTTACCAATGTGAAACTGCACAGAGGCCACAAAGAATGATGAATACAGTGGGCAATTACTTTGTTCTAAAAAACTGTATAAAACAAGGCATACTAATTATTTTTCCTATATTCATACAAAATTTGCTTGCTAAAATATCCCTCCTGAACAGCTAACTGGAAACTAGGAACATTCACACGGGAAGAAGCCAGCTTCCCCCATGGATTGGGATATCTGTGTACAGAATACTGCTTTCTTTTAAATTTGTTGTTTTTATTTATTGGCAGTTTCACTTTGTTGTTTGGCATAAATACAGAAACTAGCAAGGCCCACCTGCTGGAGACAGGATGCTGCATATTGACACTAGGCCTTGGATTCGTAACTATTGATACTGTTTTACAATGCTTTTGTAAACAAAGGGTTAAAGATATGTGGCTTGAAATGAGAAACCTTACCAATATTTTTAGCAGTCCAATTCCCTCCCTCCCCCACACTGACTTCAGTTCAGGCTTCAGAGACAGACAAATTCATTTTACTAGACAAGACTCCGGTGTTATCATAAAAGTAGTTTTTGTTGTACCGTGTAAACAGTTGGTATGTTACTAGTTCTGTCTGTAACTTTGAAGCCTGACCAAAAGTCAACTCATGAGAAATCATCACCCCAGCTTTCCTGATTTTCACTATTATCCAATAAGAGCAAGCTTCTGAGATGTCTTTATTCTGACTACAGAGTATTTCTAGTATTTGTAGAGAAATCATATTACTATATCCTTTTGCCATTGTCAATTTATAGTAACAAAACCTTCCTTTTTCTGAAAGCATTATGTTTATAATAACCTTACTGAGTTATATGAATGGCATTGAGAACTTGTATTAGCAACACAAGGGAAGATGAATAAAAGTCGAAGTAATATTTACCGTTAGCATATCATCACACTTCATGTCTGGCATATCTCCATCTTCACTCTTATTGTAGAATTTGCGGAAAAAATTAAATGCGACTACTGTGTACAGGTAAACTACCACTGCCAGTAATCCTACTGTGAGCACAAGCTAAAAAAAAAAGTCACATTATATATGAATTTAGAGTACAGCAATATGATTTGACAGAACAATTATATTTCTGTGCTGAATGCCCTCATGCAGAAGTTTTCTTTCTAATAAAGAAAAAAGAGATGCTTTAGCATGTTGACTTGAAGTTTTGGGTTGCAGCCAACTGTGCCCTTCAGTGTGAGGATCCAGTGATCCATACCTATGCAAATGGCAGAAGAGAAGAAGAGAAGAGGCAACTTGCTTTTTCCTCCTTGCCCATTGCACCCGCAGGAAAGGAGACTTTAATAACACTGATAGCATGTGCTGGTTAAGACATTAGTACCCATTGCATTTTTTTTTACAACTAATTAAGCAAAATCAGAGTTGCAAGTATGACTGTGACTTATCCTTTGTCCTAATAATTCAAACATTATGAAACTTAACCCTTTTGTTTCTATCTTTTCTGTTTGCATAATTGTTCCTCCTTACCAACTTGGTTTTAAAGGACAGTATAGTTAATGATAGAAAAGACAACATTACCTGTTTGCCATTGTGAGTTACGGATGACAGAATAGTTCGCAACGTTTTGAATCCCATTGCTATGTCAAGAAGATGAGCAGCAAAGAAAAAGTTGTTGTAATGACCAAGGACTGACATGGTCATATACCAGGCGAGGTACAGAAAAGACTTCAGGGAGAAAGCGTAAAACAAAATTAGAAAAAGGGCAGACAACGTGATAATTGTGATTAACTGGACTCAGCTGCAAAACCAAATAACTCAGTAATTTATACAACCAGGTACAAGATTTCTGGTGCCCTAGCTCTGAGCATAACAGCTGCCAAATAAACACAAAAAAGATAAATAAAACTGATTTAAAATGTTTAAAATCTAACTCATATTCTTTTTAAATGAACAATTTTTTGTGTTTTTTTAAATAACCTGGTTAAAACCTTCAGTTTTTCAACTGAATCAATACTCCTCTACCAAAAGCCTGCTTTTGTAAGTAAAGGAATGAATTGGGGAGAGAGGATATCTGATTTCAAGGTCTAAATAACAAAATCAGCCAATATCATTTATCATTAATATAGGCTTCCTACTGAACCCAGGGTCTAGCAAGTCATTACAATAAGTGGGATACAGGAGTATCTCATCAGGATGTATCATACACTGTATCTCATCAGGATGATTTTTTGCCCTCTAGGTGAGCTTTGCAGTGTGTTCAGTTCTAGCTCTGAAAAATGATGAATAGTTAAATCTACAAGGAAACAGCATGGAAAATGCTTGTTTATTGCAGCATGAGTAGTCATAGCCAACAGCCTACGTTATCAAATGCAAAGCTAAACAATCCCTTACATGTCATAAATAGACTTTCACCGATACGATAAAATTTAACTACATTACATCTGAATATCAAATGGAATTGGCCATATGTATATGTTCGGAGTCTTAATATAGCAAAATACACATTTTCAACCTCACTTAAAATAGCCAAATCTCACACTCTAAACCAGTTTCCTGCTTTAGTACTTAATTTATATTTGATGACATAAACTTACATTATCAGTGAAAACAACTCCTAATTTCCACATCTGATACTTTACATCAATAGAATTCAGTCTGGAAAAAATATATGAAAGACAGAGTAAGAAATAACACTATTAATATGTAACAATTACCTCATTCAGCCTGGGTATCAAGCCATTACTGCCCTGTTTTCAACATAGCTGTCTTAAAACCAATTCAAATGAATATCATTTTAATTCCTGCTATTGCTATTGTTAAAAGTGGGAGTGGGGCAGATTCTGGTGATACTATTTTTATTTTTGTTCAGAAACCCCCACTAGAACAACACTGCATTTATACTTTTTCCTGACATCTCTTAACTTATTTGTGTTACTGTCATTGGTGCCAATCTACATTAAGGCTGTCATACTTAGGTTCCATTGAAATTAATGGAAAAGTCACATCTTGCTTAAGTCTTACTGATTACAATGGAACTTGAGTATTACTAACTTGGAGTCTCCTATTCCCTTACCGTCAAGGCCAGGGGTGTTGCCAAGATAGGAAATTCTGGTAGCTGTTGTTTAAAAGCTACAAAGCAAGATGCCTTTTTCTTCACAGTGCAAATACAATAGGCAACTTAATATTTTTCATCGGCCCCCAACACATGTACTGCTTCAGAATATCAAGTCACTATTAACTAAAAATAGTCACTCTTTGAAAGCCTAAGAGCTGTAGGCTCTACATATGAAAAAAATGCTTAAATGTTTTTTTTAAAAAAACAAATTTTTGAAAACTTACACAGCTGATAAAGAACTATCTTTTTTGGGTTTCTTTTTTTCTCTAGCATCACTGAAATCCAGAGCAGCTTTGTCCATTCCCAGCAATTCACTGATTCTGTCCTTTCCATAGAACTCTCCATATTTATCCATAACCTAGAAGAATGGAGGAGATTGTTATTTTTCTCTCTACTTTGGAAACCTAATAAAACAGGTTATATTTCAGCTGAATCCAAATTATTTCAACAGCTCATTCACAATATATGTGTATAATACTGATTGATCAATTATGTGGCAAAATGAACATGTGGACTTCAGAGAGCCAGTGTGGTATAGTAGTTAAGAGCGGTAGACTCGTAATCTGGGGACCGGGTTCGCGTCTCTGCTTCTCCACATGCAGCTGCTGGGTGACCTTGGGCCAGTCACACTTCTCTGAAGTCTCTCAGCCCCACTCACCTCACAGTGTTTGTTGTAGGGGAGGAAGGGAAAGGAGAATGTTAGCCGCTTTGAAAAGCGGGGTATCAAATCCAAACTCTTCTTCAGTCAAGAACTGATATCTAGTCTCTGTATAGCAGCAGCAACAGCCATAAGCTTAAGGCTGATTACATGGACACATAAAGAAAAATGATTCTAACTATATAAATAATTAAATTGGCTAAATTTATGGGTAAATATAGTCTATACATATATATATTACACAAATCTTATATCATTTCTTTTTCATATAAAGTCCCATCAATTTCTTTTCTGTTAGTATCTTCCTAAAGAAACAATTAGTATGAATTCTGCACATACAGACATGAGCCACTGCCATCTGTCCGCAGTTTCTGGCTGAAGATTTGTTTTCCCTAGAGTATGAAAAGCTGCTGGTAGGAAGGGTGGTTTTCATCTTCTAGCCAGGATAAGTGCTATGGATTGGGCCATGTGAACGTTTTTAACACATAAGCTAGCCTGCCCTCCTCTGACAATGCTGATTAATTGTGAGATGGAAAGAAGAGTAGTGGGCCCCAGTCAATGTGTAAAGTGTGCTTTCTTATCTCCGTAACAGTGCTTCCCCCGAAGGCACTTATCATCTTTGGAGTTTCATGGGCAATGCAGCCAGCTGCACAGCCTTCTGTAGGCAGTCATGGTTACAGATAGATAAAACATTCTTGATACAGTCCATGTCCCTTGCACTAAGAGCCGACTAGCATGTCTGTTCCATCCCAAATGCATGCAATTTTAAAAAAACAAAACCCAAAAACCCACACAGTTTCAAAACACACTGATTTAGAAATACTACCCAAGTGCTCTGAAGGGTTCCTGCTTCATTCATTCTTGATTTAAAACATTCTGCATGTTTGCAGCAGCTTGAAAGTGCATCACTTGCTGTGCACGCATAAAACCTTTGAGTGAAACACCCCTGGAAGTGTCAGTATGATATGGTGTGCCACTGTATAGTAAAAAGGATGGCTGTCCCTATGAAACTATGGAGCAGCCATCTCTTTTCTTTACAATACCCTTGGACCATCTTAGTGTTGCTTTTTTAAGTACACCTCAGTGAACCGTGCATAGAAAGTTTGGAGACATGCCGTCAAATTGGCTTGTTCCAAGTATAGTCTGTCCAAACTGTGGAGCAAATTGAAATCCTTCCCCATCTCTAGTCATAGTTCTCTGAAATGTGGGCCAATACGGTCACCTCTGCAGAAAAGCTTTATATAACTGCAATAAATTAATAATAATGGATACAAATTATAATGAAACAAAAGGACATGTATAAATAATTTAGACAAATTAAAAATTACGTAATTCAACTATAATAAGAACATTACCTTTCTTTTTACAAACTTGTCCCAATAGTTGTTAGGAAATGATCTAAAGATATACAAAAGTAAGATAGCACTCATATGAGTAAACATTTTTCTGAATAGCAAATTCACAGGTAACACTATTGTGGGAAGTGCCTACAGAATAAGCTTAATAAAGCTACCTAATACAAATGTATTTATAATATGGTATAGGTTTATTTATAATAAATTCATTTAATAATTCAATTTATTATAGGTTTAATTTACACAGGTAGTCCTAATTACTAAAAAAAATCTGGTAGGAATGTCTTCCTTCCCTAGTGCAAACTTCCCATTCAGATGTGTTAATGTGTCCACAGAACTCCCACAACCCAACATGGTTTCATGTGAAGCTTTGTTTAGAGTGTACTGGATTGCTGGTCTCTATTATGACACAAAATTAATTATCATGCAAAAATGACATTTCAGGTTTTTCTGCAGATTGTGTTAAGCTGTGTGTGTAAAGGTGCTGACCTTTAAAGCCCTAAACGGCCTCGGCCCTGTATACCTGAAAGAGCATCTCCACCCCCATCGTTCAGCCCAGACACTGAGGGCCTTTTGGAGGTTCCCTCGCTGCGAGAAGTGAGGTTACAGGGAACCAGGCAGAGGGCCTTCTGGGTAATGGCGCCTGCCCTGTGGAATGCCCTCCCAGCATCAAAGAAATAAACATCTTACTTTTAAAAGACATCTGAAGGCAGCCCTGTTTAGGGAAGTTTTTAATGTTTAATGCTGTACTGTGTTTTTAATATTCAGTTGGGAGCCACCCAGATGGATGGGGTATAAATAAATAATAATAGTAATAGTAATTATTATTATTATTATTATTATTATTATTATTATTATTATTATTAAATATGCCTTTTGTGAGTGGAAGAAATACCTATTTTGGGCAATCAACTTTTATTTCTTCTTTTTAACCATTTAATGTAACTTAACCATTTGGAGATACATGATGTATCAGTTCACATGTAATGCTAAACTGGCCTGTTGGGGATTATGCATAATGACCAAAAATGTCCAGTCACTATATGCACATTTCCCGAGGACTGTTGGAGATTATGTATATTGACTAGGAAATGTGCACAGTTCCTTCTCCATGGCTGGATTATGTGCATACCGTATTCTTCATGAGACCTGGTGAATGTGCACAGTTGACCCATTCTCCTTAAAATATATACTATGAATAAAAGTGCCCTGTTCTCTCTTTATATTTAAAAGGATGAAACATGAATATATAATTGGATGTGTCACCTTCCATGTGTTAGATGGATTTAAAAATGCATATCGTTTTAAGTAAAAGAGAACCAACTTGACTGTATGAATCAACATTTATGTTTCAAGCATATCAGTGCCATTGGAAACAAAACTGCTGTTTGCAGAATGGAAGATTACTATTTTTTTACTCATATCCTCACAACAAAGCAAGCTAAAATGTACATTTAATAGCTATATAAAAGAGTTATAGCTGCCTCAAATCTTGGAGTTTTCTGTGCTGCAGATGAATCCAATCACAATTCGCTACTGCCAAAATTGAGATACACTTACACAAGCTTCAGGAAAGATTGGGGGGGGGGAGGAAAGAGAAAAATATTTACTGTGTGTTGATGACAAGTCTATCCCACTGCCCTTTAATATCATCTTCTGAAGGCTGTTCTGTAATATACAGCCCATCAAATTCTAATTTCCGTGCGACTTCTTTTTCTCGTTTAAATATAACCAGTGGAACCTGCAACCAAACATAAACACACCAACATTTGATTTAAATGTTCTACAGCACTTGGAGCAACAATATCTTAAGAATAGCTGGTTGTTGGGGAAAATACAGACTGAATGAACTGTACAATTTCTTAAAGGAAGTATATGTCGTATAAGGTGAACTGGATCAACTGCAGCCCTTCCCCAATTTGCGCTTACAATCCAGTGTCCAACAGAAGGGGAAGGAGATTTTTAGTGATGCTTCCTTCTCCCTGCATTCACCCAGACCACTGCTTCCTCTGGAGCAAATTTTCAAAGGATACAAGAGACTTGCAGGAGGAAGAAAGGGCAAAAATCTCTTACCTCCCCACCTATGAACAGAAGCACTCTTTGTGAGCAAAAATCTAAATAGTATGTTCTTTAAAATAAAAAAAATGAATTGATCCCAGGACAAATCCTAAATAGTAAGGAAAATTTACTGAGGCAAGTGTTATTTATGTACCAAAAACATAAATATTATGTTGCCATCACAGCAAACCTTTGAGGTTACCCAATTAAGAAAATGCAAACAAGGTAAAGATAATGGAGCTGGATAATGGAGCTATTGCTCCATTAGTTCATTTGTTTTAGCATTCCATACTCTTTTCCATACTGCCAGTTTATACCTGGGAGAATTTCTAAAATTATCAGGAAAATTTTCTAAAATTGTGGAATTGGTACATGCACAGTTTGCTATAATTTAGGTTTGTTCTTTTATTTCCTCCTCTGCCTTTATCTTTTTATATAAAAAACCTATCATTTTTAATTTTGTAAATCAATGCACATCAAACAATCCATACATTAAACACTGATTTCCCTCCCCACCCTATGTTTCATTACACTTCTCCTTCATTGCTGCATACTCTGATTACTGCATGCTCATCCAACTCTTCCTTTGTTTATATTTTGTTTATATTTTTAATGCTAG
The DNA here is from genome assembly GCF_964252035.2 of Podarcis erhardii. Taxonomy (NCBI): domain Eukaryota; kingdom Metazoa; phylum Chordata; class Lepidosauria; order Squamata; family Lacertidae; genus Podarcis; species Podarcis erhardii. Next base: position 78,543,725 of record NC_138507.1, on the reverse strand, counting down.
ATTTATTTTAATCCTGCTGACATTTTAAGATGTTTACAGTAATCTTTCAAAAATTCAACAAACATTTCCCAATCATCCTTAAAATTTCCCCCTTCCTGACCGCCTGCCCTCTGCCTTGATCAATGTAAATAAGCAATCACTTTTGAAGCACTGCGTGTTTCTGCACAGGCCTCTTGGCAGTTTTGTTGAGGGGAATAAAAATAAAAAGGTAATACAAATTGCTGCAAGATGCATTTGTGCAGTGATCTCCACAAAGTCCTGAAGTCAAAACAGAGGAATGGTAGATTTCTAAGGGATTGGTGCCATTCTGGAATTTGGATGTGTAAATTTTTGAAGCATTTTGAATCTCAAATGCATTCGAAGTACTTTAAAAATGGCCGCGTAAATCTTTGTTGCATCTATGCCCTTGGGGAATAGCACGCACAAATCTCATACAAGATCTGTGCAAAGTACGAAAAAACTATCAGGAGCACTGCAAATGCTACACAATTTTTCATCTTATTTTGAAGATTTTGTTTTAAACAGAGAAATCTAGCTTTGACTCTTAAAACTTTGATAAAATAGGATATCAAGGCATTGCCGGTTTTCTACTGTTCCTCTTGCCACTTCTAAAAGATTTCAATGTGCTGTATCTAACAATATTTCATACTTGTAGCATGCTTTACAATATCCTTAGTATCATTATTTCAAAGCAAGAGCTTCATTGGCTCCCAGTTCACTTTCTATACAGTGCCCTGGATATTTTAATCGACGGAACTGTGTGTGTGTTTGAAAAAGCATCCTGCCCACAAGCCAAAACAAATATTTAAAGATACAAGACATTATTTGTAACTACTTCAGTGGAGATGTATGAATTCCTTGTCCTCTTACTTTCAGACAGTAATATCCAATGATGCAGAAAAAGGAAATGACTGTGTGCAGAATGGCTAAAATGCGGAGTGTGGGTTCCATGTAGCCGCTACTTTCTTCAAGAACATAGTGCACTGTGATGATTCTATGGGAAGGACTTTCTAAGCTGCTTAACTTGGAGTTTTCAGCAATATTAACCACAGGAACCTCCTTTTCTTCAGCCACTGCAGATGTGGAGACCTGTTGAAAGTGAGTAGAAAAAAATAAAAATGCTCTATGAATTTCTGTTCTCAGAGTCTCCTGGAGGGCATTCCTGACAAATGAGATGGCACCTCCTCCTGAAGCCTTCAGGCACCAAACACTTGGTTACTCCTCCAGGGAGAGAGCCACTTACCTCCCAGACCCAACTGGAAGATCCAGTAACCTACCTGCTCATTAAGAAAGACATTTAAAATTTACGCCTGTTGGTGTAGTGAAAAAAAGAATTAACAATAAACATGGCAGTGTTAATAGTCAAACAATCGATATAAAACAGGCTGGAAATGTAGGAGGAGGAGGACAAATTTCTAAAGTTCTTACTTTCCTGCTCTACATGTGTGGAGAATAAACTGGATTAACCTAATAACCCCTAGTTCCAGGAAGGAAGAGGTGGACTGAATGCCCTCCTGGAGAGGCTGAAAACAGAAAAGACATTTGGTCATACCATGAAGGGCACTTCAAGGTGCATGTAAAGATCAGCTCAGGTGGGACTAGATCTCCCTCTCGTGGCTGAAGGCAGGAATCACTATTCATTTACCAGAAACCTATGGGTCTCATTGTTTTCATGTTAAGCCATGTAGAGTAGAGAGTATACACAGCAACAGCAACATTAGGGTTTCCATACACCCACTTCTGCTGGATATGCCCTCTTTTTCAACATAAAAAATCCTGTCTGGGGGGATTTTTAAAAGTAGGCAAAATGCCTGGAGTTGCTTTTTTGTTTACATGTGGCAACATTTAGTCTTGCGCCTAGCGAGCATCAGAGCAGCGACTCCGAGCACCTGGGAATGGAGGACTGGGGGCGGGGAGAGAGATACGGAGGAGGGGAAGGCGGAGACCAGTGGGCATTTGCCTTTCCTGGAGCAGAAGCTGCAGAGGGAAGAATATGCAGGCAGGAGCAATCAGTTTCAGAAAGCAAGAGCATCGTGGAAGAGTGGGGAGCTTTAAGTCAAGGCTAGAGGCAGAATGGAGCACTCAAGCCGCAGGATGTTGGAGCCTGAGCGATCAGCCCCAGAGGCGGCGGCTATTGTTATTGTTGCCATTTCCCCTATGACTCCTCTCGCTGCTGGACAACGTGTGTGGAAGCTGGGAGGGGTTGGCTGTAGGTGGAAACTACTCTGCGGCTGGAGGGTATTTAGCTAGTCACCATCCACTTCATCCCTGCACCCCTCCCAATCTGTGTGTTCTTTCTCTCCCCCTTGCCAAAGATCATGTGCGCTTTTGGGGATGACCCATAGCTTAGTGGTAAAGTACATGCTTTGGATGTGGAAAGACCCAGGTCCAATCTCTGGCATCTCCTGGTAAGGGCAAACCCTCTCTGAAACCTGGAAGAATCACTGATGGTCAGTAAAGACAATGCTGAACTAGATTTGTGTTTGTGTGTGTCATACAGTGATAAGCTATGTAACCTTTTTTGCTCCTAAAATGTCAGTTTTCAGCTTAGTTACAGATAGGTAGCCGTGTTGGTCTGCCATGGTCAAAACAAAATAAAAAAATTCCTTCCAGTAGCACCTTAAAGACCAACTGAGTTAGTTCTAGGTATGAGCTTTCGTGTGCATGCACACTTCTTCAGATACACTGAAACAGAAGTCACCGGACCTTTCTATATAGTGAGAAGGTGGGGAGGGGTATTACTCAGAAGGGTGGTGGGAATGGGTGATTGGCAGATCTGCCAATCACCCATTCCCACCACCCTTCTGAGTAATACCCCTCCCCACCTTCTCACTATATAGAAAGGTCCGGTGACTTCTGTTTCAGTGTATCTGAAGAAGTGTGCATGCACACGAAAGCTCATACCTAGAACTAACTCAGTTGGTCTTTAAGGTGCTACTGGAAGGAATTTTTTTATTTAGTTTTCAGCTTAGATTGTTTTGATATGCTGGGTTCACCCAGGAAGGCTGAAGAACAAGAAAGTGTATATGTTTACTTTTTGTATACATTTTTACTTTTTGTGCATATGTGTACTTTCTGTATACGTTTTCATTTTTTATGGTACTTCATTTACACATCTGTGGATGAAAACATGAAGGAGTTACCTTATAGAAGAGCAGAATGAAATTAATGGCAAATGCAACAAACAAAGCCAACATCCTCATATTGTAGAAATTCCGAGCAAAATAGTTCTGAAAGACAAAATAATAAATATTAAATGCACTAAATACTTACATTTGAATAATTCAGCTCCTACAGAATTCAGTTAACCTACAGAATGTGATCTTGAAAGAAATTACCTTATTTACTCAAACCTAATGCTCACCTTTTTTGGCCAAATTACGTTGCGAAAATTAAGGTGTGCATTAGATTCGATGGCACATTTACATTCACCAGCAAATACTTTTTTTGGTGTTCATTAAGGAATTCACATAATCCAAGTGAGTCTTGATTTTGGTCTTTTAGCCATGATCAGATAAAGCAGGGGTGGCTAATCTTTTTTGGCCTAAGGGCTGCTGATCAATCCTCAGAGGACCACATGCTAGTAATGGGTGTGGCCAGAACAAAAGTGGTCATTGCCAAAGTGGGCCCAGACACACAGGTAGCACACATACCACCCCCTTCTCTGTGTTATTAAACCAGTCTACCGTGGCTGCATTTTGTGATTGGTATAATTCACATGCTTTCTGAGTAGAGTGTGAGAACAGGAAAACCATCTTATCTCTTCCACTGTATGTGTACTTTTGGAATGTACTTTCACTTCTGTTGTTCTCTCAGAGCTGGAGAGAACACACATGATTATGCATTGTCTGTACGTAAAGGTAAAGGGACCCCTGAGCATTAGGTCCAGTCGTGACCAACTTTGGGTTGCGGCGCTTATCTCGCTTTATTGGCCGAGGGAGCTGGCGTACACCTTCCGAGTCATGTGGCCAGCATGACTAAGCTGCCTCTGGCGAACCAGAGCAGCGCACGGAAACGCTGTTTACCTTCCTGCCAGAGTGGTACCTATTTATCTACTTGCACTTTGACGTGCTTTTGAACTGCTAGGTTGGCAGAAGCAGGGACCGAGCAACGGGAGCTCACCATGTCATGGGGATTCGAACCGCCGACCTTCTGATCGGCAAGCCCTAGGCTCTGTGGTTTAACCTTGTCTGTACATAAACTGTAAATAAACGTAGTTTAGATCTACGAATGTTTTTTTCTTCTTGCTGTGTTCTTCCAGAAGAACAGTGTGTACTTTTCATAAGAAAAGTGTCGCTGAGAGGCACTCTGGAGATGAAGGGACATGCCATTCCAGAGCTGTGCCTACTGGGAGATGCTCGGAGAAGGAGGGGGCCTCTGGCGAGCCCCAGAGCGTCATAAAATCCCAACACTCTGCTGATCTCTGCCCATCAGCAGAGGTGGGGTCAGGCTCCTCCACATCACAGGGGTGGCCTTGGAAGAGAGGTTCCTCTCCTTCCAGTGCTGCAATCGAGAGGAAATTTGCTTTCCCTGCTCTTCAGAGATGACTTATTCCACTTACAAGAAGTTTCTGCTGGTATGCAATGATTTTCTTCCAGAAGGCTGATTCCTGTGATTCTGGTTCACCATGCCTATGTTTGTGGCGCTGCCTTTGTTTCTGCTTTGCTTTATCTTCTTTTGCTTTCTCTTCCTTTTCTCCATCTTCTCCTCTAAAAGCATAAATCTTATTGTGAGTCACACTCTATTAATTAAAATATAATCTCTCATTGGAAAAAGAAACAAGCTGTGTCAATCACATGTTTCATGGGCACTTTAAAGAAGACTGGGTCCTCTTTCAAGTACTTACTGTATGTGAGATGATCACAGCTGGAAAGGGCATTTAGGGAATGTATAATGGATAAGGGCTTATAAAAGCCCTTAAGATACAAGACACTTATAATGGATTTAACACAGTGGGAAGAAAATAAATGTGGGTTAAAAAGGGAAAGGTCTTTACAAAGCAATTACAATATAATTAATTCACATTGAAGCACACAGGATGTAAAACCCTTTTAACAATGACTGCTAAAGTGATCACTATACTCCTCTATATAACTGAGCTGTTAGAAGATAAGGACATAAATACAACTGAGTTGTCATTTATTTCAATGGGTTTTGCTTCCAAGTGCATTTAAGACTACAATATAAGTGGATTCATAAATGCTAGAAATATTGACACATACTCTGCTTTTTCAGGTACAAATTTAGTTTCTTCTTTCTCATCCTTTTCATCTTCGTTCACCTTCTGGTCCTTCAACAAATAAGGAGGAAACAATTATGGCAATGCACTACTTTCAAGTCATGTTTTTAAAACCCCAGCACCATAGCCTTGACTATGTCATTTAAAATATACTAGTGTTCATATTGAGTAGAACATGAGGACACTCCAATTTACTTGAAAATATTGTTTTCTATTTAAAACTCAAACCAATTATAATCAAGAGTATATGAGGAACTCCAGCAATGTCACTTTAGAAAGATGAAAGGTTTGCTTGCTCAATATTGTTGTTGTTAGTTGTATTTTTCACAAAAGGTGAGAGCAACTTACACAAACCAACATTAGAAACAACAGTATAAGTGACCTATAATGTTCACTGATATGTACAGAAGAGTATTTATCATTTATTTATTTTATTTTATTATTTATTTGTTGAATTTATATATTGCCCTATACCCGGAGGTCTCAGGGTGGTTCACAGAATCTCAGGGTAGTTCACAGATTCAGCACAACCCACCCAACTAAGATATGACATAAAATTAAAGTTCAAAAAATAAATAGTAATGGCATGACTCTCTAGAGAGAATACTCTGTAGTTGTTAATCCATTGAAAAATGGGATCTAAATGCATGATGTGCTGATTTATATTTCTTAAAAACAATTTTTAAAAGTCTAAAAACCAGATTTAAACAGTATAGACAAACAAATTATAGTGTGTACCTGTATTTTTTCTTGCACATCAGGTAAGGGGAGTAAAGAAGGACTGCTCAGCAAATCACTTAGGCCTGCATTTGGATTATGTGGGATTAGTTTATATTGTCCTCCCTCTCTTTTTAAATCCAAGCCAAATATGTCCGAGAGGAGGTCACTGTCTTCTGACAAAGCTTTGAGATCAGTCAGATCTTCTGCAGGCAGGGGAGCTTCTGTTGGCTTTCTTTCCGCTTCTTCCCCTTCACCACGCACCTCATCTTGAGTAGGGTCAGGCATGTTGGCTAAGAGTTCAGCCACCTTGATTTTCTTAGCCCCTTCAACTAGGCTTCCTCCAAGCAGCAAACTGTACATGATTTGAAAGAAGCCTCGAAAGACGCTTGATATGAAATGCATTAAGCCCATTAAAATGCTCCAATATGAGGAGAAAAAAGCCATTGCCATGTCTTTCATGGTCATCTTTTTCATCTTCTTCATCTGCTTCTTGATACTTTTCATGCTTAGCACTTTCATGAGTGTCATTATGTTATACCTGAGAGCTACTAAAGCTGATTTAACAGTTACTAGAGAGAAGAAGCCCATTCTGGGATCCTGTTCCTCAGGTTTCTCATTCTCATTTTCTTCTTTATTTGCCGACCTCTCATTCAAATCTGACTCAGAGATCTGAGCTGCCAATTGCATTTCAAATATGGTATCCTCACAAAAATTAACAAAAAGCTCCATTTTTTCCTTTTCCCCTCCTTCATTTACTACATCAAATATAAACTGTCTCTTTGATTCTTTAACTTGAGGTTTTTCCCATTGTGTCCGACTTGATTCACTTATCTCAAAGTAAACTCGTTCAATGCGCTTTGCGCTACCCATTATCTCTATACGCCCTAAGAAGGGCTGGAAATAGTTCAAAACACTATCTGCCAGTTCAAGAAAAGTCTGCAACCGAGTGTCATGAGGCATGTGCTCTGACAAGTTCGTCAGGAGGACAGCAACATTGAAGCCAATGTCTTTGGCTGGCTCATGAAACCGTTTCACAAATTCCTCATAGTCCAAAGTCTCATTCTCATCTGTTTCAGCACATGAGAGCAAAAACTCGGTTTCAGATTGAGTGTAGTGTTTGTGGCTCTCCATGGCTTTGTGGAAATCTCTTTTTGAAATGATACCCTTTCCGTCAGGATCATATTCTTTGAATGCATCAGAGAAAGTTAAATCCTTCAGTTTTAGGAACATATCAAAAAACTTTAAAATCATTTCTACATTGTTGGAGGATTCCACTAGCATGTCAACCATCTGCTTGCCGATTGTGCCATTCACAACATTACCTGAATGTGGAAAAGTGCATTAAAATTCTTGTTAAAATATTTACTCAGTTAACAACTAGAGATATATAATGCCTTGTAAACTGTTCCAAACATCAATAAAATTACTAGATAGAATTTCAGAGGTGAGCATTTTAAACTACTGATAGTAATACAGGGGGTGAGCAACATTTACGTTAGGAGAAAAATAATCAGGCTTGTAAGATTCCAGACTTTTTGTTATACAAGCCTTGAAAGATTGCTGAAACCTCATGGCCTGAATACAACAAAGGGTTAAGCTTGCTTAAGCCCACTGAAATCAATTGGCTTAAGGATGCTTAACTCTGTGTTGATTTAGGCCTTTGCTTCTTTAGCATTTACCCAGATTTCCTGTTTACTGAAATAGCTCCAGGTTCATTTGCACATAGGATTACATGTGGGTCAATAGTGAATATGGCTGTTGCCTTGCTTTAAAGCAGGAGTGAGGAACCTCTAACCCACAGGCCCAATTTGGCCCAGCATGGGTCCCAATTTGGCTTACAAGGCTGTTTTCCCCTACCCACGCCCATCTGCTGCCATAAGTGACATCAGGTGTGTGGCAAGTAGAGACTAGCTGAATTGGCTGCCCAACTGAGTTTCCTGTAGGAAATTAGATTGTGCAGCTGATCCTTGTAGAAAGCAGGATTGACACTGCCACCCATCAGCCCTGGGGTATGAGCTCAAGGCTGCTGCATGGGTTGTGTGACCAAATTTCCTGTGGGGAACTCAATCACACAACCACTGCCTGCAGAAAGTAGCAATGCCAGCCATATGCTCAGCACTGGCAAGCATAGGACTGGCAAAGCCTCTTGCACTGTGGCTGCCAAGTATCTGGTAACCACAACTGGTTGTTGGGGTATTTTGCTGTGGAAGAGATTTTGACAGGTGGCCACAACAACCCACCTCTCCATCATCTGGCATAATGATGCCAAGGTGATTGACAAGTGGGTGGTCACATCCCCCTGTCAAAATTGGCTTGTAAGACTGGAAACTGATATGGATCTGGTCTGTTGGGCCAAAAAGGTTCCCCACTGCCGCCTTATAGAATGGAACCAAATAAAACTTGTGGGTAAAAGCAATTAATTTTTCATACGCATTGCAACTTGTGTTTGTGGGAAATCACTAATCCAATAACGTACACATTGGCTGGCTATAAAACAAAAACATTCTGAAATAATTTCAGCTAGTAGAAGGCAACAAGATGCAGAGAAAAAATAGAAAAGGGCTTGTGAACAAAAAGAAATAGAAGTCAAGCTTTGAATAATTTGTGTATTTGGATAAAAAGTGATCCATTTAAAGTTGTATAAATTCTGTTTTGAGGCTTTTATGAAGACAGCTTACAAAACTGAAACTCATAGAAACAAAAAAAGCAAGTTATGTTAGTAAATACTGTTTTCTCTACAACCTTTACACAATAACAGTAAAACTGAACATTTTACATTGTGCTTTTATTGGAGACTATAGTACATTAGCAGGTTCCATGCTCTCTGAGCCAAACTAGAGGTGATGTTAAATGAGTCTTTGTAGTTCACCAGAACATTTTTAAAAATACAAAGAGCAGCTATGAGATGGTCACGGCAGCTGATAATTACAGTGATCATAGCAGAGAGGAAGGGGGAGTTTAAACAGTCTCCCTCCTTGATGTAGCTGTGACAGAAATAGATCATATGAAGCTATTTGTATTAGGACGAAATCCCCCACTGGCACCAAATTTTTTTACCTCTTTGCAATTTGAAAAAAGTCAATAAAGGTTTGGTTTGGGGTTTGCTTGTGTGTGTTTTTTTAAGAAAAAAAAAGTTTTAAAATGAACTTGAAATTACCTTCTAACATAGATAACAACATGACCACCATATCCTTCTGAAGATCCATTAATTCTTTCAGTAATTCAATTTGGCTAGAATCCTGTCAACATAAAATACAAGATTCATGGCAGTGTTCTTTTAGCCCAGCAACTATGATCATACTGAGAAAACTGTGTCTCTGGCTTAGAATTGGGGGCTCACTGATTTCTGATAATACTGTGACAGCTACAGGTCCCTGTGTCACTTTGAACATTCGAGAGTAGCTTTTGGGTGATGGAGAAGGTGGAATGGAAAAGGAGGGGCTGGAAGGTGGAACACAGCGTGTGACTCTTTGGGTCAGATCTTTAAAAAAGAAACTCGGTTTTCCCAACAATAATTGGTTGATTTGAACCAATTGCAAACTATCTATGAATAAACAATAGCTTTGAAATGTGGCTTGAAATAATTAACGTTTTTCAGAATGAAAATCTATCATTTCAGTATCACTCAGGATTTGAAAGCAGGTTAGCCAAACCCCGATATGAATGAATCTGGTTAAATATCGTTCTGTTGGTGCAGATGTAACATGGAACTTTTTTTAAAGCTGAAGGGGAAACAAAAGGAATTCAAAGTGTAAAAAAGGAGGGTGGGGATAGGATGGCATGTGAGACGCCCTCCAAATTTCTGGTTAAGTGCAGTTTCATGTCTGCAGCAGGGCACACTTGTGTGAGTGAAAATTGCTTACACCAGAGGTGGTTAACTCCCACTTAAGAGAGGCCTGAGGTGACTGCCCAAGGAATTTTTCTTGCTGCCAAGATCACACTGATTTTGGTGACAACAAAAGTTGAGGACATACACAGTTGGGATGGGCATTCTGATGAAGATGAAATTTCCCACTCCCTGGTCATCAGATTAATCTTTGGATGAGCAGAAAGGGGATGATACCCACCCCAGCTACTCTACATGGATGCGTGTTTATGAAGGTGAATGAAGACCAATCAACTGATGATTGGTAAGACAAGGGTCCTATTGGCCAATGAGGGTTACTTTCAGGAATTGGGATGTCAGCCTGCTTTTGACAGGCTAGCACTCTCCCTGAGAGACCAAGTATGTAGCTTCGGGTACTCCTTGATACTACAAGCAGTGACTATCTTCTTTAATAAAGTTAAAGTAAAATAGTTTTTTAAATTTATAGATAGAGATATTGTACCTGAGAAAGCTTCATCTGCATATGGGCAAATACATGAAGAAAACCAACAACAGCATCCCACAGTCTGCTATGCGCCAGACTCTGCTGGTTACCCGTACATGGTCCCTGAAAAAGAGGTTTTAACAAACAACAAAACTGAAGTTAAAAGGGAAATATAACATAAGCTGCCTCTGGCTGATTATTGTCACGACAGTGGGAATGGCTAATGAAAATGTTACACAAATGAAACATCTTTGAGAACGAACTCACATGCTTAGCCCATGGGGTCCCTGTGAAAAATGGCTTTTCCATTCACCTTCACATACACATTAATTTGTATACACAAAATTGTCCACCCATTTCAATGGATGGAGACTGGATTAAGTGTAGGGAAGCATCACTTGGACAAGAATATGAACAGAGTTACTGGCCAGGGTGAGAACTTCAATACATAACATGGGCAATAGCCAATGAAATGCTTCCACTAGAGGATTTCTGCTTCCACCACAGAACCTCTCCTCTTCTTTCTCTGCACCCTCCCCAAATTTGTTCTAGAGGGCTGAGAGACACACCCACCCCAAATATATCTAGTGGGAGAGGAGAGGGAGTGGAAGTTATATTGTGCAGCCGAAAGTTATTGCTCCAAATGTTCTTTCTTATCACCCACCATACATGCAGACACTTTATACCGTGTTTGTGGGTTGTTTCAAACATTACCTGAATATATTCTGTAAGTGTATTGAAAACCTGCTTTGCAACTTGAATTGCTTTAGAGAAATTACGTTGTCCTTGTTCATCAATAACATCCTTTCCAGAGTAATACCAATAGAAATCACTAATTGATTCCTGAAAGTGGATGACGAAATATACAAAGTGCATGAATTCACAACTCAGAAACTAGAGACTATTTTTGTATTAGACAACTAACTGAATAAATAATCATTATTAGTGATAACATCACTAAAATTGCATTTGACATATTAAAAAAAAAGCAAAGTGTTCAGAAAGTCTCCAGAACTATGACACTGACTAATGTCACTTTAAGTTCCAGTTCCCAGAATTCTTCTAGACAATGGAAACTCCATTGCAACTAAAATCAGAATAAGCTGCTAGTTTGCATTAGCTTTTTTCTGGGGCTTGATTCCTTTGCTGCTTCTTGCAGTCTCACATGTTTGGGAAGATGCAAGAGATCATGGATGGGGGCAGGGCAACTAGCTGGCATTGGCAGAGAGTTGGGGGATCTCAATTTTGATGCACCAGATTTGTCATCATGCTATTTTGAGGGTGTAGAAATTATAGAAGGATGCCACCAGTGTGCATAAGGCAATTAAGCAAGATCATGTTCTTAGACATTTGACTGTTTATAACAATTTTAAAAACAAACAAAAACCAAGGTATTATTTAACTCTGTAGGTACATGTCTTTCCCTCTCTTCTATTTTTATTTAAAAGCATTTATAAACTACAGTACTCAATATTTTTTTTAAAAAAATTAGAGTTGTGAAACAGTACAAAACATAAAAACACTAAAGCAATATAATAAAGCAAAGCTTTAAAAAACCATATAAAAACAATAGTACAGGGCCCACACTTATGGATCACGAAAAGCTAGTACAAAATTATTTCGTGCTTGTTGGCTGGTAAGCAGTGTAGCACAGGAATATTGACCCCCAGCCACCCACCCACCCATTGGAATTTATTTTTTCTTACTCTCTTGGAAGCAGAGAGATTGGAGAGGCTTTTATTTCTTTCCTCCAAGTTCTCTTATACAGTTCTGGTTTGTTGTTTTTTAAAAAAATACATTAAAAGGTTTATAAATACTTTTAAATAACTAAAAAAAGTAGCAATATAAACACTTGATGTTACACAATTTTGCATTTTGATGCAATTCTTTTCAACAAACTAGAGTTCACATGCATTATATTTTACCTGAACTCTCAGTAAATAATCCACAGTAGATATTATAATATTGACAGTTGTATTGTTACCAGTCTGAGTCCTCAAGTAATTCTGAAAATCTTGGAAAGATAGAACAAGATTGAATTAACTTTAGCCCCCTGTCTTATATCCCTTTAAAATCTCCTATCAGAGTATAAAATGCATGTTTTCTAAAGCATATTTCCTGCTGATAATCTGTATTTTCCTTTTCCAAACATTTTAATTATGCTTAATTTTCTAGATTATGCACTATAGTTATTCTTGAGATAGTAGACTTTTTTTTATATTGTAGGAGAACTGAATTGAATTACAGGGAGGATCAAATTTAGTTTTCTACTTTCTGTCCACTTACGTTGGAGAAGAACATCTCTTGATTACAGTAGTAGTACTGTGCACTAAGTAGTACTACATAGCTATTAGGGAGATTGTCTACCTGGTAAAAAAAGACCTGTGTTATGGACATTTACAATTAGGGGAATGAAAGAATCAACAAAATAAGCAGTGTTGCTCCACTTATTTTTCCTGTACAACATGTTTCTAGACATGTCATTTAATTTGTTTTCACAGCTCAACTGTTTAAGAAAATTGGCACTATCAATTTACATAACTATTCTTCCTTCATGCTGTGTTTACTTATTTGGAGCACTATTTGGAAAAATTCATTGAGGTGTTAAGCCTTTTACAGTGAGTACTTATAGCTGGTTACTCCAAAACTGGATGAGTTAATAGCATTATTTAAACAAACCTGAGTTGTGCCCCTCGCAAAGCAACTGGAGGAACCGGAAGAGGTCACAAGTAAATTCATCATCTTGCATCACCTTTTCTCCTGTGGAAAAGCCAGTTGCCAGTAAATATTATGAAAAGTTGCAAAGTAACTCTGAAGCTTCACATATTCATCTGATTGATATAAAAAAACTGCATAGATTATAAGTGAATCTAGACTTAAAGCATGTTTTCAAAATCAAATATATGTCATACTCACTTGCAGGAAAGGTGTATTTATTTATCATAAGAAATATATATATAATTTAGAAATACATTTCTCTCAAAAAAAATGGTAGCATGGGCTTGGCAACATTTTAGAAATTTCTGAACTTTGTATAATAGTTGAAATATAATATTGGTTTTTTAAGTGTGACTAAAATGAGCTTCTGGAATAGGGCTACCAATTACTGACCCAATGAGGCTCCTGCAGAATTATTCCTCCATTCATTCAATTTGAAACATTTCTATGCTGCCTTCAATTTAAGATTTCCAGGGCAATTTACAGTAAAAAAAAAATAAACACAGAAAGGCAGTACATAGAACAATCACAGGATGCATCAAAATTAACCAGAGTTTAAAAGTTTGGGGAAGTAAAATAAAAATAAAAAGGTCTTTGCTTAGCACCCAAAGAACATTACATGCCAGAGTTCTGCATGCAAGTCCTTTCCTAAAGCCGTCCACCTCACTTTAGATGGTGAAACCATCCAGAAGGCTTTTGTGTATCAATACTTCAAATCGTGCCCAGAAACACTGACAGCTGTGTTTTGGACTGCCTGGTCTCTGGACGGTTTTCAAAGGCAGCTCCACACACAATGCATTTCTGTAGTCTAACCCAGAGTTTACAAAGCTTGGGTAACTATAGTCATTCATTCTATCCAGGAGAGATTACAAATGGCACGCCAGCTTTAGCAGTTCATGCTACTGAGGCCACTTGGACCACTAGCAACAAAGCTGGATCCATGAGTGCTCCTCAGACTGCCAACCTGATCATTTAAACTGGAGTGCAGACCCTTCCAGAACAGACTGAACCACACACCAATAGAATCTCTGGCTTGTTGGAAGTGAGTTTCAGTTTGTTAGCTTTCACCCAGTCCATCTCCTTCATCCAGACAGTGATTCAGCACTTCCAACATCTCACCTGATTCTGATGTAAAAGAAAGAGAATTGAGTATCACTTGCATTTTGTTGCCAATTGACTGTGAAACTCTGATGACATCAATCAGTGGTTCCATGCAGATGTTGAAAAGCACAGGACTGAATCCTGCAGAATACCACAACACAAATGCTATGGGGATAAGCATAAGTCTCCTAGCACCACTTTCTGGAATCAAAGTAGAACCATCAAAACATGATGGAACAACCACCAAGGCAGCATGAAACCCTGCCCTCCCATCCATCAGCTGACATTGCCAGTGGACTGATGTACAATAGGCATGTTTGGGGGGAAATGGCCTTGTAGACCAAATTGGACCCCATGGCAGGCCAAGATGAGCCTGCAGATTAGAGGTTCCCCACCCCTGCCATAAATATATGAAATAAATTTTTTTTTAGAAATTATCCAGTAGCACCTTAGAGACCAACTAAATTTGTTCTGGCTATAAGCCTTAGTGTGCATGCACACTTCTTATACCCAGAACAAAAAATGCTACTGGATAATTTTTTTAAAAAAAATTATTTCAACTGCATCAGACCAACACGGCTACCTACCTGAATTTATAAATATATGAAGTTTCAATTTATCAGAAATCTATGTAAATGATTCACAAACAGGGTTTCCATCAGGCTTATTCAAGAGCAATATTTGATGAGTTCTTAAAACAGGTATCTCAAAGGAAATTTATTTTAAAAGGTGACATTGAGTCATGGAATAAAAATTGTAGGGAGTCAGATCTTAATGAATGAATGGAGAGGATGGGTACAAGCCTTTTTTGAAGGACTGCTCATATTTCTATCCAAGTTTTGACACAGCAGGATAAACTATAATAGAGGAATATGTTGTGCTTATATAAAAGAAAACTGGCAGTCTCAGCCAGAAGCCTTTAAAAACAATTTTGTATAGCTTGTGTTAAACATTCAGACAATGCAAAATTTTAAAAGTCTCATTGTACATGAACTATTTAGCTAAAATACTGCCATTGCCCATGCTGCATTTAAATGATATTGTTACACATATAGATGACTTCATGTTACTGCCATGGACAATCTGAAATAGAGATGTATTTAAACAAAAGTAATGTCTGGAAGAAATAAAAAGTGGTGTATGTACTCCCTTGAAAGTGCTGAATGCCAGACTACTAATGATCTCTCCATAGTCTTGTTCTCTCCTTGTCACTAATGATTACCTTTTTTGGACTATAACTTCCATCACTCCTCCTGCCTGTGGCAGATGGAGGTTGTAGCCTAAAGCATCCAGGGATCACCAGGTTAGGGAAGGCTGATTTTAAACTGTTACACATAAGCACACATATTTCACATTATAAGAGAAGGAAAAAGTGAATTTGTGGTAAAACTGCCATTATGAAGGAAAAGAATAGAGGAACTAATTGAACTAATTGGAAGCAGCCAAGAAACTAGGGAGGTCTTGATGAGCTATCAGCAACACAGAACTACAATTCAGGTAGGAACTAACAGTCCTTTCTTGTGTTGGTGATGAATTTCATCAATGTGGGATGTCTAAAGCTTACCAAATTCAGGTAAGATATATGGCTACAGGTTATTGGTAAAGGACCTGTTGCAGGACTCTCCTACCAAATGCCACTTAATTCAAAGCATACAAATAAATTTCATTGGGCGCAGTGAAGGAACAAGGTGATGCCCAAGTGCTCTTGCTGTTGTTGTTCTTGGCGGCGGCAGCATCTGTCTGCATCAGGAGACAATGGAAGAGTATGCCTTTGGGAGAATTACAGTGTCTGCTGTGGCTTCAGGGCCTGAAACTGGAAGTGGTGCTGGCCGAAGGCAAACAAAGCAATTTCTAATTACTGGGATGGAGCAAGAGATGGAGGTAGGCTTCTTTGAGATCTCTTGAAGTAAAATGTCATCAGGGTGCAGGGCTACCTGTACAAATGATAGTTTCCATTCTGAATTGATTTGGGAGTTTCAGATCAAGCACAACTGTCCAAGAATTTGAGTCCCTCTTCAACACCACAAAGAATATGGAGTAGATGCTGAAGAGACACTCACCTCAAGGGACTGGTTTGATGGCAGCCATGTCTAGGAGGAGCATGAAGGGTAAGAGCCAAACCTGTGGTTCAACACTTGAGGGTGTACTGGACCAGGACTCATGTCCTCCTAAGGAAGACAAATGGCTCTTTTGGCTGGGAAAATTGATATCCCCCCACACTCTGCTCCTTCTGACAAAGAAGCAACACAGGGCAAGATGGGGAAGGAAGGATAAGAGCAAAGTCATGGAGGAATGAAGGGTGTGGTTCAAAACACAAGCTGATACATATTTTGCGTATGTGTGTGCATATGTTTCTAAGGCACTCTCAAGGAAGATAAAGAGCAGGGTCAGGAGAGGATTAAAATTTGAGAAGACAAGAACATGGGGGGTGGGCTGATGTGGACAGTAAAAGGGAAGGAACAAAGCCTGGACAGTGGTAGCCAAGTCACAGAAATGGAACAGGAACTTAGAAAGGTTAAAAGCAACCCCCCTGGAGACAAATGCCTTGGGGAGAATGTTTTGGGCCACAGAACAAACATGACCATTTTGATGAAGGCAGAAAAGTGAACTGGACTCTTGGGAGCTGCCTACTTTATTCAAGATTACTTTCCTGCCTTCAACTACAAGTTGGTGCTACATCCCACATTGATCAGCTTCACCAGCAACATGAGAAAGTAACAATCCAGCAAGGCAAGTTTATTTCTTTTCATTCCAAGATTCCAAATCTGGCCCTTGTCATATGTTTATAGATGAAACAGTTCCTGTGGGTTTATCTCACAATAACGTACCTATGAAACAGCCCCTAGGCAGCCCAACTTGCACATTTGTATTTTCTAGAAGAAAGCTGCATTCTTTTGATACTTTTGATTTAATAACAAGCATTATAAACAAACAAAATAGATCAGGTTCTCTTAAACAACAGTACATGTTCTTTTCCTTGCTACAGCATGCACTAAATCCACTGTTGCTATGCAGGAAGAGGAGAACATGTGTTGACCGAAAACATTTTGTAATGTGATTCATTCAAGAAGCCATCAGTGATGCTCTGGAACCCAGCAGTTCTTGGAAGAAAGGGGATGGGGCTAAAACTGGGAGGCAATGCAATAGCATAAAGCAGCGCTCCCTCTGCCCCTGGGCATATTTAGGCTGCAACACAATGCCTGTAAATCTCAGTGGCTGTGACGTCTGGGTAACATGCTTATGATCAGACTAGAAAATAAATTTCTACTATACATGTAACAATACCTAAAACTTCCCCTACAATGTCTGGGTCGTAAAATTAAGATCTCATACCAAGAGAAAACCAAAAAACAATAAGAAAGTAAAAACCTTACATCTCAAACATTACCCAAGTATCTTGGACATCAAGTTAACATTATGTGTTAACTATCCTAAAATGTTCAAAGGAGAGGAAATAATGCACTTTCAAGCTTATCATGATTTATGTGAAAATTGTACGGATTATAAGGAGTAAAATGAAAATGTAGTGTAATTTAATGTACAATAATGTATGCCTTTGGTTTTGAACCTTTTCCCAATAATAACCACAGCAATTAAAACGTAACACATAAAGAAAACGCAACATTGATTACATCACAAAGACAAATTAGATACATATCTGGTAGAGAACCACCAATGTTTTTACCAGTGGGGGGTCCAGTATTAAGAACATGAAGCATGAAGTTGGTCATAGTGAGAGGGGATCAGGAGAAATATATTGTAGAGGAAGGGGCAGTACACAGGAAACAACTGGCATATTTATTTACTATGCTATTTTCTTTTTTCTCTCTAGTGGAAAGAGACAGTTAGTGGAAAGAGACACCACCAGTTAAAAGATCTCTCTGAAATAATTGTATTAACAAATACCTGCAATAAAAGCTCATAACTTAAACAAGTGAGATATAAAAACTTCGATAAACCAAGAGGATATATTATATACATATACAATTACTCAAAAGAATTAACACATCCCTCAACTTTGAAAAATGTGTTCTTTGAAAAATAGTATATTAGATCTCCATAATTTGAGTATCCATTTTAAGAAACATATTTTAGTAGCTTGTTGTGTCCCTGGTTGTGTAGTCTACGTTGTTCTGTCTGACAATTATACCAATACCACTGGAGCCCATAAATTTTCAACAGTGTTCATACAGATGACTGCTAGAGGAATTGTGTCTATATAATTTCTCATTTCAAGTTCCCATTTTGATGCTTAGAGATCAATAATGTCTACCTATAGTGCACTGTAGGGTTGGAAAGTCCCCCATCAAGAACATAAATGGATCCCTGTGTGTGTGTGAACTTCCCATATGCTTCAGTCCTGCATTCATGTTCCATATCCTCTACCCAACTGAATGAGGAAGTCCATTCATGAAGAACTCTGTATAGTTCAGGGGAAAATATTTAAAAATTATAGTATTCCATCAGAAGAGGGTTTTCATCATGTATGTGGCTACTTTTTGAATAAATAAGTTGTTGGAGTCTTTGTCTCTTAGAATCATTCATATTTTAGGGAGATTTTATATAATTATAACTGGTGATTAACAAATGACTTTTTAAAAAGGCACTTTCAGTTAAAATTGAGCATTCTGAATTTCTCAGTTTCAAAGGAAGAGATTAAAGGAAATTAAGCAATTTGTATGTGAAGTTTCAGTGGAAGAGATTAAAGGAACTATTTAAGGCTGCAGTCATACATACTTGCCTTATACACACTTGAACTCAATGGGACTTACTTTTGCATAGATATGCATAGGACTTGATAACTTTTCCATGGAAATAAGGGTTTTTCAGTAGTCTTAATCACCATGCCCAAATACTGCATTTGGAGTTGGTTCAATTGTGATTTCAACACATAGGGGTGCATTTATAAGATGTTAACTATTGGAAGAGTAATGGAGGGAATAGTAGCTCTTTCCCTGTCAAAACTGATTTCAGCAAACTCACCCTTAGAATTTAATATCTCTACTGAATAATTGGTTTTGAGCTTTGCCCTGTCTACTAGAGTTCATGACTCAGTGAGGAACATTAGCATCTACAACATTGTAAGCGAAGCATTATCAGCACAGTA
Organism: Podarcis erhardii; assembly: GCF_964252035.2. Classification (NCBI taxonomy): domain Eukaryota; kingdom Metazoa; phylum Chordata; class Lepidosauria; order Squamata; family Lacertidae; genus Podarcis; species Podarcis erhardii. The sequence continues at coordinate 78,524,530 of NC_138507.1, read as the reverse complement.
ATGATTTTTGTTAGCGTGCATTAATGATGTTTACTTTTACACTCTAAATGTATCTTCTGTCACTAAACGTCCCAGGCTGTATCTGACTAAGTCACACTCAGAGTAGACTCCCTGAAATGGATGGACTTGAGTCATGACTTAATTCATGGATTTCAGTGTGTCTGCACTGAGAGGGACCTCATCAGACATCATCACCCCTTCCTATCCCACCTCCAAACCCAACTCTGGATCCTCCACTGATTTCCTATGATTGCACAGACCAATGCAGCCATAAAGCCACATTAAATACACAACAAAAATGCTACAGGAAGACTACAGCACATGGTGGGTTTTAATATCATATGCACACATTTTGTTTACATCCAACCATCACAAATACTTGGCCCACTAAGGAAATAAGCGCCACCAAATGAAGCAGGAAAAGAAAAAGAAAAACCAAAAAAGCTTGCTGCTCTTACATCTAGTGTGCCAGTTACTGTGCAAATCCTGAGAAAGGGAGGAAAAACAAAGATGTGGGGAAAGTTGGCATACAAACGTAAAGTTTGGAGAATACAACCATAATAATAATAAAAAGAGCCCACTCTTTTAAATTCCGAGAACAAAAACAAACTACATGATGTTCAGGAGCTGTACAGTGCTGACACAAAGCTAACAACAGGAAAAAGAAAGGCAATTTGTGTGCAATAATTACCACGTTCATGAGTGATGACTGAGGAAGGGAAAGACAGGACATTTATTTTTAAAAAAAGAAAACGAAAAAGAAAAACATGAGAATTTGTTTCAACAGATTAAAAATATACGTAGCATTGCTTTTAGCAATTCTCAATGAATCAAAAGCATCAAATCAGGGGGAAAAAAATCCTTCAAATGAGGAGGCATAAATATATCCTGACATTAGATAACCATTCATTCATGTTAGTTATGTATAAATGCATGCCTTTACAGTTTAAGTAACAGATGTAGAGTTTTAAAAGAAAAATGAACTTATTAAAATGGAAATCCAGGAGTTACTGTGAATAATTATAAAAAAAATAAATTATGCCTTCAGTGTCCAAAGCATTCTGAAGAATAACAATGGATCAAGCAAATCTGTATGCAATCTGACTATCTTTTCTCATATGAGCTGACTTTACTCAAATGAGTGAAAAATAAATGTGTATTTTCATACCACAATAAAAAAAGTGGAGCCCATTTGAGAAAAGAACAGAATTTAAAAGAAGGAGTCCTAATGTGCTTTAATGGTTTTCAGTCAAGTTAATGTGCATGGCTTTTAGCTTGATGAAAACATTTGAATAATAAAGGATATACAAGTTATAACAGCTGGAGGCAAAGTAACTACTGATACATGCAGCATAAAAATATGAGTAAAGAAATTACAAAATGCAACGGTAAATAAACATTCAAGTTTTCCCCCTTTATTTTAATGAATAAAAATATGAGAAGTATTAGCTGAAGTAGGTTATGGAAGAAATACACTGGTAATACAGAGAAAGGATTGGTAGAACAACTAAACATATAGAAAATAATTCAGTGATCCTGGACAGAAACAATAACAATAAAATAGTACAAAGAGACAACAAAGGAAAATTAAGAATGAGGTGATGATAGGGATAGAAGAGGCAAACTGGTTCAAAAGCAAAAGTTCTGATACTTGTATTTTTTAATGAAAAAAACTGAAGAAAAGGATTTCAAAACATTTCCAAGCAAAAATATTTCTGAAGAAGCCACCTTTCTGTGGTATTATTAATTTTAGACTTTATACATCTAATTGTTACCTGTGGTAAAAATGAAAAAGAAATAAAGAAATAAAATCCCTCAGGAAAGTGGTTTCCTGTCAAAGTTCAATTACACTCTAATCAATTTGAGGATATAACATTTAAATAACTAAAGAATGTGGCTTTAGTATGCAGCGGTCCTTCACTGAATACATTTCAACATGACTTACTTTTTTCAGTGGATTTAAGGGGAAAAGTTACACATAATTTTTCATTAAGATGATAATACCTGATCCTTCTTCTGTTACCATGCCAAGGCCCTCTGCTTTGTTCTGGCGTTCAAAAGCATTTAGGTCAAGAACACTAAAATGAAAAAAAGCAATGCATAGTTCCAGTTTTACCACAGATTACATTATCTTATGTTGTAGTGAAGTAAAATATTCTTATGTGAATCAAGTTTCTGGCAAAAGCATTGATTTATCACAAAAGAAGCATAGCTTTTAATGGTTTTTTTTAAAGTAAATGTGCCTTGGCTTCAAGAGAATTTTAAGGGCTTAATTATTTCAGAGGAACAAATAAAATATGCTGTGAAACTTGCTTAGGACAAACAACATCCACAGGTAGGCACTTTTTTTGCCAGGCTGATAGGTATTTCAATACTGAATTTGGTTTCTTCATGTCTAACGATAACATAGCATATTTAGTAATGTAAAATAATATAGTCATTTTCTCTTACCTACAAGACTGCATAAGACCAGCAAGGCTCTGAAAGAAGCCTACATCCTTTTTGTCCTTGAGGTAGTCAAGCATTTTCTTCAAACCAAAAAGAGGAAAAAAATGTTGTGTATAGTACTACTGCTACTACTACCACTATAATCTCCAGAAATAGTAAATAGTAAAAATAGTAAAATAGTAAAAGCAAATAGTAAAAAGCATATAGTAAAAGCATTAAAGTACACGGATCCATATAAAACACAGAAGAGACACAACAGAGCAGCAGCAATTTAAAAATAAAAACCAATAGCATTTTTAGAAGATAGAAAATTTCTGGATGATTTAAAAGAGAAACTTTAGGGGGGAAAGTGAAGGACTGCATTTCAGTGAGAGTGAAAATGCAACCCTTGGCATCTCCAGGTAGGCAGAGGCGGCCCCCACTGGGGTACAAAAATCACCCCAAAAATCTCTGTCCAGTTTTCTGTGAGGCTGTGAGTTTAGACAAGCACTGGGAGCTGAGCAGTAGGAGAAATGGCAAGGCAGTATGAAGGTAGATCAATCAAAGAGTGTGCAAGTGAGAATTAGCCAGTTAAACGGCCACAGTAGTGTGGCAAGATGTGGCATCGTATGAAGAATGGAGGCGGCTAGGAGATGGGCCCCCAGCTGTAAATCAGCCAGGCACAAAGCAGGCAGCTGCAGATCAGCATCAATCTCTTTCTCTCCTCCTCCTGCTCCTCCACTACTGAGTTGAATCCCTCCCTCCTTTCCCCTAAGGTCAGAAAAAAAATTAATGCGATATGCGCCTTTTCAAAGTTCAAAACTTGCAGGCTTCTTGCCCGTTGGTTGCGTGGAGGCAAGTTTACTGGATCCAAATGTGAGGGGGCTTAGGCTGCAGTCCTTATCCCTCTTACTTGACTCAGGGCCTTTTATGTTCTGACGCTCTTTTTCTTTTCACCGCCCACCAGGATTCTGAAGGGCTGGTAGGCAGAAACAGAACTTTTTAATGTTTGGGCAAGCAGTCTTTACAAAATCTGAGAGCTCCAAAATATTTTCTTATTTTTTATCAGTCACAAATGTTAAGCCGTCTTCAAAAAGTACATCTATTCAAAATAAATACGAGAATACCTGTGTCTGAAATGAAAGAAATAATTAACATTGAGATACCAGCTAAATTACCTGCTGAACAGTAGAATTTCCTCCATTCAAGATGGCAATCCCAAGTTTTAGGGTGGCAGCAACCATTGGACCCATCTCACCTGAAAAGTAAACATTTATTTATAAAACTTCTAAATAATTTGTATGCTGATAAACATATAAACAATTTAAACAGTAAAACATGAATAATATAAATTATGGTTAAAAATTAAGAGAAATAATAAACACTATTTAGACCATACAAGTTTGATGCAACACACATATTTTTAAAAACCAGAGATAAGGCTGGGCAGTTGTCTATCTAAAGGACATTACAAAGCAATGCTGTCATAGCTTCCCCCTCTTATGCATGGCCAGTTGAAAATGTATACTTTTTTCAGTTAATGGGCTGATATTTTTTTATTTACTTTAGTTAATATAATTAAGTTATATACAGTCACCCATGAGGTGATTGTAGAAATAGGCATTGAGTTTTGGTTGGCCACTGTGGGAACAGGATGCTGGACTAGATAGGCCATTGGCTTGATCCAGCAGGCTTTTCTTATGTTCTTAATCTTTCCTAATACTTTCCCCAACACATGAAAAATAAATCCACCCCCAATACCAATGAAATGCAAATGGCAGCTTTGGAGAAACCGTGTTGGAGCTATTTTGTCCTTGGAGAAAAGGGGTTAAATTTTGGCTGCTGAGTTGTTATAGTCCTGTGGCAGAGGCGGATTGAGGGCAGTGTGACTGGTGCTAAGCCTAGGAGGTGTTGCAGGGCATTACAACTATGATGTAGTGAACTGAGCAGAACAGAAGGCGAGAGGCAGGAGACCACTGAATGTTGGCCTCACACAGGACGCCACTGAAATTTGAAAGACCAAAGTCTGCCCTGCCTAAGGCTGCTCGGGCATTCTCCTGTGGCTGCTTTTAAGTCAACAAACTAGCTGCAACCAGACAATTGATGTCACTTTTAATTTTGCCTTCAAACACCTCAGAGAAGCAGAACGACAGGGGTCTCCCTTCTACTTGTATTCCCCAAATCTACACCCAGTCCGAGAGAGTCATGAGCCAGTCATCTCAAGGAAGAGAGATGGATGCTTGTAGCTGTCACTTTAAGTGAAGAACTTAAATCCTCACTCAATGCCTCTAACTAAGCTCTAAGCTGAGAAGATCTGGAGGCTGCCTGGAGACCAGAGACACATGCGATTTTCCTGTAGGCTTCCTAGGTATTGTGGAGCAAGGAGCAGCAAATTTGCCTTGAGAGCAGAGACAATGCCACCCACCCACCTGCAGGGCTGCTGCCTACACTATGAAGTCATCACTTCTGATTCCATCAGTGGCACCAGAAACAGCTTATGAGGACCAGCAAGGGCTGCAGGCTGCCGTAGCCTCATGTGCTGCCTCTCTCTCAGCTCCAGTGCTGATATTATTACTGTAAGTGAAGGTCGGCCCTATTTTTGACACCTATGTCTCCTTCTGGCTCAAGAGAAGACCTCCCACACCTTTGTACACATACACATTTCTGGCCAGGAATATTTGGGAACAGAAAACAAATGTTGACCTCTCTGATAGGAGCAAGATGGAACAGAACATTAAATTAAAATCTTCAAGAGATATAGCATATACATATACAATTTTAAAGCCTTTACCTTTACTGGCACTAATTGTCTGAAGGACCATTTCAGCAGCTCCTCGATCATGCAGTCTTGCTTGCTGGTACAGGAGCTTTTGCTTTTCCATTTCTTTTTCCTAAACATAAATCCCAGCCATTTAACTTAAGTTCATATTGTACCTTTTATGTAGGTATGAGCTCTATAGCAACTTTAGTCTAATACAGTATATGCAATACTGTATATTCAACATCTCTTTTACAGACTTCCGATCTCCTTGCTCTTTTTTTCATATGGTAGAGATTTAGTGCCAGGTTTTTCAGTGAAGAATTGTCTCAACTGGAAATAATTAGGCTAGAATTCATATACCTGAGTTTGTATATTGTCTTGTCTCAAAAATGTTGTTTTGTACTATTCTGGTGCTGCAATTTTCACATTATGTTAAAATATTATCTAGTTTGATTCTCTTATTAAAGTTCAGTTCATCTCTCTTACAATTCAAACTCACGCAATATGATAAAAGAATATGTTATATATTCAGTGACTATTTTAGAAGATGCATAATTTAGGGAGATGTGTCAATTTGAAGTAAGGTGACATAAGAGAGTAAGCTTTGGTTCACCTTTAAATTTTACAATTTTGATGTGCTATAGATGGATGGGCATTGACTGATCTTTACTTTGAATAAATCTCAAACTCTAAAAAGGATAATAATTCAAAAGCAAGAAGGCAGAGCTAAATCTAGATAGCTTTCAGATTTCAGCTTTCATGTAATAAATGGGAGAATGCTGGAAAATTTAGAATTATAGTGAAAAGTTGAAGTTGCATAGAGCCCTATAACTAGGAATCCAAAGGTCCAGGTTAATGGAGCATGAGACTATTAAGTCATATAACATCAAAAACCACCACATTATGTAGGACCTAAAAGCAGTTGCAGCAGATGTAGTCAGTTTTGCTACCATAAACAAAAGCAAAAAGAAAGAAAAAAGTAGACACTGGAAGACAGAAGAGGCTTAAACAATTTAAAGCTCTGGGTATATTCAACATCAAAAATCTAAATATTTAGGTGGGGGAGAAAATGTATTTAATAACAGTTAAAGGGGGAAATCCTTAACTCAAAAGTTCTAATTTTATGTACACTTGATCGGGAATGAACAACAGTAAACTTTGTTTTCAACTAAACACGATGATGAATGGACTGTGTCAGTTATTTTGTTACCAGAGAATTCTTACATTTGCTGCTGCTGCTCTGTAATCATAATGTGAAAATAAAATGCATAACTATATTATTCTCTTCCTATGGCTGAAACTTCTCAAGCGTTATAAGAAATCTAAATAAAGCACAGATTAGGAAAAGTGGAATATATGGCAGCGCTGCATCCCACTGCGGCCACTAGAGTTTGAAAAGTTTGCATTTTTGTTTAAACCTCTTCCTATGAGGGGAGAAACAAAAACAAAGACACACACAACCAAGACATGACAACGACACCGTTTCAATGAAGCTGCAATACAATATTTTGACTCAAAAGTCTTCTGAATATTTTTTCTACATTCTTTTTTTTAGACCCAACCATCTTTTTCTTTCCATTCCACAGAAAAAAAATCACTTATCCATTTTTGCCATCATTTTAGAAACAATAACAACAACAACACATTAGCATGAGGGCTTTCTCCTTTCAGCTGAAGGAGAGTTGAGTGGCAGTAATTTTGTATTATTTCACCAGGAAAGTCATTTCCAATAGCAAGTGGTAGCAGTGAGAACAAAATCCAAAGTTATTAGATATCACTATCTAATTTTTCCCTTTAAAGAGCAATTGAGCCTACACAAATCCATTTTCTTTGTGAAGAGGCAGGAAAATAAATCAGCTTGGAAAGAGGGTGGGGGGGCGACAATTCAGAACACAAAAAGAAAGTGATTTGAAGAAAAGAATTATTGCATACTTTAACACAAATATACAAGTATGTGACAAATGTAATACAATCTTGTTCCTGCTGAATGTCTTCTCCCACTTGAAACAACACTATTAAATGTGTTATTATAGATTAATTTCACAAATAGTTATGTGTATAAAGGCTTAACAGTTAGGAAGTTGCACATGTTCTGGAGAGATGCATGCAAGATCACATGAGAGGGTGAGATATGGGGCAGCAGCAGCCCCAGACTCCCAACTTCCATTAAAATAAGTTCATCTCCAGCTGCTTTAGAACAAAAGCTTTAAAACAAAATGTGAAAGCACCTTTTGAAGCAATTACTTTGTGATATATGAGCCTTTTCTCACTTTAATTGTTTTAAACCAATGAATGTAGTAGAGTTTTTTTTTAATTTATCCATAATAGTAAATAGTGAAGTTATGATTCAGACCCACGGCAAAGTGAACCACATTTACGTAAGATGTTAATAGTCAAGAAATTCCAGAAGAATTTATTTCAGAATCCCAGATTGTTTACGTCACAGGTAGTATGCTAAAAGTAATGTGTTAGGAATGAAATTTTATCCTTTCACCTACAAGCAGATGAAATGACTGAAACTTTAAGACAGTGGCAACCCTATCACTGAGATCGCTGGATCATCTGGATTTTTTGGATCCACAAAACCCCTCCATTTTGGGTCGCTTACCATGGTAGTGGTAGTGACTTCTCTCTCTCTCTCTCTCTCTCTCTCTCTCTCTCTCTCTCTCTCACACACACACACACACACACACATATACACACACCCCGTTCCACTATTTTTTCCTCTACAGAATGCCATCAGAATGTGTCTAGTGTGTCCATGAATCACTGCAGAGGCATTCTGAGGAGGAAACAGGGTAGCAACTAGACTTCTGCTTCTTCAACCAAAGCCAGTGCTAGCAGCCCTTAAACAGTTTTTAAAGGACAGAGAGAAGCCACTACCAACATGGGAATTGCAGTGGCAAATCTGAAGGGACCCAGTTTCAGCTGAGACTCAGAAAAACCAAGATCTCACATCCCAGAGCCCACTAAGTAAAGCAGAGGGCTTAAAGGCTCTTTCTGCAAACAGTTTTCTTGCAGCAGAAAGCATACCCTCCACCTTACATACCGCCTGCGTAATCTTCTCAGAGCCATCTCATGAGATCTCAGACAGCCCCCAGCTTATGAGATCTTGGACAGCAAAGGTGGTTCAGGAGTTCATAGAATCATAGAATCATAGAGTTGGAAGAGACCACAAGGGCCATCGAGTCCAACCCCCTGCCAAGCAGGAAACACTATCAGAGCACTCCTGACATATGGTTGTCAAGCCTCTGCTTAAAGACCTCCAAAGAAGGAGACTCCACCACACTCCTTGGCAGCAAATTCCACTGTTGAACAGCTCTTACTGTCAGGAAGTTCCTCCTAATGTCTAGGTGGAATCTTCTTTCTTGTAGTTTGGAACCATTGCTCCGTGTCCGCTTCTCTGGAGCAGCAGAAAACAACCTTTCTCCCTCCTCTATGTGACATCCTTTTATATATTTGAACATGGCTATCATATCACCCCTTAACCTCCTCTTCTCCAGGCTAAACATGCCCAGCTCCCTTAGCCGTTCTTCATAAGGCATCGTTTCCAGGCCTTTGACCATTTTGGTTGCCCTCCTCTGGACACGTTCCAGTTTGTCAGTGTTCTGATTTGTCAGAGTTCTGATTTTGTGCAAAGAACGTAACCCTTGCATAAGTTGAGGGTGCACTGTATTACAGATATGGAATGCTCTAGATAAGCACAGTAACTTGGAAAATATGCTATGAGGTTTTGCCCAGGGAAACAAGTATTGAAAGCAAATGGTTTGTGCCAATTGTCAAGTAATAAATAGAGTGTATCATGCAAATAAATGTTGTTATATTTCTTTACAGCCTAATAATTCTGCAGTTGCACTCAGCTGAATTAAAAATGATCTATCTAAACTGACATGCACACAACAACATATTGCAGCTGTTTCGTGAAGTCTCAAGCAACTGTAAACAGAACAATGTATCAGCACCACAGTGAATCAATCAGGGTTGTGCAAAGGCCTGCACCAATGGAAAAACTTGTGGTTTCTTTTCTAATACAATACTCTTCCACTAGAAAAAACGACTTCAAAAAAGGACTATCACAGGCAAGTGAAAAGCTATTGTTGGATCCTAGCCACAGAATATTAAAAGAATTTGTTAGATGCACAAAAAAGCGATAATGGGAAATTATTGAAGTATTGTAGTATTGTAAGTGAAATGAAGGGACATCAAAGAAGAGCTAGTTGAACCACCCTCAAGTATTAATGTGGTGTTATAGTTTGGGCGGAGGGGGCCCTAAACCCTAGACATTAATAAATGACAGGATTTTGACTATTTGGAGTACTGAAGGTAAGACTGCAGGCCAGTAGAAAAATACAGGGTAAATTTCCTTTCTAAGCCAATGCCTCACCTGGGATAGAGGTGTTAATATGAGGGATTCTTGGGCCTGGGAAGACAAAGGTTGCCAAGGTAACACGGGGTGTGAGAGGGGTGATGGGGAAAGTGTGTCTTCAGCAAGGTATGCTGGGAAGAAGGGAGAACATAGAGAGATCCACCTTGGGCAGGCTGGCTGAAGGCAAGCTGGGCGTGATGCCTTGGACTCCAGTGCTGGAATCCTGTGGGGAACAAGTCCCTCTTGAGACCATGCTGTAAAATACCAACTCCATCTAAACTCAGGAGTAACAATGTGAATAAAGCATATTTCTTACAGCTACGACAGCCTCCACCACGTCTTCAATTCTCCCAAGAAGCAGAGATCCTAGCTGAGGGTCAAGACCCCTGGAATCCCATGCATGGCTTGGCAGGGACAATATAACAATATAATGTGGCAGTAATTGGTAGGATATGACTATATATAAATTAGTAATCCTATGCAAAATAACCTAGCATAAAGCAAGACAGTGTAAATTAAGCCGACAGAGTTGTACCAGATTCACACACCATTCAGTAGTGAGGCTGCTGGTGCTCTGCCTAAGCCTAGCAGAAGGAAAGCAAGCCCTTAAAATAGTGTTCTGTGCTGGGTTGACAGAACTGAAGAGTCCACAACTGTTAGCTTCAGTATTGCTATAGCCGTGAATGCTCCCAGAGCATCAATTGATCCAAGTGGAGTGTTTCAATATGTGTGTTATGTGGAACAGGTTGCTGTTACGTGGTATGAGCCTTATAAAAAACAACCTGAGGAATTCATCACTCTATGGTGATGACAATAGAGGATGTGCTACCCATTTGCTGCAACTGTCTCCTCTTGAAAGAGATTATTAAAAGAAATAAGCTCATCCATATTCACAAAGGAGTATGAATGAAAATGCTTCAAGGTTTGAGTTAAAGAGACTTCGCCATTTAGTGAGATTGAAGATCAGTCAGCATTTACTTTAAATGCTTTAAAACCCTCTATCTCACAAAATTTGTATAACAATGAGATGCCAACCAAGAGAAGTGAATAGAGCAATCCTGAATTACAGCTAAGGTTTATCATTTACTATCCAATCCTTTGAAATGGACATAACAACCAATACCTTAGGTTCTTTAGTATAGGATGAAAAGAATTAGTGAGGTTAATTTTCCTAACCTATTGAGGGTAAATATGAAGACTGTATTCTATGCAGACAGGATTAGAGGCAAAAAGACTAATCATGACTAATACAAAGGGTGACTTCAAATATTGAAACATCTGTCAGATAAAGGGATTGTCAATGCCGAAGACTGATGAGTTCAATAGAAATGGCAGTATCTCTTTGAACAGTGCTTCTGATAATATGTTGACAGTTCATTAACATCACTGTCATTTGTCAAGTACTAGGAGACTTGTACAATGTGGGTGGCGCTGTGGGTTAAACCACAGAGCCTAGGGCTTGCCGACCAGAAGGTCGGCGGTTTGAATCCCTGCAACGGGGTGAACTCCCGTTGCTCGGTCCCTGCTCCTGCCAACCTAGCAGTTCGAAAGCACATCAAAGTGCAAGTAGATAGATACCACTCTGGCAGGAAGGTAAACAGCTTTTCCATGCACTGCTCTGGTTCACCAGAAGCGGCTTAGTCATGCTGGCTACATGACCCGGAAGCTGTACACTGGCTCCCTCAGCCAATAAATTGAGATGAGTGCCGTAACCCCAGAGTCGTCCGCGACTGGACCTAATGGTCAGGGGTCCCCTTGACCTTTACCTTTAGGAGACAGCAGTTTGCATGGCTTACATTGAGTTAGTATATGACTACAGGATATTTCTCACTTTGGCTTGTTTGCTGGCATAGAACAAGAATGGGTTCTTGTCCAAAAGTCTTCTTTTATTAGAAATATAAAATTTGAAGTCAAACTTTTTAAAAAGTCTGCCACTATTTATAAAGTAAAATTAAACATTTTATAATCAGTGTTTGACAAGACTCTGTATTTCATTGTTTACCCTAGTATATTCGTTCATCGACTATGGCACAGTACACCAGGGTAAATAGTAACATAAGGTCATTATATAGCAAATTATCAGTACATTCTCTGACACACATGATGCCAAGTAATATATTAATCCCAATAAACAACCAAGTAGACGGCTATCAATTAGAAATGGAAATATTGTCTTATTGATCAGTCTCTGTTCAGCTTTTACAATCATAAATTGCACTGTGGTCAAGGGTACTTAGTCCACAAACTATATTTTGAAGATGACAGAAAATAAATGAAAAGTTGCTTCATTTACCATGGGGTTTTTTGTATGGTATACCTAATATAGTTCATTATTCTAATTCTTACAATAGAAATTGTAGAAAGCATTGAATTTGTTAAAAAAAAAAAAAAAAGAGCATATGTCACTCTTGGAACTGAAAAGATTCAGTAATATATGAAAGCATCCTTAGAGAGCTTGTCCAAGATGTTGGGTCTAACAAAACTAAATACCACAAAATTAGACCCACATAAATACACACACATTATTTTACCTTGCTGCGTTGGGATCCTGTGACCTTAGGGAAAGGCGAGGATAAGAAGTGAAATAGCAATAAGAAAAAAGTGTCCAAAGTACTCCAATGATAACTGATCAACCAAATATATATTTCATAAAAGAACTATCCCTTGCTTCCACGTCTCTGCAGGCAACTTAAAACAGAAAAACTAAAACAAGGAAGAAAAGTCTGAATCTACTTTATGCAGTTATTCAGTTAGTCCTTTTCCTCTACACAACAACTTTTCTTTTCAAAATTAGAATGAGATATTAAAATTTTCCTAACAATAGCATTAATGACTTCCAAATGTGCACAGTGACAGATACAAAAGCTGATTAATCTATTTTTTTCCCTTTTCTTGGTCACTGGCAGTTTCTTTCATTCAACCATAATTCTGCTGGATGCATCTTGCTAGAATACTCTAGAAAGATATTATGCAAAAAGTACTTTAAAATATGTGAAATTTTTACTAAGATTTATCACAGACATATAAAAGACTGAAATAAACTAGTTAACAAAAACAAACAAATGTAGTTCATGGACAACAATGATTAGTAATAGTGAACAAGGATGATGGGAGAAGATAGGGAGAGGGAGACGACAAAAAACAACAGTTCTACATCAAAACAATATTTAATGTGTTTTTCACAGCCTCTGTGAACTATTTCTGTTTTACTGCTGGAGAAAGAGGAACACAAAAAGCTTTTCTCCTACATTTACCTAAAAAATCTAACAGTGCATGAATCATCACATGTAATCACTTTCTGATTGTGGTCAGCATTTATTTATTTTTAGGTATATGTCCACCATATCCATTGGGCAACATTCCAAGTGCTGCTTGCATGTTGTCTTCTATGAAGGAGAATGACCCATGAACAAACAGATTCCTTACTGAGTGCCTAAGAACATTCCTTTGAATATATATATAGTACGTTTCCGAGCACAATTCAAAGTGCTGGTGTAGACCTTTAAAGCGCTAAACGGCCTCGGCCCAGTATACCTGAAGGAGCGTCTCCACACCCATCGTTCTGCCTGGACACTGAGGTCCAGCGCCGAGGGCCTTCTGGCGGTTCCCTCATTGCGAGAAGCAAAGCTACAGGGAACCAGGCAGAGGGCCTTCTCGGTAGTGGCGCCCGCCCTGTGGAACGCCCTCCCATCAGATGTCAAAGCGATAATCTGTGATATTTTAGTGTATTTTTGGTTTCTATGGAAGCCGCCCAGAGTGGCTAGGGAAACCCAGCCAGATGGGCAGGGTACAAATGATAAATAATAATAATAATTATTATTATTATTATTATTATTATTATTATTATTATTATTATTATTATTATTATAATATATGGGAAGCCCCTGAATATGAGCATTTCGGAGGTGGGAACTGTACAATCTGATCTCTTTATTTTCAATTAAATAAATAACACTTTTTACTATATTTAATTTCAATTAATGGCCATTATCACATGTGCTGTAAACTATATACATCACTAAATACTTTTACATATCAAAACAAAAATGCTTTATGAATGCAGGTAGGAAATATTTTTTCTTAAAAAACCTACATACTAACACTTGTAACATATCTACCTCCAGGATTTGGATGTAAATAATATCCTCTGTATCTCTAACATGTGAGATAACAATATCCCTTAGATTTTAAATAACTCAGTTAATTGTAGTTTTTGACTTATCACGCTGACTCATCTCCCAAGTTTGCATGAGAAAACTACCCAAGTTCTTTTTTAAAAAAATGCAGTGTTTCAATGATAAAGCATTTCAAGAAGATTGTTGCCCCCTGAAATAATTTATCCCTACCCTTCTGTGTGCAAGATAGGATATAACACCAGTTGAGTCTTGAGAAACACATTGATTTTGATTGTTGGCTGACAATCTATGAAATTATACACTGGTAATGAATAGAGACATAGAATCATGTAGAGGCAAAGACAAATTAAACAGGAACAAAAAAATTGCTAAGTGGCAAGGAAATCCTAGAGGATTGTGGTGAGTAAAATCCCACAGGGTTTGGTTGTGTCCTGCCAGTTGCTCCTATTCAGCATGTAAATAGGATTCTCTGGAAAATATATTGCAGAAATGTAGAATCCAGCGTCATTAGTATGATAGTGAGTGACACCTCTTCAGCCTAGGGCTCTGAATCTCTATTAATTATCTTGCCATAATGGGGTACTGATGTAGGAGAGGTGACTGCTGCTGAAACTAGACCAAAATAATGGTGAGCTCAGAGACTTTAGAAGAACAGGCAATTCCTTGAAGTTCTCCTAGATCAGCCACTTTCTTAGAAACATTGCAGTGAAATTATGAGGATGTTACTTCTTATGAGAAGACCAAGGAACAATTCCTGTGAAACTTTGTACTTGGGCATGAACACCAAAGTACAAAATATGTGAGTGGCATATCCCTTTGTACATTACCTCCATTCCTGCTTAAAACACACATGTATAGCAGTAGGGTCCCTGTGCATATTTGTTTAAAGAGAGAAGAATGGGACTAATATGAGATGCACCGTTCACATTTCAATCATCCTTCATGTGTTTTGACATTGGGTACAAAATGTCTTGCAGGGACCACCTCTCCTGGCTACCTTTTCCAGCATCTTTCTATCCACAGGAGTAGAGGAAACATTCACCCTCCACAAAAGATGGAAGGGAAATTCACTTTATTTTGGGGGGGGGCAGAAGAAAGTTGAAGCAACAGGAGGGTTTTGTAAGGAAAGCCAAATCCTGTCCTTCCAACTGAAAACTTCATAGAACTTGAAGGGGCCTAACTTTAGTAATAAAATCTACAAGCAACTACCTTTGCTGGTACTTGGAGCTTTTGGATTATGCAGATTACAGCAACACACCTCATAATGGGCACTTACAGGAAGGAAGATACTGGAAACAGACTGCAACTGTGCAGCTACATCTTCACTGATCTTCTCTTGCCTTTTGAGCACTATTCTATGTGCTGATCTTGGCCTAGAAAACATTTTACATACTGCATCTAACGGACGTGATGGTACATCTTCTACCTAATATCAAGCTACAATCTCTAGGATCATGTTTTAAGATTGCTTGTATGCATTTGGAGAGCAAGGGCACTGTGTTTTGTCTATTTACAACTTTTGCAAAGAATACTTTCCAAATGGCTACATTTTAAATGTGGAACAACATTCCCAACAAAGCCCTCGCTAGTGTATTTTGAAAGCAGTGTAAAATCTGATCATTAGATTTTGCTTTTAGTGGTGTGGTATTCAAACAGATAAAATGGAAGGATAGTTATGCTATGTCTAAAGGTCATTAAATATAGAAAACCATGAACCAAAAAATGCTAGTTAGATGTTATGAAATAATGTACAATATAAAACATAAGATGTAAAGAGTAATAACAATCTTACTTCAAAACTCTTGACTTCCTCTTCATTATCATCATCTTCTTCATGGCAGCTCTGAAACCACGTGAAAAGAACACCATACTTACAAACGAACTTTTAAAGTCAAATTCTCTTGTTTTACTGAGAAAAATCTCCCACTTTAAAAATGTGCTAAGTACATACTGTGCAAAGCCCAAAGTCACACAAGTGGACTTCCCTGCACTAAATGGTTTGCCCTTCCTATTTTCTTCCCTGAAGTCTTCTATGTTTCATGTAATATGCTCTGGAGAGTCCCCAACCCCTTGGAGCAGCAGGAAGAAAAAGAAAGGGAATCCCCATTGTGCAGTACTCAACAACTGGGTCTTTTACAGTGCTTGTGTGTGTTTATAGTGATAAGCAAACTACCTTGGGCTCAGTTTTTAACTGAACTCAGCCAACAGATATATTTTACTCAAAGAAATTATACCAGCTGCATAACGAAGTCTGATCCCTACCCCAAGACCCTCCAAATACCATTTCCTTTTAGCCCTTTACCTGCCTGCGGCTTTCAGATGCCCTGGGAAAATTACATTTCTCAAAGCTCCTAGCATATTGCAAACATTGGAGTGAGAGACACTTATCCCTCCCAACCTGCTACTGTGACCAGTAAATGGTGGGTGGGATGAGTCAGATTAAAACCTGAGTTAGAAAAGGATATGGGGAATCATATGGGGAATGCTTTTTAAGGTAAGCATTGCGAGTCAACTAGGTTTGTATTTAGAGTCAAACATTTACAAAACTTGACACCGCTACTAGAGATTGGGTGAAAAAAAATGAAGAAAATACCTTTGCCATTATATCAGCATATGCCATATAAAGATAATCCTCTTCCAGTTTACTGTAGTGTAATAAAATAAAGAATAAGTGGTTACTGTTTATCATAAAAGAGACAATTGTTACATACCCATGAAGGGTGCTCAACGTGACATCAGGTAGCAGTTACTCCTAGTGGTGCAGGCCGAACAGATCATTGTCCAACTTTGACAAGGCTTCTGATGTTTTGCTGTGTCTATAGCCAGTTCTATGGTGGCAAGCCACCTTGGCCGTGAGTCCTGGAAGACCTGCTTCCTGCCTTGCAAGCCTGTTTTCGTCTGGCCTGGCAAGACAGGGCCCTGACTGACTCTAGCTGCAGAAGCTGAGACTGCTTAACAGACTCTTAACAGATTCACTGTTGTTTAGTGAATTTTGGTGGGGTGAGAGGTGTTTGTTGCTGTTACTGAAAAGTGGCAAACAAATAAAAAATTCCCTCACATTATTTTGCCTGTTCTCCTAGAATATGGTTTTCAGCAAATGAAATATAAACAAACAAGGTCCTAAGGACAATCGTAATACCAAAATATTCAGTTAGTAATTGTTTTGTGCTTGTACTTCAGTAACAGAAGAGACGACATCAACATCTTTCAAAATTCAACTTTGCTCAACTTTAGCTAAAACATTTTAGTTGAAATAGCTATAGCCTTTTCTCTCTTAGTGATGAGTATTTTTTTTAAGAGAGAGAGATAGATGAATTCAAAATTAATTGGTATTTATACTTCACAATCCCATTCAAAATCCTAGGAGGGAAATAACTGAAGAACAATTAAAACACTGTGTTATATCCAACCAAGACATACTCAGAGCACACCCGCTGAAATCAATGGATCATGGCTAGTTCAGTGATTTCATTGGGTCTACTCAAATATTGATTTAGTACAATACAATTCTATGAACTAGCCCTAATTTATTTACATTTAGCCCATTACTATTTCCAAGTGAACTAAACATGCAGATCTGGAGAGAAAGCAATTAATGAAAAATCATAAATATCCTCCCTCTCCCATCACTCTCACCATTTTTCAGTTAATGCTGTTCGACTGAACAGTAAAATAAGCTGGTGCAAAGGATCAACTCTCTTAATACATTCATCTTCTTCTGGTGGTTCTTCTCCAGGTTTCTATTAAAAAATATGAAAACATCAAGATTTTAAATCATTGATAACTTGTAAATGTGTTTATGTAGAAGTCTTATTCATATGGCATCAAATTTACTTCCACATAATTGGACTTAAATGAGGGATGCTTGAGGAATTTGTTCTTTTCAATATGAGCTGAACTAATCCACATGCCTCAGACTAATGTGTGGATCAGAACTCAGTTGTCCAAAGACTTTCCCCTTTCCCAAATATTATGTCAAAGCTCTTGACTAAAAAAAACACATCGAACTATGCAGTGTCTTTTTTTCTTTAAAAAATGTTTAGGGATACTCTCATTTTCCTACTCATATTGAAATACTGCCCCTCAATGAGGCCAAACTTAGATCCACAAAATTTTTAGGGGTAAGCGTTGCGTACCCCTGCATCCCCCCAGAAAAAAGCACTGAAACTATGTTTTAAAATAGCATGTTACACCGTCTGCTAGCTACAAGAACCTGTGAGTCCCTCTGCACAAGAGTCACCAATAGGATTTTTAAATGGCTTTGCTATGGTCTCTTGAGAGTCTAAACTTAATCACATTGGCTAAAGAATTTCTAATGCCAACTGATGCCCATAAAAGAAATAACCACAGTCTCATGTCTGGTTGAAATAATTTTTATCTGAAAATCACATTGCTGCTTGCTCATCACAGCTCCAAGCATGGAACTGGGGATCTGAGTATATTATCTTCCCCCACATTTCCTTCACTGCCTCCAGTTTCCTGCTCTCTGGATCTTACTTGCTGAAGCAGGTATTTTAGTCCAGCTGTTCAAAGTTCCTTTGCAGGGCTCCCTCTTGCCTGCTTTCCTGACTGTTTCCACTTGATCCAGGAGTTTCAATGTGCCCTAGATTTAGGGACTGGGAAAGGTATATTTTGCTCCCTATCCTAAGAATATGGTTGATCAGGCCAATGGCCCAACAAATCTAGCACCCTGTTTCACAGTGGCCAAGCAGATGTCTGCAGGAAACCAGCAAGTAAGACCAGAGCACAAGAACACTCTCCCCTCCTTTTGCTTCCAGCAATTGGCGGCATATTCCCTGACGCTGCCACCTCTTGGAACTGCCATGCTGTGCCCAGCAATTGCCCTCAACATCAACAAAAGGTTTTAAATACCATGAACTGCAAACATACTGCTAAATCTTCTATCAGTGTGTCTTCAAAGTAGTGGTCTTCTGTTTCCACCCACGACTTGTCATATCCTTGAAGAAAGAGATTGACAGCTCTATGCCTGAAAAAGAAGAGGGAAAGTGGTGTGTGTGTGTATGTTTATATGGCCATTCCTTATTAGTCTAAAATTTTGAACATACCGAATAAGCAAAATAAATAGCTACAACTGGTGAACATTTTTTAAAAAAGAGGTCTTTGTTGTTCATTCCATAAAGCTTATTATGAATTAACTGGATATTATATGAGGATTCACTGACTATTAACATTCTATAAGCATGATCTGAAACGACATGTCACCTTTTCTCCCTTCTATAAAGTATTGACTATAAGAAGATTAGATAGAAGATAGATAGATAGATAGATAGATAGATAGATAGATAGATAGATGATAGATAGATAGATAGATGATAGATAGATAGATAGATAGATAGATAGATAGATAGATAGATAGATGTGTGTGTGTTTCATGTTTTGTGGAATGTGATTCAATTTTGAAACTGAATTCTGATGTTATAGTTTTCATTATCATTGCATTACATTGCACACTGCTTAGAGAGCATTGTGATTAAACATTATATACATTGTCTAAATCAGTAAATAAAGTAAGAAGCCTGTACTCTACGTGAGGCTGCCCTTGAAACTGACCCAGAAACTCCAGCAGGTGCAGAATGCCACGGCGAGACTCTTTACATGGTCCTCACCACAGGATCACATTCACCCAGTGCTATACCAGCTGCACTGGCTTCTGGTGGAGTACAGGATCAGGTTTAAGGTGCTGGTTTTTAACCTTTAAAGCCCTATACGACCTAGGACCCTCGTACCTACGGGACTGCCTCCTCTGGTATGTCCCACGGAGGACCTTACAGTCTGCAAACAGCAACACTCTGAAGATCCCGGGTCCCAGGGAAATTAGACTGGCCTCGACCAGAGCCAGGGCCTGTTCTGCCAGGCCTTTGGCCAGAGTGCAGTCTGACCTATTTTCCTTTGTATAAGAACAAGCATGAAGGAGGCCTCCCAGCCTGTTCACAGGTCCTTATATCAGTGTTTCCCAACCTTTTTTGGGCAAAGGCACACTTGTTTCATGAAAAAAATCTCGAGGCACACCACCATTACAGCCCCATGACTTCAGCGCGCAGCGTCACGCCGGGAGGGACGCACGAAAGTGTAAGTTTCAATTTTTCCCCTCCCCCTTGCCTTCCTTCTGTGCCAACCGCCAAAAAGCCAAGAAAAAAGCCAAGACTTTAGGGCAGCAGGTCGACACGGAAGAAGCTCCTACCTAAGGACAGGTGCGACGGCCGTGTCCTCTTCTGCCACACTTGGCAGCCCTGCCTCACGGTCGTGACTCCCACCCTGATTTCTCCCCGCAGGTCGAGCGGCACAGGCAGCCCAATGTGTCCAGCCCAGACACAAGCCCCGCTTCCCCACTCTAGATCCTGAATGCGACCAAGTGCTCTGGACTCCCGAGCAGGGTGGGAAAGAGGACTCGCATCTGGTAGCCTCCGGGCTCCTCGCCTGCTCGAGGGATGGCATTGCAGGCAAGCTGCCGGCCGTCGCCATCGCCGCCCCCTCATGCGAGTGGACCTGCCCGGAGTGGTGGGCCGGGGGAGGCTCGCTCTCTGTGGGGATGTGGCCCGCACGTGCGGCCCCGCTTCCTCCTGCCCAGGGCTGAGCTCCTTACCCGCGGTCTCGGTCTCGCGCACGCGGATCCCACTTATTCCGAAGCTCGCGCCACTAGCCGGGGCTCTCACACTGTGCCAGGGCGAGGCGGCGCGGCCCACTGACGTCATCGCGGCTCGCCGCCGCCCTCGACTTCCCTGTTCCCTCCCCTCCCTCGGGTCGCCGTGGTTACCGAGGACTGCAAGCTGCTCGGGCGAGCGTGGGGCATTAAGTGGGAGAAGGAAAATTAAAATTAAAACTCGCCCGAAGGCCGCCTCTCCGGATATCTTTCGAATTTTTTAATTTTTCCCGCGGCACACCAGGCAACGTCTCGCGGCACACTAGTGTGCCGTGGAACACCGGTTGGGAAACACTGCCTTATATGATCAGTGAAAACAGTTGGTCCTAGCAAGTATGAACCGCTCTCAATCTTAACCTGATAACTGCCATTTGTCCAGATTTTAATTTGTCTGAATTAATTTTAAGATGTATTTTAATTAATTGGTGCCTGTTTTTATGTATACTGTTATTTATATGATGTTAGCTGCTCTGAGCCCGGCTCTGGCCGGGGAGGGCAGGGTTCAACTAAAAATTATTATTATTATTATTATTATTATTATTATTATTATGTTTCTTCTAGCAAAGTACAAGCAGAGAAACCAATAAGGCTTGCAGAGCCTGCCTGGGAGCCGCTATGATTGCTCTGATCACCCACAATAATTTTTAAAGGAAGTGTATAGCCAACCTGCTAGGCATTTTTAAAGTTAACCATCTTAGTTCCTTGTTCAATTGTATTCCCTCATTCACTCCTCCCCTCCTAGTTAGCAATATACCTAGGTGAACAGCAATATAATATACACAAATCTTCATGATCACACGCACCGTGGAAGATTATATAGTGGTGCCATTCTGAAGCAAGCTACCACCGCTCTTTTTCTCTGTTTGGATAGAAGTTTATGCCATACTGCTTTTTTTGATCTCTGAGGATGCTCAACCTGTAGCGCACAAGGAAACAGAAAACAGAAATCAGACACCTCTTCTAGACTGTTGCTTCATTGTTGTTTTTTAATTAAAACCTCGTAACAGTTGCAGGCCAAAAATAGTATGCTGAAGTATGGTGTTAGCTTCTTATTGGTTCATCTAAAATGCCCTAAGCCTAGAACACAGTGCCCCCCCCCAAAAAAAATGATCCCCAGTTAGGACATCTTGCTCTACTGGTTTTTAAAATGTAAGAAATATTATATGCAATACTATGCATATAATTTTCATAGTATGTGCAATAACCAAGTGTTATATAAATGGCAAAATTAAAACCTTTTTAAAAGGTTCTGGTCATCCCCATTCAAACCTTTGCCAGAATATTACGGCCACAATCTAGAAAATTATGCCTCCAGCAAGTCTTTGAAAAAATGTTTCCTGAACAACTGCTCCCCTGTTGCCCCACAGAAAACTGCTTTTAAAAATTAGATTTCAGAAGTCATTTGTGATACAGCATGCAAGTCTGCTGTCCAAAGGAAAACAAAGCAGATGTTCCACAGGAAACATGGAAGATTTTGGATATGCTTAAAGTTATCTGGAATATAGCTTACTACTTCTAGTAGTGGTGGTAGATGAAGGGACTAGCAGGGGGAAAGCTTTTCTTTTTAACTTCCCCACTTCTGATTTGAAAAATAAATAATAGTTCAGAAAACATTTAAACTACCCGTGGCATACTTGTTTATTTTGTAAGAAAGATCAAGACCATTAAAAAAAAATTTAATGTTAATTGGAGTTAAACAGAATTAGCTAAAACATAAAATATAAAGAAGGTTACAAATGTTGCATACATTGGTCACCACAGATTTACTTGGGAAACAATATTGGTCTTTATAGTTAATCAAAAGTTAGTACTTCAAATCACATGCTGGTGAGGTCACTTTTAAATTAAAGAACAGATCTCTGATAAAAGAGACAAATTTACCTAATTACCATGGGGGGGGGGACACATAAGGATCATACTGTGAATAGGGAAATTTAATTAGTCAGGCAAAGAAATCAAAGCACCCTTTGGAGGTAATTGTGTATTACAATTGTGTATTAAAAAACAACCCTCAGTGCAGAATAAACAAATTTGGAACAAGCAGGTTATGAGAACGGGCATTTTAAAATGTGATTTAAAATGTAAGTTAAAAGACAAAAATATATTCATGGGTAAATCAAACTATTAATAGGTAAAGCTAACATAATTAGCTATATGAAAAGACACTCCATACTTCCCCTTTTGAAAAATTTTCTGCCCCGACTAGGGAATTTCTGGAAGTAATAATAAAAAAGAAAGTAATAGATGTAGCAAAAAAAGAAAGACCAAAACAATGTACTTTATGTCACATATAGATAAAAGAAAGCTTTGGAGAAAAGTGGAAAACATTAAGACTTGATGGCTTTTGATTTAGGGCCAAACAACACACAAAGTCAAACATGTCACCTGGAACTGTGTGAATATTTTTTAAAGTGTACACAGCAGTCATTTTGGGACCCAATCAGGATCACAGTAACATTTCCTCCTGCGCTGTGTAGTCTCATGAACAACTCCAAAGCTGCTAACTGGCATGGGAGGGAAGCTCTATTGTGTCAGTGGCATGTTTCAGAATATAACTGCAAAAAAACCCAGATACTACACTTGATCTTAGCCAAAAGGCCGAGAAGCGATAAAATGCTAAAATGTCAAGCTAAAGGAAGATGCAGAATTACAGCTGAAACTGTTTGATGAATTAAGATGAAATTGAGAAAGAATAAGTTATAATTTAATTGGACTAAAGGGTTGCTGAAAAACCGTAAAACAAGGATGCAGTGAGGGTGAGGTATGGGGAAGTCTGAGGAAGAAGGTTTATGAAAATGAGGATATGAAATTATACTTGTTTGTATGTTTAAAAAAAAAATAACTGCAAAAAAACCAGTCTAACTGGGAGCATTAAATCAGGTTGACTTTATTATGGTGGTATGTGCCATTAAATTGTTAATCTCCTACTCGTGGACAGCATGGAAGTTTTAAATGAAAGCTAAAGAAAATCATTGAGTTATGCCAGCAAATACTGTGGATCTCTGTATTGAAAATACTTATGTATGCACTTCCTAGTTGTTTTTCTGTAAAATACACATTCTGAACAAAATAGATTCATGTGTCCATAATATTTTCTCCATACTGTACTATTGTGGTAGGAATCCCAGATTCCCAAACTGTCACAATGCTACAAATAGTATACACGTTAAGAAAATTAAAAAATATATATCTAACCTGTTCCAGATGAAAAAGCACACTAGCTATATCCAGGACCCTTTCCACCGTCTTCTCTGGATCTGAAGTAACATCAGTCCTGTTTGGTAGATCTTTGTAAAGAGCAACCTGCCACCTAATGGCGGGATCTTCAAGCTGCAGGAAGAAGGGATTTTATGAAGAATGTAAGCATTAAAAATAAGTACCAACTTGCGAGGACCATTGTAAACCATTCTTCTAACCAGAACTAGCCTATGTGGGTTGCCAAGACTCCCTTGTCAAGTCTTATCCATCCATCCATCCCTACCTCCAGATGTTGTTGAATGACAATTCCCATCATTCCTAACCACTGTTCATGTTGGTCGGGGCTAATGAGACTTTGAATTCAACAACATCTGGAGAACCACAGGTTCCCCACCCTTCTCAAAGGGGATAACACTGCCTCCTCACTGGAAGACAACCAAAAAGCTGTTTTAACTTTCTAGTCCTTTACCTTGAAAGTTCCAGCTGCTACCATGATAACATGATAGATAATGAGTTTCAGTGGTCCCTTGGTTAAGGGCAGATCATAAATAGCATTATAAAACTTCTTAAATTAGGTCAGTACTATTTCAAAGCAGGACTGTCTACCTTATTGAATAGAGCAGGGCTTAGTTCTGAATAAACATTCATAGGACCACACACAACGATGCAAGAAGTGGCAAGTGAACAGCAAATAACAGATAAGAGCCAGATGCCAGCATAAATGAGGCCACAACTTAATTGTCACAGAAAGAACAGGTTTGGTGTAGGCATGGATTGAATGATCAAGTAGCCCGTAGGTTACTCTCTTGTACATAAGCTTGCAAACATAAAATACACTATTTCCCCCAACCATGCCTCTAATCTACTCCCCATTGTTGTCATGCAGATACCAAGCAGCCAACATCTCCATTATCTCAAAGACAGAACTTTTCAGTAGCTTAACAGTTCCAACTGCTGCAGGATAATTAGCCTTCCAGATATACAATATGATTTATTGTTCTTTTATTGTATATTCCTTTCATATTTATATATTGTTCACTGCTCTGAGGAGCTTTGGAGCAACAAGTAGTGGCTGGGTGTCTGTGCATGTATATTAGGATTATTCATTAATTTATATACAGCTTAATACCAAGATGGCTTTTAAGACATACCTAAAAATCATATTGAAATATGTCTATTGTATATTACAGTGATTCAGAAAGGGTTCTGCACGGCAGTAGCATGGTGTGGAGGCATTAAAATAAAAAAGCTCTCCATCCATCATGTAGATTGCGGAGTTCCTGTGCAAGGGCCAGTTGCTCCCCAAAATATGCAGTAGTGTCATAGAAACTTTCCAGTTGAGGGTGCAATACACATGATAAGCAACTCTTACATATTACAGCTACTTCAAAGAGCTGCTGCCACAAAAAAAGTGCTTCCAGCAGATGAGTGAAACATTGCAAAGGTTAATTGCCACTAAGCCAGTAGCGTACTACTCCAAACAAACCACAATGTGAAGCCAAAGTCTGTTTGAGTGCAACCATCACAATCCCTGGTTCACAAGTAAGACCAAGTCAAGGACAGTGATTTGTTGCTCCTTCTAACATTAGGGAAGGAGCAAAGCAGAAGTAATCTGTGAGTACACTCTATAAGTAGAAAACTAAACTGGATATTCCTAAACTATGTGCTTTAACCTAAAAGGCCGTTAAAACAGCTACACAAAAGTGTGTTAGTTACTATGAAACAGGGCAAAGCATGAGATATATGACTCTTTAAAAAAAAAAAACACCTCAGCTACATAGATGGTATCCTGAACGCCATGCAGAAGATGCAAGGGTGACCAAGATGCAATACTTTAAAATTACCTTGCCCTGTAAGTGAAGGTTATTACGTATAATATCTCGAACTTCATCTTCTGTGTCTTTCTGCCAAGAAAATATACATATTATCAATAGGTTCATTTTGTTACAAGCATGCAGTTCTGAAAATGCTATGTAACAGATCTGTAAGTTAATCATATTTGCCATCAGTCAAAACAGAACTGGTTATATTCTGAATGGTGGTGGTAAGACAGTATATGGCATATTAGATTGTAGTTTATTCTGTTACTAATATCTGCCTTAGGTGTGGGTAGCAATTGCCCTGTTAACTGTGGAAACAACTGTAGTTTTGCATGTGTTTCCTTTGAGTATGGTGTGCAGAAGACCTCCAGTGCTTTTGCAAAACATTTAAAAAGAATACTTGGAGGGGGGGGGGAATCCAGTTCTCACTCATCCAAGTCATTTATAAAGATGTCAAACAACAAAGGCCCCAGAACAAAACCTTGCAGCACCCCACTTGTCACTTTTTCCCCAGGATGATGAGGAACCATTAAAGGGGGCCTAGTTGAAAACTGTGGTATTTGTTTCATATCCCTGCTTCATTAAAACTTTGCAGTGCAGCCCTACATATATTTAAAAAAGTGGTCCCCGCTCTATGCATCTTGTCTGCAGTATCCAAATCCTGTTTAGTGATGGTAAAACCACATCATTTTTATGCAGTCAATTTATGAAGTGGGTGAGTGAGTGATGCAGCTGTGATGGGGCATGGCTGGCTCCTTCCCATAAGTAAGCCCCATTCAGTGCAAAGGAATCTCCTGCGCCCCTTTGCTGCAACCTTGCCTCTTGCATGCAGGTGCCCCATGCTACTGGGAAATGTGGCAGCTACCAACACACCTGAAAGCAAGAAGCAAGCAAAGTTGAAAAGTAGGGAGAGAGGATGGACTTGGGGCTTCCTCGGTCATGAACTCCTACTCACTGAGAAGCTACACTGAGTGCAAAGGGACTTTCTTTCAGATAAATCGGCCCAGAAATGAGAGGAGGTTGCGCTTGGAAATGGACAGAAGCTTAAAGAAAATGAGGCAGGGGGGTGGTAAAGACGACACGATCTGGTTCTGGGCACTGCAGAGAAATTTGAGACAAAGTAAGAAACCACATATGCCAAACACACCTTGCAGGATAAAGCATTTCCCCTATAGAAATAATTATGAAGAATGGCAGGTATTGAAAAATATATAGGACAAGTAAGAGAGAACACATCACCTCTCTGCCAACCTAGATATAAAAGCAGATCTGTATAGTTAACCTACCATACTTAATCTGTTTTTTGCCAGTGCAATTAGTTCTTGGTCACCAGGGGCACAAATATTTAGCCCAACAGGCAGAAGTCTTTTTAAAGCTGCCACAATAAGGGAAGTCTGTGTTGAATAACGATCACCTTTCCGCTTCATTTTTTTCCTTTCCTGATCAGAAACAGCTGCCTGCAATATATAAGAAGAAATCATTTTCAAGTTGTAAAAAGAACAATTGGTCTTACCTGAAGTGTAGTTTTGAGAGTGGGGCGTCGTATCCAATGGAATGGAATGGATGTTCACCCTGTTGTGAGACACTAAACAGGAGCAAAGACTTGTGGGAAGTAGGCTGGACTCCCTCAGTTTTCTGGATTTGCCAAGCCAAGTACTGACAGAGTCCATAAAGAGAAAGAAAATACCTGCCTACTTCCCCCTTCTGGAAATTTCTATAATAAAATCTCTAAATAGCCAAGTATCTGAATGGCAAGGAAACACAACACAAGGAATATGACAAAACTAGCACTCAGGTTAGAGCATATTCCTCCCAACAGTGTATAACAGAGCACCATAGGGTTGGGTCCATTGGATACAATGCACCACTCTCAAAACTACACTTCAGGTAAGTCCAGCTGTTATTTTTAGTTTGGGGTGGCGTCATATCCAATGTAATGGGACATACCACATCTGAGTCACCAATTCAGGCAGGTCCCATCTCTGCAATACACTGACTATAATACATGTTGGAGCACCGTAGGACCCAAGGCTGCCTGAGCTGAGGACAGCTGGTTCAATTTGTAATATCTGGTAAAGGTGGAAGATGCCAACCAGGTAGAAGAAGAAGAAGAGTTTGGATTTGATATCCCGCCTTTCACTCCTCTTCAGGAGTCTCAAAGCGGCTAACAATCTCCTTTCTCTTCCTCCCCCACAACAAACACTCTGTGAGGTGAGTGGGGCTGAGAGACTTCAAAGAAGTGTGACTGGCCCAAGGTCACCCAGCAGCTGCATGTGGAGGAGCGGAGATACGAACCCGGTTCCCCAGATTACGAGACTACCGCTCTTAACCACTGCACCACACTGGTAGCTGCCCTACAAATGTCCAACATGCGCCAAAACATGAGATGGGTGGGAATGATAAGCCAAGAAAATACAGGCCCTAATCCATCTCGCTAAGGTTGCTTTGGAAACTTTAACCCCTAAGGTAGATGAGTGAAAGGATACAAATATAGAGTCATTATTTTGGAAGGATTTTGTATAATATAAGTAGACTTTGAGAGCTCTGTGCATGTCCAGGGAGTGCCAGGCTTGCTCCTTAGGATGTTTTGGATGTGGACAATAAGTTGGGAGAATCAGTTCTTGTTGGACGTGGCACTTTCAAAAGGAAGGAATGGTCTGAACGTAGCACCATCTTATCCTTGTAGAAAATACAAAGATGTTTAGGTGTAGAAAGGGCTGAAAACTCTGACACTCGGCATGCCAAAGTGATTAACACCAAAAAGAGAACTTTGAAACAAAGGATAAGGGAAATCTAAAGAAAAGGGGGGCTTCGTTCTTGTTGTTGTTGTTTAGTCGTTTAGTCGTGTCCGACTCTTCGTGACCCCATGGACCAGAGCATGCCAGGCACTTCTGTCTTCCACTGTCTCCCGCAGTTTGGTCAGACTCATGTTTGTAGCTTCGAGAACACTGCCCAACCATCTTGTCCTCTGTCGTCCCCTTCTCCTTGTGCCCTCCATCTTTCCCAACATTAGGGTCTTTTCCAGGGAGTCTTCTCTTCTCATGAGGTGGCCAAAGGGGGGCTTCAAAAACTAGTAAAAAACTTAGCTGAGTCAGGAGAGCCGGGAGGAACATACTGTCTGCATCTAGACAGGAGGAAAAACTTCCCACAAGTCTTTGTTCCTGTCTAGTGTCTTGCGACAGAGTGAATACCCATTCCGTTCCATTGGATATAACGCTCCATGAAATAAAATACAAAAACAGTCACCTATTCAATATAGTTGACCCTCAAAAAGGGGGCACGGGAGGAAAGATTATAACACAACAAAAACCAAGACTCTAAATGGAATCTGGACTAATTTTTATCATTCAAGCATTTGTTTTAAAAAGATGATGGAAACAAAGGAAGCAACAAGATTATCACAATAAATCCTACACTACTTCATCATAAACATGAGTAGTCTGGCAAGTTTTCAATATTTGCCACACTTCCAAGGAAAAGGCAGATGAGCATTATGAGCAAATGTGTAATTTGGAGAAAGTTGGACTTGATTATTAATCACTTAGAGGTTTGATTACTATTAAGCAGTCTATACATTTTGTAAAATAAACAAATGGAAAAACACTTTCCAAACTAGAGGAGTTTGCTCCCAACCTATACCAATCCAAAATTCTTATTCATCTCTAAACAAAGTATTCTTAGAAAATATGGTAATGGTATAAAGAATGCATATGAAATGTAAAAGATTATTAATTCCAAAATTGTTTTTGCTGCAACAACTTAAAGCAAAAAGGGGATTGGTCAGTTTATGTTGAGAAAATTCCATACAACTTCTGTAGTTTTATATACCTTGGACATCTTGGACTTTGTATCAGTAATAAGGAAAGACATGTTGTTGATTTCATTCTGCACAACGAAATTTTGTTCTTCCCTTTTAAAATTCTGAAATTGTATAAAGAATATTTAGTTAAGTACACAAATTAGAAATCAGAAGACACCCTCAATCCTTCTTACTAGTATGTGGAAGAATCAACCCACAATCCCTGGTTTAGAGTAATGTCTGAATGAAGGACTGTTTTGCTCCAAACAAACATAAAGCCAAGGTTTGTTCTTACTTTACCAATCATAGTTTGAGGAAATCAAACCATAGCCTTGTTTTGGATATAATTCTGAACAAGGGGTTGTGGTTTGAGTCCTCCATGCACCAGGGAGGAGGAGTGAAACAGCCAGGTGGTTCATCATGAATGCATCTGTTAGCTATGGTTAACCACAATATCAAAACTGGGTCCTTCAAACCTTACTTCAGGACCTGTATAAAGTTTATCTTAGTCATCAAGACCTGTATAAAGTTTATCTTAGTCACTAGATTCAATTTATAATATGGTAATTAGGCATTTAAATATAGTATAACTAACTTTATCAGTGAACAACAGTCGTCATTAGAGATTGAACTAAATGTAGGTGCACAAATAAATATTTGCAGAATCCGCAAATAAATATGACAGTGGTGATACAATACAAGCCTAATACAAATGAACTTTTTGTAACATTTTAAAATGGGGAAAATGCTATATATTGTATACCCTGTTCACTCTTCCTAACAATCCTGATAGGGCATGGTTGCTTCCATCTTAAGTGCCTCCACTGAGACGTTTGGGCTTTAATTCAGGTCATATGCCTTTTTATTCACTGAATGACATCACTGCATTAATACAAACATCTGCTAGGAAATAAATGCACACTCACACATTCACTAAGGAATTGTATAAAACTGCCACCAGCTAAACAAGGTATGGACTTTTCAGAAATGACACCTTCCACAATCTCTTTAAAATTATTCCTTGTTTAATGTCTGCACAAAACCTTCCTCTCAACCTTTTGGTTCCTGTCGTATTGTCTCTCTTTCCATATCCCCTACAATGATGGGCATTCTATCTGTTTTGCTACAAACAAAAATAATGCATTTACATGGGATTTTGACCAGTAAATGAATACATCAGCAACCATACGAAACAGGTCCTCTGCCTCTGGATTAGGTTCTTTTAGCCACTTTGCTCTGAAATTAAACAAAGAAAAATGTTTTTCATTACTTTTATTATTCCAGATAAAGCAGTTTACAAATTTTTCATAGAGCATTTAGCAAAGTCTGCATTTATCTTAACTTTCTAGACTAGAGATTGTACTTCCCCACCTGTTCTCTCCACTATTCATTTCTGATAAAGAGTGAGGAGTCTGGTTGTGTAATCATTCTGGCAGAGAAGAGATTACAACTTGTGGATCACAGACTCGCAGAACCCCAAAATACTGCTTTGAGGTGTGTGTTTTTGCATCAAACTGTGCATAAATTTAATGAAATAAATAAATGAATAGATTTATAAGCCATGTACCTGTTGTAGTCCACAAATCTAATCAACAATGGGTAGAAGGCATAAAGGTCCCGTGCCAATATTGTGAACTCATCTAGGATGAGGAGTTCTGCCTCCGACATATCTCCTCGACCTTCTGCTCTTAAATGTTCTTCATCGGATATAACCATTGCAGCTTTTTTCTTCAGTTTCTCCATCAGTGGCAGAAAATGCGTTTTCAGGAGCTGAGGCTTCACTTTGCTTATGATAGGCTGAGAAAACACTATGTAAGGAATACATTAATTTTATAGCATACTAATATATGAAACTATACTAAAAGATGTTGCATTCCCATAGTAGGTATATTATACTCCAGTGACTTCTCTCTTCCTCCAAATATCTATTTCATTGTCAGGGTCCTGGTTCAGTTCAAAGGCATGCAAACCTGGAATCCCCTACTGAATTCTGTTCAATTCCACCTATATCCAGTCTTTTGCAAAATCTTGTCAATTCTTTGTTCCTATCACTAGAACTACTTACACTGTCTGATAATTTAGAATACCACAGCCTATTGTCCTTGCTGGTCTTTTGCATTTAACACTCTTCAATCAATTAGAAATCTGTCTGCTGAAATAATCTATGTTTACATTTCTCTATTTCTTATTTCTTTTTAATGTATCCTTGTTCGGCTTAAAATCCAGAATTATATTAAGTATTTGCATAGCAATGGAATCCAAGCAAAAATAAATTAAATAATTCATATTATTTTTCTTTCATTTTACCTGCTAGTTTCTTCATCCAGGCTCCCTCATCTATGCCCAAATTATTATGTATGATTTTCAGTATATTTCCTAGAAGGGTATTCATATGCTCTGAAGTCAAAGCTGTGCAGCACATTTCACTATTGTCAGGATTGCTTTCTGGTCCATGCTCCCACCAGTGTGACATGTAGCTACAGAGCATAGGCAGTACAACTTCCATTACATGAGGCATTTGTGTGTAGCGAATGCCAGATTCAGCTAATTCCACAATTTCTTCCATTAGCTTCTCCAGAGAAGGAATGTTTGGAGAAAGTTCTTCTACACTGTTTGGTAAGCTAAGACCTAAAAGAAATAATATCAGTAACAATTTAAAAAAAAAAACTTTACTTGACACCAATAATGAACAAACTCTTATATTTATCCTGATCAGATTTTTCCTTTCATACATCACTAGTATTTTAGTTAAGACAAAAATACACTTTTATCCACATTACGAAGAGATGTGATTTAATATCCATTATTATTAACATCACTTAATGGTTCTTTGTTCTAATAAGTGCTTTATAATTTTTGTTAAATCTGCAAATAATATTATTTACCTTAATGCACTCTAAAAGTAAATTATCAAAATGAATTGAAAGCATATATTTGAAACCTTTGTTCAAGGAACCCTCCAAGCCATGGGAACAAACCATATTTTTTAGTGTTCCTCCCTCTTCCTACTCCTTCACTCACATATGTGGTTTCATTAAATATTATCTTACTTCATCAAAACATAGTTTACTATTACATTCAAATCACCAAACCATTACAATTAGAAAATTGTAATTTGGGATCAAACTGTAGCTTGCAATTCATATTTGGAAGCCTCACTCATCAATTCAGATAATAGCCGAGTTGTCTTTAGATCAATAAAATCTCCTTATGAGTGAGAGGGGAAGATAAGAGGAAGGGGGAGGATTGTGATGGAGCCCAGATTTCAAGAACTTCTGGTGCATATTTATAATGAGCTTTCACAACTATGAATTTATCACCCATGAGATCTAAAGCAGGAAATAATGATGGTTTGTTTAAAACAAGGTTAACCTCAAATCATGGTTTATTAAACTGGTTTATTTTTAAAAAAAAAACCAGTTTGTTGAAATAACAACAATTTAGAGTTCAGATATCAACTACTATTAATCAAAAACTAAAGAAAAAGCTTCTACTCTTCTCCTTATGCCAAATAAGTGAGCCCAAGGCCTGCTGCAGTTCATTCTCATCACAATAAACCATGGTTTATCATGACATTTGAACTACCAATGTATCAACCATATTAACAGGAAGTCACCTTGATTTCAATTGAAAACTCTGCCTCTTAACTCCATATTGTCTACTGAAGACAATATGCCTTTAGAAGTTTAGGCACTCGCCAAGGAACTAAGCAAATATAAAATAGCAGCAGGCATTAACACGTAAGAAGGTCATAAAATGAAAGGCATCTACATAAGCAGTGGTGTCTGGATAATTTATGAAATTTATGTTGGAAGCCGTTTTTTGTACCTGTTCTATCTCTTGTAGTCTTGGTGTTGTAAATAGAATGTGTGTTGTGATGGTTCAGATGCGTTTCTAAGAATGCCACAGGAAAGGCACCAGCAAAAGCAGCTAAGCATTCGCCTAAAGCTGAGCGCTGCCTGCAGAATCAAAAATTCAAGTTAGAGAAGCAGCAGAAATAAATAAACCACCCATTGAAAGCTCAGGAGAATATAATTATCTTCAGCTGGAACCAGAAAGCCAGTAGACACCAACTAATATTCTCAACAGGGATACAACCAGTGAAAGAGCCCTATATGCAATTACCATCCACTTTATTTCTGAAGGCAACAGACCTCAGAGGAGGGAGTTTGATGCACAACTTAAAACACAAGGCAGGTTCACTTGATATGGCCTTTATTTATTGTGTTACACAAAAAGGGAATTAATAAACTGAAGAAAGTAGCCATTTGTTGGGTCTGTAATCCCATTACCTATGCCAGCTGAGGATGACTCTCATCATCAGCTGAAACCTCGGAAGGTAGAAAATAACTATTACCAATGAACTAAACTTGGTCTACCAGCTGTAACTATTCCTAGGAAATTGTGCACTTGCTACTATGACACATGTCATAGTAACCTCTAGGCTAGGCTTGACTACTGTAATGTGGTGTGCTTGGGGCAGCATTTGTAAACTGTTTGGAAAATTAAAATAATTCCAAAAGTACCACTGGTACCCACTTGAAGGGTAGTTTTACATTGCTTTGCATAAGCTGGATGAATGGTTAAAAGAAAGAGACAGGTTTTTCAACAGCAGCACCCTAATTGTGGAACCCAGGAGCAGTGCATTGGTGCTCTCCTGACACCTGTGCTGCTGCTGCTTAGCCAAATGGGCTAGAGCAGGGCCAGGTAGCAGCAGCAAGGACAGAGCTATCCAGATGCACTGGCAAGACCACTGCTGCCAATCTGGTGCTGCCACCAGTTTCTTCCCCAACCTCACCCCCCGCCCCATCCAGGCAGACAGTGATGCCATCCGTGTCAAGAAGTTGGCTCCATGGCTCACCAGATGCCCTTCCTAAAGAGATCCAGCAAGACAGCCTGGCTTTTTACCTTTAGAAAGTGAATTAAGAATTGTTTTGTTCCAGTAGGTCTTTGGAGACAAGCACTTTTTGATTACATGAACTGGTATAAGTGTTTATGTCTTCAATCTACTGGCCATATTAACCCCCTTTCCCCCCCTTTCAGCTCTTGATTTTATATTGCTGTTGTTTCTGTTTGACATAAATATTGTTAACTCCACTTGCGGCTCTATAGAGCTATGTTTGGCAGGATGTGAAGTTTAAAACGAGTACACCGTTTCACTGAAGTGACTGATAAAATTTCCAGATTTGCAACAGAGGCAGGATTCCACCCTAAAAGTTCACAAGACATTTTTGGTAGTGTTTTTGGTGTTTCCCTCTTACCGCTCCACATAGATACTCTTGCTTGTCCCCAGAGCATACAAGCTGGCCAATATTCTGTAACAAGAGACTTGAACATCTTCCACTAAAGAAAATGGAAATAAAAGAAAGCATTTTAAAGGCAATTCATTTCACCAATATGCAAAACACAGCTGAGAAGGCAATGTAAATCTTTCAGGAAACCATTTTAAACAATGTTAAGTATTATGTATGGAATTATTATAATATGCAAAAACAAAAAATTGATTCTATCATGAAATAAAAGTTATATTGTCACATCAAACATACCAAGAACGTGTGTCTAAATTCTACGACACAAAGGGTTGGAGCTGCGGAAAGCTGACTTTCCTGCCCCCTCCCTCCCTCTCCCTCAAGATGTCTTTTCTTAAGGGCAGGGGACCCTCCTGAACATGATGGGTTGTAGCCCAGGGAAGAAAGCGGGTTCCTGAAAATTGCATGGACGTACCTTCCATGAGTTGAAGTGCCACTCATGGAAGGTGCCACCACCTGTTTTGCAAGGATCGCCTCTTCCACCACAGTCCCCTGCACAATAGCCACCCTCATTCAGCAGGCCCTCCCAACTTGAAACTGCCAGGGAGAGGCGGTGGCAGGAAAATCTGCTTCTACCAGCCTCATTTCCCCAGATCATCTGCCGCCACCTTATTCAACCTAATTCTTCATCATAAGTGGAGTGGTGGCAGCCACAGAACCAGCTGTTCTGGGAATCTAAATCCTGGGAGCAGGGATCCCAGGGCTGGTAGGAGGAGGAGCCAGTAGAGCAGTACAGCTGTTGCAGACTTAGAGTTGCCATACGTCCAGATTTTCCTGGACATAGGAATACCACAGTTGACAGCAGTGTCTGTGCAGAAACTGGGCAAATGTCAAAGTAAAAAACGGCATATTTTATTTTTTCCTTGATTGTGTCCTAAAAGCTCAACAACTTTGGGCAAACTACTTTGTTCAAAAACTTTTCTGTCCAAATTTTCACTGCTTGAAATGTGGCAACCCTATGCAGTCTGTGGCTTGCCTGAGCCACCCCATCCACTGCCTCTGGTCCCACTGAAATTCACAGTGCCATCTGTCCGTAGTCAAGCAAATGGCAGTGTGATGACATTTCCATTTTTCTTATATGTGTAGATAATCACTAATCAGAAATGTGGCAAAGGCAGAGATAGAATATTTAAGTCATTAACATTAATCCTAGGGTCTTTATGCTAAAATTATTGAGACCAGCTGCAACTAAATCAAGGCACTGCCTACAGTAAATGCCTGGAATATTAGTAGCCAGGCTTTATTAATGTCAAACACAAAATATTCAAGACTTGGTGATATAGAAGTACCTCATATTTCTATTTAAATACCTACGTATTAAATCTTCTCCAAATTGATGCTGTCCAATGTGTTCAAATAATGAAGATAGCACTGGCAGAAGAGCCATAGTGGTATAGTTAATTATTTGTGTCACTCCTTTTGGCTGAGTCCTAGTGTGCGTAAACTGCCCTTGCTTAAGATTCTCCATTGTCTTCTCCAGGTCCTCTGCAGCATTATCCAAAAATGTCCTCAAAGCCATCTTAACAGACTCCAGTCCTGTCTTCATCACTGTCCTACATATTTATATGCACATAAAATAATATTAAATTATGTAATACACAAAAGGAATAAAATTCCTTAGTCCCCACAATATATAAAATAGAAGGGTGGAGACCTGTGAAAAATCTCTTTAGCAATCAATGTAAGTGATGAGAAAAATGCACAAGAGGGCAGCAGCAGATCATGCAACTATTGCATTAATCATACCCATGGTAGATAAAATACTGTATATATCATATGGCTCTTTGAGCTGATTTTACATCGACAATATTTACACTGCATTGTTGAAACCAAAAAGGCAGGCTTATAGCTTCTAATAATAGCGTAACCCAGCTATTTTGATCAAAACTGACATTTTTTAGAATAAAATGAGGTCAAACCAGTACTAAAATTTAGTGTCAAGAGGATGAAAAATGTTTCAGCATATTTCATTTATCTATTTATCTATAATGACCCATCAATGTCCACAGGGCTTTATAGAATACAAGCAAAAAGGTCCCGTTTTCACCATTTAAACCAGGCTTCCTCAAACGTGGCCCTCCAGATGGTTTGAGACTACAATTCCCATCATCCCTGACCACTGGTCCTGCTAGCTAGGGATCATGGGAGTTGTAGGCCAGAAACATCTGGAGGGCTGAGTTTGAGGAAGCCTGGAACAAAGGATTAGCTGTTTTCACTAGGGAATAGGCATGGGCATGGATACATTTCCCCTGATTGAAGTAATTACTAATACTTTAGATTAGCAACAATTCTCCATTCTCCATTTTGTTTTTGTTTTTTACTCTTTTTAAATAATCTTATGTGTAAATCCTGGTTGTTTAGAAGACAATTAATAAATCAATGCTAACTGTCCCTTCCACCATCCCCAACCAACTTATTTATTTATTTACTCATTTATTTGCTTTAGTATTAAAATGGTGAACCACTTCGGGCACTTGGGCAGAAAGGAAGTATAAGAAAGAAAGAAAGAGAGAGAGAGAGAGAGAGAGAGAGAGAGAGAGAGAGAGAGAGAGAGAGAGAAATATGAAATGAACTATTGAGCTTTGTGTTCCAAATCAAATTTAGTGACATTTACTTTGGAATTGAAACAATACTTCAATGAACTTATGCTTAGCATTTTACCTTGCATCCAAGGTCTGTCCCAAGATATGCAGACAATTGACTATTGAAGTTGCATCATTTCCTGAGAGGTGAGATAAGAGAGTAATTATAGTATTCCTTTCTTCTAACTATTCTTCTGGTGAATTAACAAGTGGGGAAATGTGCATCAGAGATGAAAATTGTTGACAGAATGTTAACTAAAATATTGTTTCAACCCTTTTAGCAAATGCCAAAAGCAGAAACAATTATCAAAAGCACCATAAAGCTGGTTGAAGCAGACAAAACATATTTCATGAATGTGGTGAGCAACACAAAACAGTATTTATGTGATTTTATAAGTGCAGTTAGATCTGTGTATCTCTTATAGATAGGGGCAGGCCTGTAATTCAACCCAAAGCAGAAACCTCAGTCTCCTTTCCTCACTCTCTGTACGACTGCATTGAATTTAGAAGCCTGTATGTCATTATATAGATGCTGCTATAGACCACTACTGAAACTAAAGCTACCATATACCAAATAACTTAATTAACAAGCTTTCAACTTCTAGAAATCCTTTTTCAATTATAGTTGGGATTTGATCATGCTGATATCAAAAAACACTCTCTTGAAGGGCCATTATATAGTAGATATTTTGTTCAAGTGCGAGTCAAAGGTAAACACCCAGAAATCAATTCAGTCACACATAAGCACTTTGAGGTGTTTTAAAAAGTGAGTTCTAAAAATTGTTTCACTTTTGTGGGATTATATCCCCTGTGAGTTGCAGGTGTTGTGATATAGAAAGGACTGCAGCTGGGATCCAAGGAATGAGGTTTTTTTTTCCCCAACAGCAGCGCTGCTTTTATATGATCAACTAAACTATAAAGCAGAGAAACATGCTATCTGTTCCTAAAGTTATTGGAATTATTTCACATAATGGCAAAAACAGAATAAGGTTGTGATGACACCGTTTATATTAACGTGTTAGCAGTATTAAGCCATATTGAGACAATATTGAGACAATATATATGTAAAACTAATTAAAGTGTGTGGGTTAATAATGCTTTAAAATCAGATTGCTGTCCTCCTTGCAAATATTTTAAGTTTGATGTAGAATTCTTTTCAGACTCCAGAAGAAAAGCAAAAAGCCTAACTGTATAAATGGAATCTCATGACAAATTTAATGAGAGCAAATGAGCTAAAACCTATGCAGAAATCATATATGTTGAAATTAAATGATAACTGCAATTTTTATTAGGAAACCTGAAATCCACAATAAAAATTAAAAGAGAGTATAAACTGTGGTTAAAGAAGACCAAATCATTAAACATTTATTAAAACAAGGATAGAGCTTAGAAATACAAAAATTATAACTGTTTCCAATTACTTTCAAACAAAAAATTATATTGGTATATATCAGTTTATTAATTTAAAACATTTATATACCGCCTTGAATACAAGGCACCTTAGCAAAATTTAAAACAAGAAAATAACAATAAATTAAAGAAACGGTAGATAAAAGTGAAAATAATAATCTGTTTTTAAAAAATATGTAGGGTATTGAAACGTTTCTAAATGGTTCCAAATGTCTATATGATAGATATATATCTAGCATCTAAAAGATGGCAAACTTGGTGCCAGGCACAACTCCTTAGTGAAAAACTCCAATACTGAAAAAGCCCTCTTCCTTATAAATATAAGCCTCACCTCTGATGACCTTTGCACAGGGTCAGGTTGATATGGCTTACAAATTTATACACAATTATAATTGCACTATTACACAAGCAGTTATTATACAGCAAATCCCATATAAGAGATACAACAATAGCACAAAGTTCTGCTCAAGACATATTATCTAAAGAAAGAAAGTGGATTACCTTTATGGTGCTATACTATAAATATAAAATATCCAGCAACTACATAGTTTGTGGCACTTGCAACAGTATATTCCCACTTAGGAACAGGAACGTGCGTATTCAGGGTGCCAGACAGGATACTCCATTTTATCATGCTCTGTTTTCCACTCTTCCCCCCCCCCCAAAAAAAAACTATCATTCATCATTCTATGCCTACAGAGCATGCTTGACTTTCATTGGGCTTGGTTTTTGTTTGTCTTAGATTTGCTTTACTTATGCAAACAGTGGGGTTCCACTGATACCTTCCTCTTGTTTACTGGTGGCCCCATTTTGGTGCCACATTTGTCATCTGCGTTCAGAGGCAGTAATAATCAACAACAGGTTTCTGTTGTTTCAACATGACAAACCTTGCCTTGATCACGCCAGGAAAAAAGGGGAAAGGGGCAAGAGAGAAAGTTTTCACTAAACTACATCTGAACCACTGAGATATACAAAACTAAATACAACAGATACATTTTTTTTATCTGGAGCTCAATTTTCATGTTTAAAATGTGCAAAATTTCAGAGCTGCCAGGAAACTACATTGTTATAAGGCTTGAGACGCACTTTTCAAGCTTATAATGCCTTTTAGTTTTATCTTAAAGTATCTCCTTTCATAAATAGATTCCATTTTTTACATGTTTGTTTATACACTTTTGTATCCTCTGTATTCCATGTAAAAGAAACTGATTGAATTAGCTAAGCAAATTGCATGAGACTTTAAAAAAAAAAAAAAAACTTTCTCTTTTTCTTTTGTTCAAGTCCTAGATGCTAAGTACAGCTCAGACAAAAGCTACAAAGCCTTATATTAAGGCCAGAGAAAACTATGCAATGCCTGAGCTACCCTAAGTGGTACCCTAAGCTACCAAGGTTTAGGTGAAGGGGATGTGTGAAATTCCCAAATCTGACCAAACTCAGGCAAGCTTCTCAACTAGATCAAGGCAATGCTTGGCCAGAATCCTTATGTATAATCAATAACTATATAATACAAGTAGAAGCTGCAATAAAATGCTGCAGTATGTCCTCATCTACTAACAGTACTCCTCTTCAGAGGACCAAAAATGACTGCCTACAGTCACATAAGCTCAAGGCCACATTACAATGGTGTAATTGAAACAGTTGCACCAGGGTCCTTGCTTGCCCCAGACTCAGGCCTTTCATGTTTTTTAAAGTAAGCTTCCAGCTCTCCTAGAAGGAAATTTATGAAGTGAAATGTGCAGGCAGCCTTCTAAGCAACTTTTGTGAGATGAGTCATCTCGGCTATTTCTGCTCCTTCAGTGTTTTTAGTCAATGGGTGAAGTTAGAACTGTGATTGATGAGTGCGATGTTTCGACACCAGACAATAGGAATTCCTGGGGTCCAACAGCTGCTGTTTTCTAAAGCGCTGCTGTTTTCCACTTCCCTTTAGTGTACTTCTCTTTCCTGTTTATGTCTCAATTTTAGTTCCCTACTCCCCATTTTCCCTTCTTTTCTTCCAAGCAGCCAGGATGCATCTTCCCTGTAGTGGGTTCAGATGAGATAAGGTACCCCTCAGGAGTTATTCTCTGCATATACTATTGTTAAAGCTCTGCCTCGTGTCAGATGCAAAATGTGAAAACTTTGCAAAGAGGAATAAACCCTTGCTTTGTAGGAGCTGAAATCCAGGTACTCATTAAGAATAAAAGAATAAGTGCAACTACTCAGAAGTAGATCTTAATGGGCTTACAGGACTGCAGTCTTGGCTTTCTCATCTGTGTTAAGACTCAATCTGTGAACTTGACCCTTTCCCCCAGTCTGCCATTGTTTAATACAGTTGTATAGTTAAAGGAGCTTGGCAGGAAAGGAACAGGATTTATCAGCTCATTCCCAAAGCCTGTATGAGAAGCAAACTCTTTTGCTTCTGACTTTACAGATTTTTAATTGTTAAACAATAAATGTATAGGGTTTAAACTGTTAGTAATGCCAAGCTCAGTTGGCCTCTGCAACAACTCAGCACACTGTTAGCACCAGGACAGGCACCAAAGAAAACCCCTTAGGGTCTGGATTTTGGAAGGCAATTCAAGTGATCACTGTATATAAAGCATCATTGAGTTGCACACTAAGAATGTCAGAAATAACAAAAAGGAGCTAGACACTGAACCTTACTGCCATCTCAAACAAACTCGT
Organism: Podarcis erhardii; assembly: GCF_964252035.2. Lineage (NCBI taxonomy): Eukaryota > Metazoa > Chordata > Lepidosauria > Squamata > Lacertidae > Podarcis > Podarcis erhardii. The sequence continues at coordinate 78,483,397 of NC_138507.1, read as the reverse complement.
TAAATAACATTATAGGTTGCATAGGGTATAGAGCATTGCTAAATGTCAAATACTAGCATTATATTCAGTTTATTGATATTACGCAAAAAATTGACAGGTTTCAGGTGAATTCTTCCATGTTAGCTGTCATCTTAGCTAAATAATACTTACAGAACGTATCAGTAAACCATTTCAAATGTATGTTTCTGAAATGATCTAGGTTGTAATTAACCTTCACCTGTTCCTGGATCTTCACACTCTTCCAGTTGGGGAGATGCAAAAAGAGAGGCTTTCCAAGAGTAAATTATTGCACTAGGGCTCTGGAACAATAATTCATTCTGCATATGCAATACCTGTTGTATTGTAAAAATGGACCAGCCAACTCACTCTGCCAATTTACATGGGATTTTTCCTTACCCTTAAACAGGGACTGCCATGCAAGTTTTCCATGTACTGAAAGGAGAGCAGTGCGGTGACTTGTTTTTCCAGCACACAGCATAGTTCCCTAATGAGCTGCCCAAATGGAATGTCTCTACTGGATATGGGGAATAAAGTTACTAGATTGGGGTAAATTTCCATGGTCCATATATGCATGGATGTGGTACTTCACAGTCAGTAACATGGAAAATAAGGCACTGAATAAATTCATACTAAGTCTCAATAAATTGATGTCTTATTGCTTTAACAAGATAATTGTTTTTAATTGTTTATCTTTTAAGTCAAACAGTCAATACAAAGTTTCTTGCAGAACTTTTTGGTTACCACATAAATATTACTGGCTACCCTAAAGGATTTTTAGTGGGCCACAAAGTTCATGCTCTTGGTCAGGAGTAGCCAGTGTGGTGCTCTTTAGATGTTGTTGGACTATACCTCCCATCATCCCTGACCTTTGGCCGTGCTTTCTGGAGCTGATGGGAATTGTAGTTCAAAAACTGGAGAGCACCATGTTGTCTATCCCTGCTCGTGGACATGCAGTCATGCAGCATACATCAAAGCAGCACATACATAGTTGCAAGTAATGGCAAAGAAAATCAAGGGATGCTCACACAAGAATTTGTCAAGGGTCTCCTTACCAAACAGTGAAATCCTATGCCTGACAAGAACTCCAAGTTTGCAGAATAGGCTGAAGACAAGGGGTAAATAAAAGAGAAGGGAGGGGAAAAGGAAATAAAGGAAGGAAGGAAGGAAGGAAGGAAGGAAGGAAGGAAGGAAGGAAGGAAGGAAGGAAAATAACAGCTGATATATGAGCAGGAAAAAGCAGAATGATGTTTTGCAGAAAGAATTCAGTCTCTGAGCAGAATGTAGGACTGAGAGTACTATAAAAGTTTCCAAGAGCAGCTCTTGACAAACATGGTTAAGTAAGCACATATCGTAATTAAACAGAGAATAACTGACAATGACTATTTATACAAGTGTCCTTAATGAAATCTCGCCACCAACAACAGAAAGTCACTGAAATTTTAGGAAGCAAAATGCAGTCAGTAGGCTAGTTTAATATCATCGTTGCAATTTTAGAATCGATAAAAGATTCTGATTGAGACAAACATAAATGTTTGGTGGTAAAATATATTAAATTTATAAATGAGTAATCATGTTAAAACTTCCCTTTATTTTTAATGAACAATTTTCTTGTTTAACATCAGTTGCTGTCCAACCCAAAGTTATTAAGAGGTGCTTGAACCTATTAATTTAAATGGACTTAAGAACATCTCACTCAGGTGGATAATCACTAACAAAAAAAAAATCCAAAGTAGATATGAACAATGACTTTACTTAATGGCTTCAATCCAAAGGTTCTATTTCACTGATGGAAAGTTGTTCCATTCACCTAACACAAGGTCTGCTCACAGAAGGGCTCTTTCTGTAAAAGGAAGCATCTTCAATGAGCAGAACCATAAAACAATCCCCCCTCTCCTCCCCTACACATGGTTCTGCCCTAACATCCCCCCAGTCTTTTTTTAAGGGTCACATGGAGAAGGAGAGGGTGGAAAGCCCTGTTGCACAAATGGAAGCCTTTGTGTAGGGCTTTCACTCGTGGATTCATGAGGTGAATCCCACTCAATGTGTTTTGAGTCATTGTGGTGCTCATGAAAGCTCTCATGGCTTAGGGAGACAGAGAATACAAAAGGTATAAGGAAATGGACAAATCTTGACATAAATCATTTTACTTTTCATGACCAAATTCAGGTTTTTTTATAATAATAACGAGGGCTATTATGGACATTAATTAATGTAACCTACTCAGAACATACACAAAATAAATCAGATTTTTAAAATTGCGAGTTTTTCCAGATCCCCTCCACCAATAATTATTAATTTCTAAAAATAGCAGTCATTACCAATGGTCTGCCCTGCCACACATTCCTCACACCTATATAATAAAAAACCCCAAGCCTATTCACATAGGCGCCGACTCCATGGGGCCTGAGGGGGCCCGAGCCCCCTCAAAAATTCGTTTGGGGGGGCTCTGCCCCCCCAATAATTTAAGAAAATTATTAGTTATATTATGCTTTGTAAAATCACAAAATTATGTTGGTATTTTTTATTTTCCTTGTTTGACGATAGTTACCTTTTAAAATACATTCAGTAATGAGTTAAAACAAAGCCACTCCCGATCTAGAGAGGGGGTGGGGTTGCGGGCTCTCGACCCATCAACAATCTCGCGGGGCTGGCGTCAGCCCCGCGAGAAGCGGGGATTCCCCCTAGCTCATTAATATTCACCGCCCACGGCGGCAGCCAATCGGCTGCCGCAAAGGGCGGGCCCTCACAGGTTCACTTAAGGTCGGGGCAGCCCGGGGCTCGCCCCTTTCGTTCCCCCAGCAGCAGCGGTTTGGAGGTCTTGGGCCCCCCCAATATTTTTTATAAGTCGGTATGGGCCCCCGCCCCCCCAATATTTTTTATAAGTCGGCGCCCCTGCCTATTCATCTCAGCCATGCTGCCTGCACAGCCCCCTGTCTCTGAGGGCTCTTAGCAATATATTCCAGAATTAATATCCTCCCTCTTCAGATGCCACTCAAAAGAAAAGTATACTTCCTGGCCTCTGACACATAACACCAGTTATTACTGGTCACCGCTTAAACTGCCTGCATTCTAAGCTGTGATACAAAATGAAAATACTGTATAACCTACTGTGCAGGCAATGTTAACGTCAATCAAAAGACTTTCTAAATAAGGTAAGTCTTTGTTAACTACTTCTTCAACAATCCAGCACAACTTTTGAAATATACATAGAAAGCTGCCTTATACAGAGTCAGACCATTGATCCAGCTTGTTTACTATGGGTCTACATTTGACAGGCTCTCCAGGGTTTCAGATGGGGTCACTCTTGGCTTTATCTGGAGATGCTGGAGGTTGAACCAATGAGCTACAGCCATTCTCAGCAACACATCTCCTGTTGCTCATTCAGCATTGCACAATGAATGGGGCTTAGAGATTTCATGAAGTATTTTTAACTATGTTATAAAACACATTTCAAGAACCTCACGACTAACACCGAGAAAGAATCAATATGGGTAGCTCGCAACTCGCGCCCATTTAACTTGTGTGCATTCAGCTTTACATGCACAGGTAAAGGTAAAGGGACCCCTGACCGTTAGATCCAGTCGCAGACAACTCTGGGGTTGCGGCGCTCATATCACTTTACTAGCCAAGGTTGCCGGCAAACAACCAGAGCAGCGCACAGAAATGCCGTTTACCTTCCCACCGGAGCAGTACCTATTTATCTACTTGCACTTTGACGTGCTTTCAAACTGCTAGGCTGGCAGGAGCAGGGACCGAACAACGGGAGTTCACCCCGTCACAGGGATTCAAACCGCGACCTTCCGATCGGCAAGCCCTAGGCTCTGTGGTTTAGACCACAGCGCCATCCGCATCCCTTTATGCTATTTATATGCATAGCGATAAAGAAAAAAAAAATCACCAGCCCACCCCCCACCCCCCAACATGAATAATCTAATTGAGTAGTTACAATGTGAGAAGTAAGAAGAGCTTAGGAAACAGTAGTGGAGATGAGAAAAGGACAAGGAAATTATTAAGCTTAAAGTCTTGGGGAGCTGATCACTCTGTGAAATAGACATCTCCATGTAAATTTCCTTCTTCATGTAACTTTTCCTCTTCTTAGCTCAGTATGTATGCCCATAAATCTGTCTGTGTTTTGTAGTAAGCTAATTGGGTATTATAGTTTATTTTTTTTACCTTGTCACCATTTCTTTCTCCTTATTTGAGGCATGCCCCCCGCTGCTAAGAGGCCTACTTGCAGCAGATAGGAAATACAGGCGATGGTTCTTAAAATACTGGTCGATTAAAGGAAGTACAACCTGGAATAAATACATGAGAAAAAATGGGGGGGGGGTTGGACACTGATTATCTCAAGGCCCCATCTCCCACAATTCTCTCTAGATCTGACAGTGAGCCATCCCCATTAACTCTGACATCATCACCAAGTACCAGTGTGAACAGACTCAGCAAAAGTAGTCTACCTGAAGGTCTGCCAGGTTGCTTGCCCAGTCCCATGGGCTCAGGACACCAAAGGTGCACCTCCCCCCCCCCCGCTTCAAAAGGAAAGCCTACGGGGCATGTCAGATGTTGGGACAATGTCTTCACTTGAGCTTAGCCATGCATTTTACTTATATTATCATATATGAATTCCCAGCACAAGAGTATGAACCTGTGTCCCAGGTTCTTCACTGCGCCTAACATGTAATTAGCATTAAATCTCCACTAGCTTTATATGTAACACATTTGATAGTAATAAAAAAGGCAAAAGAGAATATACTTTACTTTAGCAAAGAACTTGATTTCTTGTTCATAAGGAAATTGTTCTCCTTTGCCTCTGCTGCCACCATCTGTATAAGAAAAGATAAATTATTATTTTTTAAAATGTAGCCTTTTCTATTATTCTTAAACCATATTTCTCATATATTGAATTGCATACATTAATATATAGTACAGTATGTATGTAGCAATTTTATCCCTAACAGGTTTCTCCCTTTTTATCAGCAAAAGTGTGACAACTGATTTAATCTCAGTGGTAGCGATCTAATCGCTTGCAAAAACCATAGCTCAAGCTCCCCTAGTTCCTCCATTACTATTTCAAGATTGAATCAGCCTCCACACTGAACTTAACACCATGCCTCTTTTTTCCACTTTTTCTTTTAAGTTAACTAGGACAAGGAAATGACAGTGCCTGTCAGAAACAATCAAACTAGATAATACTACTCTCAACCCCTACCCAAATCATGAGTGTAGGTGAAAATTTATTATTGCATATTAAAATTGAATACTGCATATTAAAAAAGGAATAAGGAAGGGAGGGCAGTCACCAAATAGATACCTTGAACACTGGAGTGTATTATAAATCATTGGAAAGACTCTCCTCTTCCAAAGAGGGGAGGGGTTGTGGGCAGGATCCGATCCCTGCCTCAAGCAGGGGGCCTTAGCCCCCTGCCACCCACTCACCTGGCTGGCGCACCACGCCCACGGGCAGGCGGCCAACCAGGCGGCTTGAGGGGGGCGTGGACAGCAACTTAACTTGTTGCTGCGCCAGCCACGCGGTCTCACTTTTCGTCGTCCCATCGCGAGTCAAGGATCGCCGTGCTATCAGCAGAAGACAGGGAAGTATTTTGCGGGGGTAGAGCGTGAGTCCGTCGGTTAGTTGGTTTGCTTAGCTTCTGGCTGTTGCCGTTTAGCTTGGAGTTTTTCCTGGTTTTGGTCTTCTCGTGTAATTTTCAGCAGTGACTAGCTGTTTAAAACTCAGTCTGTTAATTGCATTATTCGACTTGGATTAGAGCTCCTTTGGGGTAAAATACATTCTTTCATTCATAGCGCCAGAGCAAGTATCTCCGTGGCCGCTCTAGCCTCCTTAGTTGCTAGCGACTACAAGCGGGGCGACTTAGGGTTCGACACTGTGTGGGTTGTGTGTCTGAGGAGCGACTGCTCTCTTCCCCACAAGTAATTTATACAGCGCCCCTCCGATCTTATGTCCGATACCTTTTCAAGACAATGCTCACTTGCATACTTGTATGAAATTTATTTAAACTAGACAGATTGCTTCCATTTTATATTTCTTTAAAATTTAAGACATATACCGAATGTTTTCTTCTTTATGAACTTTATGATCTATTTATGTAAGACCCGCATTCTTTATATATGAACATGTGATGTATGATGTGAAGTTGCTCATTCGTTTTTTCTACTAAACAGTAATACTAATGTTAAAAACTTAATGATTTCTCACATTTTTGGGAGGACATAATGGTCTTGTTCACATGACATGCTAAGCCAAACCTCCTCTCCAGGAAAGAAGCTCACAGACACTTTGCTTCTCCCCAGCCCTTTCTGATGCCATGCCAAGCTAATTCAAGGTTTGGCTTAATGTGTTACCTTGGGGCTCATGGCTAAGTTATTTACTCATTAACCATGAGCTTTAACCAATGTTAAAATACAAAATGCTTATTTACAGTGCCTTACCAAACTCAAGAATATACTGATGGGCTTCATCCACGTATCTTATCAGCTGCTGAAGAAAACTGTAAGCAAATCGTTTCTCGATGGAAGGCGTGTCTAATTCTAGATCCTTTAGACCTCTAGAACGACAAGAGCTTTCACTCAAACTTAGATCCCAATAAGTAGATTTTTGTACAAAAACGTGCAAATTATCACAAAGTTAGCTGTGGCCTTGTATATTCACCTACCTGCATATACTTTTAAAGTAATTTAGATTAAACTCATATTAACACAGCAAAAAAATGTTTCTGTGTGTTTTACATGAATTTTTGTTTCTCTTTTCAGTTTCGCATCGTTTTGCCTTGATTCAGATGTTAACCCAAACCACTGCATTGGCAAGTCTTAATATGAGCCTCAGGTTGTCCTCTCCCTAATTCTCCCTCAATATTATTATTGCCTTCTGGTTGGTGGTGAACTATATCTTCAGGTTACATCCAAATCAACTATCTGTATCCCCTCAGCTGGACAGATCAACTGTCACTAGAGAAAATAGCACCACTGTATAGGAATTTCCCTTATATTCCTCCTGTACCATATTTCTTATTTTAAGGATTTGATGAAAAAGACTGATTGGGTGGCCTTTACAGCTTTCAGCTCAGAGTAGATCTGTTTAAATTAATGAAGCTAACTTAGTCATCTTTATTAATTTAAATGGGTCTGTTCTGAGTAAAACACTTAGGCCCAGACTGAACTAACCGGATGCCAGCACGAGGGCTCCTGTTAGTGCAACAAGGTTCTCTACCCTCACCAGGCTCCCCCAAATTCACGCTGGAATTCAGGAGAACCCCCAAAAGAGTGCAAGGGCGAAGAGGAAGGACCATTCCACCTAGAAGCAGAAAAGCTTGCACTGACAAAAACTCTCAGAAGAGCGCAATGCTGAATTCTTCCCAATGGTTTTGTAGCTGTTGTCCAGTGTTCAAGAAAAGTTCAGAAACAGAAAACAAAAAGAACTTCGCAAATATTTCAGATTTACTACTTGATTCACATTTTTTAAAAAAAACAAAACTTCCTGCCTTTTGTGTGCATATGTGTGCGTGCATATGTATTAAATAAATAAATAAATAAATAATACACACACCATATGCGAAGGTTTAACTCAGCATTGTTTACCTTTTACCTAAAATCTATTGCAACACAGATCAGAATTTACCTTGAGACCACATATCCATTGATCTGTAGGAACTTCAGGATATCTTGTGCTTTCTCTCTGTCCTTGGCCTTTTCTTTGGCTGTCAGTGTATCATATGGAACAAGTAAGGGATGGTTTCCTCCTCCCACTGTTGTAAGTTAGAAGAATGACACCATAGTTAAGACTGAGGGGTGGCCAACTTAGGATATATTGTGAATAACTTCAAAGAGGGATATATTACTGTTTTATTCCAAAATGGCCATAATGAACTTCCATAATTCATTAAGCACATTACGGTTTAGTCATAGGACATATATGACGTAAATGTAATTAATGTTATTAAAAGGTAAATATATATATATACAGTATGCAAAAAAGTACAGCATTTAAAAACACAAAAAATCTGACAATTCAAATGCCAGAATCAAGGGGTCCTCACTGCCATGGCAAGTTTGTGGGTGCAGAGGAAGAATTATTGGGACAGAGCAGATGCCTCACAGAAACAAGGCCCTGGACCATGCTTGGTAAGGTCCCACGTTGGTGAAAGAGAGATGGCAACAACTTCTGGAAGTATCCAGAAGATCAGTTTCATGTGGGATGGGAAATAGCAAGACACTCATAAGGCTGGAGGAGCTCTCCCAGAGGAAGAGCTGCCTTATAGCTAGCTAATATGGGTAACCACTTCACACCTGCCTCTCCTCACAAGGAGACTAGTTTATCAGATAGAGGTTGGGCCTGGCTTCAGTGTCACAAGAAAGATATCACAGCGGTCTAACTATGCCCATCTCCCTAAGCATCTTGTAGGGAGGGAGTACAACTAACCACTTTCACACTGGTCTTAGCTGATGCACGTACTTCATCTTCCTTCAACGAAGTTGTGGTCTGTTTAATCCAAACCATTCATGTCTGCATCTTCTTCCTCCCAAGGCCCGAGGGAGGATGGGCGCTGAGCAGCTCCATCTCCCAGTGCATAACACAATCAACTTAAATCTATGCACTACTCGTGAGGCAAGTCCACTATTCTTTCATTACCTCATCATTTGTAGGGTTAATATATGGATTTTTAAAAAATGAATTTCTCCCCACCTAGCATTCTTGAAAAAGGAGTCAGAGAATCACTTCTGCTTCTCCAAAGTGCTTTTTTCAATGCACTGGGGGTTAAAGCCATTATTTGATGCTCCCACCCTGCCTCATGGAAGGCTGTTCTACAGTATTCTTTGCACAGAGATATTAAGCATCAAAAGGGAACAGAGCACCAAATGAGTGCCTAATAACCCACTAAAGACCAGACATTAAAGACGTCAGCACATGATATATTATATGCATTTCTGATATGCTGTTTTAACAGTTGAATACAAATATTAAAGAGGATGGCAAGCAATATGTCTGCCTAGCAGGAGAAATCGGTGCAAGCAGGGCAGCGTTGCCCACCTGCCTTCCAAATATCAGGCATCCCTCATAGTTCCTAGGGAGAAGGATGAGGCATGGAATGTGTGCAGCATTGGTGTCCTGACACCATACTCCCACACCTTTCTGAATTCCCCACTCTTCACCATCTCCCTCTCAGCAGTGACACTTAGTGATCAGAAGACACAAGAGCAAAGTTGCCCTCTGTCCTGCCAGTGCTGGATTTACATAATAGCTAAACAAAGCTACAGCTTAGGGCCCCACTCTCTTGGGGGCCCGAAAAAAAATTAAAGGGGAAAAAACCCTGGGTGTACATTTCCAAAAAATAAAATAAAACCTACATACAGCAACTGTGTTTTGTGTTGTAAGTAATGATGTAAGTAATGGGCCGCCAATCATTTTAAGTTAGAGCTTAATAATTATTTCACTATTAATATACTTCTTAATTGTATTTCAGTTCAACAATTACTTTGTTAAAATACATATTTTGTTATGTGCAAATGGCTTTAGATACCTATTAGGTCCATAAATTACCATATAGCATATATTCAACACAAAAAACAGCAACGATTTGCTGTTGACAATGGACAGCTGGACATATAAAGGGCCCCATTACCTTCAGTGGCTTAGGGCCTCATCAAACCTAAATCCTGCCCTGTGCCCTGCCCTGCCTGTAACTGCTATGAAGAAGAAGAAGAAGAGTTTGGATTTGATATCCCGCTTTATCACTACCCAAAGGAGTCTCAAAGCGGCTAACAATCTCCTTTCCCTTCCTCCCCCACAACAAACACTCTGTGAGGTGAGCGGGGCTGAGAGACTTCAGAGAAGTGTGACTAGCCCAGGGTCACCCAGCAGCTGCATGTGGAGGAGCGGGGAATCGAACCCAGTTCACCAGATTACGAGTCCACCACTCTTAACCACTACACCATACTGGCTCTCACAGTATGATAGAAATGAATCTTTGCTAAAACTTTTCCAGTAGCATAAAGGAAAGAAGAATCAAAAATATGACTCAACTTTGCAAAGCTAAACACACTTTCCAGCACATTACCACCCCCTCACTGCTAAAACAGGCAACGCTTGACTTTATCTTCTGAGGTTTTAAACTGCATTTTGCTTTTTTTCTATTATCTGTTTTCATGCTTACAGTTGGGAATGAAAATCCTCAATCTGACAAGATGTAGTTATTAGGTTGTCATTTAGCTAAAAGATAATTTCTCACAGTTCTATATTGTGGGCATCAGTCAAGAATTAATGTATTCTCTGCTAGCAACATCTTTTTACCTACTAAGGCATGCACTTTAACTTGGATAAGGCAAGGAAGACATTGAAGCAAATGCTTGCCTTTAGATTTTGACATAGTATTCTAAATGAACATGGTATTGAAAGGTTTAAAAAGTAGATATAGCAAATTATGAGGTGGGATAGGAGTTTAAAATGGTTGGCAAGGACAAGTGGTGTTTGGATGGCTTCTGTCTGTGTATGTTTTAATGCATATTGTAGGAAATAACATGTTTTGAAAAACTCTGAGGCCTTATTTTTTTAAATTTAATAGCTGATATATACATTAAGAATTACTAGGTGGGATACCCCATACTGTGTATCAGTATTATTCTGTTCCAAAATTATTCCCAAATCAATATCTTCAAAATACACAATGATTTCTTTGTATTTTTTGCATAGTATCATTAGTATATGTAGCCCTTCATACATATGTAAGCCAAAACAAACCCTGGTCCCTGCTGTACTACTCAGGCCAAATATTTTTATTAACTTCCAGAATGTATTTATATGTTCTAAACATATGTATATCTGAATCTATACCCTAAAAACCTGGGTGAATTATTGCAATCCTGTTTTTTAAAATTAATGATTATTGTTAGGAAACCCAAGCTAATAATTCATACGTTTGTAAAACTATAAGCAAATTCTTTACCTTTTGCTTCAAGCTCCATCTTCTTTTTCTTTGCCCATATATTGTGATAGTTTTCAGCCATCATTTCAGCCATAGCCTGATGAAATAAAAGGATTTGTTTCATAACAGCTAATCTTAAGTCATGCTTGTTATGCATTTTTGTTTTATTGTTTTAGGATATGGCAGTCAGCTTCACAATAGCCAATTTTAAATGAAGCTTTTTTGCATTTATTTTTACATTATTATGCTTTTGCTAAAGTTGCAAAGGTGCACTTCAGATCCCCCCCGCCCCAATAATTATCTTCCTAGTACATTAATTTTACAAATCTAAGCTTCAATAAATGATCTCAAACATTAGAAATGTTTGCTTTAATGCAGAGAATTGGTAAAAACTGTCACGCAACAGATTTCTCCTCTGCTACATTGGCTCTTATCCCTAATCACTGCCACGGCACAGAATTAATTGTTATTGCAGTTCTTAATTGTTCTAACTGATTTATCTTCTTGAATTTTTTTTCAAACCAAAAAACTACTCAAGATACATTGACAGTGGCGTAGCGTGGGGGGTGCAGGGGGGGCCGGCCGCACCAGATGCAACATCTGGGGGTTAGGGTTAGGGGGCGCAAATCCACAGGTTAGGGGGCGCAAATCCATGGGTTAGGGGGTGCAAATTACTTGCCTTGCCCCAGGTGCTGACAACCCACGCTACGCCACTGTACATTGAAGAAGCTGTACGCTGTTCTCTGCTTGGGACTACTCTTTGTAGTCCACTTTTTGTAACCGAAATTATAATACAAATGTTGAATTTAAGCACCTACAATAGCACCCACTAGTTTTTGCTGCAAAGACTAACCTGCTTAATCCTCTGGAAATTCTTAAAATTGTACAGATGTCATATATATTTATGAATGATAGATACCAGAGGATAAGCAGGGAACTTGCATTGTACAAACACGGTGAAAGAAACAAAAGCTTTCTTAAATGTTTCTAATACATGAAATTAGCTGTGATACGACTTACATGCAGTTCTCTGGAGAGGGTAACATTACTCATGTCAATTGCACGAGGGCTATAACCATGGACAGTATCTACAGAAACCTGAGTAAATATTAACAGATGTGTAAAAAAAGTAAAAAGAATAACCAAATACAAGTTAAAAAGTTAAATGACAACTTACAAAGGATAAGAGGTTTATTAACAAATCCATCAGGAAAGAGGGAGCAATTGACAATCAGCCTACACATATTTCTCTATTAAAATGCAAAATACTGCAGATTAATAAGAGTTAGGCACAGTCCAGATAATATTTTTTTTATAATTAAAAAAAAACATTGTTAGTACAATACTGACGTTTTGGGGACTTTATGAAACTGCATTGTGCCAATTTTCCATTTATCTAAATAAATAATTGGCCTGTGCAAGGAATCACAGTGAAATCAAATAGAAATGGAACCAAAAGATGAGACATGCTAAGCATTAATACAATATTCTTCCAAAAACTACAGGTACATGATACAAATTTCAGCTTGAAGAAATGGTCTATCTACTGGAAAAGGCAAAGAATATTTCTCTTTCTCCAGAATCTCTCTTGAAACACTATCCAGAAAAATAATAATGGACTTGGTTGTAGATTAAAGTTATTTTCTAGAAAATACTGCAATCCTGATAATTATTTATCAGGAATAGTGTGATTACCTATACAGAGCAATCCAAACTCCTGACCTGCCAAGCTAGAGGAGTTAGGAAGTGATGGAAATCTTGCTCCACAGGGTTCCACTGGTTTTTTTGGGGGGTGGGGGGTCTGCTACCATGGAGGCCTCTGTTTCATGTACCAACAGCAGAAGCAAACATCCCTCTCCCTTCAGTAACAGCCAGCATAAACCCCCAAAACTGGGTGGGGAGGAAAGAGACTTGGTTGGCGAATGTTCCATTGGAACATAAGCCAATCCAGTTACCAGCAATGAACCTAATCTGAGTCTCTCTGCTGTACCAGCCTGGAGTTGGCAGAGCAAAGAACAACAGTTGTGTATCACCTTCTGCCCTAGGCCAGCATAAGCAGCAGAACCTCAGATATGGTGGTGGCTCCAACACTCCACTGTATAATTCAGTCTGTATTACTTGACTGCACACACAGCTTTAGAATTTTCCTCACCTCTTTTCCCTACATGTGCAACACAACTGAAGTACAGCAGCAAATGAAGCTGGTACCTGATTTTTTTTCATGACGATAGTATGCCAAATCCTCCTCTACATCTAAACTAGTCCTTTATATTTATTAACCATTGGATGCCTGAGATTATGTTACGCAGTAGAAGCAAACATTTGCAGCATGATACAGGATGTACCTGACTTGTCTGTGATATTCGGCGTGGCCTGTTATAAAGAGCCATAGTATCTCCTTCCCTCGTTCTCTCAACCCGCCATCCCCAAGCAAGCATGGTTTTCAAGGACTCCTTGATTGGCCATCTGTAAATTTCTTTCTCCTAGGGAAAACAAATAGATGGTTATGTTTTTAGTTATCAAGTAGCTGAGAGGACAGTACACTCTCTTATAACACTCTTTATTATATTTTAATTATTACATAATTTAATAGTAATCTAATACTTGCCTAGGTTATCTCCCAGACCTCTAGCTAACTCTGGTATAGCATAAAAATGTGAGAATAACCAGCATACTACCCAGCGTGTCCACATTGGAATGCAGAAATATAGCTTGATTCTACAAATATTCATTTTAAAACAAGTTTCACTACAGTCAACGTAACAAACTTTTCACACACAAAAATGGAATCAGAAGTGGGCTGCAAGGATGAATTGCAGTATCACTGTATGAAGTAGAGATGATGATGTTACACTACCAGCCATCTCAGATTATCTCAAAAGGTGTACACAAGACAAGACAAGGGAAGTCTTGGACAAAACAAGAAAAATGATAAGCCCATCACTTAAACTCAATATGTCAACGTAGGCCAAAGAGAGAGAAGCAAATTATTTGTTAAAAGGTGCAGCTCATGTAAAGGTTTGATGAAAAGATTCATAAAGAGGGTAGCCCTGGCATGAGGTGAAAAACTGAGGAATCTAATTCTATGTGTTTAGAATTCATAGATAAGCCATTCTATTTTTAGGGAGGCCACCAAGGAACAAGACACATACTGGATGTCATGGAGTGTGGCATCAGCCAGAAATGTAGCTGCCCTGGAAATTTTAAGTAACATTCTTATTACACAGTCTAGGTCCTGATAGGAATTCTCTAGATCATCCAGCCATATGAGGGATGCCCTGGTAAACACTGAGGATGGACACAAGTGTTGAGCAGCAAGGACAGCTGCCTCATGCGCTCTGCATAAGGCGAAGTCCAGTCACCATTCTGAAGAGTCCTTAAACTGTGCATTCCCATTTTTAGGAAGAAGGAATTTAGCAATGAAGATGACACATGATTATCCATGGCTGGGTTTTTCAGCATATTCATAAACTGTTGGTCAAGGTTACAAAACCTATTGGCTATGATGACTTTTTTATATTGTAATGAAGTGCCCTACTCTCTTTCCTCTCTCACAAGTCCTGCCTCAGACCAGACGAGAAACTTCAGACTGGTGGAACGTGCTCAATTTGCACAAAAATATCATTAATCCCGTCTTCCTAACTTAGAATGTGTTCTAATATATGAGAGGAGTTCTAACAACCAAGGGATTTGTCTATTGTTTTAGATATCACTAAAGTTAATTTTAATAATAAAATGAAAAGATCACCACAAACAAAACATTTGACATGAACTTCTTACCTTTTCTGCTAACAGTTTATATTGTTTCATTAATGGCTGCACTTTGGAAGATTCTGAGTATGTTTCACCATATATCCACCCATTTGCAAACTGATAAAAATAAAAAGCGGGAGGGGATAAGCTGAACAGGAATCTTGATGTCATTTATGTTTTGGATGGTGTTTTTGCATGCTATCATTATGCTACACCCACTTGTCCAAGAGAACTAGACTCACCAGCATATTTTTGCCTTGGTTATTTTGAACTTAAAATGACTTAACAGCTGTAATAACAATATCCTATATTCTAATTAGTCATGCAATAACTAAGAACTTCTTATCATATATATGATTATTAAGAACTTCTTATCATATATACTAATAGTGAACTCATTCTCAGAATACTAATGTAGCCAAAACAGCTACATTATCCATGCACAGGCTAAGAGGAACCCAAAGGTTTGCAAAAGTTTTTTCTAAAAGATGGGGGAAGAAAATCATCCCCTCCCCAACAACAACAAAAACAGCCCATTGACTGAGCACACTTAGAGGGCATGGAATGCTGACTAAGTGTTAGGGAATGGAAACAGAAATGTGGCTGAGGAGGTGGAACAGAGTGGAGCACTCCACTGCACCATTGTGCTGCAGGCCCCATCTACGGAGAGAATTTTCTGAAAATCTCGGTGTCAAACTTATCTTTGTTGCTTGTTTTTCATTTCTGTCTGTCTCACTCCTTGGTTTCAACAAGAAGCAAGGTTTTTTAATTGGTTGCCCTAAATATGTGAATAATTCTCGCATATAATATGCAGTATTATATGAATAATATTACATGTATATACTCTCCAGGTTTCCTAAAGTAACAGATGCATACAACAATGAATATAATTGTTTAAAAATACTCATGTATTAATACCGATAAATTTATGCTGCAGAAATATAATACTGAATGACACTTGAGTCTTTTATATGTATAATATACAATTTTTGCATATAATTTTGCATATAATTAGTTGGCTCAGATGTAATGGGAGACTTGATATAATGGGGGGAAAGCTCAATTGGGGCAGAACCACCAAATTCTGGGAATAAATCCATTTAAAGTGGATTATTCCAGCTTCCCTAGTCCCAACTATAGTAGATATAGACTTAAATCTAGTGCATTTTAAAACAAATAGTAACTAAAAGCTTGCATGTGTATGTTGTGGTCATGAAACTTATATTTTTACCACACAAGAGGTGCTCTTCAAAGAGAACAATTTTTTTTAAAGGACCATATATTAAATAGTGCATGCATGATGCAGAAGCATTGTAAATATACCTGGCATCCATCCACCCCACGGCACTAATATGCACCGTTGGTAAAATTGGATCAGATACTTATGATTTCTATTTTTCTAGATCTACAATGTCATTTTCCAGATAGAAGGCAACCATGCAAACGCAACCATCCAAATATCTGATAACAAACATAAACATCCTTACTAAAAGCAAAAAGCAAAGAAAAAGTGTTAAGTAATTAGATTAGTATAAATGTAAAAACAGGGACTACTCATTTACTGAAGCTCAGAAGATAAATGCATTTAAAGAAAACTTTTTGATTAAAGAAAGAAGACTGTTCTACTCATGCAACATAAACAAGATTCCATGATGGATACTAAAAATGGAAAATGTGTTTCAGACTATTATCCAGACAGATTTTTAATACTTTAAATATGCTTTGGGGAAAAAAGTTGCTAAACATTTTACCTTTTCCATGCACCACTTATCATGGGAATGTTCTGCATATTTGTTAATAAAGTAGTCTAGCTTTTCAGGAATTGTAATGCTAGATAAGAAAATACAAGACCAGGATTAATAATATATATAATAAATCGTGCATTCCTTTTAATCCCTCTTTCATAAAAAACAGTTGATCATAACATACTTAGAGCCCTAAAAGAGCTTGAGACCAGCAAATACCTAGCAGCCCACCCCACCCCCACCCCCCAATATAGACCAAGTTAAGCTTCGATATGTTCCAAGGAAACCCTGCTAATCATTACAAAACCAGCCAAATGTTGTTTGGTAATAACATGTAAGTGGACCTCCTCTGTGATGACCCCCTTTGGAATACTTTCCCTGAAGTGGTCCAAGAAGTGGTTACAGTAATCAGCTTTAAGTGCCTCTTCAATATACAATACTTGTCTCCCCAGCTTTCCCACAAGGCAGCAAAGGTTTAGGATCAGAGCTTTCCTTCTCCTTGATTGGCTACCTTCCCAGGTTGACAAGCATCATCTGCACCTCACTTCCCTCTCTAGCCTGTGCAGAAACTGCCTTCTTGACCGTCAGACCCACTATTGGTCTCATCTGCTCAATCTGCCAGAGCCAGGGGAAGTCTCTAGCTCACTGAGGATTAGAGACCCATCAGCTGCCTTCACCTTGTTTAGCCAGCCAGTTGAAGTTGTTTCCTGGGATGTGGCTGCTGTTGCATGCGGACAGCTTCTAGGAACCGCAGGCGAGAGCTGAGTGCGTGTTGGACAAAATACACCAGAAGTGGCACAACAGTATAATAAATCCTTACTTTGAAGTATCAACAGGTTGTGGATTAAAGTTCCCATCTGAATCCATGGACGCTTGCTTTTCCATCACACCCACATAGTTTGATTCCATGTAATCAGGAGGCAAAGCCCCAGCCACTGCACTCAGGCACGGCAAGGCCAGTTTGAATAGTTCCTGTTCATATTTCTGGAAAGACAAAGTAGAATACAAAAGACCTAGCAATGAATTGAGACAGCCTCTATTTTTGCTGGAAAATTAGCAATGTTTTAGTATCTGAGCTAGCATCACCTGTACTTTGATCTACCATGGCGTGTACATTCAGGATCTTCTCTATGCAAATAGCACTGGAGGGAGGGGTTAAATTTCTCCTCCATATCTATGGTGATCCTGATTATTATTACCCCACCCCACAGGGCTGATGTCAGTCGAATTTTTCAAAACATGACATTAAATACAAAGATGAGTCCTTAGGTGGTTCCAGGGCACCACCATTCACTTAAAAAAAGAGGGGGTAGTGCAAAATCTTTTTCTGAAACCAGCTTTCTGCCATCTTCTCTATTTTATCCCATTTATTTACTTTATTTATTTGCATTCTACAGAGCGCTCCAAAACTGAAGGATAACAAGTAGTATATATTGGTGACCCATGGTAATTATAATGGCCTTATCAAAAGGAGTGGAATCATGAAGCAGCCACCATGTAAAGTGTCCTCACAATTTGGCAGGACTGCAGACATGGCCTCCAATGTGGTATGAGGAGCTATTGCCAGAATTATCAGAGGAAATAAAACCTGGCATGCATGTGCAAGCACTTGTTTATACACAAAGGAGTCACATTTTGTATGTAATGCACAATTATTATTGCATATTTGGAAATTATTCATTTTCAAAGAATACTGTCTTCACATTACGTTAAAAGCCAGGGATCCTGGTACAATAATTTAGTTGCATTCATAGCTATAAATTGTCATTTTTATATACTTATTTTATTAGGCAATCAAACTTTGCTGGGGAAACTATGAAGAACATTTAATAAAGAGTTTGCAGGAATATCCATTTCTCAAAAAAGACATTAGAAAAATTAGAGTACATTATTCTTCCAACATGCTTAAAACATAAACTTAAAAGTTACCTTTTGAGATAAGGCATCAAAAATACCCCAGAACAACTTCCTGGACAAATGAAGTTCTTCTTCTGAAGCAGCACCAAAGTTGCCCCATCCTCCTGGTAAACAGTAATACTTCCAACATCTTTCATAATGATTTGTCAGCAACTTGTGAGGGGAAAAAAATAACTCAGTTTCAGAGAATCCACTATAAACTTTGTAGAGCAGTTAGGTATGATCAGTTTCAGGTACTGAGACATAGACCTCCAAGTATAGGGCAATATAATGATGATGATGATGATGATGATGATGATGAGTGTGCTGGATGTAAATGACTGTGACGAAATGTTTTTGCTTCACAGTGTAGTCAAAATGCTGTTATCAGATCTAGATTCTGAAGGATGATGGTAAGTGGCAGTTGTATATTCTGAAAAGGGAAGATTAAAGACCACACTCACCTTAAGAGGCATCTTTGCATGCTCATTTAGCAGTGGAATATCAAACACTAATCTTCTCAACAAATGTTGCATCATTGAAGGCCTCAGCTGACTGCAAGTAGAAAGAAAAAAGTGAGTAGAAAATGTGTTCTACTGTTGGAGGATAGAAAGCAACCTACTTTGCAGACCTTATCCAAACAGTGTAGAGTTTATTCTGCACATGTCTGTTTATACTTTGTTGTATTTCTTTGGATTCTCTTATGACTTATGAGAATAATTTTAAGAAACCTATAAACTTGTATTCATCCATTCCAATCCAACCCTATGAATATTCACAGTTCAATGGAATTTATTCCCAAAGAGGTGTAATGTCCTGTTGCTATTTCAAAGCATCCTGAGTACATTCTAAGCATCTTTAATGTATTTTAATCTTTGTTGGAAGCCGCCCAGAGTGGCTGGGGAAACCCAGCCAGATGGGCGGCGTACAAATAAATTATTATTATTATTATTATTATTATTATTATTATTATTATTTTGAGTATATTATCAGGGAGGTGACATATTGGGATTATAATATACAATATATTGGGCAGCTCCCAACAGAATACTAAAAACACGATAAAATATCAAACATTAAAAACATTGATCACCAATGTTATTAAGAGACACATTCGCTCTAGAAACTAATTTTCCTATAAATCCCAGAAGTGTACACTTACCCACATATGGAGAGTAGGCACTCTTCAATAGAGTCCCGTTGAGCTTTGGTAAGAGAGCAGCCCTTGGAAAGACGGTACACAGTATGTAGCAAGGAATCTATAAGGGAAGCATGGTGTTCTGTGCCAGCAAAAAGAGGAGCACATCTAGTTAATAAAGGCAAAACAGCAGTGCAGAGGTACCGATTGAGAGCCAGGGCCATATCTGTAGCACTCAGAGCAACCTATAAAATAAATTGTAAAGCTATTAAGGTAGGTAAGTTTTGTTCTATACAAAATGGTTACATGATGACAATCTATTAGGTTTGTTTTCAAGGAAGGCAAGATGGATTTTTATAGGAATAAAAGGACATTATGAGTGTGCTAGACTTGTTTTGTTTTCCTCTGCCATTTGTTTTCAATATTTGAAAAACTCATATATTTGCTAAAATCACATAACATGTTTATTATTTCATATTTCATTTCCCATTGTTTTAATTGGAAGATTCAGCTGTCTGTAATCACAAAATATAAAACAATAAAAATAAGAACAGTCAATATAATTAATTTACAAAATGCCTGTGTAATGTAATGCAATGCAATGCAATGCAATGCAATGCAATGCAATGCAAAGTAATGTAATGTAATGTAATGTAATGTAATGTAATGTAATGTAATTACGAACTCCTCAGATGGTGTGAACTGCTGAGAGTGCCATACAATGATGTTTACGCACCTACTAAATACATTTTTGTTTAGGCACTTCTGAGGTGTAACCCAGTCATTTATGGAAGATTAATTTTATATTTTATGAAACATTTTGCTGTTTTAGAGTGTGATTTTTTTAAAAAAAAAAACTTTTATTGTTCACAGATTTTGTGTTTCTGCAGTTTTTTATTTTTTTTTTACTTTACACTGCTTCAATGGCTTTGTGCTCTGAATTTATCTAAACATTTGTTTATTATTAGTAGATAATAATATCTTACATGAAAAATTGAATTTGTCTAAAGTTATACAATACATCCATGGAATTTGAAGTCAAGTCTTCAACTTTCAATACTCAATTCTAGAGTATTGCAAAAACTTTCCTTATCATTTTCGAGAAGTCAGAATACATGCATGGTATAGATCTAGATCAAAGAGAGAACCTAGTAATCAAAAGTTAATTGTTACCGTATCTAATGAAGCAGCAGCACGAAGATCTGGCAGAAAGCCAACTTCAAGAAGGTGTAGAAGAAAATCCTGGTCTTCAATCCCATAGACCCTGTCAAGGAACAATACCATGGCTGCCTTGTGGTCTGGGCAAAACCCCTCTGACATATCAGGTTCCACCACAGTACCATCTGAAAAAAAAAAATCAATTACACAGATTTCTGGTACTGATACAAGCAAATTGTACCTGCAACAAAATGTTGCAGCATGGAGTGCTTCTGTTCAGGATTTCGGGCAATCCAATTCATTCCTCCTCCCCTCTAGTTTTCCCCTCTGACATTAGTCAGCCAACAGTCCATGTCCACTGAGCATGTTCAGTCCTCAAATGGCTTGTTTCCCTTGAAAATTTTTCTGTATCAGCAAACCTGGGATTCTCCCAAGACTTATGGTATCATACCTCCCTCTTGAGCATTGATGGTACCAACTTGCCTACATAAGGACCGTCTCTCAGAGAACTGAGATCACTATTAGGATCTATGATTGCATAACTACTTCCTGCAAAGAAGAATGAGTGTATGAACATCCTCTAGACCAGTGTTTCCCAATCTTGATTCTCTAGCTGTTTTTGGACTACAATTCCCATCATCCCTGGCCACTTGTCTTGCTAGGTAGGGATGATGGGAGTTGTAGTTCAAAAAACAGCTAGAGACACAATGTTGGGAAACACTGCTCTAGACATCCTCTAGATGGCTTACCCATTTTCTTGACTGAATAAAGGGAATTTGGCAGATAAAACCTAAATCATTCCAATCACAAACACTATGGCATCCTTGTTATTGCAAATATTGATACTGAACATCTAGTTATTGGTTTACTATCTTCGAATCATTATTTAATAATCACATACTCCTGCAATTCTACAACTGAGAGGCTCGTGCCAAGGAAAGCCAGTGTGAATTTCTGTTTCATTTCCATTTTAATTTTCATACATATTTGAGAGAAAGGTATTGTAAATCAGTCAAGCTTTTTATGTTAGAACATATCAGAAATAAAAATGGAACACTTTTCTTACCTTTTGCTATTGTTGGCATGTGGAAAGGAATACTAATCACACCCACCAAATCTTCCAAAGGAATCAAAGACCGCAGAATGGATCGTATTCTAATTGCTTCCCCTTTGCCAGCATGGATTAGCTAACGAAGGAGTAATGCAAACATTTGTTTATATGATTGATATCATAATATGTACACATATTATTCATAAGCAAGAGAGTAACAGTAATGATTTCAAACAATGATTTAAAAATCTAGAATACTGGGGGGCTACAGCAAAGCTTAACATACAGGTATTCATGAGAAGCTAGAGTTATAGTACACAGTATATTGACACTAGGTTGGAAAGTTGTAGTGCTCGTGTTAAGTATGTTTGGAAAGCTTCACTCACTTAGAATTGAAGAGGTAACGGTGTCAATGGTTGCATTTCCCTGTATGCTAAAGTGCTGTTATGCTTAAAAAGTCTGAATGGATAAAGCCAAAACTCATACTTAAGTTTCTCAAGAGTATACCACCACCAACAGCAGCAACTTACAACTTGATACCCATTCAGAAACAGCAGTACTATTAAACCTGTGCTCTGATTTTAACCAATTAGCAGCAAGTAGATGTTAAACAAGGATGATAAACACTAGTAAACAACAGAACCTACATGCATTTCTGGAGCACAGCGTCCTAGGAGATCAATCAAAGCAGCATAAAAGGTCATGATGGCATTTCCCATGTGAATGGTATCATCTTCTTCTTCCACCTCACTTCTGTTTAATTTATTTTCCCAACAGGAAGGAAAATAGAGGGTCAGCAAGGAATTTGTTATGGAAGCTTAACTTTGTTACAAAAGCAAGACTAGGTTTTATCCCTGGTATTTCTAATAATAATTGCCTCAGACTGACTCTGGAGTCCAGTTATATAGACTTCTAACATTGCTCCACAAGAAAATGTAGCTTGAGGTATCTCTTTTACATTTATGTAATGAGCCATCCACATGTAGTCACTGCAAGCCCTATGCTAATTCAGTGAAGATTACCTTCATGGGGCACTGTGAATCAAACCACAAAGGGAACAATGCCAGGCTGCTGAAGGCAGGTAAGCTGTTACCTCAATTGGTGGCAAAGGGTGTGTGTGTTTTTCTGTCTCTAAAAAGAGGTGTGGGGCTTGGCCATCTCCTCTTCAAAGGTAAGCCAATCCCCCAAAGTTCTTAGAATTTGCCCTCCCTCTGGTAATTACAGACTTTTTCATGACAGATGGTCCCATGAAAGGTGTGTGGAGAGGGGTTATTTGGCCCAGCCTTAAACCCATCCTTCCACACCTGCAATAAATGGACTTACACCACCTGATATTTAAGAACCATGGAAAGACGACTGCTCTGCCCCAAAATGCATTATACAGTATTTATTTTCCAAAGCACCTTAGTAATACATTGATATATTCCATTGCTAGTAAATTATGTAAAGTCAGTGAATTATGGTACTGATTCAGGAGTAATATAAGATGTGAAATTCAAGGAAAATATCTGCCTATTTGTGGTATAATAAAATATTACTATTCTGATTTACAACAAAAAGAAAATGTACTATTATTACGAATACTCTCAAAAGTTTCAAATGTTGAATTCTTGGGGACTATTGCATTTAGAAACCTGTTAGGTTTGGCAGCTAACAAAGTATTTGCAAATTATGAATAAAGCCTTATTTTAGAAAACTGAATTCTGTAAGACCTATTACAAAATATATCTGGGGAAGTTAACCCCTTCTTTACTACCTACAGTGTTTTATTGGATCCACTACTTGGTGAAGGTCCATCTCTTGTGGGGTCTTCTGATATGTTTATGGCTTCCTCCATGGCAGCAAGCAGGCCATTTCCACCTTCTCCTCTCAGTGCTGGTCCAAAACATTCAGGACGTCGAATGAGCAGTCTTACCACCACATTGGCATTCTCTTCAACGCTCTCTCCTACAGTCAGTAAGGAAGGCCACAGCCAAAGTCACAATCCAGGGCTTACATGGGGGTGGGAACAAGCCTAGATGAACTGGTACCAGACCATGTTGCTGTGCCAGATGGAGCAGAAATTTTATTCATTACACGATCCAGCTGTAATGACAGCCTCCTAAGAGTGACGGGAGAAACCCACGTCTAAGTAAGCTCAGAAGGTAACTATTATTATTCTGGCTGCAAGTAGGGCAATCCCACTATATCCAGATCAGGAAACATTGGAATGCCTAGCCAAATCAACCTTTACAAGCCATTAAGAGGACTTTCGGATTTCTGACATATTGTTGGGAAGTAGAAAAGTGAAAGAAACACGGACAAAAAGTAAGGGGCTAGGGTGAAAAAGACTTGGGGGAAGGGAGTTGAAATGGACACTTGGAGTGTGCATATAGATGAATTTTAACACTCATCCAGTGTTACCAAATGCTTATTTTAGTTCACTCTTTTGTTGCTTCAACCTCTTTGCTACAACAGTACTTTCATCATATTCTTAGCCACTCTGGTTCAAGGTAAAGAACAGTCATCTTGAAATCATTGCAATCTAGAGCCTGCATATTCAGATTTGTAAAGGCTAATGTTTTATCAATGATTGCAATATTCTATAAAAGCTTGCCCTACAGCCACTTGCACATACAACACACCACTTACAAATCAGCAAAGAACAAAAGGAGAATAATTAGAAAATTGATGTCACAGTTACACAGGCACATAGCAAAACAGAAAGCAATATAACTGTTCCCATATTTTAAAAATAGAATACAAAATAACGTTTCCCAATTTTAGCCCTTCAAAACAAATGAGAAAGGCTGGTGACATAAAACACAAGAGGAGCACCACTTAATTTGGTGCATTAGTAGCAGTGATAGTCAAAGGTTTATATAATTATTTCGGAACAACAATAGTGGTACAAAATTAATAGGCTCCTACAGTACCATTGCAAAAAACAGCAAAACGAAGAAAATCCAAGTATCGTTCTCCTTCCACTGGGTTCCATCCGATATCTGGGTAACCTTTAGAAATCAGCAATGAGCAGCTTTGCAAACCACATCCAGCCAAGTAGCGGACTACCTAAGAACAAGGCAAAATTAAACAAAAGAGGCATTTACTGCAAAAAAAGAAGAAAAAGCTCAAGCCAGTGTTCTAATAGGAAGTCCTCTTTTACTCCCTTTTCAATAGACTGGCTATTGCAGCAGCAGAAACCCAAAGAAAAACTAATGCTATTCTAAACAAAAAAATTCCTTCCAGTAGCACCTTAAAGACCAACTAAGTCAGTTCTTGGTATGAGCTTTCGTGTGCATGCACACTTCTTCAGATACACTGAAACAGAAGTTTCCAGACCTTTCTATATAGTGAGAAGGTGGGGAGGGGTATTACTCAGAAGGGTGGTAGGAATGGGTGATTGGCAGATAGCTGTGATGAGCCTGTTGACGACTCTTAACGACTGCAATAGGTCTTACAGGAGGAAGCAAGGGGTGAAAAGGTGAAAAATGGCTTTGTCATGTATAATGAGATAAGAATCCAAGGTCTTTGTTCAGGCCAGGTTTTTCCATTGTTTTAAGTTTGGTGATAAGTTGTAATTCAGCAGCTTCTCTTTCCAGTCTATTTCTGAAATTCCTTTGTAGTAAAACAGCTACTTTGAGATCTTGTATAGAATGTCCTGGGAGATTGAAGTGTTCTCCTACTGGTTTCTCTGTCTTGTGATTCCTGATGTCCGATTTATGTCCGTTTATTCTTTGGCGTAAGGTCTGGCCTGTTTGTCCAATATAGAGAGCTGAAGGACACTGTTGGCATTTTATGGCATACACAATGTTAGACGATGAGCAATTAAATAGTCCCGAAATGGTATGTGTGATGTTGTTGGGGCCAGTAATGGTGTTGTCCGGGTGTATGTGGCAGCAAAGTTGGCATCTGGGTTTATTACAGGCTCTGGTGCCAGTGTCTGTGTTAGGTCTGGTTGTAGTATTATTGTGGGTTAGGAGTTGTTTAAGACTGGGTGGCTGTCTGTAGGCAATGAAAGGTCTTCCTCCCAGAGCTTGAGAAAGAGAACTGTCATTGTCCAGGAGAGGTTGTAGATCTCTGATGATGCGTTGTACTGTTTTAACTTGGGAGCTGTATGTGATGACTAGAGGTGTTCTGTTATTTTCTTTTTTGGGTCTGTCTTGCAGCAAGTTCTCTCTGGGTATCAGTCTGGCTCTGTTGATCTGTTGTCTAACTTCATCTGTTGGGTATTTTAGTTCTAAAATACTTTAGAACTAAAATACCCAACAGATGAAGTTAGACAACAGATCAACAGAGCCAGACTGATACCCAGAGAGAACTTGCTGCAAGACAGACCCAAAAAAGAAAATAACAGAACACCTCTAGTCATCACATACAGCTCCCAAGTTAAAACAGTACAACGCATCATCAGAGATCTACAACCTCTCCTGGACAATGACAGTTCTCTTTCTCAAGCTCTGGGAGGAAGACCTTTCATTGCCTACAGACAGCCACCCAGTCTTAAACAACTCCTAACCCACAATAATACTACAACCAGACCTAACACAGACACTGGCACCAGAGCCTGTAATAAACCCAGATGCCAACTTTGCTGCCACATACACCCGGACAACACCATTACTGGCCCCAACAACATCACACATACCATTTCGGGACTATTTAATTGCTCATCGTCTAACATTGTGTATGCCATAAAATGCCAACAGTGTCCTTCAGCTCTCTATATTGGACAAACAGGCCAGACCTTACGCCAAAGAATAAACGGACATAAATCGGACATCAGGAATCACAAGACAGAGAAACCAGTAGGAGAACACTTCAATCTCCCAGGACATTCTATACAAGATCTCAAAGTAGCTGTTTTACTACAAAGGAATTTCAGAAATAGACTGGAAAGAGAAGCTGCTGAATTACAACTTATCACCAAACTTAAAACAATGGAAAAACCTGGCCTGAACAAAGACCTTGGATTCTTATCTCATTATACATGACAAAGCCATTTTTCACCTTTTCACCCCTTGCTTCCTCCTGTAAGACCTATTGCAGTCGTTAAGAGTCGTCAACAGGCTCATCACAGCTATCTGCCAATCACCCATTCCTACCACCCTTCTGAGTAATACCCCTCCCCACCTTCTCACTATATAGAAAGGTCTGGAAACTTCTGTTTCAGTGTATCTGAAGAAGTGTGCATGCACACGAAAGCTCATACCAAGAACTGACTTAGTTGGTCTTTAAGGTGCTACTGGAAGGAATTTTTTTGTTTTGACTATGGCAGACCAACACGGCTACCTATCTGTAATGCTATTCTAGGCTGCATCAACAAGAAGTATAGTGTCCAAATGAAGGGAAGTCGCCGTCCTGATCTCTTCTGCCTTGGTCAGACCACACCTGTAATACTGTGTCTAGTTCTGGGTTCCACAATTTAAGAAGGATATTGACAAGCTGAAATGTGTGCAGAGGAGGGCAACCAAGCTGATAAAGGCTCTAGAAACCAAGCATTATGAAGAACGGTTGAGGAGACTGAGAAGAGATTTGATAGCCATCTTCAAACACCGTATCTCAAGGACTGCCACGTGAAAGGTGAAGCTTGTTTTCTCCTGCTATGGAGGGTAGGACCCAAGTTACAAGAAAGGAGAATCTGATGAAACATCAGGAAAAACATTCTGACAGAGCTGTTTGACAGTGAAACAAACTTGCTCAGGAGGTTATGGACATTCTTTCATTGGAGGTTTTTAAGCAGATGGCCATCTGTCATGGATACTTCTATTGAGATTCCTGCATTGTTCTGCCCGGACACTGAGGTCCAGCGCCGAGGGCCTTCTGGCGGTTCCCTTGCTACGAGAAGCCAAGTTACAGGGAACCAGGCAGAGAGCCTTCTCAGTAGTGGCACCCACCCTGTGGAACACCCTCCCACCAGATGTCAAAGAGAAAAATAACTACCAAACTTTTAGAAGACATGTGAAGGCAGCCCTGTTTAGGGAAGCTTTTAATGTTTAATAGGTTATTGTATTTTAGTGTTTTAGTGTTTTGTTGAATTATTTCGTTGGAATAATTAATAAATTAATAAATTATTATTATTATTATTATTATTAATATTATTATTATTATTATTATTATTGCAGGGGGTTGGACTATGTGACCCTCAAGGTCTCTTCCAACTCTACAATTCTATGATCTAGTGAAAAATCTAGACAAACGTGAGACCTTAACATCATGTGACTGTCTGATAAGCTGCTGGCACAAATTAATGAATGGGGTGCACTGGGGGGGGGGAGCATACTGAAGCTCCACTGAATTCAAAGAAATGTCAACATGCTGAACTTCCTTTGAACTTCTCCCAATTATGTAAAATTTGTGCAGCGTTGATTTTTCTCCTGCATCAGTGATCTATTCATTGATTTTCCCAGAGAACACTTCACTTCTCTACTCTTTTAAAGATGATTACCACAAGCTTATTTATTCATGCTGATTATTCACAGATCTGCTTTTCCACTCAGGTCGTGTTCCTCTGTAATTAAACTAAAAATCAAAATCTAGTTTGAAAATGTGTACATACCTCCACACATTTAAAATAGGGTCATGTAAGATAGCTGCTGATCAAGAAACAGCAACTCAGAGATGGAAATAGATTTCCACATAGATCCTGTAGGATGGGGCCACATCCTGCAGCACTATGAATACCCAGGTCCAATTTTTTACTAGTCAATGGCTATTAGTCATGGCAGCTATTTTTTAGCTCTGGTATCAGAGGCATTTGAAGACACAAGTAGGAGAAGAGTGTTCATGAACTACTTGTGGGCTTCCTAGAGGCAACTGGTTGGTCACTGTAAGAACAGGAAGCTGGACCAAGCAGGCTTTTGCTCTGATCCAGTGGGACTCTTCCAAAGCAGATCAATGCCATTAACAGTTGCTGAGTGAATCTTGGGATCACAGAATCATGCTGCTGTTGATGACAGTCAGCTGTTCAGTTGCTGGGAGGTAGAGAGGGTTGCAAGTCTTATAGGAGATTATAATCCTATGGTAAGCAACATGGATGTGGAAATCTTATGACAGGGAAGGGTACCTGAGAGAGTCTTCAGATTTTGGATTCCAACTCCCATCAGCCCCAGCAAGCAGCACCAATGGTCTGGGATAATGAGAACTGCAGACCAGCAACATCTGGATGCTGATAGGTTCTGTATCCTTGTGCTGTGGCATTTAGATGGCTACTACTGTATTTCATTAGTAAACAGATGCTTACGAAGATATGCAAGATACATATATATAAAAATATAGTTAGCTATTCAGAAGCTGGTTTACCTTTTCTAGATCAGGTTCCCGCAAAGCTAGTGCAAGCTCATTATTATCCATTACAGATGCTGCTGCAACATCCAAAGGAGTTGATCCACGCATAGAAGGGGATGCTGTTAAGAGAACATTTCAGAAATGTTTAATGTATATAATAGGTTTGCCATATGTCCGGAATTTCCCAGACATGTCTGGAATACTGTATTCGTCAGCAGTGTCCAGATGGAAATTGCCCAAATGTCTGGGAAAATCTGGAAAGCAATTTTCTTTTCGCAACAACTTTGGGCAAACTCAACAACTTTTCTGCCCGGATTTCCACTGTTTGAAATATGGCAACCCTAGTATATAAAATGTATAGAAGTAGCGTGACTTACAAATAAATATCACAGCTAAGCAAAATTACTACCCAAAAGACACAGGTTTCATGTTATAGGTGAGGTTCTTAATTTTAAAAATGAACCTATGTACTTTTTGTTCAGTCAATGTCATTACAGCTTTTAATATAATTTAGTAACAGTATCATAAGAAAACACTTTGCTTCACTCGTCCAGTATAGAAAAATCTGCTCTGGGCAGGCTGTTCTGTACAACTACTGTGGTAGTGAACGCAAAGCCACTAACATGCTGGGGCTTTGAACAAAGGTGCAATCCACAACCTGTGGACTCCAAAGACTTCTTAGACAGCAACAGAATATATGGGTTGTGAATTGAAGGGACAGAAGGCTCTTTAGAATACTTACCAAGCCCAACACTGCTGTTTTCCAAAAGATAGCTAAGATGATCAAACATAGCCTTTTGATTCTGCCTGCTGATGCGGCAAAAATAACATAGAAAACGACAGCAATTTGCCACCATCTTAGGAAAGGTGATTTCCTAGACAAACAATACTATGTTAGAAAAACAGAACAGTTTGCAAAAAAAAAAAACACACACCAAAAAAAACCTATGCATTTTAATATTTTTGATGTGTTTTGTGAATTTTTGCAGCTACCAAAAATTCCTTATTTTACAAAACATGGCCCTGCAAGTTATTTCTTCTGCACATCTTCCAAACAAGCATTTGGAACACTACACATTTCTAATCTATTCTGAAGTGGAGGCCATCTGCAGAAATCAAAATGCAACAAAAATAATTTAGCTTAATTTGATTTAAATCCATGAGCTCATCTTAATTTCCCTTCAAATTAATATTTTGAGGATCATTATATACTACGGGTAGGCAAACTAAGGCCTGTGAGCCAGATGCGGCCCAATCGCCTTCTCAATCCAGCCCATGGACGGTCCAGGAATCAGCATGTTTTTACATGAGTATAATGTGTGCTTTTATTTAAAATGCATCTCTGGATTATTTGTGGGGCATAGGACTTCGTTCATATTTTTTTTCCAAAATATAGTCTGGCCCACCACATGGTCTGAGGGACGGTGGACCGGCCCACAGCTGAAAAGGGTTGCTGACCCCTGCTAGCACACTTAAAGCTCTTTCTATCTTGCTTGTCTTTGAATTTCATATGCAGTCAAGATTAAACCAGTACCTATGAACTTTATTGTATCAGTAAGAATATATAGCACCACACTCATTTTTAAATTTAATTAAAATTAAATTAGACACAGAACCACAAAGAATAGTTTTTATGTCTATCTTTATAGCAAAAAGGGGCATGGTGTTTTTTTCCAAATAAATTCTTAAGGGCGGTATCCAATGCATATGGGGGAAGAGAAAGAGGCCGATACAGAGGAGGATGCTTTCAGCCTTCCTCTCCATTCACCAATTTCTGCTTCCAAAACATACCAAGCTAAGGAGAACCATGTGCTCACTACCTGGTAGAGCAAAGAAATGAAGGTATAAATTGAGATACGTATCTTGAGTATGGATGTTGCCTATTCACAATGGATTTCCTTCCAGTCTGGAAGGGAATGCACATTCCATTAAAAGAATGTAGCCCGGGGGGGCCACCAGGTGGCACATTGCAAGATGGCCGACAATAACATCTCTCTGACCCACACGAGGTAATTAAGAGGCTGCTATGGGAAGTATGCAGCCTTCTCGACCCCCCAAGGAGATGGGGGGGACTGCCTTGCCAGTGGTGTCCATAATGCACCCCCGGAATCGAAAGAAGGGGGTGCCGGACACTTGGCACGAGCCCTCGGTGAAGTCGGCTCTTCCTGACGCTGTCTCCAACCAGCGCCCGGGTTCGCTTTAGCTCGAAAATATAATTGGAAACATATAATTGGAAAGAAGCTAAAGACATACATTAAGCGAAGTACAGGAGATAAGACTGCTGATTAATGGATCTCTGTGACCGGAGCGACGGACAGGACAAATAAATCAAGTGATGAACCACCATTAAGAGACTGGTATGTTTGGAGTGAAACGGAGGGGGGTGGAGGAAAAAACTTTTATTTTCTTTGCCTTATGTGAGTATTAATAACCCTCCACTCAGGAAGAAGATCGTTGCATGTTATTAATCACAAGCAGGAATTTAAGAACTGTGTGGAGTGAATTATTGATCAAAAGAGAGGATCGGTAAACATGACGCAGCTTTAAATGGCATCTCACTAAAACAAGCTTGTCTAATAAAGA
Organism: Podarcis erhardii; assembly: GCF_964252035.2. NCBI lineage: Eukaryota > Metazoa > Chordata > Lepidosauria > Squamata > Lacertidae > Podarcis > Podarcis erhardii. Next base: position 78,451,873 of record NC_138507.1, on the reverse strand, counting down.
CGAGGGGAGGAGGACCAGGATCACCGGAATGTGAATGATGATTGGAATGTGATCTAAACCTGGCAGAGCCCTCTGTGATATATTTGGCAAGCCTGGGAAAATTAAAGGACAGACCGAGGATAAATTATTTACGGAAGTGTGGAATGGCGTCTGTCCCTATGTGATATGATTTTTGGAAGTGAAAAACCCACACAGAGGATGTTTGTTTCCAACCCGCTTGTGAAGATTATCAGAGATCGCAAAGAAAGGAATATATGATAACAACAAGAAGATGAAGAAAGTAATAAAGAGACTATCTGGACAGAACTGGATAGAACTGTCTAATTAAAGCAGCAATAGTGTGTACACAGGCATAGTGTGTACACAGTCTATATCTGGCATTACAGTCAATATTTAAAATGTCTTCTTACCTTTGACTCTCCTCCTCCAAGTACGTTCACCATTACCTCCATCACAGTCTCATGCATACCTAATGCTCTCATAAGATTAGGATGTTGGTAAAAAACTTTATTGTTCATTATATCTCTACGATGAAAAAAAAAATCAAATATTTAAAAATATACCAACCACTTTACAATAATAAATAAGAATACAATAATAATTGTTTTAACTATTTCCCTTTAGTACCATGTCATATAAGAGAAATAATTTTAGGGCATACTCTGCAAAAATTATGCAGGCTGCCACTCTGCATTCAGTCATAGATAGAAGCTGCATGAAATCACTATGGTGGTGGCTCGTCTTTTCGCATTCAAAATGTATGAATATCTTCAAAATAAACGGAAGCTCATGAGAGTCATTTCCCCCCATAACTGATTAGACCTAGGATTAATCAAACAAATTAAGAGAAAAGAAAAAGGGTTTTACCCTAATCCACGAATCATAAGCTTCTCTTCTTCCTTGCCCATTCTGACACTGAGGAGAGACCGGATCTGACCAAGAGAAGCAAGTAAGCTGATTGTATCTTCCACAGATACGCCATTTATAGTGTATGTCTTTGGCAAGGCTCGAACCAGGCCACCAACTCCATCATATTGGCGATGTAGCAAAACGAACATGGCCCTCACCAGCTCTGGGTCTTCTATGACTGATTCTTGAGCCCATCGTACCATGGTCTCTGAGATCAGCTGTTGGAGAGTTGCTAAATGTAGAAAGCATTAAGACAAATATATAGCAATGCTTTTTCACCTTCAGCTCCAGCTAGTTAAGTGTATAATATGCTATACGTATCAGAACTAGAAATTTAGAAAAATGCCTTTACTGAATATTCTTACTAAATCAATAATACATAGTTAAGCTTATTAAAAGGTAATGGGAAGACAGAAGTGACATTGGATTTTAAAGTATTACTATCATATTCACCTACTAAAGCTTTCATAAATCATTTGCCAAAAAAAAAATCTTTTTTTAATTTGTGGAAACATATCATTGAAGTTTTTTAAAAAACCACATTCAACAGCAAGAAGGTAATTCCCTATTTATAATTGAAAGCTGTGAATAATTTCTGGTTTGAATAAAATTATTTGTTGAAAGCGAAACAATCAATGGGTAGAGCAATCCTATACTTCGGTTACAATGCATAAACATCACCATTACACTGGCAAAATGGCAACTATATTTGATGTATTATTCTCAGTCTGGGGGAAAACACACACAGCTTGGAAAAATGCTAAATGCTGTGAGCATGTCAGATACATTACCAGCATTCTTTGGAATGCTGCCAGACCCAGACACAGAGGGAGCCAGCCTGGGCAGAACAAACCAGCGTCATTTCTTCCACATTGACAACATACAAGAAACACAGAGAACCAGGCAGCATCACAGGGAAGGGGAATTTATGGAACTATTTTGTAAAGCAGGCACAGACACATACAAACGCTTTCAGGAATGCACTTTTTTTCTGCCCAGCCCTATGCCACAATAGAAGAAAGACACATAAACAAGCACAAATATCCAAACAGGCTCAGGAAGCTTCTAGCACACATTCACATGGGGAAATCCCACCCCCCCCCTTCCCAGTAGCTATCATTCATTGAAAAAAGGATGGTAGTTTTTGTGTTCATGGAAACTTGTACAGAAAAAGAGGTTATGGTTAGATTCAGACAAACATATCAGACTCTGCTTGATGCAATTAAATCATCATGGCGTTTTTTTATTATATCCACATGCTACTTTACTTACATGGCTTTTTAGCATCATCATCAATGGGCTTCTCAGCTTGTTTCTTCTTCAAGTGTGTGACTCTTTCCACAAGATATAGCAAGCGACCTTTAAGAGTTAAATCACTATTTCCATCCAGAATTCCATCTTCATCTAACTGAATTCCTAGGTGTAAAAATTCAAATGTTTATTAGATATCTAGAAGTCAAAAATTCAAATGTTTATTAGATATCTAGAAGAGATACTCTCTTTGGGGGGGGGCAAAAGAAGGCTGCCTGCCCTCCACGCCCCCCTTTTACTCTGGGTGGGAGGTCCATCTTGAAAGCTAAATGGAAACCATGATTTTTATCTACAGTGCATCAGAACCAAACTTCCAGCATATTATCTCAGTGGCAGAACGTAAGCTCAGGTCACCCAGTGTGTGTGAGCAGAGTGCACCCCCAAGTGGGGCGGGGCACAGAGAGAGCCCGCTGTGGTGTGCCTCACCTGGAGTACATATGCCGCAGCCTCTCTCCACCCCCAGGTCAAACTTCACCCGAGCATAGAGCTGCCATAGCTGGCTGCCTTGCATGCTGCACATGACATCACAGCAGTTGCTACCGACTCCTCTCTCTCCACTCCCAACTCAGGCATGACCTGGGAATGGAGTTGTGGCTGGTGGCACTGGGCACAAGGAAGCTGTCTGCAGCTCCCTCGTGTGCCAGAGCCAGGTTCCAATAAGAGAGCCTGTGTGTGGGCTCCTGGTTGAGCCCCCTTAAAAAACACACCTGGGCCATGGCCCCCACAGCTCCCCCTCTCACTATGCCAGTGTACAGTGGTACCTCGGTTTACAAACTTAATCCGTTCCAGAAGTCCGTTCTTAAACCGAAACCGTTCTTAAACTGAGGTGCGCTTTCCCTAATGAGGCCTCCCGCCGCCAGTGCCCTTTCACCGTTTGGATTCCGTTCTTAGACCGAGGTAAAGTTTGCAAACCGGGACACTACTTCCAGCTTTGCGAAGTTCGTAAACCGAATTGTTCGTAAACAGGGCTGTTCTTAAACTGAGGTACCACTGTATTTAGAAAAAAGAAAAATAGCCACTGCCACCGTGGCTGCTGAGAAGACTAAAGCAGGGAGAAGGGTACTCAGGCAACAGTGGTGTCCCTGCAAACATCACCAGTGACATAGGCCACATGATTTGCCCCAACATGCCACATGGTGCCAGGTCTGCTCAGTTCTGCAAAAACCTTTACTGTTAATGACCTACAAATCAAGCCACAATTTTGCTTCAAACAATAATGCAGCCATTACAAGGTAAAAAAACCTGAGCACTCTGATTTTTACTATCCTGTCATGATTGTCATTTACTTATTTGCAGTGTTGCACAGCTTCTACACTGGTTCTTTTACATGCCTGAAAATAAGTACTTTAGTAGCCCAAGTTCAATGAATCAAGACTACAGATTGCCACTATCGTGGAAGCTATATTTTCCACACAACCTATGCAATTTTTTTATGCTTCAAATGGCAGCCAATATGAGATTGGTGGGCCCAAACCTCATAATGATCCATGTGTCACCACAACACTATTAGAATGAGGTTGCCTGCTTAGGGGGAAACTGGGAAACAGGAAGACTGATACAGACCCAAAGGCTTTGTAATTTCTCTAATATATCTTTGAGTTTTCTAATAAAATTGATGAAATTATTTTATTTGTTTAAGAAATTAAAACAAGAATAAGAATAAGAACAAGAAAAAGTTAAGATTTACCACAGTGTGCCATCAAATCTTCATGAAAATCCAAGAGGTGATCCCTTATTTCTTCAGGACAAGGGCAATCATTTTTATCATCCTTAAAATTCAGCAGCATATTAATCTTTGAAAAAACATACAAATTAATAATTACATTTCAGATATGTTTACAAGGTTATGTATAAGATAGGAGGAAACGTTTTACTATAAAACTGATACATTCCAATAGCAGCTTAATATTCCCTATCTTCTTTGATAAGAAGAAGTCCCTGCTCTAAGCTAATCTTTGGGGTGGAGGGAAGAGGGGAGGAATCCCTGTTTCACAAGCAGACGTCCTTTAGACTCTTTAAAGGTAAAGGTAAAGAGACCCCTGACAATTAAGTCCAGTCGTGAACAACTCTGGGGCTGCAGCACTTATGTTGCTTTACAGGCCGAGGGAGCTGGCATTTGTCCGCTTCCACAGACAGTTTTTCCGGGTCATGTGGCCACCATGACTAAGCCGCTTCTGGCGAAACCAAAGCAGCGCACTGAAACACCATTTACCTTCCTGCTAGAGCAGTACCCATTTATCTACTTGCACTAGGCGCTTTTGAACTGCTAGGTTGGCAGGAGCTGGAATTGAACAATGGGCGCTCACCCCGTTGCGGGGATTCGAACCACTGACCTTTCAATCGGCAAGTCCAAGCAGCACAGTGGTTTAACCCACACACCACCCTTAGACTCTTTAGCCATGACAATTAAATGGAACCTTGATGTATGGAGACAATATATTTCAATATATTGTGCTAGCTGAAGGTCATCACCTGATTTAGAGCACCTAGCATCCAGCCATTTGCTGGAAAAACCAAAACAATTCTTCTGTTATTATATCTACCAAAAATCTGATGATGTATTGTTCAGGAAAAGCAGTATGCAATGCAAATTGATTCTAACCTTGAACAAAACTTGAATATAAGAAGCTGCCTCCTATTTTATGTTATACCTGTTCCTGTGGTGGAGACCGAAACTCCTTTGTTTTCTTGGCTGTCAGTGCTGCAGACATATTTAATGCCTGCATAACCTCATTGTATCGGAAACGCTGATTCTCTTGAAGTTTTAATACAAAATCATCTGAAAATGCTACAATGGCTTCTATCCGATGGCGTATCTGACAGTCACAAAGGTACTGAAGTAAAAGACACATCTGAAAGAGAATGAACAAGGGAAAACCGTTACAAAACACAAACTATTAAAATTCAACTAGGTTTTTTTTAAAGAGTTAGATGTATGCAAATGACGGGCAACCTCATGGTAAACAACACTCGTTTCTTTCAGTAGTGGTAATATGTAAGTTTATCCACATCACCCTTATTTTTCTAATTCTCTTTTTGAGTTGTGAGTTTTTGTGGGTTAGCCCCACACTTTCTAACACAACCCAAACACCTTTTTGTTCGGGGGATTTTTCAAAGTCTTTGATTTCAGGTTTTTATTATCTCTCGTTCTGAATACTAAAAAAAGGTCTACCCTCTTGCCTTCACATATCTCAGCACAAACCTATAATTTCTGTTTTGAATCATTCTGTTCATATAAACTTGTTTGCTTGTTTGTGTGAAGTACTTTCCTCCATGGATTGCCTTCAATCCAGAAGGTAAGAGACTCAGGCCTAGGGAACAAAAGTAGTCCTCCAGGCTTCTCTACTTAGCCCTCTGGACTATCCTCAGGCCACACCTCTTACCAGTGCCTTTGCCTGAATGGTAGATGTCCTTGAAGTGATAATGCCTCTTGCCTGCCTGGATGGAGGATAGAGAAATGTAGATGGGTGAAAAAAAACAGCCATAGCAGATGTCATTACGATAGATTATTTCATGATTACCTGCAATTTCACTGGCTCGGGAAGTTTCATTTGAAGGAGTCCTTCTTCTGGGACCTTCTCTCCTCCTGTCTCCAAATTTAGTCCATCTGCAATTAATTCTTTTTTTGCTATTACTCGAGTCTCATCCTCATGGACTACATCTTCCTTAAAAACACTAGGTTCAATCAGCTGCAAAATATGCTTCAGGTCTCCATTATGGAAGATCCCCATTATGAGAAGAGTGTAAAAAAGCTTGATCAAAGGAACAAAGAGAAACTCTGTAGTCCCACCTACTGGATCTCTGACATGGAGGCTGCCCTCTTGAACTGCCTCCGTCAGCATCTCTATGGTTTTAGTCTTCAATATTTCCAGAGGAAATTCAGGACTGTACTGATAACACTCATTGTTGATTCTTACAAAACTGGGAGAGGAAAACTGCATTCTGGGCCGTAGGGAAGTGCTGAGTCCTATGCCAGGTAGGCCATGCTTTTTGTTTTCATCAGGGAACAGAGTAATACTCTTAGTCTCATCTGTCATGGGAACAATAAATTCATTGTTCATCATCAGCCTTGCAGTAGCGTAAGTATTAAGGTGAATGTCAATTAGAAGATCATAATAGCCGGCACGTAACAAGCCCGGCATATACTTGTTCTCAATTGCATAAAGAAGCTGAGACTCATCCACATGGCTGCACATGGCATGCGCTACTCGATTATTCCCAAGAGCACAAACAGCTGAGTACAGTCTGAGAGTATGGTAGTGGAATTTCAACAATTCTTCTTGTTCTGACAATTCTAAAATGTCTATAGACCTGTGGAAAATAAAGTTTAATAATAACTAGGAATAATCTAGGAAAAGTGAAATGTTATTTTTTATAAAAATCACTGAGAACGGGTCAACCCGCATGAATATGAAAATTGTTGCTTAAGTGAAATGAAAATATACTACTGTTAGAGATGCTTACATATTTTTGTTGCAGCTCCTACTTGTATTAAGTAGGAGCTGCAACAAAAATATGTAAGTATTTTTTACCCTGATCTTCAGCCAAAAAACGGTTTTCAGAGCGGTGCACAAAGAACAGTAATAAGGTGGTCCCCATCATGCTGCTCAACATATCAATATGATCAATGAAACAATGGGGATCAACTTCATTCCCTCCTCCAGTTATGGTGTTTTGAAGTTGCTTCTCCCTTTGGCTGGCTCCCTTAGATAACTCTCCGCTTGGCTCAGAATGCTGATGGACAGATTCAAGTTCTGCTAGTTGATGGTGACAGCAGCTGAAGCTAAACAAAGGCTTCTGAAGGACTGCAGAAGTGTTTGTCCTAAGGAAGTGACAGAACATGGCGCTGCTCCTATTGAGTTGAGGGGGTGAGAACTGCTGGCTGTTTTGGATCCACCCACCAAGCGACTAGCAATGACTAGAAATCACAGCGAGGAAGAAGAACACCATATTAAAAATTTAAGGCACCCAATGTAGTCTTGCAGGCAAGTCACCACAATTTAAATGATACTAGGATGTTATGTCCCTGTTCCTCAGGAAGACCATCACAGCAAGGGGAAAGCTAACTTGCTCCTATCCCATCCTATCCCATCAACCAGAACAGGAGCAATTGCAAGGAGCTTTCCCCCACTCTCCCTGCCAGAAGGACCACACTGCTCCAAATTCCAGTTGCTCTGGGACTTCAGAACTAATGAGAAGAGTATTCTGGTCCCATTCATTAGCCTGAGGACCATGGCCCATATGGCTGTGTGTTTATTTATGAGGTGCAGTGGGGAGTGTATTACAGTGGTACCTCGGGTTAAGTACTGAATTCGTTCCGGAGGTCCGTTCTTAACCTGAAACTGTACTTAACCTGAGGTACCACTTTAGCTAAGGGACCTCCCGCTGCCACCGCGCCACCACTACACGATTTTTGTTCTCATTCTGAAGCAAAGTTCTTAACCCGAGGTACTATTTCTGGGTTAGCGGAGTCTGTAACCTGAAGCGTCTGTAACCCGAGGTACCACTGTATTCAGAATATCTTGATTGAAAGGGAAAAACTTCAAAGGGTTGTGTCTAATTATGTCTGTCCATTGATGGCAGACACTTTGATCCACCAGATGCTTTCAACAGCAGAACAGGGAGGAAGGCAACTTCACTGGTTACCCCTCCCATAACCTCCTGCACTCCATAACCCACCATATCTGGTCAAGAGAGTTTGGGACAGCATGAGGATGCGGGTGATACAGTGATGCTGTAAATCAGCAAATATCACCTCCCTCCCTGATCTATTGATGTACGTCTTCGCTAGATCAAAGATCCTTGGTCAGTGGAGAGGCACCATTGGATACATCCCAAAATTAATAAAGTACAGAAACATAAAGCTCCGGAAATATGATTTGTCATTGCATGAATGTCACCATAATATTCCACCTTGATTTATAAATGCAAACAAGGAATACCTGTTTTCCTCTGGGATGTGAAGTGACATGAACTGCAAAGGCTCCAGGCACTGTACTGACCAGCCTTGACGTTCACTGATCCGTGATATGTCAACTTTCAGAAAGTGGTTTGGTACTCTACTCCAAAGCACATGTGTCAGAAACTGAACATGCAGACGGGGAGGGCACTGGGGGACTGGGTTTTTGTGCTCACTTTTGAACAGGCCAGCTGACAATGGCATTACATTCTGGAAAGAGCAAGGCAGAGTTGCAAAAATTAAGACTCCAGCAGATGGCAAAGTACAAAGCAAACATTATGCATGACGAGTCTACAGCCCGCCCCCCTTCTGACTGTGCGTAAAAGGCTCGTGGTTCGCTTGGTTTCCTGGGAGGAAATATACAGCTTTCATGTGAAGACTGACAACATTATGGGTCCCATGTTTTTGTTTTTATCTTATTATGGAAAGACTATTGAATACACTGTTTCTTAGTGGCATCCTCCAGAAAAGTCAAGGTTTGGGCATAAAGCTACCTAATGATTGAAAGGGAACTGGAAAAACAATACCCCTCCTCCACGTAGTAATTTTAGGCTTCTGTGAGTAAGTAGGAGGAGAGACCTCTCAACACTATGTGATACTGTTTCGAAGGTTTATGAACTCAAAGAAAACCCCCAATATTACAAACATTCTAAATTCAACAACACAGCACAGGAACAAATGGTTTTAAAATTACCTTTATTCTTCCCAATTCAAATTGGAAAACATTGGGGCTCGTGGCTTGTGCAAATACTGCAGGAAATAGTTTAGTGCTTGGTTCAACCTAAATCATGAACAAACAGAAATGCATTATAATTCAAGATGATAAGTGCATGAAACAAGCACAGCTGAAGATGAAATTTCTGGGAATGGCAATTTATTTTCCATGAATACTCCAACTTCTTCTTCTTCTTCTTCTTCTTCTTCTTCTTCTTCTTCTTCTTCTTGTTGTTATTATTATTATTATTATTATTATTATTAAGTCTAGTTGTCTGTTCTTGAACAAATGACAACCTAAGAAGAATTACCTGATAATAGGTGCTTAGCTCTTTGCCATTAGCTGTGAAGGACAGGACACCAGTTGCAGCATCAACCAAACAGCCAATCTCGAGCCCATTGTTATTGCGTCCTTGCCCGGGACTCATGCTCTCACCAGCGCATACCATATAGCAGTTGCTGCGTTTGATGCTGTATTTCAAAAGATGAACAGCATATGAGATACTGTGGAAGCTGAATGTTGCAAACCAAGATCTGAAACTCCATCGGGCTCCAGTGTACACATGGGCACCTGCATGCATGGGGGCTACATTATTCTAACTACGCACTTATGTCCTACTAGAATAATTACGAATTCACGCACCCTTCACTTTCAAGGGCTTGCATCCAATGTCCTAGTTCATATCATAATTCCAGGCTTCATAAACCATGATTAATGAAGCTGGGAAGCAGTGCTGAGACCAAGGACTCCTCTCTCTCCCTGTGTGACACTTGTGCGCTTCATTTCTTGCTGGTATTAAACCAAACTTCCCTGTTATGTTGAAAGTGGGGAACTCTAGCTTAATGTCAGCCAATAAGATAGCATAATAAACCCAGATATTATCTAGGCTTGTTAATTAATATTAAGCTAGAGCTCCCTGTTCAGACATAATGAGGAACTCTGGCTTAGCCTAAGTCAGAAATGAAGGGCTGAAGCAGCACATAAGGGGAAGGTGAGGGGATGAATGACTGGTCCCAATGTTTGTTCCCAGCTTTTACGAAGCCTGAAATGATCATTCATACTGAACTGCTCTCTATAAATGTGGAATAATAGCACAGAGCTACATTTAATGTTCTTTAACTACAAAAACAGCAGTCAGTATTTTTCACTACATAGACAGAGAAAGGGTTCTGCAATTTACGTTCCAAAGGCTACTAAGTGTATTTAGATCATAGTTTGTATTGGATTGAAAAAAATTAAAAACATAAAGCTTCACGAAGCCCTTTACGGAAATAAAATAAAATACATGTCTTAATATCTTCCTCAGGAATAAACTTGACAAAAGGGCAACAGAATGCATTTTTTAAAAGATGATATATTTGGCAAGTGATTATATATCATTTTGAAACACACAAACAAAAATAGAAACATTATAAATCAACCAAGCATCCTTAGTCTTATAATGTAATCATTATGATACACAAGTTTTGACATCACATAATTCCGATCTAAAGAGAAACAAAACCAACCTCTCATGAACTTTCCCTTTTTCATCTCCTAGGGTTACGGTAACAGTACGGACTCTGTCCAAATCAAAGCTTGTGTCATACTGATGGAAGTCAGATGTAATCCAGCCCACCCAGACATTAGCAGGTTCTTGTCCAGGAAAGATACGCACAGAATAATAATACTGTCAAGAAATTTAAAAAGACCCAAAATATTAATTTTCCTTTTTGAGCGAGAACTTCCTTCTTGCATAAAAATCCATAGCTGACTCATAATTAGGAATTAGACAAAACCTATCTTGTGTTTTCAATTTCATTTTGTTCCGAAACAGCCCCTTCTTTGACCTACTGGTCAGTACAAATTTTTAAACACTCATCTTTGTAAACTGGTTGAATGGCATGGTCCTGCAAAGTTTTTTCTAATATAAACTAATTCCAAGTCCTGCATGGGATATTACTGGTAGCACTGGCCAATGTGCTTCAACTGTGAAAATACACGATTAAATAACTTCAGTGTAGTTGCTATGTGATAGTAGATTGACTTCAAATATCCATATTGTGTTATTTATAGATGGTGATGAAAGCATTATAAAAGCTATTGACAATTATTATAGTAAAAGCATCTGTACAAAACTGGGTAATTAACAGCTTTGAAATTAACACTGATAATTTGGTAAGATAAGCATTGTACTTGACAAAAAAATCTGTGTGTATATTAGGGAGAGAATATGAGGAGGAGATAAGGATGGAAACCCACACCAGATTTGATTAAAACAGGTCTCAAATTTATTGGCTGCAGATTCCAGACCTTTTGGTGCTGCATGGGCAGCCTAATCCTGCCAGGCCAATTGGTGGGGAAGGAAAGAAGGCTGCTTTAAGACAGCTGATAGTATAAGCCACTCTCTCTGCTTGCCATCACCAACCTGGGAGTGTGGATAGCTATGAGTCCCTACTTCTAAGACTGCTTAAGGGCACCTCACTGGGTCCATCAGGGAACTCACCCCTTGGTTGTGGTGCTGTCCAGTGCCTACAAACTAGAATCAGCTAGTTATCAACACTATAATAGCAAGCATATACTGGGCCAAAAGGTTAAGGGAAACATAGCCCTTGGGATCAGTTCTCAACCAGAGGCTCAAATAAACTGCTTCTCAGCTTAGCTGTTGGCTAAAGGTAAAGGTAAAGGTAAAGGGACCCCTGACCATTAGGTCCAGTTGTGGCTGACTCTGGGGTTGCGGAGCTCATCTCACTTTACTGGCCGAGGGAGCCGGCATATAGCTTCCGGGTCATGTGGCCAGCATGACTAAGCCGCTTCTGGTGAACCAGAGCAGCGCACGGAAACGCTGTTTACCTTCCCACTGGAGCGGTACCTATTTATCTACTTGCACTTTAATGTGCTTTCGAACTGCTAGATTGGCAGGAGCAGGGACCGAGCAACGGGAGCTCACCCCGTCACGGGGATTCGAACCGCCAACCTTCTGATCGGCAAGCCCTAGGCTCTGTGGTTTAACCCACAGCGCCACCTGCATCCCAACTGTTGGCTATCATCTAACAAATGAAAGACAACCACAGAACATCAAGTACTGGGTAAGAAGAAAGCACAAGTCATTGCCCAGATTGGCTCTGAATCTCAAGTCATCAGCTGACTGGTGTTGAGTCACACCAACTAGTGATTGAGTAAGGTATTGCAAGAGGTGACATGGCTAAACAATATTACATCCTTTCGTCTTCCTCATCCCTCCATGCTAAGTAGAACACAGTAACTCCACTGAAGGTGGGAAACAACCAGCTTTGAAAGTCTACACATCGAATTAAAATTGAACACCAGTACATCTTGGTTCAGCCTTATAATCAACACAATATAGCAATGACAAGCTAATAATAATAAATAAGGTTATAATTTAAAGGTAATTCAGTAGCTGCGGTTCACAGATAAGCAGTTTATAGTCATCTATAAAATTAAAGAATGGTGCCTATGATAATTTCAAGCTGTTTATGTACTATCATAATAGAAAAAAATGGCAATTCTCTGAGAAAACACAGTACAAATAGTAACACTAAGTTGCCATACTGTAGATGTTTGCATTAAGTAATCATAATCATCTCTTTCATCTGCTAGGACATCTTCAGTGAGCCTTGCAGAGTGACTTGAGCTGTAGTCTGGCTTCGTCCTTCTCAGCATAAATCTGTAATATATCAAAATATTTGATAGAGAATAAATAACCATTTAATAATTTCTGGATACAATGGTTGGAGAAACATAATACTAAGCGCTCCATCTGATAAAATCTGTTTATGAATTTATCAAACCTAGAATATGAAATATTTTTTTTAAAAGGCACACGAACACTGCTTAACCAAACTCCCCATTATTCAGTTTAATAATACGTCCTTCATAAATCTGTACGATAGCATACCCGTTTGAGTAATTTAGGCATACATTATCCTAGAAATTTGTGAAGAACATATTATTAAAATGAATAATGGTGTGTAGGGGGGCGTTGGCTGAGCACAGTTTGCTCACCTTAAAAAAAAAGTGTTGCATATATTCCAGTTTTGGACAGAAGTCTTTAATTGGATAGATTTCTAATAATCAAGCCATGCCCTGAGTCACAGAAAGCTCTTGCTTCTCTGCCCCACCCACCCCAAGCTACCATCCCATCCCACTGTCTACACCCATTACCTGGCACACATCTAAAATTAGTGAAGCCTTATGATGGGAACCCATGGCACTTATGCAAAAGCACTACTGTTGCCCTCCTAGATCAGTTATGGGTGGAGGTTAAGGATGCTGAGGAACAACCAGGTGGGGGGGCAAGTAGGGAGCAACTGGGAGGGAAGGAGGGGGGGGACTGACAGTGAAGTGACCAGGGGCAGAATGGTGGGGACAGAGAGACTAATGTGTATTTGTGTGAATCTCTTGGGGTGCTGGGAGAGGGGTCACATGTGTAAAAAAAGAGAAAAGAAATAGTTTAGTAGCTGGGAGTGATCCTGAGAGAGAAGGAGGGAGTGTTGTATTTCAGAATGGATAATCCTGAAATAGAGGGGGGATGGGGTGGGGGGATCCTAAGAGAGAAAGGGGGGGTTGGGGATGGGTGATCCTGACAAAGAAAGGGATGCTCGATTTGAAAACAACCCAGAAACAATATTTGAAGTCTACACTGAATTATCCAGCAGCAACAGGCACTGGTTCTATGATGCAAAGACAATTCCCAGAGAACAGTAAGCAGGAAATTTGCATGCCCTTGAAAGAAAACAGTGTGGTTAAAATACCACAAAGAGATCAAACTACTTGACCTTTGCTTGAGGCGTGAAGGTTTCTCTTGTGTGTAGTCCTTATGGTTATTGAACTCTGATTTTACAGCTTCTTTTTCTATACGATCAGGTACAAGGTGACCATGAGCAGTCTTCATAAGAACTTCAAAGTCAGAATCTGCATCATAATCATCCAAGTCATTCTTTGGTCCAAGGCGGCCGGAACTGGGCACTCCTCCTCCAGGCATTTTAGAGAATACTTCTGCACATTCAATAGGCATGCTGAGCCGATAGAACATGATTTCTGTTTTACTATTCTGAGACCCAAAGGACTTCTGTGTGACCTTCAAGCATGGGGAGCTGTCCGCAGTACCATCTATTCTTGTAACCTACCAAATGCAAAAACTAAAATGTAAAATTAATGAAAAATGTAAAATTGAATGCACATTTACTTGCATTCAAAGGTTTTTTAATAGCAAGTAAATATTAAAATATTAATATGAACATCACTGATGCATTTATAACAAGTTAGCAAGGTACGATTACTAATAGTACAAGCTGCCCACTAGAGCATCAACAACACAATTAAAAATTTAACCCTCCAACAGTTGCAAAAAGCACTTTAGTAATCCAATATTTAGGTAAAAAATACAGCAGTCAAGTCTTGGTTTTAAAAATGAAAACTGACTTCCTTTCAGCCCAGCTGCATCTTTACCTGCCTTACACCACACATCATATACTACATCATATATGTGTAGGGCAGGTGGGTGTGGCTTGGCTGAAACTGCCTCTTGGGCCAAATGGACAATCCTGTGGGTCTAATTAGGCCCATAGACCAGAGGTCCCCCACTGCTGCTTTGTCTTAACCCCACAATGCTTTAGGGGACAGATCCCACACGGATATATAGACTACGTAAACTTTTCCCAACTTCATAATCTAGATCAGTCTTTTTCAACCTTAGGTCCCCAAGTGTTGTTGGACTACAACTCTCCTCATCCCTGGTTACCAGGACTAGCAGTCAGGGATGAGGAGAGTTGTAGTCCAACAACATCTGAAAGAAAATAAAACAAAGCACATCCAAGTACTGAGTGATATCTACCGTATTTTTCGTCCCATAGGACGCACCGGCCCATAGGACGCACCTAGTTTTGGGGGGGGAATAAAGGGGGGGAAATTCCTTTATTTCCCTCCCAAAACCAGGTCGGGGAATCCAAACCAGGTCAGGGAACAGCGGTATGGCGGCGCTCCACCTCCCCGCTGTCCCCCGAGCTTGTGGGGCTGCCCGATGTCTCCCCGAAGCGCGGGGCGCTCTGTTTCAGCGCTCCCGCAGGGCTCCCCAGGCTGCGGACATCTGCCCAGTGCAAGGGGCGCTCTGCTTCAGGGTGCCCCGCAAGCCGGGCAGCAGGCTGCTATCCGCAGCCTAGGGAGCCCTGCGGGAACTCCCACGGGCTCCCCAGGGTTACGAATAGCTTCCTGAAGCCTGGAGAGAGAGAGGGGTCGGTGTGCATCGACCCCTCTCGCTCTCCAAGCTTCAGCGAAAGCCTGTATTCGCCCCATAGGACACACACAGATTTCCCCTTCATTTTTGGAGGGGGAAAAGTGCATCCTATAGGGCGAAAAATACGGTACATGGCATGGGGGGGAAATCTAATTTGATACCACAATTGTTGCTTTATGTACTGGAGAGGGGGTATCTGCATTACCCCTTTCAACCTGGAAGGACGGCACAATGGGGCTTGCCACTGAAGCAGCCTTTCTCAACCTGTGGGCCGCCAGATGTTGTTGAACTACAACTCCCATCACCCCTGGCTAGCAAGGCCAGAGCTCAGGGATGATGGGAGTTGTAGTCCAACATCATCTGGGGACCCACAGGTTGAGAACCGCTGCATTGAAGGCTTGCAACCCTGCATTAGGCATCAACAGTCTGCAGTAAAATAAACTTGGGCGTTGCACCTATGCAAAGATGCCTTCTGCACTCACTGAGAAGAGAACTTAGCATACTGAATTCCACCAAGAAACATTGCAACCATATGCAGGTTTATTCAGAAACAGGGATGTAGGAGAATTCTGCTCTGAGGAGACACTTTCCACCTGCTCATTCAGTGTTCAGGAATGGAATTCACTGAAGTGAATGCAATTTGCATTTATTCGTAGAATTTTTTTATTAAAAAATCTGCAAGCCTTACATAATTAATTACTTTGTTATGGTTCTGCAGAGGAATGGAATCAGCACAGGCTAGGATGAATAAATGCCAAAATGGACATTTCTAACTTCGTTCAGCCCTACACAAAAGTCCCCACTGAGCTAACTCCCTGATTAGTGAGTGCAAGATGGAATTCTATATCAACTCTCTGCTCATTCCCACAAAATGAACTGAAGATATATCAAACCTCAATATGTTCATGATTTGGTGGCACTGGGAGAAACTGAGGTAGTCTCTTGCTCAGCCATATGGTGATGTCCCTGTTTGTATTCACTGCAAATGGTTCGTAGCCTTCTTGCAAACCACATATAGTGAAATATTTCAAGGTGCTCACTTCTTTGCCAAAGTTCATTCTGCCTACTTGTGATAATCCCAGGCTACATGCAGGTATAAAGCCTGCCAAAACAAAACAAAAACAGATGCAATCCATGAATCATAAATATTCAAAAAAATGTTTTATTTATTTACCCCTCCCCCCACAAGCCAAATGAACAAGTCTCTGAAATATATATTATCATAATTTTATCTAAATAGGAAAATGCATGCAAAAATATATAAATTCAGTACTCATGTGGAACTCCCTATATTGAAAAGGGCAAATTAGCCATATATAATATCATTCCTGGAAACAGACTTCTCAGCAAAGTAAATCAATGGTGTCAAATGTTCATTGCCACATCTGAATAGAGTCCTGGCTCCGCTAAATGCTGTAAAAATACTGCACCTCAGTTGTATTCTTATAATTTAATGTAAATTGCCTTGGGAATCAGTTGATCAAAAGGTGGAGTATAAAATAAAACTTCTTCCCACATCCATATATCTTGGATGTCTTCTTTTAAGACTTTCAAATTCCCTTTTGATGTTAGATTTAGGATAATAATAAATGTAACTAGGAACAAACCCCCAGCTGCACTTGTCTAAATTGTTGCCATTGGGATAAAACATTGTCAGTAGGGTGGGGGAGCAATTTTAACTTACCATATTTCCCTTCTTAAGAGAGGAAATCACCTCCTCCAGGTGGAAGGCAGAGCCCACTTCTGACTTCACCTGGGTGGGGAGCTTCCCATCTCTCCCAAAATGAACCTAGTGGGCAGAAACCCTCAACTCACAGCACAACTGAACAAAAGAGGAAGTTGCTGAAATGAACATGTTCAAGCTTAGAACAAAAAATTTAAGATGTGGAGAGGAAAATTCCTCTTAGACCCTGGATTACTGCAACTGCAAGTGGCTATGAATATAGGGCCAAAATAAGCAAATAGACTGCTGTCTGGTCTGTCTCAAGAAAAGTAATTTGTGCAATTCAACTTAGCTAGCAGCCTGGCAAATCTCCAACACAGGCTGTCCCCTAATAAAGGTCAAAGAGGAAACAGCAGCTCTAGTAGAATGCAAAGGTCCCTCCTGTGAGGGGGAGCTTAGTCATTCCATAGCATAATTGCAAAGTCATGCAAATAGGTGTGTTCAGTCAAGGTCCGTGTACAAGATAGTCCCAGACCTCATTCCACCCCATTCATTAATGTAAAATACAGCAGCGACATTGTTCACAGCCATATGGATGACCTTGCCAAGCACTGCTGGGAAACATTTAATATTTATTTACTTACAGAGGTGTTTTTTGTGGAGCTGCTCAGGTGCATATTTTCATTAAGATACATAATTAGGTTACGTGGATGACATGTTAAAAGACTTTTTCCTATAACAGTAAGGAAAGACTTGCCACCAAAGCCAGTTAGCAGCATAAAATAGTTTAAGAACTTACTATCACCAGCAAGTTGTGTGCTGTTTATTGCTGGAACAATTCTTTTCTCAAAATGTGCCTTATGTATTACGAAAATAAATAAAAACTTTATTAAGAGGAAAAAAAGAACTTACCATCACCAACCTCAAAGTCCTTGAATGCTAGCTCGGAACCCGAGTCATCAAGAAGGATTTCTCCATTCAGAGTGAACATCATGGTGCGCTCATTCAAGTCAACCATACAGCCTACAATATCCCCTGTCAGCCAAGAACGGCCAAAATGCTCATTTCCCTGGTGCCACCGTTGAGCCTGGGTAAGAAAGGATTTCATTATTTGAATGAAAGGCAATTAAGAGGACTGTGCCTCCAGTGTATGACTAATAAGCATCCCCAAAGATAAATTAACATGGTACTACAATTAATACTGTCATATAGCATTCTGCAAGTAGTTGCCAGCAACTGTTGGACTGCAAATCTTACAATTAGTATTGTGAAAGGTTAACAGTATTAGTGTTAAAAGATTTGTAAGGCATATTGTCATTTCAACACAAACAACAGAAGCAGAATCCAAAGAAAAATTATTTCATTTGAATAATTATAAGTTCATTGTAAGCCAACTGATTTGCTTTGCTTTTTTTGCAAATTATCATTTATTAGTGTGATAGTATTCTGGATGTTGGCTGGCTGGAACCCTGCACCAGAGAATTCATGCTAGTAGTTGAGGATGCACTGCAACATTTTGTTCCTTGACCTATGATTGAGACAGGAGCAGCTGAAGTATGGAAGGTGTGTCAGTTGGGGAGGGGGGAGAGAACAACAGTGAGCAGAGGGAGAGAGACCACTGACCTGCTCAACCCTGACAGCTTAAATATCAGAGGGGAGTAGAGTTGCAGAATACATGCCCTAGTGGTAGTCCCCTTCCACCTTGCAGGGACTAAAGAGGAATATTTCAGAAGAGGAGGGACGGTAAAGAAGGTCCCCATTCCCTCTTATTTGCTCTCCAGAGCTGATCCTCACCCACCCAGTACCTGGATAGAAAATGCTTAGGTATACAGTACAGAACAGCCTTGATTGGGAAGGGGGGGAAATGTGCTTTAGAAATAAGTCCCATTATGATTAGCACTCATATATACGATATACACATATCACTGTCTCAGGGTACAGCTTGTGGGTTGCAGTAGGCAGCTGGCTCCATTTCTGAGCCAGCAGTTGACTCCTTCCTCAAGTCACTATTTTGCAGCATGACCAGACTCTAGCTCCTGGACTTTGACATTCTAGTACAAAACAAAATAGAACCCACAAGTCTAAACTCAACCCAGAGATGGATGAATGAATAAATAAATAAATAAATACCTTGAATCCATCAAAAACAAATGCTTGTTCATCTGATCCAAGCTCTTGATCCGGTTGACAACCTGGCTTGGCCCAACCAACCCTCATGTCTCCTGCCGTCACTACTTCAAACTCAAAATACCACTTTCCTGTTTTCACTGCATATGTCTTCTCTGTTCGGAAGATCCTAAACCTTTCCATCATACCACAGAATACATCTGGTCTTGCGGCTGCAAAATTTAAAATATAATAAACATTTATTTATTTTTTGAAAATAGGAAAGTAGCTGATTGAAGGCGCTTCATCATGGTGGAGGTCCCAGCTTTTCCCAGTTACCCAGGAGCAACTTTCATTGAACACAAAAGGTCTTCATTTAGAGTAAACAAGCATAGGATTGCAGTATAAACTCCTGATAGTGAAATATGTTTCAGACCTAACCATCCATTCCTGATAGCACATCAGTGCTTCCTGCGGCTTATGAAACTTATAACAAAACATCTGGAGGATGGCTGTCATAGATGAGCAACTTATAACACCTCACTTGAAAAATGTTGTGTAATAAGAAATCTTGCTTAAGCACTAGAAAACAAAACGAAAACCAGATCTGAGATAGTTATTAAAGCCAACTACAGGAGCTAATGGGGAAAGAATGAGAACATAAATAAGAAATAATGTTTACAAATTTCCCTTTTATTTATTCATTAGGATGATTTCCTTTAAGAACTAAGATACCATTCTAAGTGAATTGGAAACAACTTCCAACATGGTAAGAAAATTGTCAAAATCAAGGAATCATGACTGAATTGAGATTTGACAGCTAAAGATGCAATCCTAACCCCACTAAGGCCCAAATAATTTCAGTAGGACTTATGTCTGAGTTGACATGGTTAGGATTGCAACCTAACATTCTTAACCATACCCAGCTTCCATGGGGCATTCCTAAATTCTGTTAGTATGTAGCACACTTTAAGAATTTGAATTTTTTATATATATAAAAGTTGCATAGTTATGATGAAAGCACTTGTATTATTGGTTTCATGTGCTTATTTAAAAAAGCAGCATTTCAATACCATGGTCTTGATCAGGAGCCTCAAGGTTATAACCATAGCCAATGAGGGTACGAACTGCTTCCCGGAGACTGTCTTTGTTTGATTTCTTGGTGCGATCATCAAGAAGGGCATAGGGGACAAGTCGAGGGTTTCGACGGTTCTTCACATCCTGACGAAAGATAAAAGTAATTAATTACGAAGTCAAGTTTTAGCAAATTTTATAAGATTTTTAAATATATATATATATTGTGTATTAGAAGATCAGGACTGAACCAAAATATCCAATGTTTAGACAAAGAGCAATTAATTGGTACAATGAATATTGTACTTAAAAATTAGGCTAATTCTGTAAAAATCACAAGTATATAAGTATACTACTTATTTAGTGTTTATACACACACACACACACACACACACACACACACACACACACAATTGGTTGTGTGTGCATATATATATGTTTCTTATGAATCAGCTTTCATACTTTGGTTCAGATATCTGAACACAATATATATATCTGTGTATGCCACCAGGCAGAAGAGGTGTCTGTACAAACATACCACAGTTTTCTTCAAAATATGCACACCTGAGAAAAGATTGAGCTACTTGTATTTTTAAAGGGGGGGTATTATTTCCCCTATTTTGTACTGTGATATCTGAATGACATTACAAAAACTGTTTCAGGATAAGCAGTCCTTGCATAATATAGCAGTAGCAGAGCTATTTTCCAAGGCAAAAAGCAAAGCACCAGAACCATTATGACTTGGATTACTGTTTGTTTGCTATAGCCAAAGCAGAGAAACCATGCTATGTGTTAGGCAACCTGACATGTATGCAAGTAATCAAAATAAGTTAATGTTCCCATTTACTCAGAAAGGGTTCATTTCACTAAAAGGCATTTCTCCATGAGAAAATATCCTTTTAGTATATGTATTAGAACGGGGCTCAACAACCTTTTTGGATCAGTGAGCACATTTCAGATTATGAGAAGGTGCTGGGGATGCCAGTCACAAAATAGTTACCATGGAAGCATGGCATAACATAAAATGGCTGCCATAGGAGGCGTGGCATAAAACCAAATTAATGTACAGTTATTGCTATTCCCCCACCCCAATAACTTCATGTTTGCTGTCAGATGTCAATTGTGTTCTGCTGGTTCTGATTGTGGAGACTGATTCCCCTGGACACACAAACTGCCACACAAAAATGCTGTTACTGTTCCCCAGTACCAGGAAAAAAATATACAAAGTGACCACATCACACTCATTCACACACACACACACACACACCCACCCCACATGAATCTCTCTCTTACACACACACACTTAACATGTACAGAGTCACATAACCATCTCTCCCTGTCCCATACAGATTAAACATACAGGCTGAATACCCCCCCCCCTCTCTCTCTCTCTCTCTCTCACACACACACACCCCACATACATCTATTCTCCTCTCTCTGCCCAAGGGCATCTTTCAATTACACAAACACCCACCCATTCAGAAAAGCATCTCCAAAGGTGAAGGAAGTGCCTGCTACTTCTTTTTCATCCAAAAAAATGCATGAGGACCATCAACCTTTTGCCCACAGGCACCACTGGGTTGGTGATCCTTATAATAAAACCATGCAACTTATGATTAACCAGATTCACTCTGAGCCCTATAAATACCTTTTCCGATAAACATGATACTGTGAGGTTTATCCCTTTTGCTTCACCCTCAGAGGCAAACTCCGTTGTCTCTCAAAACGGATGGCAACAACAACCATCTTTCATTCTTTGTTTCCCAGGGACCTTCAAAGGGTATAGCGAGCCTACATTGCCATGCAAAATCTATTTCATTTGGTGGACAAAAGTGAACCTAGTAATGTATCTATTGTGGTTTGTCTTCATTATAGTTGGAGAAGGCAGAATGAAGTTCACTATGACAAAGTACGAGAAGCTGTGACCTGGTCCAAAATGGAGACAACCAAAGCCATGGATTGTCAAAAGAAGCTCTATCGCCATGAGCAAACCAGCCATTGTGCCATGTGCTACAGCAGATGGAACAAGATGTATTTTCACCAGCTAGCCAGAATCTCTCATTTCATGGTGAATCCAATTCTAATCACTCTTTGTTGTGTGAGCATAGAGGAAGATGGACATTAAATGTAACTATGAAGTTCAACATGAGAGCATCATGATGCATGTCAAGCACCAAAATGAACATCTTTATCAGTTGCGCATGCAAATCTGCTTTGATGGACTGTGGTGTTATGATGTGGATGAAATAACAATCCACATCATAACACCACAAGATAAAATGTAACCAATGCTACCACACCCATCCATGACACTGATATTTGTTATTGACAGCCAGATAGTTCGTAAGAAGAAGAAAATGGGGTGGGGATGGAACTCATTGCTATTTAATTACCTACTACTTTTCAGATACCTGAAGATTGTTGAAGGTCTTCTTTTGTATAGCACCAATCCTGAGGAACTGAAATAACTGGAAGACTATGAAAATACACCTCTAGACCTAACCTTTGTAGGAGACAAAGTCCTATCATCATTTATATTTTGTCCTTTGTGCATAATTTATTTTTACCTTATTCTAATAGAATATTTTTTGCTCACCTACTTATCCTTTTACTAGATCTTAGCACTCTAACGAAGTGAAAATTATTATTATTTTAACTGCAGCACTGTATGTACTAA
This sequence comes from Podarcis erhardii, assembly GCF_964252035.2. NCBI lineage: Eukaryota > Metazoa > Chordata > Lepidosauria > Squamata > Lacertidae > Podarcis > Podarcis erhardii. The sequence goes on along the minus strand of NC_138507.1, from coordinate 78,429,224 downwards.
ACAAAACTTGAAGTGAAAGTTTTGGTTAAGAGATTGAACAAATTAACAAAATAGAAATTGTTCCTTCTAAGGAAGGAGTTTAATAACAAATAATTTATTAAGAATTGTTAGTGCAATAGTGTCTGCACCAGTACTGTCACACCATCACAAAACATGGAATTATATCAGCAGGGATGTTCCAGCAGGAGTGAAGAGAGACGTGACTATCTGACTTACAGAATTGGATGTAGTTTGGTTGTTTAATGACATCCATTTACAACTATATATCTAGAACAGTCTTTCCCATCTCTGAGTTCCCACACATTGTAGGACAAAAACTCCTATCATCCCCAACCATTTACCATGCTGACTAGAGATAATGAAAGCAGGGGATTCAGGGTTGGAGAAGACTGCTTTAGAACATGCTCATAAAACAGATGCCTGCAATCTGGATGTGTTATTTTGAAATTTTGTTTTTGTTGGCTTCTCAAACATACCTAGACAGCCAGCATGAGAAGCAGAACTCTAAACTAGATGGCATTCTTCTTAGGCTATCGAATATTATGTAGCTTAATCATGTTTCATGTTTCAATTGAACTCGAAAATCAAGCTTTCACCTGCCCAATAACATTTTGAAAATCCAAGTTTACAGTTCACTCCAATACATCAATACTGATATTGGAAGCCTATAATCAAATACAAGCATGAGAAACAGCCAGTAGACCTAACAGTAATGCAAAGATCTCACTCCATCTCTACCCTAGCAATACGCTTGGACAGTTATGTCAATTGATCATCTGGGGAATTTCTACTCACACCCCATCCTACCCTACAGAATATCATAGGGTGGTGACCCAAGAATAGAGATTTTCTGCTCTTGCCACTGTACTATAGAAAGCCCTTCCCTCTGCCATATGTGAAGTAGCAACTATCAGTTGCTTCAGACATCTTGCAAAGACTCTTCTATAAGACTGGATCCTGTTTTATATGACTGAATATTCTGAATTTCTGTTTTATTCAATTTTATATGTTTTTATGTGTTTTTCCATTGCTGTTTTACTGGTTTTGGGCTGTGTTTTTGTATGAAAGCTATACTGCTAGTTTTTTTAAGAGTGTAACCACTTAGAGATTATTTTAAATGTTAAGCGGTATATAATTGAACTACCACAAGGGTATTTGCTTTATAGCTTGCATTAGCCTCCTGTGATAGCAAGGGTCTGGACAGGTTGCTTATACAGCAAGCATTTCTAAGATCTGCCATACATCTTAGAAAAATAGGTCACACTGCTCAACTTAAAATATTTCACAGCAAAGCTTTTAGACTATTAGGGATGTTTGTACACTACACACTCTTAACCTTCCTTTCACTTCATAATTCTATGGGAAGTGCTGAATGAGCAAAGTTCTAAGAAACTCATTGCAACACCTAACAACAGCCTCTTATAAAGAGAGTAGTTACAACAACTTGAAATGTGTAAGAAAGCAGTCCTCTCTTTTTAATAACTGAAAAGGAAAATGGGTGTCATTGCTTTTTTCCTATTTTTTACATAGATTCAATGCCATAAATCTAGCATATAATGAACTGCAGCAACTGCATTTTAATGAAAGATAGAAAATGTGAAAGTACATAGGATCCAGTGGTCCAATCCTGATGGCTATACCTGGGGCTTAGTTACTAATGGCAACCTGGATCTTAGTCACAAATCTACCTCCTCATAGGTGGATTTTGAAATGTACTGTTGAAATTAGTAATTAATTAAATACATGTTATATTTTAAATCTTGTAAGATTGTATTGACTCAAATATGACCTAAAATACAATACATCCTCCTATAAAGGGACACTGTCAAGTATTTTCATTAAGTTCAGAATTTATTTTGTGTTTGATCCAATAGTTCCCTTCTGTACACAAGAGGGGTCCTTTCATGAATGCAAGGGCCTTCAATCCAGTTTAGGCTCTCGCTAATGGAAGGGGTGGTTTTCACACATTTCCTGTTGATATTTCCTGTGCTGTTCTGGGGGGTCCCCAAGCCACTGGAGCAGATTTTCAGGGGTACAGGAGGGAGTGGGTATCACTGAAAATCACCCCTCCCCCTTCCATTAGCAGATGTTGGAGTGTCCTTTTGGTGGGAAGAACACTGGCAACACTAGATCTAACCTTTTACCATTGCAAACCAATGCACTTTTAAGAAGCTGTGCCTTACTTACAGTACTTACTTGTTTGTGATCCCTGCCATCAATGCTGTCAGCACAGTTCTGTGAAGAGGGCATACTAAATAACGTGTGGTCCTTCTGCTGGCTGGCTGGCTGGCTCTGCAGCAGCAGAATAAAAATACTGTGTACAATCATGCATAAACAGCAGCTATTGCTCTTGAAAGGTTCCTTGGAAAGAAGTGGTGGATTCCATAGAAGAAAATAAGGGATTTCCTGAATAGATTCTAACAACAGAAATGAGTAATAATAGGGACATAAACTACTTGACAGTATCCCTTTAATTTTCAGTACGGAAAATAATAAAAATTCAGCAAAGCATCTGAGTCCATCATTCAGTGGGATTGAGTTTACTTCTTACAGTAGTTTCCATGATTGATTAAAGGTGGAACTAGACCGTGAGAGGGACACAGAGCTGCCATTGTCCTATGGCTCTTCCCTCTTGTTTAATGCATGGTACGACATAGCAAGAATGCATTTGTCTACTACCAATTCCCTCCTTGACTTCATCAACTGTCACTGCAATGATACCACATTATATCACATGTTGTGTTAAACAGCACAGAGAAGGAAGGTGACATATATTTCCACCCTAAGTGTCTTTCGCAAGTTCTTTCCTACAAATTGCATGCACTGAAAGATTGTTCCTTAATATGATTTCTTCACTTGCTAGAAAAAGAGCTATGCATCAAAGCACTTTGAGCCAACGTATTGTACTGTAACATCTCACAGTAAAATCCAGCTATGACAAATGTAACCAGTGATATACTCCAGTAAGGAAGCTAAGCAGAAGCGTTAGTACAGATATCAAATAAAGGGAAGCAATGTGTTTATGAAAAACGAAGATTAGAGTCACACTACCTTTTTTCCCTCTTCTGGAATCACAATCCTTTTCATAGACCAGCCACATTTATTGTTGCCAAATCCAATTGTCCTCTCAAATTTTTTCAGACCTAATTTGCAGAGATTTTTTTTTCTGGCTACAAAATGTAACTGAAGCACCAGCCTATTTAGTTTAATCAAGGATTCAATACAAAGTTGGAAAAAATATTAGAAGGAGCAAAAAGTAGATATGCCTATTATCTACTCATTTCATCCCACTGGAACTGTCCCAGTCTAGTTTTGGAATGCTTTTCTGTGCATTCATTTGAATGGGGAACACCTGGAAGCTGGAAAAAAAATGGGAATGGTATAAATGATATTGGGACTATCGCCAATTAAAAAAAACCCCACACAGCCTTGGTCTGTAGAGGGTCTCAAGTCAGATTTTCTGGGTCAACACACGTGGAGCTAGCTTGTTTGAAATTTTGCTGGCCCAAGTCCATGTGCCAGGCTTCCATCAGTCCTGGGTAGGCTTGGCTATCCTACTCATCTTCTCTGCCCACACCTCAACCCACTTGGGCAAGCCAACCCACTTTGTACATCTCCCGGTTCAGACTACTCTTGGCTCTGGCTTATTGCAGGCAGCATAGTCTCTAAAGAGGGCTCCGACTCAAACATTTCCAGTATCCACAGCTTAAAACTTTTCAACGCAACGGCTGGTTGTGATGCTAGTTTACCGCACTCCCCACGTCATATATCTGTCATGAGTGGATATCAAGAATGCAATGTTACTTGGAAGCTAAGATCCACTGATTTTAAGAAGCTTCAGAGGTAGGCTTAAGATTGCAAGCCTAGTTACAAAAAAATATTTTAAAAAATAGCAATATAAGAAACATTTGACAGAAACTGTGGCCATTTATTTATCCCTATTGTAAAGACTACAGCAGCCTTCATAATTTCAATCAAAATATCTATAAGAAATGAAATATGAAATGCTAAATTAATCAACCAGAATACTGATAGATGCTTAACGCATTGTTTACTGAAGTACTATGTACAACTATGTTCAGTCATTATAATTTATATTAGGGCCACAAGGACTCATTCCATGGCTCTTTTGAATGACTAGGTCATTCTTGAATAATGGGAAGTGATGCTTAATGGGATTTCATTGAAACACGTTTAGAACAGTTCCTCTCATTAATAAGTATCTAGTTTTAGGAGAACAGTTTATAGGTTAGAAAAAAATTATGCTCAAACACTATTATTCTCACTATTTTCTCATAACTGTAGAATAAGAGAGGAACTCCCATTTCCGCCCACTCACCACCCATAGTTTTGTAGCCTTTATATAATTCATGTATCTTCTGATGGATGATGAAAATTGTGCAAATAAATCCCAGGAAAATGTTTTTAGGGTTTTATCTAGATTTCTGCTTTTTTTAATCACAAGAAAACATGACTCTAGAGCTCATCAGTTCCCAAATTTCCATCAATAATGTGGTGTGAATAAGAACTCTGGACATTTCTACAAATGGTGGACATTCCTGCTCTAGAAAGAATGATGTGGAATGCCAACTTATTTCCATCATTACTACATGAAATCCTTGCTGTGGTATATAACCACATACTGTGCTGAAACTTTTATTGGTGGAAATGTTTATTGTGTGAAAATAGTCAGCAATAACACAGAAACAGAAATACAATGGAGTGGTGCCTACAATAATACAGGGAATGCAGGAAAGCATAGAGTTGTGGCAAAAGAGAAAGCTCTCAGACCAACAGAAGGAAAGGTGTTTGTATCATATAGTTGATTTTATTTAAGCAGCATCTCCGGCATTCAATAATGTCAAAGGGTGTGTGTGTGTGTGTGTGTGTGTGTGTGTGTGTGTATACAAAAGCTGCTGAAGCTCTGACTTTCAGATAAAAGGTAAGCAGAAGACCACAGGCTTAAAGTTACTTCCTGGCTGTAAGCAAAATGTATTTGCAAATTTCCTACAACATGCTTAAAGCTGAATACACAATCTGGAGCGAGTCAGCTCTAACAACTAGTTTATATGCAGCAACTAATGGCTCTGAAAAATAAAGTGCATCTTGGTTTACTTCAAAAGATGCACCCAGCCACTTCAGTGAAAACTTGTGTGCCAAGGCCCCATGACTCAAGGTCACCTTGTGGATAAATAAAGCACATGAACAAGCGGGTTTTGGTTTATGGGTTTAAATAGGCAATAATAACAATAATTAATAATAATACAGTCATACCTTGGAAGGTGAATGGAATCCATTCCAGAAGTCCGTTCGACTTCCAAAACATTTGGAAACCAAAGCACAGCTTCTGATTGGCTACAGGAAGCTTCTGCAGCCAATCGGAAGCCATGGAAGCCCCATCAGACGTTCGGCCTCCAAAATAATATTCAAAAAACAGAACAATCATTTCCGGGTTTTGATAGTTTGGGAGCTGATTTGTTCGGGAGCCAAAGCATTCGAGATCCAAGGTATGACTGTAATATATTATTTATACCCCGCCCATCTGGCTGAGTTTCCCCAGCCACTCTGGGCAGCTCCCAACAGAATATTAAAAACATGATAAAACATCAAACATTAAAAACATCCCTAAACAGGGTTTCCTTCAGATGTCTTCTAAAAGTCATATAGTTGTTTATTTCCTTGACATCTGATAGGAGAGTGTTTCACAAGGTGGGCACCACTACCGAGAAAGCCCTCTGCTTGGTTCCCTGTAACCTCACTCTGTAACCCCTTGGCTGGGTCACTGCAGAGCCTGGCTGCAACACTGCCCACTGAATAAGGTATGGGGACTTTCAAAAATCCATCTGCATTAACATCAGGTGGGTATGCAGAAGTTGATGATGCTTGAAGTTTTCACTACTTGACTAAGGAACAGACATTTCTAGTGACTTAGGTTTAATACAGATAATTGATGAACAGTAAGTAACCTAGAAATACATAGTCTCAACTTAAATATGATAGAAGGGTGTAATTCACTGTTATAAATATATTGTTCCTAAAAATGAGAATATGCATATGAATTTGTGTTGTTGCAGTTGTCATCACACCATAAAGGGAAAACATACTCTTCTTTTAACACAAAACATGGATCTCAAATAAAAAGCTGATGATTGTGTCACTGCAAAAAACAAACGAAAACAAAAGAAACTTCTACATCCCGGTTAGAAATAAATAATGATGATGATGATGATGATGAACTATGATTATGTTACTGCAAAAAGCTTGTTACATTTTGAAAATTACTTTTCTATAACATAGTGGTAATTTAGTTACAAAGGTTGTATTCATTAGAACTCAGTTTTCCAACTGTGAAATGCTACTGTACTTTTTGGCAGGACTGAAGATGCTTATTTTTTTAGTATATTGAGTATAGTAGCTTGATACAATGACAATGTTTGGATGTTAAATCTCAATTTACCAAACTCAATACATAAACAATACATTTGCCTATGTATGCAGCCTCTTTGTTCCTTTCTTCAAGCTGCGAACAAACAAACCAGGAAGTCTTCAATTAAGAATAGCTTCCTGTTTTGCTTAAACAAGGAAACTATGGTTACATCTTTCGAACATGTCAGGATATTAAACTATAGCTTGAAATTGGATTTAAATACTAGTTTGTTCCAGAAGTAGTAACCATAGGTTCATGGGTTTGGTTAATTAGAGGCTTTGTGGTTTAATTGTGACTTGTGCAGAGAGAGAAGAATGAAGGGCTTAATTTACAGGGGAAAGGTTCATTCATAGCTCAATGATCACATTTGCAACAGATTTCTATAGAGTTTTTTTGTAAGGAAAATTATATTTACTTCAATAATAATTTACTATACTTTACTCCCCCCCCCCCCCCGCCATAGAATGCACATGCACACACCTCACCCTGATGCCATTCCTTGGAGACTGAGGTCCCAACTCAATGGAATGGTAAGGTTAAGAAATCATCCCAGGACCCAGAAGATTTTAATAACTACCCCAGTTGTAAATATCTCCTTCCAAGGAAAGGTTCTTGAGCAAGTGGTCACCATCCAGCTCCAGACTACCTTGGACAAGAATGATTTAATAGAACCATTTTGATTGGGGTTTAGGCCTGGTTTTGGCACAGAAACTGCATTGGTTGCCTTGCACAAATATCTCTATTGGGGGAAAGGGTGTGTGTGTGTGTGTGTGTGTGTGTGTCCCTGTTGATTCGCCTTGATCTCTCAGCAGCTTTCAATGCCATGAAGCAAGGTGTTCTTCTGGAGCAGCTGTCTGAATTTGGACTGGGTGGCACTGTGTTGCGATGAGTCCAGGCTTACTTGGATGGCCACCCCCAGAGAGTGGTACTTGGGGTATACTACTCGACTGTCTTCAATTGGGTTGATCCAAAAGGGTTGATCTTATCCCCCATGCTGTTTAACATCTACATGAAGCTGCTGATCAAAGCAATCCAGAGATTTGGAGTGAGTTCATATGGAGAGTTGTCTTTGAGATATTATAGCCCTGGTGTGGTGTAGTGGTTAAGAGCGGCAGACTCCTAATCTGGTGAACCGGGTTCACATTTCCGCTCCTCCATGTGCAGCTGCTGGGTGACCTTGGGCTAGTCACACTTCTTTGAAGTCTCTCAGCCCCACTCACCTCACAGAGTGTTTGTTGTGGGGAAGGAAGGGAAAGGAGAATGTTAGCCACTTTGAGACTCCTTAGGGTAGTGATAAAGCGGGATATCAAATCCAAACTCTTCTGGTCCATAAAGACCACTTCTCCTCCATATTAATCAGTTGGGAACTGGGCATTTTATGTATCTTGCATTGTTAGTGTTTTAAATTTTCTCTAGGGTTCTTTTAATAGCTTTTTATTGGGTTTTATAAACAAGCATCATAGTATAATAAATAATACAAATAAATAGACCAAGCCTTTTCATGTCGTCTGTATATCACAAAAATAACACAATAAATTTGCAATAATATCTGTAACGTAAGTTTCATTATTAATGGTCAATGTGTAAGTGCTTGGTTTGTGAATTAGTTTAAACAAAAACAGAGGGGAAACAGGATAGAACAGAAGTAACAGATAACATTAAGCATTGCAGAGCTAAACACCTAATCAGGAGCCCTTGTGGTTTTGCTTAGATTAAATATTGAGTAATGGTCATTTTTGCTCAATGAAGCAATATGAAGTGTAGGCATATTGATGAACGTGTGTTGAAAGTGAAAACAATGTATGTTTAAATTTAAATTTACATCAACCAGATTCAGCCAGTTGCTGATGGGGGAGGGGGAATTGTTCATTTTCTGAATTACTGACATATGCTATGAGATTAAACCACATTTCGGTAAAGCCATTTTTTTTATCTGTCCACAAGTCAACCATAGTTTATTAGTCAACCTCTCAAGGAGGGCTGTTTCCCAAACTGTTTTGTACCAGTTATCTAGTGTTGTGCCAGAAAGGTCTTTCCAGTGTCTCATTACGTTGCATTTGCCACTTGATATAAATGGTTTGTTAATTCTTAATTGTGTAAATCTGGATTGTTGCCTTGAAGGTCAGTGAGTTCTGTGAATGCTTTACGATCCTGATTCATCAGAGGTTGGCTGAAAAGATTCTACTTTTTGGTGGTCTTTAAATATTTTTGAGATAACTACAATCTTGGAGTTGTACCATGTTTGGAGGATGGGTGATCCTCTCATTAGGTCATTAAATAGGTGGACCATATATGGTAAACATGTTTCTTTGAATTGTTTATAATACTTGGAAGTGAAACCATCTGGTCCTCAGGCCAATAATTTTTTAAGAACAATGTCAATTTCTAATAGAATTTTTCTCTGGTTTTAAATTGTATTTATGTGCTATAGCTTATTGTCAAGTTGCTTAATATTAACAACAGACCTCAATGCAGCAATCTTCTATGTTCAATTTTCAGTTAAAAAGCAAAAAGTGGCATGATTTAAAGCATCAAAAGAGTACCCACATACCATCTTTCACTTGGGGGCCTTTTTCCTTAGCAGGTTTGCATCCATAATCTGAATATTACTGTAGGAAAAAAGACTTCGGGGGATGGGCTGTGGGATTCAGAGAAGTGGAATGAGTTGGTAGGGTTCAGCACCCCTTTCCAATGCTCCTTTGAGGCTTTAAATCATATCCCTCCCCAGCTTCAGACATGATGGGTACAGATACTGGTCTACCTGCGTAGTTGAATGAATAACTCATTCAAATTTAAAAGCTGTAAGTCAAATGAATCAAGTGACTGTATTTCAGGCTTAAAGGAAACATAAACAAAACTTTAATACCCCTGATCACTGCCACTTAAATCTTCAGGTAACATGTTTGATTCCCAGTCACTAATAAAAGCATTTCTTATACATGGAATTGCAAATGAATCGATTTGTTCTAGATGGCATATTAAAACAAGTTTTGCCTTCTTTAAGTAGTTATCTAAGCACATAGAAACTATCCTTACTTGTCTCCAAGGAACCCACCACACCTACCCAAATCAAATCCTGATTCCCAAAGTGGTTATTCCAAATAGTTTGACTAATTACGGTGTTCATTACTTCTGGGACATTTAGCACTGGAAGTATATAATTAAACATACGATCAAAATATGTATTTATTTACTTTTATTTTTAAAAAAAATGTTGGCCATTTTCCCTTTCGCAGGGCAACTCAAAGCAACTGTAGAGAAAACAGAAATTGGCACAAACTCCAGTAGTCATATTCATCTGCTTTACCACCCACCCTCAAAATATCATTTGAGTTCCACAATATCTGCAGTTATCAGTGAACTTTCAAGCATCCACCAGGGACTTACCTGCTGAATTCCATATGTCCAACCCTGCCTGATACGATCCCTTGCCCATACATTGTGAGCATTCTCTGCAAGTTTATCAACCATAGCTTCCTGAGAAGGGGTCAGTTTGATACAACTCAGATCCATAGGAGCAGGCTTGTATCCACTAGACAATAGATAACTGTTAGATGAGAGTAAAATACTTCAATGAAATCACTTTTATATGCATGTCTCTCAACATTTTAAAACAGCAAAACACAGCAAAACAAGGTGACATACATGAGGTTTATTACAGCAAAATCCTGTTCTCTGAACCAGAATTATATTCAACTCATGCGGTCTTAGTAGGCTACTTGAACAGCTGGTAGTATTATTACTATTATTATAGTAACTGGTACGACAATAAAGTGTTTCATCACCAATTAAAAATATTAAAATTTCAACCATATAATAAAAGTTGATTGCACTCTTTGTTTACGGTTATGCTGAATGTTTGGGGCAAGCATTTTCAGCATGAAACAAAGAGTGATTTTCCCCCTCACAGTTTTTCCTGAAAGAATATTAAACATTTTGAGGAAAGTATTTTATTCATCTCTTTGAAAGCCACCATTGTCATTAGCACACTTCTTAAGACTGTCTTAAAATTTTTAAGATTGTGAGGCATTAATTACATACTTTCTTAAACAAAGAACCAGAAAGTAGTGATCAAATATAGAAACACATGAAGGTATAGATCTTCATCCCATTGTAACAGATCAAGCCAGTAACTAATGTGGAGCAACAGTAGTCCTAGTATTCTGACAGGTCTACGAAAGGGAAATAATAATAAGTAGGACAAGCAAATGGGGCAAGTTTTTTCTCAGTCAGTTGCTGATGAGGGGTGTGATTTCTCCCTCAAACTGAGGCAATAGCATGCATATCCCAAGAAGGCAAAATGGGTTTTCTCAGTATGAATGAACAGCGGTAGGGTGGGCGGGGGGGGGGAGTATTTGGCATATCCTGCACAACAAATGCTGTACAGCACTGATGGCCAAACTTGGTCCTCCAGCTGTTTTGGGACTACAGTTCCCATCATCCCATCATCCCTGACCACTGGTCCTGTTAGCTAGGCTTGATGGGAGTCTGGCCAGGCTCAGTTGAGATGAGAAAGCTGCATGTAGTACCATGGACAATTTGGTTGGCGTCATAAATCTGAGACATCATTAAAATGATGGCCTTGAGCCCAAGAACAGAGGAAGCTACAAAGCGATCAGTTCAAAGATACTCAGGAAGCTAGCAGAGGTTGCCTATGCGATTGCTTGTTCACACACTCCTCTGTCTGTTCTTCCCCAATCTCATTCTGGTGGAGCTCAAGAACTGTGGTGATAACCACCGTTTCACCTTCTTGACCTCTCTTTCACTTGCCTCCATTGCCTTATCTAAGTGATGGGGCAAGGTAGACTTCCCACTCACACAGCTGAACTGTTGCAACTGCATTTGCTTACCATTAGAAGAGAACCTCCAAGAGCCCATGATTATCAATTTGACTCAAGGAAGTACAGTGATATGATATACACACAAGTGAGACTGGACAGAAAGGCAGGCTCCGACTTTACACACACCTACACATCTTCCATTTTATTTTCTGAATTTAAACTTACTTCTTTGGAAGTTTTAGTTGCTTCACTTTTTCCTCAGCATGCTCATCAGCAATCCCAACATGACAACCTAGCGCCAACAGTGTTCTGGAGGAGAAAATCAATAGCTTATAGGAACTTAAATTGGCATGTTGAATAGCAAAGCTACAATTGCTAGGTTTGTGGAGAAAGATGTTTGCAAGATAAAAATAATAATTCCTAGAACCTGTGGGCCAGGTTTTGGTATCTCCCTTCAAAACTACTTTTTTTGGATTGTATTTATACAATACATTACTCACTGAGAGAAGCATTCACACACACCCCACGGAGCCCATTGCCCAGCTCTGCCTGGCTTGCATTTATGAGCTAGTATGGGCAAGGAGACAGGCAGATCGTTTCACTCGTCCAAGCAGCCTGCCCACATCCTCAGAGATAACAGGTTGAAACTGATCCTATACAACTTGACTAAACAGAGCTCTGGCACTCTCCCGCCCCAGCCCTCCTACCACAGTGGAGTCTACCTCTTCAGGAATCTGAACCTGGTTAGCTCCGCATTCCAGTAGGCCACCAGGGAATCAGCTGAGAGACCATCAACATGGGGTAAGACATCCCCTACCACTCTCTAGAAGGCATTTTGATCTATTAAGTGGGGGGAGGCAGACCATTTGAATCAGTCCCACTTCCCTTAATCTTAAGGAAGAAATTCAGAAAGCATGTTTAAATGTAGCAACATTGATTTGTCACATCTACAAATCCTGCCAAAGAGGCAAGCAGCAGAGCAGTATCCAAAGTTATTAATGTAGAAATCACCAAAATCTGTTTGAGAAGATTACCAGAAGACTTAAGTAATCGCATTGATTTATCGCCACCCACCAAACAGATGGGTATTTTGTTATTACTATACAAGGCAAACCTCATAGACTATTTAAGAGTTCACACACCCAAATCTTTTTGAAGAAACATAAAAACACTTATGATTAGAGTGAGCAAGCTACAAACTTACTTTAGTGTTTCTAGTGACATCTGGAGATTATAATTTCGCTCTTGTTCTGGCAATTTTGCAAACTCCACCAAACATGGATGCTGTCGCTTGTTGTCATCTCTAACCTGCAATAAAGGATACACTGAGCCTAAATCTGTCTTAGAACGGTAAGTCCAAATGACCTATATTACTGAAAAGGAGTTTGTACCATATCAGAAATATTAGATAATGATCCAATCAAAGTCAGGCACTTTTAGCTTGATTGATTTCAGTGTGAGAGTTGTTTAAATCTCTCCCACTGAAATCAATGATGGTGAGTTTTAAGTACAGTGGTACCTCAGGTTAAGTACTTAATTCGTTCTGGAGGTCTGTTCTTAACCTGAAACTGTTCTTAACCTGAAGCACCAATTTAGCTAATGGGGCCACCTGCTGCCGCCGCGCCACCGGAGCACAATTTCTGTTCTCATCCTAAAGCAAAGTTCTTAACCTGAGGTACTATTTCTGGATTAGCGGAGTCTGTAACCTGAAGCGTATGTAACCTGAGATACCACTATACAGTAATATATAGGAATGATGTATTTATTTATAACTGTTGGCCGAATTGTAAGATATTTCATGTAATGTGAAATTTGCTATGGCAGATATAGCCCAGGAGCCATCACACCTGGTGCTGGGAGCCATTGCCTTTGTGGGCAGGCTACCCCACTGGTGAACCACAGAACTGTGGTTTGGAGCATCTCCTCACAGGACAGCGATATTCTCAGGATCTGAACTGGCCCCATCCATCTATCCATCTATTTGGCTCTGAGAGGCAGATAACACTATCAAAAGTCTCCTCTTGAGGTTGAGACATTGCCAGAGCAAGAAGGTCTTCCTAGCACTTGTGTGATTCAGTGCAATCTTCAGCTCTGACTGCTAACTTCATTCTTCAGCTGACTCATGGCTTGGCTCTCAACTAGAGTCCTTGGCACAACCACTGGCTACCCTCCAAGTGCTGTGTATGACCCAGCCCTGACAATATGTTAGAGATGCTTCTGAATAATATAAAACCCTTTTACTTGGATAACCACTTATAACCACTTATAAGCCATTTTGGCAAGTAAGGGGTATATAAACAAATAATAAAACAATTACAACAGCGATGAAAATTTAATGTAAAATCTATGTTCTCTGAAAGTGTAACTTCTGCTTCATTTCCATAGAAAAGTATTCTAAATTATATGCACATATACATTGAACATGCAGAATATAATTACGCCACCTTAGTCTGCATGATATTTTAAAGCAATAAGAAAAACAACAGAAAACAAAATTTGAAAAGCACATACAGGACCATACTGCCATCCAAGTTCAATTTTATTCATAACCCAAAGTTCGTGGATATTCTCAGCTAGTTTTTCCCTAATTCTTTCCAGATGCGGAGGTAATACAATCTAAAGATAAAAGAGCAAATATGTTAGAATAAAATGACACAGAGTGCAGGGGAGGGGAGAAAAAGATAATTTACCAGAATGAAATAAACTACTTGTCCAAAGTTTACATATGTTTCACTAATTACTTAGTAGTAAATGACTGAACTGGAAACATAATGAAAGCAACCTGCTCATAATAACAAATACTTTGAGTTTGTAATGTACAGGAGTTTTTTTTTCCTTTTAAAAGATTTTTTTAAAATTAATCTAGATTTTCAAGATAGCCTACAAAAGAGAACCATAAAACAAATATAAAACAGATCAACTACTACTACTACTATCTACTGTTTTTTGTATTTTTACTGTTGCTATGATTATTGCTTTTGTTTCTGATGTTTTGAGGAGTTTTTTATCTTTAAAAGATAGAACAAGTTGTGAAAACAAATGCCTTTACAAATTAACAAATATTTAGTGTCACTGTACTTGATAGCTAGACTCCCAAACAATAAAATATGAGGCAAAAAATGAAAGCAAAAGGTATTTGCAAGTTTATTGATTTTAACATAATATTATGTAGCATACTTATCCCATAGTTGAAAAGTTAATGTAGATTCTGTTTACCTGACTGGTATCTACAGGTACTGGAGTGAAAGCTGCTTGGGATAGAGATATATTAGGGCCCAGAAGGTCTCTTGTGGAATTCCGATCCTGTTTGTATTCTCTGCTGTGTTCCACTTTCAATTTCTCTTTTGGCAGAATAGCTTCAAAACAAGGAGCATATCCTGGAGGTGGAAGGAATTTAAATTCCCCATGGCGGCCTCCAAGCAAAAAACGTACCCTATAAGACAACAATTCAAATATTCCTGATGCCTTTAGTTCAATTCTAAAGTAAAATTATTCCATCAAAGTCACACTTTGCAAGTGCTGCATCTGGGATTTACAGTGGTACCTCGGGTTAAGTACTTAATTCGTTCTAGAGGTCAGTTCTTAATTTGAAACTGTTCTTAACCTGAAGCACTACTTTAGCTAATGGGGCCTCCCGCTGCCGCCGCGCCACTAGAGCACGATTTCTGTTCTTATCCTGAAGCAAAGTTCTTAACCCGAGGTACTATTTCTGGGTTAGCGGAGTGTGTAACCTGAAGCATATGTAACCTGAAGCGTATGTAACCTGAGATACCACTGTATTTCAGAGTGAATTAGTTGTATCTAAAGGTGACTGCATCTACACTAGGCTGTGATTATCTTCTACTTTCTGTCTTTAAAAAAGGTAAAGGACCCCTGACAGTTAAATCCAGTCCTGAACAACTCTGGGGTTGCGGTGTTCATCTTGCTTTACTGTCCAAGGGAGCCAACATTTGTCCACAGACAGTTTTTCCAGGTCATGTGGTCAGCATGACTAAGCCGCTTCTGGTGAAACCAGAGCAGCGCATGGAAACACCATTTACCTTCCCGCCAGAGCGGTACCTATTTACGTGCTTTCAAACTGCTTGGTTGGCAGGAGCTAGGACTGAACAACGGGAGCTCACCCCGTCGCAGGGATTCGAACCGCCGACCTTCCAATCAGCAAGCCCAAGGCTCAGTGGTTTACACCACAGCACCACCCACGTCCCACTTTCTGTCTTACCTGTGGTCTATTTAGCGATAACTACTGCTTACATTTAGGTTATTAATTTTATATGTGATATAAATGAAGAATAAGAATGCATATTTATTCAGAAGTAAGTGTGTATTCATTTGGCATACTCAATTTTGGATAAAATTAGAACTGATAAAAACCAGTGGTTATATCATCACTTCATCACTGGACTACTGTAGTAGCGAGTAAGAGCAAAGTCTATGAGGCAGAACCAGAACAGAATGAACTCATTGTATAGTGTTAGGCATCTTTTGGCTTCAGTTCCTCATCTGTAAGATGGAAATATTGACCAACATGTGGGCCTCAGTAAAGATGTATCAGTTAATATATGTGAAGTGCTTTGAGCTCTTAGGAAAAGCACTATATAACTAAATATCCCTTGGATAAGGATTTTTCAGAGTGCTGCACCTCCACTCACAGGAAGCCACTCTCCTCATAGAGTGGACTTGGAGTTTTGTTTTCAAAAGCAGCCTAGTGCCATTTTGAATGGGTGAGTAGATTATTTTCCTTCCCTTCTCAACCTGCTATGCCCTTTTTTGGCCAGCCATTCCAACTCCCACTGAGGAAAAGCAACACATGTAAGTCTAAAACCCATAAGATAAAGAGATCCCTTCCAAGATCCCCTTCTGTGGAGTTTGCTTCCTCCAAATACTCTCTCTCTCTTCTAAACTTGCACAGCATTATGAACACTAGAGCCTAAAACCTTTCCTGTGCCTCAAGAGGCACAACAATCCGAAGCTTGACTGAGCAGAAAGACTATGTAAAGGAAAAAGCAACTAACTATGGATACAGGTGAATTAAATCTTCAGGACTCTTTTCGCAATTCTCTCTCGGAACCTCAATTCAGAAGATCCACAATATAAAGTTGCAGGAGGTTGAATTTGATTGGGCCATGATGCTGAAAGCTTTAACCCTTTTTGCTAGACCAATTCCCAGATCTAAATCACCTGCTGGCGATTGCTCCACTTCCACAGGTACCATGTGCTTTTCCTAGCAGTGCAAATATAGCCGGTTTTTAATGGTGTGATTCACCGCCCCAAAGAATCAAACCCATAGTGCCACTGTACATATCCAATTTGTGAAAAGTTGTTAAGAAAAAGAAAAATCAGAAGATCCAATCACACATCTGCTGTGGCGCAACTGGCTTAACCCATAGAATAAGTCCTACGCATAGAACGGAAATTTCAAAATTAAATGAATAAGACAATAAGCAAGGAAAACATGCAGTGTATTCACTGAAAATGACAAGATGGGGTACTAACTTTATCCCTGCAGAGAAGCTGACAACTGGAAAGAAAAGGCCATCTGTATTGAAATTCTCAAACATCCCCTGGACTGGCTGCCCATTTATCCGGAATGAAATGCTTGGAGCACTCAGATCAAGGCAGCAGCTGATTACATCATCAGTCCTTAACAGATGCTGGTTGGGAGAATTCACAGATCTTGCTACACAACCTAGGATATAAGAGTAAATATAATTAGAACAAAAGTTCAGCCTCATGTAAGAAAAGCTGCTTTCAGAAAACTTGGTACAAAGCCAAAGAAGAATCAATACAGATTAACACAAAAAAGCACCAGTATTAGATCTCAGGAAACTGCCTTCAACCTACTCAGAACACTGGGGCATTTCTTTCTTCAATTTGTATTTTTTTTGCTCTTGTTATGTTGAAAAATCCAATAAAAAATTAATTATAAAAACAAGAAGGGGGGAAAAGAACAGTGGCTCATCTAGACCAATGTTCTCTATTCAGTGACTGGCAGTGGCCCTCCAGAGTTTCAGAAATATTTCTTTCCCAGCCCTGCAAAAA
This sequence comes from Podarcis erhardii, assembly GCF_964252035.2. NCBI lineage: Eukaryota > Metazoa > Chordata > Lepidosauria > Squamata > Lacertidae > Podarcis > Podarcis erhardii. The sequence continues at coordinate 78,411,977 of NC_138507.1, read as the reverse complement.
CCGTGGCTCTTGCCCCCAAATGCAACTTGGAGAATAGTAGATGACATATTGGCTGAAATAAAGAAGTCAACTGCTAAGTGTTTTAAAAACAAAGCTAAGGTATTTAATTTGCCTTACCTGACCACAGATGAAGTCCATCAAAACTATAGGAATATAGGTCATCACCAACACCATTTCCTCCCCATTCTTCTCCTCCCACAGGGTATGGTGAATAGCCTTCTGTTGAAGCCCAGCCCACACGAAGGTGAGTAGCTTCGGCTGTCGTAAACGGTCCTACATGGTCAACCATTAGCTCATAATACCATTTTCTATACTGAGCAGAGCCCTCGCTGATTCCAAGGAAAATATTGGGTCTCATACTGAATACAAGGGGAAAAGATGCATCAGAAAAAATTCGTGTTTTTTAAAAGCATTATTAAACCCTCCTTTTGCTCTTTGGATCTGTACCCCAAGACAAATTACAACAAAAGAAGAACAGTCATTAAAATAACAATTAACCAACAACTAGCTCCATGTTTGCATGTTATTTATTCAATTCCATTCATGAACTACATCCTATTAAATATCTCAAAGAAATATAACAAATAAAAACATATTTCACACGTAAAAGCAATGCAGATACAGACTATTTGCTACTGCCTCTATAAAACCCTATTCAATTTTTTAAATTTTAATTATTCTAATATAATGGATTTTGAATAATAATACAATTTAATAGTAATAAAATAATATTTAAATTAGATATCTTTATAACACTGTTCATGATGCACCCCAAGGTCATTGCACATGTAAAATAACTGCAAAATAAGTAATTTAAAACCTATTTTAAAATCCACAGCACAATAAAATACAGCAGTAATCCAGATCAAACATACTTACCGTACTTTGAAATCAAACATCAACAAAAACAAAACAAAACTGGGAGGGAGCAGAGGTTCTGTCTTCAAGAGGTGCAAAAACACTAACAGTTACTGCATTTAATTTAGAAATATTAGCAGAATGGGGGGGCAGATAAACAGGTTGTCTCTTAATGAATGCAACCATTATATTTGTCTACATGTGAAAAATCATTTTGATTTGTTCTTGGTTTTATATAGAGATTGCACACACATTCTAGTCAATTTTTTTACCTGCTCACATGGTTGACAAGACGTGTCTGGAGAAGGAGATCTCGCCCTGGCAGAAGATTGTCACAAATCAAATGCTGATTAGATCGCACAGCTACTCCATGGCACACACAGAGAGAGCACAAAACATCTAACACCTGGGAAAAAAATGATGTAGATGGTATTATGATGGTTCCCAGATCACATGTTACTGTTTCAAAACACCAAGTATAAAACAGTAAAGACTCACCCTTGCTATCTTAAACCCTCCCACTGAGATATTTCATAAACCAGCTACCCATCACACAGACTCTCCATCCAACTCTGTATTGCATACCTTATGGTTTCTTCCATGTTTGTCCAAAAGGCATATAATTGATTTAATATGTCCTTCTTTAATAATATTTAAAGCTTCTGGACTTTCTACCAACACACAGTGCAAAACCTCAAGAATGCCTAAAAACATAAATAGAAAAAAGACCAGTTTATTGTTAAAATTATCTCAAAATCATACATAAGATACATCCTCCCAGAGGCTATATGGATGGAATAAGAATCCATATAGCATGTGGATGAAACAAGATGATGGTAAAATAGGAAGAACAACATTAATGTGAATACTGCACAATTAAGAATGGGCATCTGTAATCAATCTTGTTACAAATGGAAATTTAAACATAAAATAAAAATACTTCATTCATCTTAAATCTCGCTGATAGGCACTAGAAGCAGGGAACTGAAATTAAGTACGCAACTTTCATAACACAGTTTTGTTTAATTATTTGAGATTGGCTGCATAATTAACTGATAGTTTATATGTGATTAAATCTGAACAGCTCTTATACTACCTAATTCTGTAGTTTCAGATTTTGGCCAACATGCTATGTACTAGGGGTAGGAATAATTCAGTTTTGCATCTCCTTGTTTTTTTAGGAATTTAAGTAATCTTTTGCATCTTTTTTGTCACTGAAGGAATACAAAGCTTTCATTCTTTGTGGTAATGTACCACAAAATTTCAAATGCCTAACACTGTCAAGGTAATAGAAAAGGACTGGGGTAAATGATTGTTAATACACAGCTTACAGAAAAATGTGCCTCATTATTATGTGCTCCTAGTTTTGTTTTGTTTTGTTTTAATTTGTTTTGGTGTGATATTATTTAATAGTGTAAGTAAATGATGTAAATGCAAGGAATGGTGTAAGTAAGTTATAGAATTCCCAGTGCTGCAGTAGGGAATGTTTTATAACTTATAATTTGATGTATTCTTGGAGAAGAGTAATAATATGTCAAAAATAGAAAATGTCATACATTGTGTGTATCACAAGGGGTGTGTGAAAGATGCTCCTATAAAATGAGCAAACTAATTACCTGAAAATTGAGATAATGAAGATGTAGGAAGCAGTAGGATGCAGCACTGAATCACCTATGACCTCTCAATTAACCAAAACTACCAGCCAAATGAAGCAGCAGCCAGTGCCATTAAGTATCATTAAAGTTAAATAAGATTCCTGCAATGCTGCATTAAGACAAGTTCCTCTAGGTCCAGGCACAATTGTCTAGCACAGCCTTTCTCAACCTTGGGTCCCCAGATGTTGTTGAACTACAACTCCCATCATCCCTTGCTAGCAAGGCCAGAGCTCAGGGATGATGGGAGTTGTAGTCCAACAACATCTGGGGACCCAAGGTTGATAATTCCTGGGCTAGCAGATCTCTTAATATAGCAGTAGCAAGGGTGTGGCACACAGTTAATTGCTGCCAGCTGCTGGTGCTACAGTCAGCACTGTAACATGGGATAAAACGAAGCCTGGACATACAACATCACAGGTTGTATGTAATGCACTGGGTAGTCTTCTATACCATTCTTCCAAATCATGTGATCAACTGCTTTTCCATGCCCACCAGAAAGAGGAAATAAATGGGGTGGGGAAACTTTCCATATTAGATATCCTTTTGTTTACAAGAAGGTCCACAGAATTATCAGCTAAGAAATTTGAAATTATCCTTGAGATCATCAAGTCTGACAGTGGTTAAACCAATTACATTTTACAACAAAGCATTCGTTTTATGCACTACTTGCAAGTTTTCCCATTTAACAGGGATATAATCAGAGGCAATCAGCTGTTGACCAACAGGACTTTTTTGTATCTCCCCCAGTTGCCAGAAGGGTAAGGCTTCTTAACAAATTACAGAAAATACATAAGTGGTTTCCTTATCATGCAGATAAGCTCATTACCTGAAACTAATTCTATTTACAGATAAAGGTTTGACTGATTTAAATATTAAATAGTGTGATAATTTAGAATTAAAATAAAAGGACCATTTTTATCTCTATTATTTCCCAAAATTATACCCAGTGTCCCTAAGGGCAAACATATCATTAAAGTATTTTCAAAATGTTCCTCTTTTAATTTGAGAGAAGATAATGTGGGGGAGAATCTAAACTGTTAATTTAATTAAAATCTAAACTGCTCATTTGATTTTTATCTTAAAGCCCAAAGGCCAATTACATTTTTAATGAAGTAATCATATACAATTATCTCTGTTGAGTTTTAAAAACTAAATTGTAGAGTACTCCACCGTTCTTGGCTTCATAATCCAAACTGGAATCAGCTTCTAATTTGTAGCAAGTGACAAGTTATTGTCATTTAGAACAACAACAAAAAATGATACGGAAGTCTCAAATGGCTGCCAGTTTATAATTTTATTCTATGTATGCTAAGATGTAGAAAAACAATTTAGGTATTTTTCAAGAAATAATAGGCATCATCCAAGAAAATGCTATTTAAAGTCTCATTGGAATCAGTGGGACATAACCAGCGGTGGAAAGTGTGGTTGTTGGTGCTGCTGCTCACCTGAACTCTGCTTGGTCACATCACTGCAGCTTACCAGGAGGTAGAGGGGAAGAGGCTAATGGGCATGTATTGAAGGAGATCATGTGGAGAGATAATGGGAGGAAGTGTACCAAAGGGAGTGGAAGAGAGGAACAAGAAAACATGCAGAGGGGGCATAGAAGAGACCTGAGAGCCTCGGACATTAGAACACCAGATTGATGGACATGATGTAATGGTTAGAAAGGACTGACATAACCCGAAACCAGGAAGAAGAGACGTTGGATAAAATTAGAAGAGAATTTTTTATATACTTTTTTATTTTTTGAATTAGTGTGATACTAATGAAATATCAGAAAATGCTGGAAAGGAATTAATTGGCTTTAGTAGAAAGGTTTGAAGGAGTTGTGTATAAATATGGTTTGAACTTTGAAATTTTATGGTTTTTAAGGTAAGATAAGGTTAAAGAAATTAACGGTAAATTGAATAACAGAATATAGTAAAAGTTGGGAAGGATATGTTGAGTTAACAAAAAAAAAGAGACAGATTGTTAAGATAAATTATTTAAATAAAAATTGAGAAGTATGGGAAGAATTTGCTGAAATAATGAATTAAGTTAGAATACAAAAAGGGAGGTGTGAGGAGGTCCAAGAAATAAGTAAATGAAAGGATGTAATTTGGATTTGTATTTTTCTTTGTTATCTATGTTTTTTATTCTTTTTTCTGTTTTTCTGTTTTGTTGTATTTTCTTGATTTTTGTATTTTCTTGTATTTTTGAAATTTTGAATAAATATCATTTTTAAAAAACAAAGGGAGTGGAAGAGAAAGAGAGAATGATAATGGAGTGTACTAAGAAGATCAGCCATGGGGTGGGGGGCACCACAGAGGGGGAGAGGAAGGCACCCTGCCCATGTTCAGTGGAGATTGTTGCAAGGGGGTTGTCATAAAGGAGATGGGAGAAAAGAGGAATAGGAGTAGGATAAAGTGAAAGTTCGGGTACAAAGGAAGCTGCAGAATAGGAGCTGGATGCTTCAGAACTGAGTGTGTGTGAAAAGGTGGCTGAGTATCTCCAATATGGTGAGCGGGGTGGGGAAAGAACCAGGAGGCTACCATGGGGTGGTCTCTATGCAATAGGGGAGGTTACAGAAAAGGAAGTGTGGTATGGGCAGGCAGCCCCTGGTTTAAATATTATCAGCTGAAATTAATGGAACTCTTGCATATTCACAAGATTATGCATGTATCTGTACAGCAGAAACCCCCAGTTTAAGTTGTGTAAAATCATTCCTGCACATGAATCTTCTGTGATTTAAAAACAATGTGTGTTTTTTACTTGCCCAAAGAGTAGAACTTAACACATGCTTGCCATTTTATTTTTAAAAAGATACAGCAGCAGATTGTACAACAGTGAAAGCAAGGGATTTTTTTTATGGGCTGTCTAGTTTTGATTTAAAAAAAATACATACCAGAAGATGCTTCCAGTCTCTCCAATCTACTAATGAGCCAATCAAGAGAGCCAGAAAACTGGGCACAATTTTTACGATTCCCTCTAATCAAAGCAGCTGAAAAGAATGAAAAGAGTGATTAGTTTTTTATTTTACCAACTGTCATATGCATTGTAATCACATTAGTTAATACAGAACATATGTCTTACAGTGTAATCCAACCTGTTTATACTTAGAAGCAAATACTTTCACATAAATGGGGTTTACTCCTAGGTTAAGTGGGGTTAGGATTGCAGCCTCAAGTTCATCTTTACAAAAGGTGAAAAATTCATAGACTTGTTACCACATAGGCTGCATTCTCTATGCAACCCATCCTGAATAGCACACACTTTATCTTTTATTCTGTATGGTGAAAAACCACTTCACATTATAAAATTATGTTTCCATGTCACTTTGCTTGGGCAAACCTTCCTCAGAGCTTATTGCTCCATCAGGAAGCTACATTGAATGCCTTCCCTGACTCCTGTGTATTAAATTCAAACAGGAAAACATCCCCCATCAAGACCCACACGCACTGCTTGGTCAAGTCCAAAGGCCTCTCCCACATCTACTTTTACTGAGACTAGCTGTTTAGAAGAACTAATGTGGAAAATGTCCCTGGGAACTCCTCATGGAAGACCTTCCTCTCCCTCACTCCTGCCAGCATCAGTTTTTTTTCTGTAAGCAGCCCTTCTGCCAGTTAGTCTTCTCTGACTTGGATTCTGGAGAAAAATTCAGAAATTTCTAATGCTGTCCTCTCCTTGTAAATTAGTGTTGCCCAGATCACTGCTAGATCTGAGTCTAGTGAACTTCAACAGCATGTCTGTTCCCTGGTATAAATCACCAGACAAAATGGCTTGAGGGTATGTATAAGAAGAAGCAATTGTCGTCGTCATCCAAAACAAACCATCTTTCTATCCTACACAGTCCAAGCTTCAGAGCTAAAATAGCAATCAAGAAAGAATCTTAATAAACTCCCAATTTAGAAGCATCAGAGCTGCAGCTAATTTTACCACAGGTCAGGTAAACTCTACAATTAATTGTGGAACACAGACATTCCCTGAAGACCTATTGTGCCAGGAGAGGAAAATAAGTTCCATGAGCTACTCTTGAAAATAATATTGTAGAAGAAATGTATTACTAATAATGGAACTGGGAAACATAATTCATTATACTCACAAGTCTCACCTTCCCACACAGAAATGAACTATATTAGCACTATATTTAATTCGTGGAGTAACTGAGAGTGATTAAACTGTCTTGTGAAGTAATATATTTGTAACTCTTTTTCAATAGCAATATATTTATGGAACTATCAAATATCACTAAAAAAACCATTTTCCTTTGGGTGGAAAATGCAATCAGTTTGTTACATATTATTTTTTAATTAAATTGATGACTAGCCACAACATGGATAGAAACAATTTTCTTCTGTATAAAGCTTTCCTTTCAGTCTGCATTCTGATAATGCATCTGGTATATATTAAAGGCTATGAATAATGGAAACATCAGCTATCTGCTATCAACCATACATCTTAGCTATAGCTTATGGAAAACAGGACTGAATGAACAATATTCCTAAATATTGGCCCAAACCAAAATAATGAATAAAAGCACTCGCAGGGCAGTATTTAAGCTTTATTCAGCATGAGATGCTTCAATTAAGCAAGTCAGAAATTTATCCCCTGCAAAGATTTTCTCTTATAAGAAAATCCTATATAAATTCTTTAACGTATAGAATGGGCTTCACCTAGCAAACTCAGTCAGTTGAAGCCCTAAGCAAGGGTTTCTGCTTGTGCAACAAGGATCCCCTCCTAGGACACACTCCCTAAAATGGTTTGAGTGGACAGTAGAACCCAGAACAACACATGGGGAAGGGGAATCATTCTATTTGGTAAACTGGAATGCTTGCACAGATGAAATGTCTGTAATAGCACGATGTTGAATTCCACCCTATGGGGTTTCATTAGCATTTTTTGTGTATGTTTGGATAACAAAAATCGCCATTTCTGAAATGCATATCTTACCTAGTAATTCATACAATGAGTTTAGGATAGATTTCCAAGTCTCTCCCGCCTCCTTCCCCGCTACATCAGCAAAATGAGCTGCACTGCTGTATACGTGTAAGCGATCAATGCATTCAAGCACCAAGTTGATCATACCCTACAAGAGAAATAGCGCTTATCTCAAATAATAAGTTGTTGTTGTAACAGGGGGGAAACAACTTGCAATGAGCTTTGTAGGTACAAACAATAAAGCAAAGGAGAAGGAAAAAGAAAACAATACAAGCATATATACGTGCACCCCAAAGCAGGCAAAATGCCAACATCACCCCAAAATAAATAAAAACACAAACCAAAAAAGCATGCTATACCCCTAAAAACAAGCAACCCCACAGAATACCAAAAAAGCCACAAAACCTTAATTTAAAAATAAAATAAAATTGGTGGGTGCTAAGGGGGTTTCTAAGGCCACTGTGGTGCCCACATGTGCCCTGTTTGAGAACCCCAACCTTATTCCTTCTCTAGAGAGTTCTTATTCTTGTATTTGTTCAAGCTTGATACAGCTCTCACTCCCTGCATCACTGCATTTTTGGGAACAATGCATTTGCAAGCATTAGCCATTTTTTCTGGGGGGAAAGCATTCGGTCACAGAAGTCTGGTTTGGGTGAGTAACCTGTGGCCTGCCAGATATCATGTCTCATGAGCCCCAGCCTGCATCACCAATGGTCCTCGATGATGGGACTTCTAGTCCAGCAACCTATGAGGAGCCACAGGTCTGCCACCTCTGCATTAAAACACTAAAGCATACTTTAAGACTATGAATGAGCCTCACAGTTGCAAACAAGCCACTAGTCTCCCCTGGAATGGCTTCAAGGAGTATGCTTCTAGTTCTTACCAACTGAGTTTTATTCTTACATTTGAAAAGGACACACTGAGATTAGTTTAATAAATGCTGAGAAATGCTAATGATTAAGCAGTATGTCAATGCTAAAATAAATTATAGCTCACTGCAACAAGCCAAGGTAGTTTATGATATTGACTTCTTTCAACAAATCATACTTTAATTAACTAGAGTTTTCAGTTAACAAGCCAAGATAGAACTAGTTTATGATATTGACTTATTTCAGCAAATCATAGCTTAATTATCTAGAGTTTATCAGTTGAAGCATAATGAATGTGTGAGCCTGAAGCTCACTGTTGCTGAATGCTAAACTATGGTTTAGGACTACATCCTAAATGATTTAGTGTTATGACTGTTCTTTGAGACTAGCAAGCAGTTCTCCTGTCACCCAACAAGGATGCTTCCATACGGTTGCAAAATTAGATGACCAGATACATTTCTACACATCTTCCCCTAAAGTTGTTTGCCTTCAAAAACACACATAATACAAGGGGATACAAAACCACAAACTTTTCAAAACATTTTCTCTTTCTAGCATGTTTTCTTTCCAACCAAACAAAAACCTGACTCAAAGAACCTTATGCAAATCATTATGTCAAGCTGAAAGAATTATTAACCTGTCCCAAAAGTAATGCACCAAAGGCAAACCAAGACTGCTACCTCTTCCTGGAAGAGATTCTGCCGATTCTTCAGTGCTCTTAAGCGGTTCTGCTTGTCCTCGTGCTCTAGATGCTCATCAGGTGGATGGAAGTATCCAATCAAGTCCTGGAGGCTAAGGCTGACTGACTCAATGGGTAAGTCAACTGTGGAAGACTTTGCTTTCTTGCTGAGATCATCAAGGCCCCTAAAATGAATTGTACAGCTCTTCTAAGTATGACATGTTCCCAGTCTGAGGAGCCCTTCAAACGTTCTATTTATTGTGCATTCATGATTTTTGTGTGTGCTCTTGATGCTATTTGGGCAGTCAAACGCAATATCACTTTCAATTCTGTTTGTGCCTACAAAGGTTTCAGAGTAGTCACATTGCTTCACTTCCAATCAGTGCATAACTTCATGCTGAAACCCCATAACTTTTTATACTACAGATGTTATGTTTTATTTTTGTCATGTGTTTCTTGTGCTGCCCATTAGGGCGAGTATGGTAATGACAATTTAAATCAGGGGTGGCCAACCTGTGGCCCTACAAATGCTCTTGGACTCCAACTCCCATCAGTCCCTGTCAGCATGCCCAACAGTGCCAGGTGATGGGAGTTGTAAATAATATCTGGAGGACCAAAGGTTAGTCACCACTAATTTAAATAGGCCAGGTTTCAGCCATGGTTAACATTAACCAAGGTTTATGAGCATGGTTGGTTGGTGGTTTATAAACTATGTTTATGTTGCAAGACCTGCTTTGGATGATCAAATAAACTATAGCTTAGTATTTCATAAACCAGGCCATAGTGTCATAGGTACATAATGTGCTTTATGCGCGACAAGTGGACAAGTCGTTGTTCCCAGGGGGATACAGTCTAAAATTTGATATAGGAGGTGACAACGGATGAATGGGGGGTGGGGAGTGGAGACAGTGGTAGAATGTTTGCTTGTTTAACTTACAGGTACTAAGGCCTAGCTAAGGCTAAGGTATTCATTTTCAACCAGAACAAATCATGTACCTTATGAACCTGTTGAAAAGGAAGACGGTACTACGAATTACTCGCGCAGTACGTGACTCTTCATGCTGAGATCTGGACAATGTGAGGCCATCATCCATATGGCCTTCGTGGTGCATGATAGCCTGCCAAAAACAAAATCAAAGAAGAAGGATCACAAAAGGATAAAACTATCATTTTGTACAGAACTCTTCCCAAATGCTCAAAGTGCTTTACATGCTGAGTTCCAGTGAGTTCTGTCTAAAAAATAGCCCTTCTATAGGGTATATGGAACTATATTGTGGTGGGGGCATGGGACTAGAGTTTCACCAGCCGCCTTGTAATCTTTGTAACATGAAATTCTGTCCCAAAGGATTCGGTGCCTACTGTTGTTTTGATAGGGAAACACATTTAGTACTTGGGAAAAGTTGAAATGTAAAATGCCTTTTCATTCGCATAATATTAAACATAAATATATTATATCTTTGTGTAAAACATCTTACCTTGCGTTGCACAGATCCCATTCTTACAGACTTCGCATCCACAGACTGGTACGTGAGCCACAAACCAGTGTCAACATGCTGTATGAAGCAGACTGAGTCTCCGTACTTTATCTCAGGTGCTCCCATTCCTTCCACGTCTTTTCTTATACCCACATCCAATTTTTCCTTTTTTAAAGAAGATGAAATACATTAGCCCATACATTTAAAATTTTTGAAAGGTGAAGTATCTTTTCCTAAATACAAAATAGTAAGCATTAAAACTGATTGCATTTGTGCATACAAGCTGACCTACTTCAATTGGATTTAAGTTTATACGTTTTCAAGCATAGTAATTCTAACACGCTAACTATGCACAGATTTGAAAGGCATAATCCTGTCATCCACATCACCTGCACACAGTTGATTCCCATAGACTCCCCTTCTCCCTATATGGGATATATGCATGTGTATATAAGGATGATGAAACAAGATTCAACTGAGCCTAAGGGAATCCTCCAAACTGGACTGATTCATACACATAAAATTATAGTAAATCAGTTTGGCTCTAGCAGCATTTTTTTAGCTTCACTCAGTTCTAATAAACTTAATGATATTGCGCTGAAGCTGTGATTCTTTCAGATCCATCAAATAAAAAGCCCGTACAGTACACAATGCACTTTAAAGCTATTATATGAACATTAAAGATTTAAATAAAAGTTTTAAAGAAAAGAGCCCAGTTTGACAGAATGCAGCTTTTTATTAAGACTGGCATGCTTCCATCTACTGAACAATGGGGCAGGAGTGTGAAAACTCTAAAATGGGTGTGCAAAAAAGATTAGCCAACAGTGCAGCCCTCACCGAGCTGAACTGGATTTACTCCCAGCTGAGTGTTAGTTGGCAGCCCTAGATTAATACATGTTTTCCCAACACTCTTATGAAATTATGTTTCATCAATACAAATACACATCTGACTTTAAAAGGGTCACAATTTAACTTATATAGAGAGTAATTTATGACAAACAGACTAACAGTGAAAAAGTGTATGAATGCACACTGTACTTTAAATGGAATTTGTATCAAATGCATGATATATCAGGCCTGTAGGTATTAAGATCCAAACAGTAGTGTTCCAGATGTTGTAAAACCCAACATAACAAAATGAAATCAAAAGACAATTGCAGGAGCCAGGTCTAAGATCTGCTTTCACAACTTGCACCTCTGTGTACTTTCATGGTCCACTGCTATTTAATTTCATAGAGAGAATGCTACAAGCATGCACAGCCCAACTGCTAAGAAATTATAGTTCAACTGGAAATGGTAATGTTTCCATCAAGTTTACACTATCTGTCACTGCACTTGAGTTTTCTACCTTGGAAGACCGAAAACAAAAGGCTGTAGATTTCACATCAGCTTTCTCTTTGTCTGTTAGAAGAAGGCTCTTGTCATCCATCAGGCTCAGATACTTCCCTGTTGTTATATGCCTTAATCGGAACGGCTGGCCCCATCTAATGTGACTTCCACTCCACCTAAAAAAGGTTCAAATTCGCATTCTTAGATCATATAAAATTCCATAGTTAAATGTCAAACGAAATATGAAAGGTGATTTAAAAAGTAATTTGAACTTAATTTTATAAAAACAACAATACTTTCCATTTTTTAGTTAACATTTTGGTTTTACTTTCAGAATGAATGGCACATTGGCATAGCAGTGATTTCTTAGGCAAGATAACTTTAATGTACACAAGAAGCTAGCTGCCAGCAAAGGCTACATGCTCATCTCAACAGAGGCAGCAGATCAAGAGGTGAATTATTTGAGACAATAGATTTGTCTATCATTACAGATTTTGGACACGCATTCACAAGTGCTTCATGTGGACATCAGAGTGCACAGAGAGCTCTGCGTCAAGGCGAATGGCTTGCACACCACAAGAACTAATTGAAATGAAAAGGAGATTTGAAGCTTTCACAAGAGACACCTGGGTGGACTCCATTTCATGTATGTGGCTTAAAGGCCTACTACAGCAAGACAATTATGTGGCTTATGAAGACAACAGGAGAGATGGAGAGCTCAGTATTGGAGGTCTCACTAGCAGCAGCTGGAAAAACAAATGTGCTGTCATAACCATGTCACCTAACACCTAAAAGCTTCATGGCAGCGAAGCCAGTCAGGTGATTTGATACTGCTACTTGCACATTCAGAGAATCCTCTAAATTCTTCTAAGAACAGAATTCCACACACCCACCCACAACATTGTTTCATTACAACCTAGGAAACACAACTGGAATTTGCAGGTGCATACTTTCGCTTGTACTTTGTACATCCATCTCAGACTGAAAAAGGCAAATAGCAAGGTTTCTCCTTAGTTCAGCACATTTCTTTTATGCTACCAATAGGGGGCTGCAGAACACCGAGTTCCCTTTAAGTCAATGAGGCTCCTAGTCACAATAAATACACAATCCTCACATAAGAGATCAATTTGGCCTATAACATGCACCGATAGTAAAAGGGGTGTGAGTATGTGTGAAGAAGATGTGTGAAGAAGACACGCCAATGCTGATTTCAAAACCAGCATGAGAACTGAGCAGTTGGATACTGTTGACAGTTGTAAGGCATTTCTTGTATGTTTCTCATATTATCTTATATTCTCATATATTTTATCTATAAAGGGAGATGACTCAATATCACAGTTAAATTGAAATTTAGGTAAGTATTCCTCTGTCAAGTATATTCCAATGGCTGGAGGTGCTGTCAAGGATATGTGTTAGCCCGGACTGTAGGCTGTCATTTGTTAAACCACCTACCTAACAGCTCCTATGCAATCCTAGGTAAGAAGGTAATGCACTTTTTAAAAAATGCACAAGGAAAATGTAAAGGAACCTATTTCTCATTCACTGCACTAGAATTCTCAAGGTCAGCTTTAATTCCCAAACAGCAAAAGAATAAAAATGTTGTTCCATTAGCATGGCTCTGCTACTATCAGAAGACATGAACATAAACAGATGCAGCTTTATAGTACAACTTTTCCCCACAGCTGCTGGCATTTACTGATTAATATTATCAATTTTTGTGGAACTTGTCCCAAATCAGCATTTTGAAAAGCCTGAAACTGACACCTATCTGACAACTGTAATAGCATCACAAACCCATATTGGAAATCAATTCCATGTGAAACTTTCACAGGGCAAAATTGTAGATTATGATCTTGGGTAAATAAGTACATTTCCAAATTGCCATCACAGTCTTTCAGCATAAACACAAAAAAATTCTCAAGAGAAAGCTTGCATTTTAAAGAGTGGGGACATTTGTTGCCATAATGGAATTGCATTGTGCCAGAGGTTCTTTACTTACGCAACCCTCAAAGTCTCCAATCGCCAAAGAGAACGAGCATGAATCGACACGGCTCCACCCTCATAATGGACTGTTCTGCAACACAAGAGGAATTTTCTGAGTTTCCCGGACCTTTAGGCTGAAAATAGCTGATAGTGTTTTAGAGAGAGCTGATTTGGTTTCTTCAAAGAGAAACTGCTGATCCTAGTGTGCCCACATCCATCCTGCTTTCACCAGAGGCAACAGAAAGATAAACACCAAGCAAAGCAATACCACTCAGACTTTCAGCTCTCTTAAAATCTGCTGTCCATTTCCAGTCTCTTGTGGCTTTCTTTCCAGCTGATATCCTACTGAAAGATTTGCATTCCAAGATATATTATATATTTTGGTAAGCTACCTTTACTAGTTAGGTAGGGCTGGCATGATCACATCAAACTAGTGTCCAGTTTATTTCTCTGAGATCTATTTAATCAAATGAATATTTCAGTCATTTCCTTTCTTCATAGATATTCCCTCTTATAATGAAAAAGTGCACAAATATGGCTATTGTACAACATATTACTATATATTAGACAGGTTTTGTTCATATTCTAGCACTCTTTCCTTCCAGGAAAATAAGAGACTAAAGTAATTTCCCTTGCAAGTTCCCCTACAACCCAGGGAAGGGGAAGCTGTGTAAGAAACAGTGTACAGTTGAGAAGTAAGTGAACTAAGAGCATCCCAAGACAAACCTGACAGGTGGAATAAATATGAGGGAAAGGGAGAAAGCTCATGAGTGAGGAAGCTGCTATGAGGAACCATCAAACATGTTGAGCCCATGAATATCTCTGAAGGGTGCACTATAGGGACACTTTACCAAGGCCATTTTTGGCAGGAACCAGTGTCAGTTAAACCTATGTTGCCATGGTTGTGCAGGAGGTTTCAATTAATGCTTATTTTCTTGTTTGGACAGTAATTGAAAAGCCTGCGCAGTTCAGATGAAAGGTCAGCTCCAATAAATACCGGTATATTCCTGTTTCTATAATCTCCAATGAAAACAAAAAGCAACCCCTTCTTCTTGCCTGTACTGTTAACTGTCTTGTTACAAAAACCAACTAAGGAGGTGACCAAGTTTTTGGGGGCTGCGTACCACATTGAGCCATGGTCAACCCTCCAAGGGATCATAGGTAAATGTGGAAATGGCTGGAGTGTAAAAGCTGGAGTGGCAAATGAAATTCAAGGACAAATTTGTGGGTAATGAGGGGTCACAAGAACCTTTAGGCATCACGACAGGTGCTAATGAGAGTAGTCAGATTTTTTAAATTATTATTTTAAAGGATAAACAGGGAAGTTGACAGCTGTAAAAAACAAAACAAAAAAAAACCTTTAGGCATCATGGCACCACAGGAGGAGACCTATAGGAACCATCAATTTTTTTTTTCTTCAAATGACAAATGAGGGGTATTAATAGACCACAAAAAAAACCTCTTGGGCTAACCACCTCTGAACTAGGGTATGGAAATTGGTAATTTGCTGAGAATTCACTACAATCCTATAGACAACTCAACATTTCCCTTGATCTTAAAGCTTCCTACGAGTATTCCTTACTTTTCTGCTGAACATACGAAGTTACACTGCTGGGACAGGTATGCAGGAGCCCAGCAGACCCAATCAAATTTCTACCAATTTATTCTGTTGTGGTTAAAAAAAAAAATCATATTTGTGTGATGTAAATTAGGAAATTGCAAAGGCCTGCCCATGGCTAAACCTAAACAAGGAGCCCAGATCACTGAATCTATTCCATTTAATTAAAACAACAAATTAGTTACGTTGAATTATTACTTTATATTCCCCTAGCACTAATTAATAACCATGAGGAGAAAGCTTGTCAGAGAACTGCATAGGCTCCAATGCAGATAATTAAAAAAGATACATAAGTTTTTATTTATCAGTACAGAAGAAAAAGGCCTGAATAAAATACATCTAAGACAAGACACAGTTCCTCTCACGTGTATGTCTGTCCTACTGAATTCACTGAACTGGTGAGGATACAACTGGGTTCACTATTGCAGTCTTAAATGAAATAGCTACTGCTGTCACAAATGGTATCAACCTACTATGCCATATGTTTCTATTTCTCAGCTTACTATTCCCATTTAGGAACTTTGCAGAGAGTAACAACATAGTGCCAGAGGTATGCTTGAATTGTAAATCAAGCTATTTAAAGTTTCTCATCTGATAGAATATCAGATCCTGTACCATTACTTCACAATTACTGGTTTCACTATATACTATAGTGACCCACAAATAGAAACCCAGGCTGCATCTAGACACATCAAAAAAGCAATTCAGTTAAACATGTTGTAAACTTCATATAAGAAAACTAGTTGGCATAAGTTAAAACATTTATAAAACGCTTTATCTTTACGAATGTAGCTCAGTCCCCAAACTGAACTGAGAAGTTGTTTGTTGTTGTTGTTGTTTAGTCGTTTAGTCGTGTCCTTCTCTTTGTGACCCCATGGACCAGAGCACGCCAGGCACTTCTGTCCTCCACTGCCTCCCGCAGAAGTTACTTAGCGCTTTCAAAATCAGAAAGGCAGGGTGCGTGCAGACCAGCAGTTTTTCATGCACTCTGTTGTTCAGAAGATGGGCTAAAGCTCACACACATTTTGGTTTATGCCACTGTACAACCTTCTTCAATTTTTCCCTATAAAAAATATCATGCCTCTCATTAAAGAATCCATGCTTTTAAGCAGCTAGTCTGGATAGAACCATCATGCTGTTTCTCCCCCAGCGAATGACTTCCCCTGTCCACCCAGGTTATTTCAAAGCCTGTAACATTGAAATTATGTACCAAACAATCTATACACTTTATTAATTTATCACTGTAGGATGCCATTTCCTTTTCTTCTCAGCAAGGTGTATTTAGATCTAAGCAGGCACAAGTGCAAAATTCCATAGTCTGCATTTCTTAAAGAAACAGAAACCTGTAACTGTCAAAAAAAGGGAAAACACATATGCATAGCAATACATAACAATTAGGCATCGGAAATGAGGGACAAAATGAATTCTGATCGAAGCGAATGTACCTTAGAAATATTCTCAAGCAAGCCATCTTTGTCTGACAACACAGACAAATATGTTGCCTAAACACATTATGACTGTTATGAAATCAAGTGTATTTCAATTAATTTTGACATGGGTGACCTGTATCTAATAAATGAGGGCTTTTTCTGCCAAAGAAAGGCAGAAAAGGGCCTCTCTGTCATTAACCAAATACAGTATGCTGGAAGAAAAATTGATTCATTTTAGTCTGATAAACCTTTGCACTCCAGGTTGACGAAATGTTGTTGTGGTATCTTGTGCTTTTCTGAACCCTATAAACCTGCCTTTATTGTTTGCCTATCCCTCATAGCAGCATGTTTTTAAAATGGGGTGGATTTATTGTCAATTTAGGTTTGATTAAATCTCATGGTTTGGGTCTGTCCTCTTCATTTAAAAAAAAATAGCTAAGCAATCCTTCTGTCAGTGTCAAAACTTTTAGCACAATTTTAAATTCAAGAAAAGCTAACATATGAGCACTGTTAACTAGGGCTGCCACCCCACATGCTTCACTTGACAACCCAGCCTACCCAACAACTCTTTTGCCAACTTCCCTTCTCCCACACCTAGCCAACCCCTCAGTTTGAACTTTGAATCTGACCTAAAACCAGCAACCTTCCCTTTATACCTCACCCATTCCTCCCCTCACAGCTTACCCCAACCACCAGTCCCTTTTAAGAGAGGGGAAGCACTTAAGAGAGGGGTTTGCCAAACGACTCTTTGAAGTGCCTCCCCTCTCCTCCATTAAACATCACTTGATGGGAGGATTAAACATGGCTACTCCCAGACTTTGCAATTCCCTCCCTTGAGAAGCTAGACTGGGTGTCTCCTTGCTTTCCTTCCACCAGCAAGTGAATACTTTCTTGTTCAAACTGCTTTTAATGAAAGGGCTGATGCTGCGCTGTTTTTATTGTAATTATTTGTCCAGTTTTAATAGGGGTGGGGGAAAGATGTCTGTAGATAGGTGGTTTTAATTCTATCAATGTTTAATTGTTTCTTAATGATTGGGTTTTTTCCTAAATTTTAGCTGCTCTTATCTGCCTTGAGTCCTGTCAGGGGAAAGGTTCAAGTATAGCTTGTATTTATAGAAGACTAAAACAAGAATTCTGACCAAATGCAGCCCAGGAACTAAATTAATTAAAATGTACCGTATTTTTGCTCCCTGATAGAAAAACAGGTGGGAGTAACAGAAGATACATTAACTGCTCAAATAGGGAGCTGATCATCCTACTATACTCATCAGAGATATGATTGTAATAGAGCTTTGCAATGGAGCTGCATTTCCATTTTGTGTGTTATTATTTATTAAATGCATACAGCTGTCCATCATTAAACATTCTCTGGGTGACTTACAGCAAAATTATTAAAATATACAGCTATAATTAAAATCAACCAAGAGTAATAATGGACAGCAAAGAAACTTCCTTGAATAGAGACAGCATAAAATAATTTGTAGAACAATAACTAAAGGAGCAATCACTATTAGGTATCATTCTATAACTGAGCCTCAAATAATTTAGGGTTCACATATTTTAAATTGCCCAAACCATTCTCATGCCATCCTGGTATTTCTTGTCAGCTCTGAAGTGGGATCCATTAAACTTGTGTACAGTTAAATAAGCATGTGGAAATGGGGCTTTTTTTTTATTCCCTGAAATCTATTTTCACTTTTCTTGATGAGAAGAGTACTAATTACATTCCCTCTCTATGGATTTTTTTATACCACCAATTTATATAGCACTTCTATTTATATTCAGCAACTCAGAAAAGCACTTAACTATCGCTTCCATTTTAAATATAGGGAACAGATAACATGAGATAGCAGCTTAAACAAGCTAGAACATGAACATTCAGTCCAGCAAATTCCAATTTATCGTCATTTAACCTTGCTGGCTCAGAAATGCTGACCTGGCCTGTCCTTTTTCTCCCCTTGAGGTAAAGAGGAACATGCCATCCCCTGCTCCCCCTGCCACAGCCCACCACAGCTTCTGCCACCATTAGAATGTCTCCCTTGCTGAAAGCTGGAACATTCCTCAAAGCATTGCTGCTTGTCTTCTCTGCCCTGGGGCAGGAAAGACAAGTGAGAATGACACACACAGGAATGCCCCTTCTAGCTAAACTCAGAGGAGAGGCAGAGCGTTTCCAAAATGAGAGAGGGCATGTTCCAGCAGTAATGGAAGTGGTGGGAAGGGCAGGACACCACCTCTTGCATTTTTTGTTCCCTGAGGCAGGTGCATCAACCTGCATCATTGGTGTTTCCAACACTCTTTAATCCGTGTCATACTAACCAACACAAGTCCCAATTATAACACGTTTCATTGTAATCTTTAGCAGACCTATCATGGCCAATTTCAATCTGGCTGTTTGCCCAGGTTTTGCTCACTCTGGTTGATTACCTGGTTCTGGGAAACAGGTAGGGGTAGTGCAGTGTATTGCTTTTAAGGGTGATTTTTGTTTTACTGTTGCGCAATGCCCTGGTGTTTTATGATATTATCGGTAAATGAATCTACAAATGATACTGTACTCGGCTCTATTTCGCCACACCATCTGAACCAGATGAAGATGTTTTGGCAAAGAACCAGGACCTGTGGATAGTAATGGGTTGAAAGAGGACCAATACATGGAAACAGAATCTTGACAAGACAGAGGCACTGCTGGTGGGCAGTTCCTATGTCACAGATTTGGGTGAATGGTCTGTTCTGCATGAAGCCACACTCACTCTGAAGGACTAGGTTCATAGTCTAGGGCAGGCTTCCTCAACCTCCGCCCTTCAGATGTTTTTGGCCTACAACTCCCATGACCCCTAGCTAGCAGGACCAGTGGTCAGGGATAATGGGAATTGTAGTCTCAAAACATCTGGAGGGTCGAGGTTGAGGAAGCCTGGTCTAGGGATACTCAGCACTGTTTCTTGAGGTTTAGCTAGTTTCAGTGGTGAGTAGTGTCTATTTCCAAATTCAGCTGGCATGCCAGCTACGCCTGTTTCTTGGGGGTGGGGAGTGGCTACAATAAAGCATGCTCTGGTAATCTTCTGTTTAGATTACTGCAATGTGCTATACGCTGAACTTCCCTTGAAAGTGAAGGTGATGCAGAATGCAGCTACTAGAGCAAAGCCCAACGTCTGCCTATCATACCTATTTAATGGAGTCTGAACTGGGCACATATATGGATCAAATTCAAGGTGATACAACTGATTAATAAAGCCCTGCATGGCCTGGGACTGAGGTATTTGTTTTAGCTTCTCTCCCTATATCATCAAATCCAAAAATGGGGATCAGAAGAGATCCTTTTTAATGTCTCATTTTCAGCTGTTGCATTCAGGACCACAATACAGGATTGGGCTTTCTCTGCAATAGTTCCCCAACTGTGGAATTCTTTCCACCTGAAGGTGAATAATAGACACCTGTTTCTGGAATCCTATTTGTTCTCCTGAGCATTTGATGATTGAAGTTTAGGCTATCATAGGTTTTAGGATACTGGTGATGGTCTTATAACCAATGGGTGGTGACGGTGGTGGTGGTGATTTTCCAGTGTGCTTTATAATATGCTGGTAACCATTCTTTGATTCTTTGTAATGAAGTTCGGTCTAAAAGTTTCATTAATAAATAAATGAGTTTAATTAATATCATTAGAGTAGGATGTGGAAAGTGAGAGAAAAAATATCTCTATGTTCTTGCAAAAAATATTTTCTCCCCCCCCCCATGACTCTGCTCCAGCTCCAAACACAGTGACACATAATCATTATTCTCCCTCTAGATTCCATATAAAGCGACAGAGGAGCTGCTAGAGTATTCTCTCTCTGGTCTCTCTCTTTCTCTCTGAATTAGTAACCCCTTAGGCAAGCCCCAGGTACAATAGGCAACAGAAAAATGACAAAAAAAATTAAAATGACACTTCTATTCTCAATAAACGAAAGTATCAAAAATACCAATTCCACAAGCCTTTGGCTAAAGCAAGCTTTATTCACTTTAACGGGTCCCCTTACTGTGAAGCCCATGTAGGATCAGGCTCAATTTTCAAGAAAAGTATTTGCAAAATTCACCATATATCTTCTTAATCTACATTGTTGTTGACGCTCACGGTTATAGAACAACCACTCAAAACAACTAAGATTTCCATTCATGCTTATGGTCTAAAAGGATGTTACATTTAGATTTGGGAATGGGGTCATAAGAAGTTCCTGTATTTTGGCACTTTGGCAATAGCTTCCAAGATCTTGGGCAAAGTCTTTTCCAAGATCCCAGCTCTTCTAGTTAAGGTCCTTCTCAACTGGAAATACTGGGAATTGAACCCAATATGCAAAGCAGGTGATTTACCATGTGCTTTAACCATAAATCCTTGAACAGATTTAAGTCCTCAAACAGTTTTAACTAAATATAGCAAGGAAGTATAATGAAGGCTTTTGAGTAACCAAGACTGCAACCTGTACAGCTTTTAAAAAAATGGCTAAAGCTGCAGTCCTATACTTACCTGGAATTAAGCCCTACTGAACTCAATGGGACTTACTTCTGAGGACAAGTATATAGGATTGCACTGTTAGTATTCCAGCCTATGAATTTCTTTGCTTGGTCTGTGGGACTGTCCTCGGGAAGTGGCACAATGAATAATGCTCCATGATCCACAGATTCCATGAGGGGAATATGCTCAAACGTGAGCCCCAAATGAAGACAAGCTTGGCAAAAGCCTAGCGTTATTAGACTTTGGTCAATCTCACACTTACTTCCCCAGGCAATACAGTCCCAAATTCCCAGAGCATAGCAGAGCAATAACAGTTCCTTCTACTTTACTTTTTTCATGCTGGCATTTTACCCAGTGACATCAGCTATAGACAAGTGATCAGTCTGGTCTCAATGCACTTGGTTGCTAATAAGAGTCTCCCCACCTTATGGGGCCTGTGACATAGCCCCTTTCTTAGAGTTACGGGGCTTAGGGAGTGATAAGTGCAGCAGTTCTCTTGCCGGTTCCTTCTCAGAACACCCTAGGGTTACACCAAGTGGCCCAGTCCACAGTATCCTGTCAAGACCATCTCTTCCCCCTCCCATCATAAAATTTACCTTCTTTGCTCTTCTCCATGCTCTCCTGAAGGGACAGTCAAACATTCATCCATGTGACCATGTAACAACCGCAGTACATCACCTCCTATTAGGTAACCTATAATTGGGGGGGAGGAGGCAAACATTATGTGTTTTAGGATTAATCCAAGCTCAAAATCTCAAAATATCTACTTCCATTCAATTTCAAAGAATCCCGATAGTACTGGTTTTTAAATCCGCACCCCTGTCTCCTAGTTTTTTTAGTTTTAGTTTTTTTAGTTTTATTTGGTGTTAAAAGGGCTAAAGTAAGAATAGAAGTAATGGATTCACTACTTACTAAGCCTGTGGGTGCCCTGTGCACATGCAAGGTTTTGCAGGCACTATCTGAAGTCATGTCTAGAATAATAAGTGCAGTAAGTGATCTGTTAAAAGATAGCACTCATCGGTCTATGTGTCAAAAGTCAGATTTCCTGCTTTTTAACAAGGCTACTGGGAAAAGTCACCATCTTTTAATGGCACTAATCAAGGTTTCAGCCTTGCATACTCTTGGAGAGAATAATCTGAAACACTATTGTGTTTACATTACATTTTTGAAATTTAAATGTATGATAAAATCTATAAAGATTATTTGCTTTCAATAAAAGCTACTACCAGATCACGCACAAAACAGAAATAAAAGCTTTTAACAGCATAATTATGATTCAGTGCAGACTTCATTAAATATAATCATAGTAAAAGCTATCTGGCAAACCAGGAATCCATGGTTTTTTCCCCAAGGTATTTTTACACACCAGTGAAATCAGATATATTGTAAGTCAGCACTAATGTGCACTCCCCCAGTACTGATTTTTGTGACATGTAAAAAAGCAGACACTAAGCAAGATGACGAACGAGTTGGGAGTGGGTGGCTAAGAGAATGCCAGAAAAATCAAAAGCCAACATGACCACCTGCCTATCATCCAGCGCATTCCCTCTCATTATTTATTCATTATGCACATTATAAAATCAAGTGTCCTTGAGTAGGACTGATTTTATGACATGCGGCAGTACCATCTGTCTCACTTTCCTCCAATCCCTAAATAAAATAATATAAAGGTCCTGAAATACTTGTTCAATACAGCAATTATCTGCAGGCCATTATTATTGAAACAGCTAACTGATAGTACAACTAGCATTAGCATTATTATGTTATCAATATTACCTTGAGCTGCTTCACTTCCTGAACTGATGGGGGCTACACTCCACAGTGTTTGCTGGAAGGCTGCGTCAACTCGCAAGCTGCCATTACCATAAGACAAATGCTGCAAACATAGGAGAAAGAGAGAGCTAATTATTAAACTATACTACAAGAATATACAAGAACCTGTGTTTATCAAATATCATGCGAGTAGATTTCAACATGTGCAACAAGACTTCCCCTTCCTCTCTTCTCCCTACCCATCTTAGTCACCACCCGCTGCACATGTTGCAGCTTCTCAATATCCTTCTTAAATTGTGGCACTCAGACTTAAAAGCCAAACCCTAGGGGCCAAAGTCCCTTTGCCCCCCCCCCAATAAAATACTTGAGGGGGCAGGCCCCCGCAGTTGATGAGAATTGCTGTTAAAATGGTGTGCATGTACCATGTCATGTGATCAATTATCCAGGGCGGGGCTTACCTGGTCCCCACCCCCAGTATTTTGTGGTCTACTAAGGCCACTAGATCACTTTCACATGTATTACTGGCAAGCCAGGTGTCCTCCATCTTATATTTGTGCATCTGGTTCTTCCTGCCTCGGGGAGAACCTTACATTTGTTCCTATTGAAATTTATTTTGTTAGTTTGGGTCCAGTTCTCCAATCTGTTAAGGTCATATTGAATTCTGATTCTGTATTCTGCGGCATGGCTACCCCTCTCAGTTTGGTGTCATCTGCAAATTTTATGAGCGTCCCCTCAATTCCTTCATCCAAGCCACTTACAAAGATGTTGACCGTCCAGCTTGCAACTCTTGATATTGCTTTATTATTTCTATTACTGTGAATTTTATATCACTATTCATATGCAGAAAGAAAAAAGCAGACTGTGAAATTAATAACAAATTGAAATTGATGAAAAAAATCATTGGGCTTCCAATTAACCATGCACACATCAACAGTGCTATACAGTTCTCTACACTACTAGACAATGCTCTGCACAGGGAAGTTTCCTTACATATTGATAAGAACTGGACAATCCTGCTCACAAGGAGCTGTGTATAAACAGCACAAACCCTCTCTGCATCCACACTGGAGTTTCTAAATTGAAACAACAACCTATGAAGCCAAAAGTCACTCAAATGTCTCTGCAGCAGCAAGTCACCTGCATTCAAGCTCAAACCTAATTTTCTTCAGCTCTCTGGCTTGATGCAACTGTCAGTGAATCAGAAAATACTGAGTAATCACTGAATTCATGCTGCAAGTAATAGCTTTCTAACGGCATTTTTCTTTGAAGCCGGGGTTACGTGAATCAAAATTTCTGCTAAAAGACATGCTTTGCCCTAGGGAACTGATAGGAAGCACCAGATTCAGTTTAATATTACTTCTCAACCATCCTCTGTTGATGCTAACTCGGTACACTTAGTGGTGTGCAGGACTGACACACAAACTAACTGTGCCACTTATATCTTTAGGGCAACGAGGAATCAGCAATGTGTTTATTTTCCAGTTCAGAGGTCTTGATCAGCATTCAACGTGCCAGCTCCCTGTCCTCTGTCTTACTGATGTCACTTCCATTTCCATGCCATGTCGGAAAGAAGTCAGGGTTCTTCCCTAGAAAAGCTGTCATAGTATGGTGCACCAAGTTGTTGAATATCAATCCAGTCTTGCCCATCATAACTCATGAGGCCCCCAGGAATATAAGCAGACACCACTTGGAACCGCTAGTGTTTTTCTGTATAGCCAGAAGAGCCAATTATCTTCAATTTACCAGGGTGTCCTATATTTTATTTATTTATTTATTTATTTATTTATTTATATATTATTATTATTATTATTATTATTATTATTATTATTATCATCGTCATCGTTGTCATCATCATCATCATCATCATCAATTGCCTACTCTTCAGTCTAAAGTCCCAGGTCAGGTTACAACAATTTAACAATTTAAATACAATGGTAAAAACAGTTTAAAGCAAATTACAATAAGAGAAATATGGTGGGTGGGTATGTGGGTATGTATGTATGTATGTATGTATGTATGTATGTATGTATGTATATGTGCAGTTATAAGCCAGGACTATGCCTTTGCAACCTTCATTACTACTAAAACAGGCAACAGCTTTAAGCAGCTAGTATTTTGTAGTAAAATCAGAATTCAGTACAAATACTGATGAGACATTCTGAATGCATTGTGAGAAGAATTTACTTCCCGTCCCATATGTTCCTGTTACACCCCCACACCCTATGTAAAATAAACTCATGCTCTGATTGGTGCGCAGAGACAAGGCCGGAGAATACATGTTATAAATAAACCATGCTGTTTTAGCATCTGACCTAATGGTAATAGGTAACTGCATTATTTTCATCTGCCTTTGTGTTCTTTACCAAGAAGACAAGAGCCCCATTGGATCTGGCCAAAGGGCCACCTAGTGCAGCATCCTGTTGTCACAGTGACCAACCACATGCCCATGGGAAACTGACAAGCAGGACATGAGTGCAGCAGTGTTCTCCGCACCTGCCATTCCCAGCAATGGGTATTTTAAACATATACCACCTCAAACATTGAAGGAAGAACACAGCAATGATGACCAGCAGCCGTTGATAACCTGAATCTTCATGAATTTGCCTAATCCTCTTTTAAAACCACCCAAATTGGTGGTAACCACTATACACTGTTAAAGTGAATTCCATAGTTTAACTATGTGGTTTATGAAGAAGTACTTTCTTTTGTCTGTCTTGAATCTTTCAACATTCAGCTTCATTGGATGTTCACAAGTTCTAGTGTTATGAGAGAGGGTGAAGAACTTCTACTTGCTCTGCACCACACATGTTGTAACCTTTCTCTATAAGGGAGTTTTTCATCTCCTTGATCATTTTGTTGGACTTTTATGGACCTTTTTCATCTCCACAGTATCTGTGACCAGAACTGTTTCTGTATATGGCACGATAGTGAGCTCCTCGCTAAGAGCCCACACGTTTTCATGCCATATGAACCAGGTCAATGACTAATACGTCATAATAATAATTTTGATTATTTGTACTCCTCCTATCTGGCTGGGTTGCCCCAGCCACTGGGTGGCTTCCAGCATATACAAAAACACAATAAAACATTAAACATGTATGTACTGACTTTCAGATCCAATGCCACATCAGAAACATGGTCTAAAAATTAGACCATGAGTCTAATTAGTGAGTCTATCTCACTAAGCTTTGTTAAGTACCATGCAATTATTATACTCAAAACATACTTCACTTACCAAGTACCTTTCTGATGAGACACTAACTAGGATGAGATCATCCCCAACACGTACTTTCTCTCCTTCAGAACGCTGTTTGGAAGCAGGGTGTATTGTCCACCAGCATGCCTCACCTACATTACCAGCGATTAATGGAAAAGATGGGCAGAAGAATGTAAAAAGCACCTTGATATACATTGTTTCTATTTTTGCATCTAATTGTGGTTTTGGGGTGAAGTGACTTGTCATGATTTGGACATACTTTGCTGAAGAATGAACAAGGGATCACAATTTTGTACTAATAAATATTATTTTACTTCAATAGCTCCCCAAAAATAAATGACTAGCCTGCTGACAGTTTTACTTATTTAAGTACATTTGTATCCTGCCTTTTTCCATCATGGAATCCAAGGCAGTATAAACGTGGTTCCCAGGTAATGATCAATTCAGGCACTGACCAGATGCAGACCTGCTCAGCTTCAGCAAGGTGTTGGTCTACTGCACCTTTAGACCATACCCTGAGAAAAGTTCATATTAAAGACTCCATTGCTCCTCCACAGTTAATTTTCAGCTGTTACATTAACAATTAATTTTTGTCTCTGACCTCCTTTTAAAATTGTATTTTTGAGAATATGGTATATGGAGCCGGCTCTATGAAATGGTTAGGATGGGACTTCTATTCTACGCTTGGTGGTAGTCCACACCATTTAAAGATTGCAGAAGTTTGATATCTGCATATAATCAAATGCTTCCACATCTCCTGTCAACAAAAGAAGAGTCTGCAAAGCAAAAAATAGCAACTGCCACACTGTGAGTGTTAAATAAGAGTGTTAAACGAATAGTTCTAGAAATGTTGCTGTTAAAATCAAACTGTGATAGGCACACACTCTCCTTTTCTGTAGAATGGATATAGTATTTAAAATATGCATTCTCACAAAGCTGATAATAAGAAACATGCAACTAAATTCACCTTGGAGAGATGGTCTCCACTGCCCTATAAAATATTGAATGAATTAGCTTTAAAATTGCAAGCAGAACACTATCTGAACAGAAGAAAGTCAAAACCAGTCTCAGTTGAAAGATTCACTAGGGATTCCAAATAATAAATAACTTACAGCGTTTGTATGTTCACATATATTTTTAACAGGAAAGGAACTAGGCATTTGTGAGGTAAAAAAAGGAGGGAACATAGAATATTCTAAAGTCTATTGGAACATACAAACAAATGCTGTTAGTTGTATAATACTGTAAGTTTCTATTGAAAATTTAAACCTATTTCAACTTGCTGCCATATAAAAGAATGTGCAGTTTTTTGCAAAGCATTTATTTACCTGTGGTATCTTCTTGCAAGCCTACATCAAATGCCAGTTTGTCCATTGATGTTCTTGAGGTGGAGAGACAACACAGGTACTAAGAAAGAAGGAAAAGAAAAACTAGTTTTATGCTCTTTATTCAATTTAGACATATAATTACTTTGCTATATAATACTGTGAGGGAGATGGAGCAGCTGTAGATATGGGCTTGCCAGAAGGGAGCAAGGGCTATTCTAAGGGGACATTTTTACCTACAGAGTGCCAGCATAAACAGAGAGATAGACTCAGAACTCAAGGCTGCTGTGTGTGAATAACAACTGCTATATGTGAGAGACATAGCAAAACCACAAAGCCTGAAAGCAGGAGAAAGTAGGAGAGAGATGCTGCAAGAAAGAAGCCCAAATGTGAGAAGACATTGCTTTTTCCTGAAGGAAGGGAACATGCTGCATTCTGAGGGAAACCCTTGTAAATTCCAGTTTAAAGGAAAATGCAAATGCTTACTTTCACAGTGTCAACTTGTTAAATAAAATAAGGCAACAACATTACATATTACAAAAAAAGGAGATAGAGGCTGGCCATAAGAATAGAGTTGGTCCATCATCTTGCTCAAAGTGTTCCAACTGAGGTGACCTCTCTCTCTTCCTCCTAGGGCTACCTAAGAACCACCTTGCACTGAGGGGAGGAGCTTTTCTTCAACCATCTTAATTGATGCTTACTGTTTTAACATTTTTAATGTTTGCCTGCCTGAAAAGCAGCATATAAATATTAGAGATGTTACCCATGCATCCCCAAATTTCTAAGGTTGAGTACAGACTACAGATGAAGTATAATAGATTAAAAAATAAATAAACGGTAGCAGTGAAATCCGATACCGTCCTATTACAAATGTTCCGTCTGCACAAGCACATTAGCTTGCCAAATAAAATTATCCCCCCATCCCGTTCCGTCACCCCAGGGTTAATTTTGGAAGCACTCCAAGGGAACTATCCCATTGCAAAAGTAGAAGACCTTGTGCATGGCTTCCACCGATAGGGTTCGTCAGGTGAATCTCATCCTTTGTATTTGTTATTTTTATTTACACAAAAAAAATGCATACCACTATTTCATTAAAAAATATCCACATTGTTTACAACAATGAAACTATTATTGAAAGTGAATTGGTAACAACTGTGATAATCTCTTGGATGCCATTCTTCAGGATTTCATTTGTGCAGGTTTTTACTGACTTATTTAAAATATTTATCAATAGCCTACAATCACGTATCTCTACGTGATTTACAACAAAATAAAATACAGGATCTGTATCATACATAAAATAGTTGACTATCAAAAAGTGACGTGATAAAAAAAAACCCAGCATTCACAGGATGTTTGTTGAAATGAAAATATCTTCACAGCATGCTGAAATTCATACAATGTTGATATCTGCCTCACCTCCTCTGGGAATGTATTCCATAATGCAGGGGGCATAATATCCAACACAGATGACTGCACTGGAACGGAATAGCCACAGAATTCCCTGCTACCACACATACAGAGTATAATCTCTATGACAATTACATATAGTTTTCCCCATCAACCATCAACTGCAGCCCTCTAATTTTGATGCCTTGAAAGAAGACATTAACATCAGCATACATACCATACCACTGTATGAATGGCGCAGCAATATTGCATGTCCATAGAGGAGCGTTCGATGGCCACCACCTTGAGCAGTCTGCATGAACAAGAGGGATTCATTAGCATGTTGGCATGAAATTGTTCTTTTTTATTATAAGGAAATCTTGATTCGCCCATAGCCCCTATTGTGAGGGGTCAAAATAGCAGTGTGTGTGTGTGTGTGTGTGTTAGGAACACACAAACATAGGATGTTGCCTTATACCAAATCATAGAATTGGTCTGTGTAGCTGAATATTCTCTACATTGACTGGCAGCAGCTCCCAGGGTTTCAGACAGAGGTCATCCCAGCCACACCTGGAGACACTAAGTGTTGAAGCTGGGATCTTCTGCATGCAAAACACATGCTCTACAACTTACAGCAAATGACTTGTAAAAAAATTAATAGATTTATAAAGCATTCAATGTAAGTTTTCTTAGATTTAGACTGTAAAATAGATGATAGATAGATAGATAGATAGATAGATAGATAGATAGATAGATGATAGATAGATGGATAGATAGATAGATAGATAGATGATAGCTAGATAGATGATAGATAGATAGATAGATAGATAGATAGATAGATAGATAGATAGATAGATGATAGATAGATAATAGAGCGATAGATAGATGTAGATAGATAGATAGATAGATAGATAGATAGATAGATAGATAGATAGATAGATAATAGAGCGATAGATAGATGTAGATAGATAGATAGATAGATAGATAGATAGATAGATAGATAGATGATAGATGATATAGATAGATGATAGATAGACAGATAGAGGTGTGTGTGTGTATTGGCTCCACCTATTAAGATGTAAATATAATTGCCAGAAAATAATAGACAACAGCAAAGCCTGTTAGGCAAGAGACCTCCTTGCCAGTCTGTGTTCTTACTAAATTGTAGCACAACCATTCCACCCTTCTGGTAGGCTAGAATATGTAACAATTCTTGATGCAAGATGGACTTCTGAAGCAGCTGCTCTTCCATAACCTGGGCAATGTTCCATTACGCTATTCCATTACCATTTGTACCTATGCAGTCCGCTGGACTGTAGTTCATTGTGTTGAAAGCCAAGGGTCAAACACCTATTTTTCATTTCCCCTACCCTCAGGTTTTGTATTGCGCGTGGCCAGTGCTTCTTTTCTTAAAAACGTTTAGGGCTACTCTAGTTGTCCTACTCATATTGAAATACTTCCCCTCAATGAGGCCAAACTTAGATTCACGAAATGTTTAGGGGTATGTGTACCCCTGCGTCCCCCCAGAAAAAAGCACTGGGCATGGCAGAATAACACGCCCACGTTTGTGTGCTGCCCTAGTCACATTTAGGAGAGCGCAAGTAACTTTTTAAAAAAACATATGGGAACCTCATTTCAGCAATATTTTATGATCTCTGCAATAAGCCCACAAAGGCAATGTACTTTTACAATGAAATGGCCTAGCCTTGGAATTTTGCTGAACATCTCTTACCTAACATAGAAAAATAAATAAATTCCAGAATCCTATCAGTGCATGCTATAGAATGTCCACCCCATACATATAGCTATACAGTATAAACAAACACACAACCATCTCAAGTAAAATAATTCAACACGGGGCAATAATTTAAAGCAATTTTGCACTAGGCATTAGGATTCAGGATACTTTAAAAGATGGTGATAAACAGACTTGTTCTCTCTGCTAAGATAACATTTAATAGGAGATGGAACTCTCAGCAGTGAGTGACAGACAGTGCAAAAGCTAGGATGTATATGGAATCTGTCACCATCAACTATACATGCAAAACCAGGTGAGGGGAGAGGAGGAAGGGGGAATTGCTTTATAACTGTAGCTCATGCAAGCAAAATAAAGGCAAGAGAGGCCTTGAATAAATCATCTAAATGAGATGCCTGCATACATTTCATTAATAAGGGGATATTTTATAGCCTCTATTCCAGAGACTGAATTCATTGATAATCATCTCACAATCATTTATGGCAACATGATGATAAATGCTCCTGATTTTAAAGCTATTGATTTTCTGGTGAATGACTGAACATATAGCTAGAAGCATACTGAAGATGAAAAATCGGGTATCTTGATTAACATATTCAACACAAAATATATGGTCTACTTTCCCAGCAACAGATAGCTTAGCATATATGCATTTTAAAAAAAAAAAATCGTCAATTCCTCAATAAATTGGTAATACATTCCTGCATTGATACTGACAGTGTAGCCTTGAATATAAAATATAAATATTTATCTTTGCTGCTGAGACAGCATTTCTATCATCAACTGCTCTTTTCCATCACTTGCAAACAATAAAAAAGTACAGTATTGGGCTTAATGGGGAGTGGGAATCATGCGAGCAGTTGTAAAACATACAATGGAAGGTTTATGAAACATGTGATTTTAAAAGAACTATCATCCACTTTCTTTCTTGCATTAACTACATTCGCTCTTGAACAGAGATTGCAGAAGGGACCCTCAAAGGCACTTAGTGTCTGCCTCCCATATCAGCTTCATGATGTCACATCTCTTGCTGACTTCAAATCCTTCTTCAAAACAAACCCTTTTCATGAAGCCTTTGGAACAACTTCCTTGTCCCCATGCCCTCCAGCAACTAAGCCTAAATACATCTAGCTGAAAAAACAATATATTATTCCCTTGCCTTCATTTACTTCCCCTTGCTATGATGTCTCCCCTATATCTGTTATCTAGATAGTAAGACCCTCAGGGTACAGACTTGCTCTTCATTCTTTTTCAAGCAGAGGGCACTATGCAAGTAACAAACTGTTTACCTATTCATTCAGTGCCATTCATGTGTATGGTACAAGAGACAGGTCCATAACAACAACACCTGGAGGTGAAATATCCAGATAGGCTGGACTGAGATAAAAATCATGAAATGTTTCAAAGGTATTATTAGTCAGTGCTGATTTTGTCCTACAAAGCTTGATATAATCTGAGCACCCATATTACCAGGACTATCACTCTGAACAGAATTTTTCATGTCTGATAAGATTCTGTGGAGAAGCCTTGGTCAAAGTCTCCTTCATAACACACTATATCAGGTCTAGTTAACTTTCCTCGGCCCAAGGGCCACAATGAGTTGACGAGCACTCCATAATCTGTGTGTCAGCAGAAGGCATGGCCAATACACTCCACTCACATGCACACACACACACACATTCAACACACACACACACATTCAACACACACACACACACAGGCAGGCAGGCAGGCACGCACACTCAACGGGAAGAGATAAACAAGCGTGTATGTGTGTGCATGCACACACACAAACGATAGGTAGAGAGGGAATGGGTCCTCCACACTGCATCACTGAGCTACAAAGAGGGCTGACTAGATGACGAAGAGTGGTGGGAGGTAACAGCTGGGGAACCCTCAAGGGAACCCCCAAAAGAGAAAGGCTCAGAGCCCAAGCATTGGTGGTGGGACACCAAGGAGAGGTCAGGGGGAGAATGTAGGGAGGAATGGTTGGGTGCAAGAAGCAACAGGCTTTAGTGAGCAATGAGAGCCTCTGACAGGGAGCAGCTCAGACTCAGAGGCTGAAGAAGACTAGAGGGGCAACAGGCTGGAGGAGAATCCCAGGAGTCTGCCCTCCTCCTGTGACAAGCTCGCCGCCCCACTTGACTCCAAGGACATGTAGGGCGATGCATAGGGCGAAACAGAGATTACAGGTGCCCGATAAAGTTTGAGGCTGTGTGGGAAACAGAGACCTAGAGGAAGCAGAAGGTGGACACCATCAGTCCTGACGGGAGGTATTGCTGAGCTGTATGCCATTTTCTTGAAAAAAAGAATCAACTGCACTGCCAAACTCTGAGTCTTGTGTGCTGACCTACATCTGAACCAGCTCTGACAGGTATTCACTTCCAGAAGTAGCATCACAGGGAACATGCAGATTTTGAATACATTTGTATTTAATTTGCCTAAATTGTATATTGGCTACAAATTAATCTTCATCTTAGAAACCAGTCGCAAACAGAACACTCCCTCTGGCTGCATCACTGCTGCATAGTGGGCAAAACACCAGCAGTGCAAATGTGCCAGCTTAAGTGCCAAATTGGCTCCACCAGAATGCTGGCACTGAGCTGGCCTCACCACTGCCTCACCCCTCACTCTCAGTACACAGCAGAACACAGCCAGAGGGGTCTGGTGAACAGCACAGCCCCACCACACTGTCAGCTACTGCTAGATATGTGCTAAATTGCCACCAAGGTGGAATCTAGACACATATAAAAACTGTTCTGAAAATGCTTTGTTTTAAAAGCCTTTTTAAAAATACATTGAATTTTCCATAAGGCTCACCATTGCCATCAAGTGTCACCTTGTATATTGCACTTAAAACACACTTAAAATGTTTTATTTGCAGCTGTATAGCTGAGTCCCAAGAATGCCCTGTCTCAAACCTACGCAAACTGACTGTTGGAAGTGCAATGATTTTAAGGACATTATACAAAAAATAATAATAATGCTGCTTATACAGCAAAATAAAATCATTAAACAAATAATGATTAAACATTAAACAAATAAACTCAGCTGACAACACTGCACTTCTAATAGCTGGATGGGATTTAGAAAAGAGCACTCCAGGCAATCATCTCAGACGCAGCAAAAATGAAGTTAATCCTCCAAGATCCAATCAACATCTCACACAACACAGTAACGGATAGCAGTTTAATAAACCCTGTTAAAAACTAGAAAACTTATATGGTTTACCGCATATTGAAAAGGCAAACCATCAGATTTTTTGGTGAAAAAAATAAACCACTAAAAGGCATGAATACAGAAGCTTAACAACAGAATGAGGAAAGTTATGACAAAGTTGAGGGACAGAAAAAAATCCCGAAAACTTCTGTAAAGTATCCAGTGGCATTTGGTACATTTTAGTACCTCAAATGCATTACAGAATTTTACAGACATTATAGCCAGGTCCCATGTATTTGAGCCAAATTTCATAATTTTACCATAATATGAATAATTATTAAATCTGATCCTTAGCCACTATATAACCATGTTTGGCCAGGGAGAGCAGTATAAATCTTCTTACAAATTTCCTTGTTTGTGAATGCCGGATGTTCAGTATGTTATAGAAAGGCTATTTAACCAATTGGCTTTTTACAACTGTCTGGTTAAGATATTTTTTTTTATTGACTATTTAATTGACTTTTACTGTGATACAGAGTTTTGTATCTCTTCTGAACTGTTCTTGGTCGAGAAGAGATAAATTAATTAAACAACAGTTTTCAAGCTTACCTTCATCATAAATTTCTGGAGTACCATGAGGAAGAGGGAAAAGAGGAAAAACATTAAATATTATTGCTCATCAGCACTTTTACAATAGGTTATTTTTTTCTCATTATAAAAACAACTTTGGAAAGTTGCATTTCTAGCACTATACTGAGTACTAGGGAAAAAAATAATGACTTTTCAAATTTACCTGGACAGGAATGTCTTCCACAGTATCAAAGATATTAAAATCACACATACATACAATGATTAATATCATGGAAAGACAAATGCACAAAAATGTGGTGATCCAGAACACTAGTAATTGGTCTGAACAGATCGTAAATATGCAAAAACAAAAGTAAGGAGATTTTA
This sequence comes from Podarcis erhardii, assembly GCF_964252035.2. NCBI lineage: Eukaryota > Metazoa > Chordata > Lepidosauria > Squamata > Lacertidae > Podarcis > Podarcis erhardii. Next base: position 78,377,105 of record NC_138507.1, on the reverse strand, counting down.
AAACGAATCACTAATAACTCATGCACAACAATTCCAAAAATTTGTATCAGTGCACACATGCAGCTCTCCAGTGGAATTGTGTGTATCCTGAAAAATCTATTTTTTCATCTAGATTTTAAATATCACTGTATCAGAACATGTAAAATATTCTAAATTATTTGCAAAAAATCTGTAACTGATTTCTGTGAGTTATCATAGGAACCAGTGAATATTTCAGAAGGTTTGTAAATATTCCTCGGTGCTCATGGCTGCCACCAAACAGCAAACACAAGTCACTGAACCTATTTTCTTTTATAATTCATTGGTAATGTAATGACTGTGACACTCAATGGCCTGCCAAATTGCTTCCTATGATCAATGGGATATAATCATAAAATGAAAGAGGTGCCCATCCAAATTATTCTGTTGCTTATCTAAGACTTCTGATGCCAACAAAATAACACAGATAAAAATGTGCACTTACCCGTGAGGCTTGGATCTATCCTTTCCACAGGGCATGATCCAGCAGATGGCGCAAACTCAGCTGAGTCCTGCAGGCAGGACACCCAAAGCTGACTCACACCTTTTCCTTAACTAGGATAGGTTCCAAGAACTTGCCAGTATCCTCAGGTAGGAAGACAACTGGGAAATTGGGAGCATGAACCTCCCACTAGACCAGAGGTTCTTGATAATAAACTTTTGAAGTCCTGCCTACGGCATCCATCTGATAAGACACCTTTACTCTGTTGAACCATACACCTGGGGAGAGGATACGATAACTATTTTTGTATATGAAAGATTGTGACATGCTTAAAATAAGGAGGGAGGGGGTTCACCAAATACTGTAAATTATGCTAAGGGGCCCAGAAACTTCAGCTGATACGGAATGTGGCCAGTTCTGTGCTTGTGGGGCTAGGCAGTCTAGGCACATTGCAAGCATTCTGCACTGGCTACCAGTGTGTTTCCAAACCCAATTCAAAGTGCCAGTCTTGGCCTTTGAAGTCTTTAAATTGTTTGGGGGCATGGTTATTTGAAGGACAACTTGCACCTGTATGAACCTGCCTGTGCCTTGATATCTGCATCAGAGGCCCTACCTGCTGACTCACATTTAAAATCAGTTATAAATTCACAGAGTTGGAAGTGACCACGAGGGCCATCTAGTCCAACCCCCTGCAATGCAGGAATATTTTACCCAACATGGGGCTCTACCCGACATCCTGAGATTCAGATTCTCATAGCTAGACTGAGCTAGGCATGCACTAGGCATAAGGCCTTTTCAGTGGTGACCCACAGTCTGTGGAATTCCCTCCTAAAGGATTTACACTTGGCCCCTTCATTTTTAGTATTCATAGAGGTTTCTTAAAAATAAAAAAATCTCTAGTTCAAGTGCTTTTAATTATTTTTACTATTTATTAAATTTGTAACCCAAAGGAGTTAGAACTCCCTAAGGAGTCAAGGGCAGCTATCAACTGAAAAAGCAATATAATTAAAAAATACATATTAAAACAGCCACATACGCACATAACTTTTAATTTCAAGGTTGATTGGAACAGTATCTTTTAGCCATCAAGTTCCTGGACAAACAGGTATGTTTTAAAATTCCTTCTTTAAGTTAATAATGAGGGAGGTGGAGACAGAATGAACTTTTGTGGGACCCCCCACAGCCCAAAAGCTACAGGACCAAATAAAACTTTCCTAGTAATACTTTCTGGTAATTACCCTGCTGATAAGAGTAAAGTCATCATAATACAGCCCCTCCAACTCCAACCCCACAGAGTTCCAGAAGGACACCACAGTATGGTGTCAAAAGCCATTGGGAGTTCAAGAAGAACCAACAAGGTCACACTATGCCTGTTTCTCTCCCTTGATCAAAGTTAACAGGGCTTTTTCACTACTAAAACCTAGCCTGAAACAAGTCTAGATGAAGGTTACCAGATTTTTTTCTATGCATCCAGGGACACTTTTCAACTTCAGTTGAAGGGGATGGATTTTGTCAGGGGACTGATCTGTAAATCCGGGGACTGTCCCTGGGAAACGGGGACGTCTGGTAACCTTAGTCTAGATAGGCTGCTTCCTCCAGCACACCTGCAGCTGATTAGCTACCATTGTCTTGATTACCTCGTGCAAAAAAAGGAATAACAGAGATTGGACTGTTATTTTCTAAAAATTTCTGGATCCAGGGAAGACATATTTAAGCGTGGCTGCATCTCTTTCAAGGCAGCTAGTGTAACTTCCTTATGTAGTGAAGAATTAACCTATCCCTGCACCCATCTAGTCAATCCCTTCGTCCTCCTAGATTTTATCAGCCATGAAGGGTACAGATCTAAAGGACACAAATTAGCCTCACTGCTACAAAGGCCATGTCCATATTCTCAGGCTGCAACAATGTGAACTTATTCCACAGGCAATTACTAGATGATGCTTCAGGAACTTCTAACAGACCTGAACTAATTGCAGCATAAAGTTTGACACAACTGCCATTGGACCTGCCACAAGGAAAAGAATCTGTTTTTTCTCCACTCCCCCAGCCAGTTCTGTCACAGGTGAACTAAACTAAATGACACCCACATACATCAACACAAGGCCTGCTCCAGGAACAAAATGAAGGAACCTGGAAAATCCATTAAACTAGTCAAAGAATCACATGCTCAGTAACAACTCCAGAAAAATATGGAATACGGCTTATGTAGATGCTTCCGTATGTTTAACATCTCCCACCTTTCTGTAGTAAAGCCTAACAATACATTTGGCCACCTTATGTTATGGATGCTACAGCTGGCAGAAGGCACTGATTTGTTACACTGCTTGCTCCCTTGATAACCAGATGAGACGTAAACAGCACAAAACACTGGTTGGGAGACCTGCATATGTATTTTGCTCTACACTTGGCACTCTCTCATTTGGACCTGCCAATGCTAAAGTTTTAGCAAGATTATTAAGGGCAGTCATCCTAAATTAGATGCAAATATGAAATGAGAAATGTTAGGGGCAAGAGGGTGCAGAGACAGTATGTAATTTGTTGCTTTAATTCTATATGTTTACAGTATCTAGAAAACAGTATCATTTCAATATTGCTGAACAATATAATTGTAGACTGCTCAAATCTCAAATCTCAACCATTTGGAAACATTTCAAAGAAATACCCATCATTGTGTTAATTTAATATTCACTGAATTAATGTACACAATAGTCATAAAATACAATAATATTAGAAATCAGAATATAGTCCTTTTCCAAAGAGAAATTAATACCATTAAGAAGTATTAGGGTTCTGTCTAACTTAGTCTCATTGAGAGCAGACACATTTAAACTGATGAACCCAAGTTAGTCATGATTATTATCATCAGCGGGTCTATTTTTATTAGGCCTAGCACTGGATACAACCCTAGGTTTCTAAATGAAAAGGAATTCAATTGGGTATATAAGAGCCCGATACTTCTGCTACCTAATTTACACTGTGTAGTAAACAAGTTTTCTGGGTTGGATTACAGTGTGATCCTTATTTTGCTAGTCCATGATTTAGGACAGTTTAATTTTTAGTTACTCGAGTTTCTGAAAAGGGATACAAATATTTGGGGGAACATTTTTACCATATGGCTGGCAAAGCCACAGCTAAGGTGCTGAAATGTGAGAAATATAGTATAGTTCTTTCTTGAATTCTTGTAAAATCATTATTATACTAATGCATTTATTTTTAAAATATGGGTTTATAACTCATTATAGAGAAGACAAAGAAAGTAATTTGAGGGAAGAAACTAAAGACACAGCAATCCACACAATTAGCAAATAAAAATTAGAATCACGTAGACATGCAAACATAGACTTTTCAAAAGTAGATACCTCTGGAATAATGCAAATAGACTTTCAGTGCCAACATCTCACTATACAAAATAAAGTTAGACATGCTCAAGAGATTCTATACACAGAAAATACATTACTTGCATGCCTAGATTTCTACATACAAATACGATATTAACACACACAAATGGAAGACATATTGTCAAAGGTTTCCAATCCCAATAGCTCGCAGAAATTCATTACATATCAATGCACAGATTTAATTCAGAATTAGAAGAATAAAATGAGATTGGGCAAGATATATGTAGTGATTTGTTTTCTATAAATTCTCTGACATCTGTTCATTACCTTGAAAAGCTTAATACACACTATTTTATAAATAAAACAATACATCAGTTATAAACACAGAGGAAACATTATGGTATTCACATGCATTATTCACTTAAGATGTGTTCAGACAAATGTCACAAATAATGACAGATTTAAAGGACATACATTTACAGGATGAAATTGCAAGGCTCAAAACTACAAGGATGAATTAGAATGTATTTTATTAGTCTTATTTTAAGAAGTTTGGGAACTATTTCAAGAACTCAACAGTCCCAGCTATCATTATTAAAGAAGTGTTAAAAAAATTTGTTTTGAGCTAAGCAAATTAGTGTTGTGGTACAGACAGAATACAAAAAACAGACAATTTAGACTCTGTGATAGACAAAGGATTATTTTGGGTCAAGAGAGTCAAGCACATACCCATTTTTCCACATCAACTAGCTGTAGGGAGAAAAAACAAAACAAAACAAAAATGAGTTCCTTACTAAATATGGTATTTTGCAATTTAGCACTCACATTTTGATAGAAATACCGTTAATAAGAATGGTTATCACAAGGGCATGGTTTCCAAACCCATTTCTCACAAATGCTTGTGGGGGGAATTAAACGTTGCACTGAGATGATCATTCTGTCAGGGCAAATATTTTGACTTGCCAAGCAGGATGATCACCCTTCCTCCTCTGTTCCGGAGGGTTCTCCCAATCCCTCCAAAGGCAGGTTGGGGGCCGGAAAGGTGGCAAAGCCCCAGTGCAGAAGCAGAAGTTTAATCCTGCCCAATAGCCATATATTATTTGTACTGAAATTAAATGCATGTTGTTTTTCATTCTTTTAATAATTTACATTCTGATTAATATAACAAAATCTCTAAGCGCTTCCTACAAATCACAAGCAAAAAATCACAAGCAAAAAAGTCAGGACATGATTTCAAAATTCAATAAAAATCCAGCAAAACATTAAGCAAACATTTTTGCATCAGTATCATCACTAAGCAGACTGGTTTGGTCAGTAATTGGTAACACAGTATAAACATAGTATCAGTCCAGGCTGTGTCTTGTTGCGTTGTTGTTGTCGTTGTTGTCGTTAAGTTTTAGTTAGAACTCTTTCTGCAAAAGTTGGATCCACTTAGGGTTCAGACTTCATTATTAGTTGCATTCATTAGCTGTCACTCCATTGCAGTTCTGCAAATCTGTTTCAGCAGTAAGAAACATCTTCTAAACTGTACACAATAAACTGAACTCAAAATTCCTATTTTAAAAAAATTAGCGGTACTTAAAGTACTTTCACCCACACATGCGCCCAATTTTTCTTCTCACAATAAAGTCTGCATTCAAGAGGCCAAAGGAAATCCACACAGAAATGAGACTCTGAATGAAGTTTTGGCAGTATACAGCAGGAGCAGTGATATTTTTCAACCTGAGGTCTGCATTCCCTTATAAGGGGGCTGCATTATCAGTGGTGGGCAGGGCCAGAGGCAAATGTGCACAGAGCAACAGTAGGCTACATTCCAGCCATGCAAAAGTCAAAAGGTTTCTACACACATCCCTCAATTTTTTATTCAGACAAGCACTGTATCATTACAGTTAAAGGGCATATTCCTCTCAGATGCCACGATATACAAATGCCTCAAGGTTCAATGCAATAATCAGGACATCTATCTAAACTGCCCTGATAGAACAATTATATTTTGGCTTTGCAATCATTTTTGCATGGCTTGTGTAGTAATCTTGCTCTCAAAGGGCTGCTCTAGCCTCCAACAGGTAATGCTCAGTACACTTTCACAGCAGTTTAATTTTGACAAGGAGGCACAAAAAAGTAGCATTCCAGATCCGAGCAGTGCATATGCCCTAGAAGCTTCATCCTAAAATAGTCTTCCCATAGTCCATAACACTGCTGGGACGATAGCTACACAGGGGGCAGGGTGTACCTGCCTTTTCCAAGGACGCTTGGATACAGGTGTCACCCCTTCCCCATTAAGAAACTTCATGGCACAATAATGGCAACAACAAAACTGTACTTCACAAAAGTTGATTTCCCCCCCTAGAGTAAATATTTCATGTGTATACATATCAGGCTTATATATTTTCACTTTTTTTATTCATTTCCTATGAGCTATTACAGATGCAATCTCAGGTGTAAAACCAAGTCTGGCAGCAAATTTTATATTGCAACTGAAAGATGTAGATCTGTTTACATAGCCTGAGGTTTTATTTTCTGTAATAGAGGCATGCAATTTATCTTTCCATTTATAATCAAAGTTCAGATCCAGCCATATTAAGATAGAGCCTATATTTTGCTTACAAAATTGCTTTATCCTAAGAACTCAGAAAGCTGCACATACTTTTTCAGCATCATATCCCACATATGAGGCACAGAAATAGTTCTTGTCACCCTACAGCTTATTTTCCAAAACTTTAAGTATCATATATTATTTCCTTCATTCAGTTCCTTCCATTATAACTCTTCCTCTCCTGAAAAACTGGCATTTCTTACAGGATAGTGGCTGAACCACAAAAAACAAAGGTGGGGATTGAGGAAACAAGACAAGGGACAATACTCAGTGTACTAATAAACCCTAAAAATGGGGTGGGTGAAGAGGAGAAAAAGCTTCCAGCAGGAAATTGGACAAGGACATGGTTTCTTGCTCACTCTAATTAATAGTATTCTTTATGATAGATTTGAAAAGGAAAGTGTCTTCATGGATTGTGCACATAAGCCATTTGCATTTTATCCTTTATATTAACTGAAAGGATGCTTCTACAGATGTGTGCAGTGTATTTTAGTACTTTATGTCAGCTTTGATCTAAATAAGGCCAGATAGTTAGATATACAAGCAACATGCTAAGCACAAGATTCTGGAACAAATCACAGTAGAACAGATTTATATAATTAAGTATGACAGGGTTTATGGCCAATCCATCATACAAATCTTTTCTGATTACATTTTGGTTATAAGATATTAAACAGAAACTGTTTAGACTCCAAAATATTAGTTTAAAGAAAGATGAGATGATGCAGCTGCTGTCATGTGGTAGTTCACGTGAGACAGATCAAGCGCAGGACTTTAAAGAGGTAACATTCCCATTTGCTTCTGCTGCAGGTGAGGAAATCCATCTTTTATCACAATTAGTATTAGAACACAGGGATGAGCTCTGAGCATGCTACACAGAGACACCCAAGACACTGTGGTAACCAGGACATCATAGTAAAAACAAACTGACAACTTGCTTTTCTATAACTGCATCTCAAAATTTGCAATTATATTTTTTCTTTAAAAAAACCAACAACAATGAACAAATAAGCCACCAATGGTAAAATAACAAAATCTTCCTGAAATATTTGAATCCGCTCCCCTAAACATGTGCTGCCTGCAAATGGGGTAGCAATGTGGGGAGGTCATATTTAATTAGCCCCATAGCAAAGTGCCTAGTGAAACTAGACACATATTCTCATCCTGTAATAGGCTCTCTGACTTTCACCATGAAGTCCTCCAAGCATCAGAATCTTAGCTCTTTCATACTTTTGTTAATTTTCCTGGAGGGATTTTATTTTATTTTATTGAGGCACTTGTGATCATTGTTCTCAATCGAGCTTTTAGATCGGTTTTAACAGATACTGAGTTATTATAATTAGGGATATCACTGAAGTTTGCCATGTGCAGTCCTAAAAGCTGGGCACTCCTATTGGTAGTGGAAGGGAGAAGCATTCAAAACAGGATCCTCAAATATATAAGCATCCTTCTTCAAATAACTACAAGAAGATTCCAGGCTAGCACAGTTCATATCAAGCACGTCCTTTTACCTTTGTCTTGTAAGCTGGTTTTGTACATACACACACCTCTCTCTCTTCCATTCAGGCAAACAAGAAGCATTATTAGGGTTCAACGGCACATTCTAGCCAAGCAAAAACACTCAAGGGGTATGTGAAGAAGGTATTGGCGCAAGCATGACCTGAGCAAAGTCCCAAGGGTCAGATCAACAGCATTTGCACCCCAGAACTGTGGTTCTCCACCACTAAGATAAGGCAAATTCAGGCAAAAAAGTAGCACCCTGGACAGCTCAAGGTAAATATCAGATTAGTAGGAGGCTAGAGAAGCTTCGAAATCCCCATGACACAGAGCTCCACAAGACCCATAGCTGATTGTGAAGCTTTGGGTCAGCTGTTCACCAAAGCTTTGCCCACACAGTTTGATTTAATTGATTTCAAGGCAAGTAAGGAACATTGACAACAAGTTAGATTTTATTTATAAAGGATCTAACCAATTCTAACTATTTCAACTATGAACTGTTCCTATAGGCACATACAGTGGTACCTCGGGTTAAGAACTTAATTTGTTCTGGAGGTCTGTTCTTAACCTGAAACTGTTCGTAACCTGAAGCACTACTTTAGCTAATGGGGCCTCCTGCTGCCGCTGCACGATTTCTGTTCTCATCCTGAAGCAAAGTTCTTAACACGAGGTAATATTTCTGGGTTAGCAGAATCTGTAACCTGAAGCGTCTGTAACCTGAAGCGTCTGTAACCTGAAGCATCTGTAACCCGAGGTACCACTGTATTTCCTTCCTACTGCTTTTAATCTTACTTAGCATCTCCTAATTGGTTTTCGTTTATAGCCAGGTTCAATAAAGTGCTTATTTATTTATTGGGGACTCCTAAACAATGTTACCAGGAATTCAAGGTAGTTGTGACACTGCAAGAACTGAACTGCAGAAATTAATCTGACATCTGTACAAGAGGGTAAGTTTGAATGATGCAATTCTTGTTGCAGAAGCAGGTTATTTCTTCTTGAAACCGAAGATGAAATAGAAAGGAAGAAAGGCAAAAGCAGAAATCTATCAAACACCAGCTAGCTTTATTATTGTGAAAGAATATATGTAAAACATCATTTAAAATGTAGTTTAAAACCATCATTATGCGGTACAGGAAAATCAGACTATATTTTGTATAAAACACTAACTAATGTGTATTTAAAAAAAAAAAAAAGTTATATATACTTCTAGATACAAACACCATATTGATTATATAACATATATAAAATACAAAATGAGAAGACTAAAGATCAATATTCATTAGAAACTGATAAATACATGATTAAAACTCGGCATAAAGCACTCAAATTATGTAAGTATATCCAAGACTGATATATACTCCACATTTTGTAATGGTCATGTGGAAAGTATTATGAAAACAAAATATTCATACATTTTTTTCTGGTTTGCAAGGATAATGACAGCTGGGGGAAAACATTTTCATATTTGGTTTTAAGTTTTCCATGGCTTTTGGTCATTCAAGTTTTCTTCAATAAAATAAGGAGTGTAATAGGATTCCAAAAGCTGAGGTGTTAATAAAAAGCATCAAGGATAACAAGACACTTAATAGAATCCAAAAGCAATTACAAATTAATTAATTAAAAGGCGGAGACATTGCTGCTCACCCCTTCTGCTTTCTCCTCTGTGTTGGCAAGCATTTCCTGGAGGGCTCGCACGGACAAGGACTGTTCCAGCACAAAAGTGCAGATGGAGAGATCCGGAGGAACATTCTAGTTACAAAAACATGATGAAGACAGCATTCAGCGAAGCACTGCTTATTATTTAGTTGTTGACAGATCATTCCTTACTTACAGGGTGTGTTAACAGAAAAATAATTTCCTCTAAATTCAATGAGACTTACCCTCTGGAGTCTAGTAAATGTGTTTAGGATTGCAGCCTTACTTAACCCAAAGAGCCATCTGAAGAAAGGCAGGGGAGCACATGAAAACTAATTTACTCAAATAAGCTATTCTAGGAAATTCACATTAATTAAATGAATCTGGATGAAGATGGGATGGTGGCGACCTTACTAGTAGGAATGCATGTATACATGTAGAAAAAAGGAGTCCCTACCAAGTAGTAAAGAAACCAGCCACCAGAACTTTGCTATTCAAGAGAGTAACAGATTGTCAATCACAATCAGGATTATACTGTAACATTATTTGAGATAAAATTCTACTGGCAGGAGAAGTCGTGACTGCATTTGACAGCAGAGTTGCAAAGTAAAATATAATGATTTTCAGTTTACAGCAGTGCTCCCACTATTATTTGATGTCTAGCACTCACTGGCTATGTTTGGATATATGTTATACCATAGTTTATAATTATGGGAACAAGCTTTTGTGAGTCTCAGGTTTGCATGCTCTCTCTCCTCACCTCTTCTCGCACAGCCATGAGAAGACTAGAAACAGACAGCACCAGCTTATGAAGTGTTTCTGCCCCAGCTAACGAAGTGTCAAGGCAAGTTAAACAGCCAAATGAGTTTGGAATCAGGGCAAGAAGTCCAGGGTACACTGCTCTGCTCCTCCTTTCCTTGATCTAAACAAAACCCAAGCTTCTAATAAAGTAACTCAATAAACTACAAAAACAGTTACGCAGACAGAAAGTCAGACGACACATGGGAGCTTTCCAGTGTTTTGCGCAATCTGTCACATGTACAACTATCTGGCTGCCCGACAGAACTTGTGGTTGTGTCTTCAGTTCAATGAGCTCTTGGATCTCCACAAACAATTTCATTTCCTTGAAGCCAAGGTGGCTGAAAACCTGAGAGAGGAAGAGAGGTTTGTGGATGAGGTCTTCAGGGATGTTAGAGCTGTATCCCACTCATAGGATGACAGCTCCAATGTGCGTACACGAGGTGAATTTCCTGCCTAGCTCCCAACCTAGCAGTTCGAAAGCACGTCAAAGTGCAAGTAGATAAATAGGTACCACTCCAGCGGGAAGGTAAACAGCGTTTCTGTGTGCTGTTCTGGTTCTCTGGTTCTCCAGAAGCGGCTTAGTCATGCTGGCCACATGACCCGGAAGCTGTACGCCGGCTCCCTTGGCCAATAAAGCGAGATGAGCACCGCAACCCCAGAGTCGGTCACGACTGGACCTAATGGTCAGGGATCCCTCTACCTTTACCTATGATGCTTGCAAGTGTTGCCCCTCATCTAGACAGCCTAGTAGATAGTGCTGGGGTGGGGTCAACAGTCACAGTGCACATTGACATTAATGACACAGGGTAATGTAGCTGTAGGTCCTAGGAGCAAAATGGCATCCACCTGAGTGAGAGGTCTCAAATAACTCAAGCATGAAATTACGAAGGACTGTTGGATCACATGCCTAATTGTCATAAGTGAAGATTATCAACATAGGATAAAGATATCAAGAGTGAGAACAGAGGAACTTATGCAGGACAAAGGGAACAAATCTTCCGTGGCATAAAAATCACAGAGGAATAAAGTAGCAGTGAATTCATTCACATTCTCTCTCTCTCTCTCTCTCTCTCTCTCTCTCTCTCTCTCTCTCTCACACACACACACACACACACACCCTATTTTTATATATATATATATATATATATATATATATGAAAGCAAATATATATATATATATATATATATATATATATATATATATATATATATATAAATTTACAAGTCATATATAAGCATGCTAAATCACATTTTCTGGCTAACATGCATCTGGCCATCAAATAGACATGTGTATAATGTATTACAGTGGTACCTCAGGTTAAGTATTTAATTCGTTCTGGAGGTCTGTTCTTAACCTGAAACTGTTCTTAACCTGAAGCACCACTTTAGCTAATGGGGCCTCCTGCTGCCGCTGTGCCACCGCTGCACGATTTCTGTTCACATCCTGAAGCAAAGTTCTTAACCCGAGGTAATATTTCTGGGTCAGCGGAGTCTGTAACCTGAAGCATATGTAACCTGAAGCGTATGTAACCCAAGGTACCACTGTACTGTGATTAAATAGATTAGTGAAGGAAGCAACTCTTAAAAGCCAATAGAATTGCTAACCTAACAACTGTCTGCACAATCTTAATTGTGTTATATTGTTAGCCTTGCCTATTTTTAAGATTCCAGTTAATTAGTTTAAGTGCGTGTGTACACCATAAAATCATACCTCAAAAATTGCAGTGGCTTAATGTTCCACTACAGTATACAAAGCCTAAGAACCAAGATTACCTAGAACCAAACATTCACATGCAAGACTCAAAAACCATAATCAGTACACAATCAACCCAACACTTCTGCTGTAAAGTTTATACACATTTTGCTTTTGGGAAGCATTTTGCTTTACTTAAATCTGGTTCAGAAAGGGATCTGGTATATTTCCTTCTGCTATATAGAACAGAGGGAGAAATTTCTTCTGTCCATGCACTCACCGTTCAGTTATCCATTTTCCAAAACCCAGAGATGTGGAAATTTAGCTATCCTTTTGAAATCAAAACTAGGTGCTGTAAATTGCTTGTCACATAAGTGACAGCAACCCAGAATGGTTTTTATAATTTAACATCTTTATGTTGCTTACCAGTCTGGGTTTTTTTTACTTAAAATGATTTGATATTTCTTTTATAGAATCATCATATTACAGGATATGCAACATATTTATCTAACAGTTGCAGTTTTAAAGAAATACTAAAAATCAGCCTCCCCCTGAACACCAAATAATATTCATACTACTTTGCATAATAATGTACACATTATAAAGAAGCCAGCAACCATGACTGCATGACTTCACTGTTATCTGCTTATGCTTCTAAATGCATTTTCCTGACGTACCCACACCTCTCCTTTTCCTAACTGCAGCTCCTTGTTTTTCTTGGACTTGCAGTTAGATTCACAACTTAGATTCATAAAGCTTTTAACAAATATTATGATCCGCTTTTGTGCTTTTACATTTTTCTATCACAGTATTTTATTTATTGAAGGAACAGTTAAAATAGTATCAACTATAAAACACTGGGGGAAACCAGTTCATTTATTTAGGACACACTCCTTTATCTCTGGGAGACGGGGATTTGAATAAACAGCCATTATTGTTCTTATAATAAATTTAATTTAACTCCTTTCCTCCTACGTAAACCAGAGCCTCTAGGAATAAAATATTTTCTTAACTATAGACAAATTGTTTCTAAATGTTTCACTGATTCTGTTTGTGATACTGAGTGCTTCACACTTGAAAAGGATCATTGCACCGAGTACAGAAGCTTCAATCAGCTAAATGATAAACAGCCCAAATGAGCTATTATAGGAAATTGAGTAATCTGAAGTAGTTTATGGAAGCTGCAATTGCATATACACACACACACACAACAGCCTGAGGGATATTATGGTCGTGTTTATCATCTAATGCAAAAATAGGCCAGCTCTGGTGGTAAGTCACTGCTATCTTTTATCTTGTTTTTGACACCACACAAAAACTTTAAAGAAAAACTCCCAAGAGGATCTAATATTTAATGCATTTCATGCTGGATTATGAAAACTTTATAGATCTTGACTGTAATGCTATTTTTATTCTGAATAGCTGTAGAAAAATTGTATTTGTTTTATTTATTGTATTTGATCTTATATAATATCTTATCTCTTTTCCGCCAAGAAGCTCAAAGTAGCACTCATGGTTCTCTTCCCCCCCCCCCCCGGTAACCACCCAACAACCCTGTGGCGCCAGTTAGACTGAGAGACAGTGGGAGGAATTCAATGTTGCACTCTTCTGATTGTTGCATCAGTGCAAGTATTTTGGCTTGCAAATAGAACAAGCCCTACCTCTCCCTTCTCTATGTTCCAGGGGTTCTCCAAGGCCCCCCTAAACCAATTTCAGAGGCATGGAAGGAGAGGGGCGAAGAGAGGGGGAAAGACCTACAGCTGAATCCTGCCCAGTGATTGACCCAAGGTCACACAATGAGCTTCATGACAGAGTAATTTTAACCCTGGTCTTCCAGGTCCTAGTCTACATATTCCTCAACCTTATTCCACTTACTGGAAAGTAAAAAATGAATAAGCTGGAGGAGGGGAAATGGCTCCCAAATGCATGGAAGCCCTTGTTAGCAGCCCTGTGTAGAACCTTTTAAGACTAAGGCTGCAATCCTGTACACATGGGACGCGGGTGGCACTGTGGGTTAAACCACAGAGCCTAGGACTTGCCAATCAGAAGGTCGGTGGTTCAAATCCCCACAACGGGGTGAGCTCCCGTTGCTCGGTCCCTGCTCCTGCCAACCTAGCAGTTCGAAAGCATGTCAAAGTGCAAGTAGATAAATAGGTACCATGCCAGCAGGAAGTGAAACGGCATTTCCGTGCGCTGCTCTGGTTCGCCAGAAGCGGCTCAGTCATGCTGGCCACATGACCTGGAAGCTGTACGCCGGCTCCCTCGGCCAATAAAGCGAGATGAGCGCCGCAACCCCAGAGTCGGCCACAACTGGACCTAATGGTCAGGGGTCCCTTTACCTTTACCTAGGGCTTACTTCTATATGTGGTTATTGTACCACACCAGGCCATATAATAAGTGCTTATATGTTTAAGGTTAAGGTCAAGTGCTTATATGTTTAAGTATTTGCACAAGTACAATGTTAAGCAGCCCGTTTCTTTGTGAGGGTGGAGGGAGAATGAGGGAGAGAACAACATGTGGAAGCCATACAACTCTTCTCCCACCAGAGAGGCAATTGTAAGTACTTCTTGGTTTAATTAGGTGCTAAGTATTTGTACAACTGCAATACCTCAATGTCCACAATATTGTTGCAAGGGAGGAGGATGGAGAGCAAATCAGAAGTTGTCCCCACACACATGATATCCTCGGGCCCTAAGATGTCCTACCAGGGCTGGATCTAGACACATCAAAGAAGTGTTTCAGTTCAACACGTAAACTCATACAAGGAAATCCGGTTGGGAAAGACAGGACTCCACAGCGCCATCTGGTGTCTCAGTGTTATACTGCATATACAATGCATATAAAACACGTTTTCTTTACGAGTCCCAGGTCCAGAGTCCATCAGTTGCCGTGTGTGCCAGCTGCAGTTTAAATGACTCAACCCAAATTAAAGCCCAAGATTTACTGCTCACCTGCCCCAGTTGCTCTCTCTGCAAGATTATTTCTCAAGTAGTGCAGTGACTATGAAACCACTGCGACTTGCGAAGCATGAACGACAGCAAATCTCCATACAAGCAAGGAAGCATTCCCTTCACAAAAAAGTATTCTCATCTTCTGCTTTTTTCTTTGGATAAAACAGTCTTGCTTGTCTTGTGTTGATATCTACCCAGTTCCTTCTCCTTGTCATTTCTTTTATAAAGTCCTAGCTCCTATCCTCATTGTGCTTGTCCTTTAGCTCCTTTAGTTTTTGCATCTCATTTATGTGATAAAGCAGTTTCCATGCACTCTTCTTCTTCACCATCATCTTCTCCATTTTTACCCTACCCATCTTTTTTTTTTAACTCCATTGTCACTGTTTCTTTTTACTTCCTTTTCTCTCAGTGAGACCCCTTATACATGCTTTAAAAAGACTGCTCTTTCTTCAACCTTCCCTTTTTCTTATGCTTTCCCTTTCTACTGGGATACTCCCACCACTGAGGGCTAAAGCCAGACATACTGGAAAGAGCTGTAAATTACTAGCAGAAAAAACCCATAATGTCTCCACTTTATGATCTACTTCTGAACTTAGAATTGGTTAGATCTGTCACCTGTTCTTTCCTATATTAATTTTTTCCTAAATGCATCTTAGTTTTCTAGATGCCTGAGAAGCACCTGCTATTCTTAAGTCTTTTAAAAGAAACCAACTAAAGAAAAAGAAATGGTAATATGATTACATGGACATCTTACTTATGGACCAACAGTGAAGTACTGGGGAGGATACATTTGTTGTTTAATTAAAAATTATTTGCTAAATAATATTTTATAAAACTATAGAATACTGACTTTACCTATCCTTACATATTTTATTACTGGGAATTATTCAGTTACAAGTGAGCAGGACAGATGAAATCCTCAGAACCACTGCTATTATAATGAATCATTAATATTCCAATTAATTTTTTATAATGATGAATAATACATTCAAAATGATGACTGACTGAAAGTAAAACATTAGTCTGCACCACAGTGGAGATAATAAATTTAATTAAGGTTGTGCTGAAGGAATCTGTAGGCAGGGGGGGAAATAAAGGCCTTATATGCAAGATTATTTTAGTATATTTCCTTTACTTGCCAAAATTTAAAATTTTATTCAAAACTAAATAAATAATGAACAGCCCACAGATAACTACTGCTGCTTACTTCCTTTTAACAGATTAAATTGTCAGAATTCACTGAATCCTTTATTTGCCTCAACTGATTCCTATAATGCAGGGCTGTCCAAGAGGTCGATCATGATCTACTGGTCAATGACACAGGATGCCCCTGCCAATGGCTTCCTTAAGAAAAGCTCAACAACTTTGATGAAGCTTTCCCAAAAAATCTCAACAACTCTGGTCAATCCAATGGGTAGATCACTGCCAGTCTTTTTATAGTGGTTGTAGATCGTAGTCTCTTGGAAGATGGACAGCCCAGCTATAGTGGAAGCCAAAACATTTTAGGTACAAAATGTTTTTCTTCAAAAATCTTTGACTGGCAGACTGCCATTTGATAGCACAGATTATGAAGATAGCCATGTGAGGAAAGGTGATTTCTGATAAGTCTCTGCTGTGTAGACCCTGGCTCCATTTTCACCTACGACTGTCTCAAGAGCATGGGGATAGGGACCCTGTGGTAAGGGCACTTGCTTCAAGTACAGCTTGTGAAGATTGGAGGGTAACGTCAGCACCAATGAGATTGACAATAGTCAGAAAAGAGTTTAGAGAAAATGAAGGATAAGGTGCGAGACTGGTTACATTATGCTCAGATTAAAGAAGTTTTTAAAAATGATAAAAAGTTAGGGTTCCAGGTGGAGAAATCGAAGTTAGAAACTGAATTGTTAGAACCAAAGACGAAGGTATTATCTAGAATGTATAACTTGCTGTTAAAATGGAATACACAAGACGAAATGGTTAAATCGGTTATGATAAAATGGGCACAGGACATTGGGCATAACATTATGTTTGAGGACTGGGAAAGGTTGTGGACCACTGGGCTGAACTTCACCGCATGTAATGCTCTGAAGGAAAATGTAATGAAAATGATATATAGATGGTACATGACCCCAGTTAAACTTGCCAAAATATACCATTCGTCTGATAATAAATGTTGGAAATGTAAAGAAAACGAAGGAACATTCTTTCACCTCTGGTGGACATGCCCTAAGGTGAAGGTCTTCTGGGAAATGATATATAATGAGCTGAAAAAGGTATTTAAGTATACCTTCACTAAGAAACCAGAGGCCTTCCTTCTGGGTATTGTCGGCCAGAAGGTGTTAAAGAAGGACCGAACATTCTTTATGTATGCAACAACGGCAGCAAGGATACTCATCGCAAAAAACTGGAAAACTCAAGATCTACCCACACTGGAAGAGTGGCAGATGCAACTGATGGACTATATGCAACTGGCCGAGATGACAGGCAGAATCCGTAACCTGGGAGAAGAGAAGATGGAGGAAGACTGGGAGAAATTCAAGAAGTATCTACAAAAACATTGTAATTTGGTTGAATGCTAAGAAGGATGCTAGATTATAAAAAACTGGCCACCACTAAATTAGATTTGAAATTTGATGATAAGTGAGACTAAAGAAAATATAAAATTTTTTGGAAGAAGTGCTAGATTATATTTGAATGAGTGGACATGAGATTGTAAACAAGTTGATAATTTGTTTGGAAAAAACTTTTAACGATGTAAATGGGAGCGGGAGACGTGAGGAAGTCCAAAGAAGTGATGAAATTATGTCTGTGATAGAAGTAAGACTGTTTATTATTTGTGCATTTATATTTAAAAACTTTAATAAATATTTATAAAAAAAAAAAAATAGTCAGAAAAGGATTCTGCAGACAATTTAAACACATACAAATCTCCATGATGCTTTGCTTTCCTGTGCTCCACATGACATGGTACAAGTATTTATTGTTCTTATTGCTCTTATTTATTGCATTTCTATACCGCCCTTCATCCGAAGATCACAGGGCAGGTTACAATATAAAAGTACCTGCAGTCTGCAGACCTACACACAGCAAAGCATCATGAATCCCACAAAACTTAGGAAGAATGATATTTGATCAGTACACTAGTACCAGCTGACTGGCAATGGCTGTCATATTAGCTGTTAATATGCTATGAAACTTGAAGAGGACAAATATCACTTGGATAAGATGTTATTTATTTAACCTCACTCTCCACCCTGAACACCTTGCACTAGAAAATTTAAATTAGCATTCTCCCCAAAAAAGGAAATGCGGCAAATTAATCTAATTCACGTATTTTCTCCACATGCCCATCAATAAGATAACAACACACAAGCAATCTGTAATACATGGGCTGAAATCAGCATCACATGAGAAATTTCCACCTACAGCCCCTCCATCCTCAAAATTAGCTCTGGAGAGTCCAGAGTAGATTGTGGAGAAGTGGGGAGGGGCTGTAGGGTGAAGGAGAAGAAGGTCACACAGCCTTCTTCAAAGGTTTCTGTATGATAATAGTTGTTCAGAATTTAGCTTGTCATTATGTATATTAACATCAGGTTTATTTGCTGGGTATAATATGTTGTGAATTATATAAGAAAAACATAATGTGCTGGAATGCAACTCAACTCTGCCTGCTGTAACATTGATGCACTTACTCTGCATCACAGAGGACAACATTTCAACAAGAAGAAAAGGTCTGTTATGTCGGTAATGTTCAACACTGCATTAGAACAAAATAGTTTATGGTACCTTAGAATTTGAAGTGGATTCCAAGAAGCAGAGCCTGTTGCCAAATCCTTCTGCGGCAAGGCACAATTTCTGTTGTTCTTTGTGAACAGTAGCAGTGCACTGCAGAACCACTTCATCATCCTATCGAAGGACAGAGACAAAAAAAAAACATTGTTAGAACTCTTATGCTACAAAAACTTTGGGATGCATTTCCAAATACACACTGGTCAAGCATGGACAGCAAAAATCAATGCCAGAGTAGTTTTTATTCATTTCATTGAGTGCATGAATGATTCAAAAGGAAAATCAGAAGCAATGTAGCGAAGTATTGTCCATGCCGAAAACCAATTCCCAAACCTAACTACTCCTGCAAGCCAAAACACTAGGGAGTGATTATGTTGGTAACTCTTTCCATCTCACAATTCTAAAGCAAGACCAGAGCCTCCATAGAAGCAGAAGTCATGGCAACTGGAATGTTCACCCAGAGCATCCAGAATTCCTTTAAATCTCCAAGGGTAGACCAGCTCAGTGGGTCCCTTGGAGGTTTTTAAGCAGAGGTTGGATGGCCATCTGTCATGTATGATCTAGCTAAGATTCTTGCATTGCAGGGGGTTGGACTAGATGATCCTCGGGATCCCTTCCAACTCTACAATTCTATTATTCTATTACCTAATTTGGAAATGGCTGTTCCCACAGCACTTATTTTACTAATCTGTTTAGAGATTGTTGGTGCTGCGCAAAAGGCTCTCTCTGGGAGCACTTACATACTATGGCTTAACTGATCATAGGGAATAAAGTTTAATTAATTTAAATATATTGAGACAAATGGAAAACTAAATTCTGAACACAGAGGATATTAGAGGGTTTAGATTTGTAATACAGATTAAAACCTTTATGTATATAGTAGCCCTGAGCTTGTCAAACATAAAGACATGTGGCTAAGGCATAAAATCATTACTATCGTTTTGATCAAGAACAAGGTTACACAACAGCACAGAGATAATATAGGCTATGTGCATCAACACTGCACAAAGTCTCCAAGTCTTGCCATTAATCTCATCTTTGCTGTCCTGATTCCGGAGTTGCCAGATTGAAATGAAGCACTGAGAGAATATTAATGTGCTCAGCACTGACAGCTTGGTATCAAAACAGGCTTTTGCATAGTCAGCAGAGCACTTCTACTTCAGTCATGCAACTGAGTTAAAACTGACTATGCATTTATCTGCAATCATAACTGTAACCCTCAATTTGTTAAGTGACTTCCATGAATCCACAGTCTTTAGCAATACTTGAAAAGTGGATGGAAAGGTTTGTGGATGTGCCTCATATTATTGCTGTTTCTCACTTACCATCTTAAATTCTCTATTGTGCCAAGTCACTATGAAACAATGTCAAATCGCTTTTAGCAGACAGTGGCATTAATTATGTGCTCTTGATTGATTCCTAATAAAAAATGTTCATGCAACTGATCATATTTTCATTAGGGATGACTCATACTAATATTGTTGCTGATATGTTTTTGAAGTTATAAGACCAAAAAAATCAAGTTGAGCTGTCAGATATGAACAGTAATTGCAGTATCTGCTTGAGGTATTGCTTAAGAAGAGCAAACCTGGTGATTCTGAGTGGGGTTGCTCAGACTCCGATTCACTCTGAAGCTGGTTTAGCCACACACACACAGAGTAGCTGTCAAAACCACATCTACCTAAGAGGGGGTGCTAGAAAGACCCTTATCATATGCTTTATCCCTGTTGTTCATCTATAGTATCTGAATGTTAACATGAAACATCCCTAATGACATGTGTCCTCCAGATGTTACTAGATACAGTTTCCATCAACCCCAGGAAGCACAGCCAACGAACAGGAATGACAGTCACACTAGAAGTTTCAATAGATGGAGAACAATCCATAAAAGAACATTCTAATGCAGAACAATACCGGCCATAAACCAAAATACTACCCACGACTGAAATAAGCACCTCATGGTCTTAGGCAAGACACAACATTGTTCCCTCAGCCTCAGGTCACCAAATATAAGACAAAGATGATGCCGAACTACTTTACGGAGCCGTTGTAAAGATTACATATTAATGTGGCTAATGACTCCAAACCCTGCTGCAGAACAGGCAACATTTGCTGCTATCAACAATTGCAAACTCATTGATGGCTTGCGTCACCCACTGCAGGAAGAGGTCACAGGCTAACTACAGAGTCGTCATCCACTCGGAGGGCAAGGTTACTCAACTGAGCAGGTCCATCAGAGTGTTGTCATATCCAACCAAGAACCTTTTGCGCAGGTAGGATGACTTAAACCTTGTCTCCAAGAAGCCTTTGGGCCTTAGCAGAGCCCAAAACAACCTCCAATGTCTGTGTTGCTGGGAAGTGGGAGGCTAGGCAGTTGGAGGAAGTTCTGTAGCAGAGGTGATATGCAGCAAAAATAGAATGCTGCATCTCAAAACCCATGCAATAAGTCATATTACATCTTTTAGACTCTGTCCAATGCCTTATCCAACTTCATGTTAAAGAGCTCTGTACCATCAAACAGAAGATCTTTAGCTTCCTGAATCAGTCTAGATAACCACAGTCATGCTGGCACAGGGCTAATAAACAGACCCTTACTTCAGAATTATTCTGTAAACCACCCTGTGATCTTCAGATGAAGGGCATTATATAAATTTAATAAACATCAATAACAACTGCAAACATCCATGTGCCCAGATTAGAAGATTTCGTTCTTGGCCATGTGATCCATCTCCTGCTAGAATATCTTAACAGCTTCTCATTCATCATCCAGATGTTCAAAAAAGGAACAAGCTGTTTCCCACGAGGAGTGCTGGAAATAAGATATACAGATCTGGTACCTTTGTAGCATTGTAGAGAGACAATGCTATTTAAAAAAACATATGGTCCATACAATCCAACCCTCACAATCTGTAGCTGCAGTGTGGACATTTTGATGGACTTGGGTGGTTAGAGTGTAGTGCTGATAATGCCAATGTCATGGGTTTGATCCTCATAAGGGTCATCCACATATTCCTGCATTGCAGTGGGAAGGACTAGATGACTCTCAGGGTCCCTTCCAACTCTACAATTCTATGGTTCTACGAATGTCATCCAAGGCCAGATTCATAATTTGTTTGCTCCAGACAAACCACAAGCTATAAGCCATAGAGCAAACCATAATTACAGGTCGTGGTTTGTGTGGAGTGAAGCAAACTACGAGCTCAGATTCAGATGAAGTCTCTGCCAATCCATGGCTTAGCTCAGAGCAGCACTGCAGCAGCAGGGCCAGAGAAGGAATGAAGCAGCTACAGCCTCCTCTCTGGGAACTCAAACACTCATACATTCATGCTAAGTCATCGTTTGGTTTAGCATTACATTCAAACCAGGTCACTGCAGTATGGCTAATAACATTATAGAGTGATTTGTTTATGCACACATTACTTGGAACATTAGGGTTATCACTACTGCAGATCATTCCGCCTGACCTGGCCACCTTCACTAGTGCTACAGTAAAGTAGTTGGAGAATGCCATTTTAAAAGTGCAAAAGTTGATTTAAATTGAAAGTACATGATGAAATACAAATCTTCCGAGAATCTGGGTTGATGTGTTGCCTGCTTTCCTGGAAGAAACAATGGGGCTTTCATAAATGACATGGAATGGAAAACGGCCCAACATATTGAAACAATAGGGAGTCTTTCAAAATATATTACAGTACTATAAATTTCACTGGCACTCATTTATAATCCACATGATTACGTACAGGCTTAAATTCAAACTCTAATCATGTACGAGCAGAAAATTTGCCATCTATTTTTATAACACTTCAAAGGAAAATACTGCAGTGTATCATATATATTCTACTCAGCTGCATCTACTAGTTTCAAAACTGTCATGTTTGAGCACGTAACTAAAAACTTGCATATTGTCATGAGTGCCATGGAGGTGCCGTGGAGGGGGGAGTGAGACCCTAAGAAGGTGTAGGAGGATCTTGGAGAGTTAAAAGGGTCCTAGTGGTATGTGGGTAATGGATTCCAAACCCCAATAAATGCTGGATCCTGGAGAGGGTCCCAGCATAGCTGTCAATCTTCCCTTTTTTTGCGGATAATTCCCTTATTTCAATGCCGTTTCCCGCTGCTATCCCAGATTGTTAGATATCCCGTAGACTGTCTCCGGGACAGGTGAGGCTGCTGATCCCTTCTTTTCAAAGTTGACAGCTATGCTGCTGATCCCTTCTTTTTGAGGCTGCAGATCCCTTATTTTCAAAACTGAAAGTTGACAGCTATGGGTCCCAGTGGGTTAGCGGGTGGAAATCTGCCTTCCAAAGATGACTTACGCAAACTCTCAGAAGGGCCTCCCATTAACTCCCTCCCAGAGATGCCTCCCTTAGCTGCCTGTTAAACAGGAGTCTCCCTGTTCATGGGATGCAGCTGGGAGTAAATCCAATGCTGATCTGGCTTGCATCTCACCTCTGTCACCTAGGACACAGAGATGCCAGCACCAGCATGCAAAAACCTTACCTAGCCAGCCCACTAGAAGGAGAGCACATTTGCAGTCAACCTCAGGACTCCAGCAACATGGTGCACTAAATGCTGTGCCTGCCCCATCCTTCAGAAGGAAAGCATAGAGAATACAGTGGTACCTCGGGTTACATACACTTCAGGTTACAGACGCTTCAGGTTACAGACTCTGCTAACCCAGAAATAGTACCTCGGGTTAAGAACTTTACTTCAGGATGAGAACAGAAATTGTGCTCCGGCGGCGTGGCAGCTAAAGTGGTGCTTCAAGTTAAGAGCAATTTCAGGTTAAGAACAGACCTCCGGAACGAATTAAGTACTTAACCCGAGGTACCACTGTATGCCACTTGTTGGTTCAACATCTTAGCTTGTGGCTAGTCACGCCTTTTGAGCTCTCATGGAACTGCTGGTCCTTGCAACCTGTGGTTTGACTTATGTACCGTTCTTTCTTGGTCCCCCAACCGTGTTTGAAACTCCCGTTTTTCTAGGCACATTTTGCGACAGGGAATTTCATTAGTGCAAGTGGTTTCTGAGCTTTGGGCGCAGTACTGCGCCTAAGATTTAAGATTAAAACTGCGGACTGGAAGGAAAGGAGGCCCTTTTTCTGCCTCCCTGCCTCCAGCTAGTCTCTGAAGACTGAAGAAGAGACCCTCCTAAAATATTAGGGGAGTGGGCAGGGGAAGGACTGGACCATGTGAAAAACAAACATAATATTTTAGCCGCAGTTCTTTCATTTTCACCTTTGTATTCTTGTTATAAAAAAGCAGGCCTAAGCATTCCATTGTTGCGCCCATAACCTAGGTTTAAGGTGCCATTTAGCTCCTAGTTTTCATATCTCAGTATCTAACACTGCCCCCAACCCTGGCTCAGTCAAAGATAAGACAGCATAACTTGCTCATCCTGGCTCAGCGTTCCGGGGGATATTCTAAGGGCAGGACCAGAGCAGGAAGATTAGGCTATATCCTAAGCCAGGCACAGGTAAACTCCGGCCCTCCAGATGTTTGGGACTACAATTCCCATCATCCTTCGCTAACAGGACCAGTGGTCAGGGATGATGGGAATTGTAGTCCCAAACATCTGGAGGGCCGGAGTTTGCCTATGCCTGTCCTAAGTCCATTCAGTGTGATCACGTAACCTGACAACCTGATGCAGGACAATACTGAAAGGCTTGTTTTCCTTTGTTAGGCTTAGGTAGAGAAGCAGCTGAACAGGCTTTGGATCTGTTGTACCTTTATGCCAGCCTAATTTACACTGGCTTGCTTCTTGCACACAGGATTGCTCACCAAGTGATCAATGCTAGTAATAAGTGTGTGTGTTTAATTTAATTATACCCACATCAGGAAACTGATTGGTGACTGTTTTCCAATTGGTGTACATACATTTGTTACATATTACCATATATGCAGATTTTAAGCTTTATGCTGTGTGGATCGTTTTCTGTGCAGAAAAAAGCACTGTGTGTGAGAAAGGTCTGAGATTACAACAAATGATGTGATAAAAGTAATTTTACACTGAATCAGAAATTGACAGCTAACACACCAACTACTACTGTATCACAGTAATTTGTTTTTAACAACAAAAACACCCTCCCTTACTTAAAAAAAACCAAATCCTTAGCAGTTCCTGTTATATAAAGAAGGAAATGACAGCAAGCCTCAGATAATAAGACCTACATATTACTTACTGCAGTTATTAAAAATATATTTAATTTTGCTGATGGTTTTTCCCCAATTGCATGTTTAGAAATAACCAGCAAGTCAGTAAAACGAGAGGAGCTGCTTCATGTCCTTGCAGCCTGGAAGTGTCTGGGGAAATGTTGACAAACTAATTCTAAACACTAACAGGCAACACAGATTGAACCTTTGACCTAGTTGCCAAAGCATTTTGAGAAATGCAGCAATTTACTTACATCAAGTGTTACTGCTGTTGCTAGCTCAATTATCAGGCCATGGAAATATAAGAGCATCTTTTAGTAGCTCATTTATGGCATTTTAAAATCATATGTATCTTAACCAAGATTGAGAACATTCTTCTGCACAAGCTAGTTTGGCTTCCAAACCTATATTAAAATCTTCAATAGATTTTGACTCTAAATATATACTTCACTGTTAACATTTTCTCCTTGAATAGTCTCTATTGGTTCAAAATATTTTGACAGGTTTAATAGAACTTTGTAACATTGCACAATATTGTATTTCGGTTTACTTGGATCTGTCATGTACTTATAGAATCTGAAGAAACATTGTGTTTTTGTGTAAGGTTTTTTGCATTAAAAAAAATACCTGTTTCAAGTTGTTCCATGCAGCTACAATTTCTCTTTTCTCTAATCAGATCTCATAGCGTTATACTCCCGACACAATAATGTTCCATCCCATTTTCTTTTCTGCCAGGTCTATTAAGCCTTCACACTCGCTATCAGTCATTTGCCCTATCTCTAACATAGCTTCCTTCAATAGTGAGTAAGATATTGTGGCAGATTCAACAAGCCTCAGGGCATAAAGTCCCTTGGCTTTCCATCTCCTGGGACCTCTTCTGATTCAGCTTTAGTGTTCATTTCCTTAACTGCCCACACAACTCCTATTGTCCCTAGGGCCTGTGTGAGGGTTCACCCCAGGCAAATAGACCTTACACTTCTCTCTCAGATGCCTGCTTGTTTTCAGATAGTCCATTGTTCATGAATTCAGCTTCCTGTTAGAATTTTCATTAACATTTCATGAAACCACAGCAGTTTGGCTGCTCACTTCTATAAGCTTCATCATCACCACCCCACACCACCGCTCTGGACCTGGTGTCTTCCATGGCGACACTAGGGCTCTCCCAGTTTGTTTCGGGCCCCACACATCAAGCAGGCCACACGCTGGATTTGATCTTTGGCATCGGTATAGATGTGATCATGTTTCCTTCAATGAAGGTGCCATGGTCTGATCACTATGCTCTGAAAGCCAGGATTGACGTTCCACCCCCACCCTGCTTGGGTGGCGAGCCAATTTGGGCTCGCCCGCAGAGGCTGATGGACCCTGATAGATTCCGTCAAGCCTTGCGGGACCTTTCTCCCCCTGGCGACTCATTGACTGAGCTTGTTGAGGCCTGGAATACCCAGCTCCTGGCAGCCATCGATGAGATCGCACCTAAGCGCCCTCTGCGACCCCGCAGAAACCGGGCTCCCTGGTTTACCGAGGAGCTCCGGAAAATGAAGCGGGACCTCAGACGGCTAGAGCGAGTATGGCGGGGTGCCCGTGACGGAGCTTCAAGAACATCTTATAGGGTTTTTATGAAAACCTATGAGATGGCAGTGAAGGCCGCTAAGAAGTCCTACTTCTCGGCCTCCATTGCATCCGCTAGCTCTCGCCCGGCGCAATTATTTAGTATAATTCGGTCTTTAACGTCCCTTGAAGGACAGCCAAATTTAAATAACAATTCGACACACAGCTGTGAGGCATTCGCGAGCTTTTTTGCGGAGAAGGTCTTGTTGCTCCGCCATGACCTCCCTGCCAATTTGGATACAATAAAGGAACTGGAGGCCCCTCGACTGTCCTCGGGTTCAGTATTAGACCACTTTGACTGGATATCCCCAGCTGATGTGGACAGACTCCTCCGAGCTGGAAAGCCCACCACCTGTCCTCTCGACCCGTGCCCGTCCTGGCTGATTAGAGCGTGTCCAGACGAGGTGCGGGGCCCCCTGGGGGATATCATCAATCTGTCTCTTGGCGCTGGGACATTCCCAGGGGAACTGAAGGAGGCAGTGGTGCGCCCGCTCTTAAAGAAAACATCATTAGATCCTTTAGATCTATCCAATTACCGCCCGGTTTCGAATCTTCCATTCCTGGGTAAGGTGATTGAGAGAGCGGTTGCTGAACAGCTTGGTAGGTTTCTGGATGAAACATCAGCTCTGGATCCATTCCAGTCCGGCTTCCGCGCTGGTCATGGGACCGAGACGGCTCTGGTCGCCCTAACAGATGATCTCCGCAGGCAGCTGGATCGAGGCGGGTCGGGGCTGCTGATTCTTCTAGACCTGTCAGCAGCCTTCGACATGGTCGATCACGAACTCCTAGACCACCGCCTTGCCGACGTGGGGATCCAGGGCACAGTCCTTCAATGGCTGCGCTCGTTTCTCTCTGGTCGGGGACAGAGGGTGGCGCTTGGGGGGGAATTGTCATCCCGCCACTCCTTGGTGTGTGGTGTGCCCCAGGGTGCAATACTCTCCCCGATGCTTTTTAACATCTTTATGCGCCCCCTCGCCCAGCTTGTCCGGAGTTTTGGGCTGGGCTGCCATCAGTATGCTGATGACACCCAACTCTATCTGTTGATGGACGGCCACCCGGACTCGGCCCCAGACACACTGATCAGATGCTTGGAGGCTGTGGCTGGATGGTTTCGTGGGAGCCGGTTGAAGTTAAATCCTTCGAAGACAGAGGTCCTCTGGCTGGGACGGGACGACTTGGGACTGAGGGGGCAACTCCCATCTCTTGCGGGGGTGCAATTAGTGCCAGCACCATCCGTTAAGAGTTTGGGTGTAATCTTCGATACCTCCCTCTCTATGGAGGCGCAGATTGCAGCTATAACAAAGGCGGCATTTTTTCATCTCCGCCAAGCTAAGCAGTTGGCTCCTTACCTCTCTCGCCCTGACCTAGCCACTGTGATCCACGCGACGGTCACCTCCAGACTGGATTATTGTAACTCGCTCTACGTGGGGCTGCCCTTGAGACTGACCCAGAAACTCCAACGGGTGCAGAATGCCGCAGCGAGACTCCTTACGGGGTCTTCGCTTAGAGATCACATTCATCCGGTGCTATACAAGCTGCACTGGCTCCCGGTGGAGTACAGGATCAGGTTTAAGGTGCTGGTTTTAACCTTCAAAGCCCTATACGGCCTAGGGCCCTCGTACCTACGGGACCGCCTCTCCTGGTATGCCCCACAGAGGAACTTACGGTCTTCAAATAAAAACACCTTGAAGGTCCCAAGCCACAGAGAGGTTAGGCTGGCCTCAACCAGAGCCAGGGCTTTTTCGGCTGCGGCTCCAACCTGGTGGAACGCTCTGTCACAAGAGACAAGGGCCCTGCAGGACTTGACATCTTTCCGCAGGGCCTGCAAGACAGAGCTGTTCCACCTGGCCTTTTGTTAGGGCGCAGCCTGACTCCCTCCTTTGGCAATCTTTTCAAGACTTTAGCTTATGGTTGCCATTAATTTTGTTTTAAACTCATTTTTATAATGTTTTATAATGTTGTATTGTTTTAGTGTTGTTAGCCGCCCTGAGCCCGGCTTCGGCTGGGGAGGGCGGGATATAAATAAAATTTATTATTATTATTATTATTATCATTACTACTTTGAAATGTAGACTACAGGCATGCAGCCAAATATTTTAACTTTCAGCCTTCCTTTGCTTTGCAGCTCCTGGCTGTGTGCACATCTCCATTTTGGCAATTCTATCTCCCAGTTTTCCTTTCAGAATCTGCTTTCTGGACTTCTCCTGCATTCCATTAAATAAATCTAAGGAATACTGGAGGGTATGTAGCAAATATACAAACCACTTTCCAAATATACAGTAGATGTAGGGGGAAATAACAATTCTGGAGGATGCCCAGAAGGACTGGGGAACTACCATTTTAAGAAATTGTCCAATAGCACCTTAAAAGGTAAAGGGACCCCTGACCATTAGGTCCAGTCGTGACCGACTCTGGGCTTGCGGCGCTCATCTCGCTTTATTGGCCAAGGGAGCCAGCATACAGCTTCCGGGTCATGTGGCTAGCATGACTAAGCCGCTTCTGGTGAACC
This sequence comes from Podarcis erhardii, assembly GCF_964252035.2. Taxonomy (NCBI): domain Eukaryota; kingdom Metazoa; phylum Chordata; class Lepidosauria; order Squamata; family Lacertidae; genus Podarcis; species Podarcis erhardii. The sequence continues at coordinate 78,348,100 of NC_138507.1, read as the reverse complement.
ACAGCAGCGCATGGAAACACAGTTTACCTTCCCGCTGGAGGTACCTATTTATCTACTTGCACTTTGACGTGCTTTCGAACTGCTAGGTTGGCAGGAGCTGGGACCGAGCAACGGGAGCTCACCCTGTCGCAGGGATTCGAACCGCCGACCTTCTGATTGGCAAGTCCTAGGCTCTGTGGTTTAACCCACCGTGCCTTAGAGACCAGCTAAGTAGTTCTGGGTATACGCTTTCATGTGCATGCACACTTCCTCAGAAGCACTGAAACAGAAGTCACCAGACCCTTATATATAGTGGGAGGGTGGGGTATTTCTCAGAATATATATATATAAGGGTATATATATCAGAACTATATATGTGTCTGGTGACTTCTGTTTCAGTGTATCTGAAGAAGTGTGCATGCACACGATAGCTTATACCCCGAACTATATAGTTGGTCTCTAAGGTGCTATTGGACAATTTTTTAATTTTTTATTTCGCCTGCGTCAGACCTACCTGAATCTAGTACCATTTTAATGTGGAGCTTAAAAATCCTGTTCATGAGCACAGCAGTCTCTCATACTGCACTGTATCTTGGCCCATGGATATTTTAATAATTTTGAAAGAGACATGTCATTCAGTATTTTCTGCTACCTTCTCTAATTCACAATAGATTTTGAATAATGGTGTACACAGATGTAGAGTTGGTCCACAGGTGCGCTTCTAATTGCAGAGAGCACTGCAGGCACTGTCACTCCTCCCACGATCACCTCCAACCATACTAGCAATGGATTGTCATTGGCATGTAAAGGTAAAGGGACCCTTGACCATTAGGTCCAGTCGCGGACAACTCTGGGGTTGCGGCGCTCATCTCGCTTTTTAACTTGTTCATAAATGATATAGAGTTAAAGGTAAGGTAAAGGGACCCCTGACCATTAGGTCCAGTCGTGACCAACTCTGGAGTTGCGGCGCTCATCTCGCTTTATTGGCCGAGGGAGCCGGCATACAGCTTCCGGGCCATGTGGCCAGCATGACTAAGCCACTTCTGGCGAACCAGAGCAGCGCACGGAAATGCCGTTTACCTTCCCGCCAGAGTGGTACCTATTTATCTACTTGCACTTTGACGTGCTTTCAAACTGCTAGGTTGGGAGGAGCTGGACCGAGCAATGGGAGCTCACCCCATTGCGGGGACTTGAACCGCCGACCTTCTGAGCGCCAAGCCCTAGGCTCTGTGGTTTAACCCACAGCACCACTCGCTGTTAAGGTCATTGGCATGAACTACTAACAAATAAGGAAAAATCATAGTATAGCTGGATTTGTTTGGGTAAAACCGGCAAAAATTTCACTTTAAGAATAAAGTCATGGACCTCAGAACAGCTAATTAAAAATGTACCCTATAATAATGTTGGACTATAATTTGTTAAGCATAACCTAAAACTTCATAAGGTATTTAAAACATCAATCTAAGCATATGTTATAGTTTAGGAAATTAATCCGCAGCTTCAGGTAGCCATTAATCTTAAAAAACAAGATTGTCTGGTGACTGGATACATATTGAATTTAAAACACATAATTCAAGGTGTGGGGTTGAGGGACTTAACCAAAATGATACATCATTTTTTTAAAATTTATTTTTATTTTTATTTTTTGCATAATAAAACTTCAGCTTCTCAAATAATTACAATGCATTTTCTTTGTGAATTCAAGGACCACTGACAGGCAGCCATAAATAACGCATAATTGGTTTAGCAAATATATATATATAGAAATAAATAATGAAATAAGGATTATATAACAATGCAGTCAAATCAGCTGTGCAGCACTGTACACAGAAGTTTGATTACCCAAATCCAAGCTGAATAAAGGACACTTATGAAAGCTGGATTTTATTTTCTATACTTTCAGAATTGTTGATATTTCCAGCTACATTAAGATATATCATGAGAATGTTACACTCCAGGAACATCAAACAGGTTATATTAATAACAAAAGTCATAAAATTAACTGCTACTAAGGAACCTTGAGGAAGCCACTTATTTGCTCTTAGAAATGCCACATCTAGGTGTTTTATTTTACTCAGGAATATGGTTAGTTGGCAGCATCTGGGAAGCTTTAATTATATTCATCGATTTGCATAAGTTATCTTCTAGAGCAGTGGTTTCCAACTAATGGTCCGTGGATCCCAGGGGGTCTGCATAACTCACACAGGAGGTCTGTGGCACCATTCATGTAACAAAAATGACTGTACAAATATCAACATTTCCAAAAGTAGGGGGTCAATAGCTTGACTTTTAAAAAACAGGGGGTTTGCAGTACTTAAGCTAATTGGGAACCACTGTTCCAGAAAAGATTGATAAGTGTCTTCAAACACTACCAAGTTCAGTTACACTTCCTGGATATATTGAAACTGAAACTGATCAGCATTTTATGATGTCCCCACCACAGACAAGAAACGAACCAGAGCATGGCGAATTAAAATTTCAATTGTCTCCAGAAAATCTCTAAGATGCTGAGAAACCCTTGTTTTATCTCTGTGTGCAAGGGCTGTAACTCTGTTCTTACATTTGGGACTGTGTATTTCACTTATGAAAGTTGTGATATATTTTGGTTTGGGTTTTTTAAAACAAATATTTCAATATCCATATACTTGAAACATTGTAGTTATGTGTTTAGTACAGTAGGCAAAATTATTATTCTTGTTGAATTTATATACCGCCCTTCTTCAAAAGATTACAGGGCAATAAACTACATAAAAACACAAAATGCATAGCATAATAATAATACAAAAAAATACTTCCTTCCCCAGACAGGCACAGTCACGTTTAAAAGGCCTTAGACTGTTTAATTAGCCAAAGGCCCAGTTGAAGAGGAATGATTTTGCCTGGCACCTAAAGATATGTAACAAAGGTACCAGGCAAGCCTCCCTGGGGAGAGCATTCCACAAATGGGGAGCCATCACAGAAAAGGCCCATTCTCATGCTGCCACCCTCAGGCCTCTCATGGAGGACGGCCTCAGATGATCTCTGAGTTCTTGTAGGTTCATATGGGGAGAGGTGGTCCTTGAGATATTGTGGTCCTGAGCTGTTTAAGGCTTTAAAACACAGCACTTCGAATTGAACCTGTAAACTGATTGGCCAGGATTGGTGTTATATGCTCTAACCGTCTTGTCCCAGCTGAGGACCCAAGCCAGCTGAAGTTTACAAACCATCTTCAGTGGCAGTCCCATGTAAAATGCACAATTGACTACCCATATCTTACTGGTCTCTGGGAAGGTCATGCAAAGCCTATCCTTACCTTCCCAGAGCTCAGTAAGCAGGGTGGAGGGCTTAAAAATTCTTTCTGTAACAGGAAAGCCTGGTGCAGAAAGAGCATTTTGTTTCCTGAGCTCTGGGAAGGTCTCACAAGATCTTGTGGGACCTAAGAAAAAATGTGCCTTCAAAGGAACACTCACTGTTATCTCATGCAGTTTTATTTATAGATTAGGTACAGCCAGAAGCAAAGCAGCTAGTAAGAATGGATTGTCTGCAGGCCGAGTGGCAAAAATTCCATAGATTTCCATGAAGCTCTGTGCTTATTCTACTCTAGTTTACCACTTATGTTCCTTTCCCTGGAACAAATACAGCGCGCGCGCGCACCGCACGATATTTCATCAGTTCATCGTGACTCCCCCAATCCAAATTACAAATGGTAGTACAAGTAGAACTAGCATCACTTATCAGAAATTTCCCAATTGAAGGTCTTCAGATCACATGGGGTCTGAAAAGGAGGGTCAGATAGCAGGGGGGCAAAGTAACCATGAACCACCTTAGATTCCTCTGGTCTGGTTACACCTGTACTCTCTATACAACAATGCAGCACCAATTCTTCCCCCAACATCTTGCTGAACATACTATACAGTGGTACCTTGGTTTTTGAACATCTTAGTTCATGAACAACTTGGAAATCGAACACCGCAAACCTGGAAGTAGGTGTTCCGGATTGTGAACTTTTTTCAGAATCCAAACTATTCCGTTTTGAGTGTTACGCTTCCTTTTTCAGTGCCACACTTCCGTTTTGAGTGCCCCTGCTCCTGCTTGCACGGGAGTAGGAGCTGGATCGGGGCAGCTCAGCTGGGGAGTGCCTCTGCTTCCCAAATGAGAGATCCCCACCCCACTCCTGCTTGCATACAAAATACAAAACTACATGTTAATCAGTTGTGGGTGTAACCGCTATGCAATGAAAATGCTGTAAGTGGTCTGGTTATAAAAATCAAACAGCACCTCCTTGGCTTAAACCCCATATCAAAAACGCTTTGCAGTGATGGATATTTTGTCCAACAATAATCTGTGTAGAAAGTCATTGTGATAATACTTGTGATAATACCAAGAGCTCAGAAGCTATCAGTTTCTCCAGTTACCAGTGGCATTCCTTATTTCTGTGATCTATAATCTCTCTTCATTAAATAGTTCTAACTGGAATGTTAATCCTATTAGGTAGCAGGAAACATCCAAACAAACACTATGGAGTTTACTAATTTACTTAAATGACACTCTGTCATACTAAAATCTAGTTTACGTCATGAACTAAAACTGATGGGTTTATAAGCAACAGTCTTTTTTTTTTTTTTTTATAATAATTTTTATTGATTTTACAACATAAAGAAAAAACAAAACAAACATAATGCGACTTCCCCAAACCTCCCCTTCACTGCATCCAAATTTCAAAATTTTTAGCAATTCTTCATCCCATTTTTATATTTAATTCTCTTTAAAAAGAGTTTCTGCTTTATAAATTTCGATTTATAGCTGTAATTCTTAGTGTCCAATCCCCTGACATCTTAACATTCCGAAATTTTACAACAATTTTTAAGATAGATTTTAAATTTTTTCCAGTCCTCCTCCACTGTCTCTTTCTTCTGGTCACGGATTCTGCCGGTCATCTCTGCCAGTCCCATAAATTCAGTCACCTTGGTCTGCCATTCTTCCAGAGTAGGTAGTTCTTTAGTCTTCCAATACTTCGCCAAAAGGATTCTTGCTGCTGTTGTTGCGTACATAAAAAAGGTCCTATCTTTCTTTGGTACCAATTGGCCGACCATGCCCAAGAGAAAAGCCTCCGGTTTCTTTACAAATGTCCACTTAAGGATTTTCTTAATTTCATTATAGATCATTTCCCAGTAGGCCTTAATCTTTGGGCAGGTCCACCAAAGGTGATAAAAAGTTCCTTCACATTCATTACACTTCCAGCAATTGTTATTGGGCAAATGATATATCTTTGCAAGCTTGACTGGGGTCATGTACCACCTATAAGCAACAGTCTTAAATCTATCGCTAGGGTCATAATTTTGTTCTTTTTTCCCATTCCAGTTCATTAATTTGGCAAGTCCAAGCACCAATTTTCAAACAAGAATACAAATACTCTATTGCAGCTGTGTTCTCTTCTGGGAAAGGTACAAAGAGTTCTTCTTTGGCATGTTAAAAACTATAGTGAATGTGTAACATGAAGTGTCATTTACATCAATTAGGCAAAGTTTTTAGGTCTGCACATAGATAACCCTGCTTATAATGGGCTGGATTCCAAGATGCCATTACTGAAATTCCACTCATGGCCCCATAGACACCACTGGAACCTGCTAATGGGAGTGAGAATTCTCACCAATTCTCCCTCCCCTATGCTTCTCTACATCTGCAGTGAATAATATCTGAAGCTATTAAAACAACTTAGTAAAAATTGAGCAAACCGTAACAATCAATTAAGGTTTACACATCTCCAACCAACCTTGAGGCACCTTACTAACAATTAAGCATCTTTACATGTTTTTTTCTGTTCTTGCCTATATGTGTCTGCCATACTGATCTCTGTGGTGGAGATGGAACCATTCTCTCTACTTTTAGGTCTCTTCCTGAAAACCACTTTTTCTATAAAGACTTTCCTCAACTGCCTCACTTGTTCCACTGCAGCTAATGTTTGTAGTCATTGAAGCAGTAATACTTACATAGAAAGGCTCAGATAGAAGGTTATTACGTCTGTACTTCTATACTGTTATTTTATTTCAAAGGCAAAGCTTCTGAACTGAGACAATGTTGTTTATGCATACAGTATTAATATGCAAATTGTTGGCATTAAATATTTTTTCCAAAGTAGCAATAACAATAATAAAAGGTTAGGATGTATTTACTGAAGATTTGATACTGTAGTATAAAACAAAATAGCAGTGATGAAAATTCTTTTTTTATTTAGACAAACCTTCCTGTAATGTTGCAAGAGAACATTTTATTTATCATTGTCACATTTTATTTATCATTGAAATAAATAAATTGGTAGCTATTTGATTAAAAAAGGGGGGGGGGAATCCACAGCTCTAGCTCATTCTTTCTATTATGATATCCTCCACAAAATCACTTTGAGATTTGTTTTTTTGTTTTTAGTCTAATGCACTACTGCACCTCTAATCTTAGCTGCATTGGACATATAGTATATGTTCAGATATAATGCTAAATCATATTTTGGCATTATAAAAACAAGTGGAAGCTGTGGTTGAGTATAGAAAAGGAAACCATTTAAAGTCTGACATTTGCTTTAGTTTTCAACTGTAGAATAATTTAAAACTCTTGCGTTCCGAAAAGGGGGGGGGAGCCAAACAGAGATAATTAAAACTTAATATAAACCATAGCCTTCATATTATCAATATATAAGCAAGACAGTTTATATGAATTACGTAAGCACTGGTATGGCATCACAAATTATATACAAGTCCTCAGATCCCATAAAGATGCATTTTTCTGCATGATTTCTTCTTTGGACTGCTGCAATTGAATTACACTCACCAACTGAGCAGAACATTCTGGAGTGTGACCCAAGAATTCAGGCTGCATCATCTACACGCCATTATCACTGCAACCTCTTGACACAAAGACATTTAGATGCCAAACACTCACAGCATGCTTTGAAGGCAGTCACTAGACACTGCATAATATAAACTGGAGAGTGAGAATGAGGTTATATAAAGGAACAATTAGGAAAGCATGAACCAGGGAAGAGTGCTACAGGAAATAAAGTAAACTGTCATTGTTACAACATATTACTTGGTATGTGCTTCAGCTAGATTTAAGGTAATGAAGCAAACGGTACATTAATATACGCTGCTTCATCCAATAGGCTTATGGTTGAAAAATAAATTTTCTTAAGCAATAACTCTACTTGTGAGTCCACAAGTAAAGATTAACATTAAGTTCTACTAAAATGCCCTTTTTATTATCATAGCTAGCTGTCAGCAACTTACTGAACCAGCAACAAGAGTCATAGTATAATAGATTCCGTTGTCTTCATGGAGGCTATAAATTTACTTTTTCTGCTTTTGTTTAATGCACATTGCAATGATATTGTTGATTAACTATATACTGCTTTTTGTCCCAAAGGTCCCAAAAGCAGTGATTATCATATTAATACAAAAAAATGATAAAATCACGAAATACCAACACATACAGTGAATACACAACCATGAGCAGCATTCTTGCTTTCACTAAATGCTTCTCCCCAACATTCCATCTTTCCCTTGAAAGCCAGATTAACTGTCACACATGCACAAGTCCATCCACAATCAATTGCCCGTGGGTATTGAACTTGACCTACCCAAAGGAAAAACCCAAAGGGACAGTTGCCTTTGGTGTGTCTACCCCTTCAGGGCTGCCCCGCTGGAACTGCCCCACTGGCAGCAATCCCCCATCAACAGCTGCCTTCAAATAAACCTGTTTCTTTTTGGAAATCAGCTACAGCTGTGGCTATATCAAAATGATTTTTTAAAAATCCAAAATACTGCACTACTTTAAACAGTTGCATGGGCCTTCCAGGCTCATTTTGAAGCTGTCACGCTTGTTTAGTTTGCCATTACCCATGATTAGCACACTTATTGGACACTTCTGTCAAAGGACTTCCACATAGGTCATATATTTGCGAGGAAACTGGAAGAATGAAGGAAGGGTTGGATGGCGTCTATTTCAGTTTATACTTTGCTTTTTCCAGATGTTCAAGCCAGCTCACAATTTAAGTTAAAACAACTGTCAAAACGTATACAAAGTTGTTGTTTCCATTTGGTTTATTAGCTGATGCCCTCTTTTATTTTTAATTTTTTTAAAGGCAGATGATATTTCTCTCACTTTCAATTACTGCTGGTTCAGTAATTACAGTTTTACATGCTGGTCAAAAATTAATTAAACCACACAGAGCTAGCCCTACAGGGCATAAGTCTAACTGGATTGCAGTCTCTCTGTGTAGCATTTCAAATCTGGAACTAGAATTATATATAACCAAGCAGCTCCTGTGTGAGGATTCTCAAAAGGTTTCCACCTTCTTCTTTTTTTAAGCTACAACATTTGACCACATGTAACAGAATATGATAGTTAATTTCTAAGTATGTGTGAAACAGAACATAGGTATAGCCAGTGCTTTTTTCTGGGGGTACACAGGGGTACGCATACTCCTAAACATTTTGTGAAACTAACTTTGGCCTCATTGAGGGACAGTATTTCAATATGAGTAGGAAATGAAAGTACGCTTAAACATTTTTTAAGGAAAAAAAGCACTGGGTATAGCCACTAGTTATGTGGACCAGTAATACCAGGGGGGAAATGAATATGTGCTTAATGCTGCGTTCATTTAATCAACACTTCACAGACTGAATTCTGCCCAATGTTTTGACATGAATAAGAGAAGCACTCTTCATACAAACCTCCATGAGAGTAAGTACCTTGAAGCTTTGGATCATGACATGAACAGTTTAATTATGAAATGTTTAAACCATTTCCCCACGAGATCATAGCCCAAGTGGTTTATGAAAAGCAAATAAAATTTCTGAGGCTTGAAAACAGCCAAGCACAACAGAACACTTTAAAGCACAGAAACATCCAAATCCACACATTCTTCATTTGCTGCAAGAAATTTAAAACAAAACAGTTTCAGTATTTTCACACAGTAATCTGAGAGCTTTAAGAAGCTATGAGATCAATCCTATGCCTACTATACACCGAGACCACAAATATGCTACCACTATGTCAGTGGAAAAGCTGCAATGTTGTGCCTCTGAATACCAATTTCTCCCTTCTGAAGTGACCAAAGGCAGATTCTCACATACTCCATATCAAGCCCATTTGTGTGCCTGCAACCAAGGAGCACCTGATTCAATGGACCACATTCTTTAGATTGCTCTTTGCACAGCAGACCTCACCTACTGATGCTGAGCAAAAGTTGGACCTCCGCCTACAAATCCGAGAAGTCAAATGAGGTTTCTCCTGGCAGATGGGGACAAAGATATCACTGCCTTAGTATCTTCCTTTTTAGCCACAATTTTGCCTTAAAGGGTTCCCAACGAACTATCCTTTTGGGGAACAGACAGGGCAAAACAGAATATCTAAGTGCACACGATCACAGTGTGACCTTATTACCCTCGACAGCTTCACCCTCGTCCTTTTAATTATCCCAGTGACTTGAAATGTTTTATATTGTGATGCCAATAAAGGTATTTGACTTGATCTGAATACCAGTTTCTGGAAATCGGAGGTGGGCAGAATGCTGTTGCACTCCTGTCCAGCTTGCAGGCTTCTGGTAAGCCACTGTGAGAACAGGATGCTGGACTAGATGGGCCAATGTATCTCAATTTAACCATTTCCAGAGGTGCCATCACAGACATAAACTGATTCACTGCAACCCCAGTAAGATCCCAGTAAGATCCATAGCATGAAAACAAAATATAAGGATTCAATACTTAGACTAGTTATTTCCTTCAAAGTAGGTCAGCGCCCACTTAAATAGTAATAAAGCTTTTCAGACAGATTTGGTGCAAGCAGCTCCATTAAAAATGCCCCTAGGATTCCTACCTCTGTACAAATTTTGGATATGAACTTCTTTGTAGATTAGGTATCTTGGTCCCAAACCTGACTTGAGAATTTACATTGGAAGAGATGGCCAAGGATGCAGGCCATATATTAGTAAAGTGAAGAGGGGATAATGTGTCAGGAGTCACCAGAGTTTGTAATAAAATGCACACAATTTACTATTTCGAAAGCTTGTTTGTAATATCAGGATACACAATGGATTCTAAAACAGAATCAATTCAGTATTCATGCAGTATGTTAATATGAGTGAGCAATGCTCCTAGCCACTGTATTTTATAATATACTGCTCTTGGATCACAATTTTCATGCAGTTGTTAAGTACTAACTGTAACAGGGGCTTGTCCTGTGCCCACTTATCTCTTTAAAATTGCTTGGTCTCCCCAGTCATCCATCATCTGTACCTAAGGAATTAAGTCCTTTTTTCTACCAGAAGCTGAGGAAAGCCTGTATTTTGCAATTTGACAGCTTCCATCTCTGGCCTACTAACACTTTGTTTCCAGTCTCTAGTCCCTGGGCACTTTCCTGGCTACATTACTGTCTTACAAGTGGCTTGTTAATTTCAACATGTCAATCAATGCTCACTTGGGTCCTGGTCTGTAAAGTTGGACTGTTGCCAAAGAGTCCTTCAGTGTCCCTCTTTTTTAGTTTGACCATCTATGTTCCTACGTGAGAAAACCAGAAGCCTGATTGTAAGTAGCTGTAATAAGACACTTGTGGCTAAGATCAAGTGTAGTAAGTAGCAATAATAAGATAGACAGATGTGAACTAAAATGTTCTCTTTAAAAGTTTCTTGAAGCAACACCCTGTCTCTTGGGTTGTCATCTTACCATCTTTTCTATTCTTAGTAGCTTTGTAAAACTGGTGTTGTGGTCTTGAGTGCTTCCCTGCCTCCTCCACCCAGTATGTGAACATTTTGAAAATACTGCTAATGCAAATTCAAACATCATCCTTCATTCATATATCGACATTGCCAGTGGGTAGGGTGTTTAGTGTTTTGGAGGGAGAGGGGCTGTCAAATTCTACATGTGTTTGAGGGAAGCAGGCAGCGTTTACTCTCAAATCTCTGTCATGCAAAGAACACAAGTACCTTGGACAGCTCCAGTGGACCCTGTTTCAATACCTACAGGAGAAGTTTCTCTGCAGTGAGTCAGAGACTAATGAAGCCTTATGTAACCAGGCCTGAGGTACGGTAGGCTCTGCCTCCCTAGGAGGAGCTGGCTGGCTGGCTGGCTGGCTGGTTAAAGCCCCTTGCCTTATTTTGTAACCTTTGGCTTCTATGAATCAGGGGAGACAAAGCTACTGTAAGGGATTCATTCTCCAAGTGAAGGTGGTAGGGCTGTGTCGAAACGGGATAAACCCATGTGTGATACAATATATAATCAACATAGCTGCAGCCAAAGCTATTATTGATTAACTTACAGTGATATAGAACTCTTAACACTTTAAAAATGCACATGGGGTAGCATTAGCATGCTGGAGTGAGGCAACTGGAATAAAACTATTGTTTTTGGCATAGTCACAATTTCTAATAAAACTGGAAATGCACCATCAAATTATTGTGATTAAAAGACCCAACTAAATCCCTATAATTTGTTTGATTTCCTGAAGCAGCAGCGGATACGATATCTATGGCCATTTTAATCAAACTAGCATAACTGCAGTGCTTAGTGAGTTTGGCTTGGGTCCTAAATTGTTCCCACAGGCAGGAGTATCCTATATCAATCTGAGAATCTCTCTTCATGATTCAGTGGCAAACCATCACCTTTCTTTTAATGCCAGTTAAGTTATTTGACTTATTCACAACTCACACCATTGACAAAGGAAAATTCCCAGGGCAGCATTTTCTTCTGTGTGCTAGTGATAGAAATGCACTACTCTTCCGTGTACTTGTCTAATGACAGAGCTTTATTGGGCTGAAAAGGCTAGTACTGCAGATAACTGAGCAAGTAACCTTTTTTCTAAAGGAAAAGGACACTGAACGGAACAGTCATCTAGATCTCATGTTTCCATTTCAGAATACAAGAACTTGGCTGTTATAATTCTAAAGAAAGTCTTCAAAATGTGAGCCAACTAATCAAAGCACAGCTGCCTGCAGAATTCTATGTTAGGTCATGAACTTACTTTTACAATGAATGCTTTACCAAGGCACTAATTTCAACACCAAAACATTTCATTATTTACCCCACTCCATGTCTGATACCCTCCTTAAATAAATTGAGTTGGGTCCAAAGAAGCATGAGCAGAATACTAATTAATTCATGTTCTTCTGCAAATTTCCACAGCCAATAAGTAGAACACTTTGTGCAACAAACTTCATCATGGCAGATGAAGGGATCGTGCAACTATGTATCTGCACAGGACATGCATGTGGTTCCCCATTGCAAAGCAAGCCAGAACAGAAGACAGCAGGCACCCAAGCCATTAGAACTTACTTTACACATGTGTATAAAGATATAAACTATAAATGCCACGACCCACCCATTTTTGGCACTGTCTCCACTCACCACTAGCTTGTGGCTCAGTACATCCTTTTTAAAAAGTTGAACCAAAACCTGCTGCAACCACTTCATGCAAACATACTTCAGTGCAGTAGAGCCAGACAATATCTGATTTTCTACATCATGGTATATCACCAGCTAATTATCACAATATCTCAATATATCACTATGTATCTACTGCAATGGGGGGGCCTTACTGAGCCTCCTCACGGCGGCGGAGCTCCCGCCGTACCTCCCCGTGGCAGCGAAGGGTGCGTCACACTTCCCCATAGCTGCAGAGGGTCCCGCTATACCCCCCCCACACACACACACAGTGGCAGAAGATGCACCATGGTTCCCTGCAGCAGCAGAGGGCTTTGCCATGTATCCTCATGGCAGCAGAGGGTCCCACCGTACCTCCCCGCGGTAAAAAGCTAAAAGATAGTCTCCTTTAAATAAATTAAATAACTTTTTAAAAACCCTTCCTTTTTGATATGGAGGAAAGCTATTTAGGGGGAACCAACAACATAAAAACTCTTCCTCCTGTGTTTTTCACAGGTGGGGGCGAGTGTGAGAAAAGAAATAAGAGCTTTCCAATTCTTTGTTTATGTTCTTTCTTTACTTTGCTGGTGGATGTTTGATTGTCCAGCCTGGGGGGGGGGGTTCCTCCTGGACTGTTAGCAGGCTCTGCATAATTAGCTGAGCCCTAAGTGGAAGGATACTGGTGAAGCTGAAAGAGTTTGCTGGTTTGTGTGAGGGCTTATCATCACTTCTTGCTGGTTAGGAGGGGAAACAAAGCTGGAGACGCCATGCCTGCAGATTATCTGCAAAGTATCTGTGAAGTATCTGGTCAGCTGAGCTACTCCCTGAGAAACTGTTAAGTCAAAATAAAATAAAAAAATTCCTTCCAGTAGCACCTGCTGCACCAAGGATTCCCTGCCCGAGCTGCTTCAGGTCGTGGCGGATGTTCTCCTGGAGACACCTAGCTTGGTTGTCCTAGGGGATTTTAACATCCATGCCGACACAACCTTACAAGGGGCCGCTCGGGACTTCGTGGAAAGCATGGCCTCCATGGGGCTGTCCCTGAATAAGTCTGGCCCAACCCATAGCCGCGGACATGCCTTGGACCTGGTGTTTACCTCTACGGATGTTGGTGATCTGACACTAAGTAAAAGTGAAACGAAAGAAGTGCCATGGTCAGACCACTTCCTGGTGCAACTGGACTTCTCTGCGACCCATCCCCTCTGCAGGGAGGTGGGACCGATTCAGATGATCCGCCCCCGCCACTTAATGGATCCAAATGGTTTCCAGAGAGTGGTAGGGGATGCTTTATCCCATGTTGATGGCCTTTCAGCCGATTCCCTGGTGGCCCGCTGGAATGTGGAGTTAACCAGGGCTATTGACTGCTTGGCTCCGAAGCGCCCTCTCCGATTGCATGGAGCCGGGGGAGCCCCGTAGTTTTCCACGGATCTGAGGGCAATGAAACAATCGTTGAGACGGCTAGAGCGCCGGTGGCGGATAACTCATTCCAAATCTGACCGGACACAGGTTAGAGCTCAACGTCGAGCCTACCAAGTGGCGATAGCGACGGCGAAGAAAACTTTCTTCACCGCCTCTATTGCATCTGCAGAAAACAGCAGCAGGAGACTCTTTCAGGTGGTTCACAATTTAGCGGAACCACCTGTAACATTGGGGCCCAGTACGGGCCACATGTTCTCCTGCAATGATTTTGCAATTTTTTTTGCAGATAAAATCGCTCAGATTCGGGAAGAAGTAGACTCCACCGTGGGAGCAGGGCCGGGGCGGGAGAGTGCTAGAGTCCTGTCTGGTCAAGTTGTGTGGGATCAATTCCAATCTGTTACCTCCGAGGATGTGGACAGGCTGCTTGGACGAGTGAAGCCAACCACCTGTCTCCTGGATCCTTGCCCATCCTGGCTTATAAAAGCTAGCCGGGAAGGACTGGGCGATGGGCTTCATGGGGTGGTGAATGCTTCCCTCCGTGAGGGAGCCTTCCCAGACCCGCTGAAAGAGGCGGTTATTAAACCGCTTCTTAAAAAACCATCTTTAGATGCGGCCACGATGGCCAATTATCGCCCAGTCTCAAACCTTCCATGCTTGGGCAAGGTGATTGAGCGAGTGGTTGCTGAACAACTCCAGGCACGCCTGGAAGAAGCGGACCATTTGGATCCCTTCCAGTCGGGATTCAGGCCTCATCATGGGACTGAAACTGCCTTGGTCGCACTGGTTGATGATCTCCGGCGGGCTAGGGACAAAGGTAAGAGCTGTTTCCTAGTTCTGCTGGATCTCTCAGCGGCGTTTGATACCATCGACCATGACATCCTTCTGGACCGTCTTGAGGGGCTGGGAGCTGGGGGCACTGTCATACAGTCGTTCCGCTCCTTCCTCCTGGGCCGTGTTCAGAAAGTGGTGGTGGGGGATGAGTGTTCAGACCCCTGGGCTCTCACTTGTGGGGTGCCCCAGGGTTCTGTCCTCTCCCCCATGCTTTTCAACATTTACATGCAGCCACTGGGAGAGATCATCAGGAGGTTTGGGCTGGGTGTTCATCAGTATGCAGATGATACCCAGCTCTACCTCTCTTTCAAATCAGAACCAGTGAAGGTGGTGAAGGTCCTGTGTGAGTGTCTGGAAGCGGTTGGAGGATGGATGGCAGCTAACAGATTGAGGTTGAATCCTGACAAGACAGAAGTACTGTTTTTGGGGGACAGGAGGTGGGCAGGTGTGGAGGATTCCCTGGTCCTGAATGGGGTAACTGTGCCCCTGAAGGACCAGGTGCGCAGCCTGGGAGTCATTTTGGACTCACAGCTGTCCATGGAGGCACAGGTCAAATCTGTATCCAGGGCAGCTGTTTACCAGCTCCATATGGTACGTAGGCTGAGACCCTATCTGCCTGCAGACTGTCTCGCCAAAGTGGTACATGCTCTGGTTATCTCCCGCTTGGACTACTGCAATGCGCTCTACGTGGGGCTACCTTTGAAGGTGACCCGGAAACTACAACTAATCCAGAATGCGGCAGCTAGACTGGTGACTGGGAGTGGCCGCCGAGACCATATAACACCGGTCTTGAAAGACCTACATTGGCTCCCAGTACGTTTCCGAGCACAATTCAAAGTGTTGGTGCTGACCTTTAAAGCCCTAAATGCCCTCGGTCCAGTATATCTGAAGGAGCGTCTCCTCCCCCATCGTTCTGCCCGGACACTGAGGTCCAGCTCCGAGGGCCTTCTGGCAGTTCCCTCACTGCGAGAGGCCAAGTTACAGGGAACCAGGCAGAGGGCCTTCTCGGTAGTGGCGCCCGCCCTGTGGAATGCCCTCCCATCAGATGTCAAAGTGATAAACAACTACCTGACATTCAGAAGACATCTGGGAAGTTCAGGGAAGTTTTTAATATGTGACATTTTAGTGTATTTTTCATCTCTGTTGGAAGCCGCCCAGAGTGGCTGGGGAAACCCAGCCAGATGGGCGGGGTACAAATAATAAATAATAATTATTATTATTATTATTATTATTATTATTATTATTATTATTATTTTATTTTTTATTTTTTATTTTATTTTTTTATTTTTTTATTTTGTTTTGACTATGGCAGACCAACACGGCTACCTATCTGTAACTGAAACTGTTAAGTGTCCACCTTTGGTTTACCTTGTTGAAACACTTTATCACAATGTTATTTCAAAACAGGTATTCAATGGTATGGCGATTTATCACACAGCCCTACAGTGTAAATCAGCTTTTCAGCAGGTACCATGTTACAAAACTTACATGTGAATAGGGTCAGGGCAGCAACTTCCAGTTTATATTTTATCCGTCGTAATTTATAAGAATCTTAGATTATGGGATATCTAAAATGTTCTATGGCAATAAATATTATGGCATGTCCTCGAAGGAGGACTTTCAAACCCAAATATGCACATGTGAAAGTTAATCCTTATCCTTGTCATTATGCAATAAAGAAAGCAAGGTCATTATTTGTCATGCTTTTTAAATCAGTTAACAAGCCTGACAGAATTAAAAATGTGTCTTTAATCACCTTTTCATTTGCCCCAATGTCATAAACCATTGAGACAAGCTCCTTTCTAAATGCTGCTGAAAAATTAAGCATTCTGTGATACAAAAGGTCCAACTCCTCCATCTTAGCTAAATGTTAATTAACTTAAAATAAAGCAAGCTAAAAAAAGTGCAATTGCACAATTTATTTCTTTTACTTATAGCATGCCTACTGTTACACATTCTTCTCATTCAGCACTATGAAAACTACCGAAACCCCACCTAATTCTTTCGATGTGTCAGAATTTAAATTAATATATTAATATGCAAGTGTCAGGTCATCCACACTATTTCATGATAAAACTGCAACCTAAAGGTTTTATCAAATGGTTGTTGTTGTTTTTCCAGCTGTTGACTGCACTGATTCGAGGTCAGCACAGATCATGGTGAATCACCTCTAATCTAGATCACAGACTATGGGCATCGTGATGTCCAAATAAGTGGTACAGTCATTGCAGGGGAAGGGTACAAAACCCCTACAGTGCCACTTAATTTCTCATCCTTCTGTTAAGATAATCATAGACTGTACTGTAAGTAGTAACAGCAGATTATGATTCTCCTGAAACAAAAAAAAAAACCCCACATACATTACTATGATAGCCCAACACCTTCCATGTAGTAGCATCAGCTGTTATGTACTAGTTATTGTAAACACACAGTACAAAGTAACACTCTTCTCTCTGTATCTTTTCTTGTCCCCCACAAGATTTTAATCAAGACCATCTTCAACGATTTAATTTACTGAGTGCTATTAAGGACTATTTTAGAAAACGTTTGTGCCACTATGACATATTTTGGATTAAACAGTGATACAGAATTCAGCTTGCCTTTTATCAGACGCTTGCTACCTTCTTTTCCTTGTAAATGACATTCAATGCACCTTCAACAGACTATTATTCTATTACCTTTTGTTGTTGCTGCGGGATTCCCTCTCATTAGTCATTGTGACTTCTAACACACCACTGTCATGGAAAGTTCACTTAACAACTGAGATAACATTTCACAGCATATATAGATAATGTCTTTTCTATTTGACAGCCTGGAAGCTGTCCAGAAGAGCTCTTGTTCTTTTTAAACACTGTTTAGATAATAGTGAGTATAAGATGGCAAAGCTATTAAGTTACCCGAGGAGTCTTTCCAGACTATTGCTTCCCTGTGCAATAAGTACACAGTTATTACCCAGTTGCTGACTGAGTGCCAAAAGTCTTTACCCAACCTAGTGCATCTATTATTGAAGTATTGTTTTTATCCAGCACTCAGTGCAACATTTTATATAAGATACTTTTATTCCTAATGCATCAAAGAGTGCAATATTTTGTTTGAGGAACAATGCAGTTTCCCCATTCCAATACGGCAGAGATTGCAAAAACAAGTGTTGTGTACAATGTTGTACACAGATAAGGCTATCAACTGTTATTATCCGTGATAGTTGCGTACTACTTCCATTGTTGGAGGCAGTATGCTTCTGAATACCAGTTGCTTGGGAACACAAAGGGGAAGAGTGGTGTTCTGCTCATTTCCTGCTTGCAGAGTTCCCACAGGCATCTGGTTGGCTTTTGTGGATGCTGAGCTAGATGGGCCTTTGGTCTAATGCAGTTGGGCTCTTTTTCTTCTTCATATGTACATCACTGTGGAATCTTCCAATGAAGGTGGTTTAGAAATATTTTAAATAAGTAAATAAAATGTATCAATGTAAGTTAACCCTGAATCTCTTAACAACTAGAATCACAAGTCTCCCTGCTATCTCCAGCAAAATAACCCTTTTGTGCTACCCCACATAGCTACAGACACACTTCTCTGCCCTCCATTATCATTGTGGATCGAGGGCCCGACCCCCGATATGTGAAATAAACACACAAGGACACGCGATATAAGGTTAATGGGCAAGAAAAGGCCACAACTTTATTGATTACAGCAGTGAAAAGGTATTGGCTTAGGCATTGGATGACTATAGGAGGTGGGTTTATTCAACAGTAGGTGGAGCCTGTTGATGCTAATACAACTATAGGCTCACCCCCTGATGTCACTGAGGGTCGTGCCATGGCCTCCCGCCAAGCAGGCATCGGACGGAATACACGACCGCCAGATTCCTTTAACGGAATAACCCACGGTAGATAGCATAGGCGATGGCCACACCTAGCCCTTGACACACGAATCCAATGCCTAACCGCCACCCGAGCCACAAAGGGGCTCGCCGCCAATACCCTCACAGCTGCAACCAATCCCTAATGCTACTAATGACGCTGTCCAACCAGATGTCACTCCCAATGTCTGTTAGATGAACTCCGTCATTCTGGTACATGGCTTTGTTGCCGATCCGGATACGGTCATGATAAATGACTCGGCCATTCATAAAGCGCACTCGACGGGCTACCGCCCAGTTCAAGTGTTTCCTGGTTTTTTCAATGGCCATACAGCTCTGCGCACCGCGCCAGACAATTCTTTTCAAGAAGGAGGACCAGAACACCATTGTTCCGGGGCACAAGGCCGCGATCGCCTCCAAGTCTCTTTTTATGCTCCAAAACAAGTCCACGCTTCTCCTATTGGCCAGGTCATTCTCTCCCAAGTGAATGATAAGGATGTCAGGAGGGCCAAACATGGCAACTCTGTCAATCAGCAATGGCATAAGCTCTTCCCACCGCATGCCGTGTCGTGAAAACCAGGAAACTCGTATCCCAGGAGGCAAACCAAGATGCAGGGACGACAATGACTGAGGAGGAGGCGGAGCTGGCCCCGCAGCATTAAGCTGCTAAACATGCCCCCTGGAGACACCTGGCTGGCTGCCTCCGGTGGGCGTGGGCACCAGCCAGGTGAGGAGGGGCGGGGGCTATGGCCCCTGGCCAGGAGGTGGAGCTCGGGCTCCCGCCCACAACCACCCCCCTCTCTTCCAGGGAGGAGAGTCTTTACTAAAATTTAGTACAGTGGCCTTGAAACTTATGTGATGGTTTGGTACTTGGGGTCCACACACAAAAGCAAGAAACACATCCTATTATAGCCTCTGATTTCATCCACTACTCTGTACTATACTTGGCAAGAGATAAAACCCACATGTGTTAAGCCAAACAGGCAAGCAGTTAATGGGCAACAGTTCTGAATGCACATTTGCAAACCAAACACAGAACCATGAAGAAAGGCTGTTATTCATGTGAACAGGACTCTGCCTAATACAGGGTTGAATAAATTGTCCAGCTATCTCAGTACTGTCAACACTCATTGATTGTTCTTCTCTAGGGTTGCAGGTTGGAGATTTTACCTGCCATACCAGGATCTTTGCATGCAAAGCATGTGCTCTTCCACTTACTTACAGCCCTTCCCCTACTACCAAACAATGCATGAGGAAATGGGAGCATGCCAGCTGCTCCCACTGGGTACTTTAAGCATGCAGCATATTGTACAAGCGTAGGCTCTGTATGTGCAGCCAGGGACCCTGGTCTCCCTGACCTCTAGAACACAGCTACAGTTTCGCACATATGTAGGGTGGGTTTTTTTTCCAGAAGTGATGCTGTACAAGCCTTTGTGCAATTAAGAACACACAAAAATACATGAGAGCAGTTTAATTTCATACACATTTCTGGGTAGCAGACACCATAAATACAATTGATACTGCACTTTACGACCGCAAAACATGAATTATAGCAGAGAACAATGCCCCAAGGTCATCAACTGAAGCACTAAGAGCACTTGGCAAAGATGGAGCCACAATCAAATATTCTGCACTCATTTGCAATGGCAACCTTCATTTTGCTGATCTCGCTATGGTCTGCGAATAATCAAGAGTTTGTTTTGTTTTCTCATTTACCAATGAGATACCTTGAGGACACATGTTTTCCATTCCCAACACTCTTTCTACTATTCCTCTCATAAGAAAAACAGAAATCTGAGCAGAATTATAGGTATCATTTGAATTTTGTACAATGCATTTTTGTAGAAACAATGCTCCAGCAAGCGCTTCCCTCTGAAAGGATGACTTCCTTATTTCACCCAAGCAACTTTTTCCACACAAACAACCCCCCACAAATATGTGGTGCTAAAGTCACAGAAAGCATTCGCCAGCCCCAAAATGAAGCCATCAAGAATGAGCCCAATTCAGCCTCAACATTGTGTACAATGGAAAAGCCGCTTTCCTTAGCCTGTGTTCGGCAAGACTGTAAAATCACAAAATACATCCATTTAATACAACAATGAATAATAAAACCACAAATTAAAAATCTTGAACCTCTGAGAAGTGCAGCCCTCCACCTAGCTCCTTCCATCCCACATAGTTATTAAATTTTCCACCCCAGATACAGTTGTTAAATCCAGGCCACACATCACAAATATTGAGGGAACAGAGTGGAACAGAGAGGCAGCTGTTAAACTGCTGCATACCTGTCCTGGAGAGAGGAGGGGGGAGGGAAGGAAAATAATGGCTGTCAAGTATGTTATAGCATTAAATTATCCCAAGCAGCAGGGCCCTTGCGTAATAGTGCTATACTTCAGAGATTACTCCCATTTCACTAGTAGATTGAGCTAAGTTTTTGTTATATGCTAGTTTGAGCCATTATTATGTACCGAGCTCATCACTCCAAGTCAAATCCTAGCCTGCTTTAAGACATTTAATGAAATAGCAGGGTTTCTCATGTGCTGCTCTGGAGGAGACCAAATTCTAAAGGGGTCATTTTATTCCTTTTACTATTTAATGCTTATTTCCCTCTCCCACTCTAGATCTCACCAGAATTTCAACTGCTGCAATCCCCCAAAAAGGCAGCCTACTCAAGACTGCCAGCAGTGATTCAGCTGGAACTGTACTGCAGTGATCTGCAGTCTGTTTCATCAAATATTCAATAAAAGCAAGCTCTCAAAGCCAAATACAGATCTTATTTGATTTGAAGCTCCCCCCCACCCCCGCACACATATACACTGGCTAGCTCTCATTTCTTTATTTGTAATACCAACTTAAAATTCCAGTACTAGTTTTCTTTTAAGCCAGGGGACAGGTGGAGAAAACACCTGTAAACACACATTTTTGTAACTAAAGCTATATCCCACTGCAGGCCAGTTTTCATTCAACCCCATCAGACAGAATAAAGTCTGGACGTGAGAAACTCAAAAACTTTAATTCACTAGTGATTCTTTACTGCAAAACAGAAAAGCAGCAGAATTTGTACGAGCTAATGCTTGCTTCTGCATTGCAGCTGAATTCAGCTGATATTGGCCTTAGTGAAAATTTATTAGGGGGATGCTGCCTGGAATAATAAACCAAAAAAGCAAACAGTATCAAATTTAGTCTGACTTAATAATTGACACATTTAGGTTGTGAAAAAGAGAAAGCAAGTATTTAAAGTTGTGGGCAGCAATGCCTTCACCCAATGATTTCTTTCCCCATGCTGATCTCCAAGGCAGTGAAGCCATCATCTGTGTGTTTTTTTTAATGAATATTTATTAGCATTTTCAAAAAAACCACACAAAAACAACAATTAAACAAAAAAATAACAAAAATACAAAATTTAAAAGAAAAAAAAGTTAAAAACACATATAATTCCAATTACTTATTTTCATTTAACTTATTTCTCAGACCTCCTCACACCTCCCCTTCTTGTATTCCAATTTAAATTATTAATTCAGCAAATCCTTATTATCCAAATTAAAAACATCAATACTTAAACATTGTTGCTCATTCTTAAACATTTTTCCTAAAGTCGACCAAAATTTCCCTTCCACGGCTTTCCCCAGTTCCAAACAAATAGCAAAACAAAATAAAAACAAAGCAAGTTATAATTATATACCCTTTGGATTCCCAGACTCCACCCACCCCTTTCCCGGTTTCAGTCCCCAACAAATGTTCATTAGCTCAATATCTTGTTTAGCCTGGAGATCTCACATTCGAGGCTTTTAAATCTCTTTCAGTTCCTCTCTGCCGGCCTTTTTGATAGTCCTTAATGTTGAACCCCAAATTTCGGAGAGGCTTCGGCCCAACAGGATCCACATTTTTCCCAGCCAGCCCTCCATGCTTGAAAATAGAGCCTATGGGGTACTCCAACATACTCCTTTCAAGTCCAAATGTCCCCAAAGCTCCAACTTCCACCTTGATCAAGTCTGTAATCCTTCGGTCTTCAGATCTCCACACGAGGGAATCTCTCAGTTTTAGGCTCACCAATTCAGGCCAGGCTTTCCACATCAAATTGTTATTCTCCTTTGTTGCCTTCATGTCAGGCCACAAATTGCAACTCTCATTTGACATCTGCGAAATTACAGCTCCTCCTTCCTTTTCTTCAAGGACAGCATATGTCTCCTTCTCCATATTCTCATAACTCTCAAGTTTCTCTATTTGTCCAGTTGTATGAGCTTTCTGCTTCGAATCCTTATCAACTTCAACAAAATTGTTTGCTGCTGAGACCAGAGTTATGACGCTTGTAGCCAAAACATCAATTTCACCTTGTAACTTTCCCAAGAGAACAAATGTTCTATCCAGTTCAGTCTGAATTTTGCCTCCTCCAGCCATTCTTGTAATGTCCTAAACCCCCTCTAGGGGGATTTTAGTTTCTTAATGTTTTTCAGCTCACATCCAATAGTCAATTTAATTTGTATCAGTCCTTCCTTATTCTCAACAAATTGTAACAAATATAACCAGCAGTAGCGACAGAAACAAAGTTCTCTTTTCCCCTCTGACAGCCAATTTGACAGCTGTCAAACTCCTCAGTACTTCATCAACAGGCTCTCTCGCGGGACACTCCCGGGTCCGGGGGGGTGAAACTTCAGCTCCCAAAGTTAATCTTTTATCCTCCAGTAAAATTTCTTATAGTATCAAACCATGAAGGTTGAAGTCTTTTAGAAAAGAAAAGAAAGGATCCTCTCGACCTTAGATAGCAGATTCTTTGCTTTAAATTATCTACAAAGAGGGGGGGGCGGACTTCCTTTTTAACCCTTCCTCGCTCGTTCCTAATTTAACAAAGATTTTTCTTTAAATTCCGAATTCCATCTTACTCACGGGTTTTTACTTTAAAGTCCAATTGTTCCAAGGAAAAAGTCAGCGCTCTCTGACAATGGCTTGCGGCTTCACTCCGCAGAAGGAGCAATGTACTCTCAGCACCGCGCCGCACCCCGTCCCCATTCCGAAGCCTTTAAAAAGGCTCCTTCGCAGTTTGGGGGGGCGCAAATGGTGCCTGCTGAGTCACCAGGTTCACAGGCATCCGCGCCTGTGATTTTTAAGGGTCCCCGCGTCGCCGCCGCGGACAAGACCCGATCCTGCGGAGCCGATTCCCTCCGGAGCTCGGAGGGAATCCGCCATTAGTCAATGGCGCTAACCCAGAAGTCCCCATCATCTGTATACAAACATGAGAACGGGCCTTTTCTGTGGTGGCTCCCTGCTCTTCCCAGGGAGGCTCATCTGGCACCTTCATTACATACATTTAGGCACAAGGCAGAAACATTCCTCTTCTCCCAGGTCATAGGCTAATTAAAAAATCTATGGCCTTTTAAACTTTGGGGGGGAGCAGTATTGGTTTTGTTTGTATTTTCATGCTTTTATATTGTAAACCACCCCATGATCCTTGGATTGATGATGATAATAATCATCATTATCATCATAATAATCATCATAATACAAACCAGCAGCAGCTTCTGCACAAAGGCTGCCTGAACTATTTCTGCCACAAAAGAACCATGGCTTCTGATTGCAAATCACAAGCTGGTTTGAGAAAAGCTCATCAAAGAGGAGTAATTTCATGTGAACCTGGCTTTAAAAAACCAGTAGTGGGAGTGTGCAGGAGAACTAAGAGAAATATAAATCTCAGAGTAATAACCCATGTTTGTACTTCTCTTTTCAGTTTACGGCTCATAATGATACATATTCAGCATTCTGGATAGAACATTTTTCCATAAAATGGTTTTAATTTCTATAAATGCATTGTTTCATAAATTTAAGTAGTAACATAGAGGCCACATTCAAACATGATGCTAAAAAGCCCCTCAATGGGTGAAGGAAGTGCCTGCCCCCCACCCAAAAAAATAAAACCCATTATTGTCACAGCCACTCTCACCTTCTCATCTTGCATTTTTTGACACCAACTCAAAAACAAATTAATTCAGTCTGCCAGTTTAACACTGAGAATTGCTAAAGCAAAAGGGAGGGAGCCCAGAAAACATCCATACTACTGGCTGTTCTGCATCTCAGCCCAAAAGTGTATAATGTAATGCAGTGTTTCTATTCTGACAATTATAGGTTCAAGCATATTATTAATTACTCTCAGTTTTTCTGGACTTAGCCTATAGAACCTGGACAAAACTACACCCCAACCAACAAAGCTTTACTCCCCCAGCCTTTTCAGTTTAAGGATTTCATGGACTTGTAGATTTCTGTACTGGTAGCACATATCTTGGGCAACGCCGAAAACCAGGCTCCAACATGCATACGAAACAGCTTGGAACCAGTTTACTTAATTAACACCTTCAAACCATTTACTTACAAGATTGCCTTCCTCATATGTGCCCACTTAAACATTTCAATCTGTGGAACTGGCACTGCTGGAGGTACCACATGATGCTCATTCCGCACTTGTAAGAAATCAAGTCTTTTGTGTGGCAGTGCCTACACTTTGGAACTCCCTGCCGATTAACAACATTCATTGTAATCTTTTCAGTGGCTGCTTAAAACACTTTCGCATAAGCAAGTCTATTCAGAACCTAAGCAGAGCCTGCTGGATCAGACCAATAGCCCATCTAGTCCAGCATCCTGTTCTCATAGCAGCAAACCATATGTCTGTGGGAAACCCACAAGCAAGACCTAAGCAGTTTCCTGTGTTCAGCAACATTACGTCACCATAGCTAGTAGCCATTGATAGCCTTATCCTCCATGAACGTTGATGAGCTTTGATCTCTTTCCTCCTGCAGTTTCCAGCAACTCTGACCCCTTCAGCAGAAGCTTCTGCTTTTGTAGCTGGAGTCAGTCAGCACACACACACACACACACCCCAATACTGAAGGGGTAAAATCTGTCGGGGAAACTCCAAAACAGCCCAAAGAGGATAAGCATGCTCAGTGGGTACTCATCTATTGAAATGTGATCTGCTACTACCAAAAGTAGGTAAAATTACTGTAACACTGTCTCTTTGTCACCCTGACAACTGCGCAAGCCTGGCTAGAGCAGAGAAAGTATTGCATGGCCCACCCTGACCTACTGTTTTGCCTCCTCCCTTGGAGAGAGCTGCTTTGTGATGCAGACAATGAATTCCCATCTGACACATCTAAGGTCCCAGATTCTCTAGACCAGCCTTTCTCAACCTGTGGGTCCCCAGATGTTGTTGAACTACAACTCCCATCACCCCTAGTTAGCGAGGCCAGAGCTCAGGGATGATGGGAGTTGTTGTCCAACAAGACCTGGGGACCCACAGGTTGAGAACCGCTGCGAGTCTAGACAAACTGTGGGCTTGAATCCTGACATCTATGAATGTCCAGCCATAATCCTATCCAGCTGGTTGCCTTATAAAATGGTAATTTTTGCTCGTATGGTACTTGTGCTAATATCTGACTGCTGCTTCTTTGTGGTGTTGCTCAGTAGGAGTAAGTACTGCCTCCAGTGTCAGAGGCAGTGTATTGGACATCAATTGTGGGGAGAATGCCGTTGTGCTCATAGCAGGCTTGCAGGCTGCCCAAGAGCATCAGGTTGGCCACTGTGGGACAGATTGCTGAACTGGAAGTGCCTTTGGTCTGATCCAGCATAGTTACTAAGTTCTCAAAGCAGGCCTGTATTGTCCATTTTTTAGAATGCAATGTAAACTGTGCCACTGCTGAGTAACGGGGGAGAGGGGAGAGGATGGAGACATTTACACTTTATATCACACATAATTTGTATGTGCATGTTTTCCACTTTCGTTTCTTACTTCCATAATGAAAAGTGACGTTTAATTCTGTATTATCTAGCTTTGCATGGCAAAAGCCCATCTCTTCAATCCATGGAAGTCAGCTGATTAAATAACTCAACTATATTTCCTCTATTTATGATGCTTTGATCACCCTGAGACTTCATTATCAATAGGCACCTTCTGGGAATGAAATCTACAAGTGCAAATCCTGAGGGGGGAGGGAATAGTTGAAGTCTGTGCTTTATTTTATTCAGAGGCAAATTAAATAAGCTTCAAAACAAAGATGGTAAGATGCATTCTGTAAAATTTAAGGAGCAAACCTGACACGCAAATATATACAGTGGTACATCGGGTTACATACGCTTCAGGTTACATACGCTTCAGGTTACAGACTCCGCTAACCCAGAAATAGTACCTTGGGGTAAGAACTTTGCTTCAGGATGAGAACAGAAATTGTGCTCCGGCGGCGCAGCAGCAGCAGGAGGCCCCATTAGCTAAAGTGGTGCTTCAGGTTAAGTACAGACCTCCGGAATGAATTAAGTACTTAACCCAAGGTACCACTGTATGGTGAAACCCCAACATTCTCCATTTCTGAAAAGCACCCTGAGGAGCCTACAGTTTTTGAGCCCAACAATAGCAGGGAGAAGGATCTCAATCCTTTCCCTACAAAATCCCCCCATTTCTCTAAATATCAGGGTGTCCCAAAATTGTAATTACTTTTTTAGAACACTGTCAACAGAACAGTAGAAGCTGTTGAGGCTTTGTTACAGGCCTGTGTGTCCTAAATGTAGTTAGGCTCTTTAAGAGGAAGCAAACATTGTCTTCCCTCCTCAGGGAGGAAAACTTGAAGAGAAAACTCTCAAGTATGTTTTCATAAACATTTACATACATTTCAACTTCAATATTTCAATCATCCACACTGTAACTTTGTTATGCAATGTTGTAGCACAATTAGAAAATGCGCGTTGCTCTTAATAGAGTGGCAGATGAAGACACCTCCCTGTTCTAGCTGGACGACCCATTCTTCCACCACAGGGCCACCTAACACCAACTGTCCTGTGAGTGCTCCTGCCCTACAGGATCTCTTTTGTGTGTGTATTTTAAGTGCATGGTTCTTAGAGCATCTGTTGTTTGTTATCCTGCAAGCCGCTTTCAGAACTGCAGTCTGAAAAGCAGAATACAAATCTACTCAATATGATACACACAACTGACCAAACACAGAACTGACCAAAATGGATAAAGCTTTCTTTCTGTTTTGCTCCTTCCTAAGCTCTAAAGTGGCCTTAATGCAGAAAAAATGCGACTTTGTAACATATTCGTTATATATATTCATATATTCATTCATTCAATCAGTTCGTTCGTTGTTTCTAGTCTGAATATGCTTGACCTTAATACTTTGCTTCACATTGTTTGCACTTTGCCTTTTCTAAAATGCTGGAGAGCTGTCACCACTCAATGCAGTCAATATACTCCAAATGTTGTTGGCCAACTTTTACCAACCCTGACCAATGGCCATCCTAGCTGGGGCTGATGGGATTTATTTATTTATTTTAAAAGGATAGGGAAGCATAAATGTTGCTGCCATCTCATAACTGAAAATTTTGTATTTTTCAACTGTGTGGTGCACAATCTGTAATTCACCAAGCCAAAAACATTCTACCAGCAAGGTACTAGAGACCACAGTAGACATTCTGTTTTTCCTACCAGAGTCAAGTGCTTGGGCAAGGCATAATGCAAGACTGGTATGCTGTGTGCAACATATTGGATCATATGTTGTAAAGGTCTGCTGTATGTTAATCATTTTGTCTATTTCTTTAGAAGCAGTAAACCTCTCTCTCTCTCTCTCTCTCTCTCTCACACACACACACACACACACACACACACTAGCCGAGGCGGGAATAGAGGGAGAATTTATGAATGGAATTCAGGCGATATACTCAACTCAATCCGCCAAATTAGTAATAAATAATAACCTTACCAATAAATTTAACATTGAGAAAGGAACAAGGCAGGGTTGCCCTCTATCCCCGCTTTTATTTATTACAGTTTTAGAAGTCCTAGCGAATAAACTAAGAATAACGCCAGAGATACAAGGGATAAAAATTGGATCAAAGGAGTTTAAACTAAAAGCCTATGCAGACGATCTTATGTTATCTCTGAAAGACCCACAGGAGTGCATGGGCAGAGCGTTGGAGGTCATAGAGGAATATAGCAGATTTGCTGGCTTTAAATTGAACAAACTGAAAACAAAAATGCTGACAAAGAATCTGGGTAACGACATAAAAGGGAATTTAGAGAGACAATATGGAATTAAAGCGGCCAAAAAAGTAAAATATCTAGGAATATGGCTCTCACCGAAAAACATAAATCTAATTGGAGATAACTATTCGGCAACCTGGAACCAAATCAAAAAAGATTTGGATGTTTGGAATAGGGTCAACCTTTCGTGGCTGGGCAGGATGGAGGCTATAAAAATGAATATACTTCCCAAGATGTTGTTCTTGTTCCAAAATATTCCTGTGATCAGAGGTCCCAAAATTTTTAAAGACTGGCAGAAAACTCTGTCAAAGTTTATATGGCAGGGAAGAAGACCAAGGATCAGGTTTAAATTACTCACGGACCGGAAGGAGAGAGGAGGGCTTGCAGTCCCCAACTTAAAATTGTACTACGAAGCTGCTTGTCTATGTTGGGTGAAAGAGTGGATCACTTTGGAGAACACGGATTTGCTAGACCTCGAAGGGGCAGACAATAGGTTTGGCTGGCACGCCTACCTTTGGGCTAACAAAGCGAAGGTCCATAAAGGATTTTCGAATCATATTATTAGGGGCCCATTGTATGAGGTCTGGGAAAGAAATAGGAAATTGCTAGAAGAGAAAACACCTTGGTGGGTATCCCCAACAAATATCTTAACCATCAAAAAAGTAAATCAAGAAGACCAAAGAGTGACATATGAAGATCTATTAGTAAGAGCCCAAGACAGTTGGAAATTGAGACCATATGAGGAACTAAAAGGGAAGCTGACCGGCTGGATCCAATATCACCAGGTTAATGCAATATGGACGGAGGACAAAAAAATAGGAATGAACGAAAAGAAATCCAAATTCCAGATTGAAATTATCGAAAGCAAATCCAAATTGTTATCTAAAATGTACAATATATTATTGGAATGGGACACAAAAGATGAGGAAATTAAAGAAGTGATGGTTAAATGGGCGATAGATCTGGGGCATAATATAGAATTGGAAAAATGGTCAAAATTGTGGAATGAGGGCCTAAAATTTACTGCAAGCGCTGCAATAAGAGAAAACTTAGAAAAGATGATATACCGATGGTACCTAACACCAGAAAAATTAAACAGGATGTATAAGAGCGGTGATAAGGCCTGCTGGAGATGTAAAACAAATGTAGGTAATTTTATACACATGTGGTGGGCATGTGAGGAAATAAAAAAATTCTGGAACCAAATTTATGATGAACTAAAAAAGATACTCAGATACACATTCCCAAAAAAACCGGAGGCCTTTCTATTAGGGATCGTCGGAGACGAGATTAAGAAAGCAGATAAAACTTTATTTCAGTATGCAACAGCAGCGGCTAGAATGCTAATCGCCCAAAATTGGAAAAATACAAACATACCATCGGTGAAGGATTGGCAAACGAAATTATATGACTTTCTGGAATTGGCAAAAATGACGCAAAGAATCAGGTACCAAAAAAATACAAAGCTAAATGAGGATTGGATTAAATTTATGAACTATATTGAAGGTAATTTCAAAAACCTACCAACTATAGCAGGTTGGCTTTAAAACTTCCGATGTATAAATACAAATCTAGACTAACACCAGCTGTTAAAGGGAAATTGTTAAATTGGAATCCGGAATCAGTAGGGAAGGAGGTCAGGTGACATGTTCTATCTGTAACATGCACCATATTTTTTGTTCGTCTTTTTTTTTTTCTTTTTTTTTTTTCTCTTCTTTTTTCCTTTGATGCATTCCCTCGGCCTTTCTTTTTCTCTTCAGTGTTTTTTTTCTTTTTTTTTCGTTTCTTTATTTAACTTGCTCGCTATCGGACGAAGTGAGTAGTTACATTTATTTTGTGATGTATTTTCAATCACTTTTTGGTGTTGTATTTTTTCCTTTTCTTTTTTATGCTTGTAATACACTGAAAGAAACTCAATAAAAAAATTTAAAAAAAAAAAAAAAAAAAAAAAAAGAGACCACAGTAGACATTCTGTTTTTCCTACCAGAGTCAAGTGCTTGGGCAAGGCATAATGCAAGACTGGTATGCTGTGTGCAACATATTGGATCATATGTTGTAAAGGTCTGCTGTATGTTAATCATTTTGTCTATTTCTTTAGAAGCAGTAAACCTCTCTCTCTCTCTCTCTCTCTCTCTCACACACACACACACACACACACACACACTAGCCGAGACAGCTTTTAAGATAGGTTTTTATTACTGAGCTCATGAAATTCTAGAAAGTGGTAGGTGGTCACTTGAAATTCAAGGCAAAAAAGTTCAATCAATTGGAGATACCAATGTGAAAAACCAAACAGACGTGAGAGATCCATACTCAGATCTCTAGACACATGCACACATTTGGAAGCAGCAAATCAATGAGTCCACTTTTGGTAGCTATCAAGGACTCCACTACTTACTCAGCGAAATCCCCTCAGAAACACAAACATACACAAATGCTCTTAGTCCTGGAAAAAGACAACAAGTGAGCAATCATTTATTCCAGCAGAGCAAATTGTTTTTAAGAAGAGGACTTCTATCAGAGAAATGACATGGAGAAACAGGTCAAACAGCCTGTCCTCTAGCACTGGTGTGACAATCAAAATTAGACATGCCCTCCTACAAGCTACTTAAAAGTGGTGAGGGGGGATGTTAACTATTTTGGCCGTGAAATATGTACATACGAAGTTACATAATAGTCCTCCTTGCCCGCTAGGGAGATGTAATAGATGTACTAAATGGCCATTAGTTTCCTTAACACTGTCCTTTATGTAAGTTACACATAATACTACAATAAGGTTTTAAAACAGACTGTAGATAATATTGTTTTAGACTAAATCAGTGAATTCTTGCTAAAACACATGATTAAGGTAACTGTAGCCTATTCCGCTTTACTAGTGCACATGAAACACATTGACAAACACTGCTTATTATAAAGTATCTATGTAACAACCCTATGAAAAGCCAGCTTTTGACTGAAAACAAATGCACTGTCTGGGAGCAGCAAGCAAGGACTCTTAACGAGCGACATCAAAAGTAGAAAGATTTGTTATTTGTTTGTTCCACTGTGCCCAAGGGCACTTGCAAACTGTCACTATTTCTGAGTGGGATTCAATCATATACTGGCAAATTCAGGTTGCACAATTAAAGCTGGATTGGAGCTCTGGAGCAAGAAACTCACTACAACAAAAAGAGCAGACTTTTTGCAATAAGGAAAGTGAGGAGAAAATACACTGGGAGGTGTGGAAGAATATTTGTGGGGTTGCAAATATGTTAAAATAATGTACAGAAAACATGGAAGTCAGCTTTAGCTGACAAAAATGGGAGGAGATTCACAAAGTTGTACTGAAGGACAGAGGTGATCAAACTCTGCTAAGCATTCCCATCTCCCAGAGAAGAAGGCATAACAGACCCACCTGCCAATCTGTTCTCTACTGCTTATCTCGGTACTTTGTAAATTTGCAATTGACTTTCCCTGGATGTTCATCTTACAATTTTCCATCCACACAAGTGGGCATACAGCATCTGAGCAGGATTAGGAATAAAAAATTCTGAGCAAGCCTTTAAAATATGTGAAGTAATTTATTCAGTGCTAAGCATTTCTTTATTTAAGCAGGATTGTCTGTCACTACCCATCTCTCTCTCTCTCTCTCTCTCTTTATATATATATATATATATGGATGGGAAGTATAGGTTGAAAGTATTTAGTCAGGAAAAACACAGACACCTTTTCTAAAATCTTTTTTGTAGCCTACTGAAGATGTTTCTCTTTCAAAAAGCATCCCAAATAGATATATTTATCTCAGTTGGTATCTGCACTAGATTTCAATTAATTTTAAGAACGTAAGAAAAGCCTGCTGGATCAGGCCAATGGTCCAGCACCCTGATCTCACAGGGGGCAACCAGGTGGGAGACCCACAAGCAGGACTCAATCACAAGAGTGCTCTCCCTGCCCTGGCATTCCCTACCTCTACGTCGAGGTAGAACATACCCATCATGGCCAGTAGCCATTAATAACTTTATCCTCCATGAATTTGTCTAATCTGCTTTTCACAAAATCACAGAATTGTAGAGTTGTAAGGGACCATGAGGGTCATCTAATCCAACCCCCTGCAATGCAAGAATCTTTTGCCCAACATGGGGCTCAAACACATGACCCTGAGATTAAGAGTCTCATGCTCTACCAACTGATCTATCCAGCTCAGTCATCCAAATTGGTTGCCATCACGCCACTGGGATTGAGTTCCATAGTTTAACTACGTGTTGTGTGAACAAGTGCTTATTTTTACCTGTCCCAAATCTGCCAACATCCAACTTCATTGGCTGCCCGCTTCTTCTGGTGTTATCTTCTCTTATGCACTTTCTCCATGCAATGCATGATTCTATGAACTTCTATCATGTCACCTCTTACTTGCCCCAAATGCTGTGATCTTTCTTCATAGGAGACTTGTTCTATCCCATTGATCATTTTGGTTGACATCTACTGAACCTTTCCCAACTCTACAACATCCATTTTGAGGTGAGGCAACCAAAACTGAATACAGCATTCCAAATGTGGTCATAGATTTGTATAATGGCATTATGATACCAGCAGATTTGTGTATGTACTGTTGTTGTTTTAAACTGTTTTAATATCTACAACTCTGTATCATGTATGTATATTGTAGATCATTTCAGGTTTCCTCATAGGAAGCAACAACAACAGTGCCTGGAAACAGTCAATCTGTGTATCCACAGCACTGACCAGAGGAGAAATGACCATTGGGAGGAGCAGAGAGAGAGAAAAAAACCACTATGGTGCACATGTAGTAGCAAAACTGGATGCCTTCATCTGCCCCAGCGGCAATAAAACATGTCTCTCCCATATTGGTCTCTACAGCCACAGCAGGCACTGTAACTCTCCAGTGGCAGATGGATGCTAACAACATATATGCATCTCTGCATCATGCCTGTATGTTGGAAATCACTTTGGGATGCCTCATGGAATAATAATAGCGTCAAATTTGGCAACTGAGAAGGGAATTTTTGTTTGGGTGTTTTCAGACAGATATTGCAAACAGTTGCAGTGGGGTTTTACTTACTGGATTTTTCCTGGAAAAGGTAAATCTAGATTAAATGGGGAGGGGAAGGAATGCAGCCTGGCATTTTGAGGCCAGCCATGTCAGGTGAATGCTGCAAAAAGTTTGCATGCACAAGGACCACTCATCCCACAAAAAGTACCTGTTTTGAAATACCTAATATTTTTTGAAAAATTACATGATAGCACTATTTTTCTAAAAAATTGATAAAAGATAACCACAAATGTATTGGGGGGGGGTTAATTTAAAAATATGGTTATAAAATGGTCTCACTGTAAATGTGTACTGATCTGTAATAGGTTGTCCTACCAAATCACGCCACCTAAAAAAGGCAGAAAACTAGCGCTAAGACTTTCTACGCATATGGAGATTATGCAACTCTGACCTCAGAAAAGTTGGATTTTCTATGGTAAGAAAAATGAGGGAAGCAGTACTAAGAAAACACGAGAAGATTACAAATGGATGGCATCATGTGTAACACTTGTGACATGTGAGCAAATGAAGCATGGTGATTCCACACTAAAATTCTGTTTGAAAGCCATCCATTATCTGCAATCCAATGCACTAGGAGGGAAGTGGCTTTGAACATCAGGGAACACCAGGGAACATTCAAAACCACTTCCCTCCTAGTGCATAAAACTGCACTTTTGAATACCTTTAATCCACCAGAATATCATGAAGTTCATCCTTAACAAGAACTGTAATGTTGGCTTCCTTTCAATATGAGCTACCATAAATCATAAAGTAGGTCCTGATCAAAGCAATAGCTTTTTTGAAACTTATTAAATGTTAAACACACCAGCTGAACAACGGCTGCTACAAGTGTTTCACTGAAACATTAACCACCACTTCTGTGAACATGGAAGTAGATCATTAAAGAACAACAGACTGACCTCAAAGAAACAGTTATTTGCCTGTAAACAACAGCTATTTATAGAAAAGCACAAATGAATGCTATACTTAAGATGGTTCTTATTTTCCTTTCATTCCCTTTAATTACAGTATCAACATTTAAGTTTCCTCTTACAATGAACTTTGAAACCCTTAATTGTTATCCTCCCTGGTAGTTCCAAGGCTCTGGAGTTTGAGGAAGGAATACACTCCTGAAGCAGCTGATTTTTCTTTCCCTTCCAGCCAAGATGCTGGTGGATTGGATGCTTCCTGGCAAAGGACCCTCAGCTGATCTTCACTGAATTTGTAATTGGTGGCTGCACCCATACTGCCCTATCATTCCAGAAAGACAGCACATCTCCCCCTCCCCATATTATTTGAATACAAGTAGATCCAATTCCTGAAAAGGAATTGTTTTTAACCTCAAACTCCCATCATTGCTCCACTTAAAAGAAGTCACCTCTAGACTACTTGCACTTAAACTTGTAAACCAAAAAGTGAAAAGCTTTCTTGCACAAACAAACATGTACACCAACAATAAATCTTCCCTGTCAGTTCCTGAAGATTTGAAAATTACATGCAGTATTAACCGTATTATCATACAGGATTAGACAGTTTACAAACACAGATGCCTCTAATCACCAGGGAACATAAATCTTCCCACCTATATGCTGTGTAGTTCTTCTCCAGTCAGTAATAGTTATAATAAACTTTTTAAAGTACACAAAATGTATCACAATGGTATGGGCATTTACTGAAATCTAGCCTACTGGGATTCATCATCCCCACCAGTAATATTTAAAAGTGACTGAAAAAACAGTATAAATACATAAATATAGGGAATTAGCTACCATGATTGTTTAATTGATGAAGCAAGGAATGTCTACAAAACAAATGAATAAAAATTTAGGGTTCAAAAATATAAACATCATTATTTTATTAATTTATGAATCATCTTCTATACCAGCCTCATGGCAATTTACATAAAGACAATTAGAAATAGCTTTAAAGAAGTTAAAAAAAAAAAGAGAGAACATAAAATAGGTTTTAAAACAGTGCAAAATACCACCAAAGGAAACCTTTTCACCCAGTTGAGAAAGCTTGCAGAAACAAGGTCTTCAATTGTTCCTGGAAAGTATAAATGGTGAGCACCAGTCTTATCTTAACAGAGATGCTATTTCACTAAACAGCGGCAGCCATAGTGAAGTCCCTGATCAGAGTTATTGTAGAGCAGACTTCTAATAGTCTAGGGCAGGCTTCCTCAACCTCAGCCCTCCAGACGTTTTTGGCCTACAACTCCCATGATCCCTAGCTAGCAGGACCAGTGGCCAGGGATGATGGGAATTGTAATCTCAAAACATCTGGAGGGCTGAGGTTGAGGAAGCCTTGTCTAGGGGCTCTCCTACTTGATATAGATGGGTAAAGGCTGCCTCTCAAGTAACCTATTCCTCTGGCATATGTTAGTACCAAATCCCTGAGCTTGGCTCAGCAGCAAATTGGCATCCACTACAGATCCTGCACACAAGGTGCCTTATGCTGGCAGTAGTTTTCCCCTACGAATTCACAGGAGAAATCTCTTGTGGGAATGATAATATACAGAGAGAAGGGCTGCTTGGGAATGGCACTGCTTTGAATGTCCAAAAAAAGTCACAAAGTCTAATAAAATAGAAAACTTAAAAGGAAAAAAAATTCCACAGAATCACACCTGGGTGATAATGTCAGGCCAAAAAAAGGACTGGGAACTATTACCCACTGGCCAAAATGTTGAGGGCGGTTCTGAGATGTAGAAAGAAATCGCGGAGACTTCACTGAAGATCAGGGACACTGCTGAATGCAGTGGGCTATTGTGAAAGGGTAGGGGGATCCTCCAAAATCAGGCAGAGGTGACATCAATGGTATCTGCTTCTGGAAGGCATCCCTGTCCGACTTCCTCTCCCTCAGCAACCTACATCACCTTCTCAAGAATAGGAAGAGACAC
Organism: Podarcis erhardii; assembly: GCF_964252035.2. Lineage (NCBI taxonomy): Eukaryota > Metazoa > Chordata > Lepidosauria > Squamata > Lacertidae > Podarcis > Podarcis erhardii. The sequence goes on along the minus strand of NC_138507.1, from coordinate 78,311,692 downwards.
CACTGGCTTCCGTTATGTATTCCACATTCAGTCTCAATACAATTTATCTGAATACAGTGGTACCTCGGGATGAGAACAGGATCCGTTCTGGAGCCCCATTTGCATCCTGAATAGAATGTAAGATGCAACTGTGCGTCTGCGGGTCGCGTTTCACCGCTTCCGCGCATGCGCGTGACGTCATTTTGACCGTCTGCGTATGCGCGAGCGGCGAAACCCAGAAGTAACGAGCTCCGTTACTTCCAGGTCAACGCGGAGCGCAACCCGAAAATACTTATCCTGAAGCATATTTATCCCGAGGTATGATTATTTCATTCCCAATATTGCAGCTGTAATCTGCCATGTCTCTTCTCAATTACATTACATTGCTACAGGCCTCCCCAATATCTGCCAAGCAGTAGCAAGAGATTCCATGGGTCTTGGCACTTAACCAGAGTTTGTGTTCCCTTGGGGGGAAATGAGGCACAGCAGAGTCTGCAGTGCCTTAGAAATACGGTTTATTCTCACATATTTACACCAGAGTATTATGAAGGGAAGGGATGCGGGTGGTGCTGAGTCTTGGGCTTGCCGATCAGAAGGTCGGCAGTTCGAATCCCCGTGACGGGGTGAGTTCCCGTTGTTTGGTCCCAATTCCTGCCAACCTAGGAGTTTGAAAGCACGTCCAAGTGCAAGTAGATAAATAGGTACTGCTCCAGCGGGAAGGTAAACGCCATTTCCGTTCGCTGCTCTGGTTTCGCCAGAAGTGGCTTAGGCATGCTGGCCACATGACCCAGAAAAACTGTCTGCGGACAAATGCCGGCTCCCTCAGCCAGTAAAGCGAGATGAGCGCCAGTATGTTATTCCTCAGGTTTTTGGGTTGCAGAAGGAAGATGGTAAGTGGTAACTGGCTAAAATTTAGTGACATAGTACAGGTGACAATTTGTGACAATGTACTAGAAGAACTAACTTCTAGGTGTACCTGTATGAAAAGTCCACAACAAAAAGTTTTTCACCCCAGAAAACTGGATGAAGGTTAAGGTTAACACAGCTAGAAGGTGTTTTTGTTTAGCTTTTTAATGAACCTTAATTCTCAAATTCTTACACAAGCAAGAATAAATAAGGATTCTATGGGGTCATAGCAATTCCTCAGCTAATGGCATACATGTTTTCTTTTCTACTGCAAAAGCTAAGTTGGACACACTATTTACCAAGTGGCAAACCCAGTTATTTTACCTTTTTACATCCATAATAGTTTAAGATAACCCAACTCTCTGGGCTACAGTATGATATTTAAACTTCAGCAATATACAATGAAACAATTTAGATTTATCTTTCACATGGCCGGAATCAAAGTAAAATGCACCTTAGGAGGCACGCAGAGTTCACTTTCTCCAGCATTGCTGTACTAGGAGATCATCAGATAAACCACATAGATAATCCCTTCAGCAGTGTCACAGTAAAGGGCACACTATATTGGCAGCTTGAGGGTCTTTCCAAAGATTTGTGCAGTATTTTCCAGAAGGTTACATTTAGAGAATAATAAGTACCCGCAAGCACAAGCTTTGCTTGTAAATTAGCCAGTAGGCAGCTTTTCATATGTAGCAGAACCTCACTACCTCATACCAATAGAAATATATACCACTAATCGTTCAATTTTACAAAATGGAAGACAACATAAACCTTACACTGAATTATTGGAGGACATTGGCTGCTTTTTATTAGTTGAGGAAGGGGTTTTGTTGTTGTTGTTTTGTATAAGTATACTAGATGTGAATCCTGCATCTGCTATGAGAAAGCAAATCTTTGGATACTGTGGGGGTTAGAGTATCATTTTCCCTCCCCTGTACTCCCATTAACAAAATAAACTCAGCTATTCAACAAATTAAAAGGAATACAGTATATAGTGCACTTCTATATATGTCTACTCAGAAGCAAACTCCACTAAATTCAATGGGCTCCAGGATTGCAGCCTCCAAGTTACACCTTACTGATGAATGGAAATTTACAATGTATAAGCACAAAGAAAATTCCATACAGATATAGCCATTCAAATCATGTTCCCCCAAAAAGTAAAAAAATGGAAAAGCCTCTGCTTTAAGAATGAGAGAACACATTTTTATAAAATTCACGCAGCCAGTTTATATAAGACATGGCTTCCTGCAATCTTGTTTAAAAGCATACCAAGCAAGCACACTAAAAAAACCACCAAAAACTTATGAGTAGAAATGTTTATAATGTAGAGAAAAGAGTATAGAAAAAGCATGCTTAGGAAGGAGGTGTTATTGCTTAATAGATTGTCCCATTTATTTCAATAGAATTCACTTCTATATAATCTTGTAGCCTCAGTCATTTCAAAACATTCTAAAAATGATAGTCCTAAAAAATACAAATTACAATGATCTAAATTAGAACAATTTCACTGCAACTCAAGCTAACACATTTTTATCCGTAGGATTTATTCACAAATGATAGTTTAGAATCATAAGCAAAATACAGGGCATATGCTCAATGATATAGGAATATAAACATCCCATGTATGACCTGTTACATCATGACACCATTTTATCCTTTTGACATGGAGGCTTTTCTGAATTTCCCCCTCAAATGTTTCAGTCCAAATATGTTTGGCTCTCCAGATAACCCTCCAGATATGTTTATAAAGAACAGAAGATTAGCAGGGTGTACTTTTTAGTTTTGTCTGCTAAGTAGTCCAATGAGCTTCTTAAATGAGATTTCCATCCATTTAGGGCAGGGATTCCCAAACTCTGATCCATGGGCCACCAGTGGCCCACAACTTTCATTCCAGAATTCCATGAAAATGGGCACATCCATCACACAGAATATTCATACTGATTCCTAATTTTGTTTTGATTGCTTGTTTTATTTATTATTTATATTGTATTACACACTGGTTTCTATGGAACTACAATTGCTATGACAGGCAGAAAAAAAATCATTAAGTGGTCCACCAAGACTCTCAGCTATTTTCAAGTGGTCATGAGGGGCAGAGAGTTTTAGAACCACTGATTCCAGGTATTTTCCCTGGAGATTTTTTGGAGAATTTCTCCTCAAAATCCCCCCTCCCCCCCCCAAAAAAATGAGATTCAAATATTCTGGAAACCCCTTATCACTGACATGTTTTGATGTAATGCTTGAACCACGGTTTAGCATCACAAGAACAAGCCATTGCCACCCCTAGGCCTGTAAGCTCCACCCGTCTTCTTCCAGGGTGACTGCAAAGAAGAGACTGCAGTTTGGGACACATCCAAAGCCACACAGTGAATCAACAGGTGAGATGGCATTTAAACCTAGGATCATTAACCATAACTATGCTGAAGTTATAAAAAAAATGCATCTGGAACAGATTGAAAAATTATACAATAGGATCTACGTCATAGGAAAATGTGTTTATGCCATTGCAGTGCTGCTACGTGCCATTTTAATACTACTAGAGCATCATGGCACAACAAATGTGTTATTTTCGTGCTGTAGTTAAACTGATCCATGGCACAAACAAATAAATAGTGAGATTAAAGAAGGGAACAAAGGGAGCCCTCGTTTTCTATTAGGAATTCACATTTTACCCAGGCCTCTGGGAATCCTACATTAAAATCTTCCTACTGCTTGTATTTGTCCCCTTGAAGGTCATTAATGTTACCAATAAAACATTCTGAGGGTTTTAAAAAGATAATCCCTGGCTGGGATTTCCAGATCTTTAGTTCCAGCTCAACACATATAACCAGAAGAGTGGTTTTACGTAATGTGCTTTTGCTGTTGAGTGCTGTTGCTTGAACATTACTTTATATGTCCATAGACATAAGCATGCACGTTACTAGTTTCTCCCTGTTAAGTATTCAACTCCACGGTTTTCACTCAGGTTTAAACCTGCAACAAACCTGTAATTGCATAAGCCTTCCAGAATATTTGGGCCAATGAGAACAGGGGGAAATAAAACAGCATCCCCTACGTAAATCCTTTATTTGTTTTTGATTACTAAGCTTTCATCAAGTATCTTATAAACAGACATGTTTAGAAAACAAAAAGTTTCTTGTTTTATTTTTGCACCGTCAACATTCATAATAACTAAATTGATGGTGCTGGAACATAAATATTCATTTACAGAACAGGCGTGCAAGGAATCCCTCAATGAGGATATAGCAAAACAAAAAATTCCAAATCAGCACCTCTAATTTCTGTAACATTGTGAGAGCCAGAACATAATATCAGTAACATGGGTTGTTTCTCCTTATTTTTCACAGTTTCGCGCATGCCACTGTTTTCAATACCAACCAGATTATATAAAAATGAAACCAATGCAACATCGCAACATCACACCCTTTCCAGTGTCTGTAAATATCCAGTACTAAATCAGGTTATTCCCAAAACTATATAAATGCAATTGCCAAAGCATCTACTTGCAAAAACCCTGCTTAGGCTTGTGTGCCTAAAAATCACTTGGGACATCTTAGCAAAAACAGTTATTATCCAGAGACCTATTCCCCCACCCAAAAAACAACAACCCATAACTGCAGTCTTAACACAAGACCATATACAGGAAAGTAATGGTTCAGCAGTTTGAAATGCTTTCAATTTAAGAACATGGGCTGCTGCCACCAACACATGATCACTAACAATTCTTCAGAGACAAGAGCTGGATGCCTCTCCAGTCCATCCCTCCCTCCCTCCCTCCTGCCCGCCCCTCTCGCTTGCTTTTGCCAGGAAATAATACTGTTGCAGCTTTCTGGCTGAGCAACGTTGCTTGGTGGCATATCTGCAGTACCCAGAACCAGATCAGAGGGAGGGAGGAACGAGTGTGGGCAGGGCAAGGGGGGGGGGGGGAGAGAGAGAAGGGTGATCACTCGGGAGTCCCCATAACCTGCCCCTGATCACTTGCTAGCAGTAGATCATACCCAAGGGGAGGGTTCCTCAAGCCCAAGGGGTGAGTGGGGGCGGGAGAGAAAAAGAAAGAGACAAACACACCAAAAGCGCCTGACTACGACTCATTCCCTCGTCACCGCAGAGTAAGCGCGGGGAGGGGGGGGGACCTTGCTGCCCGTCCGCCCCGAACAGCACCCTGCTTGCCACCCCGCCAGGCCCACACATAGGTCGGTGGGGCACATTTCCACGGCCACCCGAGCCGTCGCCTCAGCCTCTTCTAGGAAAGGGGGCGGAAAACCGGGGCTGTCCCTCATTCCAGAACCCACAGACTTCTCCTTTATTAAACTTCCCACGAAACACCCCACCCGGCAGGACGCAGGTGCTGCGGCAGGTTTATTGGCTGAAAAACTGCCCCGAGACGACACCCCCCCCCCAGCCCAGGCACAGGTGAGGCGGGCGAAACTCCTCCGCCCGGTTCCCGCCACAGCCCCCTCCCACCTCCGAGACAGGCGCGAGGGGAGGGGGCGCCCTCAGGTACTCGGGATGCCCGTCACGCAAAGCTTGTCTACTCGCGAAACGCCTGTCCGTGGGTCCTCCCTCCCGCCGGACCCCACCATTCTTCCCCCCCCCCCGCCCCCGTCGCAGCCCCCCGAGGCTCCCGCCTCGACGCCCTCCCGCCGCCGTCCGCCCTGAGGTGAGGGTGGGGGAAGGCAAGGCAAGCGAGGCGCTTACAGTTCGCAGGAACTGGATCTCGTCCTCGCCTTCGCCCGCTTCAGCCATAGCGCGCCGCCGCTCTCGCTCGCTCGCCTCCCGGGCGCTGCTGCTGCTGCTGCTGCCTCCGTTGCCCGGGGTCGGCAGGTGGTGCGACGGCAGTAGCAGGAGGCGGCGGCGGAGGCGGCGGCACTGCCGCGGGGGAAGGAGGGAGAAGGGCTGCCAACTGAGCAAGAAGAGGCTCCCACGCCGAGCTGGTGCTGGAGAGGGGGGGAAAGGAAAGTGAGACGGGACCGCCCGGAGCCCAGCCGGCGCCGCTTCTGACGACCGGGCGCCGCTTTTCTCTCTGCAGCAGATGGGCAGCTCAGCCTCAGTTCCCTTCCGCGCGAGTGCGTGGAGGGAGCTGTGATTAACAGGGGCAGCGGGGGAGGAGCTCCTCGGCGGCTCCCCCGCTACTGCAGGTGATGCTGCAGCCGGCTGGCTGGCTCCCTCCGCAAAGGAAACCTGAGGCGCAGCGCCGCCTTCTGGCGGCCCGCACGCGCAGCCAGGCAAGCAGTCAAGGGGCGGGCGCGCGCGCGTTCCCGCGGCCTCTCCCTCCTCCACCCCGTGCGCGGGGGAGGCCGGGCCCGCCCGGCGCAGAGAAGAGCTGCATGTCGACGTGCAGCAGCAGCAGCGAGCGAGAGGGACAAGCAGGCGGCAAGCGGGGCTTGTTATAACGAGGGAAGCCCAGTTAGCGGGGAAAGGAGACAGAGGCATGTATGTCTGTGCATGCACGCGCGTGCACGCCTGGCTGGTAGGCTTTGCCGCTCTCCCCGCTTCTGTCGGGGCGCCTGCGTCTTCTGCAGGCAGAAAACCAGCAGGCGAGGCTGCACTGCACAGTGGGGCCCGCTTGTTGTTGGTTTGGCTGCTGATCACGCCGCTCTTAAATGCACAAAAGGTCTTCTTCGGGGAATCTTGCCAGGCGGGGGGGGGGGGGAAGAGCCGTCTCAAGAAGTCAAGGGTGTGTTGTACACGCCGACTGCATGGTCATGTACATTCAGTGCTGGCTGCACGCACCTTTTGGGCGTGCTGGAAGCAGGACGTCCTCCTTGCCCGACGCTGTTTGTCACAGCCGATGTGCCTCCTGCAGGAACGGCTTTTTGTGCGGAGAATGCCCTTCTCAAGTACTTGCTGCGTACACGTGTACGCAGAGAGCGCTTTCCCGTTTGGCGCAGGCCGGCTGACGTTGCAGGGCTGTGCCACTCCCCCTCGCCGTCCTTAACTTGTCTATGAATGAAGGAGGCAAAACAGGAAGCGGCACAGTAACTTAGCCGCCTCTGCAAGCTGATATAAATATCCGCTGTATACCAGTGTATCAACACACCCGTTTGCAACACCTCTAGAAAGATTGCATAACACACATACATGCATTGGGAGAATTTCTCCCACTGGCTCCTGTCTATAAGAGGAAACTGAAGTTCTGTTCTGAGATTTACTAATTTTCAAAAGTGGTAGAAATCACTACCACCATTCCAAATAGGACATGGATATGGGACCTGTGGCCAGATGTTGGAGTCCAACTCTCATCAGTCCTGGAGCAAAGGTTTGCAGATGGTGAGAGTTGTAGTCCATGAACATCTGGAGATACACAAGTTTCTCCAACCCTTAAATCAGGGGAGAGCAGATGGGTGGAGGAATTAATAGGAAGTGGGTGGGCATACCAAAGAAAGGATCTCACTCACCCCCTCCATCAATTATACCTATCATTCATATTTGTTTTTCTGTCCAATGTAACATACACACATGTGAATGCAAGCATGCATGAACATGTGTCAGAAGTTAAGTGTCTGAGAGAACAGGTGCCAGTTGTTCACAGTCTCCACTTCTGCTTCTCCACCACAAATGGTCCAATATCTCCACTTGTAAACTTGAACTTGTATCCACAGTCAACAGAAACTGCAGGAATTTACAACAAAGTGCTATGCAGAGTTCAACAGAACAATGAATGTTTGTGTTATCCACGTTTGCAGAGCTGCTTGAAATGTAATTGCTAAATGCTATTAGTATTATGTGGCTGCAATCCTATACCTACTTACCTGGAATTAAGGCCCACTGAAATCACCAGGACTTGCTTTGGAGAAAATATGTACATAGCTGTGCTGGGTAAAACCTGCTATGTTTCATGTTGCACATTCAAGGGCATTTGTGGGGCAAGGATTAGACGTCCATCTGCTGAAACCAGTGAAACTTCATCAGTTCACGTCAGGGATGGACAACCTGTTCAGCCTCAAGAGACACCTTGGAAACGTGTCATGAACCAGATGGCTGCTGCAGTAAGAGGGTTTGTGTTTGTTTTAAAGTCATATAATTAACATAACGTGCATATATTCACCTTCTTCACACATACAAGTTCAAAAGTTTCCACTTTCAGTTTTAAACTTATCACTTCCATGATGTGTTTGACTTCAAGCAGCTGTGGTTTGTTCTGTGGTTAGTTAAAAACAAACCAGGATATTAAACTCTATACAGTTTGATTCAAAAGTGAAAGTGGAATCTCTTGATCTTTTCCCCTTTACTTTTCCTTCTTATGAAGACTGGGCATGTATGCCCAAGGCTTGGGAATATTTGTGTGCATAATGACAAATCATGGGTTTATCATTTACATCTTAAGCCAGCTTACTGGAGCTCAGACATCTAGCTTTTTTCTTGTTTTTGTGTTTGCTCTTTATCAACCTCGTAATTTGCTATAACAATATATGCCTAATTCTCTTGTGTGCCTTTATTGCTCTATGTGAATCTTTGTCTGTTCCACACATTTAACTGCTTTTAATCTCATTAGATTTCTGTTTGTTTGGGGGGATGGGAGAGGCATTATAATTCTCATGGGAAATTAATTATAAGGAATCACTGGAGGCTGATTCTGACCTTAGTACTTATTTCTTCATTTGTTACCAATTCTATTAAACCAATAGGATATGCTGTGGTGTAAAATCCAAGCAGCACTTCATGCTTAGACCTTGTTATTTAAAAACTGTCTGTATTTATTTTCAGTTGTTTCTATCGCTATCCTACACCATTTCTCAGATTTATTTTCAGCTATTTTAAACTATTTGACTAAAAAATAAAATATGAAGGAGATGTAGGAGATCAGGTGTCATTTTTGTTTTGTGTAATGGTTTCCTTTTACACTTCTTGGCTGAAGTAATCTTGATTCGTTCCGGGGGATTTTCTACAGGAAACACAGTGAGGATGTAATGTTGCTGTCTGCTAAGCTGAGACAACTAGCCAGCAATTGAGATGTGGGAGTAAAATAAAGTGCTAGAATGCAGACAAACATAGTCACCCTGATTCAACCATATATTCTCTGTAAGAGTAGCAACATTTGAGTGGAGTAGCCCAATCTCTGATGGCTTTCCTATAAATTTAAATTAAGGAAACCAGTCCATTCACACATTTCTTTAATTATGCACTGATACTATACTTGCTATCATCATCTTCCCCCTGTACATCTAGGAAGAGCTATTCTTAGGCAGCACTGACAGGTCAGAAAAGGAGACCACTAGTACCCATTAGGGTTGCAGAAAATGTCAACCCTACAGTGGTAGCAGCACAATCCTATGCATGTTGATTCAGAAGTCTATTCCTGGTAAACAGGACAAACACACAAGGCTATGACATACTTGGCAGACTTAGGATCCTGCTTTAGCCATAACAGCACAGTCTTTGGCTTCCCCCTTGAGGAAAAAAAAAAGATTTATTCCATTAAGCTGCAGTGCATCCTTAGGCACTTAAATGGCACTTAGTTCAGCTGAAATTAATGAAGCTTATATAAGGCCTTTTTCAACTCTTACCACAAGGAAGGGTGGGTGTGTATGTGGCTAAAATTGCCTGAATTACCTGGGAACCACTTCATACAAAAGGCTTTCCACATGAGACAGTATTCATGCAGTTTTTCTTCCCCAGCTGCCAGTGCAATATATGTACTAGAATCAGGCCTTACCTCCAAGTAACTTGTTCTGGAATTGAATGTGTAAGACTATGGAGCTAGGAAATTTGTTACAGCATAAGATTTCCTGGACCTCAGACTACTTCATAAGATGCATCTGGGTGAAACGGACTTCCACAGAAAAATTATGCCAAAATAAATAAGTTAGGTACCACAAGACTTGTTGTTGTTGTTGTTGTTGTTGTTGTTGTTGTTGTTGTTGTTGTTGTTGCAACAGACCAAACACAGTTACCATGGAGTGTTTAGGATTGTGATGCATCCTTTTCCCACTTGAAATGTAAATCCTTTATCTTTGATACAGATTATAAGTGGGCAAATATAAAACCCACAAATTTGTAGCACTACCCAAACCAAGTCCCACTATCATTTAACTGAATGGGAGTTTTGTCAGTCTTCAAGAGGGTTCTCTAAAATTATCTGATGTTTGTTGACTGTGATCATGCTCTTTCAGAATCCGCCAGACCTATTAAACGGTACTCACATGAATAAGAACACATTTATTTAATGAACAGCAGCATTTCAATCACATTATCAGCCTCTCTGTTTTTCCATCAGCTGTTTTACATATGCAGCTTCTGATTTATTTATTTATTTATTTACAAACCCAAAAGTCCCACTAAAATCATTAGTTTTCCACGCTAAAGGAAATTATATTTACTTTACTGATGATGCGATTTTTTGTTACACAGAAATATTTATAGCACAATTCTGTGCATGTTTACTTAGGAGTAAGTCCTGCTGAGCACGTCACAGGGTATGTGGACATCATGTGCACCTGGCGTATGGCCCCGTCCTCCTCAATTGTGCATGAGTAATGATTCCTATTATTCTAAATAGGACTTCCAGTTAGGTGCATACTGTATAGCAGGAGTTGGGGAACCTTTGGGTCTCCCGATGTTGCTGAACTACAACTCCCATCAACCTTAGTAAGCATGGCCAGTGGTCAAGGATGATGGCAACTGTAGTTCAGCAACATTTAGCTAGCCAAAGGCTCCCTATACTTGCTGTATTGGATTGCAGTCTTAGCGGCTTCATAGAAGTAGAATGAAATAAAAGTTTATCATTTGTAGTACAGTATAAGGCTGACCCTTTCCTATTGATCATTGGATTCAGTTTAATATTTTTTCCTATGTGCTATTGACTAATGCCTTGAAAATCGCATCTATGCTTATTATTCTCAGTATGAAGTTTTAAATTTTTGGTAACATGAAAAGTTTATAAACTCGATAAAGTATGCAGACCTTGGGGCTCAACTAAATAGGTTCTAGATAGAAGGTAGTTGTGTAACTTCTGACTGCTGAGATTTCTGCAAAGAACAGTAAGATCAAAATTAAAAATAAATCTTTTATGAAGTATGAGCATTTTAAGGATTCCGCCTCTGGCAGACGTTCCCATTGTGTCACACCCACATATCATAGTAAAGGACATCAAAGTTTTGATGACAGAGGACTTGTTTTATGAAAATTCCAGAAATTCTGGTATGAATTTCTAAAAATGTTAGTTGGAATCCATAATTTTGACCCATTGTAATACTGTAAGTTTATTGGTCGCTTTGGTAGCAATATACAAAATAATAAAGTTATTATTATCCTGTGGCGGATAACTCATTCTGAAGCTGACCGGACACGGGTTAGAGCTCAATGTCGAGCCTACCAAGTGGTGGTAGCGATGGTGAAGAAGACTTTCTTCACTGCCTCTATTCCATCTGCAGAAAACAGCAGCAGGAGACTCTTTCAGGTGGTTTGCAATCACCTGCTACAATCACCTGTTCGCAATCAGAGATAACGATCTTGATAGCTTGACCGTTGAGCCGTGTACTCAGACAGCTTTACGATCCCAATCAGTCATTCGCAGCGTCCGGCACGCTTCTTTCTCAGCTGCGCAAGTAAGTCTGCTGTCTCTTTGGCCACGGCTTAGCAGAGTAGCATACAGCGGTGTAAAACAGTCTTTTTCTCCCTTGCTCCATGCAAGCATACACAGACAGATTCGTCTATTTACAGCTTTTATTCAAACATTTGTCCATCACTGCTTGCAGCCATGTCCGTCTCTCTCAAGACACAGGGAGAACAACAAGAATACAGACTCCTCCCAGACTCCTCCCAGCTTCTACAGCTGACGTCAGAAAGTGACGCACAGCTCAGAACACTTAACCAGTTAAGTTCTGAACTCCCACACACCCCCTTGCGTTGCTTTCTGACAAAACCTGTGTAACATCTTCAGCAACACCTTGTGAGATCAATCCCTTCCCCAATGCCTTGCGCCCTACCTTGGCGTACCTGTTGGGCATCTGTGGAATCACCTCACAACTCTCAGAATCGCACTGTGCGAAACTTACCCACGTACCTGTGGCCTGGTACCTCTCAGGTGGAATACCCTTGGTTGTGCGACTGGATCGCCTAGGCACAAACTCTGGTGTTTCCTCTGGCTCACTGTCACCAGCAGGTGTGTCCTCTGCATCACGGGATTCCCCCTCTGACTTAAAGCGTCTTCGAATCCTCTCCATTACACTTACAGGAGAACTAGGCTCACTCTTGGGCTGTCCTTTCCTAACAACTTGTGGAGACGCCCCACCCTGCTCCTGACCCTGGTCAGTGGCCTGGTCGTCATCAGCAGACTCAGCCTCTTCTTCCTCCTCAACAGAACTGTCCTCTGGATCAGAGAGACATTCTGAAAGAACATCACGCTGTGCAGAAATCTTTGGCCTTTCATCCTGCTCAAAGAATTCAGCGTGTTTACTGATCAGCACCTTACTCTGATCACCTGACGGGTAAGCAAATCTCCATGCACGAGCATCTGGCTCATACCCACAGAAGATCATTTTCTGGACTTTGGCTCCATCTGGCCCTTGCAAAGCCTTAGGCACAGGGACAACCGCAGGAGATCCAAACTTGCGCAGAAAATGAACCTGGGGTTTTCTGCCATTCAACAACGAGTACGGTGTGTCACCTACCAGTGAGTTGTAGACACGATTCCAGGTGAACGACACACATCGGATTCCCTCCAGCCAAAACTTTGGAGGTAACCTGGCTTCTTTCAGCATCACCTGTGCAGCCTTAACCATAGCTTCACTCCTCAGCTCTGCCACCCCCCTCTTACTGGGTGAAGTAACTGTGTGACGTATCCCTCTTCTGTAAAAGAACTGCTGCAAAGCAGAACCAGTGTACCTAGCATTTCTGTCACTGACGATTGCTTGCACCTTGGTGGAGAATCTCTGTTCCACCCCCTCAACCCAGCTCTTGATCAGCTGTGCTGCATCCTCCCTGGATTTGAGGCCGTGGGTCCAGGTGCTCTGCGAAAAATCATCCAAAAAAGTTAGCAGAAACCTGGCCCCTCCCAGACTTGGTTCCTTGACAGGACCGGCCAAATCTATGTGAACCAGCTCAAAAGGTTTAGTGGTTACCCGTTCCACCTTTGGGTAACTGCACCCTTTCACCTTTGCCTGCTTGCAAGTGGTGCAACTAATGGCACGTCCACAATCTCTAATTTTACACCCTCTGGTAACCTCAGGAAGCACTTGCAGTTCCTCTACAGAACTATGATTGGTCCTCTGATGCCATGCACAAGCACATTGAACATGAGTGGGAACTGTAGCACGCTGCGCCTGTGCTCTCTCAACCTTCCCCTCACCCCCAAGAGACGTTTTAAGAATGAAAAGATCATTCTGCCCCTTCTTAACCTTGGCAAGTACCCTCTCCCCTTTGGAGATTGTGCAGACATCATCCTGAAAACAAACCTGAAACCCTTTTTTCAACAAATAAGGCACAGATAATAAACAGTGATGCGCCTCTGGGACAATACAAAACTCCATCCTTTCCTGCAAAACAGAAAAAAATACATTAGTGCTCTTGGAAATTTTAGTTCTCTGTCCATTTGCAAACGTAACAGTCTGTCCCTTCGGAACTGGCGTGCAATTCCACATCCCGCCTGCAGGGGTCTCTGGAACCATGTTGCGGTTAGCTGCAGAGTCGATTACAAAAGCCATTTCCAAATTTTCCATTCGGCCGTCTTCGAACAATGCCATACTCGCAGAGACTTGATAAGCCTCTTCCTGTTGTTTACCACTACCACCTGGCTCAGTTCCACGCCTGCCTGTCTTCCCAGGCCTGTTGCCATGGAAACCCGCTTGATTCCCATGGGAAGTGTCCTTGCAAACATCCTGCCTCGGCTCTGTGCTCCGGTGGGGGCAACTGCCACGCAGATGTTGAACTCCAGTGGAAAAACACTGCCCGGGGCTCCTCCCAGCTGGCCTGGCCTTCCTTCTCCTGGAACGGCGCCTCCCACCAGCCTGGCCCCCCCTGAAGTTGCTCTCCGCTTCAGCAACAGTGGAAAGTTTCTTAAACTTGCCTTTGGAACTCTTCGCCCCCCCGATCTGCTTAACAGTGCTCCTTGAGACTGAAGTACCGGGAACTGGGGCCGCAGCCATCTTGGGGCTCTCCATTTCTTCTCCAGGGCCCTGGCCTCCTGCTGCAGTTTCACACAAACTTCGCAGCACATTCCAGGCAGCCCCTGGTGTCTGTACACCTTCCAAATGAGGCCTCAGTGAAGCATCAACGCATGCTCTGAGCATATTCAGCTCTTGTTGCATTCTCTGCTTGCCATCTCCAGGCACCGCAGATTCACAGCCTGCTTCAGCTGGCTCTGACTGGCTTCCTTCCCAAAGCCCAGTGACCAAGAACCAACCCCTTATTCTTCTGCTCCAGGTTGCCCAACTTTTTAAAGTGAGCTTTTCCACCGGCATATCCTGGCTCTCTGCCATGTTTTCCCGTTCTCCCAAGGCGCCCCTCAAGCTGTACTCACGATCAGGTACAGCTTCTCTGCCTCACCCTTCCGTGGAGAAACGATTCAGCTGCGTCTTAGCTTTTAGCTCTGTCTCTCAGCTTTTGCCTCTCAGAAGCAGGCAAAGACTCCCTCTGCTTCCCGGCATCAGGCTAGACTCAAGGAATGCAGCTTCCAACCTCCAGCTAGCTTCCGTGCCGTCTTCAAAGCATTCCTGGAGCTCACACCGACTGTTTTACGAGCGTTTACTGACCTTCCATAACCTGTCAGAGATAACGATCTTGATAGCTTGACCGTTGAGCCGTGTACTCAGACAGCTTTACGATCCCAATCAGTCATTCGCAGCGTCCGGCACGCTTCTTTCTCAGCTGCGCAAGTAAGTCTGCTGTCTCTTTGGCCACGGCTTAGCAGAGTAGCATACAGCGGTGTAAAACAGTCTTTTTCTCCCTTGCTCCATGCAAGCATACACAGACAGATTCGTCTATTTACAGCTTTTATTCAAACATTTGTCCATCACTGCTTGCAGCCATGTCCGTCTCTCTCAAGACACAGGGAGAACAACAAGAATACAGACTCCTCCCAGACTCCTCCCAGCTTCTACAGCTGACGTCAGAAAGTGACGCACAGCTCAGAACACTTAACCAGTTAAGTTCTGAACTCCCACAGTACGGGCCACATGATCTCCTGCAATGATTTTGCAACGTTTTTTGCAGATAGTCGCTCAGATTTGGGAAGAGGTAGACTCCACCATGGGAGCAGGGCCGGGGCAGGCGAGTGCTAGAGTCCTGTCTAGTCAAGTTGTGCCACTGTCTGTGAGGGAGTCTTCCCAGACCCGCTGAAAGAGGCGGTTATCAAACTGCTTCTTTAAAAATCATCTTTAGATGTGGCCAATATGGCCAAATATCGCCCAGTCTCAAATCTTCCATTCTTGGGCAAGGTGACTGAGCGAGTGGTTGCTGAACAACTCCAGGCACGCCTGGAAGAAGCGGACCATTTGGATCCCTTCCAGTCGGGATTCAGGACTCATCATGGGACTGAAACTGCCTTGGTCGCACTGGTTGATTATCTCCAGCGGGCTAGGGACAAAGGTGAGAGCTGTTTCCTAGTTCTGCTGGATCTCTCAGCGGCTTTTGACACCATCGACAATAACATCCTTCTGGACCGTCTAGAGGGGCTGGGAGCTGGGGGCATTGTTAATACAGTGGTTCCACTCCTTCCTCCTGGGCCATGTTCAGAAAGTGGTGGTGGGGGATGAGTGTTCAGACCCCTGGGCTCTCACTTGTGGGGTGCCTCAGGGTTCTGTCCTCTCCCCCATGCTTTTCAACATCTACATGCAGCCGCTGGGAGAGATCATCAGGGGGTTTTGGCCGGGTGTTCATCAGTATGCGGATGATACCCAGCTCTACCTCTCTTTCAAATCAGAACCAGTGAAGGTGGGGAAGGTCCTGTGTGAGTATCTGGAGGCGGTTGAAGGATGGATTGAATCCTGACAAGATTCAGATTGAAGTTGAGTCCTGACAAGACAGAAGTATTGTTTTGGGGGGATAGGAGGTGGGCAGGTGTGGAGGAATCCTTGGTCCTGAACGGGGTAACTGTGCCCCTGAAGGACCAGGTGTGCAGCCTGGGAGTCATTTTGGACTCGCAGCTGTCCATAGAGACGCAGGTAAATTCTGTGTCCAGGGCAGCTGTTTACCAGCTCCATCTGGTACACAGGCTGAGACCTTATCTGCCCGCGGACTGTCTCGCTAGAGTGGTGTATGTTCTGGTTATCTCTTGCTTGGACTACTGCAATGTGCTCTATGTAGGGCATGAAGATGACCCGGAAACTACAACTAATCCATAATGCAGCAGCTAGACTGGTGACTGGCAGCGGCCATTGAGACCACATAACACCGGTCTTGAAAGACCTACACTGGCTCCCAGTATGTTTCCGAGCACAATTGAAAGTGTTGGTGCTGACCTTTAAAGCCCTAAATGGCCTCGGTCCAGTATACCTGAAGGAGCATCTCCACCCCCATTGTTCTGCCCGGACACTGAGGTCCAGCACCGAGGCCCTTCTGGTGGTTCCCTCACTGCGAGAAGCCAAGTTACAGGGAACCAGGCAGAGGGCTTTCTCAGTAGTGGCACCTGCCCTGTGGAACGCCCTCCCACCAGATGTCAAAGAGAAAAACAACTACCAGACTTTTAGAAGACATCTGAAGGCAGCCCTGTTCAGGGAAGCTTTTAATGTTTAATAGACTATTGTATTTTAATATTCTGTTGGAAGCTGCCCAGAGTGGCTGGGGAAACCCAGCCAGATGGGTGGGGTATAAATAATATATTATTATTATTATTATTATTATTATTATTATTATTATTATTATTATATCTGCTGCAAACCTTGATTTTCCTAATTGACATTCATAACTCTTCAGTGTTATTACAGAAAAAATAGATAAATGATAGTTTAATTATTATTCATCAGAAGTCTTACCTCATAGAGTTTCAATGTTTATTATTTATGGGATGTGATTAATCACCAAGTACCATTTCTGCTTCCTGTCAAAACCAGAAGGCTGTGTATTGTTAGTAATTGCCTGTAATTCTAAATGAGAATCCTAGTATATGTGCCAAAATTGTCCCTGAAAAAAACTGTTTTCTTCACAAATGTTCAGGAGAACAAAAGCATACATGATAATCCTAGTGGTTTGATATAGTTACTTCAAGACAATGATCAAGAAGGAAACTGTCTCTGCTGATTTAATGGGTGTGTTCTAACATTTTCCTCCCCTCCCCTCTTTGTAATATTTTAGAAATTGAAACTAGACCTAAATTACTGTTCTCTTTCAATTTCACCTCGGTGCTCAGCTCTAGCAAACCACTATTCCTCCTATTTTGGCAGTTCAGAGATGAGTATAGATCCTTACACAGCCAAAAAGGCATCATACATACAAGAGGGAGGGGGAGGTATCAGCAGGCTTGGGGGAACCTCAAAGTTTGCAGAAGTACAGGAAAAAAGGGAGAGGACCCAAAGGAGGACAATCTAGTAAGCTTTGAGCATGCTTAGAGAGCATGCAATTCTGACTTATTGGGGGCAGGGAGGCAGAATGGAGTATTACGGAGGAAGATAGTGTTGGCTGACCAAAACACTGAACAGCAGCACTCTAGACAGCGCTACACATTTTGCTGCAGGTTCCACTTGTTAACAAATAAATGACGGACAAAGAAGATGTTGCCTTGAATCAAAAGTCACAAGATCATTCAGTTGCTTCCCTCCAACCAAAATAATACCGGACATGCAAAATTCATACATGACCCAAGTTATCTGGTTTACGAACTGCCACTCAAGCCACTTTGGGAACTCTTCTTAGCAAAGTCATCTTAGCATTAAGGTGACTGTGCCAGCCTCAAATGGATCAGTCTGTACAACTATGGCTTTACAAACATGCCCTGAAATAAAGGCAGTATGAATCTTCAAGTATGTTTTGAGCACTGTATGTATCAGTTACCATCATTTTAGGTTTTATGGAATTATGGGAAACTTTTGATTCCAGTCAAGAGAAAAGTAATAATTGTTCTTGAATTTGACCCTAACGGAAGAAGTCCCATTGATTTAAATGGACTTTCAGCCTTTAAGCACTTTCTCTGGTTGGAAGTTTCTTTAGGTTTCCATTCTTTTCCACTCATTTTGCCCATCCTGAAGTGATCCCTCTCCCCTTAAGTTTGATAAAGGAGAGGTGAGTAGAGAAGAAAAGTAGATAGTATATATTTCAGATGTCTAGTGACAGAATGGAACTTGCTACTGGGGTTAAGACACTCTTCAGTAAGCATTTCATAATAAAAGGATTTTATTATGGCAACTCAAATGGAATATCTATGATGTGTTTTAATGACCAGGAAAAATCAGTATTTTAAAACATATTTTTGTTTTTAAGGGTCACTGCTGCCACATGTTCAGACTTTCCATACATGATGGCTTACACTTAAAAAAAAGTTTTTTTCACTTTAGGGTTCAGAAAATCACTAAAATATTTGGATATTCTCCATATACAATATTGTATGCTTCTGTCCCCCTTGTTTGATGTACTCCATCTGACCTTTGAAAATCAAGGGTGACCTTTTCCTCCTCCTTTGCACTGAGTTAAGAGAGCTGTAGTCATTGATAGAACACATGTTTTCTATTTACAACAGCACCTATCTCGGCTATCATTAGCTCAAGAGGGTCTTTGGCTATAGGACTAGGAAAGAATGCTACATGACAGCAACTGCCAGAGAGGACTGACAATCCTTAATGAGATGGATTATTGGTTTTACTCTATAAGGCTGTGGCTAGCAAAATGTAAATTCTTAATGACTTATGCAAGTGGTGTGCATATAGGGAATCTCTGTGCTAATACTACATTAAATGTTTGACAGTCTCACATATTTTAATATAAATGGCATATTTTATTCCTCATTTTCTCCCAATACTGTATTTATAGAATGATCATAATGTCTTGACGTTTAAAACATTAATAACTTGCACTTCAATCCAAATCATAGTTACTCAGAAGTAAGTCCCACTTATGCAATGGGTCTTTCTTTCTAGTAAATGTGTTTAGGATTTCCGCCTTGAGCAACCCAAAATGACAGTATTCAGGTACAAATTGGGCAGCTTTTCTTTTGCATTATCAAGGTTTGCAGTTTGCAGACAGGATTGTTTTTGTGAAATTTACCCATATGCAAGCAGGAGGAGACCAAAAAAAAAAGGTACCCAAGCAACCAGCTTCTTCTCAAACTCATTCTAAATTGACACTGGGTGATTCTTGCTAGATATTTCAGACAGTCACCCTTGAGTGCTACTCACCCAAAGTTAACCTGGGTTTCTCAGGTGAGTGTGCTTGGAATCATAGAATTGTAGAGTTGGAAGGGGCTCCAAGGATCATCTAGTCTATCTTGGTTAAGATGCTATTGAATGAGAAATGTATATTTCACAAGCTATACAAAAGTTTATGACTTCAGTAATTAGTGGGTTCCAATAACAGCACCAACATGATACCATTTTAATACCTCAGGATAATGCCCAAACAGAGATACATACATGAGAATACTGACCTTTACAAGGTGCACAGAAAATTATCAAGATAATTTGTATAAAACAAATTGAAATGAATTATATAAATTGTTGTTGCTTTTATACCATTAAGGGACCATTAAGTCCAGTCGCGGATGACTCGGGTTGCGCCGCTCATCTCGCTTTATTGGCCGAGGGAGCCGGCATACAGCTTCCGGGTCATGTGGCCAACATGACTAAGCCGCTTCTGGCGAACCAGAGCAGCACATGAAAATGCCGTTTACCTTCCCGCCGGAGCAGTGCCTATTTATCTACTTGCACTTTGAGGTGCTTTTGAACTGCTAGGTTGGCAGGAGCTGGGACCGAGCAATGGGAGCTCACCCCGTCGCGGGGATTCGAACCGCCGACCTTCTGATTGGCAAGCACTAGGCTCTGTGGTTTAACCCACAGCGCCACCCGCATCCCTTTTATACCATTATAAGCACACAAATATAAATTCCATGGTACTTCTACTTCTACCACTGGTCCTATTAGCTAGGGATGATGGGAATTGTAGTTCCAAAACATCTGGAGGGCTGGAGTTTGCCTATGCCTGTTCTACTTTATTTGCTGCACCAGTATTTTATATGCTGATGGCGCCACCAATTAAAATATTATTGCTACATGCGCATAGAAACTAGTACCAGTTTTTGTTTGAGACAACAGCTCCTCTTAATAGGGTAGCAAATGGAAATGTGCTACATTTGTATGCAATATTTGTTGGTACAATCCAGTGTACAAATATGTGAATTATAGCTAACCAGTGAGTCTGATGTGCATAACTCTGTCCTGAGTCTTAGCTATAGATACTATACAGCAAATTTATCACATTCCCACTTTATGACCTACTAAGAAGAGCTGTATGTCAGATTACAATTGTTGACGTTTTGTACAGGCATACATTACTACGGCTACTGCTTACATAATCCACTTTTTGTACTGGGCAGAAATCGCATTGTACAGTACTTTACTGAGGATGGTTTGACACTCCTGTATACTTGTATAGCAATGAACAGAGCTACAACAAATTCTAGCTCCAAAGCGGAAAAAGCAGGAAAATCAATGAGGGTTATACCCAACAGGAAAAAAGAAACACAATTTAATGGAAGATGGGGATTATATAACTTCAGTAATTACCTTGTCAACCAAAATAGATTGGGTTTTTCCCTACTGAATGATACTTTCCATTGATTATCTCTAATTTAAATGGAATTAGGGTCTTTCAGACAATCAGACTCAGTAGAATTTTGTTCACACCTCAGGGGAAAACAAATCGCCCTAATTAACCAGAGTTCCTTTCTGACTTGAAGTTGTTTTGTCTGTGGTTTTCAGCACATACCAGGATATATAGTGAAAAGATACAAAATCCCAACAGAGCATGTAAATACTTGTATATTGTATTATCTATGCACATGAAGTGTATAGCATGCAAAAGCAATACACTTTAGGGCAACTGATTTTTAAAATATCCATGCTTCATAACCTTGATTTTGAAAAATTAATTATGAAATGCTCTTCCAGCCAGCTATTATTCAGTATATTATTCAGCAGAATAATATCAAAGGTATTTGAAGCATGTTGACGCATCCTTCTTAAATTTGTATTTATGCATACAGCTCAAAATAAAAAGGGAATATAATACCTTAGCTTTCTCTGGTGAACTGAATGAGGCATAACAAGGCTTTAAAATTTTAATATTGTATACAAGCAGTCTGGCCAAGTACAGGTGAAGATAGGAGATAGAAGTAAGATGCTAATAATTACCGTACCTGTCCTAAAGAAGCGAGGGCAAAGGCAAGTGATCTCCTGAGTTTAACCATGTCCTGCAGTAGCACAGTTGCAGCTGGCTCTGGGTTTTCTGGCAATGATTCAAAAAGCAGATGATCGGTCCTTTTTAGATAAACAGAGACAGCTTGCATATTGCCTCTGCTTTCTTGAAGAACATCAAACAGATTCAGTGAGGATAAGATGGTTCTCGAGCCAAGTCAAGCTCTCACACTTGATTCCTTAAAACAATTCAGATAAAGTTCCGAAAAACCCAACATTTCCTTTAGTCCGGAGTAATTCAAGGAAAATAACAAACACCACTGATATTCAGGGAGATGGGAAGAGGAGGCAAGGGAAGGGGATCTATGAAGGTTGAAGAAGTCTTGCTCCTGCAGGAACCCACGAAGTTGCTGAGCAGCTTCCTGGATGATTCCCAAAAGCTGAATGGTTTGGAGATCTATGAGGTGTCCAATTACAGGTAACAAGTTCCTTGTGGGCATAAGTATATGCCCACAAATAGAGAGCTCATTAAGGAAAGCACTGGACAGAAATGAAATCCATTGACAGAAGATGCAGGGGAGTGTAAGCAGGCATTGCAATATAGTTTTTCCACTACATGGTGGCATCATGCTCCTGAGCCCATTGGAGCATGCTTTCAGGTGACTGCAGGAAAGGTGGAGGTATTTGCTCAGGGAATACAAAAGGGTACATAACCTAATTATCAGTGGAAGGAACTTGCACAGGAAAACCTTCTGCACAAACTAATGGTTATCCAAGGGTGCCCACTTGCATTAGATGTTGTTATATGGCAAAGGTTCTGGGGCCTATGAGACTTGTACTTATATGGTAGTCCATGTGAAGATTTAGTCACATGCACAACCACTGCCGTGTGACAATAGACAGCTTAAACCAACATCGCTTTTCTGGTGCCTTACAATGGCCCTGTGCTCATTGCACAGAACGCACTTAGAAAAGGCACATGGTTCCAGGGGATCTGCAGCGTTCCACGTGAACTGAGCTCCTTGGTAACAATATCTAATTGGGCATTCAGTTTTAAATAATTCATATTAATAGACTCTTGCATTTTATTCATAAATGTAACATGATGTGTGAAATACTGCTACAATTTTGTCAAGGGAAATACACAATCGAACCTGTTAGAATGTTTACTGCACTCTGCCAGTAAATCCAGTTCACTGACTTTTATTTATCTGGCTTTATTGATTTCCCTGTAGTGACAGTTCAGCCCTCTTCATGCTGTTGCTTAGCCCTTTCATATACAGAAAATTTCAACACAGACCTTTGCACAAGAGGTTAAATCCAAGACAGTACTATTGAATGTCTCAGTGGCATAAATGCATTTTTTCCTCTTCACAGGTGCTCATTTTGCATTTGATGCATTTAACATTCAGTAGGAGTGCTAAGCTAATTATACTCTTATTAACATATGTTGACTTGACATTACACCATAAAAATCTGATTTTTGCCACGGCTTCGGTCTCCAGAGACCATTAAATTATAAGGTTTTCTAGTCACTTAAATAAGAAAGTGTAACATCTCAATGTTTAAAACGTCTAGCATAATGCAACAAAGCAAGTTTGTTCTTCATTGGGGGGGGGGGAGAGAGAGAATCACATGTGACTTATGCCAATTTATGCATACAGCTGTTTTCTGACACACCTTGCACCAGACAAGAGATTGGTAGGTATTACTAGCTACCATAGAAAATCCAAGAGAGGCTGGGGAAATATTAGCTATTCTCATTATTAAAGGGGTGAAGGAAATAAAATAGGTGAAGGGCACATCTTTTGTGAAGCATTTTCACGTTCCACAAAGTGGACTAGAGTGGGGTGTGATCTAAACACAAATGGGCAAAGTCTGATTAGTATGAAACAGCTGGGGAAATAGAATGAAAAGCAGAATGACTTCTTCAAGGCAAAGGAGAGTATCATATGTCAAAATCTGCCTGGGGCTAGAATTCTAATTTTCCTCCCTGATGGACTGAATGCAATATTTTGAAGTGGGCATATGCGTGTTTCAGAAAAAGTGAAATGAGCTAAGATTTCGAGACCAAATCTTGGGAAGGACTCCACACAGAAACATAGAATTCTGTCACAAGTTATTTGCTGCCACTGTTGCATAGATTTTCTGCAGCATTTATATGTAAAAAGCACTTCAGATAACAACCTGTCACATGACTTTTTTGAGCTATCTTGCTGGGGAAAGCACTCTAAATTCTATTAACTAGTCTTATACAAAGTGGTTATAATATACATTATTAGAGTATTGTGAATTCTAAAATTCACCATTGGAAGGAGAATAGCATTGCATTTCCCCCCCAACCGCCAAACCAGAAATTTCTCCCAATTATTTGGAGACATGCAGGAGCTATACCCACAACCGGTGGAAAAACAACTGGGGTTGGGTCATGGGAAGAGTAGCAGGGGGAAGTGGTGGCTACATGACGGGTCTTAAGTCCCACCAGCCATTTCCGCCCTGAAAATAATTCTCTTCCAGTATGACTTTGCATTGGAGAAGAGGCTGCTGGAGGCTGGGAAGTGTGACCTGACTGTGTAATGTGCAGTGCCAGCCTAATACATAAAGATGATTTGGGGGGGAAATCTCACCACTAATAGGAAATAAGAAGTGTGCATAATTGCAACAGAGCTAGCGATGAACTATTATGTAAATCATGGAATGTCATGACAATACCCCCAAACTCAAAAGCTTTTTTTTTTTTTTTAAAGGAAAATACTATGACTTTCTAATTGGATGGCTTTTGCTTAGAATCCAGTAAATAGTTAACAGAAAAACGACAATATGTAAGCTTGAAAGTCTGGCTGTTGTGTTTGCGTTCAGAAAGAAAAGCCACTCCCTTTATGCTGAAATACTTGTTATGTGTTGAATCAGGAGGCTGCTACACCTTCATCAATCAGGCTGCAGCCCAAATCGATAGCTGTGCTGCTAGGCTTTGTGAGGTGATTACTCTTAATTTTTCTTGGATGCTTTGAAAAGATTGCATGATAGGGTGGTATTTTCTGCCAGGAAAAGGGTTACGTACAAGGGGGAGATATTTATATGTGCTTCATCCTTTGGCTATCATTACACAGAACTGTAGATGTGATGTTCAGCGGCACCATGGAGGCAAAAGAATCAAACTAGATGTGATGTCAGTTGCATTGAAGGAATGACTGTGGCAGAGCCCAAGCAAGATTGGGATTGCAGCAGGCAGGGCAGGAGTTAAGACTTTCCTCTGCCATAGTCCTGATGACCACCGCTGGTACTATTAGTCTCAGGAGGGGAGCTTTCACTCCTTGCATGTTCAAGCTCTGCTTTGGCCCCATCTCTTCCTTTTTATTAGGCATTACTTGGCTAAGAAGAATGGCATGCTAATGCCAATTTGCCCAATACTGACAGCTGCAGATTACTCAATCCATTGTGTTGACTACTGATACAAACAACCAATGGGGCAACCTCTGTCATTTGCAGGTGTTTCAAATACTACACTTGCTGCTGCATTTTGCACTAGCTGTGAACTCTGGAATGTCTTCAAATGCAACCCCACATAGAGCGCATCCCAATACCTGTAGGTTACCTGGGAATGGGTAACAGTAGCCAGGCTATCCCCATTCAGGAAAAGCCATAGTTGGTGCATCAGCCAAAGCCACACATGGGAACTCCTAGCCACCAAGTCTACCTGAGCCTCTAGTGACCATGATGGTTTCAGGAATACCCAACTATTCACTTGCTCCTCCAAGGGGAGTGAAATCCTGTCAAGAACAGGGAGTTTTACCAATTCCTATATATGAGAATTGTTCACACACAACAAATTCATCTTGCTTGGATTCAATTTCAATTTATTGGTCCACATTAAGCCTATTACTGCATGTAACCACTTGTTAAAGATTTGAACTGCATCTCTTGATAGTAATGAAACAGAGAGAGGGAGGGACAGACAGACAGACAGACAGACTGCATATTGATGATACCTTTACAACTCTTCATATAAGTCTTCATATCAATATTAAACAAGGTGGGTAGGTTTGTATAGGATTGCAGTCCAAACCCCTGTCGCCTTCCTGATATTGTTATCAGCTTTTGGGGAGGGTTAGGCTGAATGCCTGGGTTTTCTTCTAATTCTTGGAATAGCCAGGCTAGCTTCCTAGTGAGGTAATGGGCCATTAAGGGAGCAAATGAAGGGGCTCTGTAGGAGATAGCAAATGGGTGGGGCCCCTTCCTGCAATTTACGGGTAATTAGAAAGACAAAGCGGAGAGCAGAGTGTTTTTGGAGTGATGTGAGCTTGAAGTGAAGCAACAAGCTGGGAAGATAGAGCGATGTTTGATTTCTGCTTGACTCCAAGGCTGCGGCTCTGGGGGATGCAAGACGCTCTTGGGATGTTAATGCTGTAAAACCCTCCATCGTAGGTTCAGGTTGTAGATATAAACCATAAATGATAAAGACACCGCAGTCTTTGCCATGCCTCATTCTGAAGGAAACATGAACCCTGGGTAAGCACTTGGAACCCCTGAAATCTCGTATGGCTCAGAGTTTGGGATGGTGTGCAACAATATTGTAACTTTGACCTAAGGGCAAAGAGAGTGGTTAAGTCAGTCTTAGCCCTAGGATGAATGAGGCTTGGACAAGTGCCTTTTGGAGCTATGATCTTTTATGCAGGTTATCCAAACGCAAAGCCCATGTTTCTGACAACCGTCCTCCACTGTGAAAAATGCGGGGGAGGGGGGAATACTCTATTTGGCCTATGATGGAACGAAACCCATCTAGAACAGAATAATGTTTGCAAAGACTTTTATAGGATTTAAAAGCTTGCCACTTTAGGATTAGTTCTCATTAAACCAGTAAAGCTGTACCTGGGCTCAATAATCCTCCCAACAAGCAACAGAGTTCCCACAGATAATAAAAGAAAATAGTCAGGGAGAAAGGTTCTCATACTGAGCCCCTATAGCATCTGGAGGATTTCTTTTTAAAGGGCAAGTGCATTGAATTATGTGCATCTCAACTTGTAGTGTGAGGCAGCCCAGTCCACACAATGGTGTACCACCTAATTCAAAACTAGACCTTTGAGACAAGTTACATCCTGAATTCCAAACCACTTAGCACAAGCAGTCCTGAAAAGTGCTAGTAAAAAGGCAGCGTAATTTATAATAACTAGAGTACAATTTGTACCAACATGTATCTAAAGCGCAGTTTGTTAAATGAGCCCCGTGATCAATGAGACATCTATCTCAGTGCTTGCTGCCAACCAGCCTTCCCCCTAAATAGCTGATGGATTTTCTCACAAGGTCACAACTGACACGTAAGTGCATAAAGGGTGTCGACTAGATCAGGTTCATGCTTTCTCAAAAAAAAACCCCACACAACTGAATAGCAGCATTAGGCTCAAGTACTTTGCAGCTCAAAACAAACTTCAGCATTAGCAATGCAGTATCCAACAGATACTGCACATGGTGTCTGCTGAAATGAATCATTTCCTGTATTAAAGCACACACGGAGAGGAATTTTGGTTTAATTCGCAGGGAGATAAACACTGACAGACACCGCAGCGGTTTGTACAAGACACACTGAAATTCAGCTTAATGGCATAAAGCATTCACAAGCCAGCAAGCATGTGAAAAGAGAGCACCGGGGAAGTCTCCAGAGGAGTGGGAGGCTGCAGTGGCAACCAGCTAGCAGGATGATCAAGAAAGTGGGCGAAAGCAGCTGGAACAATGTGATTTCTGGGAACCTCTTGATCCCCAGGAAGTAGTAGACTTATTGCCACTTGCCAGGTACATGTGCTTCCCTAGGGAACAGGGTTAGCCAAGGTCAGCAGGAAGGAGCTAGTGGTAGACTTGCAAGGGCAAAACTCTGTAATACTCTTTATTAGTGCCCAAATTAAAGTTACATAGGCGAGGGACAAATGTGGGAAGGGACAACCTCTAAGTGATGCTTTGTGGTAATCTTTGCAGCCACACTGTTACCAAAGGACTCACTTCAGCTGGCACTCTGTGAATGCCCTTGAACGTTCAACCAGCAGGCAACACAACTCCCATGAGTGCAGATTCTTTCCAAGCACAACAGAGAAAGCAAACCTGGGTGTACCCTGGCTGCCCTCATCAGAATGAGACTACTAGTTTATCTTGGGGTTGAGATATATGCTAATACCTAACTCAGCAACTGATCAATTTATCAACTGCCATGAGCTAAATATGACATGCTGTCTTGATGGGCTCACGATCCTTACCTTTGCACCCTGAAAATGCTCAGTCGTACTGTGGTGGGGAAATTGTACCGCTCTACGTCTACAAATTTTAGTTTGAAGTAAACTTCCTTCTAGCCTCTGCCTCAATATAATTACATTTTCTTCTCTCAGGTGAACTTACTTTAAACCACCTTGTAAGTCCTTTATGGTTTGTCCCAAAGAAACCACTTTCTAAAATCTTTATGGATCCTCACCCAAGCTGTTCCAAGCACTTGCTTACTCAAACCACAAAGCAATTACACAGTCAAATTTTAGTTCTTAGTTTAGTGGGTTTGAAGAGAAAAATAAGCATTTTTCTCTTCAAACCCACATCGGTGGTCCTTGCTAATTCCTCGAAAGAATTCAGGTAACTGAAGTTACTGTGCAATCTTCATGTGCAACGACTCTGGATAAAAGATCTCAAAATATCTGTCTACAGAACCAACTTCAGGTTGTGAGACTTCATAGGTGATCTCTCAAAGAACATCAGTTACATGTAAGCAACCTGCTATTTTTCCTTGAGGCCTCTGTGTAGTCCCACATATGCATGACTTGGTAAATGCAACTGTCCTTAGGAAAACAGGAAATGGAAGACTGCCAAATGCCAGCTCTTGTGTGCACAACCAATAGGGACGCGGGTGGCGCTGTGGCCTAAACCACTGAGCCTCTTGGGCTTGCAGATCGGAAGGTTGGCGGTTCGAATTCCCGTGATGGGGTGAGCTCCCATTGCTCAGTCCCAGCTCCTGCCAACCTAGCAGTTCAAAAGCACGCCAGTGCAAGTAGATAAATAGGTACCGCTGCAGCGGGAAGGTAAATGGTGTTTCCGTGCACTGCTCTGGTTTCGGTGTTCCGTTGCGCCAGAAGCGGCTTAGTCATGCTGGCCACATGACCCAGAAAGCTGTCTGTGGACAAACACCAGCTCCCTTGGCCTGAAAGCGAGATGAGCGCCACAACACCATAGTCGCCTTTGACTGGACTTAACTGTCCAAGGGTCCTTCACCTTTACCTTGCACAACCAATACTTTATGGTGAAAGGGGTGGGCGAAGTTGGAGCACTGCATTGGTCGGTGATGGAAATACCTATTGAAAGGACAAGGGATGCAGCCTTTTCTCTAGCAGAAGGAAACAGGAAAGGAAAATGTCCCACGATAGTTCAAAGTCAGATCATTTGGCTGGGTTACAGTACAACATTGTCTACAGTGGTACCTTGGCTTACAGACGCTTCAGGTTACAGACTCTGCTAACCCAGAAATAGTACCTCAAGTTAAGAACTTTGCTTCAGGATGAGAACAGAAATCATGCTCCGGTGGCATGGCAGCAGCGGGAGGCCCCATTAGCTACAGTGGTGCTTCAGGTTAAGAACAGTTTCAGGTTAAGAACGGACCTGCGGAACGAAATAAGTACTTAACCCGAGGTACCACTGTATATGCATAAGAAGAAAACATGGATCATCGCAGACCCCATGTAAGTCACTGGCCTCCTTATTGAGAACACAAGACTCCAAACTGGCATAGCTGGTTTTATAGATGGATACAGATTTAACAGAAGGGTTTTTGAGCTCTTGAAGATTCTTGAGATCTAGAAGGGGACCTAAAAAGACAAAGGAGCAAGGATAAGGATAGCCCCTTGCTGATGCTGAACCCTGTCGCTAAAGGCATTTGGATGGAAGTTTGGAGTAACACTTCGGTATTAACAACAACAACAACAATAAAAAAATCATACCACTATTCACCCAAAGATTACAGTACTCACCCTCTTGGAAGATGCCCCTGAGTCAGAGTGGGAAACTCTGGCAGGCCTAAGACCAAAGGGAGCTCACAGCCAGAGGCTCCATGGGTTGATTAGAAGCAATGGCTGGCGATGATACAGTTTCTTTTGGAAGTTAAGGCTGGAATTCCAGCCCCCCACCTCCATCCATCATAAATAACTCTTGTTGCTTTTTCTTTCAGTCTTATCCCTGAAGATTGTGGCTCTACTTACATTCATTTAATAAAAGAGAAACAAAAATGGACAAGGCTATCTTTGACTGAATCAAAATTTAATGGCAAACTTTTGAAACTCAGTCTCAATATGCATTTATAATACAAAACATTATGAAAGTCAGAATAATGTACTGTTACATAAAGCACGCACACAAGCTTTGACTATTTAAACATCCATTTTCATATTTCCTGCTGCGCTTCACAATGCTCTGAATCTGTTCTATTGTTTGGCAGTTTAATAATCAAAGTTCTTGTTTTTATCGACATCAGCTGCTAAGCAAGTTGCATTGCAGATGCATCAACGCCTAAAGGCAGCTTTGCTGGACTAGGTAACTGAAAAACAAACTTTCAGGAAGCAAGCAGCAGATTTTCCATTCACAGGCCTGGTTCACATGTCAAAGAGCCAGACTATGGCTTAGTGTGAACACACAAGCATTAGATTCTGCTGCTCCATTGAGCTAAGTCATGGTTTGGCATGTTGTCCAAATCCAGGTTTGTCTTAATAGTTCATGGCTAGTGATTGGTCCAGGAGAGCAAAACTATGATCCCCTGACACACTGAGGTAAACGATGGTGTAGCTCAGTGCAGTTGTAGGACTACTGAGGACAAGAAAAATGGCCAAAGTCTCTTCTTTGGAAGCCTGTGTATTTGCGCTAAGCCATGTTTTGGCTTAATGTGACACTGGCGTGCAAACCAGGTCACTGTCTTATCTATGCAGCTAGTATAACATTGATCCTTTTGTGAACTTGTCCTTCTGTAGTCAAAAGAAATCCACCCCGAGATATAGTTCTGTTTCCTCTGTGGAAATTGCTCTCCTGATAGCCTTATCTGACTCTCAGTCGTGTTATAGGCAAGGATTTCGTAAAGGGTAAAATCAGAAGTCCAAGATCATGGGGGGGGGGGGGGATCACAGTAACACAGCTTTCCATTCCAGCATGGAAACAGGGGCAATGCTCTAGTGCAGCGGTGAGGAACATCCTAGTCCTCCAGATGTTGTTGGATTGCAACTCCCGTCTATCCCAAACAGTATGACCAATGGTCAGAGACAACAGAAGTTTTAATGCAGTAGCACCCGGAAGGCTGAAAGCCCTGGGGCTATCTAAGTTATTCAAGGAGTATGGAAAGAAGCCATGCTGCAGCAGCTTCCATGATACTTGGATAATGGAACCAGGGTACTCAAACAACTTTTCCTCAAGCAGTACTGAATACACTTATTTCAGCTCGGCACATCACACACTGACTGGCAGTCTGAACCATTGGGGACATATCCATATGTCCACTCATCAAGAAGAACCTGTTAAGAATTGTCCATCACATTTCAACTGTTCTTGAAAGGATACACCTGACCTTTCAAGAATGTCAAACTTAGTCCTGTTTTTTACCTTGTTTTCTGGAGTCAGCTCTAATCTATTGGTCCTGGGACAGGATCTTGTCAAGTATAACAAAATTAGACGCTTCTTTGTAGCTTAAGAAATGTAAACTGTTTACTTTCACTTTATTGAGGCCCTGAGCAGAACCTATCAAAACCTGTTTATAAGTGATATTTATGCTTCTTTGAATAAGAGTGCTATTCTCATGCTACAAGATAAAATGCATGAAATTCTATTGTCGAAGTCTAATCTCTCAAACTGGGAAAATTCAAAGAATTGCACAGGTCTTCAAAAATGCAATTAGGTGGGGAATTTCAGTGGAGATTTCAAGCGACCGACCTTATTATGGCAGCGGGTAAGCTAGTGTGGTACCACACTTTAAGAAGTAAAGACCTAAAGACTTAGAGCATAATACGGTGGCAAATGTTGGTATATAACAAAAAAGACAGGCAAAGAGACTTTCCCCAGTAGTAACAGAAGAGAAAGCTTAACTACCTGTGAATATAAGTAGAAATTTAAAAATTCAAAGAATTACATGATTTTCCTGAGTCTACCAAATAGTTGAGCTACAGTGAACAATTGGGTAAGCTTATTTAGAAAGACAAAGGCTGAAAAGAGAAATTACTGTGGAAATCAGAATCAAGGCACTTATAATCTCTGTCAGATTTCTGACTCTATTTGCCATTATATATACACACAGTCCAATCAAAGAGCAGTGTCCTGTGATTGTATTCATATTCCTGGGCAGTGGGACATATCAGTGCAAATATTTGTCTTAACATAATTTTTTATGGCTGCAAATAAATAATAATGGCTGCGCTCAACCCAGTAAAAATATTCGCACAGGGAGACAATTATGGGTTATGGGCTCTGTGTAGTGTTTCATTAGTGCTCCTCTAACAGCACATTTAAATACTAAACTTTTCTGATTAAAAGCCCCAACATCTTAGCAAGTCAGGAGCATTTCATGTATATATTTATCTCTTTTATATCAGGCCCCAAAAATCAAGTGGGAGGACCTTTTAATTAGAAACATGATACATGTGAACCTGTATCTGTACATTAAATGGTCACCACATGTTGGGCATTTTAATTGACTTTCTATGGTGACCAAAAAGATTGACTCCATTGCCAAGATTTTTTAGCTTTTGCTGTGGCAGACACTGTGGCTTGTTGGGGGCGGGGATGAGGTGGTTGCCTCCATATAGTACCTGTTTCTTGTGCGTGAGTCCTAAGCTTTGCTGTTTCTTCTCATTTGTATCTTTCAAGACAAAAGCCCTAACGCACCCCCCCACCCTCAATGCACATACAGTTATTCTGGATCATATCCAAGAATGGGCCCCAGCCATTTTTCCACGTCTGCCACAGACATCTTTTTCCTTAAGGCATAATCTTCAACCTGCAGAATGAACCAAGAGAGGGATAATTTAGCATTTTAACAGCTGAGGCTTCAACTTCTCTGTGCAATCAAAGTATCTGAGAAATTAAGTCTCACCACCTCTGCTCTCTACACTTGCATCCTTTTTTATTTTTTAAAAAATGCATTTCTACATATAAAGTATAAAAACACACAAAATAAGACAAAAAACTAGACAAACTACAAAGACTTCCAAACTATTGCATCAAACACAAAATGTTCAAATTAGAATGTCAAAAATTGCAGATCCAAATTGGACATTAAAAAAATGATCCCAATGTACCTGCTTCTCCCCAAATAAACTGACTTGGACTCTGCGATCATCATCTGAGGCCCTTCTTTGTGTGCCTCCTCCATGAGAGGTCTCTCCATGGAAGGCGGCAGCACAAGAACGGCCTTTTCTGCAGCGGCTTTCCATCTGTGGAATGATTTCCCCAGGAAGGTTTCCCTGGCACCTTCATTACATATCTTTAGGTGCCAGGAAAAAAAATGTCTCTGTAACCAGGCCGTTGGCTCATTAAACAATCTATGGCCTTTTAAATGTGTTTGTTGGTTCATTCCAGTGAAACAACAGATCCAGGGCTAGTTGGTGTGACTACAGTCCTGTGTAATATGTGTCTGCAGAGGCTGAAATGGAATACAGGGCAACTCATCAGCTTTGCCAAGAGACCAAATCCACTTGGCTCCACCATGCCCTGAACTGTTTCTATTCCAGATGGTATTTATAAGTATTGCTATGTAATTTTGAAAGTTTCTTCTTCCCTTCCCAACCCGCTTTTTAGACCATAGTAAGCCTTTTAGATTGCCATGTCTTTTAAACAGTCCCTGCCCATCGGCTTAACAATCTTGGGTATTTTTAATTCATCTTATGTAAGTTACTCTGAAAGCCTTTTCTGCTAAGGAACTGGAGAGTGTGGGCCTTTTTTAAAAAAGTGTTTGTGATACTTCTTTTGGGATAGAAATCTTTAAAGACACAAAAGGTCTAAGGGAGTTCATGTCAGAAAGATCTTGTTTACAGATCTAAGAACTATTTTCAAAAAGGGTTTTACAGCATCCACCACATTTAAAAGAAATGGCCCTTATCAGATTGAAATATATAGTACTGGGAAGGCAAGAAAGGATGTCAAACAACTGCTACAGGTGCTCAGGCCTTACCTGATCTTTCAATATTTTCCCAACAGCAAAGTACTTGGATTCAGGGTTGGAAAAGTAGAGACCTGACACTGCTGAAGCAGGCAGCATGGCTAAGGATTCTGTCAGCTGAATACCTGCAAGCATCAACGGAAAACATTTGTGGTTTATTACTTAGAAGAGAGTGTTGTGGCTGGAGAATGTGTGATGTGCTTTGATTCAAATCCCACCTCAGCGAGGAACTCACAGCATGGCAAGCTACAGCGCTAGCCCATGCTACCCAATGTATAATATGGATGTTACGACACTAGTGTGCCTCACCTGAGGGTTAACAAGATAATTAACGTGAATCATTTCAAGCACTTAAAGAGGTACTGCTTTGGAAATAGGTACTTATGCTAATAACCCAATTTAAGGGCCACGGATCAGTGGCCTGTTAGCTGGGGGTTGATGGAGTTGTACTACAAAACAGCTGTGAGGCAGCAGGATGGAGGAGGCTGCCTCACAGCATTCTTATACAACATTATTTGGTTATACCGTACTGATTACAAAAAAGTATATTCTGTGAATGAGCTATTGTCATGGACTGGCTGGATGCAGAGGAGTGGTGGGAGGCACCGGTTGGGGAACCCCCCCAAAGGGAAGAAGGCTCAGAGCCAGGGGATTGGTGGTGGGATGACAATGAGTGTTCAGAGGGAGAAGAGGGAGTAGAGTGGGAGGAGGTGGTGTCGGAAGCTGAAGAGGTAACAGGGTTTAGTGAGGAGGGAGAGTCTGTGGCAGAGAGCAGTCCAGGATCAGAGGCAGAAGCAGAGGCTGGAGAGGAAGGGGTCAAGAGGCAGAGATGAGGCAGGCTGCTGAAGCCGCCAGGAGGTCCCTGTCCTACTGCAACCAGGTCTCTTCTGTGGTAAGAATTTGCTTCTACACCAGCTGTTTGTAATCCAGGTGAGAGTCCTTCTAACTAGCAGCAGAGCAGTGGGTTGGCAAGGTTGTCCTATTGCAACAGTTTTAATAAACGCTGGGTCCCTCCTGGATGCTGGGCTTGAGTTTACTTCCTTGGTTCCGTGTTTTATTTAATGTTCCCTCAACTGAGTACGAACAAGGTGGTACTGTAGAAGTTAATTCTTATCACACCTTCCCCCTGGTCTCCCAGAAGCAGAAGAGGATGGAGTAAAGACAGGCAAGGTGACAGAGTTATCAGACCACTTGGGAAGGACCCTGGGGAGGAGGAGACTTAGGGAGGTGTTGGAAGGCCAAAAAAGAGAAAATGTAAAAGGTTATTTAAAAACAAAAAAGTAAGTTTAAAATCAGACGTCAGCTAAAGTACCTGTTGCCTCCGCAATGTTTGCAAGTCTCCACATGGTGAGTTTTTCCAAGTGGTCAGGTTGACAGGGATACCCAGGGGCAGGACGAATCCCCTCATATCTGATCCTACGCAGGTCTGAAAATTCCAGCTGTTCACCCTCAGAGTAAGCCCAAAATTCTTTCCGGACCCTTTCATGCAGCTCCTCGGCAAATGCCTTGGAACAAAGCAGAAGCAAGTACTTAACCCACAGTTATTTTTATCTATCGCTTAAATGTGTTTCAGTATACTTTACTCATGACTTCAATTCATTACAGACAAGAGCCTTGAAGAAACCAGGTTCTTTCCTACATCTCCTTAGTTATACCGAAATGTTCATATAAAAATAAGCAGGGCCATTATTTCTGCACTTTTAACATATCCTTAAAAAATTCAGAACAGC
Organism: Podarcis erhardii; assembly: GCF_964252035.2. NCBI lineage: Eukaryota > Metazoa > Chordata > Lepidosauria > Squamata > Lacertidae > Podarcis > Podarcis erhardii. Next base: position 78,276,647 of record NC_138507.1, on the reverse strand, counting down.
TAAGCTGTGGAAAGACACAAACCCTGCTCCTTTGGCCTCCTGATATTCATATATTTGGGAGAGTATGATAACAGAAAAACTACCTCAGCAAATTAGATTTTCCAAAAGCCTGCTGAAACAGGAAAATTGGTATACTTTTATTTATTACTATTTTTATAAGAAATATGACTCCATAGGGACTCTGGAACAATATGCTCTTTTTTTGGCCCTCTCAGATGCATGTAAGTGGCAAGTCTGACGATTCCCTCACAAAAAAATAAAAATCTTCAAGAAAGTGTACTTATTTGGTTGTTTTCTGTCCATGAAACCAGTTTTAGTTGCTTATCATGTTCGCTTCATTGTTTTCAATTAGAAAAACCTGAATTAAAAATACAATCTTCAAATCAAAATTTTAAAAAATAGGAAAAACTTAAAACAAAAACTGAAATCCAGGCATTTTTTTAAAAAAAATCTCACAACACAGCCAGCTCAAATAATAATAAAAATTGTCATTGTAACAATCCAGTGGGAATTCTCTTAACTGACAATATGGACTACAAAATTACTAGGAGGGAAGGCAATGTGTGCAAAAGTTGTAAGGCGAAAGGTTTCAGAAACAGGGAGAACTAAGAGTGTTTATGTTGAAAGTTCACAAAATTATGGATGACTATGGTATAGCAATGTTTCCTCAGAGCAACAAAAGCTACCAGCTTAATTGGTCTACCAACAACTAGTAGTCATAATAATGAAGAAGAGACCCTTCCACGTTCTCTCGTGTTCACAGCAACATACCTTGTTGGGGAAATCCCAGTGTGAATTTGATGTCTGATTTGAAATTGGAAGATTTGTTTACCTGCATCCTTCTTTCTACTTGTTCACCAGACAGAAGACCAGAATGCTTGGGAGCTCCCCATTCAATCTACTCTAAAGAAAGCACAGCTTGGGGCTGGACTACGACACGCCTCCCGTCAGCTCTTTAATCCCTCTTGTCAATTAATTCACCTGGATCTCCTAGAAAACTGTTACATGAAACTTAACAGAAGTATAATTACCTCTGCTAAGCGATCTCCCAGCGCTTTCACCATTATGATATTGTAATCGTCAGACTGCTTCTCATATTCTGTGCATAGCTCATCTACTCCAAAGCATGCCACAGCGAAAAGACCCAAATAGTCAGGTATACCCGACTCCAGAGGTGATATGAAATCAGACAAGCAGTAATAGGGATCAGTAGAAGAAGAGTCTTTCTCAGCCTGCAATAATAAATGAAGGTCTAGTTGTATTTCTCCCCCCAATATGTTCGAACATATATGAAAACTTTTATGAGGTTATATTAAGATGGTGCATAATGCCAAAAGGCTGCACAAGATAAACAGAAACTCACAATTCTTCTTCCAAAATTAAATATATAAAAATAGAACACATATCAAAAGATTATGATATACCACTTACAGCCATATGGACTATAACAAACTCATCATCCTATATCCAATTCAAAAGTTAATTTAATGGTGTTTAAATATTTATTGAAAAGAATTATAAACAGATCTTTAACTTACAAGCCAAAGCAAAGCAAACACACACACACACACACACACACACACACACACACACACAGAGAACCCCCAAGGTCCACCAACCAGATACAGGTGCAAAATAGTGGCTCAGGAAGGTGTACATGCACTAAGTATTAAAGAAAAGGGTGCCTCTGAGCACATATTCAGTCCAAGAATGTATGATCAGTACAAAAAACTAGGAACCAAACTCTCAAGTCCTTTCACACGAAAATCCACTCCAGATTTCCCCTGTCAAGTGCTCCTTTCCAGTAACTTAATTTAGCATGGAGCTTTTTAGTTGTGGCTACTGTTAGAAAACTGCATGTCAAAAACTGTTACAGATATCCTGGCAGATCACCCAGATTTCTACCACTGGGTCCAAATACGTCAACCTCTGGTTTACCTGAATGAACATGAATTATACAAACTCCAAAACTACTTCGGGCACACAAGTCAACATACTTTTGATGTTAAGTAGAAGAGTTTTACATCCTACCTGTTGCCTTAACCCACAGAATTTAGCTATTGGTTCTGAAGACTGCACTTCCTCTTCTGTGGCATATAAATAAATGTCATCTTGAACACTCCGAGCTGGCCAGAATCCAACCAGACCTTTAGCTTTAAATCTGTTTTGCATAATCAAAGTTTTCAGCAAATTCTGCGCATCATTATAAACTTTTTTTGCCTCTTCCCCTAATAAAGGAAAAAGAATCCTTAAGCACATATGAAAAAATTAACTTAAAAACCGGTTGGGTGATCATTTTTCATTGTTTTGCAGCTATATCATAAAGTTCACTTCCTTTATTTTCACTGTTATAGTCTATTAATGACAACACATGGACAAAACTAAATACAGTATGAACCTGGGCTAGCATCAAATGTTTCAGAGCAAAAAAAATTTGCTGCAAACACAGTAAATGTAAACAGAACAGCATTGTAACCAAGTCTTCCATAAAAGCTACTAGGCTGCAACATTTTATTGCACACTAGTCTATCAACACATGCCTACGTTAATAAAATGCGGCCTTTTTCTTATTAAGTCAAATAATGCCTGGTCTTCTGAAAGTGATTCATAATCACCACAAGCAACTAGCTGAGTTGTTTATTCACAAACCTTTCATAAAATCTATTTGCTTTAAACCAAGGGTGGGGAACCTTTGGCCTGGGGAGCAAATGAGGCCTGCAAGCCTTGATCCAGCCCTTAAGACTCTTTTTGAGCAATGCCTCCACCTGAACGCCACACCCTTCACTGCTCTATATGTGCTTTAGGCTGTCTGGAACATGTCCTCCAGATGGGATAATAAGCCTTTTTGCTTGTTCGGAAGGAACAACGTGTGTTGGGATATAGAAGGTCACATCCATTGCCCTCCATTTTTGTCTTGCCACCACGGCAGTGTGGCTCCCAGAAGATTTGTCATGTTTCTACCCTAAGATGAATGGGGTATGGGTAGGATGGTGGATTCTTTGCTTTCGCCTGCTCCTGTCCGTTTACAGCTGATGTTTCATTAGCTGTCACAATTTTCCTACTGCACCAGCACATTAGTGAGCTTCAAAATGACTGACCAATCTCTCTCTAATTAACATGGCTCATGTGTACTATTGGTTCTACTTTGTGCATATTCACACAATTTGAAGATACAGTGGTACCTCGGGTTACAAACGCTTTGGGTTACAAACGCTTCAAGTTACAGACTCCGCTAACCCAGAAATAGTACCTCAGGTTAAGAACTTTACCTCAGGATGAGAACAGAAATCGTGCGGCGGCAGCAGCGGGAGGCCCCATTAGCTAAAGTGGTGCTTCAGGTTAAGAACAGTTTCAGGTTAAGAACAGACCTCTGGAACGAATTAAGTTCTTAACCAGAGGTACCACTGTACTCTTATCTACCTTTTAGATTCTCCACCACAGAATGCTACTGTGTTACTCACCCACTGTTTTATCGTTGAAGATTTTAGGAAATCCCCGGTTGGGATATTTGCCTCTGAGCTGCCAGACATCGAAAAATGGCTTCCAGTCAATGTATTCCACCAGCTTCTGCACATCATAATCTTCAAAGACTCTAGTGCCGAGGAACAGCGGTTTAACTGTAAAAAGCACAATGTGCAGATTTTGTAATTTGGAACATACTATGTGGGCTGCATCCACATCTGATGCACAGTGCATACCACTGCAGGTATTTAAAGCCTCAATACTATGGCAACTAAAATACAATCTTGAACTAGACAGGCAGGCTTACAGAAAATGTCTGCCTCTTTGGAAGGATGGCGAAATAAGAGTGTGTGGAATATCCAATGAGTCCAAGTTATAGGAGAACCACTGGATTCAAGTTTGACTCCCTCATACCAATTGATCTGTTTAAATATTACCAGCTAAAATTTCAAGCGCAAGCTGTGCTGCTCTGCAGCAAGGGTGGCAAAACAATTAATTTTATGGAATAACCTGTTTATGATGGCTTGAGATTTTGTAGAAAATAACTTGCTCCAACAGATGAAATAAGCCATTGTTATGTGAAAAATCATGCCAGCATAAAGCCATTGGTCACTTGGGTAGCCCCCCTTACATGCTGTATTCTGCAGTGCTCAACTGCAGACTGTCGTGGAACGTTCCCAATGTGCTAAATAATGTAAATCTCATACAATCCTCTCTACATGTCCATATTTGAAAGGGCAATCTTGCTTTGATGCAAGGCTGCTCACAGCTACCATTCACCCTGGACCCTGAATCTGCGTTGAGGAGGAAAAATGCACACTTGGCTCTACAGTATGTCCAAAACTAGTACTATTGATAAATCAGGTCATACCATCATGTCAGTATCACACAGCTAAGTTTTCAATAACTATACTTCTCTTCTCTTAAGTCTTTTCTTAAGAAAATAAGGGTCTCCAGCCTGGAGTTAGCAAAAGTGCTCCCTCAATACAGTTATGTTCTGTGAAGAAAACCGGACAAAGAGAGACTCAAAACGTCTGCCTTTGCTACAGATATTCTGTAGTGATATCTAGAACCTACCTGCCAATTGTATCTATAAGGAGCTAGAACCATGTTGTCCTTTCTGTTTCATTAACTAATTAGGGGCATAAGAAGCTGCCTTACACTGAGTCAGACCATTGGGCCATCTAGCTTGTCTACTACCTACACTGACTGGCAGCAGCTCCCCTAGGTTCAGGCAAGGAATGTTTCCTAGTCTGACTTGGGAGATGCCGGGAACTGAACCTGGGACCTTCTTATATGAAAAGCAGATGCTCAAGCACTGAGCTATGGTCCTTACCAAGCTCTCTCTCTGTATGAATAGGCCTAACATAAGCAAAACTATGTTCTGATGCAAACAGATTTTAATAATTTTTACTTACCCTTTTCAGCTATTACTGATAAAAGTGTATGGTAAACCTTTAGGGAAGCTGGCACTTAGTAGCTCAATTAGATCTCCAAGCTGAGGAAGTCATCCACTCTTCAAAACATGCAGGAACCGTACTAGTCTTGAAATTCAGTAGGAGATATAGATAGAACTTCTAGCCCAGGGGTGGGGAATCTTGGGCCTGGAAGCTGCTTATGGTACTCCAGGCCTCTCTATCTGATCCCAGGGACTCTCTCTAGGCCCTACTCTGCATCCTCCTAGTGTTTCTTGCCTGGCTGGAATGTATCCTTGAACTCCCACCATACCTCTTGCTTGCCTGGCTGGATGATACACAAGGTTATACGGACGTGTGTAGAAACTAGCATATTGTACAAAAGGTAAAATTTACAGACATCTGGCATGTGGCCCCCAGAAAATGGTCCAGAAGGGAATATATAGCCTATGGGCTGAAAAGGGAAAAGGGTTCTCCATCTTATCCAAATCACCAAGTGACTCCTTAGGGAGGGAGGGTAAGGGGAGAGTAAGGAAAGGGTGAGAACCCTCCAGACGATCCCAGGGATGTGGCATAGGCATTTGGCTTCCACCCATAACTTAAAATAATTATTTTTAACATTTTGTGACAAAAAGCTAAAATCCGAAGAAATACTCAGATTAACTGAAGTCAAGATTGTTTTCAAATCAGTTAGTCCTCCTGAAGAGAATAAATCTTCTGTAATCTTATAAGGCAGAAAATGGTTTCTTAAAAGGCAAACTAACCTGGTTTTGATTCAGTTAGCCAATCATAATAAAAGCCCTTATTCCTCGCCTGCTCTAGTGATAAATATCTCCTTTCCTGCGTAGGGAAAAAAAGACAGGTCTTCAGTTCGGAGCAAGCAACTATATCAGTTGATTTATCTGGTTTTTTAAAAATAAATGGCATGAAAGAAAAGCTAGTAATGACTAATGACTAGTACACTTGACATTAAGAAGGTCTGTTAGTGCTCTTTACCTTGAGAGAATCATAGTGGTCCTGTCTAATGTCTTCATATTCCTCTTGTATTTCTTCAAAGAAGTCATCCTTTAGATTCTCATCTAAAAGCTGAGAGCACTGAAATGAACACAGCATGCTGATTAGACTTGAGGGTGATGTAATGCAACTCAATACCTCTCCATCCTTCTCTGTCAGGCACTTAAATTCCCTCATGAAGTTATCAAGTCCATAAGAATATGGCTAATAACGCCCACCCCCAGCCGAAAAAATAAAAATGAAGTTAAACTGCCAGGGAAAATATGATTGCTTTGAAGTGCTTCTGGGTATGGTTCCTCTTTATCTTTTCTCAAGAGGGCTATTTAACACACAAAGCTTGCATGTGAAGGTGCTGGAGCTCACACAGAGACTTAAAAAATAAACATGTGAATGAGTTCCGACAGCAAGACTGAAAGGGAGGGAGTGGGATGAGGGGGGAGGTTTATCTTTAAGCTTTTTCTACTATAAACTCAAGTTTATATGAAGGCAAAAACGTCACTTATTCTTGTCCCATTAAAAAAACCTTTAAATAGGCCCAGGTGCCTTCTTACTGCCACTTAAAAAGGACCAAAGGCTGTAGATTCCATTTACAGAGCAGTAAGGAGTGTCAATATTTCCCTCCACAGAACTGGAAAACCATTTAACTCTATACAGAGGCAGCAGAAGCCATTTTAAATCCTAGTGACACGGTTTAGAGGACTTGTGTCTCATCTGTAAGAGGGAAGAGTCTGAAAATGCAGTAGCTGAAACATAAGTCTAGCAAAGCATATCAAATATATTTCCAAATCACAGGCAAGCCACTTCTGAGATTTCTATTATTCATTAAGCAAGCTGTTATAGTCAGATTTAATTAAACCCTTGACTGCCTTAAGCATTCAAAAACAGCACCCCAAACAGAAAAACACGGTATGATATGCAGAAGTCTTTACAAACGCAGGATTTGTTTGGTAATATCTTACATTTTCTCGTGTAAATTGAGACATTCTTAAAATAGTTATGACCAAATGTATAATAAGAGTTCAGTTTCATGGATACTGCAAGTACCAACTGTTACAAGCTCAAACAAAGCTTCAAACCACTGTCTGCCTCATGAAGGAGAAGGCAGGGGCCTGTATTCAATTGCCCTGTTGGGGGAAAAAATCCCGAAGCATAATGATTTGGTCACTGATGGAAATATAATGCTGTGCTGAATGAGCTAAATCTGGTCCACTAGAATTAATCTTACCTTTGTAAAATACATTACAGGCAGCAACCATTTTGTGTGGGGGTTCCGTTCCTGCCCCCCCTTCCATGTGTCATGCGGGGCGCACATAAGCCTGCATCACCCTACCCTTCCGGGTCCAAAATGACCCGCACATCTGCTGTCACACATCAGTTGGACATGCAGAAAATGTTCACCGCTTGTACTAAAGATGGGACTAGAAATCACAACTTACAACCACCACACTCTTGGAGGCATCTAGGACGTGGACAACAGGAGCACTGTATCGTGGAGCAATTTTTACAGCTGTATGTGTCCTGAAACGACAGAAAAGACATATAGGAAAGCAACAATATGAACACATATAGACTCAGCATCAAGCTAATGTTCAAGCATTTTTGTGCCCCAATGGGAATGCTATAACATAAATCACGCAAAACTCTCCCGTTCTCCTTTTAATGATAGTCCATCTGCATGCGTAAAGGGGCACACTCCACACTTTTTACAAGATCTTCAAGGACCTGTACTGTTTTGCTAATTCCTAACAGGGTACACGGCAATCACAACATGTCAAGATTGGGGAGCAGAGGTTGTCTTAAGGCGTCCCTATCCCTTTGGAAGGCCTTCAATTCTTAAAAGAGTGTCAGAGTTTCATTTGTGAATATATACATATTTTTAAAAACCACTGGTTCTTTCGGAATTATTTTCTTAGGGAGAAGTGTCTGCTGCAAATGAAAGCAATTTTACACTGCTGCATTTCCTCTTTTTTTGGCATCATTCTTTAGCTGTGCCTACAGACACTCCAGATTTTACTTAGGGGGTGGAGGTTGCTAAGCTCTACCTTCCCCTCCAGCACATAATGTTGTACTGTGCACGACAATGGAGTGGGAGGGAAAATTTGTGCCTAACTGTTCTCTGCCAACATCTTCAGCTGTCACGTTCATCTAAGTCTCTCTTCTGACAGCATATCCCCTTCAGAGCAACCTTTTTCCCCAGTCTTCTAAATGCATTCCCCTAGGCTTGGATAAAGCTCCTTTTTGACAGTCGAATGAGCCCTTCATGCCAGGATTTAGAATCCTGACACGCAAAATCCTGAGAATGCCAACTTTAATTTATTTTTGAACCATGAATTAATTTCCGTGGCTGCAGCAGCAGCAAGAGTGGATGGCAGCAAGTATTTCTAGCATGGTATTCAGGATAGAATAAGTTGTCCCAACTTCACATTCATAAATTGCTATATGGACTGGAACGCAACTGGAGGAAACTATTTGGAAACTTTGTCACACAGGTATATTTGCTGTTTCCATCAAGCCCAGTTTTTCTCATTCTACAACATATTGGGTAGGATCTAGACTTCACAAACTTCTATTGAGAGAAGGGACAAAGATCCAGTGGAGCCTCCCACTAGAGGAAGGGAAAGGAAACACTTATTGCCTGAATTCCCCTTCTGCCTACAGCATCACCTGCCAGATCCTTCAGAGCAGATTTTAAAAAATAGCCTCTCATTTTCCTCCAGTAGAGTACCCCATGGGTAGAGGTCCACCCAACTGCAGTCATTAATAAATGATCTTCTTCTATTCTTCATGTTTATATTTAATTATTTCTAAATGCATAGGGTGTTTATTTCTTTTAACTGTTTTTGAAGTCTTAATTTTGCTACAGCAAATCTGTACTTCTGAAAAAAGAAAAATTCACTGTATATCTCATGTCCTCTACTTAATCCTCTTGAAACATCAGCTTCAACATTACCTTTTTTATTAAAAAAAACGCCACATTTTTCTTTACTTCACTTTAAACACGCTAGAGCAAGTACTTGAATGCATTTTAATTAATAAATATTGGTTTAAATAATGTTAATTATCCAAAAGTTACATTTAAAAGGTTAAATTAAGAATAATACTGCCTCTATTAGATGCCTAACATTCTGGAGAACAACTTATTGCATATTTACATTTGCTTCTCTGTTGGACATACCAAAAAGGACCCAACTTACTTGGAAGTAGTTGCTCCTCCAATCAGCAAAGGAATCTTGATTTCTAATCTCTCCATCTCCTTAGCAACAAATATCATCTCATCCAAAGAGGGTGTGATGAGGCCAGACAAACCAATGATATCTAAAAAATGGTTAGAACTACTTTCATCCACAAGGTTCAATAGCCATTTCAGACAACAGCAACAAGAAGCAACCAGCCAACTGTGCAGTGAGCTCATGGCCTTGTCTAGATGTTTCCACTAACATTTCATTGCCCTAGACATAGTTCTAGGACAGTGGTGGGAAAACCACTGTCCCTCCAGATGTTGTAAGAGCCCAACTCCCAACAGGCTTATGCAGGGCTGGAAGAAAGGACTGTGACATTGCCCCCCACTGCCCCATCCTCCACAGTGGCACACTCCACCTCTTCCTCTTCCTCTTCCTCATCCTGTTCCCCATTGCCTTGGTTTGTTTTTTTGCATTGCCACATTATGACATCAGAGGGAGTGTTGGGGCACACCATTTTGCTTCCCCAAACAGTTGAGAAAATTGCTCCATTCCACCTCATGACTGGGCCAGCGCTGACCCCAGCCAGCATGGCCAACAGCCAGGGATTGTGGGAATTGTAGTCCACAACTTACGGAGAGACACATGTTTTCAATCCTGCTCTCAGCACTCTATTAATCTGTGAAAGGGGTATCAATGAAATATACAACATCCAGAATATCTGCCTGGCACCAGCATTGTTATGCTTTTGCTGCCAAGCAAATATACTTCTATTCCTCCAGGAATTTGATGTAACATGATGTAACTCTCTTATAATGTTGATTTCTGTACAGTGGTATACAAATCTTTTAAATACATAAAACACAACTGTAGTGTGTAACATTTTAGGAGGTAAAATGATTCAGTACACCTCTGAATTAAAAGGTATTAAGACCAGAAAAAACACATACAAACTCCAATAGATTCAGATCAACCCATTATTTGTTACTCAAAGTCACAACACGCCTGTTTTTTCCAACCTCCTAAAGGCATCTTAGTAATTGAAGTTCAAACAAACCAGAGATTGTACTGATCTATCTGCTTAGCATTTCCCCAAGATTACTGAAAATTAACCTTTCAAGATGCAAATTCAAGATCATAATTTCAATGTGTGGGTTTTTTGTTTTGTTTTTTTAAGATTGACAAATGGTGATGAAACTCTCATACCTGCTTTGTTCTCAAGAGCAGCTCTGAGTATCTTGTCACATGGCGTCATGACTCCCAAATCAATAACTCTGGAGGGGGAGGGAAAATGGTACTTTGCTAGTCATCATGTGCCATGTGCTTAATTAATCCATTTCTGCTATAAGGTATTATGAAGATCACTTATCCTGTTAGGAAGGCCAAAGGGAACAGCATTTGGCTTTTAATCTTTCCAGACAGCTGATCAGCCAGACATCAGCCTTTTCCCAGCACTTTATTGCCCAACCATTCCGTCAACCCCCCTCCCCATTCTGAGCTGCTACCACATTTGCTCAAGTATATCTGGCCTGCATCTGAACCTGATCCCATGGCCTGCAACTTCTTCCCTTGGAAACAACAGATATGACTGGGGAAATACTGTGGTACTAGGGGAACCAATTCCCTCTGCAATTCCTGGTTCTGTTTAGGACAAATTGCTCATCTGTCAAGCACAGCTGACTCAGAGAACTAGCAGCTTAGTCAAAATGTTGTACACCCCACTTGCAGAAGGTGATTCTAATATTCCCAGTGACAACACAAAGCAAGGGGGTGGTGGAACGGGACCCACAAGGGCACGAGGTCTAATCTAATTACCTGAAATTATTGCATCCCAGAACAACTCCCACAATGTTCTTGCCAATGTCATGCACGTCACCTTTCACAGTAGCTAAAACAATTGTGCCATGGTAGGGGTCCTGCAAGAGTTAAAACAAAATCTGCAGGATTTATGAATATTTCCCATCTGAGCAACTTGCATGGTATAAATGGCTGGTTTATTGAAGCAGCTGTTAATACCAGCTTTTTTAAAGGCAGAAACAAATATTTATGAATCACATAGCATAGTTGTTTTTTGTATACAAATATACATCTTCCTTATGAGCTTCTCATAGGCATCTATTCTAGATGGCCACTCCATCAACAGAATGCTGGACTAAGTAGGCCTTTCGTCTGATACAGCTATTACTGTACTATTATTACTGCACACATAATTTAACTAATCACAGAATGGAAGGCATAACAGAAAGAATGAGCATGGCTTCAACAAACAACCCATTTGGAGAGCTCCCTCACTGGGCACTGAAAGAAAATGTGTTCATTGAGGAGAAGTAGCTGCTAATACTTTATAGCATTCCTGTGGGGTTGTCTACAGGGTTCCTTCTTTCTCTTCTGTAATATTTAAGGGATAGCCAAGGATGTGCCCTCCAGATGTTGTTGGCTACAACTCCCATGGCCCCCAACCATTGGCCTTGCTGGCTAGAGTTTCTGCGAGTAGTCCCTACATCTGGAGGACATCAGCATCGACTACTTCTGAATTAGGCCTTTGGAAGAGACCTATTCCCCCCCCCCCCCCGCCCCAAGGCTGTGCTAACTCAATTCGTGCAAAACCCTTTTCGAACTGCACCAATTGATGGCACATCCAGCTGTTTAAACCTGCATCTGCCCCAATCATGCAGATGGCAAAGAGTGGGGAGTCCAGTTTTAAAAGAGACAGGGGTGCATGGATGAGGAAAGGTGAACCTCCCCTCCCGCATTACATTACTTCCCCCTCAGCACTTTTCTTTCAACAGGACTCATATTCAAAATCCAATGTGGGGGGGGGGTGACAGAGAGGGGTAGGAATTGGGAAGTTCTGACAATGTGGCTTATTTGCCCCATAGTCCAGGATGTGCCTGAACCCTTTTTGTTGTGCATCCATTTTGCTTTCCAAATCTGTGCCTCTAGCCCAAGTTTTATACATGGCTGAAACACACCTGGGCTCAAAACAAACAGATCTGGAGCCATGATGTGCAATCTGGGTCTTCAAAATCTTTTACATCACCTATAATCTTTAATAAACAAACAACAGCAGCAACAACAACAACAACACAATAGCAACAATCTTTGATGCCTGAGAAACATTGTATTTATTACAATGATTAATCTCCTCTGTCTTCCTAAAATGTAGAGGTTTGGGGAGAATTGAACATTCGAGAGTATGCCAAGTGACTGCGCCATCCAGCATTATTCTGCATTGTATTCATGAACACTCAAAAGCCTGCACAGCTGGGGCAGAAAGGCACATTCATTTAATCAAGCTGAAAGAAAACAAGTAAGTATAGTGGACCGGTCCAGCAATGATTGCAGATCTAATTGGTGATGGAAATCCTACAAACAAACAGGAATGAAGTACTGAAGGAGAAGAGGAAAAATCACCCAACCGCAGACAGTGCTGCAATGTGGACCAGGACATGCGTTTGATTTAAAGATGTCTTCTACGTAAAAACAAGATCATTTCAAGCATTAAATGAATTGGAGCATTCTAATACTGGGCAGAGAACCAAATAGCTTTCCTTTTCGATCCTGGCACAAGCCTGCAGGCACAGCCATTCATTCTAAAACATAATAACCAGTGCTCTGTATTTGCTGATGTTCTGGCACTACGGTTACTGCTCTGGGGGTAACTGCACTCCAGAGAGAAGCCATGCCAGCAGACATGTATATTATTTTAATGCAGGACAGCAGTGTTTTCTCATTGTTAATGCACACCATTTAGGGGCTAACAGAATCTCTCTGTGTTATTGTTTGCTAGCAATAGCATCCAGAATTTTCTGTAGCACCAACCAAGCAATAATACAGGATTGGCCAAATTCTGTAAACATACATACATTTCCCCATTTAAATACCAATATGCCTATAAGATAAAGACACACACCACAGTTGAACTCCTAAGCTAGCTATTGATTGTTTTAAATGTTTCCCATAGCCTTTTTTTTGTGTGTGTTAGCTCATTCTGGTTTCTTACCCAAATGTCAAAGACAGCATAAGTGTCTCAGTTTGTTCCTAAATCCAATACAACCTTCGCAACAATTGGAACTACAAGAACAATTGCTGTCATTTAATTTTCACGCTTGTTAGGAATGAAAAATCCTGCTATAGCAACAATCCTCAGGTTCTTTCGAGCCCTATGATTATTTCCAATATGGGAGCAACTAAACACCAGTTTGACATATGCTTCCCAAGGAGGCACAGATCTGTATGTAAAAACAGGAGGCGTTCCATTCTGGAGAGCATTTCACCATGTTGCTGTCATGTGATCAGTCTCCTCTTGGGAATCAACCTCAAGGGGGGGAAATGGTGACAGTCCAAGGCAGATGAAGCTGTGCAAATGGCTCGGCCCCTGTGCTGCCAAAAAGCACCCTCCCCACAGTAATTTTTCAGCTTAAAAACAAACAATTGTGCTGTGTGTGTTTAATAAATCAGCCTCTTATAAATTGTTTGAATGTGCAATCATACAAATAGCTCTTCAGAACAACATACACCATAAAAAGGCAGACACCAACCAGAACCATAGGAGAACAGGCAAAACGGACAAGGAGATCAGGTTTTGTTATGGGAGGTGTGTGTAGCATTTGAAGAGGAAAGATGGAGGGAAGCTGGGCTCACCCCACTGAGACAAAAAGCCATGCTTTTATATCTGTCTGCACACGCCCCAAGGTATTTGGTGAAAGTGCATCCAATGTCCAGGACAATTAGGTGCAGAGTTTATCATGATGGATCTCTGTGCAGCATTGGCTACCGTTACTTACTGGGCATCTGTTTTTATTGGGGAAAGTGTCAAAAGGCAAATTTTATACGTTACAGCCAACCACCTGTTTCCAAAAGCAAATCAACTTGTCTGTTTTACAGTGATTGCTGCAACCAGCATTATATGAATACATGCCTCACAATAAACTTTGCTATAACCTGCAAGGTTCTAACACAACCATGGAAAAAATTCATTAAAGAGAACCAAACAATGTAGTGTGTAAACTTGCCTCTTCTTCTGTGGAACCTGACAATGCACGCATTTCCTCTCTTTCCTTTTCCATGAAGGGAATCAGATGACCAACAGCCTTCTTCATAACACGAGCAGATTTGATAACCTAGATGCCCAGATTCAAGGGAAGAACCAATTACAGCTATGTGTTTAGCTAAGAGTTCATTTTTAAAATAACAACAACAACCTCGATCCATCATGCAAATTAAACCAGACTATCAATAACCTCCAATTAAAAACACACTTTAGTATCTTCCCTATTCTCTGCTGCCTAGAAACTCCTGCACTGATCATATTAACATGCCTCCATGCTGCTTAGCCCATTCACTATGATCCATCTCTATGGGCTTGCTCAATCACTGTGTTGGCCAAGAAATGTGAATCAATATCTGGATTAATGGAGTGCCATTGGACAACTGTCTGCAAATGTAAGGAGAGCCCACATCAGCTAAACTGGCCCTACTGTGAGGCACAAGTGCTTTTGAGGAACTTGTAGATAAAACTAGAAATAAATTAACAAAAAATAAATAAACAACTCTGTGAACACATTACCACTATACTAAGAGTGAATACCAAGAAAAGGAATAGACAAATTAAAAGAATTATGTTGCAGGCTGGCCTGCCAACATATAGTAGTCGATAACAGCATATCCAGAAAGCTACTAGTTTATAAAGAATTGTCACTTATCCTGGAAGGCTGAATATAGGACTGCCCTTAGCTATTAGGGAAGATGAAAACAGCATCCATTTCACTGTTTAGGGTATGCCTAGCTTCTTGAACTGTCGAATGCTGGAGAGACCATTGATCAGTGGTATATAGCACACTCTTCGCATGCAGGAGATTCCAGGTTCATTCTCTGGCATCACTAGTTAAAATGGGCTCAGTTAGCAGGTGACAGGAGAGTCACTGCCAGAAATATAGACAATGCTGTTTTGTTTTACTGCTCCACTCTGGGAGCCACCCAGAGTGTCTGGGGGAACCCAACCAGATGGGTGGGATATAAATAATTCAACTCAACACAATACAATACAAACAGTGCTTTTTCTGGGGGGACGCAGGGATACGCTTACCCCTAAACATTTTGTGAATCTAAGTTTGGCCTGGTTGAGGGGCAGTATTTCTATATTAGTAGGAAAATGAGACTATCCCTAAACATTTTTTTAAGGAAAAAAGCACTGAATACAATACAATGCAACACAATACTAATACTAATGATGATGATGTAGTTTGATCTGGTATAAAAAAACTTTTGTGTTCTACTGGTACAATTCCACTGTCTGGGGCACACCGTAGGTAGAACAGGCTATTGGTCTGGTAATTAAATTATCTATAAATCATTCATTTTCATAGATATTAATGGTTAATAGAAAATTCTCATCATTCTTCTTTACCTGTGGTAGAAACATCTTGCCAGCTCCAAAAAGATCACCCACTGTTTTCATGCCGTTCATCAGAGGCCCCTCAATTATATTCAGAGGTCTGGGATACTTTTCTTTGTTTAATCTAGCTTCTTCTGTGTCTTCAATCACATATTTCTCCATACCCTGGGGGCGGGGGGAGAGAGACATAGTATTAGTGTGCTCATGCACTGCTAAAATAAGCATAATCATATTACACTAACCAGAGTGGGGAGCTGCAGAGTCTCCGAAAAACGAGGAAAGGACAGAGGAAAAGCAGAGAGAAGAAAGTCTCCCTCCTCTTTATCTACAGCTGCTTTTGCTGGAAGTCTGCAGGGGGAAGGACTGGGTCTTCACAAGCAGACACAAACACAGCCCATCTCTATGAAGGAGTGTTACAGAGCATCACATGGCAGCGAACAAATATAAAGTCAAAGAAAGTCATCAACGAGTAAAACAAATCAGCAACAGAAACCAAACATTATACAAGCAACATCAAATGAAGTTGAAAGCAGCAGAAAACTTTTTCAGGAGTGAGTCTGATAAAACAGAAAATGAGAAGGCCACTCATAGGTATTCCAGGAGCAAGGTGGCCCTGTTCTTAATTGCCTCATTTCAAAAGGGAGGGGGCACTTCAAGCAAGGCTTCTGAAGGAAGTTTTAAAGAGTGACAGATGGTTCTTCAGTTCTTCTGTTGATAACCACATCCCTCTTCACACTTGTAGCCAGAGGTACACTCAGTAAGGCCAAGTGGGGAAAAAACCAGTTAAGTCAAAATGAGCTTAGTCGGTTGCTTTCAACCACAGTTTAAAATCTGTACCGCTTTCTCTCCTCCTTGAGCATAAGTCTGGATTGATATTTAAGATAATTAAAAATAAAGTTGGGAAATTCGATTTTTGTTATTATAATAATAAATGACTTCTTTAAAAAAGAAAGACAGATCTGTTACACCTTTGGTGATTTTTCTCATATATGGATTTATGTTTTAATATCAGCTTTTCATTTTATATGTTATATAGCAAGAGTTGACTTGCGGCTGATACAGCCTTAGAATAACGTAATCTGCAAAACTATCCATGGTAGGAGTCAGTAATCAATACATTTACAATCACCATGATTGTAAGGAGTTGTTGCAAGGTTATCTCAGGTGAGCAGATTTTCCAGATTTCATTACCTGTGAATTACAAGGTTGTGTGTCTTGGAAAGCTGGCTTGTGCAATTTTGTAATGTTGTGAAGTACATGGGTTGCATCTAGCATTAGTTCTGCACAGAATGGACCCGCTGAAATTAAGGGACATGACTAATTCAGGTCCTTTAATTTCAATGAGTCTATCATAGTATAACTTGGTACAACCCTATGTCTGTAAGAAGTGGCTAATACTCACTCATTTCCAGTCATTAAGATAAGTCCTGCCAAACACGTTTCCACCTGAATTCTATCTGTATTCCTCCTTCCATCACAAAGAAATCCCGGGAGGATTTAAGTTGGACAGGCTAAGAATATTACGCTGACACCTTCCAACAACCTTCTCCTCAAATCATTCTTCAATCAAGGAATTCTACTCTTTAGAGGTTCAAAGTGCTTGATAATAAGGAAGTATACAAAATTATAATTTAAGTAGAGTCTGTTTGAAGAGAATAGACACTGGCTTTGATATGGAAAAACACATAAAAAATCACCTTGACAAGGGCATACTCCAGTCTTTCCTCCACAGAGCCATTTCTCCATTCATCTGTCTGTACCACTTTCTTTCCTCCTTGAGCATGAGTCTGGATTGATATTTAAGGTAATTAAAAATAAAGTTGGGAAATTAGATTTTTGTTGTAATAATAATAATAATAATAATAATAATAATAATATGACTTCTTTAAAAAAAGAAAAAGAAAAACTTGAAAGCATTTGCCATTTTGAATCATACAGCTTGAACTCCCTCTCAAGTGGAGACTTCTGGCCCAAGGAAAAGATACAGACTAAAAGTCTTCCCCCCCCCACAGCAATCCAGATACCTTCTGTAGATGGAAGGCTGATTGGGTGAGGACTTAAGTAGGTGGTGAATGCACAGTCTTTCATACATTGTTAAATTACAACTCATATCATCCCTGGTGATTAGCAGGCCATCTTAGCTGTGAGTCCTAGAAGACCTGCTCCCACCCTTGCAGATCTTTTTACAACTAGCCCAGGAGGGTGACTGACTCCAACTAACAAAAGCTGAGGCTGCCAAACAAGATTCTTGGGCTGACTACTTTTGTTACTGTTTGCAGTTACCTAATTCTTTTCATGCTGTAAGCCACCTTGAGCATAGCTTGAGCTATGGAAAGGCGGCATACAAATAAAATGATTGACTGTGTTCTCATTCAAATGAATCTCAAAGCGGCTTACAAACAGAAAACAACAACAACATTCTAGAGCCTAATAGAACATTATAAGTACAGCTGAAAACATATAAAATAATTAACAAATCATCAGTAAAACAATTACAATCTATAAAACACTATTAACAAAGCAGCAACTAAAACAATAAGCTAAACATCACAATTACAGCAAAAGTCATATTATGTTATTAACTAAACAATGCAGCATTTACAATCCATAAAATATTAAGATTAGCTAAATAGCAACTAAAAAAACAAGCTAAACACTGTTTAGTTCATACACACTCCACGTCCCTAAGACTCATAATAGTTCACTCTATTCCGTTCATTGGCTCTGCCCCTGCATGCATTCAGGATAAGGGCTGAAGTGCATACAAACTATATATGCAAGTCTCCATCTGCATGACTGAGAAGGCTCGGAATACGAGTATTCCTGATCACATGCTCAGAACCAAGGTGCGTACAGCAGCAAGGAGGAACCTCCAGCCTATGGGCCAGATCTGGCCTACCAGCCCTCTCCATCCAGCTTGCTAGGCCTCTGCTGTCATGCTGTGCCTATTTTGATCCTGAATAAAGCCTTTTCTCTGTGCGTGCTGAAAAAAGACTTCCCTTTCCCAACACCAAAGAGAAAATGCTGCAAATCTGGCTATGTAGGAACCCTCTTGCATGGTCAATTCGCTTAAATGAGTGAGTGAGTGAGTGAGTGAGTGTGTGAGAGAGAGAACGAGGTGTGCATGTCTGAAAATGTGATGCGCGTGAGTGTGAGAGAGGGAGAGGAAATGTGATATTTGTTTATGTGAGAAAGGGTTGCATGTTCTGGCTGTGCCCACTTTGTGTTTGAGCACCGCCCACTTTGAGCATGTTGTTTCTGATTATTTCCTCTCAAGGAAATGTGACCCTCAGGGAGGTAAAAGGCTTCCCACTCCTAGCATACAGACCCTTTCAGACCTTGTACTGAATGTGTGGGGGGGGTTGGGATCAGCAGGCGAATTATTCAGCTGCCTTATGTGGCTCTCCTATACCTGACACCTGAACAGATGATTCCCCCCACCCACCCACACCAGCCAGACACTGGGAAACCTGGATCCCTGCCTTCCAATAGCTAACTTGTGCTCAGGATATTTTAATGTAGATGTTTTTGAACCCATGTAAACAGGCAAGGCTAAAGATTGCTTTACACTAACCATTTAAAGGTATTTCCTTCTGAAGAGGCAAGGCAGTGAACCATAAGTGGCTCATCAATAGAAAAAGAGATGCCTCAAGGATTGAAATTTTGGATTTTTATTTCTGGGAACTTAATTTAAATTAACTTTATCCCTGGCCAACCTAACAGTTTTATTTCAATAACCTAACAAATTAATTTGGCTTTGGTACAGTTCCTGTTGGCTATAGTTTATGTTCTGTCACGTAACGGATCACTAATGAATCAAAATCTGTACTTCATCAGTTTAAGAAAGCACCTCATTCTATATCCCCTTCAACCTCACATTGCCTAAGGCACCTTCAGAGAGAACCCAGGGAACTTTGGGAGGCTGTTTGGTGGCAGCAAGTACTTCAAACGGGGCGAAGGGGGGAGGCAGGGTACAAGAGAGGGGTACAAACTGTTGTGGCCAGATGGGCCCGCGATGATACTCCTCATGCGGGAGTTGCTCCAACCCCTTTAATCATCCCGGTTGCCTGTTGTGAGCCTTTCAAGTTCTGTAATATCCATTTTGAGAACGTACACAGTATGCCAAGTGAGGTCCCAACATAGATTTGTATACTGTAATGGCATTATGGTATCAGCCGTTTTATTTTCAATAACTTTCCTATTTATCCCTAACATGGCCATTGCCGTTTTCACAGCTGCCACACACTGGGTCAACATATCTATTGAGCTATTCACCACAACTCCCAAAGCCTCATTCCTGGGCCAGTCACTGCCAGTCCAGAGCCCATTAACATATATATTAGAAATCTCTATCAGCCCTCTTAGGCTGGACTGAGGGGAACTGAAACTGTTTCCCTTATAGCCGGCAGAAATTAGGGTCTTTACAGTGTCCAAAACTCCAGGCACATCTCTAACAGGAGAAAAATTAGCTTGGAAGAAGTCTGAGCTGTTTTCTCATTAAATAGGCTAGGGTTTACCAAAGGAACAGTAATTTTATTCCCTCCTTTGAGAGCTTCTAAGCATAATTATTCTTGCCTTGGGGGGAAAATGCTCATTTAACAAGCTACAAAATATTTACATCAAAACACACGTTCAGAAGAATCCTATGGTATAGTCTTCCTGAGTCTATACCACTTGAGAATGATGTGGGGAAATTGCATGACTGAATGCTCAAAACCTCCCTGCCTGTGTGGGTAAGCTATACTATCAAGGAAACAGATACTAGTTTAGAAAGTTGGAAGAAAAAGGCATAGTATTACTTAGGATAATATTCAAATCATACTTGCGCGCGCGAACATACACACACACACACACACACACACACACACAGCCTTCTGAAATGGTATTGTCACTATGGGCTAGACATTGAGATTCTTAAGCATGTATACACTTGCATATTAAAACAGTATGCTTTAATATAACAACAGTGCACGCAGAACACAGAGACTGCATAACTATCAAATATGGTTTTCTCTAGGTATTTCTTGCTATGCTTATATCTCGGCTCTTCCTTTGGAAAAATTTCCACAGGGCTGCCAGACAACTTTCCCTCCAGGCTCAGACCTGCTTATCTTTGACATATAACATTATCATGTGCACTCAGAATATTCCCCCCACCCCCACCTCCCAATGTGATTTGACATCTTGGCAGAAAAATTGCACCACTCACCAAGGAAGACAAATACATAAAGCATTTTTTTTAAATCCCCAAGGTTGAATGTTTGAATGCCACAGCTTGCATTTTAAAAAAGAAAGCAGGCAAAATATAAAAATTACCTGGGCGTAACGCAGAAGTTTCTCTGTGGCCTCTGGATCCTTATTCCAAATCAAATCTTCACACAACTGCAACAGCTCCTTGTGGATATCATCATACACAGGCAAGTTTCCCGCATTCACAATCCCCATGTCCAATCCATACTGACGATACAGGAATAGGAAAGGGAAGATAATGAACACTACAAAATATGCATTCTGATCAGAAGCTGTTTTGTCAAAATGCTCACATTACCTTAATGGCATGGTACAGAAAAACTCCATGCATCGCTTCTCGAATAGCTTCCATTCCCCGAAAGGAAAAAGACAGATTGGAAAGGCCTCCACTTATTTTGGCTCCAGGCAGAGTTTCCTGACAACAATAGGATAAGCAGCAAGCTCGTGATAAAAACCTATTTTCATATCAGAGGCCTAAGGGCCATCAGTGAATTCATGAAGCACATCTTTGTGGTCTAAAGGACAGTAAGCTAGCCAGGCACACAGCAGTGTCTGGGCACCATAGAAACAGCAGGTGAAAAACAGCTATCACTCCAGGCCAGGTTTCTCTCAAAATATTGCCTATCCCACATTCAAGGCTGTGCATTGTCCCACTTGGATTCTTTTAACATTCTATTTGCTATTCCTCATGGGTAAGGTGTGAAAATCATTGAAAACAGGAGCTGGTCAGTCTACAGATTACCGTAGATAACTTGCTCATTTATTTCCCTTAAGTTAACCTTACATTCATTAAACTAAGGAATTTCACCTCTGACTTTAAATGACCATATTAGAGCCAAATGTATCTGCATGACTATGAGAAATATTAATCCAGTAGATAGAAGACTGTAACTAGACAGTGGAAATATGAGTTAAGAGTCCCATCTCAAGGCTCCTTCACTACAAAATTCCTAAGATGATTAATTCACAGGCTGCAGAGACAGAGGGACAGAGATCCCAACATGCTATCATACAGAGATGGAAATCACTGCACATGTGCCTGCAGAGGAGCTGCAATTAGCTTACTAGCACATGCAAACAGAGCTATTTATATGAACATTGACTCCTCACATGTTAAGTTACTGTGTGCTTTTATATTGCAAAGAATTTCTACCCAGCCATTGTTGCTTGTGAAGCACAAGCTGGCCAAACTGAGCTCCTTCAGAAGGAAGGGTGAGATAAATCAAATAAATAATAGTAACAGTGGTTGCCTTTTTGGGAGATCATACTCCTTTGTCCTATATCATGATCTATCAAATCATAATATTGGCCTACCTCACAGGGGTGGTGCAGAGATAAATAAAGGAATTCTTATCCTAGCTTTTACCCCCCCCCCCCCGGCTTTAGAAACAAGGTGTGTTATAAATCCACACCACTAAAGATGGTAATAGGTAATTACTATATTTTTGCCCTTTATTTACAGGTAACATACGCACACACGCATTTATAATAAAGTATTTGAAGGAGATCCTGTTCAGAGTACAATCAAACTAGAGACAGAATAAACTGCAATAATGGAGCCTGTGCTAATTAAATGAGGCAGCTTTCACGTAGCTTGTCAAAGACCTTTTGGCTAATCTGCCAACATTTTGCTAAAATTGCCCCATTTAATTACTATAAGTATATTTACACTACAGATAATTGTCTGGGATATTTTTAGACTGATATATAATTTATAATATCTTTGCTATCCGAAGCAGGGCTGAGGAGCTAGTACAGTACAAAGAGAGCTGCATCATTCCACACAGGCTATTGCTTATTTTCTGGTGTGATCCCCTTCTCCCTCCACCACAATACTTTAAATAATAATAATAATAATCAAACCCCACCCCACTCTCCATTAAAGAACTCCCCAGACTCACTTTTATGGTTTTAGTCGCATTGATAAAGTTAATTGCATACAGATTGTGTTCCTCCATTCCAGTACCTATGGTAAGAATGTTGGGATCAAAAATGATATCGTTTGGATTAAAGCCCACTTTGTTCACTAGGAGGTTGTAGGCTCTGGTGCAGATTGCAATTTTTTCATCAGATTCAGTGGCCTGAAAAGGGGGAAGGGGGGGGGAGGAGTGAGAAGGAAAGGTAAGTTTCCTGTCTGCAAGGTCTGACCAGTGAATCCCTTATTTTCTGTGAGTTACATCAAGGCACCAATGAGCTTATTATCTGAGTGGATGATAATTTCAACACCCCTGTATCAATTCTGTTACTCAGGGGTGTATCATATTCTGTTAGTTCCTCATTTCCTGCTGGTTTGGTTCCCAGATAGCATACATACCATATATTTAAAGCTCATCACTTCCCCCACTTTCCTGGGAACTGCAGTTTAAGAATTGCAGCTCTGTGAGGAGTAAATGACAGTTCAAATATTTTTTTGGGGGGAAAGACGTGCTCTTTCAGTGTGCAGTAAATGTGTGATGTGTATGCTGCCCTCCCCCCCCCCAGCTCCTTTACTACTCCAGGTTGTGGATATAACAAAAATATTATGGGACCTTCCTCAAAGCCAGTAAGGTATGTTCAAGTGGTACTGACCTGACCCACTTCATCAAAAGCCATAACCACCACAGCTGCACCATATCTCTTTATTTTTCTCGCTTTTGCCAGGAAGTCTTCTTCGCCTTCCTTCAGACTGATGCTATTCACTATGCATTTTCCTTGGCAACACTTCAACCCAGCCTCTATCACTGCGAAATTTGAAGAATCGATACAGAGCGGCACCTGATACCGGGGAAGCGGGGGGGGGGAGTGCAAATTTATAAGTTAGCATAGCTAAGTAGCTACTTTTTTCTTTGTCAACAACTAAAACATCAACAGGAAAATGTCACAACAGTGTTGATGTTTTCTAACCTGTTATGTAGTTATGCATATAAAAAAGAATGTTAACAATCCACAGTTAAAAGAAACACAAAGGAACTTACATGCAACTTCCAACAGTGTGGTTTATCATCCCAGTTTGTTTCCCCTAAACCATAGATCAGACTAGCTACAGTTTCAGGTTTGAACATAACACTTTGCTTTTCATTTACGTAGTACCTTGGATCCCGAATGCCTTGCAAGTCGAACGTTTTGGCTCCTGAACACCACAAACTCAGAAGTGAGTGTTCCAGTTTGCAAACGTTCTTTGGAACCCGAACGTCTGACGGGGCTTCCGACTGGCTGCAGGAGGTTCTTGCAGCCAGTCAGAAGCCGCACATTGGTTTCTGAACATTTTGGAGGTCGAACAGATTTCCGGAAGGGATTGTGTTCAACTTCCTAGGTATGACTGTACTATTTATGGTGAGCCATCTGCATTTCAAACTGTTGCAGTCCTTCAAAAGAAGAAAAGCAAGAATCCTCCCCGCCATTAATAACCCAGCACTTCAAAATGTTTTCCTGCAACACAGGAGCTGTTTTTCTGCATGGGCTCATCCCACAGCATAACTGCAGCATTTAAGTACTCTGCATCACCACATGAGCAGAGTCAATTGCACAGGCTCTGAACACACCATAGTCACCTTGCTAGGATCAGGTGGTTTGGGTGGTTGAGAACCCTTGTAAATCTTGGTGGGACCTCTAGCATTACAGCAGTGCCATAGGATGAACTTTCAGGAAAGTGGCAAGTCGGTAGAAATGCAGTCACTAAATACTGTCTGTAGAATTAAAAGATTATTCCTAATGCTGTATACGCCCCTCCCCCAATTCACAGCTCTATCTGCAAGAACATCTGTTTTAATCTGACATCAGAAGTTGTGCATACAACCTTGGCAATGTCAGGTTCTGAAGCAATGAAGTTGCAGAATCTGGCCATAGCACATGGCCCATCTAGCATCCCGTCGTCCATATTGAGATCCAAAATTTGAGCTCCCATCTCAACCTGGGCCTTGGCTACACTCAGGGCATCCTAAAAAGGGATCACAAAAAAATATTTGTAAAAAATATAGTAAATGCCTAAGTGCATTAGTGAGTCCTTTTTATATTCCTCTTTGTTGGTGATCATCTCCAATTCTGAATTACATCAAACAGCTCCCCACTCCCTTAAAATAAAACATTAATATAAATGTGTCTCCCATCCTCTCTTGTCTTACGCAGATTCCTCTTCTCTTTGGGTTTGGCTTCACACAGCATATTGGACTAAAATAGTTTATTGGGCCGAAACAGAGCCCCATTTGCACATAACCATAGGAGTTTGGAAGCTTCTTTCCTGCAGCTTATTCCCACACTGCCCTAGTAATGTATCAATTCAGAAACCCTGCAGGCAGAAGCAACAGTGTAGAACCTGTGTGGAAGTCAGGAATCCATGACTCCATTTCTCTCTTTCAGCTGTCCAAGCACAGCTGAAGCTCACACTTCCAGAAATTCAAACGCTTGAGTACTGTGATGCCTATTAACAAAAATGCTTCCATGCTAGGCCTTTTACCTTTACAAGAGAAGTGCCTTGACACTTTTTTCATGCTGAACCAAATTAGTACACTTCCACCAACTGCATGAAAAAGTTCCCTGCTGATTACTTATCTACTACAGACTGAATATGCAAACTCTTAAAATACGGTAAGTCAGAGACAAACTAAGTTGAATGCTTACTTCATATTTGCCGGCCATGATGAGTTTGGCAAACCTTCGTGATCCTGCAACATTGCAGCGTTCACCAATGTTCACAAAGTTGGTGTACTGCCCAATCCTGAAGGGTTCCAAGCCTTGAAAGGAAAAAAAACAATGACAACAATCAACACAGGTTAAAAAGCAGAACATACAACCTACGTACTCTCAATTCACATAAAGCCCCTGTATAGCAGATGTAGCTCATATGCAAAGGATAATGAGCTATGCTTTAGATTTACAAGAATATACAGGCAACTCCCATTTTCCGAGCGTTTGATGCACGTGGAACCACGCACATGCATGCTGTGTTGAGCACCAGAAGAGGGTGGAACAGGGCAGGCTGAAACATGCATGATGACCCATAATGTAACCCCCACATGAACGGAGGGTTGCCTGTACTCTTCTTTATATTTATGCGACTAATGAAATGAGTCTGTCCTCTACATGGATGGGGAAAAGCACTAATTCCCATTGCAACTATAGAACGCGGTATGACTAGTGTACCAAAGTTTACTATTTATTGATAAAAAAATACTTGTAATGTATTTTGATTTTTTTTTAATGAAATAGCGGTATACAACATAAAGACCACATAAAAAGTTAAAATCACAGGTCATCTGCTAACTATTACAGACAATGTTTTCATAATTGTCTGCATAAGCTTGGCAGCATAGAAACCTCTCCAACTGAGGGGTCAGAAAATGACGCTCCTACATGTGATCTCAGCGGTCAAGATGGCATACAAGGGCTCAAGTGATCCCTATGCTAACCCGGCTTGGTAGTAAATGGACAGCCAGTGTTGATGTTCTAACAATGGTGTTGCATGTTGTCAGCCATGTGCCCCCATCAGCAGTTTGGCTGCTGCATTCTGCACACGCGGCAGCTTCCGGAGCAGGTCCAAAAGCAGCCCCACATAGAGTGAACTGAAATCATCCAGCCTTAAGTTTACCAATGCATTGATTACAGTGGTCAGACATTATCTAACTACATCCATCCATCTCTCTCTCTTGGTTTTGTAAACCCTCTCAATTTAATAGCTAGTCTATAACGACATAAATGACATATGCATTCCCAGTAAAATATAGATATCGCAAGGTAAATCAGCAAAGAGAGGCATTCTAAAATATACTTTAACAGAATGCAAATCAGGGCAGCTGGATACATCAGTCTTTCTCACCTGAGAGCAGCATGTAGCCTTCTGAAAAAGAGGCGGCAGGAATGCGAGGCTTGCATGTCTTTACTGCTTCAGCTATCGCCCTGCATTACAAAACAGCAAAACACAAAACAGCAGCTCAGGGCTATATCAGTATGGATTATGTTCAACTGGAACATGTTAAGAGACCAGTACATATTTGCTTATTACAGTCCCCTCTCACTTCTCCTCTAAGGAGCTCACAGGAGTGTACTAGATAGATAGATGATAGATAGATAGATAGATAATGCAACTCTTAGTAAAAACAGTAATTAACATACTAACCTTTGAACACCACCCAAGAAATACTGAAGAGTGCCCAAAATTGCCTGTATAATTAATTTTCGTGACAAGAAGGCATTGCTTGCAATACCTGACATGCAGAAGTTAACTGTTCCAGATAAAATGATTATGTAAGCTGGCTCTTAATCAGGCAGAAGTTATTAACAGTGAAAAGCTATGTGCCCTGCACCAATACCCATTCTCTTCAGTTTTCCACCATATTTTAATTTTATTGACATCCTTTGAGCATCCAGGCATATACAGTAATACAAAATGCTTGTGGTCACTTATGACCTCAAGTACTGCCTCAAGTACTACCTCCCATTCCCTCATGAAGCCTTAAAATTCAGCTCCATCACTTTTTATTACAAGAGAAAGATGGCTAAACTCTTGCCATCAGGGAAGAAATAGAGAGGTTTTCCAATTAACTTTATAAGGAGATTGCTGAAAAACATTTTACCAAAGTAGCTATAGCTGAACAAATATTTAATTTAATTAACTTAATTAGCAGTGGTTTCATGCATCATTCAATCAACATTCTCTGCAACTGGCGCACAAGTCCTTTAAATCCCGAAGGGGAAAGAAAAAGATTGCTTAGCCTGAAGGACAATGAATGTAAATTTCCCAAAAATGGTTGTCACCACACATCTGCAATCTAAAACTCCTGGTTCTGGAATATATCTGGAGGCTGTTCCTCCTCTTAGAATATGAATCACGAATGTGTGACCCTCCAGATGTTGTTGGGCTCCAACTCCTATCAGCCCCAGCCAGCATAACCAATGGTCAGCACTGTTGAGAGTTGTAGTCTAACAACATCTAGAGGGCCACACATTCCCTACCCCTAGATCCCTCATACGTTGATGGATTTCCCCAGTCCACCCATCAGGTGGACTGCATGAAGAAACTTGAGTACCTCATGAACCTCTACACAAATTCTAGATTAGCCCAGATCAGGGTAGACACTTTGTACAACATTGATCAGAAACAAAAGACATGGGCCAGTCCATCAGAAGATTGCTCTGCAAGAGGCCCCATGAAGGAACTTGCTGAGATACATAGTAGTTGCTGTCACCAACACACTTGGCGAATAGCCTTCCAAGGACATGCCTGCTAGCTGTGACTAGTCTCTCCAAGCCACCTTTTTATCAGGGCAACCACAAGGTATGCAGTGACCACTATTGACGAAGTGCTCAGCCAGGGATATCCCAAGGCTGATTTGCACATAATAAACACACCATTGTGGTGGTTGCTATGTGAGGAAAACAGAATCAGCTCTCCTTCATTTTCCAGAAAACCTGGAATGTGTCTAGGAGCCCTAAACTGTGCAGCAACCCACTACCCCACCCTCCAAACAGCTTCTTCGGTTGTCTGCATAGATGGCTGAAGCTGATGTTAATATATCAAGTTACCAGATATGCGCTGGAGTGGTTCCACAGCAGCCGCCAACTATGTTCACCAGACCATCTAAGGCAAAATCCTGCAGATAAGGGAAAACAGTATTTAGATATAATTGAACTAGAGGAGCTGGTGGGGATGAATTAACAGCAATATAAAAGTAGAATGTCACATACTACTGGTATGAGCCCAATTAGTGCAGTAGGACCTTCAAATGATTCCTGCTAGCTAACAAGAATATAGCTGGAGCTGCCCACACAACCACATTTGGAAAGAATTTTCTCATCTTCAAACAGTTACATTCACACCCCCCCCCCCGAAGTGTGTGTTTGAAATATAGATCTATATGATTTCTGGGAAGCCTGCCTCAAGTTCTGCTTGCTTAAGAGCTCTACTTCCTTCCTAGTCACCAATGTAGCACTTCAGGAATGGAGATGAATTACTATGCTGGCAACGCCACTCTCAGCCTTAAGCGCTATCCTGAACCAAGTCACTCTTTGCATAGGTACCTCCTTGTCTTTTATACAGTCCATATCCTTCAGCACAATCAAAGCAAAGCCCCACAATGCTAGTATAAAGCAGCTGTCTGGGTCATGTATATAAACCTCCTATAAACCATTTCCATCTGTCCTTCTTGTGAGTCCACATGTCTACCAATGTGTCTTCCATAATCTGAGATCAACAGGGACAAACTTGGGATCCTGAACCAGGAGCCCCATTCTTATAAAATTTATTTACCTATGAGTAAGCCCCATCGAACACTATATGACTTACTTCTGAGTAGACAAATACAGGGTTTGATTTACATGCAAATATTTCCCCCCTCTACAGTTGGAATAAATACACACACAATAAATATTATCCCCTACCTTTAGGTGCTTGGCAGTCACTTCAGGTGTTTCATCATAACCACCAAAGGTGTTAGGAAGACCTGAAGAAATATAAGAAAGTGCTTGAACCTCATGTGAGCTATACGTAACTTTTCACGTGATCTATAGGTAACTATAGGGGAGTTTTGTTTCCATTTATTATTTCTGCTGGATAATACAAATTTATAATTTGCTCGATAACACACATCCATATGCATCTGGCACATCCATATACATAAATCTTAGGAAGTTTTTCTTCTGAGAGGTTTGGTAAAAGGTCTTAACTTCTAAAGCTTTGATCTGCTTAGAAAGAAAAAAACATCACTGCAGCTGTAGTTTTCAATGGGATTAATGAGTATGTGCTACATTGCTAATAAATGATAAACTCATTAGTCTTTTCTTAATTAGATTTTCCCAGGCAACAACCTGCCTTAGCTTTAAAATATTAGCTTTTGAATGTTATTTATTATTTCCAGGTTTTCCCTCCCTTTCTTTCTAAAAACAAATGTCCTTTTTTACAAAAACACAGCAAATGCATTAGCAGAATAGAGAAGCAGTTGTTTCAGTGTTTAAATGGTAGGCACCAATTTAAGTGTCATCCAAAGATTCATTCACATCTTTTTCCACAGAAAATGTTTGCTTACCACAGAAAATAATAGTATGTAACAAATTATACATCAAAATTAGTGCTTCAAATTTCAAGCATACAGACTTCAGTGGAAGACATCACAATACCAAGGAAGCATTACAAGACCGGGCTCAAAATGTTCATTCCTATCAACTCAACCCTTCAAGGGTGCTTCCACATGTTCAAACCATAATAACTGTCTTGAATTTGGCAGGGTTTTCTGATGCAGTTTCATTTGCATAACAATTAAGTTGACTGCAGATAACATAATTATGAAGTAAGCTGTTGCAGCTGTGCTAGAAATGCACATCATGTTGATTTACAAGATTTATTACTTAATGATAAGCAAAAACAGAAAATTCCCACAAATCTGTCCATACCTGCATTGGGATAGCAAATAATGTAGGCTGTTGTACACTTCCCAATAGTTTCAATGAAGGGCCTCATTTCCACTGCCCCCAAGGCACAGTTTAGTCCGATGCTAGAAAGACCAATATAGATTATAGGTATGTATGTAGATATATTATTTGTTTTGATTGAGACACAAACCCCCCCCCCCACTGAAAATACTAGTTTGTTAGCTTGTTACAAACAAACTGCTGTTAAAAAAAGATAACCATTCAGACACCCACAAAGTCCCAGGTTGTGATCTGAGGGCACATGATACACCCACCTTGCTGAAGCTAAGCAGGTCTGTCTGCTCAGTAGCTGGAGGAGACCACTGGAGACCACCACATATATGAGGTCGAAGTCACAAAAGCCTGCTATCAAATCGCCTACCTGGTTATTTTCCTGCTTTTGATAATATTTTTTAAACCAGGGAAGAACTTGAGTGTACATCTGCCTAATATGCCTAGGGATAGTGTTAAGATTGTGTAATTGAATTATTCACCTTTGATTCTTTTGAGGCTGATTTATTTTATTTTTTACACAGAAAGAGCCTCAGCAGCCTCTCACCAGGTTATTACGTGTAAACATCTGCATCAAAAATATGAACAAAGTCAGGTCTTAAGCTCAAATTCTAAGCATAGGTTCTCTCCTCAGATCTCAAATACAGTTGAATAAAAATATTTTTCCTGTGGTCATTTGTTTCATCCTATCAAACTAAGGAACCCAACAATTAAGTACCAACAGCGGAACTAGAAAAATTCTTAGGCCCCCATATGAACTATATGTTTAAAGTAGTATTGTATCACTTTAAACAGTCCTTGCTTCCCCTAAATAATCCTGATAATTGTAGTTTATTATAGTTGCTGAGAGTTCTTATTAGACCGCTATTCCCCTCACAGAGCTACAGTTTCAGAGTGGTTTAACAATCAATTCCTCTTGCCAGGAAACTCTGAAAAGATTAATGATGAAAACAAGCAGCTCGTAAGTCTGACAAATTGTGCATCTAGCCCATGAGTGGCAATACGTTTGGTTGGTTGTTTACTGAAATGTTTATAAACTGCTATTCATTAAGAAAATCAGAGCTGTTTACTATTATACATAGGACAGTACAAGGAAGTCCATATATAAAAAAAGTTAAAATCAGGAATCAGCTAACTATTATGGAAAGGTGTATTCTTAATTCCCTGCATAAGCTTAATGGAATAGAAGAGTTTTCAGCTTAAAGCGGAAGGGTTACTGGAGACCACAAACAGAGAAATTATTGAATACTTGCTACCCAAGATTCTGGAGTTCAAATTCTGGAGTTCAGATAGGCAATATGTAAACTCTTTCACTAACAAGCATCTTTTCTGTTCTGAAAGCCAACAACAGCAGCAAAATCCTTCCTGGGGCCACTGTGGAAGGAACCAACAGTAAATAAGAATCCTGAGGTGTGTGTGTGCCAAATGAATAGCTCACTGCAGTGTTAGCATACTCATTCCTCTTTCCCAGTAAGGCATTATGATGTCTCTGAGCACCAGAGACCACCCTGATGTTCTTTCTCTGAAGCTAGGCACATTTGATCCTGGACCTGGCTAGTACCTACACTGTTAAGGAACCCCCGGCCTACTGCAGAGCTGCTTCTTCTGGAAGCTCTGCAGTAGCTTCTCTGCAATAGGTGGAAGCTTCTTCAGCCCACACTGTCTAAGATAAGAGGATGTATGTGGTTATCAGCTTAGCAAGATCACTAACAACATTTCTGACCTCTTTGGCTTGACCCACAAGCAAACAGCTGACATATTTTAAGCTAATCAAATAGTTTAAAAAGTGGTTTTATGTAAAGTGCACGCGCACACACACACATTTATAACATTGATTAGAAAGGCTGTCCAAAAAAAAGAGAAAAATGAACAAGAAAGGGAGGCCATTTAAAACAAAAAAACCAACCCCTGAATTTAACTTATAGACCCATTACTCAACAAATGCTGGAGCACAGATAAGGAGAGCTAATGCTGTCATCCTTATCAAACCACAGATAAATACAATTTCACTCTATGCTGCTAAGTCATGGTTGATTTATAAGCTTCCGCCTTCTTTCTCTTTGGCTCAGGCTCCTTTTACACCTTAAGCTACTGAATTTCTCTCTGCGTCATTTCACCACCATCTGTCTCTGTCTGTCTCTACAAGCCTCATCTGGTGATCTCCCTGAAGCTCCAGGGTGGCAAGAGTAAGGTAAGGAGGAAGGCAGGCCCCAAAATGACTCAAGAATGCTTATATTCTCACTGTGCATCATGTACCTAGTCCTTTTCTGTAATTCACACTGGAAGTTCTAAAAGGTTGCACTTAAGAAACAACAACAAATCAGTGCATTTGAGCACTGGCGGAAGGAATGAACAAACATTTTGCCCCCAAGAGACATACACGGGGCAGTAGGTGGGCAGTTGGAAGCCCCATGACAGCAGATGTGGTCAGAGAGGGTCACATACTCACACGATTTACAAATGGAGAACGACACATGGGAGTGACCTGCCTACACGTTCGTCCTCCACAACCATCTCACACTTCCACCTAGCCCGGCAAACAGCTATTTGGCAGGCTGGATGCAGCATGATTTATATGGGGAGAAAGAAGAGTAGGGATGACCTTCCCTGCATGCCGTCCTCCACATCACAATGCAATGACAGGCTAAAAAAACTCAGTAGGTGGAGAGATTTGGCAGAGGAGAGGGAAAGTCTATACACTTTGAAAATCAGCGCTTTGAAAAGCAGAACAAATGGATACCTTAGACTGGGGTCCAAACATTGTCTGCACAATCCTACCGCAACCCCCATTCATCTGAATCGATTTTAGAAAAACTGGCACAGAGCCTATCAATACTGCATAGCTTTATTGTAAGTAAATTTACTTCTCTCACCAAAGTGGGTCACAGTGAGATATACTGATGACGAAAGCTTCCCCAGTCTGGCCAGAGAGAGTGCGGCCGCTTTTATCGACAATGGTTCCCGATACCTAAACACCACAAGGGAAGCAGAGAGAGAGAGACACAAAAAAAACCTTGTAGCAGATCTGAAATGAACAATGCCTGATTAAAAATTAACAAGAGGCAATCAGAATGATGAAGGTTCTGTGCAACAATCTCTGTAAACAATGTTTTAGCTGTCACAAAGATTGATCTGTAAATGAATAGTTCCCTTCTCCATTTGAAGACAAAGGAAGAGAGGGAGGAAGAAACTTTTATCTGAATTTGCACTTGGGATGTTAAGAAATTGTACAGAGAACACAAATACGCTAAAAAATTAACCAGATTTTTGAGATTCTGCTCAGACGATCAGCTTCCCACCCCTCCTTTAAGAGGAATACTCACCTATTCCATAACAAGCCAAAGAAAGGAAGAAAAAAACCTCCTCCCCCTCCCCCATAACCCTATAATTTGGCATTTGAGGCATTCATTTTCACATTCTTTTGAACACCACAGGTCCTCAACCCTTCCCTTATTTAATACTATGCTTCCAACGTTGCCTATTACTAGAATCCGATGGTTCCAATGTTCTCATTATGGAACAAACTCCAAAACCACAAAAGATTTCCATGGAAACAATAATGCATTACACAACTGATGCTAGCAGCAACATAACTGCAAAATACTAGTCTTTTTAATTACACGATGGCCGCATCTGCACGTCACAATAACCCAGGATTGCTGGCTTATTATGGTTTATTGGGTACAAGCAGCATGCTGGTGCACACTCTGCCTGATCATTCCTACTTTGCTCCTCTCCTGGCACAAGTAGGGGGAATAAACTAGGAAGACACAATTAAGCTGGGTTTCCCATGACTACTGAACTGAAAATGGTTTTTCTCCAACAAGCCAAGATTCGTAAGCCAACAATAAGCAATAGTTTATGGCATGCTAGTGATCCTGGCTTATTAGGCAGAAACAAACCACGATTCTGGGTTCAGATTGTGACTTCCTAGTTTGTTTCAACCATCCAAGCCAGAATTATTGTGCACTGTGCCCCTGCATGCTGTTAAAACATAGTAAGCGGGCAAACTAGGATCATGACATATGAATGCAGTCAATAAACCTGTAGTTCAATCAATTATAACTCCTCCATGTTGCAGCCTTAAGATGCTGTAAGTGTGACAGACAAAATATAAGGTATCTTTTACTGAACCAGGTTGATGCATTTCCTAACACCCTGATCTAATGGAAGCTCTCATGCGTGCTTCTAATGAATAAAAACCGCAGTACAGGAGAACTTTTGGCATCTGAGATACTGAGAGACATTAGGGTGAACCAGTATGTTAGATATATATTATTTGAACCACATAAGCAGTGGTAGCTGAACCACATAATAAGTGGAAGCTAACCCAATGGTCTATCTCAGCTTGGATCTCAAGGGATAGCTGTCCAAAGTGATAAGGTGTTCATGTGACAAGAGAAGCACAGTGGTTGTTTCCCACCTTGCTGTCACAGTAGGCAGAAGGCTTCCCACAGGGCTCTATGACAAACTTCTTCTCCCCTGCCAGCTGCTCCCAGGTGTGCCCTTCTCAGCATGCTGCAATCTGCAGGGTCCATTCAAGAGCACATTTTACAGCTAGTATCTCACCTCTTGTCCCAGGCACGCAGGCTTCTCCCAGCAGGAGTAGACAGTTGTGCATGGGGGCCATATGTAAAAGCTGGCAAAAAAAATGCTGTTGGTTAAAGACACAGGAGGCCTTCAGCTGCTACTGAAGTATGCCCAGGAGAATCTCAACACACTCGGAAGAGCAAACGTGACAGCAGATGGCACGGAAAGACAGAGTCCAGTGAGAGTCACTCCATGAACACAGAGTGCAGAATTGCACACTAGAAGTTTTCACATTTACATATATATTTACACAGCAGAACCAGAGGGGCTCCTGGCAGTATATTTTAACTAACATATTTTAAACTCAAAGAACAGCCAAATGGGGAAAGGTAGTATAGCTTCTGAAACTACAGCTTTTCCACTATTGCTGCTGTACTGTGGAAGGCCCTTCTCTCTGCAATATATGAAGAAGCAACCATTAGTTGCTTCAGACATGTGTCAATGACCTCCTTTTTGGCCTCAGCTTTCTCTAGCAGGCAAAATGGGACCCTGCTTTTATATGTTCACAGTCCCTGAATTCCTATTTTTGTTTTTATAATACTGTTTTAATGGCTCCATGTTGCATTTTTATTTTAATTACATTGTTGTTGCTTATTTTGTATACCGCTGAAGAAACATTTTAAATATTAAACGATTTCTAAATGCCAACGCATATTTATTTATAATTTTCATAAGAGGATGCTGATGCTCTAAAATACATGTCGGGAACTTTAATGAAAGGAACCTCGAAGTGCAAGGTAACATACAAGACCGTATAGTTTGTAAAACAAAGTGTTCATTTCTTAGTTGGTTGAGCATTAACTCATGAGCTGTGGTTACTCTTTCAGTTCTTATACTTACAAACAATGGTCTGGGGTCATACTCTTCCTCAAACAACTTCTGGAGTGCAAAGAGAGCTGCCTGTGCAATGAAAACGTCACAAAAATTAAGGGTGGGTGATCTGCCTTCTTTCCACTTTGGAGTTTTCAAACATTTTGCACATCTTGAGGTTTTGTTGTAGGGAGGGAAGGATTAGACCAGCATCAACAGCTTTTTCTTTAAAGGAGACCAGTGACCCCCCTAAATAAAAACAAGACCAACAACAAAGGAGCCACAATATAGTCTCTCATGTGGCTCTGTGACTGCAGGAAAAGTTGCCCAACAGCAATTTCACAGTGGCAAGAAATCCAGGCTAGACTGCATGAATCTATGGCAGGTGTGCGGAACCTTTTTCAGCCTGAGGTCCACACTGCCTCTAACCTTCCAGTCAGTTCATGCCAGTGGTGGGTGAGGCCCGTTCAAAAGGTGGGTGGGAACACCCCACTCTTTCTCATCCACATCCACACACATATATATTCATACAAACACACGAACATATATGTCCATTCCTGCACAAAGCACATACATAAAACAGCCGTGTGTGTGTGTGTGTGTGTGTGTGTGTGTACTGCCTCTAGAATCAGAGGAAGTATGCTGGTTGCTGGGGATCCCAATGAAGAAAATGATACCACGCTGCTGTCCTTGTTGTGAGTTCCCTAAAAGCATCAGGTTGGCCACTGAGAGAACCAAATGCTGGAACACAGAGGCCTTTAGACTGATCCAGCAGCATTCTTCTTATCTCCAGCCTCTAACAGGAACACTCAGGGCTTCAGCAAGCCTGGAGGAGCCATGTAGTCCTGTTCAGGCTTCACCAAGGGGAAGGAAAGGACACTTCTCTCATTCTACACCCACCCAAAACACTGCCCCTCTGTGCTATGTATTGCTAAAGGGCTCGGATTTGGAGCACTGTTGTTTAATTATCAAGAGAAAGGTCTCCATAAAGTGGGGGAAAGGGCTCGTTTTTCTCCTTTCCTCTTTCCTGAAGCTTCCCCGTCCAGTGCAAGGAAGAGGAGCTTCTTAACTTCATCTCATACATGGCATCCCCTTCCAGGAAATTTTAACCGTCCCATCCAGAATACTACAAGGTATTAAGGACTCCAGCAGAACAGAACAGCGCCCCCCCATCCCCCCCATCCTTCCTTGTTTAATGCACTTGTACAAAGAGAATCAATATTATCATTTTAAATAAAATGAGTTTTATCTGCTTTTGACTTGTGTCATCTAACTTTGTGATCAATTAAATTATAGTTCACATGGGGTGGGGTGGGGTTTGTTTGTTTTTTAAAAAAATGGCACTTTCAAGAGTATGCTTTGAATTCTCACCTTGGCATTGGCTGTATCAAATATGGTTTCAACTAACATGATATCTGCTCCACCATCAAGA
This sequence comes from Podarcis erhardii, assembly GCF_964252035.2. Lineage (NCBI taxonomy): Eukaryota > Metazoa > Chordata > Lepidosauria > Squamata > Lacertidae > Podarcis > Podarcis erhardii. The sequence goes on along the minus strand of NC_138507.1, from coordinate 78,239,708 downwards.
AGTCCTTTGGCTTGTTCGGTGTACGCTTCCACGAGCTCATCAAAAGCTGCAACACAATAATAACAGATTCCCTTTTATGCTAGAAGTGACAATGAAACACCTATTCCGACTGCAAATGTGGTTCTCATATCCTCCGCAACTGGTGGACATGCAAGAAGGTAACTTTGCACTGCAATTCCTTATCATTTGGTGCAATGTACAGCAGAATGAGATTAGTTATTCGGCTCTCAAATAATTCTAATTAGCTTCCTCAAAGATATTGTGGACACCACTAACATGGAATTAGAAATAGATTTATGAACCACAACAAAAACATGAACTGGCACCAAAATTGGACGTCTCTGGACTCAGCAAAAACATGTTAATAGATCAGCCTATATTATAAAAGTGGTGTTGGCGTTAAACTGATAGAAACAGAAAAAGCAAAATAAAGAATATTTGCCCTCAGTCTTTGGAATAACAATCTAAATACTTACTGACATTTCTGTAATCTGGCTTTTCCACTGAAGGGGAGACAGAAAGGGTCTTGTTTGTGGGACCCATTGCACCAGCAACATATCTTTTCCTTCCTTTACAAAGAAGAGACATAATATTTGAGAAACAGGCTTTGGATGATGTGGCAAAGAGATACACCAGTGTTTCATCACGTGCTATCCAGTCCAATTGATAAAAGTACGGCACTGCACTTGGGAACAATTATGAGAGGGGGAAAACCTGCCTGCCATGCCGATGGTGAGTGGCACAATCCTGCAGCAAGGAACTTCAAAGGATCCAGTGGGGGAGAGTTCCAAAGTACCAATATAGAAAATACATTTTAAAAATAATAATACAAAAACTATTTAACATTGTAGTGATAATACAGTTTGGGTGAGCAGGTGTTGTATTTTGGCATAGTTCAGCTGCTCAAGGAATACAACTGTTTGCAGTCCAGCTCCAATGTGGGGAAGGAAAGTTATCATTTTGGCAGGAATTAAAACAGCATCCAGCATATGGATGACAACTGGGAAGAAGTCTCAGAGAAACGAAAGAGCCTAAAGGAAAGGTTAGTGGGGAATATAGCTTGAATTAGGCTAATGAGAGAAGTGGTTCTGACTAAACTTTGTGATGCTATTTGTTATGGGTGGAGGGAAGGAAAAAGGAGATAGACAGGCTGTCAAGAGACAGGGTAGCTAAAGGAAGTGGGACACAGCAGAAAGTTATCTGAAATGCACAGAACTGAGGAAACAACAGGTGGTGAACAGGCAGAGTTGGGGGGGGAGGAGGAGCCAAAATGAATATAGGGCTGGACAAAACTATACATAGGGACAAAGGGACTTGCGGGGTATTGGCAGGAAGGACAAGTAGCTAGGCAGATGATACAAGGCAAGCCCCTTCACTCTACGCTTTTCAGCACCTGCTTAAAAGCATTATTATTTAGATAAGCCTATCGAGATATGTAGAATGTGGACATGTGTTTCAATCTGTTTTTAGCCTATTGTTGATTTTAATTATTTTTGTGGCTTCTATTGTCACAACAAACCTCAAGGCACACAAGGGCAGAAAGCCCAAATTTCACATACTGACAAACTTAGCAATCAGCATTTGGCTGAAAGCTTCTACAAGAAGAACCGAGATTCTAATTAGAAAGACTAGTTAGATACTCCAAGATCAAAATGTGCAGTAGATTCTGGAGATATTTTTTTTTAAATAGTCTCATAGGTGAGCTAGACTGAAGAGATCTCTCTTTAACTATTACTGGTCTCTTCTAGTCTTGATTTTGAGAAAACAACACCTTCTCTTTAAAGCTATAAAGAGTCTACATCTCCTCCTTGAAACCAGATAGTGGGTTTTTGCTGGAATTTAAGAAAACCATGTTTTCCAGTCAGCACTTGAGTTGCCTATTGCTGGAATCTGCAAGAAACTAAAGCCAGTTTACTTGACCTTCAGGTAATTTTGTATAAATAAGAAACCAAGTATGCAAGCTGCAATGTTTTGGGAATAGCACTGACTGACACTAACATCTGGAATCTAAGCAGAATTTGGAACCCACAAGAGCCCCTAATGAATAGCGCCTATTTTATTATGCATTATTATGTTTCACTGAAGGACACCTCCAGCAATTACATCCTCCAGCCTAATGTGAAACAGTGATCCTAGGCTAATGTGTGAACTAACTGAAAGCCAGTAGGTTAGAAATATTGGAATGTTATTTACCTGTCTCAGCAGTGGCATCATCGGCTGCTTTTCGGGCTACCTGTGCTGATATTTTGTTTAACCGATAAGCCTGGGCAGCACAGGGGTAAGAGAAAGTGGAGGAGACATCAAAACAAACAAGCATTCAGAAAAAGACATTATATTCGCAGTTTAACTAACTCTATTTTGAACTACATTTTAGAGTGTTCATTTGCAATGCATTTTATAGCCAATTCACAAGTCATGGTATAAAAAAACAACAACACCCACCACCGCATGTTTCCAAAGAGCTGGCCTAAACTATCAACTTGGCTCAAAAGTCTCCACCTTGCTAGAAATGTTAGCTGGCAAGGGCTAACACTATGACAAGAATTTTTTTGCAGCTCTCGTCAACACCCTCTACTGAAATGTGAAAGAGGAAGAACTCTAGAAGACACAAAAGCCTAATCTCACCCCTCCCCACCAAATTCAACCAAGGCAATGCTGTACCAATGGGTTACTGAGAGTGCCCAGTTAGTATGTGACCCTCCAGTCATGTTCAACACACATCCAGCCTGGAGTCAAGAATCCCCCCCTTGGTCATTAGTAAGAAAGTATGCTCATCTTCCTTTTTTGTGCACTAGCAGATCTTTCTTCCAGTGTTCATTCTGATCTTGTGAGTCTTGTCTTTCTAAGACAGCAACAGCGAACTTCAGCCTGTGGGTCAACATAGACCCCTCCAAGATCATCAGAGGCCCTCTTCTGATTGCCCTTTTTGACACAAGCTTTTTGACACAAGCTTGGGATGCGGGTGGTGCTGTGGGTTAAACCACAGAGCCTAGGACCTGCCGATCGAAAGGTCGGCGGTTCGAATCCCCGCGGTGGGGTGAGCTCCCGTCATTCGGTCCCAGCTCCTGCCTAGCTAGCAGTTCGAAAGCACATCAAAGTGCAAGTAGATAAATAGGTACCACTCTGGCGGGAAGGTAAATGGCGTTTCCGTGTGCGGTGCTGGTGCTGGCTCGCCAGAAGCAGCTTAGTCACGCTGGCCACATGACCCGGAAGTGTCTTCGGACAGTGCCGGCTCCCGGCCTCTTGAGCGAGATGAGCGCGCAACCCTAGAGTCGGTCACGACTGGCCCTGATGGGCAGGGGTACCTTTACCTTTACCTTTTTAAGGGTAGCAACGAGGGAGAGGTTTTTTCCGGTGGTGCACCCTCCACATTTGGGGAATACTCTCCCCAAGGACATTTGCCTAGTTGCCTACATCAACACATTTTTGGTACCAAAGACTTTCCTCTTCTGCCATACATCTAATGATTAACATTTCTGTGGGAGCTTTAGCTTGCTCACTTTTTGATGATCACAATCATGTGCATGTGGTTGGGAAGAGGTGAATGTTTCCATCTGTTGCTTTTAGAATTAAGCCTGTGGTTATTTTAGTGCCGAGTAAAGTGTAAAGTACTTTTTGTACTGTAAGTTGCCTCAGTATTTTTTTGTAGTAGGCTTCCAACAAATGATTGTTTAGTGTTACATGCAGAAGCCTTAAGCTGTGGGCTCTCATTTTCCTTTCTTCTGATATTGCCACATGGGGGAGATTGAAAACTGAAGTAAAAGCTTCCAATTAACCATGGTTTATTGTTGCATCTGAACATAGAACTGCAGTTAATCTTATGTTTAGGGAAACAAACCAGAATCAGCAACCAGTTTTGAGTTGGATAGTTTCCCTAAACCATAGTTAAGGTTTAAGGTTGTTTATTTAAAAAACAACAACACAGACATCATAGGTAAACACAGTTAGCTGGAAATTCTCACTTTTGTTTTCAATCTCCTACTAATATTGGAGGGCAGTGGGGAGCTCAGATGTCCTTGTCCATTTGTATAAAGCTATGCCATAGTTTAGCTTTATGTCTGAATGTGATCAGCGTCACAAATTTACTTACCTCAAGAACCCAGGAAAGGATTTCAAATGTCACAAGACAGCATAAATCAGTCATGACTGTCCACATTTATTAATTTATTTTAAAATGTGTATTTAGAGCCCGGTTGAAACCAAGCCACAGGATACTAAAAGTGTCACGGTCTTGCTATAAAGCAAGCGTTCTCCATTAGAGAACAATTATTCAAAAAGTACTCTTTTGAGAAATTAATGTCCCTCAAACCCACATTGATAAGTCTAAATAAGCCCCTCATGCCACATTGCACCAATGATGGGGGAACTCCTTTATCCCCTTTAACAGAATAAAAAGAACCGAAGCGAGGCACTCTTGTTTCACTGATCCTTTAGGATCCTTTGATGAGTAGCCACACAGTGCATGGGCATGTTTGATTTTGATCCAGAATGTATGCTAACGCAAGAATGCATTACAAGAGATCACCCAGCCTTGTAATTAGGCACTGGCTTGGCTGCCTAGTATAACTGCTTCCAGGGGATCAGGCATGCCCCCTTAACACTACTGCATGCAAACTCTTCTTCTCTCCGTAGAAACAAGGGACTGCAGCTGCTGACCTTGAGCTGCAAACATACAATGGAGTACTGTGGCTGATAATCCTTGCACGTTCTCTCTCCTACTCATTCAATCTTTATTTGCTAGGCTGGGCCTGGGATAATCTTTCGTCAGAAAGAAGCAAATCAAAACTACGTTACCTATAACATCTCAAAAAAATGTTGTTATTTATATATAGTGCCATGATTGTACATGGCACAGTGCAGAATAAAATAATCAAAAGGGGCAGGCATGTGCCCCATCTAAATTTCAACAGGGGGTGGCGAGACAGCCACGTGAAGGAGAAGAGTAAATGTGAACAAGCTAGAAAACCCAACCTTGATTAACAAGAAATTCAAAATTCTTACCAGATGTTCAAGGCCATAGTCAGCTTGTGCTATTCTGGTGCTGCTGAAAGTGTTTGTCTCAATGATATCAGCACCAGACATCAAGTATTCCTGCAAGAAAAAGAGAATGATTGGGGGGTTTCTTTGGGAGTGGGGGGGGGGAGAACAAGTTGTTTTTCAAATGCAAGTTAAGCCTCTTTACAAATGTCAAACAAGGAATTTAAGCTCTTCCACAGTCCTTCACAGTAGAAGCCCATCTGCTCTCTGTATTTAAAGTAGTGCCATACCGCTTTAAACAGTCCTGACATCCTCCAAAGAATCCTGGGAACTATAGTTTGTTAAGGGTGCTGAGGGTTGTTTGGAGACCCCTATTCTCTTCACAGAGCTAAAATTCCTAGAGTGGTTTAACAAACAATCCCTTTTCCACACAGAACTCTAGGAACTGTAGTTCTGTGAGGGGAACAGGTTTGCCTACCACTCTCAGTAAGTAACCAGGTGTAAAACAGGGCTTTCTCTCATCACTTTTAATTCTGCAATTAATCTTAAGAGATTAGAGGGAAAGCTTAAAAAGTCCTACCATCTGCAAAGTCAGCTAGTGCCTTTTCATTATTTGAACAGCAGGAGATGAAAATCTACCATATATTATGTAATTAAATTATAACTGAAAGTGGCAATAGCAGTAATTCCTCTTGGGTACTCACGCTGTTCCCCAAAATGAAGACACTTCAGTTCCTTAAAGAAATGTGCATACTTCTTTCTAGACTTGGAAGTACTGATGTGACTGTTTAGAATATCAATATAATGATGTGGTACGGTTTAAACCCTTGAGATTTTTCTCAGTGAAAAATAAAAATAAATGAGGACAAGGGTAATTAAAGCCAATTATATTTTAATCAAAATGCTAGAAGAGAAATTCCCAGCTTAGATTTTCAAGGAAACTTATTGATAAGTGACAAGGTTTCTCTAGATGCAGACATACTTTTCAAAAACTAAGGTTGAACTTGCATGATTATTTATGACAGGAAATGACACAAAGAGGGTTGGGAGACAGATTGACCTCCCTTCTCTGATAATAACTTTTTTTCATTTCTTTTTTGCAAATGCATCACATGCACTTCAATATTTAAAGAGATGCTTACCCTACTGCAGATGAAACCTTGCCTGTCAACTGGGACCCAGTAACATATATAGATTTGCAAGTGGGCCTTGAATGTGCTGCTTGTCCTTTCCCACCCCTGAGATGGCTGGATTGTCCAGGTGAGACCACTCACAGAGGCTTCAGCACACATTTCACATGCAGTGAGAGGGTGCAGAGAACACTACTGTGCAGGGGCAGCACTACACCAAGGCAACACAAGCAGTTACCTGGGAAGCCTAACTTTGGCAGGGTGCCATCATCACCTGCACCAACACACACATGACAGGAAGCTTCTCTGTCATAGCTTCAAGTTTCAGCATTTGTCAACAATAGTAGAAGCAGCAAATGAGAGGTAGGGCATGGAGATATTTTTCAATTTTTTCAGTAAGTGATGGTGTCAGAAGGGATGGGGAGGAGGAAACCCCCCTCACACATTTGATGGGAATTTGATGTTGCAGAACTTAAGTTTTCTTCTCCCCCCCCCCTTTATTTATTTATTTTTAACACAAACACCAAGTTGCACTGTAACATATAACACATTTATCCAACACATATTCCCCCATGTCCTTATCCCAAGTGAATAGAGTGCAGCTGGAGGATAGATGGCGGTTAACAGACTGAGGCTGAATCCTGACAAGTACTGTTTTGGGGGGACAGGGGCCGGGGCAGGTGTGGGGGTCTCTCTGGTCTAGAATGGGATAACTGTGCCCCAGGAGGACTAGGTGTGCAGCCTGGGAGTCATTTTGGACTCACAGCTGTCCATGAAGGCACAGGTCAATTCTGTGTCTAGCACATCTTCTACCAGCTCCATCTGGTACACAGGCTGAGACCCTACCTGCCTGTGCACTGTCTTGCCAGAGTGGTACATGCTCTGGTTATCTCTTGCTTGGACTACTGCAATGTGCTCTACATGGGGCTACCTTTGAAGGTGACCTGGAAAGTACAACTAATCCAGAAGCAGCAGCTAGACTGGTGGTCAGGAGTGGCTGTTGGGATCATATAACTTGGGTCCTAGAGGATCTTCATTGGCTCTCAGTATACATTTCCGAGCACAATTCAAAGTGTTGGTGCTGAGCTTAAAAGCCCTAAACAGCCTTGGCTCAGTATACCTGAAGGAGTGTCTCCACCCCCATTGCTCAGCCTCCATCACTGAGGTCCTCCTCCAAAGGTCTTCTGGAGGTTCCCTCACTGCGAGAAGTGAGGTTACAGGGAACCAGGCAGAGGGCCTTCTTGGTAGTGGCACCCTCCCTGTGGAACACCCCCCCTTCAGATGTCAATGAAATAAACAACTATCTGACCTTTAGAAAACATCTGAAGGCCGCCCGGTTTAGGGAAGTTTTTAATATTTTATGATTTATCATGTTTTTACTATTCTGCTGTGAGCTGCCCAAAGTGGCAGGGGAAACCCATCAGGTGGGTAGTGTATAAATAATAACATTAGTAGTAGTAGTAGTAGTAGTAGAAGTAGTAAACTTAACAGGGAAAAGAAATTAACTCTATTCTCAGAGGTTCCATACATTGTTTCCCTATGTTCTCAGCTATTAAGCAGCTCAAATCCCTAGTTTTCAACCTTTTTCAGCTTTCCCAAATTCACCCCCCACAACATGCATTTTCCCTGCCTTTCAACCTGCCACTGTGTTGCAGATCTTTCCATCGCCTGTTTTTTCTTATAATGAGCCAAATCCTCTTTTCTCTTCTCATGTCTGCTTAGCTTCCCCCCTCTACCTAGCGATGCTTCTAAACTAGAGGCTCCTAGCAGTATCCAATCAAGGCTCTTCCATGGCAAACTGCATGTGAAATTGAAATTGAGTGGAGAAGGAGGTACTGCACTTTGTCTGCATGTAAACCTCTCAATATTCCACCCACACAAATGGGCTGACATAAGTGTGTAGGTGGGGGAAATTCAATTCACTCAAGCACACCATTTCCAAAGCACTTACTCTATCACCTTTTAAAATGTACACTCAAATATTTTTTGTATTTACTGCTATTGAACCATTACGTAAGTAGTTTTTTTAAGAGTTGGAAGTATTTTATTGCTAATTATAGAGCAGGGGGAATAAAAACTGTGCTAAAATGGAAGACAGTATATGTTTCATTTTAATAATCTAAAAACATTACAGGGAACCAGGCAGTGGGTCTTCTCGGTAGTGGCGCCCACCCTGTGGAACGTCCTCCCAGCAGATGTCAAAGAAATAAACAACTATCTTACTTTTAAAAGGCATCTGAAGGCAGCCCTGTTTAGGGAAGTTTTTAATGTTTGATGTTTTATCGTGTTTTTAATATACCGTTGGGAGCTGTCCAGAGTGGCTGGGGGAACCCAGTCAGATGGGCTGAGTATAAAATTATTATTATTATTATTATTATTATGACATAAGAAGATCCTGCTGGATCAGGCCAATGGCACATGAAGTCCAGGATCCAACCAGGCAACTGTGGGAAGTCCGCAAACAGTCTGCAATAAAATTCTTGGTTTTATTTTATTAAAGTATCAAATACTTTAAGAAATTTCTTTTGAAGGTAAAAAGATTAAGAGAATTTTAAAAAATCAATTAAAAATAAAATAGATACAATGATAGAATGATACCAAGAGACCAGTCAATACTGAAAGTGATTCAAGGCATAGATGCATGATAAAAGAGTTATATGCCAAACCACATCTCATTAAAAAAAAAGAGAGACAGACAGACAGACAGACAGACAGAAGGGTACTGCTAAGATGGTTACCACCTGCAGAAGTTGCACTACCCTATCATTCTTTCCACTGGAAACTTCCAGGCTTAACTACTGCAATGCATTCTACATGGGGCTGCTCTTGAGAAACTCCAGTTGCTCCAAAATGCACTAGCTCAACTGCTTGCCAGGGCAGGGTATTGCAAATATGCTGCCCCACTGCTGAAAAAATTGTACCAGCTGCCAATTAGCTACTGGACTTAGTTCAAGGTGCTGGTTTTGGTATATAAATACAGCTTGATACCATGATATCTGAAAAATCATCTCACTCCTTATATATCCAATCAATTAAAGTACTATGTTCTGCAGGTGAGGGCGTCCTCCTGCAGATGCCATCTTTATAGCAGGTCTGTTGCACACAATATAGGAATCAGGCTTTTAATGCTGTGGCACCTACACTTTGGAATGCTCTCCCCTAGAATATTACACAGGTGCCATCTCTGTTGTTGTTTTGGTGCCTAGTGTGAAGACCTTACTCTTCCAACACGCATTCCTAGTCTACCTTTGTACTGTACATGTTTTAAATTGTTTTCCCACTTGTTCTTTGCCACCCAGGGCTCCTTCAGGAGGAAGGGCAGGATAGAGTTTTATTCAGTAAATAAAAAGCAACAAAACAATTCTGTAAAGAATATTCAGTGAAATCAGAGTCCATTCAAACTGATAAAAGTTTTTCAGTCCAATGCAGTGGGGTCTTATTGGTTATACAATTCTCAAGTTTTTACTAAAGAAAGAGAAAGTATGCAACATACTCAGCAATTACTTCTACATACATTATAATTCACACAAGTTTTTCAGCAAAAGGAACCATGATAATTATTGTCATCTAAGTTATCTGCATATGCCTTTGCAAATAATCAGTATTCTCCCAGTGAAATCCTCATAAAACAAACCATACTGACCTTGTGAATTTTGTAGATTATGTCAGGCTGAGTTATGCTTAACAGATCATTGTTTCCCTTTAGTGGTTTCATATGATCCTTAAATTCTTCACCTTGAAATTGCTCTTCTGTTAAGTTATGTTGCTGGATCATGGTCCCCATGCCTCCATCCAAAACCATAATGCGCTCCCGCAAAACCATTTCAATTTCATCTTTCAGGCTTTTCTTTGTGGCTGTGTTAGGAACAGGGTCAAGTGAGAAATGCGTATTCAAAGCCAGGGTGGATAAAAATAAATGATTAAAAAAATGTATCATTTTAAAATTTAAATTGGATTTTTAAAATCAGGATTTAAGTTTTTCATGTGTGCTAAAACTGAGTCTAAGATTTTTTTAAAAAAAACAATTGTTTAACCACATCAGTTAACAAACATGGATACATATGATATAATGTTGTTTTGGTTAAATAAATTGTTTAAATTGTTATTAAGGGAATGATTGTTTTCCTCCTTCCAATAAAGTACAGCAGAAAAATTATCCAAATATAAACAGTTAACTTATTAAACTTCACAACAATTTCATAATTATCTGTCTATGTATTTCTAATAGTATAACCAAATCAGTAATTTTTGATATAACTGTAAAAACTACTCTAAAAATTAATTATTCCAAAAATGAAACCTTATTTTTGTAAAATTATCTGGTTGTAAATATTAAGGTTATACCTGCAAGAATGAGTCTTTCTGTAAATAACAGATTAAATCAAGTCTTCCTGACTAGTGATTTAAATCAATTTGATTTAAATCAAATCCACCCTGTTCAAAGCAATCAGCAAATATGATATGCTTCTCCCTATGTTCTTGCAAGCCTGTAGATTTTAGGGCTTGTTTGCTTGAGGACTAACAGTGCAGCTCTACCATGCTGTGATATATTCAATGTCAGTCATACTCAGAGTGGACTTTTTGAAGTCATTTTCAATTTCTTTCAATGGGTCTACTTTGAGTATAATCCTCTTTATCACCCATGGAGTGGAAAGAAAGAGCGTAAATTTCTAATTACAGTAGTAGGTAGGCATTTTTGCACATGCTCTGTCACACTGTCAAGACATTCAGGAGAGATTACCAACAATTGTGAGCTGTTACGGACACGACTAAACAACTAAACAACAACAACAACACACAGTACACAGGCCATGCCTACCCACATGATTTTTGAGCTACACCAGTCCTTCTAAAAAATAAATCAGCTTCCTATTGAGCAAATGGCATTAAGAGGTTAGGTCACCACACAAGAACAATCACTGATAGCCCTATCCCAACAATGTTCACTCTAAAGTCCCACCAAGTCCCACAGGTAATTTCAGTGAGATAAAACAATGAGATAAAACAGAAGCTTAGAAAACCACACTGTATCCAAACTGGAATACACAGTTTTACCCTGCACCTAGAAAATATGCTTGGCACATTGTGTCCCATGTTAATTTAAGAGAAGGACAGCACAACTATACAGGGATTTCTTCAGCTCCCATTAAGAAAGCATCACCATAAGACAGAGGTAAAATATGGCACAGAACCTATCACCAGCATTGCACACATTCAAAACAATGCAAAACACGGGGGGGAAATGTGATTTTCACTAAACTAACCTTGTTGAGTCTTATAACATACAGGGTTTTGAGTCATTTGGGCCCCTTCAAGAGGCAAATTTTAAAGAGAATGAACTTTTACCTATACAAGGAATAAAACATTAAATGCAAAAACCCTACTCACTTTCTTGAACGTATTGAGGGTTACTTCTAAATAAACATGCACACTACAGATTTTTGGACAACCTTCAGTAACATTGTGGACTATTAAGAAACCCTGGGATTCATTTTAATTCCCAAATGTGTATCTCTATGATTACACCTAAGGGGCAAGTTCTATGAACACTTGCAAGCCTGCTTTGTTTTACTCTTTAAGGATTATATAGATTTAGTGGTATGGACCAAAACATTTACATAACTATGTCCTAAAAGATGTTAAGTCTGCTGGTCCTACTTTTTTATATTTCTTCCATGCCTCCCAAAGGTCCTTTAAAATACTGCAAGATAAAGTTCTCTTTCGAAACCCAACACATGTCAATCCAAGACACCAGCAAATAAGAACCACGTTTCATTTAAAGAAAACAAAAGCAAGTCGGGACCACAGCACACATGGTTCCCAATAACTTGTGTTGATGTATTTTTTCCTGCTGCCAAACACACAGACATATTCAGAAGGCAAGTTACTGAGCCTCTTAATAAGGTCTCACAGGGTACTAATGAATACAGAAGATCCATTTATTGCCTACTATCCATTGTCCAGTTCAACACAGCCAAAGGTTTTTCAATCCACATGCTTTATTGCATCATGTTCTGTCCACCACGACAGCTACTAAAGAGAAGAAAGTTATAAAAAACACACACTAATAAGTCTAACTAGGGGAAAGAATTAGGAGTGGAAGGCAACTAACTTTACTCTCAGAGCAGACCTACTGAAATGAAGGGACCGAACTTTGTCGCGCTCCTTAATTTCAACAGGTCTGCTATGAGGCAAAGTTAGCTGGAAAGAGTTAACCCCCCCCTCAACTTCTTGTCCTGCACCCAGAAACCGCATGAAGAATCACCCGTTACTTTCCCCCCACGTTCTCTGCAAAAAATATCCCCTCTCCCGACACACCGTTAAAGCCTGCTTTACTCTCTTCCCTTAAGTGCCAAATCAAACTTTGCTGCACCAGCTGCAGCGGGACACGCGCGCGCGCGCGCTCCAACCCCCCAGACCCAGCGGGAAGAACGCGAGGCCAGGACCCAAGCTGCGCACCGCGTGACCTGGCGGCTCCCGGCAAACAAACACGCACCGTCCGACTGCTGGCCGCCGGACTGATGAGGCGGCTCGTGGATGGCGGGCGACATCCCGCTCCGCGCTCGCCTTCCGATACCGCAAATGGGAGAAGAGTCCCAATTCGCTGGCTGGGGAGGCCGTAGGCAGGGCAGGGCGGAGAAGGCGCCTGCGCGTCATCCGGGTATTGTACCGGGCTTCCCTTCCTCGTGAGCGCCTGTTTTCGCCGCCTCAGCTGTGAGGAGAGGCGGAGCTGAGCGGGTGGAGGGCGTCTATGTGTTCGGTTTCTCTGTCTATTAAAGGCGCCCTCTTTCCCCCAACAGCTATTGGTTTTTATTCTTCTCTCCCTTCCCCGAAACCACGTGCAGTACACAGATTTAATAAATGAATCAGTGCCGGATTTACATATAAGCTAAACAAGCTATAGCTTAGGGCCCCACTCTCGTGGGCCCCCCCAAAAAAATGTAAAGGAAAAAACCACTGGATGTACATTTCGAAAATATAAGAGTAAAAAACCAAATAAAATAAAACCTACATACAGCAACAGTGTTTTGTGTTGTGTGGGCTCCTATGGTGTAAGTAATGGGCCCCGCCTGCTAGCCTGCTCCCTAAAATATCCCTGGTTTGCTCATTTCTATATACAGTGGTACCGTGGTTCTCAAACTTAATACGTTCAGAAGTCTGTTCCATATAGCATATATTCAACACAAAAACAGCGACAATTTGTTGACAGAGGACAGCTGGACATATAAAGGGCCCCATTACCTTCAGTAGCTTAGGGTCTGGTTCAAGGACAGGTTCCCAAAAGAGGCACCATGGCCTCTATTTGAATTAGGGAGGAAGGCAACGCTAGACCTCTTTTGCAAAGGATGCAGAAATGTCGAAAGGGCGCCATGCATAGGCACCGACTCCATGGGGCCTGAGGGGGCCCGAGCCCCCTCAAAAATTCGTTTGGGGGGGCTCTGCCCCCCCAATAATTTAAGAAAATTATTACCGTAAATTTCGCTCTATAACACGCAGATTTTTTCTCCTAAAAAGTAAGGGGAAATGTCTGTGCGTGTAATTGAGCGAATGTGTGGTCCCTGGAGCCGGAGCGCAGGGGCAAAAATCAGGCAAAAATAAGATCGGGCGGGCGGGCGGAGGGAAGGCGGAAGCTGCTGCTTTCCTGCATTCTGCCTCAGGGTCTTACTGCCCACCCGCTTCTGTTGCTGCGTTTGCTCAAACTCAACAAAGAGCAGGGAATCCCCTGCCCTCCTGGCAAGCAGAGTCTTAAGGAAAGGATCGAGTCCTTCCTTCTAATTCTTTCCTAGTCACACTGCGTGCAGGCTCCAGCCCACCACCTCCTCCTCTCCGTGCTCTAGGGACTCGCAGGCAGCCGAAAAACATGCAGGTGATAGAGAGAGGGCTGGCGTGGGGGGGTGACTTTTGCCTTCCTTTCCTCCCCCCCACCCCGTTAAACTCCTCCCCTGCATTCTTAGCTAGCTGCTTCTCCGCACACCCCTCTTGTGCTTCTTGTCCCTTCTGTGTTTTTCCTTCCCTCCCCATTTAAAACGTGGTGACAAAGCACGGATCCACATGGATCCTCAGGATTTTTGCATTGGGTCACCCCAAATTCACCATCAGATCACATAGCATGTCCATGGCTACAGCCTGCACCAAAAAAATCACGCACCCACTGTTGCCTGGGGCTGCAATGGTGCAAAAACGTGGTTACAAAGCATGGATCCACAGGATCTTTGCACTGGGTCACCCCAGATTCACCATCAGATAACATAGCATGTCCATGGCTACAGCCTGCACCAAAAAAATCACGCACCCACTGTGGCCTGGGGCCACAATGGTGCAAAAACGTGGTTACAAAGCACGGATCCACATGGATCCTCAGGATTTTTGCATTGGGTCACCCCAAATTCACCATCAGATCACATAGCATGTCCATGGCTACATCTTGCACCAAAAAAATCACGCACCCACTGTTGCCTAGGGTCACAGTGGTGCAAAAATGTGGTTACAAAGCATGGATCCACATGGATCCTCAGGATTTTTGCATTGGGCTACTCCAAACTCACTGTCAGATATTAAAACTCTTTATAAAATAGAGAATTAAATACATACAGAATGTTAAATTTTCAGTTTCGAAATATTAGTACTAGTTTAGTACTGTATTTCTATATTACTATAGTACTGTATTAGTTATTTTCAAATACTTAAATATTTTTAGGGTTTAAGACCCAATTAAAGCCCGTTATTTACATACAGTATTACAGTGTTTACATACAGTATTAGGCATACTGTATTAACTTTATTAACTGTATTAAAGCATTAACTTTGAGATTTTTTTTTATTTAATGAACCCTCAGCCTCATTCAAAGTAAGCTTAAATTAGCTATTTCACTTATTAATCAAAGTGCTATTACTGTGCGACAGCAATATTTTATGTTTTATTCTTTTAATGATAGTTTAGGATTTATTTAAATATCATTTCAGTCTTTTCAGAGCTATATATTCACTGCTCTGTAATAGTCTATAAGCATAATTGTTACTGTAAATTAAATTAGCTTTTTACGAAAATACCGTGCGTGTTTATGTTTTGTTTCTTTTTTCAAAGCCAAAAAGTGTTTCAGGCTTGTCGAGTTTCCCGGAGTGTGGAGTTATAGAGAGTCGAGTTTTCGGGGTTCTAATGTTGATCATATGACTCTAAAATACTTTTAAAAAACTTTAAAACTCACTAATTTTCATCTAAAATTTAGAAAACTTCCCGGGGCAGGACCCCGGTATGGGCCCCCCCAATATTTTTTATAAGTCAGCGCCCCTGGCGCCGTGTCCTAGTTCGGCTTCCAGCACTCGCTCCACACACAACCTGCTCCAAAAGAGTGTGCCATGTAGTGGTTAGAGCGTTGGGACCAGGACCTGGGCTAGCAGCGTTCAAATACTAGCTGGCCGTGAAGCTCCCTGGGTGACCCTGAGCCAATTGCTGCCTCTCAGCCTAAGCTACCCCACTGGGTTGTTGTGGGGTTTAAATGAGGAGGACCACCTTGAGCTTCTTGGAGGAAAGGTGAGGCGCAAAATAAATAAAATGAAGTGTAGCATCTTGCTTACGAAAGCTCATGCCCCCCAAATTTAATATGTCATAGGATAGGGCTGTGTTTTTACACTACTGATGAGTGCATTTTAAAATGTAGAGCCTATACTTAGGTATACAACTCTTGCTGGGCTGAGAATTGCTGTGGTCGTTTTCCATCCCATCTACTTAGCATTTTTTTTTCTTTTGCTCTAGTTCTCTGAATGCTGGATTCTTTTTATTCCAGGAATTAGTTTGTAGAACTGTCCTTGCCAGGGTCCTAATACTGGATTGATTGATTGACTGACTGACTGGCAGATCAGACTGCTGGAAGCAAAGGTGGATCTAGGGGAGCACAACTGTTGGGTCGCACCAGGTACAGAGCTTCTGGGGCGCTGCAACAAGTGCCACAACTATGAAGTCCAATGGAAGGCAGGTGGACAGATTTTGCCATCACACAGGGCACCACTGAACTTTGAGATGCCACGGTCCACCACTGCTGGAAGATGGGAGCCAGTTTGCTTTGTACTGAGCAGCTGGGTAGAATACTGCCTGCACATTTCCCCCTTACACCTCTGTGCATAAAAGTTTATGTAAGCAAGAAGCATTATCTCAGTTCAACGACACATTCCAGCCTGCCAGAAACACTCAAGGGGAATACAAAGCAGGGCTGGTAAGTGGTGTGGAAAGTCCCTAGGGCAAGATATCTCACATCCCTGGTTTAAACTAATGTGCAAAGCGGACCTAATTCAGTTTCATGTCCTGTGCATATCTACTGTAAGATGCATGACAACTCAAGCAGGCCTCTTGTTCATATTTTATATTTAAGTCACCACAATCTCTTAATAAATTAAGTAAGTTGGCTGGAAGGCTGTCATTGGATGAGTAGCAAATTGATAGAGTCATTAGCTCTCCCATGTCAAAACTTGGCTTCTTGCATTGACTGTGAACTTTTATCATGGTTCTGATTAACTTATCTGTTAATTATGAAAGTATCAAGTTGTTATTTACTCTGAAGAGCAAGATCTTTCTTGGCACACCCCCAGACCTCACCCCAGATCACTGAGGCACAACCTACCATATGGGCAGTTTTTGAGAATAAGGGGTAACTGTTCCACAGAAACTCGTTTTGTATTTGAATCTCATGTTATGAGTAATCAGCTACTTGGCAGTGGCTTACAGCTTAAGTAAAGCTTCACAGGTTTCATGACCTGATCTTTGTCACTGATAAGGGTGCATATATTTGAAGCTATTTGAAATACTTCTTAATCAATGGGTGGGAGATTTCACTTATTGGGAGCAAGTTAAACTAAAATTATTACAGGTAGGTAGCTGTGTTGGTCTGACGCAGTCTAGTAGCACCTCAGAGACCAATTAAGTTTGTTCTTGGTATAAGCTTTCGTGTGCATGCACACTTCTTCAGATACAAAGGGGAGATACAGGGAGAGGTATCTGAAGAAGTGTACATGTACACGAAAGCTTATACCAAGAATAAACTTAGTTGGTCTCTAAGGTGCTACTGGACTATATATATATATATATATATATAATTACATTTATATCTGTTATAATGATTTCATATTCTAATGATATACACACAACACACACGTATTTGCAAGTTTGGGCCTTTGATGATACAAAAAATAACAATATATTAAAACACTTTGCTAAGGTTAAATGACAAGGAACTCTCCCTAAATAGTATTGGTATTTGGTAACCAAAGATTATTCACCTACAAAACCATTTATATCTGTTATGAGTTTCGGGGAGAGGGATCCAGCAAGTGTTAAAATATAAGCCAAGCTAGCTTCTGTGTTGAGGTGATAGCCTGGGTGATGAGGCATTAAGGGAAACAAAGGAATGTGGATCTGTGTAAGATGACTGTCTACTGGCTGGTAGTTAGAAAAAGACAAAGGCAAAAGTTGAGTGGTAGTGGTATGACCTGGAAGTAGAGCCGCAAGCTGGAGAGAGTCAGAGAAATGCTTGAGAGCAATGTTTTATTCCTGCTGGAATCCAAGGCTGTGATTATGGCAGAAACAAGATTGTTTCCTGATGTCCATGCTGTGAGCCCCTCCATTGCAGGCTCAGATTGTATATATGTTAATAAACCATATATCATAAAGACACCACAACCTCTGCTGTGACTAATTCCCAAAGGAAACATTAACCCAGAGTAAGTGCCTGGAACCCCTGGAATTTCGCACTGTTCAGAGATTGGGGTGGCAACATATCTAAATAAGAGAAGGACAAACAACAGGAGATCTTGGAGTAGATGAATATTCTCTTTCAACAAAGGCTTGAGGTTTTCCATTTATTTAGATTCCAAAAGAAATTGTATCAATGAAAGCACTCAAATCTTATTTATTTCTCTGAATGTGATTTTTAAATATAGTAAACTTACAATCTCCAAAACATTAAAAACAAGGCCAGAAATATTAAAAAAGTGGGCTGGGCTCCTTGATCTTTTCTTTGCCCCTTAATTTACCACCGCATCTCCTTCCCCTTGCCTTTTATTCTCAGCTGTCTCAGAAGCTGAACATAAGTCTAGGTGAAAGAGAAAAAGGCCTAGAGGAGAGAAAGAATCAGCGTGTGGCAGACTGGTTGAGCATTCTTCGCCTGTCTTCTCATTCGCCTTTGCAGACGTCCTCCCCAGGCAAGTTGAAAGTTATGTCAAAGGAAATATGTGTGTTCGCCCGCATCGTATGTAGTTTTACAGTAAAAAATATGCTAGACACAGCAAGGCGATGAGCATCCCATTGCAGGAGAGAGTGCAGCATTAAATTTCTGCTTGTGTTTTTAGTGTAGAACACCAGCTGTCATTTGCCCTGCAGTCTTCTTTGGGGATTAGAAATCCCCTTCATGGATCAGAAATCACATGTCAAAGGCCATTTTCTGTTGGTGTTGGCAGGCTTGTTACTGTTGGGTGAGGATGCTGGATGGATCATCCTGTGGGAATAATTCCAGGAGAGGGAGGCAGGTAGGCAAAGATCACCTCAGGGCTTGCTCTCTGGCCAGACTTTTATCTCCCCACCCTGAGTGATCTACCATCAATTGCTCTGGGGAAAGGGTTTTTAGTATGTTAAAATTGCTTATTGTGTTTTTAAAATATGCAACATAATTATAATCTACCTTGGAAGAAATTGTATCCTGAAAGATGGGATATAAATAATCATAACTAATAAATGGAAAACAGAAGATCAGTTTGGCAATACCTTCTTCAGGGGACAGTTTTTAAAACAAGACAAAACTATCATGGTTTCTGGAGCAACCCTTAGCTCTGAGTAGCTCGCTAGAGTGATGTGGAATGGACAATTTTCCAGTGCTTTATTTTTCCATGGAAACTATTCCTTAAGTTCATCAGGAATGACAACTGGATGCCAATTGCAAATACAGTATTAGACTAGTTTCAACATTTTTAGCTTCATTAACTAAATACAAGTAAAATAAACTTGCTAAATTAGATAACTGTCTAGAGCAGGGTGGTCCAATGTGCAGCCCAAGGGCCACACACGACCCTCAGTGCCTCTTTTGGCGGCCCTCAGCAACATTTGACACCCCTCCAGCCCTTGCAGTGCCTTCTGAAAGCTGAGTAAGCAAGGCGCTGGCCTTTGGGAAGGAGGAAGGAGGGCTCTGACAGGGTCCTAGAGTCTTTCCACCTCCTTTCCAAAGCCTGGTTAGCACTTTCCCAACTTTGTGGAGCAGGTTGGAGGGTCCTAGGACCCTACCAAAGCCTCACAACACCTTCTCAAAACCCAGCGCCTCCCTTAGCCAGCTTTGGGAAGGCAGCCCTATTCCAGAAAACCCACAACACTAACTCATTATTATGTTAATTATAAAAGGTTGAACTGTCTTTATGTTAGCATGCCCAAGCATTCATGCTTATATGCAGTTGGACAATTCAATTCTTATGAGCTTAAAAGTTACCAGTTATACACCTGCAAAATGGGAGCCAAAATGATCTTTATGTCAAGGCTGGGCTGTTATATGCAAATAGTTCGTTCTGTAGAACTCCACATATTCCTTTGCAATGGAGGCTGGTGACACTAAATGCAGGTCGTGTGGACAGGGCCCAAAACCTTTTCGAGGGCTGTTGTAATGACCTACCTGTGCTTGCAGGTCTTAAAGGGGAGCTCAAATCCATCCACTCTATGGTGATAATTTTGATTGACTAAGGGCTGGCTCTCACAAAGTAATTGCCACCATGTAATGGCGTGGTGATGGTCCTGCTACTATGCCATTCTCTGATGGAGACTCTGTGTGTGTAAACTGGTACCTCAGTGTGGTGATCTTTCAAGCAGTGCCAGTTTATACAGTACCACTTTTACCTCACAGGTAAATGGGAACATTTGTCAAATGTGAATAAGTCATCAATATAGTGTGGTTAAGAAGCATATAGTATTTGCCATTGACTGCATACTCAACATGATTCCAAAGATGTAGCCTGAACAGAATAATAATAGGCATAGCGTGGTTGAACTTGATATATTTTAACAGATATACTGTCTTCCCAGTAGCTACAAGTAAAAAACCCCTACCCCACGGCATTCTTTAGAGATGGAGTATCGAGGATGAACTGGAGGCATTTTATTCTAAGCTGAGTGTGAAGAATTTCCTGCTGATAACTGCAGACACCTGTACACTTAGATTGTGTTTCAAACGCAAACAGGTGCATCATATCATGTGTGTAACAGATGCTAGACTTGGGATCCTCAGATACCTCTCTTGGCACCCACCACCCTGCCCTTTTAAACATTTTTAAAATGTCAATGAGTTTTTCCAAATGTACCCCAACTTCCCAAAACACTGGAGACCATGTGCTGCTTCATGATAAAAACAATGTGTAGGGTTTACCCAACTCTCCTGAGTCAACACCTTTGATGAGAAGGAGTTTGCCACCACTCCTTATAGTCAAATTATTACTTATAAGCACAGTTAACATTTTCTATGTAAAAGAAATTAAAGGTGGTAAAGTGGCTTGCTAAGTAGAGTTCTCCAAAGGAAATTAACTAAATTGGGAGAAAATTTGGGGAAAGACACCAAGTATATCTAGTTGTGCATTGTTTTGAAGGTATACTGAATGAATCTCCATAACTAAATCCATTTTAAGGTTTGAAAAGCAGGCTTTATTTAACAGGCACATTTTAAGAATACAGGGCTGTATGGTGTTCTTTGCCATTTGCTGATACTTCTAAGTGCTTGCATTGCATCCCCCCCACGACTGCTTCAAGTAAAAAAGTTTATTGCTCTATATAGGCTTCTATAATAACCTGCCATACAATTGCTGTACTAAGGTAAAAAAAAAAAAAAAACCTGACTAAAAACTGACATTCAGCATTAATCAAGAACAAATGCAGCAGAACAATGAACACAGCATAAAGCGAAACAGTTTAACACAAACATGTTGATCTTCTTTATATTATCCTGTTATTTTTGTGCCCTTTCAGCTGCCCAGGTAAAAGCCAGGTATTAGGTGATAACCAATATTAGTCATACTCAAGAGCAGAGCCATTGAAATAAATGGACTTCCGTAACTTGTCTGCTGATTTTAATGGCTGTGCTCTGAATATGACTTAGCTGAATATAATCTGTTGCTTTTAAGGTTAAGGCTATAACTTATCATCCATCTATTGACATAGAACTCCTGAGGCTCTGTGACTTTTATGCCAACAGAAAGCCAAACCAAAATTAAAAACAGACTTACACATTAAAATAAATTAATTAATTAGAGTTCAGTATGATATTAGGTAGTATGTTCTTGGTTTGATTCATTTCCCTGTTTCTCTCGTATATGCCACTCTACCTGCAGAAGCGTGCCAAATCTGGTCTCCACAGATGAGAGCACTACTTCAGCATGAAAGTAAAAAAACAGGCACCTGGAGGGAGACTGTGAAAGACTCGCATAAAACGTGGATAATTCTTAAGGAAAACATTTCATGAATTTTAATGTTTTAATGGGTTAAACTTTCAAAAGGTTTCGATATTTTATCTTTTTCCTGAGGCTTTCTAACTTGACACTGAGAGAAATACTTCCTACAGGCTTTGTTTTTTTACTTTAAATTACAACCAAGTAGGGCGTTAGGCAAATGCAAACTGGCTGACAAACTACATATGAACGATGTAAAAAACTATCAATGCTGCACACTTTATTTGATATACTGGTTACTCACTGAATGTACCTGCTAAACTTATTTTGAAGTCAGCTTGCCACACTTTTCAATGAGCAAACTGGAGGGTAATACATATATATTCACTTAACATGCCTAAGGTGACTGCTGCTCGTTACAGGTCACTTTCGCCATACAATGCTGATGAAAATGAGGTATAATCCAGAGCTCCAGGAACACCACCTGGACCTTTGTAGGCTGGCATTCTTTTGATGCAGTACTGAGCTTGCTCAGGCGGCAGTTCTCGAAGCAGCTCCTCAGCAAGAATATAAGGCTGCAAAGATTTATAAAAAGGAATTTCTTCAGAGGTTTTCCTGTAACTTCTCAACATCAGAAAAAATATATATGAAATATTTATTGTTTATACCCTACAGTGGCAATTCTATAGGGCTGGTCAGAAGCCCAATATGGGTATGCCATAAATATATCATACTGCATTCTCATAGCTTTTCCTGCCAGTTATGCCAGGGCATTTCTACATATTTTACAGGCCTCTGATACAATTGATTCACACAAGCCACATGACACCCATGTGTAGCTCCTCTGATCCTTGGCATTTTTCACTGCAAGCTAGGATTGTGCAGCAACCTACCAGGACAAAATTGTGCTTTCCTCATTGGAAAATTTGAACTTGCGTGTACTTTTTAATTTCAGCTGCAGAATTTGGGGCCTGTGGAATTTGTAAAATTTAGGTCAAGTTTCTCTAGAATTGCCACGAGCGGACTTGTCACTCTGATTTGCCAAAACCATCCTGCTGCTATCCTTTATTTAAGCCATGTGACTATTATTTAACCTGCTGTTTTTAACCTAGGTTATAGAACATTTTGTTCAGCTTTTCTAGCATTTGGGTACCCTGCATGAGCTGAGGGAAATGGAAAATCCCACCATCTGCAGACAAAAACACTGACCTTATCTGAAGCCAGGATCTTGAAAGAAGCAATAACTTGTTCAGCAGTGTCAGTGTCTGCAGTCTCTCTGGTCATGAAGTCAATAAAAGATTGGAAGGAGACTGTTCCCTGACCGTTGGGATCAACTAAGGACATGATTCGGGCAAACTCAGCTTCACCCTTGGATAGGATTCAAAATCAGTCATGGTGGAGGGAAAAATCAGAAAGAATTATATAAGCAAATATATACAACCTCACAGTTTTGCTTTTTAAAATACAAAATTCACTTCATGTGTACAAATTGTCATTATTTTTATTTACGCAAAAATTTCCTTTAAGTATTCTCAGATAGGAAGGGGTTATTTCATAGCCATGGATCACAAAGGGAGCTAAGCAGGCTTAAGCCCACTGAAATCTGGTGTTTTATTCAATTGTGGTCTTGAAGCATAGCACAAATACAAAAGCTAAGCAGAATAAACCAGAAGTAGAATTAAAAGTTGTGCTATTATGATAGTTTGGTCAGCACAAGCGTTTCTGCTTGCCATATGGAACAATCTCCCCTCTTCTGGGGGTTCTCCTGACCACCCAAAGCAGGTGGGGGCATGCAGAGGAGGAGACCGGGAAGTCTCATTGCAACTCATTGTGCTGGCTCCTGCTCACACAAATGTTCAGCTGAATCAGGTCCCATGAAATTTTAAACAATCAGTTTATGGAGCTGCTTGGTTTTATTAACAAAATTTAAGTAAAAGGTTTACTTTATCCAGAAAAGAAATAGAATATATTCTGGTGTATTTGTATGTCTTTGTGAACATAAAATTTATCTGTGGATAAATAATGTTTAAGTTAATGTCTATGTCCACAAAGGGATACAGATACATTTGTACATGGCTATAGGGGTGAAGAAACAAGTTTTCTTCACCGCTGTAGGATTTGAGTAACGTGAGTTTGGCTGTGGGTGTTCTATGATAGCATCCATAATTCTGCTAGGGCACCTGTAGTGTAAAATACTGTATCTGTAGCACGTGGAACACTTTAACAAAATTGTATCTTAAAATTCATACCAAATCATAGCCCATGGAAATTAAGCAGGCTCTGAAGTCATCATGGTCCATAAGGCCATTCTTCTTCTGTTGATGGGAAGAAGTACATAGAACATAGCAAGAAAGGTTTCACAAATCACAAGCAAGCAGTTCATCAGGATTCCCATGAAGTTAAAATAACCCCACCATCAATTGCATGATACACAGGGTGTTTCTTTGACGGACCAGTCCTACCATCAGTTGAAGAGAGGAAGAAGTAGACTACATGAAAGTAAACATCACTAGAAATAATGTCAGAAAAGGGCCAATGAGATGCAGCAAACAGAATCAAAGACGACAAAGTGGCAAGGAGAAAGGAAAGTTTAACACTGGAGTGGCAGACATTTAATTGTTTTTACCATTAGTGTTGTAACATCTGTCAAGAATTACAGTGCTTTTAAAGACTGATTTGTAATATAGGCATTATTGGCATGTTCCCCCAAAACTGATTTTTTGAGCAGAAAGTACTTATTTGTGGGACTTGGAATTATTTTATAGTTTTATTTGTTGGAGTGATGGTTTGCTTTGCATCCAATTATTGGATTCCTTTGCCTGGGATAATAATAATAATAATAATAAATTTTATTTATCAGGATCAGGATAAGTGGAATTAAAAGGTTGCATGTTTTACCCTGTGGTGGTTTTTTTAAGCTCCACTGGAAGGCAATTATATTAATTAAAGTAAGACTATTAACTGCCGAGATCTAACTTTTAAATGAGACATTGATGTGGAGGTTACTTGAACTGATTGCCATAGTTTATTTTAGTATTTAGTTTGTTTTCCTGTATTCTTTCCATCTTTCCTAAACTGCAGAAGCAAGCTTTATGCCATGGATGGGGTAATAATAATATTTGTTTGTTTGTTTGTTTGTTTGTTTATACCCCAGCCACTATGGGCAGCTTCCAACAAAATATTAAAATACAATAGTTCATCAAACATTAAAAGCTTCCCTAAACAAGGTACCTATAACCTCCAGATCTTGTTGGACTACAGCTTCTAACATCCCTGACTGCTGGCCAAGCTAGCTGGGGCTGAGTTCAACAACATCTGGAAAGACACAAATCTCTCATATTTGCTTTAACTGCCCTGATACCCAAACTGCCAGATTGTCATGTCATGCAGGGGAACCACAGAAGAGAAGAAGGTACACAAAAAATTAATTTGGGTTATTAAATCAGACCATTGATCTATCTATCTCAGTACTATCAACACTGACTTTCAACAGTGTTTCAGATGCGACATTCCCAGCCCTATCTGAAGATGCCAGGGATTGAACCTTGGACGTTCTGCATGCAAAATGATCCCCTGCCACTGAACTACAGGCCTTCCTTTACTGACCCAGAGTGCAGTGAGAGCGGTTAACGCTTTCTGCTTTACCAACGGAAATCACTTGCCTCTCCCATCCAAAAGGGAAAACCTGGATACCATATAGATAGAAGACAATAGGGGAAGAGGGGTTCCTTGAATTGGTAGTTATGCTACGGAAGTTCCATCAGGGAAGGACTGAGGTATCTGACCACCAGTTGCTTATCCCTATCAAATATAAGCATGTAACTAAAATGAACTCAAAACAACTCTACTCTCCAATAGTAGGGTCCAATGGCATCTAGGGAATGGGGAGTTCTGATGCTCATTGCTTTGTGTCACAAGCAATTTATTCCAAAGGGGCTCAAAAAACACAAACAACTTTCCACAAGGTAATTTCAATTGTAATGGCTGTTGTATGTGGGGAAGAATTAGATTTCTATCCAAATTAGATAGAACTTATTTAACAATCATTAAATTATATACCAATGCCAAAATCATTGCCATAAGAAAAGGTATTTGGACAAATTACTAGCTAACAAAAGCACATTTATTGTCTGATTAAACAATGGTGTGAAAAGGTCTGTTCTCTCTGACAAACACACATGCATCCCTTCCAGCTATTACCACCTAATTTAAATGGAATAATCCCTAGAAAATCAGATCAAAGACATTAATAATTGGATCCAATATGCGCCAGCATTTAAACCATATTTATCAGGCAGGATCTTAATTTTATGGATCTTTACTGATTGTTTTTCACTGAATTAAACACAGCATTTCCTTTTATTTTTCTGCTTAAGTACATCATCCAATCAAAAGCACTTTTAGAAACAACAGAATTAATTAGCTCGAAAGCAATTTTCTTTTGCAGCTGTTTCTAAACAGGAAGAGTAATACATTCTAGGAGCTGCTTTTTTTTTTGCCAGGCATGAATAAGCACATGCATAAGAATGTTATAGAACTATGTCCAAGAGATGTGAACCAGCTAGCCAAACACCACTTAATAATCTAACCCAGTGGTTTTCAACCAGTTTGTCACGGCACCCTGAGGTGCCTTGAAGGATGGCCAGGGGTGTGCAAGCAACACTGGCCTCTGTTCCTCTTTCCTTCCCTCCCTCTTCTGATGCCCTCTCATGTCTCTGCCTCCCAAAGGCTTGTGTGGCTGTTTGTTGCAGCGGCCCTGGCTACAAGCTCCCCAGGCGAATGGTGCCTCTGGGGCTGGCCAGGGGGTGCTGGTTGCCAAGAGCTGAAATGGCCTCAGAGTAAGCAAGCAAGCAGGCAAGGGAGCCCAGCCAGCCAGTCCGCCAGCCCTTCCTGTTGGGAATGGATAGAAAAGTGGGCAGGCAGGCAGATGCTGTACTGGCCGTCCTTGGGCTTGCTGTGTGCAAGGCCTGCCTGGGGCTGAAGGGGAGCCTTTCCACCATGCATGCCCGGCAGTGCTCCTTGCTGACACTGCTGCCTCCTAAGGTAAGACGCCAGCCTCACACTGACCTTTGGCCACTCTCCGTTGGAGGCCACTCTCCTCTTCCCAGGCCCTTGTGGGGCAATGTGAGGAGGCACCTCTTTTGGGGGCAGTTGGTGGGAGTTCAGAGTTCAGAGAACAGGGGCAGTGGCAGTGGCTGTCTGGAGGACTCCCAAGAAGAGTAGCTGATGGAACATTCCACAGGAAAGGATGTTCAAGAAAAGGTGAGAGGCTGCTAGCTATGCAGGCAAGGGGTGACATAACTGGGTTCCTGAGCCCCACAGGCATGTCACAGAAAGAATGGTGGTCGGTCAAGTGAGCCATGGACTCAAAAAGGTTGAAAACCTCTGATCTAAGCTATTAATCTGTGCAATTTCTGCTTGATTGGCCTTAGAGACAGGT
Source organism: Podarcis erhardii (assembly GCF_964252035.2). Lineage (NCBI taxonomy): Eukaryota > Metazoa > Chordata > Lepidosauria > Squamata > Lacertidae > Podarcis > Podarcis erhardii. The sequence continues at coordinate 78,212,759 of NC_138507.1, read as the reverse complement.
GTCAACTACTTCAACCATCAATTAATCCCTTGGCATATTTCACATTATGCTTTGTGCAGCACCTAAACATGTGGTTGGTGGAAAACACAAATGAAGTCGTAGAAAAGGTAATAGGGTGCTGTCTGAAATTATGGATGAGTTCTAGGGGTGGTTGTTGGTGAGTTGTTGGAAGGGATTTAGCAGTTCAGGAAGCTGGTATGGAACACTGGAACAGGAAGTACAGGAAATCAATACAGAGGACGACCTTTAATTCAACTGGATTACAGACCCAGACCGAGCAGTTCAAGGATGGGAATGGATGCTTAGATTATGTCAGATAGATGACTAATATCTTGAAATACCTGCTAACTTCTGCAGCTTAAATCTAAACAGTCTATATTATTGAGGTCACTAGTATTTTGATTAGTTGGAAACTGGGAGTGAAAGTTACTTCCAGTTTCAAAGCCTGCAGAGGACTGGGGCTCTTTTTCAAATACAAATCCCAACATCCTTGTTCCCTGAACTTTTCCTCTGCCTCCCTGACTCAATTTGTATACATCTTACCAATTTATGCTTCAACATTTCAGCCTTCACTTGATAAGGGAGTATAGGATCACATACACAGGGTATTCATCCACATAAGGGAGTATAGGATCACATACACAGGGTATTCATCCACATCCCAAAATACTGAGATATAAAGTGGATTTCTTCAGTAATCCTGACTAAACCACGTCATGCACACCCCTCATGTTTTGGAAGTATGTTTGAAGGTTTTGTGGGGTTATGCTGCATAGACTGCCCCTGCAGCCACCACATTCTCCAGCCATGTTCTGGCCAAGATCATGTGGAAGAACACTATGTACATACATATGTTGGTCTGCATATAGAACCCAGGACCACCAAAAATACACCTGGAGGGAGCATGACTGGCATGGACAGAGCAGTCCCACTCACACATTCTTTTGATGCACACAGGGGATTTGAATTAAGCTTTTTCACAGAAATGGAGAAAGAAGACAGTGACGAGTACAAGGAGAGGAGTACTGCCAGGAAACAGGAGAGATGGGAACTATATCAAGGCTGTGTGGAGACGTCTCTGGAATGTTTATGCATCTCTGGATGAGAAGCTCTGGTTGGCCAGGAGCAAAGGTAAAGGGACCCCTTATCATTAGGTCCAGTCGTGACCGACTCTGGGGTTGCGGCGCTCATCTCGCTTTATTGGCCAAGGGAGCCTGCGTACAGCTTCTGGGTCATGTGGCCAGAAGTAAGACATTCCAAATAGATTTGGGGTTGCCCTGAGTGGGCACTTCTTGGGTAGAAAAGAAGATGTGAATGGCAGGTAGGGGCTTAGGGGAGGACTAAAGGAAGGCTTAATAAACAAACATTAAGACAGTAGCAGAGAAGCACACACATGCTTTCTGGCACACCAGTTTCAGGGTAAAAAAAGAAAGGAAACAGGCTACTGTACCCTGTCAAAGTGATTAAACGATGCTCTGAATTCATTCATTTGTTGCTGGGTGATTCCTTTGGCATCTCTTGTAAGAATCTGATTCTCAACTTCATTGATCGTCCGGGCAATGGTGGTCAGTAACAGCTCCCATCCAACACGAATATGCTGTGGCAGAGAAACCAGGATGCTTTAAAGACGGCCCAAGAGAAAACCGACTGGCAGATTGATTGAAACTATTGATAAGTAGAACTGCTACCAAATACATAAAAGAATGATAGGTCAGAGGAAACCTACTCACTTAAACCAATTTGTATTCTGGTTTTCTATTTATCTGCATTGTTCAATTAGCAACTGAATTTCAGACAATGTTTTGACAAGCTTATTTATGAACACCAGTTACTGGCTAATAAACATTGTAGAAATATTGCCGTAAACAACATTTCAGGATGAGGACTAACCTGGCAGATTCGGAAAGGCTATGATGGGTGACAGCTGGAGAGATCCACTGCTAGGAATATTTTGACTGTGAATAGACCCGCCTGCTATTGTGGTCTAGCAGAAGTGACACAATCCCTAGGTTATATGATCAGAGGTGGAGTCAACAGCAGGGCCAGGGCACCATGACAGCAGCACAGTGACCAAGGCTAATCATGGGGGTATATAAAGCAAGATTCAGCATTTTATAGTATAGGGAGGTACAAGGTGTGCCTCAGGTAAGCAAATCCTCAGCTACAACAAGCCTATCCCTGACTTCATTATCAGTTAAATACAAGCTAGGTATGCTCTTCCTATGTCTTATTTTCAGATGTAAGATGGAGGTTGAGGACAGGAGGGTGGGGACAAAGAGGAGGGTGGGAGTCAGAAGTGAAAACAGGCTTGTGTGTGTGTTAAGTGTATGTGTGTTTGTGGTGTGTGCACTGAGGGTGTGTGAGGGTGTGCTGTGGGTGTTCATGTGATGTGTATGTGCGCACAAGAGAGTATGGGTTACCACAATCATTTGTTTTGGCCACACCCACTTTTGCTTTGGCCACACACCCCACAAACATGTGGAGGACTGGCCAAGGGACAATGTAGCCCTCAAGCCCTAGTCTAGAAGGAATGGGGCACCATCCCTGCATTTTTCCAGATCATGGGCAATGCTAGGGACTACTTTTCACAACTTCATTTGGTAAGGAAGCTATGCCTCAGGTTTGGATGTAGCAAATGCCATTCCTCCCATCGCAACTTTTGATATTCAGTCTTGCAGTGTGCCTGAGGTTTTCTAGAAGATGGGAGATGGTACCCAGCTTGGTGCTCATCTACATGATGAAGAAGACTCTCTGGAAGCAAGTATAGCAGTACTCTAGCATCTGCACTGGTTTCCTGTGGCTTTTAGGGAACAATTTAAGAGAACTGGGTGTCCTCCAAATGACCCAAATGACTGCTAAGGGGAGAAAGAGAAGTATTCTTAATGGCTGCCTATTTCTCAGCTCTGCTACTGCCTTCCTCTGGGAGTCTGACAAAACAGTAGCATCTTCTGAAGGCAGCTAAGCCCATTCTATTTTGCAAGCATTTAGTGGAGATAAATAGAGGGTTATTTTAGTTGTTATTTTTCTACAAGACACAATCTTTTATGATCCCATTTCATAAATCCTGTTTTATTGTTGTTGTTTCCCGATGTGAGCCCTGAGGGATATTGGGTGAGATATAAATCAAATAAACAAATGATTTGTTGGGCTGTCTTTCTATTGTGAAATGCAAGAGCAAGTTCATGGTTCATTTTTTAAAATGCCACCCATTTAAAGAGTGAAGGAGTAAATGCATTCCACTGCTTTTTCCTGTGCAACTATCTACATTTAAGATCAGAAGCTGCCAAGGTACACAGCAACTTAATCTTCTTAAGCGGCTTGCAATAGGACAGATGTCTTATAGCAGAATTTTTAAAATGTAAGCGGCTTTCTATAGCAGAAAGCATTCCATAGCTGAACCAGCTTTAGAACTGAGGCAGCAAAAAAGCTACATGTTAAAGCTATGAGACAGGCATTTGCCATGAACTGACAAGATGGGCTTAGGCTAGGCACACTTCAGTCTCAGGTGTGAAGGATGGTGACAGAGTTGAGCATTTAAATGTAGATCTGCCTCAATTACCAAAAGAGCGGCAGGTGCCTGTTTTTAATAGGGACATGAGTTTGAGAAAAAGGACTGGGGAATAGTAAAGAGGCTGAGAGTTCTTCTCTGGGAGCCCACTCTGGGCTTGGTATGCTGTGTGAACCAAGCCACTATCTGTGAAGCTCATTGAACAGTCTAAAACATTATATAAACACTAAGTATTGTTCTATTGCAATGCACATTTTCCTGTTCTAGAACTGCATGAAAACACCCTTGATTTCTCATTTGAATTCACACAAGAATGCACCATAAATTTGTGACTATCACCGTGAAAATCATGCAAACAGCAGCGATGCTGCAGATATGATACATAACTAAAGAATGTGCTATGTAACTAAATGGCATAGAAAGGACTCAGCAGCTACCTCCATTGTATAATTGGTGTGCTTATTATCGAACACCAGGGCTTCTTGAATCAGTTGATGGTCTCCTTCTAGTTTGTCAATATTAAGTTTGTAATTTATGATATTGTGCTCAAACTGCTTTAATTGGTTCATCTGGTCCTCTAATGGCCCTGCTATGTCAACAGAGCTCCGGGCAATTTCCTGCCAAAAGGGGAGAGTGAGAGAGAGAGAGGAAAAAATGTTAGTTTGCAAAATATATTTCTTCATGGTAAATACATTTTAAAGCAGCAGTAAACTTAATTTACAAAAATCACAAAGGGAGGTAGGAACACTCATATTTGTGCATTGGCATTGATAGGTATCTGTATATAATAATCAGACGTGTGGGGAAATGTTGGTCCTCCCGATGTCATTGGGCCATAGGCCATGCTAGGTGGGCTGATGGGAGTTGGAGTCCAACAACATCTGGAGAGCCACAGGTGCCCCACCCTTGATGGCGACGCTTGTGGTTGTTACAGAAGATGGGTTACTGCATAGTTCCTATTAGCTGAAAACCATACTGTCCAACTCAAAGAGTGGAACGGTGTGCCTGCAGGAAGGATTTGACACTGTGGTCATGGTCCTGCTCACCCTCCCTAGTAGCAATCAGCATGGAGATCACCCACAGATCTGGAACACAGAACACTTGCAAAACCCTTCATCTGGAAACACCCCAAATTGTGCATGCTCTTACTTAGAAAGCAATTCCAAAACATTTCTCCGCTTGCACAACCTTCTTTGATGGTATGAAAGTCTTCACTTTTTTTTTACTGTGAGGATGAGTCGTAACACTGTTATGACCTCAAGCGGCGTGCAAAACATATACAGACCTTTCTGCTTCTGTTTCCGCCCCACATCTTCTCTTATGTACTTTGTCTCTATTCTGCATGTCACATCCCTCTTGGTCTCCTTCTTTCAAACCTGTCTCCATGGTCACATCCACACCATGCATTTAAAGGACTCTTAAACCATTTAAACAGGCATGGTTTCCTTCAAAGATTCTGAGAAGGGTGATTGTAACTGTAGCGCTACAAGGGGTTGCCTAACAAACTCTCAGGACCCTGAACAAACTACAGTTCCCAGAATTCTTTGGGGGAAGCCACAACTATGTTTGGAACTGTACCCCCACCATTCAGTTGGGCTATGTACCTTTCCTTATGGAGGCACTCCTCAGTAGCAAAATTGCTCTGCATCAACCACACTAGTCTCTCCTTCCCTGGACCTCCAATACAACAAGATTCTCCCCATAATGCCATTGTCAAATTCCCAGTTTTCTTGCTTCGCCCTTCTGACTTACACTGCCGGACTCACCCACCCCTGACAAGGAGTATCCCATTTTCCTGTTGTGTATTTTCTGGCACTTAAAAAAAGATAGTAAGATTATAACTGATAGCGAGAAAAAGTAACTGTTCGTTAGTTTAGCACCTGTGGAGTGATGGAACCTTTGACATTCTGCATACACCTCTAAGGAAACAGTAAAAGCTGCACATCTTAGTCAGAATTACCTCCATCTTGGTTTGGATCCAGGGTCCAATGACATTGGCCTGAGCAGCAAACTGGCGACGCAGGCGTTCATTTGCATGCTGGCGGGCCAGCTCCTCTTGCAGTGATTGATCCCTTACTGGGACAAGCTGTTTTACCTGCCAATATGCAAAGTTGAGTTGGTACGTACGAAGTCAGATGCTGAAACATAAGAGGACTGGGGGCAGGAGGCTACAAATGCATGTAGCCGATCGTATTGAAATCACTGACCTTGCTAAAACCATATCAATGTCAACCCTGAAATCCTCTTGGTGCTACCCTTTGATCAGTGGTTCCCAACCTGTTTTTGGCCATGCCCCACTCAAGCATCTCTAAAATCCTGATGCCCCCCCCCCCATGACATATAATTCTTTGTATTCGAAAAGTGAACTCCTATTCACGGGGAGGAAGCCTAAAAGGCCATTAACTGTTAACAACTCATTATCAAATTGCCCCCCCCCCCGTGGGGGGAGGTGCCCCACATTGGGAACCACTGCCTTAGATATTTTCACACATGAAGAAAGTAGTTTTAAGAAAGAACGGCCCTTTCCACTCTTTCTTTTTTTAATGTCATACAGAGAAATGGGATTTCTGGAATCTGCTGCCTAAACTGACAGCTTCACCTTGTCTTATCACTTTCACTCCTCCCACTGAATGCTTTGCACCAACTGCAGCCATAGTAGTTGTGGTGGCAGCAGCCTATTGTTGAGGATCATTTAGCACAGTCGTTTGTTTTTTATTAAATAAATGCTTCTACCATCTGTTATCCAAGTCCAGAAGTCTGGCTTTCACATTTTGCTTCAGTAGCCCAAATGTAATATTTTACTTCAAGGAAAAAATTTCTACTGTGAGCATATTGCAATTACCATGTGAAATGCAGGTGCAAACAAATATTGGCTTGTAACTACGATATTTTTGGTGACAGCAGTACAACCTCTCTCACTATCACTGCTGTTTTGTGAATTCTTACTTTTAATCCCCCCCCCTTTTTTAATTTCCTTAGTGTGTTATTCTCTCAGTATTAGGGGTTTTTTAAGTTTTGAAAAGCAGCAAGAGCAGTCTTTGCTCCGATACTTCCCTGCCATTTCAAGCCCTTTTCTTGAAATGTTTTTAAAACCAATATCAGAAACACTAATCGTAATCTGGCTGTGTGTCTCACTGCTGTCCCTCCATACCTGCAAAGCCATCCCAACAATAGACACCCATAATTATTTAAAAGAGCAAACAGCTTCATACATAGCTATAACACCCACTCCAATCCTTTTTACTTGCTTCAGACCAACACTAAAAGTACAACATTCTATTTTCAGGGTGGGATATTACCCCACCTGTATGGAACATTTTCACTACACTTCCATTAACTATAAACTAAATTGTTTTTTCTGCTTACAGTACCTTATCCCATTTGGTACGGATCTCATCCAGAGTGACAGTGGAGTAAGGGTTGTTAGGACTTATCCTGAGGCTGTAACTGTTAATCACTTTTTCCACTTCATTATGGATTGATACAATAGCTTGCCTTTCACCATCTGCCTCAGGCAAAGTGGCCTTAAACTGTTCGTGGGCAGTGATCAAACTCTGAAATCAGAAACAGAGGAGTAAATGAAAGGATAGATACAGTTGCATTGCCAGCTATATGGCCCTGTGTCATATTCCCTCTCCCATCTCAGTATGTATGCAAATATAAACAAGGTTGCATAGCTGATAAATTCCACAGACTCAATGTAAAGCCACCACTTCATCATTATTGGTAAGACAGACAAGAGGAGGCCCAGAGCTGAACACTGAGGGGTTAACTACATATTGCACAGAAATGCATGTAACAGAGTCCTGATTTCCCCCTTGTAAGAGGAAAAGCAGCTTGGAGGAGATTCTGGGTAGAGTTGTTTAAAACACATGTTCTGAACCTTCCAAGGCAAAAATAATTATTGGGAAACTACTTGAAGTAAGAACAAACAAACAACAACAAAACAGCAGGCAGAGAAAGTGTTAAGAATCCCTGAAACTGGGGGCACTTGTGTGTTGAATAGGGTTGTCATATTTCAAACTGAAAATCCATACAGAAAAGTTGAGCTTTTCTTAGTTTTGCCCAAATTTGGCAAATTAGCATGTTGTTGAGCTATTTTTAAAGAAAACCACCAAAGACATTGCGATACATCTGAATTTCCCCATATTCCGGCTATGTCTGGGAAACACATACATAACATTTAATTAGCACATCAGTACACTGGTGCATGAAAACTACTGTATGGGCATGAATGTAAGGGAGTTACAGTACTTGTGGCCATGATTGATTGTTCTAAGTTGTTCATCTCAAACTAAGAAGTTCTGCAGAAAATATTTTCAAGGGAAAGTTAACTAACTTACCCAGAACTCTCAAAAAGACAGCCCTAGCAATTAGTAAAAAAAAAAAAAAAAAAAAATCATATATCCATTACTGGTAATGGGGGTGGCCTTGTCAGGAAGCTGCCACACCCCACACCCCAGGAGAGGGCCCACTGAACCCCAAGAGCCCCTTCCTCCTTGCATGCTGCTTGTGAGCATGCAAGCGGTGGCAAGAATGAGGAGATGGAACAGTGTCCCACACTGTCCCTCTGAGCATTTGTGTGGATTAGGCCACAGGGAGGGAGTCAAAAAATGTACAGTGGATGCAGTTTAATTCAGAGAGGGAGGCCAGCTGAGGCCCAAAAATCTGGAGCTGGTGTTAGACGGAGTTCTCTCCCAAATGCTGAAAGGCCAGCCAAATAGCACACTTAGCTGATGATTAAGTCTGTGCTGATCTCACAGTCTGTGCTGGCTCCATGCACAGAAGAAAAGAGGACGTCCTGTACTAAACCTTATATTGAGGCTTGCCTGATGGCAGAAGCGCTGCATTTACAAATTTGGAAATGGTCCCTCAGTTACAATGACCTCCCCCTGGGCAGAGCAGGATGAAATGAGCAGGACTGAATTCAAATCTCCCTGATCCAAGTCTGGCAGTCTATCATTCCAAAATAGTATCTCTTGCCCATCTGCACCCCCATCACCACCATAAGATCCTGAGGATACACATGTCAGGATGAATGTGCCTAGTCTTTGCACATTTATAAAATTCATGACTCGGGATTTTCTTCTTCTTCTAACACACAGATAAGGACAAGCAATATTTGAAGCGTCTTTTAATAGGGCTGCAATAGTATAGGCGCTTTCTTCACAGTGAAAATAATAATAATAATAATAATAATAATAATAATAATAATAATAATAGTGATGATTTATTATTTGTACCCCGCCCATCTGGCTGGGTTTCCCCAGCCACTCTGGGCGGCTTCCATAGAAACCAAAAATACACTAAAATATCACAGATTAAAAACTTCCCTGAACAGGGCTGCCTTAAGATGTCTTCTGAATGTCAGGTAGTTATTTATCGCTTTGACATCCGATGGGAGGGCATTCCACAGGGCAGGCGCCACTACCGAGAAGGCCCTCTGCCTGGTTCCCTGTAGCTTTGCTTCTCGCAATGAGGGAACCGCCAGAAGGCCCTCGGCACTGGACCTCAGCGTCCGGGCAGAATGATGGGGGTGGAGACGCTCCTTCAGGTATACTGGGCCGAGGCCGTTTAGGGCTTTAAAGGTCAACACCAGCACTTTGAATTGTGCTCGGAAACGTACTGGGAGCCAATGTAGGTCTTTCAAGACCGGTGTTATGTGGTCTCGGCGGCCGCCCCCAGTCACCAGTCTGGCTGCCGCATTCTGGATTAGTTGTAGTTTCCGAGTCACCTTCAAAGGTAGCCCCACGTAGAGCACATTGCAGTAGTCCAAGCGGGAGATAACTAGAGCATGCACCACTCTGGCGAGACAGTCCGCGGGCAGGTAGGCTCCCAGCCTGCGTACCAGGTGGAGTTGGTAGACAGCTGCCCTGGATACAGAATTGACCTGCGCCTCCATGGACAGCTGTGAGTCCAAAATGACTCCCAGGCTGCGCACCTGGTCCTTCAGGGGCACAGTTACCCTATTCAGGACCAGGGAGTCCTCCACACCAGCCCGCCCCCTGTCCCCGTCTTGTCAGGATTCAGCCTCAATCCATTAGCCGCCATCCATCCTCCAACCGCCTCCAGGCACTCACACAGGACCTTCACCGCCTTCACTGGTTCTGATTTGAAAGAGAGGTAGAGCTGGGTATCATCTGCATATTGATGGACACCCAGTCCAAACCCCCTGATGATCTCTCCCAGCGGCTTCAAAAGGGAACATCTTCACTTCTCTAGGCTCACAATGAAAAATAAGAATAATATTATTACCTGGATCTCCTCTATGCTATGAACAATAAACATGTCTTGCAAGTCTTCCATTGCACCTTCCATCCAGTTGTTGAACGGAGCAGCTCTCTTAGCAAACTCCAGGTGAAGCTGGTCAATTGTTTCCAACAATTTCTCTGTCCTCTGTGAAGTAAACATACAGAAACGGACAAAATGAGAAGTGTACACTGACTTTGGCTTACAGTTTGGATAGGCTCTGCAACCTTTTAAAAACACTACCAAAGTTAAAGGAATCTGACATCAGGAATCACAAGACAGAGAAACCAGTAGGAGAACACTTCAGTCTCCCAGGACATTCTATACAAGATCTCAAAGTAGCTGTTCTATTACAAAGGAATTTCAGAAATAGACTGGAAAGAGAAGCTGCTGAATTGCAACTTATTACCAAACTTAAAACCATGGAGAGACCTGGTCTGAACAAAGACATTGGATTCTTATCTCATTATACATGACAAAGCCATTTTTCACCTTCTCACCCCTTGCTTTTTCCTGTAAGACCTATTGCAGTCGTTAAGAGTCGTCAACAGGCTCATCACAGCTATCTGCCAATCACCCATTCCCACCATCCTTCTGAGTAATACCCCTACCCACCTTCTCACTATATAGAAGTGTCTGGTGACTTCTGTTTCAGTGTATCTGAAGAAGTGTGCATGCACACGAAAGCTCATACCTAGAACTAACTTAGTTGGTCTTTAAGGTGCTACTGGAAGGAATTTTTTGTTTTGACTATGGCAGACCAACACGGCTACCTATCTGTAACTAAAGTTAAAGGAAGTTCCGAGTGTACACAGGTAAAGGAAGGCAAAAGGGATTCCTGGGGACAGGCACTTGGGAGGTCATTGCTGACTGTGTCACCACCAGTGCTACTGGATTTGGCTGCTGTGTGTGCTGTGATTCAGAGGTTTGCACTGGAAGCATGTTCACATCATTCTGAGTTCACTGACTCCTTCCATGTATCAGCATTGCCACTTGCCCTTCTCCTCACTGGTGACCTTGGCTATGTTTCCAGAGATGCTCTTTCTTTTTAAGGTTTTCTTTTCGTTTGTGTGTTGTATGCAGCTGCTGGGTGACCTTGGGCCAGTCACACTTCTGTGAAGTCTCTCAGCCCCACTCACCTCACAGAGTGTTTGTTGTGGGGGAGGAAGGGAAAGGAGAATGTTAGCCGCTTTGAGACTCCTTAAAGGGAGTGAAAGGCGGGATATCAAATCCAAACTCTTCTTCTTCTCTTCTTCTCTATTCCTATGCTGAGTAGGCATGGCTGTGGCAACCATTCCCCCACTCCCCCAGCACAAGGGGCATATAGGATTGGGAAGAGCCATAGTTCAGCGGCAGAATACATGTTCTGCTTTGCATGCAAACGGATCCAGGTTCAATCCCCAGCATCTCCTGGCCGGACTGGAAATGGCCCTCTTCTGAAAACCCAGAGAACCACTGTGAGTCATCGCAGCGAATACAGAGCAAGATGCACCAATTGTCTGACTCGATATATTGAATCACTGAATTTTAGTGTTGGAAGGTACCATGCGGGTCATCTACTCCAACCCCCTGCAATATGGGGATCTTTTGCCCAACATGGGGCTCGAACCTACAATCCTGATGTTAATGTTCTCGGGCTCGATCAACTGAGTACTAATATGTACTAATTCCTGTACTAATATGTACATTCCTGTACTAATATGCAGTTGATTTTTTAGGTGTGTTGATTCTATGTTTTCATTGTACTCTGAAAATGATCATTAGCAGCTTTGTGATGCAGAAATGGTGGGGGAAAGGATACAGATTAGTTAAACTAACTCAGTTTATTGTAATTATTGTTTATTGTGAATTGTAAAAAGAAATTCGCACCATGCCATGCACCAGCTTTCCAAAGGGTGGTGCTAGAAGCATCCCCTCAACTCTAACATCCACTTGCGTGATTTCTTTTGACAGTAATGCGGGGACAAGTCTTTTATAAGCAAGTCAGCCTTCCTCCCCCCCCCCCCACATACATAACCAAAGAAGAAGACGAAGTTAAGGGTAATGCATCACCATAGAAAATGTTCATTCCGCATCACTCAGTAGTCTACCACAATCTGTTAAAAACCCTCAGCCAACCTGAGAAATCCGAGCTACTCCTTGATGTCAGGTTTACCTCCAATGCTTCTCTCCTCTTCTGAGTGAGTGTTCCCAGCCTGTCCCACTGATCACATATCTTCTGGCACCGATCATTGACACTTGCAGCATCATGGTAGTCCAGTTCACTAAAAGAAAAGGACCGCCGTCATTAAGAACCAACAAAAGTAGGGAATGTGGTGGTGGTGACCACACACCAAGACATGACCACACATTCTTCTTCTTATTCTTACTACTACTACAGTGATACCTTGGTTTACAACCATAATCCGTTCCGGAGGTCTGGTTGTAAACCAAAACAGGTTGTAACCCAAGGTGCGCTTTTGTCAATGGGGCCTCCTAAAAAAAGATGGTTGTAATCCAAAAAAGGGACACACACTTCAGGGTTGGACATGGATGTAATCCAAAATGGTTGTAATCCAAAACAGTTGCAAACCAAGGAACCACTGTACTAATGATTAGATTGATACCCTGCACTTTCCTCCAAAGAAACCCATGGTGCCATGACATACCACCTGCAGCAAGCTTCCACAGAAGCAGTGGCTGCAGATGTATAACATGTTACATTTACTTTTCTGGTTTTTCACAGCAGGGAAAACTGGATCAAATGGCGGGGGGGGGGGGAACCTGGCATGGGCTGACACTGTGATGATGACATTAATGTCCAGCGGACGTTGCAAAAAACTTGTGAGCATGAGCAGCACCAGTTCCACCATCATCTCCCGTCTAGAATAGTGCTTTTGAAACCTGTTTGCCTTAGAGGTCTGTCGTTTGAGAAAGTGGGGGAAGAGTCTAAAGCCCCTGGAGCTCATGGAACGAATTTCATGGTTCCTTGGATCCTACCCCTGATTTCTGAAGTTTGAGACAAGACTTTATCTAGACCAGTTTTCTGCCAGATTAGCTGAGCAATTCTAGTGAGAGCCAATACATGCACTTTGTCCTCAAGCTAGTTGACTTTTATGACTGGTTCATCATATGCTGCATTTAGCTTTTGGCTGCTACCAGCATGCTCTCTGCATGCCATTATCTAACACAGACATTGTTATGGTGTGAGTACATCCATACCAATTTGAAATTTAATCTAACAGGAGAACACCCTTTAAACTCCAGACAAGCAAAGGGGTGTTTGATTTCCTACCCCTGAAAGGGGGAATTCTTACACTATATTACAGTGAGCTTTAAGTCAGGGCAAAGAGTTTCATATGAATAAACAATAAAAACAAGAACTGGCTGGACTTCTGCTTGGGCAATGGAACTTCACCTTCCTCTCCTACCTCTGTCACAACCCCAAAAACCTTCTCTGGGAGGTTCCTCAGCCACATTTTGAGGGTGCACAGAGGGCTGCAGAAGGGGGGGCGGGTTGTAAAGTCAATTGCATGAGCAGAAGTCTATTCTGCTCACACACAGATAGCATTGGATACAACCCACTGTGCCTTGCCATGATTGGCCTCTTAAAGGGACAGAGCTTGATAAAATAGGTCACTGATTCCCAGTAGCGTTAATCAAATGAAAGAAGCCACTATTTCATCTGTGTTACACACACTAATGGAAGACACTACTGGTAGAAACAAAATTAAAAAATTCCTTCCAGTAGCACCTTAAAGACCAACTGAGTTAGTTCTAGGTATGAGCTTTCGTGTGCATGCACACTTCTTCAGATACACATTTAATGTCCAGCGGACGTTGCAAAAAACTTGTGAGCATGAGCAGCACCAGTTCCACCATCATCTCCCATCTAGAATATTGTGACACTGTGCCCATCTAGAATAGCATGCACACGAAAGCTCATACCTAGAACTAACTCAGTTGGTCTTTAAGGTGCTACTGGAAGGAATTTTTTTATTTTGTTTTGACCATGGCAGACCAACACGGCTACCTATCTGTAACTGGAACTACTGGTAGAGGTCAAAGCAAACACTTACCTTCTCTATATGAGAACATTGGACCAGTATAATTTTATTTCTATGTGAGTGGAAAGAGATGTCCTAGCAGTATTCAGAATATGATAAATGTGTTAGCAAGTACTATATGAGATAAATTCCAAAGGGAGCATATGCAAACCCTTACAACAAATAAGCAGTGCTTAGGACTATGAGTCAATTGGTTATTACTATTCAATGTATTAGTATTCAGTTGGTTTAGGTTATAAATGGGGAATCCACTACTTCATCCCTTCACGATTTTGAATGGCTTTGCATCTGAAGTCCTGTCACTCACACACTGTCTACTATTTCTGGGACTATACACTCTGGCAGTCAATAGCGGTTGTGAGTTGAAGCAGTCTTGCTCACATACACATGCATGCAGGATGTAGCTAGACACCCATCGGTCAACAAGCCTTTAAGAACTTTAACCTTTATGCTCTTAGCAGCTCTCAGCTGCTAAGAGAAAATGGTCGAGCTGACACTGAACTGTAACCAGTGTAGCTCAAGGTCACACACTCCAATTGTTCTCCAAAAATAGCAACCCTGCACTGCCAAGAGATGAAGACCAGAAAATATGGAGCCATGCCGACCCAGAAAGCAGAAAGGGAATAATTATCTCTCTGAAGGCCTGATTCAGTAACCAGCAGAGCTAATTGAAAAGCTATAATCAACATCATGTCCCAAGTTTCTTAGACAACCCATCTTTCTAAGAACCATTTCCAGAGAGGAAGACTTATTTTTTATATCTCTAATCTGCTATTCTGTGAAAACTGTTTTGAGAAATGATAAAAAGGCTAGTTTAAGTGAACTAAATTCTTGAAGCAATGACTGATTTGCCACTGATATTTAGCACTGTTCAACTTACCATCACATGGGGAAAGAAGAGCTACCGTATTTTTCGCCCCATATGACGCACCGCCCCATAAGACGCACCTAGTTTTTTTGGAGGGAAATAAAGAAAAAAAATTATTTCCCCCCCAGGAGCGGGGCTGGCGCAGGGGAAGGCCAAGCTTCCCCCGACCCCAGCCCCCAGAACAGGCTGCTGCCTGCAAGCCTCGCGAGCCCGGCGTGGGAGGCTTGTGGACACCTTCCCGAAGCATGGGGCGTCCTCCAGAGGGCACCCCGTGCTTCGGGATGCAGGCTGCCGCCCCAAGCCTCGCGCGCCCGGCAGGACCTCCCGCCGGGCATGAGAGGCTTGCGGACACCTTCCCAAAGCACGGGGCGTCCTCCGGAGGGCACCCCGTGCTTTGGGATGCAGGCTGCCGCCCCAAGCCTCGCGCGCCCGGCAGGACCTCCCTCCGGGCGTGGGAGGCTTGCGGACACCTTCCCTAAGCACGGGGCGTCCTCCGGAGGGCACCCTGTGCTTCGGGATGCAGGCTGCCGCCCCAAGCCTCACGCGGGAGGCTTGCGGATAGCTTCCTGAAACCTGGAGAGCGAGAGGGGTCGGTGCGCACCGATGCCTCTCGCTCTCCAGGCTTCAGCGAAAGCCTGCATTCGCCCCATAGGATGCACACACATTTCCCCTTCATTTTTGGAGGGGAAAAAGTGCGTCCTATAGGGCGAAAAATACGGTAATTCAGGTTGCAATATCCTATTCACTTACTTGAAATTAAGACCCACTGAAATCAGCAGCAATGATTAACTCTGATGAATTGTGCTATTCTTCCCAAGTACTATTTGTCTATTTGTCTATATGCAGATGAAATGAATAAACGATTGAATGGTAAAAGGAACTATGGCACAATTCAAAACAACTGTAATGGGTCCATTTCCATTGAAAAGCACTCAGAATCTTCAATTAGTGCAAAATGCCAGAGCTAGGAGCTTGATGTTTTGAATTCATCGTGATGGTTCTACTTGATTTGCACTGGCTGCCAATTAGTTTCCAGGCTCAATTCAAGGTGTTGGTCTTAAGCTTTAAAGCCCTTACTGGTTTAGGACCTGGCTATGTTTAGGACCTGGCTATGTTAGGATCTGTCTTTTCCTATATTTTTCTCCCCACACCATCTTATAATCTTGGGCCCTGCCCCAAATCCTCTGACCTCGGGACGTGAAGCTGATGTCAGCTGTGGATCGGGCCTTGTGCCATGAAGTTCACCAGCCCTATCACTAGACTGCTTCAGGCAGTTGATGAAAGGCCTTTGGCTAACTATGCCATTTTTTCTGCATCGGTTCTATATTACTTATTGTGCTGCTGGAACTGGTTAAAGCAGATTGGATACCGTTAATTTATAAATTTAAATATACATTGGGATGTTTTAGGGATTGTGGTCGCTTTACTTTGTGTTTATTACCACCTGCAAGTCAACCATCTTCAGTTTCCTTGGAGAAATAGTTGAATAAAGTGACTTCAACCTTTTTAAGTCCCACTGTACTTTGAAATCAGAATGTGTTAAAAATGTTTCTTGTTGAAATCAATGGGGCATGACACAAGTGTAACAAGCGATGAAAAAGAGCAAAAAACACAAAAATAAAAATTAATATGCACAACCTGTATTAATGATCAACAAGACCAAAAAAATTACATGTCCTAATCAGAGAGCTCTATTATTCATGTACATAGGTTTGCAGATTGACACTGTAGGTGGTATTCAACTTAGATCTGCTCACAATAGACCACTTTAAATTAATGGACCTCCTATAGTCATGGTCATTATTTTAAAAAGGTTTACTCTGAATAAAATTAAGTTGAATACTTCTCTGTGCTTTTCTGGTGACCTTATTAATCTACAACTCCCTATATCACATCACAAGTGGCATTTTATATTTGTGCAAGCTTGACTATGTTATAGGAGAGAGAAATTTGGGAGTGCCAGGGCCATGGTATTAAAAAGGGCATTGATTATGTCGACAAACCTATTTGAAAGCAAGGGATCTCTTTGCAAACAAGACATTCTTTTTAAATTTGTATATCTATATTTAACATTGCTACACGCACATAAAGCAACAAACCTCTTTCAAACTTCTGTATGGCTCTTTCTCCCTTTGGCATCCTTCAAGCAAAACATGTAAAATCAGAAATGACATCTCACATGTCAGAGTTACTGATAAGGAAGAGGACAGAAAAGAAGGTTTGTTATTAGCCTTTGCCCTGCAAAGGCTCTTTTATTTTTAGTTTGGGAAGAAATAAGAAAGGTTTTCAACGAGGAGGCCAAGATAATAACACTTACAAAGCTATCTGTGGAATTCTTACATTGTACCTATGACACTATCGAATTTATTGGAAAGAGTTTATCGGGTAAATGTCAGCAGCTGCGTGCCTCTAAATGGAACATACTTCAGCTCTTGGGCTATGGCAGCGATCTGTTCCACTCTGTCCTGGTGAGCAGCCAAGTCACTCTCAAAAGCCTCATGTTTCCTCAACAAAGCACGGATCTCTGTCAGAGTCGCAGCTTCATAATCCTTTTGCTGCAGAATTTGCTCTTTGCCTGGCAGGAGGAAAGAAAATCCAAAACCATTTATGTTTCTCATTAGGAAAGCTGATTGCTAATGGCTCAAGTACACAGAGAAGCAGACCTTTGAAATCTGCTCTTCTTTGAACTTTGCAATGCAGTTTTCCAACCAAATAAAGTGTAAAGAATGTATACATTAGGGGGAAGCTTGCATAAAAATGCATATATTGGTGAAAATAGCATTAAAAATACATTATATAGGGAAGGTCAGTTTGTAAAAATGTGTAATTTAGGGGAAATTGTACATAAATCTTCATGAGGGCCTTTTCGTTAAAAAATAAATAAATCACAGGCTGATGCAGAAATGTGGAAAACCTAAGAGAAGGAGAAATGAGAATCATAGAATCATAGAATCATAGAGTTGGAAGAGACCACAAGGGCCATCGAGTCCAACCCCCTGCCAAGCAGGAAACAGGAAACAGGAACTTAAGAGAAACCCAAACTGATAGATTTCTCCATCCCTATATGTCTTGTGAATGATCCAACTGAACACATCTCATCAGTCATGTTTGAATAGGTGCTTGATAAACCTTCTGTTTCTCTGCCTTCTACAAAAATCAGGAGGAGTATCAAACCAAATATATGCCTAGCAGGCTGCACACCCCCCCCACCCCCTTGACAGGTCAAAGTTTTCACAGGCCAGACAAACATGGAAATGTTGCCTCACTAGCACCTTTTAACATCTTCCATCCTTAGTTTGGTAGTACAGTGGTATCTCTGGTTACATACTTAATTCGTTCCGGAGGTCCGTTTTTAACCTGAAACTGTTCTTAACCTGAAGCACCGCTTTAGCTAATGGGGCCTCCTGCTGCCGCCAGAGCACGATTTCTGTTCTCATCCTGAAGCAAAGTTCCTAACCCAAGGTACTATTTCTGGGTTAGCGGTGTCTGTAACCTGAAGCGTATGTAACCCAAGGTACCACTGTATCAACTTGCAAAAGTGGGTACTTTCTGCAGTATTGTAAAATAGCTCTTGCTCTCTAGGACTGCTTTGAACATGCAGTATATGGAAAAACTGGGGGCTTTGGATAATGTCACTGCCTGTCTAGGGAAAGGTGGGAACAGGTTAAAATGCCTGAATTTTAAGGCACACAATTCAAGGATAAGAACATTCACAGTATGAAATTTTCCTGTCCTCTCCCACACATCGTACGGAAAGGCCTCTCCAAAGGGTTAGCTGAACAATGTGTGATAGGACACCAGGAACCTGTTGAGTGAGGAGAAAATCAGGCAAAACCAGGAGGAGATCTGTCCACTTCTGGGTGTTTCTTAACTCCCCAGGTTGCAGGTATTCCACACAGGATAAAAATGAGAATAATAGCATAATAACATTTTTTAAAAACTGGGATTTCTTCTTGTTGCGCTTACAAATTATATTTAATTGAAAGGTTTCTTTCAATGCCTATGGAGGCCATATAAATCTCTCTGGCCCATTTAGCCATGTTTTTGACCCCTCCTACCAAAAAAGTTTTAAAACGTTGTAAAACTTATTCCTTCTCAGCAGGGCTATATAAGAACATAAAGAGAGGGCAGGGTGGTGTAGTGGTTAGAGTGTTGGACTAGGACCTGCAAGACCAGGGTTCTAATCTCCACTTGGCCATAAAACTCACTGGGTGTCCTTGGGCCAGTTACTACCTCTCAGCATAACCTACCTCACTGGGTTGTTGTGTGGCTTTATTGAGAGAGAAGGGAGAAAACCACGTAGGCCACCTTGAGCTCCTTGGAGAAAAAGGTGGTATATACGGTAAATGCAATGAAGAAACAAACAAATGAGAAGAAGAAGAGGAGGAGGAGGAGGAGGAGGAGGAGGAGGAGGAGGAGGAGTTTGGATTTGATATCCCGCTTTATCATTACCCTAAGGAGTCTCAAAGCGGCTAGCATTCTCCTTTCTCTTCCTCCCCCACAACAAACACTCTGTGAGGTGAGTGGGGCTGAGAGACTTCAGAGAAGTGTGACTGGCCCAAGGACAGCCAGCAGCTGCATGTGGAGGAGCGGAGACGCGAACCCAGTTCACCAGATTATGAGACTACCGCTCTTAACCACTACACCGCACTGGCTCTCAGCAGGCAGCCTACTTTAGACCAGCAATTCATCTAGTCCAGCATCCTTTTCCCCATAGTGGCCAAGCAGCTGCTTCTACAAAACCCACCAACCAGAGCCTGAAGGCAGCCATCCCCCTCCCTTCTCTAGGAAATGGTATTCAGAAGCATAAAGCTTTCAAAACCAGAAATTCCATACAGCCATCGTAACAAGAGGATGTGAAATTGGGTGGATATTGTAGCTAACAACAGGCTTCAAGCTTACCATAAGCCCAGGTTTCATGCGAAGAAGCCTTTTGCCTAAATTTGGCAGCCAAATGTTCAAGTCGCTCAAGCCTTCGAATTTCATTCAGCAACCATTCCTCGTAGCCCTTCTCTGCCTGCTCAAGTCTTTGCCAAGCGCTAGCAATGTCCTAGGAGAGGAATGCAAACAGAACACCTTTAATTGTTTAAAGTTGTGCTTCTCAAGATTTCTGGGTCTTCTGTGCATATAATCAGCATCTCCCTTGACTCTACTATAATTCCCGGTGTAAAAATTTGGATTGCAAGATGCTTGGGTCAATCACCTATCTTTTTTGCTATCTTAACTCTGTAAAGCACCATGCATATGCTGTTTCCAGGCTTAATGAACCATTCTAGAACCAACAAGGAAGATTCACAGGCCCCTTTACTTACTGAAACCATCTTCCCTTCTGATGGCATGAAAGCTGGCCTATTGCTGATCCTCAGTTTTGTCTGCAATGTATTGAAATTGATCTCCAGCTGACATTTTTCTTGGACTTTGGGAGGCTTGTGTTTACGGCGATAATCTCTGAAGTCCTCTAACTTCTTCTGCATAGCCGCCATAGTATTCTCTGGGGTCCTGTTTTCCAGCCAAGGAGTTGTGCGACGAATCCATTCTAAAAGCTGTTTTGCACGTACATAAAATTACAAACAAACAATAAAAAAGATAATTAAAAGTGGCTTTTTTCTTCTTCGCATGCTATAGAGAAACATACTGTACTCCCATAGCTTCTGAAATTAGTGCTGTTGGAACCTAACAGACAAAGAAGGGTGATTTCTTGATGCGTGAAACAGAAGGAAATATTGTTAGCAGGGCTGGGGCTACCTTTAGCTGCAGTTAAGCCAATCTTGGCTTCCACCTATTTCAGACTCTATCTGATTTCTGGCTTGTTTCCTCCATGTATGGAACAGTTGGGAGCAAGAGAAGAGCAAAGCACTTGTGTGTGTTTATCCATAGATTACTTTAAACCAGGCTTCCTCAACCTCGGCCCTCCAGATGTTTTGAGACTACAATTCCCATCATCCCTGACCACTGGTCCTTCTAGCTAGGGATCATGGGAATCGTAGGCCAGAAATATCTGGAGGGCTGAGGTTGAGGAAGCCTGCTTTAAACTATGTTTTATCATGCTGTCATGAATCCTATTGAGGTGTCTCAGAGGGACCAGCTGGCTCATGAGGAGGAATGGGAGGAACTCAGGCAGTTCCTAGCAAAATGTGGCTGAGTGGAACTGGGATCCCAGAGAGGAGACCAGTAGTCTAGGGACTGGAGAGCTGGATCCAAAGGAAAGACCAAGCAGGTTGGCAGAGCAGAATTCTGCTCCTGTGACACAGGACACCCCTAGGGACACCTCCTGCTGTGGAACCACCCAGCACCATCTCCTGCCAGTGTGAAGCCTTCTCTGAAGCAGGTAATGAGCTTATACTTAGCTACGAATCTATACCTCCTATGAATCTGATGTACCGTGTAAGCTGCAGCTTGCCTTTGTACTGCTCTGAATTATGGGTATTAAAAACTAGCAGAAACCAAACTGAGAATTCGAGTTCTTCATCTAGCAGTGAGGGGCAGAACAGCTGCAGACAAACCAGGCCATTATCTCCTAGTGTTCTTGATCCTCGAACAGTGTGATGCTGGCCGGCCAGTGAACAGGACATGCAGGAGAAGGCTAAATACTGCTTCATTTTGGCCTGCCTCTCAGCCCCTCCACAGATCTAGCTGTGGCCTCTCAGAAGTGATGCCCAAGAGCTATCACTTCCCCGAGAACTCTGAAGTTGTGCTTGGTGGTTTTCCATATGTGAGTGGGATTGCTTGGGATCCCATCACTACCTCAGGCAAGAAATAAAGGCTGTCTTGCCTATACCACTTTCCTATGACTGCAAGAACTCCCTCTCTGTTTGGCCTAGAAACCAAAGCCAAACCTAGCCTCGTAGTCTGCATCTGCAAATTATTATAATTTAGGGATCATCAGTGTGAGTGACTGAAATCCTAAAGCTCATTCACGATGCGGTAGCAAGTGTATATGGAAGCGGCAATCAAGGAAGAATTTCTAGTCCAAATTAAGCTGCAAGCATAGGAAATCTCCACTGCATTTAACATCAAGAACATGCACTTTACAACACTGGATAAAAAGGCAGCAAATATATTTTCAATTAAAATACAGATCATGTTAAATGAAATGGAGCTTTCCTCTCCTCATTTAATGACTATGTTTGAATAAAAAGATCCTCAGCAGTAGATAACAGCTTTGGGTAAATGTTCTTATTAAATTGCTTATTCAAGCCATCCATGCTTTATTATCATTATATAATTATTTCACTATTGTGTTGGTTTCCTTTACCTCACTTGCTAGCCTTTCATATTCTTCCATCAACTTTTCATTTTCTTGGTTCACAGCAAGTACCTTACAAATCCGATTAGCTGCTGTTTCCGCCTGAAAAATACAGAACATAAACAGTGTGGATATATCATTGCATTCTTAGACTGACACAAACTAAAGAATGACCATATATCGGCTTCTGAAAAGTAAAGAGTGGGCATGCCCACTGAAAGGGCTTCAGCCAGAATTGTCATACTGGTTTCAATGAGGCAAGCTCTGCTGGATCAGCATCCAGTGGGCAACCAGATGCCAGTGATAATTTACCCTCTAGTAGCTGTGCTTACTATTGTAACCTTCAGCTTATATGCACTTTCCTTGGAATAAGATCATTTAACTCATTGGGACTCACTTCTTACATAGGCTTGCACTGTGAATTTATTAATCTTAAAGGTGCCTTAGGACTCTCCACACACACACCCCTTTATGTTAACTTGCTTTTTAACTAATTTATCTTAAACATTAGCAAAAGGCTTGTGGGGAACTTGTGGAGTCATTACCCACAACGACACTGCAATATATTTGATGAATTACTCATTTTCTGTAAGGGCTATTTTGGTTTTCATCTGTGTCAAAGTCGATATAGATGATATGTTGGCTCAGCATGATGTGATAGTCCGACAAGATGATGCTAACTCAAGGTAACTCTAATGATGCTACCATCTGGGCACTGTCAGAAGAATGGTGAAATGTAAGGGAGGGGGACGCAAAAAAATAATGACTAATATATTTTTTTAAAAAACCAAAACAATAGCACAGTGCCAAATTTTTACCTAGGAAAATTTCAGAATAGAAGGGACATAGTGGCGGGGTGTGTGTGAATGATGGCCCACTTTTAAACTTTTTTGTGCAGTTTTAAGCTGCTCTCTCCCAGTTCCAATCTGCAACTTTAGTGTTCTAGCTTGTTTTGTTTTTTTAAAAAACAGCTTCTTTCTGAGGAAACCCTAGTCAGGAATCACTTAGGCAGCCTGATGATATGATGTCATCAAATGTCAATCTGATTTGGCTGCCTGATGATATCAGAAGCTGAATCAGGATGCCCTTCAAGTGGTCAGACTTCATGTTGATACCACATAACCAATTAGATGGGACAATGGGATGCCATCGCGAAGCCAAAATACATTGAGGCTAACATTTCTTACCATCTTATCTTCACCAGTGAGGGTCAACTGTTCTGTTTCACAGTTCCCCATGCCATTACTGAAATAGAGGTTTATTTCATGCAGAGCAAAGTTCTTCCTAAATGCCCACCATTTCAATTCAACCCTTCAAAAGAGATTTCATTGCTATAGTGTTGTTACCTTCCATCTTTTCACAAATAGACACATCATTCAATACCATACAGAACAATAATTTAAGTAGCTACAACAAAACAAATTCCTTCCAGTAGCACCTTAAAGACCAACTAAGTCAGTTCTTGGTATGAGCTTTCGTGTGCATGCACACAAGAACTGACTTAGTTGGTCTTTAAGGTGCTACTGGAAGGAATTTGTTTTGTTTTGACTATGGCAGACCAACACGGCTACCTATCTGTAACTTAAGTAGCTACATTTGAGTTTATTCCTTCATTTGTCCCTACCATTTAAAGATGGGGGATCAACCTGTTTCTCTGCCATTTAATAGACGTTTGCAGGCAAAATATGAGATTTTTCCTGGTATAAAGTGGTGTGAGAACTTCACCTAATTACTTTCTAGGTGTCAACTTGCTTTTAAGAATATTAAGACTGGGATAGCGTCTATTTGGCAACCCCAGTCCATACTGATTTCAATAGTGCAGTATCCTTTAAACCCAAGTGGTCTCTTAATCAGTTTTTCAAAATGTTTATGTTCAGGGAATTCATTTCCTGTCTAAATTGCCTGCCAATTAACTCCTGTACATATGCCAGGGAACCGCTGCACATTTCAGAGGATTCTGGATGTCAGTCACTGCCATAGCTAGCCAGGGTTTTTTTTGCCCCAGGTGAAGCCGCCAGAGGGAGGCCACTGAGGCTCCCAGCCTGTGTGTGTGGTGGTACGCAAATGTGTGTAGGGGTGGTGCCAAACTGGGTCTTTGACACAGGTAAAATACACCCCTGCAGTTGTTTCACACAAGGTGCTGGACACAAGCCTGCTAGGCTTCCAAGAACACCCTGTAGCATACCAAACACTCCCTTATTGCTACACATTTGTGAGACATTTTGCAGCAAGGGGACATTTTGCAGTCTTTCAGGGAAGCTTGTTTGCCATCACAGCTTTTATCATTTAAGAAGCCCTGGTAAGCTTCGAAAGGGACCCCAAGGTTTCCTGGAACATAGTAGTGGCTGTTGTCCATTGGGCCTGGTGGGGTGGAACAGAGGGGAGCCAGCAGTAGATACAGCTAGAGCCAATGATAGGCAGAGCCAACGAATTCTAGTTTTTGTCTCCATCCTGCTGAGTTGTACACAGGCAGTGCTTTTTTCCTGGGGGTACGCAGACCCCTAAACATTTTGTGAATCTAAGTTTGGCCTCTTTGAGGGGCAGTATTTCAACATGAGTAGGAAAATGACAGTACCCCTAAACATTTTTTAAAAGAAAAAAAGCACTATACACAGGTAAGGCTGAGAAGGAAGAAGCTGACAGCCAGTGTCATTCTCTGGACTGATTGTAAAAAAGAAGGCAGGCAGGTGGGAGATGTCAGAGAGGAAATGGAGGATGATGAGGCAGAGCCCCATCTGCTCTTATGGAGCAGGCTTGACCACAGTTTGAAAAATACTGCCATACAAAACATCTGTATGGAGCCTGACCCTTTCATAAGACCCTATTAGAGCAGGTGGAATAATATTTTGTTCACTTCCCTGAAAACTATCATTTTAGGTCAGATAATGTTGCTTCTCATTATAAAGTGTTGTGTTGAGGAAATGAAGCCTTTCTAAAATGGATTGAATGCTCAGTGCAGTTATATTTATTTACGCAATAGGAACTAAAGATTACTGCAGTGCCTGTAATGCCAACAGGGTCAAAAGCAGATTCTGATTAAAACACACAGACCGAGCACGCTCACTTAGCATATATTTGTCCATGTTAATTAAAGAACAAAGAAACTGCAAGGCAAATGATAAACCCAATGGAAACCTGAAACACACAGAGCAACATTCAGAACTGCAGTCCGAAGGGGACAGATGATGAATACCTGCTCTGCTCCAGCAAAAGCATGGTAGAAGCAGGAAACATAAGTCATGATAGCTCTCTCATCAGGCTTGGGGGTGTTCACAATATCTGCAAGGGAAGGAGAAACAAAACAAACACAAGGAGTGGAAAACTGCTGCCATCCTGCTTTGCTTTCTGTACGCAAGGCAGGTGCTGGTCTGCCAGGCTTCAACAAGCTGAAATTAATCATCTGCTATGTTAATACATGCCGGCTGGAAAGGCAAAATATTGAAACTCAAACTGAGATCCTGGGGCACAGAGGGGACTTGGAACAATTCCACTGCTTTTATGAATAATGTTTGCAAGGAAACATAATCACTGCTCATTGGAGCAATCCCTGATTCAAGGCAAGTTATATTTACCTATACAGTAAGATGGCTTAAATGAGTAATGTTTGCATGAGTGAACCATCATGCATGAGGTTCAAATGAAGCACATCTCGAAATGTATATGTGTAACTTTCCATCTGACAAAGGTCTTCCCTGAAAAAGGCTGTGCTTAATATCTTCACAGTGTTGTGTAATTTTTAAAAATGAGATTTGAAGTGCTCTCTTAGTAGCACTTGGACTGTTCTTTTTCTTTTATTATAAAATTATCTTCCTGGAATACATATCCAAATGTCAATGCTATTATGTTTTATTACCACATCATGGAGGTTTATCAGTATTGACACAACTACAAATAGCAATTAAAATGTAGGTTTTGTTATATATAGGAGATCTATACTATATACTATGAAACTAAACAGAACATGCTGTCGCATTTTTAAGGACGCATTGAAAACTATTGGTGCATGTTCTCCAGAAGCAAATTCAATCCTCTAAAATGTTCCCAAAATAGTCATATAAGATCAGACTGGGAGGAAAGCTACAAAATATCATGTAATGCAAAGAGCAAAAATTAAGCTCAGAATTTTACCTTCTGAGCACCAGCAAACACACAGTAATAAGAGGAAGCATAAATCATAAAAACTATTGAATTGGATCTGGCAGCTTGAAGCTGCTATTTAAATCAAGCAACTTGGAGCTGCTATTTAAATTTCTCATGATTTCCCAGAACAATTCCCTATAGTGGGGGAGCATTGTGGGAAATGAAAATGGTGGCTCCCAGATCCAGCTGCCTAATAGGAGACTTCAGAGCAGGATCCAATACAGTAGTCAGTCATGTCAGGCTGTTGTGTTGCCAACAGCGGAGGAGACTGAAGGACAAAGTTCAGAATGACGGCTCCCCACATCAAATGGGGGTCACCTTTTGTGTGGTCACGCGCAGCCCCCCAGATCCCAGTGCAGCTCCCAGTAGTACGGGCTGGCTTCGCCCTCCCCAGCCTGGATACCTGAAGGTCTCCACCAACCTCAGCCAATAACCCAATCCTGCCTGGGGAGGGGAGGGGAGGGACCGGGACCGCCCTGCCCACACAACAGAAGGTGAATCTTACCAGCGAAGTGTCAGTTGGCTCCAGAGCTTCTCCCACCCGGGCCTCCCTCAGTTAAGCTTTCTTTTGCAGGTTAACCTCTTCTTCACAGGTACACGGGCGCTGCTACGTCATGGTCGCTGTTGAAGGGCCGGAAAGGAATTTTCCTGCATTGGCAGGTTTTGCCTTTCCCGTAGCAAACCATCACAACTTTGGCGGTTTCAGGCCTTGGGTGGAATCCTTTAGTCTATCTTCCCTAAATGGGGGGGGGGGCGTGAAGCGGTGACCCACGACCCCCTTGCGGCGCTGATCCCAGGGTTCCCCGTTAAAGGGGTCTTGAGGGGAGGCATTGGCCATATGCCGAGCGGTTGCCATTGCTCTCCTCTGTGATGGCAGTGAAACGGGTGGCGGGCTCTTTGCTTGAGCATATGTTCTCCAGAGCCAGCCCAATCCCCACACATTCTGGACAACCCTAATGTCCCCCAGATCCCCGGCTGGGGACTGGGAAGGATAAACACCCAAAGCCTGAGCCAAGGTTTCCCTACATCTGAAACTTAATAAAGTTGTGGCCAATTTTAATCCCATAGCACATTGTCTTGAGTCATTATTCCACTTAGGAGTCAACTGGGGTTGGGGGGACTCCACCTGGCCACGCAAATGCCTGGTTCAGGACTTCCCAAACTATGTGCTGAGGCAAACCACTCATAGCCTGTGATGCGGATATTAGTTAAATCAAAATATATTTTGCATATGCCAGTATATATAGGACCCGACAACTGAAGTACTGTTTCATAGACAACTATGTGAAAAACTATCTTTTTGAATTCATTTATGGAACAAAAGATGTTGAAAGGTTACTCAGTCCACTGCTTCTTAAAAGGATGGTAGCTCCCACCTTCTGCGTCCAACATCTTTGGGATATCCAAATGCTTTTCGGCAACTTCCATGGCAAGATTTATATTCCGCAGTGGGTCATCCTGCATGAAAGAAGACCACAAATTATAATTAATCATGAATAAATCTATGAAGCATTATACAATCAGAACCAAAGGACAGAATATTTGAGATTGTTTGGGGGGGTTTTACTGAAAGGTAGCAAATAAGTTTTTTAAAGTTGCCACAAACTTCCAACTGTATTTCAAAGCAAATCCTACATAAATATCAACAGCCTGCCACTTTTGGTTTACTCAGAGGAAAGTGACACATAGTTCAATGGAACTTAATCCAAAATAAGTGCATCATAGGATTGAAACTCTAGCACTACTAGGGAACTATTTCAAATTACTGATGATGATTATGCAGTTATCATTTGACATAATAAAGACACCATGAGATTTACTTACCACGTGAGCAGATTTATGGTCAGACAAATGCCAGAAGCCATCACATGGAGGCATATTCACCATAAATATTCAACTTATTACTACGGCACAGGAAAATCATCATGTGATGACCATACCATATTTAAATCAGACCTCATGGAACAGCAACAGAAATCGCCACAGGAGGTACAGAATATAAAATAAACTGACCACATTGATTATAGTCCAATTCCTAGATGATTCAAATTTGATTTAGTGCCACTGAATTCAGTGGGATTAAATCAACTTAAATCCTATGGCTGCAATCCTATGCACACATTTTGCTTTAATGATCGTATGGTTTACTGTTTGGTGGATTTCAAACCAAACCAGTTCAAAACCATTTTGAGGGTCCCTTTTGATGAAAAGGTAGTGTGTGTGTGTGTGTGTGTGTGTGTGTGTACATATACATATATATTCATATTCATTCATTCATACCATTGAAGTCAATGTGATTTACTTCTGAATAAACATGTATAGAATTGCACAATATTCAGTTTAACTGGGTTTTGAATTGGATTGTTACTCAGAGCTTTGCTTGTTAAAGTCACAATGACCCATTCACACATCACATTAGACCATAGTTTAAAACAAATAAGGTAAGCCAAGAACAAACTTTGGTTACTCCTTTGTTTGGCAAAAACAAACCACAAGCCTTGGTTCAGGTGGCACAACAACACAGACTCTAGCTTGTTTCATTCATGGTGCAGAAGGAGCAAAGGAACTTCTGAGCAGCGTGCACAAGCACAAGCTTGTTCAAATTCATCCACAGTTTCAAACTATGGTTCAGTGTAATGTGTGAATCAGGCCTGTGTTTCCGACATATCTATCACAGTCACTGCTTTTGATAGAATATTCAAAGCTGCAGATCTCCTGCAGAGATACACAGTTAAAGTGTCGTAAGGAAAACCAGCCATGCCAACCGGTGTTGAAGAATTTTAATGGCAAGGCTATTATTCCTGGTGCAACACAAAAGCCAGGAAAGGCATGCAGGAAGTAAAACCACACAACACACTCAAAAAGGCCACAACAAAACGTTTGTCAAGAGATTGAAAAAACAAAAGAGGAAAACAGAAAGAAAGCATCTGTAGTGTTCAACGCATGGTTAATATGTTAACCACTCTGAGATCTTCGGATAAAGGGAGGTATATAGATTGATTAAATATATATATATATATATATATGCAGGTTTTGGTGTCCTCGGGTGTCTTCCCGTGTAAAAGTTGGGGTGTCTAGGCGACGTTTCGACGAGGTCTCACTCGTCATCTTCAGGCTGGTGCTTTCGGCTTCTTGTTACTGGAACAGAGCAGGATCTCAGTGTTTGAGTTCCTATAAATACTGTAGAGGGGGTGTGGTGTATAGCCTCCAATGTTCTGGGCAGAGAGGAAGTTCCCAGGCTAGTGTGCCTTTTCTTCTTTTGTTCCTTAATTACTTGAGAGATATCTTGAGTGATTTCTTGAGTGATATCCTGAGTACCACTTAGGTGGGTCATTAGGTGTGGATTAGTTGTTAAAGTCTTTGTGTCTTGACCTCTTGAACTTTGTGAAGAGTTTTCCTGAGAAGATGGCTGTACTGTACTTAGTTGTGCTCTGGCTTGGCTTCGTGTATAGGGGCGAGCTGTGGTTTTGTGGCTTGTGTCAGCCAGATCTGTGTAGGGATTGCAGGGGGGTGCAGCATCCGGAGGTGCCACCATGGATTGGCTACTGGATGGTGTCTGTAATTCATCTGTGGAGAGGGTCTGGGTTTGGGTCTGGTGTGGTTGATTGGTGTTGGCGTTCTGTGTGCCTCTGGATCTGGTGTCAGTTTTTGTGGGGAGGGCTAATTTCCAGATGTCTGGCAAGCGGGATGTGTCGTCACGCTTGTTCATGTTGTGAGGGTGTTTCTCTATCTCGATGGCTTCCATCGTTGGCACACAGAACGCCAACACCAACACTGAGATCCTGCTCTGTTCCAGTAACAAGAAGCCGAAAGCACCAGCCTGAAGATGACGAGTGAGACCTCGTCGAAACGTCGCCTAGACACCCCAACTTTTACACGGGAAGACACCCGAGGACACCAAAACCTGCATTCCTGTACCCGTGAAAATCTACGAAAGCAAATATATATATATATATATATATATATATATATATATATATATATATATATGTGTGTTGTTATTGATCATCAGAGGTGGTATGTCCTATTTCACTGCTGGAGGCAAAATGGGAAGTGCTGCCCCACCCTGCCGCTGATGCCACCACCACCAACACTGCCATACCTTTCACTGCCACGCCTGCACTACCACCTCTGGCATCAGTACTGATTTTGGGTAAGATCTCGCCAATTTTCCAAAGCCAGCAGAGGGCAGTGGCCTCACCCTGCCTAATGGCTGGGCCGGCCCTGTTGATTACTGCAGCTCCTTACAAAGGGCTCTCAGGCAGCTTTAAACATGTTTCACGTACACAGTCCAGCAAATTTTCAGCTGTGATAAAAGCCCCACTGAAATCAGTGGGACTTTAAGAGGGTGGGCTTTCCTGTGAAAAGAGCGGTATAAATTGGCAGATGCCTCCAAATGGTGGTATATTTTTGTGGCATACTTCAGCTCACATCATGGCGCACATTTGGGAATCACTGGTGTGATGAGACTATATATACGTAAGCAGCTTGAAACGCAGCAAGGTTCCCTGCATTTCAAGTCACGCTTGCTGTATACAACTGAGGGAAAAGGAGATGTCTTCACCTGAAGCACATTACCTGATTTTATTCCCCGTGCCTGCAACCCTTCCCCACAAAAAACTATTCAAAGAAGTTGTCGTCTGTGCATGCACAATGCTTGTCTGAACTGTACACACCTCATCTTAACTACAACTTGCATTTGCAAAATGGATGGAAGTTAGTTTGAGGGAAAACGATAAAACAGCAGTATTTCTTTAAAATCTACAGGATGCATATGGATTGTGGCTGACATAATGTGTATTCGTCTTCCAACACCAGCAGTGGGAGCACTCTGGGGCTGGAGTAAATGGTGATGTATACACAGCCTGACTTAGGATCATGTACTGCCTTATCTATATTTGTTGGGCAGGAGCCAGGAAGGAAAGCCACTTCATATTACTAAACATACCCCAGTTTACCATTAAGGAGACATGCTTAGCATGCAGGAAGTGAGCCAAATCACTGCAAATCACCATGCTCTTTCCCCAGATGGATGACCTTAGATAGCTTGGAGTAGTCAATAAGATCAGGTCGATGTCTATGGATAAGCGCACAGAGGGCAAGGCCGTCTTTCCAGCTTCACAACAAGCAACCAAAAATAAAATGAAAAGATGTTAATGAAATAATGACAACTGATCCTAGCAGCTCAGGGTCTGAAAACATGCAGAAGCTACACAATGTACCCAGTAATTATGTCATCGTCAAATTTGCTACAATTCCAGCGCTTGCTGTGTTTTGTTTTGCAAGACCTCATTTAGTGCTCAAAAGCACATTGAGAAGATCAAAGCATGAATTTGTGAATCTGGTAATCAAATGGGGTTTATTCTGCTTTTCGCACATAGTGAAAATGCCCAAATATTTTGAATGACATTTCACATCTACTTTGGGACTTTGGGATGTATCAGACTAAGTTATACTCAGCGCAGACCCATTGTAATTAATAGATATGACTAACTTAGGTCCATTCATTTCAATGGGTAGAGTAGAACTTAGATACACTCCATTGATTTTAATGGGTCTACTCTAAATATGACTTAGTACAACCTTATATTATAGAAGACCAGTTTCCTAAACAGTGGCCACTTCTGTGTAGGAAGGAACCTAGATAAATTGCATGCATTACGAATGATGAATGGATGTGTGTTTAACTTTGGCAAGAAGCTCTAATTGGTAGTAGTAAGACACTTGGCTGAATGGACTGTTGCTTTTACCCTGTAATTTGTCTGTTTTTAGATGTATATGGTACTCTTAAGGTGGCTCAGAAAACTATACCAATGCTAAAAGATTAAACCAGCAATAAGAGAACAGAATACTGACACTTCTTCTTGGTATGTACCGGTAACTTGAACAATTGGAGTGAATGGTGTATACAAGCATTCATTGCTTTTGAAACACAATACAGTGTTTAAAATCAACACTGAAATCTATTCATTACAACTGTCTGTAAAAACCTACCGTAACTAAAAATGCTGGATATTTGATAGAATGAAAATATTTTCAGTCACCTGAAATCCACTTTGTAAATAGTTTGTTATCCATAATGCATATGTTTTCTGCTCTGTTAATGGTCTATTACTAACAACGCAGATTTTTCAGTCCCTTGAATCTTAATTTGCTCTCTCTATATCCAGAATTCTGCTGCATTTCCATTCTATCTCTTCAAGAGTTCCGTGAAGTTTGAAAGCTTGCATACTCAACCTAATTAAATAACCTACTGTATTAAAGTACAACAAAAAAATCTAAGTTGCCTATCCTATGGACATTTACCAGGGAGAAAACCCCACTGAACACACTGGGACTTGCTTCTGGGTAAACATACATAGGATTGTACTGTTACACAGCAAGCACTGGAGGGGGGAAAATGTTCATTAATCGTTCCATAAATGCCCCCATTTTATCCTGTTTATGCCATGGTACCTCTGCAACTGTAATGAGCCTCTGAAGTGAATCTTAGTTCCAGTGTTTATGGAAGCGTTGCCATTAAGTTCATGCTGGCAATGCTAATTAATTTACAAGAATCCACATACTGTATATTTATTTCATACAGACTGGGGCCATGATAAGAAAGAAATATGCAGAGAGCCTTGGGGTTGATTCTTACATTGTAAGAGAAGTGCGGCTGCCAGTTCCCTTTGGCTCCGCCCTATATTACAATATGGAGTGCTGGCATGTGAGTGAACACATAGTTGGCCCCTCCCAACAATGATCTTGCTGTCTTAATGGCCAGAGTAACGTGGGAAGCATGAAGAGAAATAACAATCATGCCACCCCTGCAAGTTAAGAACCAGCCCTTTCGTCAAACTGCAAGGACCAAGGGATGTTCTCCATTCCATCGTTGAAATGGATGGCACAAAATGGCTGTTACCTCAGATGGAAGTTCTGAATGTTCACATTTCTGTACGGTGCTGTTTTCCTCTGGCACCACAGCAGTAGTCCTTCTTTGGCAGATGTCTCTGGAAAGGAGATGTATGAGGGAGGTAATGCAGCTTCGGGTCAAGATCACTTTATGGTGGTTTTTAAGTGTGTTTTGTTGAAACTGTTTAGAAGCCTCTCCAAGACTGGGAATCTTGTGCTTAGAAGTCTGCTTCTGACCTTGCCATTCCATGCAGGAAGGTCAGGGTGGGGTGGAGCCAGAACATTCACAGATATGGACTTGCACTCTTAGATCACCCGTGCATGAGTTGTTTGAACACAGAATAACACCTGACTGTTTTGTGTTTGATATAACTGAATCTCTGTTACAAAACATAGTGGTGTAATTCTATGAACAAGTAATGCTTGGGGGGGATGACTGAGAGATTCTGATCACGTAAATTCAGGGAGACTTCCCTCATCATGTAAGTATCCATGATTTATTCTTCTAATATTTACGGTATATTTGTCTTCATTAGCTCAACACAGGTTTCTAAGGCTGAATACATACTGGATGCACAGACATCCCCCTTCTATGCTGCTTTGGGAATGAGATTTTAGTGGAACTGTGACTTTAAGCACCAAACCGTCAAGCCTCTAGGTTTGTGCCTTCTAATATTGACTGATCAATGTTCTCTCTTGGAAACCTGCAAAAGCATAATTCATATTCAGAGAGGATAAATCAGAAATGCTTGATAGATTTCTTTCCCACTGTATGGTTTAATTGCTACAGTACAATCAAGGTAAAATAAATTTGTCAAGAATAATTATTCTCTAAATCAACAAATGAGGTGGAGGAAACAGTTAATTTGTTACATATTGTACTGCATAATGAAGGACATCTGTTTGCTCAAGCAAACAGTGCATAGTTGGTAATGAATCTACAGCTGCCCGAGTTCTTCATTTAAATATTTTATAAGTTGTTCATATATATATATATATATATATATATACACATATACATATATAACACTTGTTGCTAAGAGGCAAAAATAAATCTTTAAAATATAATAGAGTCTGCAACAGAAATCGTTTAAGAAATATCTTTCTGATTTCAACACCTAATGCTTACATAGTACAAAATATCCTATTTTTTCCAAACAACTGACAGTTTTAAATTGTTTAATTTGATCAAAACACATACTGGCAAGGCTCGACAGCCCATCAGCAAGTGCTTTTCTGTTTCAGTGAATGTAAATTTCAACCAAATGCAAAAGGTTTCTTAGGATTTTATCAGTGTCCCTTCTGAACATTCCATTTCATGTGCACCTGATGCTTCCTATGACTCATTATGCTTACAAGATGGCTGGTCATCCATTAGAAAACAGAAAGCCCATTCCAGGCATTGTCAAACTATCTGACTGGCTGAGCTACATAGCAAATTCTTGTGTTTCAGAGGTGCCTTAGAACTGTTAACGCTTCTAGTTTGTCTGAATGGAGATTTTATCTATCTATCTATCTATCTATCTATCTATCTATCTATATCTATCTATATCTATCTATCTATCTATCTATCTATCTATCTATCTATCTATCTATCATCTATCTATCTATCTATCTATCTATCTATCTATCTATATCTCATTTATTTTTATACTGCCCTTCATTCATCGATCTCAGGGCAGTTTACAACATAAAAATGTATGTAGGTATAGAAACCTCTACTTTTTGTACAGCTGGAATGTAGTCAGCTGTAGAAAGGTATGAGCCACATTCATTGTTCTGCCAAACATACAAAAGTTATATGTGTTTTATTTATTTTTAATCTACTGTTGATTATAACCATATTTGGAATTTTTAAATACGTTTTTATCAATATTTTAAATGTTGTTTTTTCTAAACCACTTAGAAGTGCTTCATACGGCTGAATGGTGTAATTTTTTGAAAAATAAATAAATAAAATAAACGTTATCTTTGACCCCCCCCCTTTCACTGGAACATGGCCCCAAAAAGTTTCCCTACAAGGAAATGCATCTCCCCAGGGTAGTAGGATATTAGCATGACAAGTTAATGCAGAACATCAAGGTATTAATAGAATCAGTCACACCAAATCACCATATGATGTTCTATATATCTTCTGAAGAATCACATGATACATCTCTCCTTGGACTGTACTACTTCAGAGTGTAGGTGGAGACTGCATGACTGAATCCTCCATCATGTAAAGACTAGAATGTTCCATTAAATGGTAGCATACCAGGAAGAAGGGTTTTAGTGTAGATGCTCTAGCTTTAAACCTTGATGTTCTAACTTTCTTTATGGAGAAAATGTATGTATTGAGGAGGTATTTCATCATGAAATCCCCTGTCTTCATTCTGAAGTGAAACTGTTCCAGGAGGGTTGTATCACACAAGTCTTCTTAATGTTTTTGAATGGGTGGTGATACTGAATATAAAGAGAACACAGATCTGAGGCTTCAGAGTAGTTAGTTCCTTACCCTCCCCATCAATAAACAGTTGCCATTTAAGTTCACATTTAAAAAAAAAAAATCCTCTGTCTCTTTCTGATGAGAGCTTCCCCTTGCCATAGGGCAATACCGTGGAGCATAGTCTTACCTTCTACTGAAATATCTTGAATTGCAAAACGAAGGATGATTGTCCAGATCATGCCCAGGGTCATTTTCACATTGCCATCTACAATTTCTGGTGTGAAACAGAATTGAAATTTTAAGCAATATGCTGTGATCAAAGAGTACATGCCTGCTATGATTTAAGTTTTGTGATTTTATTCATACAGTACGTGTTTATTTCTCAGCGATTGCTTCCAAGTTGTTCCTTCTGAAGATGTCTTAAACCAGTCTCACCTAACATGTTATTAAAGGACACAGAAGCAGAGAATTGCTTCTGTTGGTTCCATAGTCTTGTTCACTCCTTGAAATGCCCATAATTCATTTTTATTAATGCTGTTGTCTCACAACTTTCACAGAATTCTGCAAATAGTTATACCTAAGGTATAGAAACTAATCATAACTGTATTGAATGAAATGAACATGAATATGAACTGAACATCCAAAGATGTTGTTGATAAAAGAAACAAATTTGGAACACACAAATGCACACATGCGCGTGCACACACAGTATTGGTCCTGATTTCCTAGTGGAGTTTATATGGCGGTTCCATATAAAACTTTATTTCCACCTTCATTGCTCTTTCCCATCCACAGCAGACAATCTCCCCTTTAGGTTTGTTTCCCAATTTTTATTAAAATTGTTGAACTGATTCATGTTCCCTAAATGACCAAACTCCAAGACCTGAATTAAACATGATTCCAGGCTTGTTTAAAAATACTACAACCAATCCCAAATTTATTCACAGAGTGTTCTGTGCAGCTGCCTGTTGTTTAAACCAGAGCTCTTTGCCTATGTATGAAACATTAATAAGCGCACAACTGAACCGTGAGCTGATGGCCCAGTTCACAAAATGCCTCACAGGTAAAATCCTTGTTGTTACATGATCGCCCAAACTCTGTGTTTTCCTACCTTTTTCTTTCCAACATCTAGTTTTATGCAATTGATCACAGAGAGGAAATTATAACTAGTGTAGAGGCTATGCTGTGAGTTTTCTTTTAGGTGAAACGTATTAAATTCACAACCTTGGCTGATAAGGTGTAAAATAGTCAGTCTGACATGGAGTGGTGACAGTTTGAGAGAAGACAGAAATGAATGTTCCAAAATGCCCTTTGCCATATACTGAATCAAACCAGCTCTCAGAACTGTAATACATCATGGCTGAAAGCCAAGCCTTGTTGTTGCTATCTTCTACATACCTTCTGCACCAATCGAGACAAGTTTGACACCTTTGCTAGCTATAAAATCCAGGGCTTTGTTGACATTTGCAATTTTATGGAAACGCATCTTTCCTCTGTCTGGCTTTGGAAGTCTTTCTCCTGCAGGGAAGCAAATCAGATATATTTATTGACATTGACATGTGGCTCCAGGCACAGGCTAGCGACTAGACTGGTGAAGGGAGCATGCTGTCGCTGTAAACTATCTAAAACCATACACCAACCCGCATTACAGGTCTGTCTTATCTCCAGAGCCCATTCTCCCCTCCCTAAAGGCAAGTATAAAAGCGACTCACTTTGGAGATTTTTTTGTGTAGGAGCAAAAATCCCCATGCAAAATTGTTTTATCTGTCCAAAATATGTCAAATAAACTGTGTACTCCCTTTTCAGCTTATTTTTTGTTAGCACTTGGGAGCGTTTTACTATTAATAATAAAGCACTGAAGTCCTAATTCACAGCTCATCCTATCATTGTGCTCTAAGGATCCAGAAGGGCATCAAGCCCATCCTGGCTACACCATTCCAAGGCATAAGAACAGAGCTATGCTGGATCATGCCCAAGCCCCATCAAGTTCAGCATTCTTTTCCCATGGTAGCCAACCAGATGGCTATTTGAAGCCCACAAGCCAAGGCTCACTGGCAACTGATATTCACAGGTATATTGCCTCTGTCCTATAGGTAAGATATACCCAAAAGGAGTAGAAACATTTGATAGCCTTACTCTCCATTAATTTATCCTGCCCCTTTAAAAAAATCCAGGTATGCAGCTTTTAAAGCCATTTTTTGACTTGTAATTTTTGTCATTACATGAAATGGTTCAATAAAAAGTGGGCCAACTCTTTGCCTGTCTATCTCTCTACACACACAATAGACATATGCAAATAAACAAAACAAAGTTAAAAAAAGGAACAAAACTAATACTCAAGAGCATCTTTAGTTTAAATTACTCTTTCAGTTCATAGTATCAGTATAGTATCAGACAGACCCTTTAAAAAATGTATTCTTCTCCAGCCAAGTAACATGTACAAAAATGCAAATACTAAGGTATAGCATGCACAACACACATATATTGGTGAAAATAACATAAAAATGTGTGACATTAGGGAAAGTTGCTTTGTGTCACAGTTCACAGGCTAGCTGCCTAGTGAAATCAGAGACGTAGAGAGCTTCTTCCAGTTATTTAATTTAAATCAACAGAATACACAGCGAGAGCATGAATTATGCTCCCCTCATTCTCAAGATGTTGCTCAGAGTGTCCACTCCACCCACCCCCTTGCGGTACTTCCTAGCTTCCAAACCCCTCCTTACTGCCTACAGTGGCAGGCAATGGAATCTTTCTGTCTCTGTTCAGCCTTCTGCTCTAAGATGCAAAGGAATCGCCTGATCCTTAGAAAAGGAGGAGGTTCTACCAGGCTTTCAAGTGACATAGTGCCCACTGGCTGCTGTGCTGTTTCTCTCATTTCTGAATCCTGTCTCTGTTCAGGTCTAAAGCATCTGCTAGCTTTCTCCTGCTCTTCACCCTCCATTTTTCCCAGCTCTTTGCTTCTTCTTCTAGAGTGTGTCCTGTTCGCCACCACCAAGAACCTGGGTCCATACTATCATCATCTTCCTCCTGCCTGGAAGTCTCTTGGGGTGGAAGTCTCCACCAATGTTCCTCATCTGCCCAGTCCCTGACACTTTGCTAAAATGTGTGTCTTAGGCATTTTCATGACAACTTTTAAAAACACACATGCACATGCCATAAACTGATGTGGAAATGTGAAGAACTGAATTTAATACTGGAAAACATGAGAAACTAAAAGGAATAGATTCACCTGCCTCTAAAGCGATGGCGAAATACATTTTGACAAGATACATATCATTTGCTGCCTTCTAAAACTAACCTGAAATGACTTCCAAGAGCAACATCAGTTTAAGGCCATTCCTGAAATCCTCTTCAATGTTCTCGATCTGCGTGCCTGCTTTCCGTAGGTGGGAATTGCACCATGCTGTAAATGTCTGCAATCACAGATTAAGAGTGTTAGGAAAAGATGGTAAATAGCTATTAACAGGAAATGTTAGAGCCTTCGATAATTTTTTTTAGGAAACTTAGTTTCAAAGCAATGCTACAGCTTAAGTGAAGATGCAAACATTCCTAAATGTTTAGCTTTGCTGTTGACAAATGCATGAAAGATATGTCTTGTGTATTTATCAATAAAGGTAAAGGTACCCCTGCCCGTACGGGCCAGTCGTGTCCGACTCTAGGGTTGCGCGCCCATCTCGCTTAAGAGGCTGGGGGCCAGCGCTGTCTGGAGACACTTCCGGGTCACGTGGCCAGCGTGATGAAGCTGCTCTGGTGAGCCTGCACCAGCGCAGCACACGGAGACGCCGTTTACCTTCCCGCTATAAAGCGGTACCTATTTATCTACTTGCACTTAAGAGTGCTTTCGAACTGCTAGGTAGGCAGGAGCTGGGACCGAACGACGGGAGCTCACCCCGCCGCGGGGATTCGAACCGCTGACCATACGATCGGCAAGTCCTAGGCGCTGAGGTTTTGCCCACAGCGCCACCCGCGTCCCCCTCAATATCTATCAATAGCAAGGCCATTTATGGTATTTTACCATTCTTATGTACATAATAAGCATCACGCCACACATTATGCTGTGTGTCTCCACTGGATACCTTGTATTGCCCTCATAGCACACATATGAAATCAACACACATTATTTGCCTCACCTGTTACGGTACATCCTATAGATTACATGTGGTGTACACAATAGTGGCACAACAATCCTATAAATGTCTAGTTGGAATTTAGTCCCATAGGTTTCATTGGGGCTTACCGCAAAAAAAGCATGTATAGAATTGCAGCCTAAACTTGTGGTATGTGAAGTGGCTTTAAAGTGGGCCAACAGATGCCCGATGATGTGGAGATTTGCTTATAACAGGCCTCCTTCCACTGAGGGTCTCCTTCCACTGAGAGACCTCAAAAACCACGACATGGTGGAACAGAAGTAGTTTGCCTGGTGGGGCAGAGCCGCTATGCTAGTGGGTCACTATTGCTTACCAGGAGGGAGAGTGGGAGGGGCAATGCAGTGCAAGCCGATTCTGTGATAGGAGTTTGAAAAGAGTAGGCTATTAAGTGACAATTTCAGTCACCTAGTGCCATAAGAATCAGTGCTGCTATTAAAAGCAGGACAGACCCCAAATATTGTGCATGTATTAGCAAAAATGACATACACAAATGTATTACGTTTGGAGAAATTGTCTGGCAGGGATGTGTAATTAGGGGAGGGACACACTAAAATGCTGAGGAGTTTTCATAAGGCTTTTAAACAAATTCTGGAAACATGGGAAATGAAATACCTAAAAGGCCCAACAAGCCAAATGTGCAGAACTGAGGAAATTCCATTGCCTTTTGTGCTATGTAGTCCTCTTTCTTGAGCCTTTCATAGAATCATATAGTTGTAGAGTTGGAAGGGACCAGAAGAGTTATTTAGTTCAACCCCCTGCGATGCAGGAATCTTTTGTCCAACGTGGGGCTCAAACCCACAACCTTGAGATTAAGACCTTCATGCTCTACCAACTGAGCTATCCCTTTATTCTGTTTCCATGTGCTGGGACTGGGAGCATGAGCTGCTGTCTCTGACTAATCTATTCTATTAATAGTCATTGCACAACTATTCAAAATATGCTCAGGTCTTAGCGATCAAGCTGTGGCCAACATCTAGCACTGTGCCCTGTACATTTTTAATCCTTTAGGATTTGAAAAGGTATTGCATTAATTAGACAGAACAAATGCCCCTCCCTCACTGCTCAACACATAGAAGCAGAGCAGGGTATCAGATGGAAGTGAAACACCAGGTGGAACTTGGAAGTCCATGTAGCAACCATGCTGCAAGCAAATACAAGGAAATCTCAATTTTTGCACTTAGTCTCACAAAGATCCTCCCCCCCCCCCCCCGCCATTCAAGCTAAACACACCTGAGCACATCTTTAAAAGTGTGCTACCAACAGAAGATACAGGAAAAGCCAAAGCCTTTCTAGGATATCAGGATATACCACAACAGTTTTAAGTTTCTTTTCTTTTCTTTTTTCAGTCTAAGGGCCACATTCCCTTGTGAGAAACCTTTTAGGGGCCGCATGCATGCCAGAACAAAAGGTACAGCTCTTACGTTCTAGAGTAAGATACGATGCAGTCATACAAATGTCAGAGCTGTCCAAAGGCATACACATCTCTCCAATCGGGCAACCAAAATGCATTATCATAGGATATATTCTTAACTCGAGGTACTACTTCCGGGTTAGCGGAGTCTGTAACCTGAAGCATTTGTAACCCGAACCGTTTGTAACCCAAGGTACCACTGTATTTTGAGATGCCCACACCACTTTTTTAGATTTCCGAATGTGTTTGAAGGCCTAAAAAAGTATGGGACCCCTGCGCTAGAAAGCAGTCTGTGGCTCCATTTAGGCAAAAAAGTGGTCCAAACACGTAAATTCTCAGTGTGTTTGTAAACTATTAATAGACTATTCTATACATTCCCAATGCTCAGAAGCCATAGCACTGCAAGCACAACTGGAATTCCCTGGAAAAGGATCAGATTCAGGCAGCTGCTGCTGACAGAAGCTTTGCAGAAGGGATAGTGATCTTGCAACCAAGGGGACCCGGCCTAAACCCTTACTGGTGGATGTACCAGGGCAAGTGTGCCTGCTTGAAAAGAGAACTGCTTTAAAAAGAGGATAAAAACTACCGCTCAGTTGCAAATACACCCTTTGGGCAGACTTCTGCTTGCACACTAGAACTTCCCCTTCCTCTCCTTCCCCTGACAGCCTCTTCTGCTCACCAAATCTACTCTGGACCAGATTCTGCAGGTGGTTGGAAGCTGCAGGGAGGAGGCGGAGTAGGCCTGTTGTGTAAACAAAAGTTCAATCCACTCACATATAGACACAATGCAGCTGAATGCACATTTGGAGCTGTGTTGATTTGCACTTGCAGTTCCCAGTAAACATATTCTGACACATGATAAGGTGGTGGTGTGAATCAACCCTATTAATGAATTAAAATAAATCACTGTATTAAAGAGTGGCTGAATCTAACTTTAATTGATCTGATTTTCATTAACTTGTTTTATACATTAAACAATGACTTTCATATACAGGGACAGTTTTATTAAATCTGCCATCTTTCTTAACTTTAGTTTCTTTCTGTTTCCCACCTATTCCCCTGACACTCTATGCAGTGCCCTACATGTGCACACCACATTAATAGAAAACTTTGAAACCGAGAATTCCCCAGCACTGGGTCTGAATTATTTCAGACCATGAGACCCTATGAGATGGAGTTATAATTAGGCGTCACGTCCACTGTAATCCTAAGGACGTCATCATGTGTAACCAGCAACTGTTGACAGATCTCATACCATGCATATCCTGAAATGGCAAGTCTGGAGAGTGCAGCCCACAATAGAAACAATGGCATTTATTTTTGTCCTGTTCCAAGATTGTCTCATAGAACATGTATGCTAGCCAACTGCCAGGCTTGCTTGAAGATCACCGTTCAATATTATATTACTCGTTTGAACAAAGCTCAACAACCAGGCAGCTACAGTCTTCTCGTCGTATATACGGACATCAGGAATGTACTTTGTGGAGCTTATTATAGCACTATGGAGAAGAGTCTGACACCCTCAGAACTTTTCAAATCCATCAATCCTACTGAGAGAGGATGTTGTTCGTACTGATCTCCAAGCCATGGAAAAAAGAATGCCTTCTATCAGATACTATTTATAGACATGTGCATCCATTTAACATTTGTTTCAAAGGTTCAGGACAATGGAAAGTAATAATGGTTGCAATCCGCTAGCACTACTGCTGCACAGCCTCCATTCACATCTGTGGGACTTGCCAAGACAGGGTTGCCATATTTAAAAAATCAGGACAGAAAAGTTGTTGAGGGTTGTTGTTTTTTGCAAAATCACAAAGAAATTGGGCATTTTTAAGCTTTTTTTTTTTTTTTTTTTTAAAGGAAAATCGGCGCAAAAATGACGCTGCTGACATCAGTTGCTTTATGGCCGAATTTTCCCAGACATTTAACCGATTTCTCCCAGGACACTGCTTTCAGATACAGTATTCCATGTATGTCTAGGATATTCCAGACATATGGCAAACCTAGAGTATGTTCCATTGAAATTAATGGGTGGCTTCTTCAACTGCATCCTGAAATATTGTCTAATTATTGGTGTTAAACCCACAATGTTTTCACAAAACATTAGGATTATAAAAGCAAATGACATGTTCCCTTGGGCCAATAGCATCTTTTCATGCTACTGAAATTCTTTTGGATCACATAAGTAGGTTGTGTGGGTGTTTTAAAAAATCCATGCTTCATTTTCAGAAAATCAAAATAATAAATAAGTGTAAATTATTCTGCTGGGAATCCAGATAGATAAGGCTGCAATCGAAAGAAAATCAGTCATGCTTTACACTACTGAAACAAATGGGAAATTTATTTAGGCATGACAAACTTTATTGTGGGCTAATCAATGTTTGTATTCAAAGTCTGAAGCAAAAGTTTAAAAAAAACTTTGTCATTTATTTTCTTTTATGGGGCCACACAACCTTCAGTTTCAGGTGAGAAGACCATTTGTTTGAGAAGTTTTATTGGTGCAAATCAACTGTATAATCAGAACCAACCCTTGATTAGTCCAGATTATAATAATTTCTCATTCCTATAAGAGGGAACCAATAGATTTCACAACAAATTTGTCACACTGCTTTGAAAATATTTTATATCCTATCAGCTTGCTAGCCTTATACAGATTAGTCTTTGACTGGAAGCATGTAAATTCAAAGATTGCCTCTTGAAAGATCAATGGGGCAGGTAGGACCCCGGCTTTGGAATGCCCTCCCTAAAGAGATATGCCTAGTGCTGGCTTAGCCATCCTTTAGCATCAGGTTAAGACACTTTTATTTACTCAGGAATTTTAATGTGTATAGCTCCTGCATCTGCCTGGTTCTTTTTAATTATTAATTTTTTATTTTCCTTTCTTTGATGCTGGTTGCCTTTTGCTAGTGTTTCACTGCATTTTGTATTACCTTTGAATCAATTTGTTATCTATATTGTTGTTTTGATGAAGGAAGCAGGGGTGTAGATCTGGCTCAAATTCATGTTAGGAAATGGTCAACACCATGGAAGGCAATGGATGAGTTCAAAAATACTGAA
Organism: Podarcis erhardii; assembly: GCF_964252035.2. Lineage (NCBI taxonomy): Eukaryota > Metazoa > Chordata > Lepidosauria > Squamata > Lacertidae > Podarcis > Podarcis erhardii. The sequence goes on along the minus strand of NC_138507.1, from coordinate 78,168,767 downwards.
GTATTTTTTTTTTAGCTGAAAGCATTTTCAAACAAAATTGGGGGAAGGGGGAATTATCCACGAGTAAATTCTTCCATAGAAATCCTGTAAAAATGAAAAGGTAGCTAAACAAGAGCTACTTCTTTGCTCTTGTGATGTTTTCATTTAATTCCATGGGGTTTTTGCAAGAGAACTTCCTAGGGAAATTATAGTCAAGTGTGCTGTAGAATAGATTACAAGGCTAGGACTGAAAGACCCAGGTTCAAATTTCAACTCAGCCACTGGGTGACTGTGGGCCAGTCACTATCTCACAGCCTAACCTACCTCACGGGGTTGTTATGAGGATAAAAAGGGGCTGGTGGAGAACCATGTATTCTGCTTTGATTTCCTTGTATGAAAGATAAGATATAAATTAAATTAAAAACAAACAAACAAAAACCCCACTACATCAGCCTTCCTCAACCTGGTGCTGTCCAAATGTTTTGGACTACAACTCCCATCAGGTGCTAATGGGAGCTGTAGCCCAAAGCATTTGAAGGGTGCCAGATTGGGAATGCCTGTAGAGTTGTACCTCGGGTTACAGACGCTTCAGGTTACAGACTCCGCTAACCCAGAAATAGTACCTTGGGTTAAGAACTTTGCTTCAGGATGAGAACATAAATTGTGCAGTGGCAGCGCAGTGGAAGTGGGAGGCCCCATTAGCTAAAGTGGTACCTCAGGTTAAGAACAGTTTCAGGTTAAGAACGGACCTCCAGAATGAATTAAGTTCTTAACCCGAGGTACCACTCTACTACTTTTTACATTAAATATTTAACTGTGTTTAATAAGTCTCTTTTGTTCTATTTGGTTGGGATCCAACTCATGAGTTTCATCAGTGGAAGCCTGCACAAAGAATTCTGGTTGTACAATGGAACTTTCCTCCTTTTCTCCTCCTGTGTGCCCCCTGAAACTGGCTTGGGGACAGGGAGGGACCACAAACCCCTCCCCAAACAGCACACACTCTGGGCGTGGGGGGGGGGAGGGGAATCATTCCATCAGGCAAGCCAAAATGCTTGCCCTGGTGGAACTATCACCTTAGCGGGACATTGAATTCCTCCCTTTATTTCATTTCATTTAAACAATGCTACAGTAGGCATTCTCAAGTTTGTGATTTTGCTGTTATCGCCAACGATTGTAGCTTCCCTCCCACAGCAAATTGTTCTCCAGGCACCATCCACAGTGCCAAACCTGAGCACCCCTTCCTCACAGCTGCCATTTAAAACAACACCATGGAACAGAATCATATAATCAAAGTGTAGAGTTGGAACGGACCACAAGGGTCATCTAGTCCAACCCCCTGCAATTCAAGAATCTTTTGCCCAACATGGGGCTCGGACCCACAACCCTGAGATTAAGAGTCTCATGCTCTACCAACTGAGCTATCCCTCATCACACATTGAACAGAACATGCACAAAAGTGTACAGGCTCCTTGAGCAAGTGAAGATGAAACTTCACCCGTTGGGTGTCTCTGGGGACCAGTTTACATTTCTCAGTTTAACCTACCTCACAAGGTTGTTGTGAGTATATAATTGGGAAGGGGAAGAGTCATGTACACCACCCTTAGTTCCTTGGAAGAAAGATGGGATATACTGTAAATCCAGTGAATAAGTAAAGAATCTTTCCTGACCTTTCTTTGCTGTTTCTCCCATGCAGGGTCCAGGAGCAGGTCCCTGTCCCATTCTTCCTCTTGGTTCATATACTCGTCCTCTTCATACTCATAGTTATAATGTATGCTAGTGTCTATTTGGGTTGTCATGTTGTTTTAAGAATCAGATGGCTTTTCACACCTGCAGAGGTTTCTTGGCTCTTAATAAGAAGTTCTCAAAAATAAATTGATCAGGCAGGCAGGCAGGCAATTCTGTCTTCTTTTATTTTCTTTCTTCTGCAGGAAAGTCTTGCTGGTGTGTGAGAGAGGGAAGTTTTCAGGTTGCAGGTTAAGAGCTTGCCTTCACTTTCTTCCTGTCTTTCTTTCTGCCCCTGGACTGCTACTGTGATTCTCCGAAAGGAAGCCTGGCTCGTGCCGAAGGCTGATTCCGATTCTGCCTCTTATCCCCTTGCCTTGTCACGTGTCTCTGCACTGCCTCCCACATCCATCCCCCTCCCCTCTTTTCCCAAGTCCCTCCTTAGATGCTCGCAAGCCGAATTTCAACAGGCTGAACAATCTCCTCCCCCCGCCTTAAAAAGTGGATAAAATAGACGTGTGTATTTTCAATCTTAGGAAAAAGGACGATAGGCCTGCCATGCCCTATTGTCCTTTTTCTAAGGAACATCAGGAGAGAGAGTTGCAAGAGGAGAGAGGATGCTTTAGAGATAAAGTCTCCGAACCTCTGGGGTTTCTCCACTCAACAGCGATGGATTTAGGAAGGCAGTTCCCCTTGGATTCAAGCAGAACATGGCTCTTATTCCTTGGCTTCTCAGCCTGCTTTCTTGCTTCTACCTTCTAGCTCACACACCTCAACTCTGGCCTTTGTCTTTCTAACAGACAGTTGAGAGAGGGGTGCCACCCATTTGTTTTCTAGCACAGAACCACTTCCTTAGTTACCTTAATGACTCATACATAGGCTGTTACAAAGAAACTTGCCTGGCTATTCCAGCAATCAAATCCTTGTCGGATCCAGGCATACAGTCTACTGCCCACCCCCCAAATTCACAGCAATACAGATGCTAAGTATCAGGAAAACGCTTAGTTGGAAAATATGGGAAGTTCAAAAAACAACAAGCCTCTACAATGAAATTAGATTGGTCCATAATTAGTAATGTATTTTGAAATGTTAATTTCTACATAGAAAAGCTTGGAAATAAACATGTGATTTGTACAACAACAACAAAAAAACCCCACATGGGGGAATTATTCACAGGTGACCAACACCCTAAATTGTAAACATACTCTTTGAAATAATCATTTTTATTTCAATGGAGCTAATTTACATGCAAGCACATTTAGCATTGCTGCCTTATTCTGGCAGTCTTATTAAATTTAAAAAAGGTTACCCCAAAATGATCTGTGAATCAGTCTTTCTCCCTGTCCGTTAAGGCACTAGAACTGAAGAAACACCATCCAGGCTTACAATGTAATACACACGGTGACAGGTGGAAAACTACAAATAGTGCTGGCATAAGGTTGGAAAAAATGGTGCGACACATCCAGGATTTTAAAAATGGTTCTACAAAGGGAATGCAAGGGGAGGGAGTGTGGAGCAGAGAGGGAGAGAAAGGGAGGCCAGGACAGGGTTTAGAATAACCTATTACAAGCTTTCAGACAGTCATGTGTACTCAGCTGCATTTCTGTTTCACATTAGCTCGTGAAATTTCCAGAATAATAAGCAAAGGGCAAAAAACCTGGATTTCTAGTGCCAGTCTGAAGTCTAATGTATATACAGTAGTTAGTAAAATCTCTCCCCCCCCCCCCCCCGCCCGCAGTGCTTTCACTATTTTGAAATATGTGCCACACTCTTCAACGCTGCTTTAAACTCAATCTCTACAGTACAAATTTAGCAGATTGGATGGTTGCTGACTCCATCCCATTGACATCCCTACTGAACCCATCCTGCCCAAGGCTGCCCAACCCCACCTAGACTTCAAACTACCTGTTCCAAAGGATGCTGTGCCCTTACCTGGCATCTTTATCAGAAGCACAAGCTGGCCACAAAAGGGTTCTCACCCTCAGCCCTGGTATCCTTGTCCATAAGAGGGGTTGGCTCAAGACAGCAGCCATGAATCTTGAAGCCAACCATGATGCTGACACGAATCACAATCTGTTTCAGTATTTTAACTCCCTGTGTGTTTTAACGTATTGTAATTATTGCCTTATTTTACAGTTTTATCTTTTTGTAAAGTGATGGATATAATTTTCATGAAATAAAAATAAGCAAATAAATAAATGTCCCCCTGCCCCTAGGAAAACAAGCTGGTTAGGCCTCATCTTGATCTAAAGCAAGAGTGAGGAGCCTTTATCTTTCCCCCGTCCTGACAGACCTGCTTTGAGAGGTCGGCAGAACCATCCAAGCAGAACTGAACGATCTGTACTTTAGCTGGACTTAGATGTCCCTCGGGGTCCCTTCCCACTATATAATTCTGTGATTCTATTAGTTCCATCCTGCATTCTGCAGTCACAACTCTACCTGCCCCACAGCTTACAATAAAGAAGTCGTCAGGTGTGTGTGGTTCGGGGCCAAATGAGGTGTGCTGCGCCAAGTTTGGCCCAAGAACTATAGGTTCCCAACCCCTGATTTAGTGAGTCCAATCAGGGTCTAGTCAGTCTGAGAAGTTGATGCCAGTAAATTACATCACCCTTTGACCATGTGGCCAAAACTGGAATCAATTTGTTGGCAATCCCTCATTTAAATGCAGTACATTCAAATAATTTCTGCAGGATAGTATCCCAAAGGTTGTTCACTGAGGACTGTATTCAGCTAAATAATGGTGCCAAGTGGGAAGACTTCTACTTACCCAATGGGACTTTCTCCCCTCCTTGAGTCATCCCCAGATCTGCTTCAGAGGATAGGGGGATCCCTAGAGCAGATTTAGGGGACACAGGTCAGGAGGAGAGGGGCAGGATTTTTCACTGTGCAAGGAGAAAATGGAAATTTGCACTATGCTGAATTCTACCCTGAGGCGTTTTTGGGGCTCACTTTCCAATGCAGCCCCACATGTGCTCGAAGGAGGGACCCTTGAGGACTGGGAGCTCCTCTGAAGTAATATTCACTGTATCACTGGGATGCAGCTAGAAGGGGAAATCTGTGGAGGTAGAAAACAGATCTGACCCACAGGCGCCTAGATCCACCAGCGGGAGAATTTAGCAGAGTTAAAAACACTTTCAGCATTAACTGGTAGTATAGCATGGAATATATTTTGTTAAACCCAGTGCTTTTTTCTGGGGGTACGCAGGGGTACACATACCCCTAAAGTGAATCTAAGTTTGGCCTCATTGAGGGGCAGTATTTCAATGTGAGTAGGAAAATGAGAGGACCCCTAAACATTTTTTTTTAGGAAAAAAAGCACTGGTTAAACCTTTTTGCATATCCCATTTAGTCTGTCTTAAAAAACGGTTGCCCCTCTCTGTCTGCCTCTCTAGTGATGAACAGACCACACACAGCAGTATTTTTAGGAGCACCAGTGAAGTGGTCTCTGATCCTAGGATCCCGTATCCTAGGATTTGGAGAGGAACCACAGCTCAGTGGCAGAGTACATGCTTTGCATACAGGTTTAATCCGTGCTATCTCTAGTTAAAAGAAGCAAGCATCTGGTAATGAGAAAAGTTATCTGCCTGAAATGGTAGCTGCTGCCAGTCAGAGTGGGCCATAATGAACTAAAGGGGGGAAAATTGGCACAGGGGAGTTTCTTATGTTTCCATTATCATTAGCAATGTTGCGGAGAATGCTGGAATGTCACTCATGGACACATGATACAACCACTTAATGTGGGCAGAATGATGTGGGCTCGTCTCCTTGTCTTGTGTGCATTGCAGTATCCTGCCTTCCATTACACCTACATTCTGGTGAAATCCTCACCTAGGAATCTCTGCTCTCTCATTTATCACTTTTTCCTATTATCCAGCGCCTGCCATTCCCTTCATCTAGAACTTCTTCACTGAACACAGAAAATGTGTCACCTCTGTCTCTTAAATTTACAAGCCATGCATTTTCACAGTAAATTGCATTTAAAATGATCAGGCGGCAGCCTTGTTCTATTCAGAAAAAGATGCACAATAATATAGATGTGTTGTTAGGAAGTGTTGATGTTCTGTGTTGTTGGCGTCACAGCATGCAAAATGATTAATGGGGTAATCCCAAGGTTAAAACAAGTGGGAGGCACAGTGTGAATTACCCTCTAAATCATCGCAGCAATACAAGCCAACATCTGTGCCTGGGGATTCAATGCTTCTCATTCTTCCTGTGAAAGATGGCACAGAAGTTTAATTTGTATTTTAATAATGCCTCCTTCCTTGCAGTACTGTGCAAACATAGAATCCAATCCTTCCCTAGGTGGGTTGAGTGAATGTGATGGAAGAATCTCCATAAGGTGTAAAGAGCCCTCTTTCCTTCTCTCCCCCAGTTCAAGCATGCATGAGTTCACATGGGGAATGGGAGGCATCTGGTTCCCATATCCATCCCCCCTTATTCCACTTGGTCAGGGAGCACATGCTGAGTGCGAGAGATTGGATGTGGATGCAAGTGTGCATAGGACTGCCATTTTCTATAATTGCCTAATGCAGTGACCTGCTTGTGTGCTCATGAGAGGGAGGGGAGCAAGTAGCTGTTAATGGGGACCTCTCTCTCTCTCTCTGCGTGCAGAAAACCAAATCTTCCCGTTTCTTTGAGTTTAATCTGGCAGTCCTGCAATCCTATGGGTCTTTACTAAACTATGTCCTACAGTTCAGTGGAGCTTATTCCCTAGTTCAGAGATGGCTGCTCCCTTGTTCCGGGGCCTAATCCGGCCCCTCAAGTAGTTTTTTCTCCCTTCCTCAAAAAAACACCACCCTTTTTTTGGCAGCAAAAAGAATAAAAATGACAGTAGGCGAAGCACGGAGGTGGGCTGAGCCCAGCAACTCTGATAGGTTTTATCGACTGAAGCAAATGAGATGTTTTTCACACACACACACACACACAGAGTTCCTCTGCCAAATGAAAATGCTATACCAATGTTGTCTTTCAGACTTCACGTTAACTATGGAGAATAAATAAATAAGCAAGCGGAGTCCCCAAACAAAGCTGAATTCATTGCGCATCCCCTTGTTTAATTCTTCCTTTCTCAGCAGCGTTAGTCGGCCACATGGCGGCCGGACGCCTCGCGGGGGCAGCAGAGAGCAAAGACCGGGTGGGAGGAAGGGAAAGACGCCGGCTCCGTTACCCTTGCTATTACCTTCTAACGACGGAAGCGGAAGCACGCGTCCCCCGCTCTCGCTTCCGGGTCATAGGTGAAACACCTGGTGGACCTTCCCACGTGGAGGGAAAAGAAAAAGAAGCACCGTGGGAACCGGCAGCGTCCCAGGTTAGTCCTTTCCGCTCGAGATCTCGCCTTCTCTCAGCACGAAGCTCTGTCGGAACAGGCAGCGGCTTCAGATACCGTGAAGAGTTTGAGCTCCTTTCTCCCCGGGTCTCCCATTGCCTTTCGAGGCTCAGCTGCTCGTGCAGCTCTGCAACATTGGATCAGTCGCTGAAGAGTTACCACTGAGTCTTGATTCATTATATTAACTGCAGGCCCACTTTCATTATTGACTATGGAATATTTGTCATTCATTTGCATTTTGCTGTGCTCTTAGTATCTGCCATTTTTCACGGCCAGTTTTTTCTTTGCAGTCCATCTTTCTCGAGAGCTTTCAAGAAGGTTCTTTGTCAAGCCCCAACTCTGGCTTCATAGCATAGGAAGAAGGGGTTGGGGAGAAGGATGCAATACATATAGACAGTGAGCATGCCCTTTTAATGGTTATAGGTCATGTAAGGGACATGGGTGGCGCTATGGTCTAAACCACTGAAGCCTCTTGGGCTTGCTGATCAGAAGATCAGTGGTTCAAATCTCTGCGATGGGGTGAGCTCCTGTTGCTCTGTCCCAGCTGCTGCCAAGCTAGCAGTTCAAAAGCACGCCAGTGCAAGTAGATAAGTAGGTACTGCTGCGGCGGGAAGATAAATGGTGTTTCTGTGCGCTCTGGTTTCTGTCACGGTGTTCTGTTGCACAAGAAGCGGTTTAGTCATGCTGGCCGCATAACTCAGAAAGCTGTCTATGGACAAACGCTGGCTCCCTCAGCCTGAAAGCGAGGTGAGCGCTGCAACTCCAGAGTTGCCTTTGACTGGACTTAACCGTCCAGGGGTCCTTTACCTTATAGGTCCTGTACAGAGTGTAGCTGACGGTTGTAGGTCTAGAAAGGTGTGAACACCGCAGAATGTGGTGGAAAGTATAGCCTGGTCCTATGCTTGTTTAACCTGAATTAAGAGCTGAATTAAGGTTCAGGAAGGTGGTGTTCAATAGGGCTTGATTCCATGTAAGTGCGGGATGGCGAGGTTCACAAACACAATTCATGTGTGACTACCCATCAAGTGATGTTTCCTTGCTCAGGGAGAAAGCTAGTCCCCATTTTAAAGTATTGTACAGTAATTATGTTCCTCTATGGCATTTCCCCCGTGATTACAATCTCATGTGCGTTAACCGATGAACATGAACATGTATACAGTATATGAGTTCATACTTAGTGGCAATGTGCATGGAAATAAGGATAGAGAATCTCTTGTTGGGAGGCCTCATTCCATCAGCTGTAGCCAGCATGGCTGATGATCAGGAATGATGGGCACTGTAGTCCAAGAAACATCAGAAGGGCCACAATTTCCATGTACCTGGTTTAGCTGACCTTGATCATTATCTCAGTAATATTTGCAATAATGCTGCAAGGTAAGTTGGAAGTGCCTTTATTACAAATATGGAAACAGGGTGAGGTGACTGAAATGGAGAGTTAGTGTCTTCCTGAAATCACCCAGTGAGTTAATGACTGAGTCAAGGTTTGAATGTTTTGACAACTTCAATTCATGACAGGTGTTCTTAACTTCACTGTTGTTGTTTTGCAGGCTCCTATGCCCTTCTGTAGCTAGCTATTAATGTAGATTTCATGGTGGCTTTTAGCATCAGTCAAAATTGGTGCAACCTACTTATGATTTTGCTAATAGGCAAATTGGTACAAAACTAGAGATTCTTTTGATAGATTCTGGTTTATCTAATAGTTCCTAGATCTGTTAAAACCTTTGATTTCCCTCCCCACAGGGTTAAAAAATGACATCCCTCGCTCACCAGCTGAAGCGCCTTGCGCTCCCTCAGAATGACCCCAGTCTCTTGTCTCGAAGTGAAATAGCATCACTACTGTTTGACTGTAAGGAAGCTGCCAATATTGACAGGGATACATTTTTTGCAATAGGTAAGTGAGGGGCTTAAGAACACAGTCTTGTATGATGCCTGAGGGGTCAATATATTTGGCTGGCCTATGCAACCAGCCAAAATTTGTGGTTACTGCTAACTGTCTTCACTTACGGAGGAAGAAGATATTGTCTCTCATGCTGGCTTAAGTTTTGGAGTTATCAGAAACACGGGTCAGGCATCATTTCTCCAAAATAGAGCATGAAATCAGAAATGCACCTTTCAGTTTGGACTCAGTGAAAGACCATATGTCTGCTCAGTGCAGAATATGCTCACCACTGGTGAATGCATTTGTGGACTCTGAACAAGGTTTATTGTCAATTTACCATAAAGGGTCATCTGTTTTCTGCTGCTGCAAATGAAGTAAGATTGTTTTGGTGAATTTCATATTCAACTCAGGATTATAAGCAGGAATTTATTTACCTTTAACCTTGGCTGATAATTCATAAACAGTTCATAAACTGTTTTGTAGAAAGGGTGAATTCTCCTAGCTCTTTCTTGCTCAAAAGTATGTTGGCTGAGAAAAATAAAACCTTGCAATTGTGAGAAGAAAATTAACATTATTTCGATAGCTGTTTAATTCAGGTTGTATGTTTAATAACAAATTAGGGGCATTCTGTATTACACTTCTGTTATATCTGACACTCCTGCCAATCTAGCAGTTTGAAAGGACGTCAAAGTGCAAGTAGTTAAATAGGTACCACTCCGGCGGGAGGGTAAACGGCATTTCCATGCACTGCCCTGGTTCACCAGAAGTGGCTTAGTCATGCAGGCCACATGACCCAGAAGCTGTACGCCGGCTCCCTCAGCAAGTAAAGCGAGATGAGCGCTGCAACCCCAGAGTCGGCCACGACTGGATCTAATGGTCAGGGGTCCCTTTACCTTTATATCTGACACAATAGTGAAAGCCCATCCCCAGCTCCCCCCCCCCCAATATAAGCAGCAGCCTTAAGGTCCTTGCTACTTGCAGCCAGTATCGTTACCCATTTTTGCACTGTTTAAGGAGAAACCTACAAGAAACTAGTGTTGCATAAATCTTGTGAGAGATTGCATTTTAGTTGGTTCTGGGGTGATTAAAAGAACAATGTCATGTAGTAGAAACCAAGTTCGCTTATAAAGAAGAATGTAAATATAATAAATACAATTGTGTTGTTTGTACCTTGAGCCTGTGCAGATATCAGTAAATTGCTCCATGGCTCTACAGTGCATCTGCGTGGAGAAAGTAACACCTGGTTTATGATTCTGGCCAATGTGAATTAGCAGCTGTATGTGTGCATTTGCTGGATCAAGCATTATTTGCCCCATGTGGCTTCATCACCAGGGATCCTCTGCATAGAATGATTTGTCACTGACTGGACAGGCTCGTAAAACTGTGTGATGTACTGAAAGTATTCCAATATCTTTCCTAGGGTGCACAGGGCTAGATGAGCTGATGGGGATTGATCCTTCCTTTGAGATTTTTCAGCCGACACTTTTCAGTCAAAAGTCCAAAGGTTTGGAACGCAGTGTCCAAACAAAGGCAGTAAACCAGCAGCTGGATGAAAATATTTCATTATTCCTGATTCACTTGTCTCCTTACTTCATGCTCAAACCAGCGCAGAAGTGCCTAGAGTGGCTGATTCACAGGTAATCCATTCATGCACCTCTAAGCCTTGTTTATAGTAAACTGCCCACATCTTCGAGACAGTTACAACAAGCATTGTCCCAAGAGGGCAATATTCCAGGGCAATTCAGGGAACAGAGGTTATGGCATTAGTCGAGATGTGTAATCAACTTTCACTTTATATTGTGTGAGGCTGGATCTTGTGGTCTGCAATTTGCAAATCAGTCTTAAGCACTGCCCCATAGTAGACGGGCAATACTGTGACCGGTAGGAGCTATTGTAAAGTAAATGTATTTGACACAGAAACTCCTATGTCTAATCATGTGGTTGTGTTATGTCTGTTTGTTAGGTTTCATATCCATCTGTACAACCAGGACAGTTTGATCGGCTGTGTATTGCCCTATCATGAGACAAAGTTGTTTGTGAGAGTTATCCAGCTTCTGAAAATTAGTGACCCAACTCAAAGGTGGCATTGGCTGTATCCAATTCAGGTGAAGTAGCAAAAGATAAATATATGTGATTATATTTCTAATACTGTTACAGTGGAACCTCTACTCATGACCACAATCCATTCCGGAGGCCCATCCTTATGGCGAAACGGGTCTCTGGGAGAGGCGCCATTGTGCACAGGTGGCAATGCCCACTTCTGCACAGGTTTGAATGGCGAGCGCCACTCCAGCGCAAACCTGCCAATTACCTCCGGGTTTGCCATGGTTGCAACTTGGAACGTCTGTGAGTGGAGGCGGTTGTAAGTAGAGGTTCTACTGTATTATCCCTGGTCGTCTGCAGCATAACCTCATCAGTGGTTTTGACACTTGGAACTTCATTGAGAGCTCATACTTTGTGTATCTGCCTTCTTTGCATGTTGGCTGTGGGCCTGGTTAGAGTCGACTTACTAAATTGAATGGCTTGCTTTTTTGGCCCCGTACTTACAGTTCCCTTTCGACTATGTTCATTTTTCTCTGTATGCCAGGGACTGGGAAGCTGTGGCCTGCAGATATTATTGGACTCAAAATCCAATCAAGCCTAGTCAGCATGGGCAATGGACGAAATGTGACATCTGATGTCCCAGCCAGCGTGTTTGTTGGTCTGGGATTATGGGAGTTGTAGTCCAACAACACCCCTAGCGCCACAGATTCCCTATTTCTGCTGTATACTTTCGCTGCTTTTTAAGTTTTGCTTTTTCCATATTGTTAACTATACCTTTCAATACATTAAACAGAATAAACCAGGATTTTTATTATGCCTGTTCAGTCTTCCACTGATTTACTTGTAACTAGCAACACAATTTCATGTATGTCTACTGGCAAGTGTAGGCTGCAGTCTTGTACAAAATTACTTGAAAATAATTCCTATTGAATTGCATGGAGTAAACATATTAATTTATAGTACATTTCCCCATCTTTCCTCCAAGGAGCTCAGAACAGCTTACATAATCACTACACCCCACCCTCCCAATTGGTATTATCACAACAAACTTTTGTGGTAGTTTAGAATGAAAGTGATTGGTCCAGCAACACTGCTGGGAGTTCCCTGATGCGTAGCCGCCCAGAGTGGCTGGGGCAATCCAGTCAAATGAGTGGCATATAAATAATAAAATTACTATTATAGGTTTAACCACATGGCTGCACACATATAGCTAGCGGCATGTTCGCAAATACCATGGGCATCAGTGGTACATAGATTCATGTAACTAGATGGAGGATTATTCTCTATGATGTAGAGTGCCTTGAATTTATGATAATGGGAACTACTTATTGTTTTCTGCATTTACTGACTGAATTTTAATTAACAATTTTTTCTCTTTCTCTTCTGATCCTTTCTTTTTTGCCTCAATTGCAGAAACCAGGAGTCCCTCTTGCAAGGGGAACTTTGATCACACACTGCTACAAAGACCTGGGTTTCATGGATTTCATATGCAGTCTAGTGACAAAATCTTTAAAGGTTGGTGTGCTGTTCCAGGGCAGTGTCAATTTGATGTTCTCCACACTTGTTTAAATACCACTTCAGTGAAACACTGAAAGGAAAGGAAAATTGTTTAGAAATTCTAAATAGCAGTTATTGTGTTTCAGCCCATTTATGCTGGGCAGACCTGAACAATGGCTGTGTTTACCAAATATCACACTATAAAATTATTGGATCCATTTAGCTGATCCTTCATGATTTATTTATTTTTCTTCTAATGAAGGATATTTCCCTGGCAAATGCATTCTTTTAAGCAGGAGTTTGGCATTCCTCAGTGGGAAATAACTATTATCTTGTTAGGCAATTGGAATTTCCTGGCGTCCATTTGCATTCTTACCAACTGGGGATCTGGTACATGTGCTTGAGGGTGGTGAGCTTCTCCCTATTTGGAAGGAATCCCAGGGGTCATCTAGTCCACCCCCGGCAATGCCGTAATGTCGGCTAAAACATGTGTGACTTGTACAGGATCTCTGGCAAGTACGTGAGCTAGCCCAACCTTTCTCAATACAGTATGGAAAGCAAATGATGCCATACAAGTGTTGTTTTTGCCTTTGTTTTATCATTATCCTAAATACACTTTTCACTTCTCTCTCTAGGCCTTTTCACTATATCCAGGGAACTTATCACAATTGAGAGTCCTGTTTACTTTTTATGCCTCTACAATTGTGTCTGCTCTTGTGGCTGCAGCACGTATAACAGACTCTCTAGTTTCCAGGCTGCTTCCTTATATCCAAAAGGTACAGTTTTCCAGAAGTGATCAATTTTGCTCTTTCAATTTGCAGTTTTGGTTTGTGGGCATGTATTTTGCAGTAGATAAACAGAGACTTCCTTTTTTTAACTAGCCGCATGTTGAATGTTGGCTTTGAAGGGAAAGCCTGTTGAGGTTGTCATGGTTTCCAGATGCACCAGCATTATATGAAAATGATACTTAATGATTGTCAGTCTCTCACGTTCTCTCAGCTATTACTTTTTCCACCTGTATTTGAATTGTACAGTATTATATATTGGGGTGGGTGTGTTGTTATCACCTGAGAGCACAAGCCTGTTTATAATCCTCATCCCTGGTGTTGCCAGGTCACCAATGGGACTTCAGTGTTAAATCAAGTTCAGTGTTGTAGCCACTGGTAGTGAGAAATTTTACTGTATTTATTGGCAATACCCCAGTTCTGGGATTGCTTTTCAGAAGCAGGAGCTGCCTTGTTTGCGAAGTGGATATTATTTAAAGTTTTTGTAGATGTGAGTCTTCCAAAATACTCTGTTAAATACTCCTCCCAAAGACCTGCCCTGTTTCTCTGTCAAATTGTCAAAAATATTTTGGATTGCTTTTCTCACCCTAGGGTTTGAAGTCAACATTGGTGGATTACAGAGCAGCAACCTACATGATTATAAGCCAGTTGGCTGTGAAGATGACAATGGAAGTATCTCTGGTTCATTCCCTGGCGTTGCAAATCAGCAAGACTTTGACCAAAACTCCCTCTCTTATCAAAGAGGGCTTAGGCTGCCTCATCATCCTGCTACAGAGTCAGAAGGAGGAAGGGCTTGGGAAAAAGTAAGTTGAGCTCTCTGTTTCCAGGAGGCCCCAACATACAAGGAGCACTGATCAAGTAGTTAACAGGAGTGGCTAGAATAGTTGCCCAGCTGCTAAGCAAAGTTGTAAGAATTGGCAAGAGCAGGACAGTAAAGTGGGACTGCCTACCAGCAAGTGGCCAGGCTGCTTGCATGCTGTTGCGTATCTCCCAGGATTTTGCAAAGAAGCGGCAACTACAAGCTGATCGGAGCAATCCAGTTTAACTGCTTGGCCAGTGTGAATGCTTCCTACTGCGTGCAGAAGAACAAGAGCAGCTAATTTCCTGGCTCTTCGAAGAGAACCAGCTGCCCTGAGTCCACAGCTTAGTCACCTTAATAACAAGTGACTGACAGATGAAACCTCTTCAAACTGTTAAGAGCGCACACATGTTTATGGTTGCTTTTGGTATTTTCTTTTTTTGTGCAGGCCGTTTACCTATCTGTGTAATGTTCCCAATGTGATTGCCATCCTTCATGAAATTTCAGCAGCTCACGATGTCAGTCCAATTTTGCATTACCTCTTGCCACACCTAGTTCAATCGGTTATTTATGGAAAAACAGGTATGTCAATGAATTCCTGGTGGTTGCTTTTGTAAATGAGATATAGGAGCTCAGGTGTTTGATTTCCCCTTAGAAGCATAATTATTTTGGGGTCAGCCAGCCTCACAGTGATGGCCAAACTTGGCCCTCCAGCTGTTTTGGGACTACAATTCCCATCATCCCTGACCACTGGTCCTGTTAGCTAGGGATGATGGGAGTTGTAGTCCCAAAAAAGCTGGAGGGCCAAGTTTGGCCATCACTGCGAAACAAGATATTTCTTACGGGGCATGGAAGCAACATAGGACAGAAAATACTACATTCTGCTGTAATTCAGAATTTTATTTGTGCTCCAGTACAGTTTAAACATAGGGAACTTTTCAATGTAAATGTATTTCTTTCTAAAAAAAAAAAGTTACAATGTATTTATCCTATCTACCTTTTTCAGAAATGGAAGAGAAATCTGACTTGGTTGGTTATGAAACCTCCATAAAACATCTAGAAGCTATAGTTACAAGTATACCTTTAGAAAAAGATTTGGATCGTTTATTGGCCTGGTAAGCTAGCCTCTCCTGTTGAGTGAGTTTATTTCTTGTCCTTGGTGATCTGGAGAGCATCAGGTAGATTTTGACTCATTTTCATCTTGAAATGTGACTTTCTAGAATATATCGATTGCCTATTCTAGACACAAGCAGAGATCCATAACTTGGAAAATGAAAACATTCATATTTTAAGTTCCATTGCATTTATGTGAATAAAAATAACTGTATAATGCATTCAGGTTTGGCACTGAGAGAGAAAAGTCCTTTGCATGTAGGCTTGCTATTAAAACGAAGAAGCTCACAAGGGAAATAAAATCTAATTACTAGCTTTTGAAATGAATTGAGAACTGTCAAAATGTAAATGGCTTGTTATATTTCTGTAAGGTGATAATTTATTCATTTTCTTACCGCTTCAGTAAATTTCTGGAAGGGTATATCTCGTATGGTGTAGAGAGTGACTCTGATCCTGGCCAAATGGCTGAGATGAATAAGCAGCTGCTTCCTCTAATCAGGCTTTTTGAAAAAAAGTAAGTGGAGAAAGATGTGTAACCTGCTAAAATCAATATGTCTGTTGTCAGTATTCTGGGGTCATAGGGCAGTGAAGGTCAATGTGCTCCCCTCCAGACTTTCTTGGACTTTACAACTCCTATCATCCCTAGCCAGTGTGGCCAACAGTCAGGAATGATTGGTCCATCATCTGGAGGGGGCACCAGACTGGTTGCTGCTGTCAAGGGGCATGGAAAGTATACATGAGCCTTGAGTTTGTAACCTAAATGTGTAGGTACTTTACATTTTATGCCCTTGTGCACTCTTCCAAATGTTAGGGGGAGGTTCATTGCCCCAAATCTCTCCTCAAGAGGAAGGTTTTAGCTACCCTGTGCATAAGGCTTCAAGGTGGATGCAAAACAATGCTCTTTTGGGAGAGAATTTAAAAGCCTAGGTGCAGCCACTGAGTACGCTCTAATGCTCTGATAGTATTAGGGACTTAATAGCTTGATAGCAGATTACAGTGGTGCCCCGCAAGACGAATGCCTCGCAAGACGAAAAACCCGCTAGACGAAAGGGTTTTCCATTTTGGAGGCGCTTCGCAAAACGAATTTCCCTATGGGCTTGCTTTGCAAGACGAAATGTCTTGCGAGTTTTTCCGACTCCCCCCCCCCTTTTTCTAAGCCGTTTATCTGCTTATCCGCTAAGCTGATAAGCCGCTAATAGCGCTAATCAGCTAAGCCGTCAATGGGCTTGCTTCACAAGACGAAAAAACCGCTAGACGAAGAGAATCGCGGAACGGATTCTTTTCGTCTTGCGAGGCACCACTGTAGTTTCTGATTTACAGTAAGCATCTCTTCGGTGTTTTAGATGTATATAACGTATTGCCCTATATTAAGTGTTTAATACAGGATAATCGATGGTATCAAATGCACTTGTTCCATTAACACAAGGACTTCCCCCCTAGACACATCCCACAGCATTCCCCAATTTGCTTTGGGTGACTGGGGGAACCCCTGGAGCAGAGGAGAGGGAGAGGAAGTTCTGTTGGCAGCCAGAAGTCCTTATGCTGAGGGATCAAGTTTGTTGAATACCGCCCGGTGTGTTTATAATAGCTTGAAAATAATTTTTACCTTCCCTGAAACTCAGGAGAATAGACTGCCCTAAAATGCTCTCTGGAAAACATTTTCTTCTTCTTCTTCTTCTGCCTGTGGCAGATATTCTGCAACACTAGATTTGGTACTGGAGGAATATCTGAAAGATGTTAGAAATCAGAAGGAGCAGGATCTCTTCCACCAGTTTATTTCTCTTTCCGTGAGTGGTGGTAAATACCAGGTAAGTCAAAGATCCTCAAGATGGCTTATTTTTAAATGTGTTTCCGTACCAGCATTATAGTCAGTGAGTATGGTTTAAAAAAATCCTTGTAAAATGAAAGATGATTGCATTGTTATGGCATCTTATCAGTATTGATGAAATCAAGGCATTTTCAGAATTCTTATGAATAATATATACCGTAAATTTCGCTCCATAACACGCAGATTTTTCCTCCTAGAAAGTAAGGGGAAATGTCTGTGCGTGTTATGGAGCGAATGCCTACAGATGGCGGGGGAATCTGCTGCAGTTGTGAGCAGTCGGTGGCTCGCTTTGAAACAGCAAAGCGGGTGTAAGCGGCTCCTGTCAGCGAGCCGAGCTGGGGAGGAGGGAGAGAAGCAGAGCGGGGTTGTTTAAAACAACCCCGTCCTCTATGTTCCTCTCTCCTCCCCACTGAGCTGCTAAGGTGCAGCAAAGCTTTTCAGCCAGCCTAGCCGGGAGGAGGGAGAGAAGCAGAGTGGGGTTGGCTGCTTTAAAACAACCCCCTGCTCTCTGTCCCTGCCTGCAGTTTTTTGCTGTCCGATTTTGGATTAGCCACTATAGGGGCTGTATGTGTGTGTGCTTGAGCTATCGTTCTCCTCCTGCTGCTTCCCGTTCACTCTCCCTGGCTCTCCCTCCGACTTTAGAATTGACACTCTGTGTGTCTGTGTGTGTGAGAGAGAGGGCTCCTCCTCCTCCTCCTGCTTCCTCTTCGTTCTCCCTGCGCCCCTGCACTCTCCCTCCGACTTTAGAATTGACACTCTGTGTGTCTGTGTGTGTGAGAGAGAGGGCTCCTTCTCCTCCTGCTTCCCCTTCGCTCTCCCTGCGCCCCTGCGCTCTCCCTCCAACTTTAGAATTGACACTCTGTGTGTCTGTGTGTGTGTGAGAGAGGGCTCCTTCTCCTCCTCCTGCTTCCCCTTCGCTCTCCCTGCGCCCCTGCGCTCTCCCTCCGACTTTAGAATTGACACTCTGTGTGTCTCTGTGTGTGTGAGGGCTCCTTCTCCTTCTCTTGCTTCCCGTTCACTCCCCCAGCGCCCCTGCAACTTCCAGCGCCCTGCGACTTTAGGGCCAGTTCTCTCTCTGTGTGTGTGTGTGTTTTGACCTCACTGCGCTTGTTGGGGGAGAGTGTTGATCGCAATTTTTCTTGATTTGTCTCAGAGTGGTTACTATCACGGTTTCCTTGCCGGGGAGGAGGGAGAGACGCAGAGCCTGCTTGTTCTAAAGGAGCAAAGCCAGAGAGGAGCCTCTCCTGCATTATCAGCAGCATCCTTCTCCACACCCCCCACATGTGCTCCTTGTCCCTTGAGTTCTTTTCCTTCCCTCCCCACTTAAAACGTGGTTACAAAGCACGGATCCACATGGATCCTCAGGATTTTTGCACTAGGTCACCCCAAATTCACCATCAGATCACATAGCATATCCATGGCTACAGCTTGCACCAAAAAACACACGCACCCACTGTTTCATGGGGCCGCAATGGCGCAAAAACGTGGTTACAAAGCATGGATCCACATGGATCCTCAGGATTTTTGCATTGGGCTACCCCAAACTCACCGTCAGATCACATGTCTGTGGCCACAGCATGAACCACAAAAATCATACATCCACTGTTTCATTTCGAATATTTTTTTCTTGTTTTCCTCCTCTAAAAACTACGTGCGTGTTATGGTCAGGTGCGTGTTATAGAGCGAAAAATACGGTACATTGCTAACACAGTAACCACTCAATCCTTTGTATGTCTACATAGAAATAGATCCCATTGAGTTCAGTGGGCCTTACTTGTTGTTAAGTGGGTACAGGATTGCAGCTCAAGTAATCTTCATTTGTATCCCTAGTTTCTAGAAGATTCCGATACGTCTCTGTTGCTTAGCCTGAATCATCCGCAGCCAGCGGTCAGAGTACTGGCTGTTCAGCAATTGAAAGAAATCATTCAAGCATCAAAGGTTTGTTTGCCTTTTGGGTTTTTGTTTTTTTTCCCCTTTTGTTGCACTTTAAAAATTAAGATCTGAACTGATTTAGCAAGCAGTGTGCCGGTGGCAACAGAAAAATGTACCTTTACAGTAACCAAAGGTAAATTCCCAGTATTTATACCTCATTGACTTCATTTCATCTGTTAACATTAGGGGAAAGTCAAATCTCTGTTTTCTTCATGTCAATAAAAAGGTGAAACTGGCTTAATTGGATCCAGAGTGTCCATTTCACAAACAAAAGGGCTCTATTCCTTCACAGAAGGGGCTGTGATGCAAGGGGAGCTTGAGGAAATTAATAAATCATAGAATTGTAGATAACCTGAAGGGTCATCTCATCCAACCCCCTGCAATGCAGGAATCTCAGCTAAATCATCCTTGACCAGCCAACTTCTGCTTAAAAACCTCCAGTTCTGTGGGAGGCCATTTTCACTGATCTCCCCTTTCTCCTGGGCCACCTGTCCTACTGCTCCATAGGATCCCCCAACCCCTGAAGCAAATCTTCATGGCGCTGCATTAGGAAGGAGGGGTCATTGACATTCATTCTCCCATCCTACCTTCCTTTTCTGAGTGCAAGCCTGGGTCCAACGCATCATTGTCAACAACTACTGGGATGGGTGATTAGAACATAAGAACTGCTTTATGCTGTGTCAGACTATTGGTCCATCCAGCTCAGTATTGTCTATGCTGATCAGAAACAGCCCTCCCAGGTTTCAGGCAGCATCTTCTGTAGACATACCTGAAGATTTCAGGGAATGAACCTGAGACCTTCTGTATGCAAAGTAGATGCTCTACTACTGAGTTATAGCTCTTCCCTAATCAAACCTCTTCGTTCTTTTGTTACTGTTTTACAACATGCAAGCTACTTCCTATTTTAGCCTCTGAACATCAGCAGTCAACTGTTCTCTCCCCACTCCTCCTGGGCCTGGTATTTTGGAGAGGGGCAGAGTTTCTACTATGCCTTACTCTTTCTGATTATTGTGTGTTGAGCATGATGTACAGTCAACACTGTGAGGCTGATCATGGGAATACAGAAAAGCCTTTGGCTAATTATAGTTTGTGATTATGTCATTAGACACAGTCTGTTGCCATATGAATTCTACAACTGTGAATCTATAGACCATCTGTCTTGCAGCTTACTGTCATAAGTAATGTGTAATTATCTAAATAATATTGTGTCTGCTTCTGAAATGGAATTGGCGTTTTACTAAAAGTATTAGTACACGTCTTTTGAATGTAATTGAATTGTATGATGATTTCTCGCCCTTCCTCTCTTTTCAGGAAGGCTTTGACGACTCCTTTATAGAAGAGGCAATTTTAGCACGACTTAAGGATGATAATCTAGATGTGATTATGTCATCTCTTGGTACATTGGAGGTAGGCCTTCATCTCTTCAAGGGCCCAGAAATTCTTGGTATTTATTATCATTTGTGATTGCCTGACTTACGATGGCATGCGTTTCTGGAAAAGCATTCTTTTTTTAGGTATCGGCCATGCAGTAAGATAAATATCATACTAAAGTATGTTTGATAGTTCTCGGTTTCATCGCTTATTCTTAGGTTGCAGTCCTATCACAATGCATTTGAGAGCGAACATAGACAGTTCTTACGCTCAGGAGTTAAAGTGTTTAGATAATTATTCCAGATTGTGGGTGTAGATATCCTCTTAACATGTTATGGCTTTGTTCACTTAGTTTTAGTGGAGACCAATGATCTGTCTTGCCACTAAATTAACATGAAAATTCAAGAGATTTCCTTTTCTCTCCCTTGAAAGAGAGGAGTTTAATAACAATATTCCCAGAGCAATCTAGAAAATCCCTAGGTTTTTCTCTTCAAAAGCAGTTTCCCGTGAATATAAAATGGACTTCTTGAAAATATTTTTTTTAGTAAATCTGAAATTTTGCTTTAGACCAAATTTTGCTTCTAGTTTTTGTCCATGCATATGTGGTTTTTTTAATACTGGTTCCTTTTTTCTAGACCTGGTTGCTTAATTCAAAGACTTTTGATGAACAAATTGGCTTCAGTCTGTTGTGTCTTTTTGAAAGAGCTGAACTCTCAAAGGATGAAAAATGGTAAGTGTTCATTTCTACAGTTCCCTTTTGGATTTTTTAAAGGCAGCCTTTGCGAAGGGTCTCTTCATACCTTCTCAGAATTTTAGTTATTTTACAAGTTTTGTTTAATTTCTTGTCTGGAGATCAGGTTATACAATACACTTTGCGGATTTAGTGGCATATTGTTACTTACTTTATTCCGGAATCATTGTGTGTTGAAGGAATATGAATTAAGTGGTTCCCATCTGACAGAGACTTCTGCTGGCATTTGCTGATTTCCCCCTTTCCTCTGCAGCACCTTCTTCAGAGGGAAACTCCAGAATAGTGTGGCAGGTGGCACTGGGGAATTGACAAATATCACCTCCCCCTTTCTTCCACTGGATTGAAGCCAAGGATTCAGTTACTCAAAAAGAGGCAGTAGCAGGTTTCCTAGCAATAAACGAAGAGTTAAATATATAGCATCTTCCATATCTTCAAGCATATAATGCCAGAAACTGGGATTAGTGTTTTAGAGCATAACGTTTCCCCAAACAATACAAAACCTGTGTTAATAAGCTCTGCTAGTAGATGCTCTTCAGCAATGCAGTCATCAGCTTCCATCATATTAAATAACATGCTTGTATTAAAATATTTTAGGAAGGGGAACTGTGTTGCAAAACTTGATTTTGGAGATGTAATCTAAAAGTACCCATTGTTCTTCCTTCCATGTGTGTGCTAGGTACAAGATCCTGGAGGCTGCAATACACCTTTTAATCAAAGAAGAGATTCTTAAAGAGAATAAAGAGCTCTTAAACCAATTAGTCCTAAAGGCGCTGCCATTTATAGTCATAACCAGCAGTGATTCTAACTCTGCTGAATGGAAAGTGGCACGTTGTGTAGCAGATTCTGGTCTTTGCTCCCTACATCCTTTGCTGAAAGGCTGGCCAGAAGGTAAGCTGTTAAAAATAAGAAGATGGGTTCCTAAAATAAGTGACAGGTTTTTTGGTAGCATTATTCACAAGATAACAAACTTACATTTTTCTTTTAAAAATGCCCGAAAAATGTGGCTCAAAAAGAAGCAAGATGTTTTTGTTTTTGTTATTTTTTTATTGTTCAGAAACATTTTATCAGTAAAAACTTAGGTTATAGTCAAACAAAATTTATAATAGCATTTTCTTCATTCAGGGAATATAAAATTTTATTTTTAAAGTGTGCACGATACAAAGAAGAAAGGCTTTGGCAACGTGGAATCATTTCTTACAGTAAAAAAAAAAGGCAGGGATAAATGTACAGTTGATATGACTTTAGAAAAACATCAATGGCATTGCATTTTTGAACATGAAGTGAAGAAGACTATGCTGAAGGCAAAGGTTTTGCAGAATTTAGGCAGTCTGCCATTGTCTTTAACCATACTGCTTTTGATGTTGTGTCTGATATATTAATGCTATTTTTTGCTTTTTGGTGAAATAGCTTTCAAAAAAGTGGTTAAAGTTTCTAAGTCAGAAGATGTGATAGGTGCATCTAATGCAAAACTGATCAGCCTCTTGTCAGAGAACCTAAATTCAGAGGATTCTTCCTTCATTTTACAAATGGTATGTTTGTAATTGACAATATTCTTTTAAATAAAAAGCTGTTATTTAAGTTGTATGACCAGTAGATATAAAAGATGCTTGATCACAGGCATTATCACAATAAAGCAACTCATAGATTGGGAAGATGCAAACTGTAGTTATTGAAACCCAGATTGAATGATGGACACAGAATGCTTACTTTGCAGAGCCTCACATTGAAGAAAATATGCAGAACAAGCATATGCGAAGCTCCCTTGAGCAAAATTATTGTCCGTGATATGGTCTGCTCTGAACAGCAGCAACACCCCATGGTCCCTCGGGCCATTTATTTATTTTAAAAAATTATACCACCTCCTATTTTAAAAGCTCTAAGCAGTTTCTATAAAAATGAACGCAACAAAAATCCAACAAAGTTCAGTAACATTTCCTTAAAAAAGCAAAATGCCAGTTGTATCCCACAAATAAAATTGAGCAGTGTACAAAGACATGTTAAAAATTAAGAGTTACATTCCAGGGAAACTTGTGTAAACAGATACCTTTTTAAGAGGGCTTTAAAGACTTATCACTGTTTGCCTCATGAATTACCGAAGAGAGAATGTTCTGGAGACTGGTTACGAATGATATGAGTGATGGCCACCAACTTGGAGGACTTCAAAAGAGAATTAGACAAATTCATGGAGGGGAAAGGATACTAGCCATCATGGCTGTGCTCTGCGTCCGTAGTCAGAGACAGTAACATTTCTGAGCACCAGTAGCTGAGAACCTCAAGAGAGGAGAGTGTTTAGGTCCTGCTTGCCACAGGCATCTGTGAGAACAGGATGCTGGGACACTGGCCTGATCCAGCAGGCTATTCTTTATGCTCTTAAAACACCTTCCCATCTGTAGCTCATTTTATATGTTAAAACCAGGTTCTGTATATGGCATGTGGATAGGGGAAATACACAGAGAAGCCAAAACGCAGATATTGGCCAACCTTCTTTCTAAAGAACTACAGTGGTACCTCGGGTTACATACGCTTCAGGTTACAGACTCCGCTAACTCAGAAATAGTACCTCGGGTTAAGAACTTTGCTTCAGGATGACAACAGAAATCGTGCTCCAGTGGCGCGGCAGCAGCGGGAGGCCCCATTAGCTAAAGTGGTGCTTCAGGTTAAGAACAGTTTCAGGTTAAGAACGGACCTCTGGAACAAATTAAGTACGTAACCAGAGGTACCACTGTAATGTTACAAAGTGTGTGTGTGTGTGTGTGTGTGTGTGTGTGTGTGTGTGTGTGTGTATATATATATATATATATATATATATATGAAAATTTACCTGTGTTTTCATTCCCTTTCAAGGTGGAAGGTCTCATCAGTATTGCTGAGGAGTCTCATTCAGGGGTACAGAAGATAACCGCTCACATTATCAGCTCTGTTCTTGTCCAGTCCTGCTGCAGTAGATCGCAAGCAGAAGAGTGTCGTTTGCCACTGGCTTTGAAGGTCTTCTATCTTTTGAGGAGAAAAGTACAAAAATTTGAAGACACTTACCATGCGGAGGTGAGGACTCCTGAGTTTGTAAGCTTGACTGAAAGAAACTGAGAATTAGGCAGGAAACAGAAGGGATGTTTGTTCTGTGGCAGATACTACTAAAATCTGTTGCATAGTAGTAGGCAGCTTCATTAAGACTTACCTGTATCACTTCAGCTTTCAGTCAGAAGTGGTTTTTGCTTTCTTTCCAGTACAGCTCTAAACTTGCACTGGTGTACGGTTACGATGCTTGAAACTAATCTAAAACAACCAGGTTTTGGCAAGGTGCTCCTTGGGCAGTGAGAAGGAAGACCTATGCCTATCAAAAAGGGGAAGGGGAAATTGTAGGCTAGAGGAGCATACCGAGGTCCTTCCCTGAAAGTCAGATGTTTGCATGTTCAGGGAGAGAAGCACACAGTGGAATTGGAAACATGCATTCTTAAGGTTTTAGGATAATTAACTCAAGGTTTATTTTGAATAGCAACATTCATTTGGGGCTTCTGAATTTAAAGACAGGTGTTTGTGGTATTCATTGCTCTTTAAAAAAAATAATGAAGGCAGAGGGAGAACCGCTACATATAAAGAGCGGTGTTTTCATTTTCAGGCATTTCTCTGTGATTTCACATCTCACAATGACCTGCTCTTAGAGGCATTAACAACATATATACAAAAGTTAAATGCTGGAGAAGCTGTGGATGTAGAAGATTCTGTCTTGCTCATCGTTTGGCTCAGAAGCTTTATTCAAGGCCTGCTGCCTCCAGATTCCTGTTTGAAAGGTGACTTTTCGGTTGTAAAATGATACTTTTAAAAAAGTCCTGTTGTAATTGCTATGCTCATTGCATCACTGCACATCGTTTTCTAAAGAATGTGGATTGTGGAATGGTGACCAGTGCTAGATTTGTGGCCTGCAGAAAGCCTTGTTCTGTTCTGATCAGTCTTTGTTCCCTTTTTCTGTGCATTCATACAGAGTTGTGGTGGAACCCTGAAACTTTAAGTGAAGCGAGCAAAAACTACTTACACCTGCTGTTGGAGCTCTTTGACATTCTGGTCTGTGGAGCTAGTGAGGGAATCTATGCTGATCATTTTCGTGCAATGATGAAACTTCTGTTTCAGGTACCTTGTCCCTTCCTCCACCACCCACACCCTCCCAGCTGATTTAAATCCATATATCTTAGAACTTTTTCCTGGTTTTAATCTAATTCATGCACTTTTAATACATTTATTTAAAATGCTCATTTGGTCGAAGTTTTACTGTAAGTTAGTTCCAGTAAAATGAAATGTAGGTGTTTGCCTGGTCAAAACCAGAAGAAAGCAACAAACGACTGATGGGTTTCTGTGTGTGCACACACACACCTGTGCACATTCAGGACTTTCCTTTTTTAATTTGAAGGTACATTTGAAAAATCCAGATCGTGAATTCAGATTCCTCTCAGTCTTATGGACGTACAGTTACAACCTATCAAATCAACTGAACATTGTGATGGATGCCGTGCAACAGACTCGGGCTTTGTACATCGGGCAAGCCATGCTTGCATCGCAGTCTGTGCAGAGGAAAAGACAACTGACATCAGCAGATTCCCCAGGTACTGCGCACTGGTCTTTTTGTCATATTTTGCAAGACTTCCTCCCCTGTTAGGTGGGTGATTTAGGGGGACAAACATGGCACATAGAAACAGAGGGAACCTAGAAGGTGGGCATTGACAAGGAGATGTAAATTAGTCTGTGGAGGACAATTATCTGCAAGGACCTTCATGCAAACCTAGCCTGTGCACTTAATTCAGTAAATGTGCTGACTCTAAAATCCTGAACAAAGGCAACACCCTTGTGTTACTTGCCTATTTATTTACAACTGTTCATCAGGTTGCTCACAGAAAGATGGGGGTAGAATGTTTCTGAAATGCAGCAATTGGCTAGATAAATGAGATTTCTCATGGAAAGTTTGTTAGCAAGTTGTTGTTGTTGTTGTTTTAACAATTGTTAACCATCATTTTTTTAAACTGTTTCCTTTTCTCCCTTTCCAGTGGTCATAGCTTTGCTGATCAATTTGGGAAGTCCTGTGAGAGAAGTACGAAGAGCTGCTGTAAACTGCCTTCATTCTTTAAGTGGAGTAAAAGAATCTGTATTTCATCAAATCATTCATAATTTAGTGCAGAAAGCTGAGGAGATAATATCTGACCAAAATTACATAAACCAGGTAAGTCTCGGTGGCAAAATACTGTGTTACCTGTTTTGAATCAGACATTCACCATACTTGTTTGTCTCCCAGTGATTCTGGCACTGGATGATATTGCCATCTTCAGGAGACAAGTTTTTCAAGAAAACCTCGGACAAGGGTTTGACTAGGAGGCACCACCCAACTTCCTCTCTAAAGCCATCCTTTTTCCTGAGTTGGTTAGAGAAGGTTATAGATGACAGTAGCCACATTTGAATGATCAAATAAGATGAGACGTGTGAGGTTTTTTGCATCCACCTTTGGGCCTCTTGCTTCTGCTATGAGAGTCAAGCCAGGAAGCTGCAGCTAGCCATAGGTGACAGTTGCATCCAAAATAGGAAAGTATAGTTATTGGCTTTCAAACAGCTAGACTAAGAAGTGATGGTTTAAAGTTGGCTTCCACTTTGTGCTTAAGAAGTGGAAACAATGGTTAACAGGAGCTTCCTCACTTCCTCACATGAAGGGAGGAGTAAAGTGGGAGTAAAGGGATTGCACTGAGGGTTCATAAAGATGGTACATGTCTCAGCTTATTAAGCTAAGATTTGATTGTCCAAGTAATGTGGGTAGTGTCTGACTTTCTCATTGGGGAGTTTAATGCTTTTATCCAGCATTCCTACAGAGGCACTGGTCTCTGAGCCCCCAATGAGCTCCATCTAGTTGCTGACCCAGATCAGCTCACTGGTATCCTGAGGAACAGAGGATGATGAAATGGCGAAGTAGGCATCTAGGGTGCAGATGGCAGAAAACACGTAATGGCTCACTGAACGCTGGTGTGAGCCCATTTGCAGTCTTACTCTGTGGCAGCATTGTCAGCTACAACAATATACTTCTCTATCAGCATTCCATCTGCTCAGTAGCATCTGATGGTGAAGGGGTCTTGGGAAAAGTGTTTCCCGATCTCAAACATTCCAATTTGGGGCAAGGGGGTGGTGTCCAGACTACTCAGAACTGTGTTGGATGATAATGATTATACAGTTATTGTGCTGAATAGTTCCTGAATGCCTTCCTCCCCTTTTGTTTTATAATTTAGTGTCTTCATAATTTGTTTGAAGTACAACAAACTCAACACAAGCAAAAGACGCAGCAGCAGAAGTTGTCTGGAGCACTGGAAGCATTACTTAAGTGTGTGCAAACTACCAAATGTCCTTCATACGTCGCAAGGAACCTGATGAAAATTCTTCATGAAGTCAACGGCCAGGTGTGTGGACCGCATTATGTCAAGCTTTCGAAAATGTGCTTGCCCATCTGGAAGCATTTTGTCGTGGAGTGGGACCTTGCTGTTCCTAAACTAAAGCATGCCTTAGATTATTTTGTTCCACAAAGCCAATTTAGATGTGCACATTTCAGCTACAGTCAAACCTTGGTTCCCAAATGGCTCCATTTTCGCCGAAAACCCAGAAGTAAATGCTCCAGTTTTCGAATGTTTTTCGGGAACCGAATGTCCAACACGGCTTCCGCTTGAGTGCAGGAAGCTCTTGCAACCAATTGGAAGCTGCATCTCAGTTGTCGAACGTTTTGGGAGCTGAACAGACTTCCGGAACGGATTGCATTCAACAACCAGGATTTGACTGTAAATGCAAATTTTGCATTCTAAACTAAGATGTAGAAATATGGGGGGGGGGGACTAAGATTTGTTCTGTCTTTTCCTGCAACTGCTGTATTACTACCTCAAATCACTGTGTGGTAAACTGTGATGTTCCTTTGGAGGTGCCCTTTACATTGCAAATTAAAATCCAAAAAGTATGGAAATTTGGCTCTGTGCGTGTGCTTCTAATTTTTCCATCAGTTTGCCAAATATGCCAAACTGAAGCATATGTAGCAAGGGAATAACACATGTGTAACTCCTTTGGGATCAACCAACCTTGACCCTCTTCTGAACTTTTCTCTTAGGAGTCTACATCTGGGGTCACCAGCATGGCACCCCTGGACCCATATGTGAACTCAGAGACTCCTCTTATGCCCATAGGGTCCCCTCCACCTGCTGAAATAAGCCTTGAAAGAAACATTCTTTTATAGCCAATATAATAAGTTAAGTGGGGTGGGTGAAAATGTGTCCATGGCAGTTTCTTCATTTTGAAGATGTTTCCATGGACCCAAAAGGATTGGTGACCCATAAATGTTTTGAATATTTCCCTTTCGGGTACTTCTGTTGCATGACTCTATGCCCTTTGAATGTAAAATATATATTTCTGAATGCTTGTTAAAGAAAGAGTTGATCTTGAACACCTTTTCTGCTTTCAGGTGGTGCTTTCTTACCTGCTGCCTGTTCTGGATCGGTTGTTGGAGAAAGCTCTTAAGGGATCGGAGGGGATGTTAAAAGATGAAGCTCTTCTTCTGCATCTCATCCTTGGGAAGTACAATGAGCATTCGGCTGCCCTCCTTTGCACAAATCAGCGCTGTCTGGACTTGTTCATCAAAGCTCTGCACGTCTCACAGGAAGTCTACAAAGGATTGACTTTCCAGATTAGAGCTCTTGGGCAGGTGAGAAAGGGGGCGATTGAGAGTCCCTGTAGTTCTTCCCGGTGGAATTCAGTATATTGAACCTTTGAAAACGGGAAAGTTCCTCTTCACCCGCCCCCATTTACCAACAAAAGGTACCCACATCTGTAAAGCGGGAATAGCACCGATCCTTTTCTTTCAGGATGTGAGCAAAATGAATACAAAGGAATGTTTTTACACAAATTATTCTCTTTTTGTCATTTCTAGATAACAAAACCATTCTTTGCCGCATTGCCAGATGGGAAGGTTCAACAAAAGATATTGGGAGTTTTGTTTGATTTACTGCTAAATTGCAAGAATCCACTTTGTGCACAGACAATAAGCAGTGTTTTTAAAGGGGTAAGGTGGTCTTAATCTCTTGGGATGATGAGAGTATCCTCTTGCTATTTGGAATTAGTCTATATACAGTCATGATAGGATGATTGTGTTTACATTGTATAAATCGCATATTGCGTTGCTCTCAACTTGGTGCTCCATGAAAACTAACTAATGCATGAGTGCTAAATTATGAGATTAAAAGCATGGAACAGTTATTAGAACAATAGTCCAGAAACAGTCTTGCATGTTTGAGTGTGTGCATACGTGTCATTGTAAAGCAAAAAATAATATTGCAGGGAAGTTTTTCATAACAGTTTCTCCTTTCAAAGCAAATAAATATAAATGTATTTAACAAAGGAGTTCTTTGGTTGGCTTTGAGTTGTGCTCAAAGAGCAAATCTTTTTTCCTTTTTTTAAAAAAACATGCTTTTAACTAATTTTCAAAAAGAACATAAAAATATATTCCCCACCTCTATAACAAGTGCCTTCCTCCCTGCCTCGCTTCCCCAAAATGCAAAGTCTTACAGGAGAACATTATTCTAAAGCTGTAAGTGTGAGTCCAGTGGATGCCACTGTACTTTGTGTTCTGTTGGGTATGTGATGAAGGGATACCATGTCTCTATAAAATCACCCACATATTTCTTCCTTGTATAATGTTTAGATTTCAGTTGATGCTGAGCAAGTTAGTGTGGAATTGGAACCTTTACCGAAAACTAAGACTGTGGCTACTGTTCACCAGACAAGAAGGCAGAAGATGCAGCAGCAGAGGTACAAGGCAACAGAACACGAAAAAGCCATTTGCAAATCTGTGTGCATTCATGAATTAACATGATTAATATTAAGAATAATTTATTAATCACCTTCTACACAGTTATCTCAAGGCAATGTGCAGTAAAAGCAGCAAAAAACAGCTAAACTAAAACAAAATAGACACTAATGGCAAGGATCCATTTATCTAGCAAGGAAAGCCCATCGGAACAAAAATGTCTTCTCTTGTTTCTGGAAACAGGCAGTAGGTGGCTCCCAAATCTCAGCAGGATTGAGGACATTGGGCCAAGATTGATGGAAATTCTACTCATTGAGGTGGTCCTTGCATTGATTCTGAGGCTGCTCTGTGTCTTGCCTCTCCTATCCAAATAGCCCCATCAAAGCAGCTGATGCTAACTCCATGCAAGTCGGACAGTCCTAAAACTGAAAAATCGCACATATATCCAGGGATATTTATGCAGCGAATCGGAAGCCACGCTTTGGTTTCCAAACGTTTTGGAAGTCAAATGGACTTCCAGAACGCATTCTGTTTGAGAATCAAGTAACATTTAACCGGCAATATTGTCCAGTTGCCTTTCTTTCCATTTGTGACCCATCTACTTTTTGAGATTATTGACATTGCTCACTTAAGATTCATTTAGTAAGGTGATAAATGATGGGAATCTGGGCAGAACCTTCACTCTAGTGTCCCCAACCTAATAGGACCGATTAACAATTTTTAGATGCTGTGAACACTTTTGTATCATGCAGGCATCCAGTCCCGTCTCGATTACAAAGAAGTTTCACTTTGGTGTGCTAGTTCTTCATAGACCATTATTGTATTTTATATGGGTTTTTATTCAGAGAAACAGTTTCTTTTAGAATTGATGGGATAAGCTTCTATAAATGGAATTAAATCTCTTCTTTTTCTCCATCCTTCAGAAAAGTTCAGGACCAGGAATGTGGACAAGAAGAAAGCAGTATGAACTGGCACAGAGTCACGCTTATCCTAGAATTGCTGCAACACAAGAAGAAGCTCAAACACCCACAAGCACTGATACCTACTCTCTTCAGCCTGCTGGCTAGGTAATGATGTTTTACTTTAGAGGGTGGCAGAACCATAATGGGGGACCATCCAGCCCTTACATGTGAGGGCCTCATAGCACCAGAGCATCCCCACATGCCACCCCCCTGTGGAGACTGGTCAGAAACATAAAGGGACCTGATGGAGATTCTCTACCCCGCCCTCTGTCATGGATGTGTCCCAAACCAGTATATATGTACCTGGTGACTCAGCGGTTGCCAAATAGCCACCTTCTGATCGCTACCCTATGAAGACTGTTTTTCTCCAGCATTGCTTTTTAACTGTCTTTCTGAATTACCAGATGCCTGGAACCTTCTGCAGAACATGAAAATCTGGAATACACAAAGCAGCTAGTACTTGGTGGCCTGTTGAACATTTGCCAGAAACTGTCCCCAGATGGTACCAGGATAAAAGCAGGTAAAGAAAAAAAGATGTTTAGTTTTGGATCCCATGTATGAAAGCTTGCCCCAGGCTTTATATACACTTATGCCTTTAAAAAAAATCAAAATAAAAAGGTGGTTAGTATGAAAACAGCATGTATTGGCATGTGAATATAACAAGGCTTGTTTCTAATATTGAATTAAGCCTGGCTGTGCTTTCAGTCTTTGCTTTGCTTTTCGAGGTATCCTTGATGAAGAGAAGTTCAATGTCGAGCTGGTAGTCCAGTGCATCCGGGTTTCAGAGATGCCTCAGACCCATCACCATGCTTTGCTCTTGCTGGGTGCAGCTGCAGGGATGTTTCCTGTGAGTACAGGCTCTGCCTTTTTCCTCCTCCTTCTCATGGCTGTTATCAGGGAATGGAACTGAAATTGGTTTCTAAGAAGAAGCAAGACTCTCAACCCTTCACTCCTTTTTTTTTTTTTTAAGATGGTCTTCTGGTGTTCCTTTGTGCATTGATTCTAAATCTGATCTCTTTCCTGAGCCATTCCTACGCTTGAAACAGCTTCCCATTTTTGCTTTTCAAGTTGCCTCCTTCAAATCTGATGTCATTGTCACAGCCTTCTTTGGACCACTCTGACCTCCCCAAACCTCACTCTCCTCTACCCCGTACTCCATCAATCCCTGAATTCTCCCAGAACCATTGTTTTTGTTTCTGGATACAGACTTATCACTTCTCTGTTCTGAATGGCACTTGCCTCCTAACAATGCAGTGTTGAAGAGCTACTTTTGCTTTCTTCTGCTTCATAAGAAATGCTGTCCTCTCACAGCAGCAAGAAACTCAGCAAGCCTTGTATTGGTAGATGGGAGGGCCCACATATTTCTGTGTTTACCCAGAAGCACCTTTGGTGTTTTTTTAGAAAAGAAATGCAGAGACTTTTGCTGCCAAGATAGGTTCACTGTCTTGCTGTGATGGGTTGTGCAAATGTAGGAAAAGATGGCCAGTTCTCATAAAGCCATTTGGAACTGCTCACTTAATTTTTCAGTAGAAAGGAAGGAGTAACTTATCATGAGAAGGGGTTAATTTCCTTCATGAGTATAAATCACCCCATGGATGAGCTAATTGCAGGTGCAAGGTCAGTTGGTCTAGTTGCTATAGTAAATAGCCTAGTGCCCTGACTATATCTGTGATTAATGTATGTCAACTCAGTAGTGTTTGTTGTTGTGAGTTGGAGTCTGTTTCTTGTTATGTCTTGAGTTGCTGGGGTTTGTCTGGAGCAACTGATACCTTGTACTTGTATCTGCATCTGTGAAAGCCCACAAACTGTATATGGCTACATCCATAACTGGTTTACTTAGCCTTATCTTCTGCAACAGTAAACTATCTGAACCTTTCTCTCCTTTCATGTGGTGACTGGTACCGGGAGCAACTTCCACTGCGTGTCTCTCTCACCTAAGATTCCCACAAAAGTGCATTGTAGGATTGAATACTTGGGGGGGGGGGGACAAATTCTAATGTGTTGTGTGAGTGACTGATTTCTCTTCTCCAGAGTAAAGTGTTACACAACATCATGCCCATTTTCACCTTCATGGGGGCAAATGTCATGCGACTGGATGATGCTTACAGTTTCCAAGTGATTAATAAGACAGTGAAGATGGTTATTCCTGCTCTGATACAGGTGAGCGAATTCAAATCTGGGAATGGGTCACTGAAATACCTTAAGAAATACCTTGATGGTGAACTTTCCATTAAAAATTATTTAGTGCAGTTTTCCATACTTGATAAAGAACCCCCCCAACCCATTTTCAATAGAAACAGTAAAAACAAATGGTGCTGAATGTACTTTTAGTGTTTAAGTTTTCTATGGTAGTCAATCCAGAATAAAATTTTACATGGTACAGTTATTGTACATGGTACAAAAATGGAGGAACTGTGCAGCCAGAGGGTAGCTTATTCTTGATAAAAAGGATAGTGGTGGTTAAGTATCACAGGGCAATTAACTTCAGGAAAACAATACATTGCAGTGTTCATATTAGAACTTTCTTTCCAGTGGTTCACTCTTTGTCTTTAAGTGGCTACCTAGTCTAACCTAATCCAAATATCTTGCAAAAGTGGAACTCAAAAAATAACTCTTACTAGAAAACCATCTTCTGGCTTGAAATTGTACTGAGCCTTATGCCCTGCAAGTCCTCTCTGAAGGTTCTGTATTTTCCCAGTGCAAGATAAACATTAGGGGGAGTCAATGTGGTGCCCTCTGGGTGTTGTGAGTGGTCAGGGATGATGGGAATTGTAGTCCAACTGATCTGGAGGGCAAGACCAAGTTGGCTGCGCCCGTACAATCAAGTGCACATGAGTATTCAACAAGTTATACTGTTCTCTCGAGTCTTGGACTTCCCTTCTCCTACTGGCTTCTTGCCTCCAGGACTCACCATTAGCACACACAAGCGCACTGATGCCTTTTTAAAATGAATAACCCCTACTCCAAGTCTTTTTGAACATGATCATATATTGAAGTATTCCTGCTGCAATTGCAACTTGGGGTTTTCCTTTGTGTTTGGGGAGGCCTGGTTTTTCTATGGCCTACAGCAAAATGCTGTTCAGGTTGCAGTTTGTACGTACAACATGTTAATTCTTTAAATGTTTCCTTTGTAGGCCGAGGAGGATGGCGGTTCTTCAGAAACTCCAGGGAATGTGGAAGGGGTGGTGGTTAAAATAATCCGCGTGTTTGTGGATGCTTTGCCTCACGTGCCTGAGCATCGGCGCCTCCCAATCCTAGAACAGCTGATAAGCACTTTGGGAGGGGAGCGGTTTCTCTGGATTCTTCTCGTGTTGTTGTTCGAACAGCATGTGACAAAATCTGTGGCTGCAGTAGCCAATGGGGAGAAGGTAAGAGGTGTCTTCTGTTGCGCATTCTTTGTTTAAAAGCTTGATCATCTGAAGGGGCGGTACTGGTGGCCCCTTGTGCCGAGCCTTTAGTGTGACAGTCTCTTCCCTGTGGAACTCCTTGCCAGTAAAAATCTGGCAGCAGGTCAGCCCTGATTTCTTTTAGGCATTGTGTAATTCTGCTCTTCAGAAAAGGCCTTCAGAACCTAGGGGAAAAATTACAGTGGTGCCTCGCAAGACGAAATTAATCCGTTCCGCGATTCTCTTCGTCTAGCGGTTTTTTCGTCTTGCGAAGCAAGCCCATTGACAGCTTAGCGGATTAGCGCTATTAGCGGTCTAGCGGCTTTTAGCGATCAGCTGAGAAGCGGCTTATCAGCGGAACAGCTGATAAGCGGCTTAGCGCCTAGGGAAAGGGCGGAAAAAAGCGGGGGGGAAATGCGGGAACTCGCAAGATTTTTTTGTCTTGCGAAGCAACCCCATAGAGAAATTCGTTTAGCGAAGCGCCTCCAAAAACGGAAAACCCTTTCGTCTAGCGGGTTTTCGGTCTTGCGAGGCGTTCGTCTTGCGGGGCACCACTGTATCAGCAAGTTTTGTTGATATGCTATTGATGCTTTTGCTGACATGATTATTGTAGAAGGGTTATGTTTTTGTGTCGTATATACTGTGCGGGTTTTTTAGTGAAAATGTGGTGTGTGTGGCTAATTCCTTCTTGAAATAATGCAAGTTTCTCCCTTACTAATCGTCTCATACCCAAAATCTTCTTACTTATACAGGACGCTGTTTTGGAGACTGATACGGAATTCTGGATTTCCGTATGCTGTGAATTTAGCGTAATCCAACAGTTACAGAGCTTGATGAAAGTCCTGGGCTATTTAACAAAGCTGCCAGAGAACAAAGAAGGTAATTGCAGGGGGGGGGAGCCTTCCATGCCTCTTGCCTAAATACAATCCAGTTGGGCAGAACCATTAGATTGAAACCAGGTGCAAGTATACCTACTGATACTGTTCATAATCATAAATGCACAGCGCAATCCTATGGAGTGGTGAGATTGACTCTGTTGTCCACCACATCCAAAGCCCTGTCTGCTCACACTGCCGCTGCCATCCTGTACTTTACAAAGAGCCCTCACCGTCCCAGTGTGCACCCAGATAAGAGTTAAGCAAATAAAACATGCGTACCTCAATTTTCAGAATTAATTCATATTACAAAACAGCTTTTCAAGTTGTGCATCTCCCCCCCCCAAAAAAAAATGTAAGACTCTATGCCCTGCCTCCTAGTGAGATCTTTTAATCTAGAATTTATAGGGATGTTAAAACTCATTTTCTTGCTTTGGAAAATCAATGCTATTTGCCTGATACTTTTACAGAGGACCCTGGGCAAAAGAAATCGAGGCTCCCCAAGAAAAAACCACAGAGGCAGGAAACAGAGCTCTTTGATGTGGAGTCTCACTCTGGCAAACAGCTGAGGCACTTCAAATTCCTGTCCATCTCCTTCATGTCACAGCTCCTGGCTTCGCACAGTTTTGTGAAAATGGTAAGGCACGCAGATCTTTCGAAGGGCTTTCTGTGGTTCCTTTTCCAGTTGTGGATTTGCATGTAATCAAGATCATTTTCTGTGAAACTCACAGAAATGTTTTCCCCCTCTTGACTGCAGCTTCAAATTCAGTGTTTGCTGGTAGGAACTGGAAGTGTATCTTGGACATTATGCACAAAATAAATTCAGTAGTTATGCCTTACTTGGCTGTAAACAAGGACTGCCAACCTAGCAGTTCGAAAGCACATCAAAGTGCAAGTAGATAAATAGGTACCGCTCCGGTGGGAAGGTAAACGGCGTTTCCTTGCGCTGCTCTGGTTTGCCAAAAGCGGCTTAGTCATGCTGGCCACATGACCCGGAAGCTGTACACCGGCTCCCTCGGCCCATAGAGCGAGATGAGCGCCGCAACCCCAGAGTCGGCCACGACTGGACCTAATGGTCAGGGGTCCCTTTACCTTCACCTAAGGACTGCTTACATAAACAGAAAACTATAATAATGGGGTTTCTGGCTGGGTGTCTTGGGAAGGGAGGTCAGGAACCCAAGCAAGGCACATACACTGGGGAAGAATTCAATGTAGCACTATGGCAGTTGTTCCATTGCATTTCAGCGTGCTAGATGGAACAATCCCCCTTCTCCCCCCCCCACAAGCTGTCTGAAGGTTCTGCCGACACACACCCTGACCAATTTGGGGAGCGTGCAGAGAGGAGACATCCTTGCACAGGTTTCTGCTAGCAGGACTTATTCATTGATTCTGGCCCAGTGGTCTTCCCCTCTGATTTTATATTGTGAAATAGCTCAAAGTGAACCTCATTATAATGGCTTGTGCAGCAGATCTGTTTTATTTCCACTAGCATGTTGATAATTTTCCTCCCTTCTTTATCACCTAGGTGGTTGAATGTGAAGACACTGAGGAGTTAAAGGTCTTTGAGCAAAGGTACATTTTGTTTTCCCTTTGGGTGCAAATATAACCACAGATGTATAAAAGTAGGCAACTCTTAAGTGAGTTTTTGACTGTGATAATGCATCTACTAAATGACCTGAAACTATAGTTTGTTGGGTAATGGAACATGGAATGAATCTTGTGCCACAGTTAGGAGAAGAATAAATATGGAAATTTTATTTTTAATGTTGTGTAATGAGTATGTTTTAAAAAACTGTTAGCATGGTGTTCAACTTTTTCTCTTTGGCCACGAAGGACTGGAAGCTTAAAAAAAAATGCTGAGATTGTCCTTTGGTTTTCATTGTATATACAATTAACCACCATAATTCAGTTCTGTTGCCTTTCTCCTATAAGGGGAGCTGAAACAGCAAAAGCCCCAGCTGAATTTCCTTCCTCCAAATGAAGAGATTGCATTTGCTCATGGTGGTCACTGTTGTTGTTTATCCAGATTGTTGGAAGAAGTTCTTTGCTACATCAATGCTGTGGCACAATCAGTGGAAAAAAATGCCGACACACAAACAGCAAAATTCTGGAGGGCTCTGCTCAATAAGTCCTATGATGTACTGGATAAGGTAAGTTTCTTTGGTTGACAGTGATGCTGATGTGAGCTGTCATGCAAACCAAGCAAACATCATCACACTGCGTGCCTATCTGATTCATCTGTCTGTTGATCTCAGGGGGTTGGTGCTGCAACACTTAAAAAGTAAGGAGGAACCCTGTTTTTCCTAGTTTTTTTCCATAATGAAAGCAGTCCTGACACCTGTGGGAACTTCCCTTTTTATGGCATGGTACATTTCACTGCTACTTTCTTTCCAGGTCAATGCCTTGATGCCAACAGAAACCTTCATCCCCATCATCCAAGGCCTGATGGCCAACCCGCTGCCTTCTGTGAGACGTAAAGCCATGGACCTCTTGAACAATAAGCTGCAACAACGCACACAGTGGCAGCAATCACAAGTAACCCCCATTCTTCTCACTGATTCTTTTCCCACTTACCGTGAGAATTTGCTGTCTCAAATAACCAAATCCCTTCCCTACCCCATGTGCTTTTAAAAATGGCACAAAGGGGAAGAGGGTCAAGGATTCTTAGAAAAGCATTTCACAGGCCTTGTAAGGGAAAGAAAATACGTTTATGCATAGCGTGACTTTGTGTTCGGCTTTGAAAAATGGGATGTTTACATTGCCAGTCCACCCTTTATTTGTGCCTTTGGAGCAATGATGCCTTACTTGGCACTGAAATCCTAGTCAATATTGATTTGCCTGCCTAATTCTGTTTCTCAGGTTGAGTTGCTGTTAGAATTGGTTCCCCATCTCCTCGCAGTTGTGCGGCATGATACGAGTGAGGCCAGCGGGGAGCCAGAGCAGGCCATCAACAGGCAGACGGCGTTGTTCAGCCTGAAGCTGCTGTGCAAGTGTTTCGGCCCAGAAAGGCACGAGCCATTTGTGCCTGTGCTGAAAACCGCCATCGACGTGATTTCTTCGGAAAGGAAAGAAAGAAACGTTGCAGGGAGTGCTTTGCTCTGCGCAGCTGAGGTCACCTGTGTGCTTAAAGCACAGGCCATACCTCACCTACCAAGGTAGCACTTTGAACTTGTACAGTAAATAATGCATCTAGTGTTTATATAGGACTTTAGAATATTCAAAGCATATTATGTCCATTGTTTCATTAATATTTGAAGGAGCCCTGCAAGGCACGCCATGGAATTTTATGCTCATATTGCAGATACTTGAGCTTAAAAGCTGAGAATAATGACAGATAGGGATGACTGAAGCACAATTTGACTTGGGGAGAAAATTTAGTAACTACATGGCAACTTATAAGTCTGTCACCATCTGGGAACCCAAAGTTGAATAACTGCTTTTAAAACAGCCTGTGGAGAAATATATTTGAGTTGAAAACTGTAGAAAGATTGTAAAAAAAAATTCAGGCGAGCAACCTGTTTGGAAATGAGTGAATTAATCTTCTCTGTATGTTACTTACAGGCTAATGCCAGCATTGGTGAAAATACTAAAACACAAAAAGGAGTTGGTTGCCAGTGAAATTTACTTGCTTAGCTCAGTGACGGCTCTATTGAAGGTTGTAGAAACCTTGCCATGCTTTCTCAGTCCATATCTCCAGGATATTTTGCTGCAGGTGGGTCTTATGTCTTTCTTCAGTTTATGAGGAATTACGAACTGTTCAAGCAACATCATCTGTGCTGCTTCTCTGGCAGCTAATTAGATCTGCACATTTGCTGCCTTTTAGGTGGTCCGTTTGGAAAGAATTGCCGTTGAAATGGGCCCTTCATCTCCTGTTAATCTACGTGTGACATCTCTGAAAAACACCCTGGCAACGACACTTCCACCGAGAGTCCTTTTGCCAGCAGTTACGAAATGTTATGATGAAATTGCAATTGTTTCTAAGGTTAGATGTGTTCTGCTTCTTCACTTAAGCAGATGATGATGATGATGATGATGATTTATTAAATTTGTACGCCCCTTCATCCGTAGATCTCTGGGCAGTTCACAACACAAAACTTACAAACGTAGACATATTTTATATTAAACCAAAAAACTGTTTTATAGTGCAGTTTTGAAACCAAGTGACTTTACGTTTAAGGGGGGGGGGGATTCTATCTGCAAAGATCTGGTTTTACTTTCCAGAGGCTCTAGCTGTAATTTGTATATTTCACTTGTGCTCTAACACACTCTCATATTTGGCAAGTGGTTCCTGGTTGTTGTTTTTAAATGCCAACTTAAAGGACTATGAAAGCAGGTGGACCACCATTATCTTAAATAAGGGCAAACATTTCATAATTGCTAGTCACCTAAGAAGCCTCTGGTTCCAACATTTTCGTACTGAATGCTCCTATACTGATGAAACCATGTTCCGGAAAGAAAATGCCTTTTCCATGTTTGTTTATTTCTATTATCTTAGGAAATAGGTTTTGTCCCGATTTAAATATATGTCTATCGTATACTTGGTTTTGTTTTCTAGAACAATCTAGGTGCACTTATGGATATTCTGAAGGAGCATATCGTAATTCTAGAAAAAGACTCGCTTGCTGCCCATCAGTCTGAGCTAACAGCGTTTTTCTTGAAGGCCTTGGACTTCAGAGCTGAGCATTCTCAGGTGGAGTATGGAAAGTCTTTGGGGAACATACAGAAGTATAATAATTGCCCATTACCGTATTTTTCCTTCTATAACACGCAGATTTTTTCTCCTAAAATGGAAGGGGAAATGTCTGTGCGTGTTATTGAGCGAATGTGTGGTCCCTGGAGCCAAATGGCGCGAGGGGAGGCAAAAAAAAAACAGGCAAAAATCAAATCGCGCGTCTCGGAGAAGGGAAACCTGAAAAGAGGAAGCGGTTGCTTTCCTGCATTCTGCCTCAGGGTCTTACTGCCCACTCACCTCTGTTTCCTTGCTGTGTTTGCTCAAACGGAACAAAGAGCAGGGAAAGCCCCTCCCCTCCAGGCAAGCTGAGGGGAAAGCAGAGTGTCGTCTCTGTGCTCCGTGCTGCTGAAAACATGCAGGAGGGAGAGAGTTAGAGAGAGCGCGCGCGCTGGCTGGCTTGGGTGGGTAGGTGAGGGAAAACTTTTGCCTTCCTTTCCTCCCTCCCGTTATACCCCTATCCTGCATTCTTAGCCAGCTGCTTCTCTGCACACCCCTCTCGTGCTCCTTGTCCGTTCTGTGTTTTTCCTTTCCTCCCCACTTAAAATGTGGTTAAAAAGCATGGATCTACATGGATCCTCAGGATCTTTGCATTGGGTCAGCCCAAATTCACCATCAGAGCACATAGCATGTCCATGGCTACAGCCTGCCCCCCAAAAATCACGCACCCACTGTTGCCTGGGGCTGCAATGGTGCAAAAATGTGGTTACAAAACATGGATCCACAGGGATTCTCAGGATTTTTGCATTGGGTCACCCCAAATTCACCATCAGATCACATGTCTGTGGCCACAGCATGAAGCACAAAAATGATACATCCACTGTTTCATTCAGAATGTTTTTTTCCCTTGTTTTCCTCCTCTAAAAACGATGTGCGTGTTATGGTCAGGTGCGTGTTATAGAGCGAAAAATACGGTACATGATGTATTCAGCTTATTTTTTTTATTGCTCTGGCCACAGTTTTGCACCCAGTCTGAGTAACTAACTAATTTAAGAAGCCAAACTGTGTGCAGGATTGCATCCACTGATTCTCCATTTTTAGAGATGGTCACAACTCTCTGGTAAAGATTTGGTAATTTTGGGGAGGTGCGGAGGGGGTGGGGAGCAGAGAAAAGATAAGCCCTGTTGCATGATTGGTAGCCCACACTCACTACGTTGTATCTCACCAATAGACTATTAATTGAGTATTGTAGTGTTGATTGGTACTGTCGGTTTTCATCTAGGATGACCTGGAGAACATTGGGAAGACGGAGGCTCATATTATTAAGTGCTTAATCAGCATGGTTATGAAGCTTTCTGAAATGTCTTTTAGACCATTCTTCTTCAAGGTGGGTGTTCTGTCCTATTTCTGTCTTAGCCATTTATAAGCCGCCCAGGCTATTATTATTTTTATTATTATACAGAGACTAAAATTCCTCTCTCTGTTTCAGCTCTTTGACTGGGCCAAAACGGAGGGTGCCTCTCGGGAGAGGCAGCTGACTTTCTGCCGACTGGCAGATTGCATTGCTGAGCAGCTAAAAGGACTCTTCACTCTCTTTGCTGGCCATTTAGTGAAGCCATTTGCTGACACACTGAACCAGATCAATACTTCCCAAACAGGTAGGAAGAAGACACTCTGGAATGCAGTAAATAAAATACCGCTCATTTTAATTAGTTTTTGTATTTCTCTCTCTTTTTTCTTTTTTTCTTTTTGCTGCACTCACACTCAGTAGTTTTTTGCAAGTCAAAAACCAGGATTTCTCAGCCTGGAAAGTCAAAATTATTGAAGCAGAATACATCACAGGAATTACAAAAGCTATGCAAATGTTAGATGATTGGCCTTGTATTTGGCAATGCCACGTCTATTATTTTAATCACCTTGTCGTAATTTTCATATATATCACTGGAATGAAACTCACGAGATATTGCCAAATAGTCTAGAAAGATATTACAATGGTGCCTCGCAAGACGAAATTAATTCGTTCTGCGAGTTTTTTCGTCTTGCGAATTTTTCGTCTTGCGAAGCACGGATTCCCATAGGATTAACGGTTTTAAGAAAAAGGAAACAAACTTGCAAGACATTTTCGTCTTGCAAAGCAAGCCCATAGGGAAATTCGTCTTGCGAAGCAACTCAAAAAACAAAAAACTCTTTCGTCTTGCGAGTTTTTTGTCTTACGAGGCATTCGTCTTGCGAGGTACCACTGTACTTAGGACTAGGATCTGTAGGGACGGATAGGAAGCTATGGAGAATTGAAATAATATTCATTTTCTGGCCATTCCCCAACCTACTGAGTCTTTAGGAGACCTTGCTCTCTAAATACAGATAGGTAGCCGTGTTGGTCTGCCATGGTCAAAACAAAATAAAAAAATTCCTTCCAGTAGCACCTTAAAGACCAACTGAGTTAGTTCTAGGTATGAGCTTTCGTGTGCATGCACACTTCTTCAGATACACTGAAACAGAAGTCACCGGACCTTTCTATATAGTGAGAAGGTGGGGAGGGGTATTACTCAGAAGGGTGGTGGGAATGGGTGATTGGCAGATAGCTGCGATGAGCCTGTTGACGACTCTTAACGACTGCAATAGGTCTAACAGGAAAAAGCAAGGGGTGAGAAGGTGAAAAATGGCTTTGTCATACATGACAAAGCCATTTTTCACCTTCTCACCCCTTGCTTTTTCCTGTTAGACCTATTGCAGTCGTTAAGAGTCGTCAACAGGCTCATCGCAGCTATCTGCCAATCACCCATTCCCACCACCCTTCTGAGTAATACCCCTCCCCACCTTCTCACTATATAGAAAGGTCCGGTGACTTCTGTTTCAGTGTATCTGAAGAAGTGTGCATGCACACGAAAGCTCATACCTAGAACTAACTCAGTTGGTCTTTAAGGTGCTACTGGAAGGAATTTTTTTATTTTGTCTTGCTCTCTAAAGCTAGCCTTAAGCACTAGAAACACGTGCATTTTCGAAAGTAATGTTTATGCTCAAGAGAAGACCACATCTGCTTTGAGCAAAGGCAGAAAGAAGAGGGAAAGCACATTAAAATCGTATCTACCTGCCATGGTTGAATCAGAGGGTAAAGTCCCTCTAAGTAGATGTCTCCTGTCCCATGGCAACCTGAGAAGTGTGCTTTTTCTAAATACTAGCTACAACACTGGCACACTGTATCACGCACTGCGGGTCACAATAGTTTTGCCATAACCAGTCATCAGAGGCTGGATGTTGCTTATATCTATATAGTGAATAAATTAGCAGTTTTAACCTTGGCCTGCCCATACAGCTAATGTCATGTGATGTTCTCCTAATGAGGCTTGTGTAAATTGTAGCCACTGCAAGCGTTACTTTGGTAGTTAAGCAATGCCAATGGTGCCTCATTTCGGTTTCTTGTTATTTTTTGCAGATGCAGAGGAAGCTTTCTTTGACTCTGAGAACAACACTGAAAAGAGCTGTTTATTGCTACAGTTCATCCTTGATTGTCTCCACAAAATCTTCCTCTTTGATTCCCATCATTTTGTGAGCAAAGAGAGAGCAGAAACATTGATGATGCCTTTGGTCAATCAGGTATTGATAAACATATTTTCGCTTAACTGTTGGGCACTGCAGACATTTTTGTTGGGTACTGTCAGGGCTGCCTCTAGGTCCCAGCTCACAGAGGACCAACGCCAGGCTGATATTATGTACAAAAGTCTTTATTGAAGTATAGTTTCCATTTTAAAGCCAGAGCGTGCAACCCTACGTCTAGACTCTAGATCGGCGAAGTCCTATCTGAATCACTTCCCCTTCCGCACCAGTTTAAGATCCTAGCCCTGCTCCACCTTCTGCGCTGCTCTCTCCTCCTCTGGGTCCTCCTGCCCTCTGGGGCATTGCCCTTCCTGGACTCTTCCGACGCTGAGTCGCTTAGCTCCTCCCCTTGCCTCCGGCGTGCTTTAGGACCCGGTTCCCAATCCTCACTCTCTGCTGTCCCGCGCTCCTGTACATTTGAACTTGCTTCTCGCGCCAACCCAGTGACCTTTCTCCTAACCGTTACACTGCTTCTATCACTGCTTCCCTCTTCCGTGACACTGGCCGGATCTGACCTCCCCTCCGTTGTACGACTCTCCGAGGAAGGCGTGGTCAGCTCTGCCTCGTCTTCTCTCCCTGGTGGGGGAAGTACTGGTCCCGATGCCTGGGACCCTTCCCCCCCACTCTGCTCTGGTGGGGAAGCTGGTCCTGATCTCCAACTACTACTCTGGGAGTCCCTGCTCCCCCCTTGCTCCTGGGGCGTTCCCCTTGGGACCCCCCTACCCCTGGCCACTGGCGCTCCCTTCTGTGAATCTTCCGATTCGCTGGAGAGGCTTATGGAATCCCTCGGACCACTGTCTCCTCCTACACTGCCCTCTGATTCCTCGCCCTCGCTCTCCATTTCCCATCTTCCCTGTGCCTCTGCTCCTGAGCCCCTGACAGGTACCTTTAAATGTCTTCCCTTTTATACATCATACATTTCATTATTGTTCAACTAACAGATGTATGGACATGGGGGGGGGGACCTTGGCTGCTTCATAATTTTCCATTGTTGTCAAAGCACTATACCAAATTTAAGCCATGCCCATAGCATCCATCACAGGAATTCGCCGGTCAGTAATCACACAGGGACGCGGGTGGCGCTGTGGGTTAAACCACAGAGCCTAGGACTTGCCGATCAGAAGGTTGACGGTTCGAATCCCCGTGACGGGGTGAGCTCCCATTGTTCGGTCCCTGCTCCTGCCAACCTAGCAGTTCGAACGCATGTCAAAGTGCAAGTAGATAAGTAGGTACCACTCCAGCGGAAAGGTAAACGGCATTTCCGTGCGCTGCTCTGGTTCGCCAGAAGCGGCTTAGTCCTGCTGGCCACATGACCCGGAAGCTGTACGCCAGCTCCCTCGGCCAATAAAGCGAGATGAGCGCTGCAACCCCAGAGTTGGCCACGACTGGACCTAATGGTCAGGGGTCCCTTTACCTAATTACACAGTTCAGAGATGG
This sequence comes from Podarcis erhardii, assembly GCF_964252035.2. Classification (NCBI taxonomy): domain Eukaryota; kingdom Metazoa; phylum Chordata; class Lepidosauria; order Squamata; family Lacertidae; genus Podarcis; species Podarcis erhardii. The sequence continues at coordinate 78,124,013 of NC_138507.1, read as the reverse complement.
AGTTAACTCTTTATTATCAAAACACAACCTCCACAGACTTGGTTGAGTGTCATGCCTAATGAGCAGAGCAACCCATTCCTGGTAGTCTTCCTCCATGAACATAAGTTGCCGAGACTGAAAGTCCCCACCTCCTCACCAGAGCTTTGTCTAAGCAATCAGAGACTGTGCCTGTGTGCAGCCAAACTTTTCTGCACCCTTTTCATGCCTCTTCTGGTTCTGATTACAGCAGCGGTCTGTGCCTCTTCACCAACTGGACTCATCTCTGCCTCTTAGCCTCCCCCATCCCACTCTCCTTCTTCAGCTTCTGCCTCCTATTCAGGACTTCTGCCACAAACTCTCCCAGCTCACTAAGCCGTTACCCCTTCAGTTTCTGACACCTCCTCTTCCCAGTCTTCTCCCTCTGTCCATTCATTGTTGTCCAACCACCACTCTCCCTGGCTCTGAGCCCTCTTCTCTTGGGGGTTCCCCAGCTGGTTCCTCCCACCATTCCTCTGCGTTCAACCAATCCATGACAGTGTTCTTGCTTAGTCCCATTTTTTCTTCCCGTTAGATGCAGCCAGGGGTGGTGCATTAGTTGACAGAGAGTTCAAGGAAGAGGTGTCAAAGGATTCTAGAAACTGTAGGTGACTGGCAAGGAATCTAGGGAAGCTAGCTATCATAATATTGTAACTGTCTGAAACAAAAAAGGAAATAAATTATTTCACTTTTATGTACATGTGATTTGTTTTCTCTAAATAGCTGGAAAATATGCTTGGGGGAGAAGAGAGGTTCCAGGAGAGAGTGACAACTCACTTGATCCCATGCATAGCTCAGTTTGCAGTTGCAATGGCAGATGACTCTTTGTGGAAGCCACTGAACTATCAGATTTTGCTGAAGATGAGGCATGCATCACCCAAGGTATGTGGCGGAGTTGGGTCATAAAATAATATCCCATTTAAGTCACCCCGATGTGACTAAGAAGGCAGATGACTGTCAGTGGTATGCAATTGTTATGTAATCTGATTTCGGACAGTTCCCTGCCTGCACTGCAGAGCCACTGCAACAGTTTACAGTCTATAGAGGCTTTTCATGTGGAAGACTTAATTCAAGTGCATGTAGAGGGAAGTATTGCTATTGCAAACTGCTTTCTGCTGCTGCTTGCACAACCATTAGATACAACTTTGTAGGTTTAACTTGAACTGCCAGTGGGACACATTTACTAAAACATGTGACTAAAGTAAGGGAGCAGACTGGTGGATGATAACTTCAGCAAAGCTGTGATTCTGAATTTGTGCACAGAAACTTGTTATGCTTAGCATTTCCTCTGGAGAAGTTTGGTGTTTGAATGCAGTAACATGCCCCACTGTGATACTACTGGCGGCTCTCTTTTTCCTTTAGGTTCGATTTGCTGCCTTGTTAACTTTGCTAGAACTTGCACAAAAAATAAGAGAAAACTACATGGTGCTACTTCCCGAGTCTATTCCTTTCTTGGCAGAGCTTATGGAAGGTAACGTAGCGTATATTATTGTCAGTGTGAGAATTTCTGCTTGGGAGTCTACTTTAAATGAAGCCATTGCTGCACTTTTCACCCCCTTCCTCAGTTGGGTTCAGGATAGTCCATATGCCCTAATAGAAAATGCTCGAGTCTGTTTGCACATTGAGGTTCCACAGTGGTTTGTGCCGTGACTTGATGGCCTGTTTTCCTTCTCCCACTAGTACTAGGAAGAAATGAACCGCAATCCCTGGCTTAGCGTTCGTCAACTTGTGCGCATTTAACTTACACGATGAAAACTTCATGCGCTTGGCAACTGGCCAGCTGCAGTTGCATAAATTAAACACACCCTTAACAGGCTTCCAGAGCCTCTTTCATTGGGGAGGGAAGTTAATGGCTCCCAATTCCCATCTGCCCCAATCAACATGGCCAATGGTCAGGAATGATAGGAGTGGCAGTCCAACAGCACTTGGGAGGGCCAGAGATAGCTGCTCACTCCTGTTTTAATGTTTCATAGAGGATGAAACTATTGAGTTCCTTTTTGCCAGTGACTTCATAGTTACTATGTTGTTGTTTGTCTGTCCCCCTCCTCTCCAGATGAATGTGAAGAAGTGGAACACCAGTGCCAGAAGACAATTCAGCAGCTTGAGGTTATTCTTGGAGAACCACTGCAGAATTACTTCTAAGACTATCCATGGTCTTTTTCTTTTCATCATTCTCAATAATATTTAAACATAAACGGTGAACATTTTTTTAATGTTAAACAAGAATTTTAATTGTATACATTTTTTTCCACTCTGAATTGTGATATTAAAAAACACTCATTTATAAACGGTTGGACACTTGGCATTTATCCTTTCTCTGGCTTGCGTAAACTGGATGCGTTCTTCGCATTAGGAAAGTGTGAGGGGAAAACACATCACCCAACTTTGTGCCTGAAGCAAAAACTCTTCTGTATCACATCCTACTGCTGACAGGCAACTTCATCTAAATTCTGCAGTAAATCTAGCACTTGCCTCAGCTCCTATGAGGAAACTAACACTGTCCCGGCCTAGCTGTTTAAATAAAATCTTCTGCCAACTTGGTGGAGCTGAAGAGGAAACTTCACTCACTACTTGGGCTTATTTCTCAGTGACCTAATCTCTGCCGGTGGCATTGTTAAATAAAAGGTTTCAAGTAGACCAGGGAAGGGGCATGCATGGGCCTCCACTTGCTTGACTATACCTCCTCATTCCTATTGGCCATGCTGCCTTGAGATGAAGTCCAACAACAGCTGGGAGGGCCAGTGTTTCCCTGCCACTGCAGCAGGTCATTATAGTTCATTTTTTAAAAAGACAAAGAATTTTGGAAGTCATTGTATCTAATTTTCTCTACATAGCTTCACAGAAGTAAATTTTTAATTCTGCGCCCTTCAGAGCTATTCAGCTGAGAGAGAGAAATGGACCCTTTGTCTCTAACCCCTAGCCCTAAACCCCAAACACTTATCTGGTACAACAAAATAGGAACTTCTCCATTTTAGTCATGTTTTTGTGAAGAAAGACACCTCCAACCATTGAGACTACTAATGGTGCCCTTCATGAGAATATGTATTTTCCAGTACAGTGCAACCAGTTGAGAGTATATACTGGTTATAATTTCTAGAAATCTTCTAAAAGCATGAGAAAGGTAAGAACATAAGAGTTCTTTTGAATCTGCTGTACCTTCCATTACCAGCAGCAGAGTTAGCTTAACAATATAGTCTTCAAATTCACTAGTTGAATTTAGCATACACAATTTTAGTAACAGCAGCTGGTAACTATTTATAACTTAACATTGCACTGTGAATCAACAGTAGGTTTATTCTGCAAGCTATGGTTAGTTTTTAGATATTATGTCAGTTGATTTCCATGGACAAACACAGAAAGGTTTTTGTAAGCAACCTGCATCCAGTATATATGTATTTTTTGCTGCGGTAGATGGATCAAGTTTAATGCTGCTCAGTGCCCTCAAGATTAGAGGGAGGGATTCAAGGAGACCTTTCTAAAATCACTTTGAAAGTAACACACAAGTACTGCATCACGGTTACCAGCTCCTCACATCCAGCAGTCGAAGGTCCCCATGGATTTCCAGGATGCTGATCTTTCCAAGTTGTTTGAACCGGTGTTTGTACTCTATGGCATGCACACCGTTGATGGCAATGTTGTACTGATGGGCCTTGCAGAGTATTATCAACTGAAAGTTAAAGACATTTGACATCCTTAGTTAAATTAAAAACATTCAAAGTTATGGGGTGCGTAAGATAGGAGCATCTGCAAGGCGAAGGCTACAACCTACCCAACAACTAAGGATGGCCATGTTTGAGGAATCATTTACAAGGTAGGATAGTTCGCAACCGTAATATTCAAATAGTTTCGGAACATGCTTAGAAATAGAAACTTTTAAGACTATAGGATGCTGTGTGCTGAAGCTACAACCTCTCCTTGTGCTCCACCTGTGAGGTACCTAGCAGCCTTGCAGGCAAGGGGAAGGGAATATGCGACAAAGGTCCTATCTGCCACACTGCTTCAACTGCTGTGACATAAACAGCTGTTTGTGCTGTATTAAGTTGATGCACAGACCGAGGCTGGCAGAAATCTGTGGTGAGAGTCTAGTCATCCTATCACAGTTCAGTCCTTACAAAAATATTCCATGATCTGGGCAAAGGAGGTATAGATTCCAAAACATCACCATTCTTGCCTGAGTCACTGGGCATAGTGTATTTCTACTTGAATTGTCCTGCGACTTCAAACATGTCCCTGCCATCTATGATAATCAGCTACCAAATTCTGCATGTCCATGGTACATGCTCCAGAGAAAGAAATATGGTAGAAAGTACTCATAACTGTCTAGAACTGTTGGGATTCCAGCTCCCACCAACAGGATGGTCACTGATGATGGGACTTTAAATCCAAAAACATTTCAGAGGGCCAGAGTTTAGTCTCTGTGGGAGAACTAATGTTACACCATATTCTCCTCTACCCAGTCGAACACCATTTTTTCATCCCCAGCAAACGTCTGCATTGCACATATTGCGGCAGATCACTGCTGGTCTGTATTTGTTTAATTAGTTACCTCAAAGTACATTCCTGGAGCAAAAGGAAAATGAGGGATCTGCTTTTCTTCTTCTCCCCAGCTGCTGTCCAGGTAGGAATTTCTCACAAAAGCTTTATCTCTTATTCGGGGATTCAGATGCAGAGCAATGTCATCTGAGTCACTGGCTTTAAGGTTAATGGCAAAGCTGTGAACAAAATAGTAATGTTAAGCTACTGCAGCATCGCTATCATACTGGACAGTGGTGGGAATTACTGAAAGAAGTCAGAAAGTACTGCTATTATGATTTACAACAATCAGTGACAACAAAGAACTTGCAATTTTTTTAATGACTTCTTTTATTTACACACACCAACAAAAACATTTTCAAAAGCAAAATAAATCAAAAATACAGTGAAAGGGTTCCAAGGCGGTTGCTATGTTTTATCCAGAGCATGTAGGTTTCTGATTCTTAATACTTCCGAGAAGAACTTAGTCATGATACAGTGGTGCCCCGCAAGATGAATGCCTCGCAAGACAAAAAGAGTTTTCCGTCTTTTGAGGTGCTTCGCAAGACGAATTTCCCTATGGGCTTGCTTCGCAAGACGAAAACGTCTTGCAAGTTCTTGCGAGTTTTTTCCCACCCACCCCCTTTTTCTAAGCCGCTAATAGCCGCTAAGCCGCTAATAGGAGTGCTTCGCAAGACGAAAAAACCGCAAGACAAAGAGACTCGTGGAACAAATTAATTTCGTCTTGCGAGGCACCACTGTACTTTGGATTATGCTATTAGTGTATTCTAAATACACAGAGAGAAAGAGACCAAAAACAACAGCATGTTAAAACAGCCTAAGAAAAATGACAAATGCCACTCTGATTTTACTAACCCATTTGCTTTTTCATTAATTTCTCCTTTTACGACAATTGTTCGCCCAGGCTCAAGAGGAGAATGAAGTCGTGCAATGTAAGGAACTACCTGAAAATGTAACCACGCTTAGAATTATTATTCCAAAATGAATGGACTGAAATGATTCTCTGGAAACATGAATCCTGTGATCAGTTAGTTTTTACACCTGCCGCACTGTTCATTCCATTTTTGGATGACAAGCAAACATAAAACAGGTTCAGAAACCATTTGGACTGCTCCTCTTTATTTTGAGAATAAATTTCTCCTTTTACTAATTCCTCAGCTTTTCCTCTCATTTCCTTATTGATTTTCTTTAAAGATTATATACTGCTTAGTCTACAAAACCCTCCAAGTGGTTTACATCAAACCTTACGTTCACTGGTGTTTTTAATGAGGTACTCTCCTACAAGATTTATTCAAACTTTAAGTGGCAATCACAATTCCATCAGGTGCAACTGTAGCTCCCGCAGTAAACATGGGAAGAGGAATGCAGAGTGGGAAACTGCAGCCAAACAGTGCTTCCCATCACATGTCCTATGATGGTGAGAAAGACACACATATTGCATGTTTACTGCAGGAAATCAACTGGGGTAGCCATGGAAAAATACAGTTGCATAACATGGCTTGAAGAATAAGGATAAATTTATCAAGTGTACACTCTCTCATTAATACCCTAGCAAATAGTGAAGGGATGGAGAGACAAGACTTTACCTTACAAAAATTATTTCAAAATGAATGGCCACTTAAACAAGAATAAGGTAAAGGTAAAGGTACCCCTGCCCATACGGGCCAGTCTTGCCAGACTCTAGGGTTGTGCGCTCATCTCACTCTATAGGCCGGGAGCCAGCGCTGTCCGCAGACACTTCCGGGTCACGTGGCCAGCGTGACAAGCTGCATCTGGCGAGCCAGCGCAGCATATGGAACGCCGTTTACCTTCCTGCTGGTAAGCTGTCCCCATTTATCTACTTGCACCCGGAGGTGCTTTCGAACTGCTAGGTTGGCAGGCGCTGGGACCGAGCAACAGGAGTGCACCCCGCCGCGGGGACTCGAACCGCCGACCATGCGATTGACAAGTCCTAGGCGCTGAGGTTTTACCCACAGCGCCACCCACGTTCTTAAACAAGAATAATGCTACACAATTCTGCATCAAGGGGTCATGTGAAAAAGCTCATCTGTGCCTACTCCCTAATAACTCTTGCATTGTGTTCCAAATGTGGTTTACATGCCAACTGATACTTACAAACTGTGACGCATCAGGGACTTCTTCCTGCTGGAAAGAGAAAGACTTTGCTATAACCTAAGAAGAACAAAGCTGTGAACCCAGCCAGATAAGAAGAATACCTACATTTCCTGCGTTTGTCTTTGTTGCCCCTAGCAAGGATGGCTGAGAGCCTTGCAAAGACTGCAGAGAAAAGACAGGTTGAGAGATCAACACTCATAGGTCACAGAGAACTCACATAATGAACTGCCATCTCTGAATATCTTTCTAACTGTGAATGTTTCATCAGCAAGCTGTTGAAGGAGGGATGGTTTTTCTTGCTTTAAAACCAGGGTGGGAATTTGCGACCCTCTAGAAGTTGTTGGATTAAACATCCTACATCCCTGACCACCGACCATGCTGGCTGGGGCTGACGGGAGCTGGAGTTCAGCAACATCTAGATCAGGCATAGGCAAACGCGGCCCTCCAGATGTTTTGGGACTACAACTCCCATCATCCCTGACCACTGGTCCTGTTAGCCAGGGATGATGGGAGTTGTAGTTCCAAAACATCTGGAGGGTCGAGTTTGCCTATGCCTGATCTAGAGGGTCACAGATTTCTCACCCCTGCTTTATTAAGATGGTCCTCAAACACATTAGCAAGGTAGTGATGATCCAGCAGTGGCAGATCGCACAACTTCTTCTATAGAAGGTCACCACAGAGGCACGAAGTCAAATGAGGTAGACTGACTAATGCATTGCAAGGATATCTGCCACTTCAGTGATATACCAATTTGTGTGGAGAGAATGTGGAATCACTTTTTCCAAAGCAACACAGGCTTTTCATTATTTCTGGACTCTCCATAGGCAATATGATGGCATCATGCAGACACATTAGGCCCCAAACTGTTCATGTTAGTAGTTATATAAATACTGTGCTCAGGGTACAATATTTCTCACTGCCCAAGTCACTGGGCAATTCCTCTGTCAAAAATCACACACTGCTGCTGCAGGCAATATTTTCTCCCCTTCCTAGCTGAGAGTGAAGCACACCAGCAGATCTATTCTGACCTATCCATAGCTGCTCTTTACGTGTTCCACCGCAGCATGAAATTGCAAGCAGCAGAAAAATGTCTGTAATATAGACAGGCAATGTGGAGCCATTTTGATGCAGTGGTTAGAGTATTGGAGTGAATTTGGGGGGACTCATGTTCAGATGCACACTTGGCCATGAAGCTCACCAAATGACATTAGGCCAATCACTAGCTTTCAACCCAACCTACTTAACAGAGTTGTGACGAGGAAAAATGGGGGTGGGAAATAAATAATATGTATCACCTTGGAGGAAGGGTAAGATAAGCTTAATACTTACTATCTATCTATCTATCTATCTATCTATCTATCTATCTATCTATCTATGCAATCCCTAAATAAGTTGCTGAGTTATTTAATAACTTACCGCATTTAACACAAATCCTATCATATTGACTTGCACATTTCCATATATTCCAATTGTATCTATTTTTTCAAGGTTAAGCCTATGCTTGTAGATCAACAAGTGCTTTCCATTTACAGATACCTAGGAAAAAATAGAAACAAAAACACACAGCTATTTCACACAGTTGTGATGAAAATAAGCTATCATCCGAACAAATGCATCTTAGTTTAAGTTCTTTTGGCATGCAACTGGCTTCCAACAAAGATGTTGGCAGTTTCTCATTTTCACATTTCTGAAAACAAATAAGGCGCCTAGATGCATTTTTTCACAATATTCTCTTATTCAACTGCCTCAAAATGGTTGGTCTGCATGCTCTGGAAGCCTGGCATGTAAGTTATTGAGTTGTCAGCAGTGAGTCCCAAGGACAACACAAACCCAAAAGCTGGAAGGACAATCTGTCTTCTAAAATTGTGTCCGCACACAACTAGTATCTTTCCATGTACTAATTGCACAAGGTGGAAGTGCAATAAATCAGAACTGTATCCCCCAGGTTTTGAGCTTCGTGTCCTGATTTTGTCATGGAATGACATCTATCTTACTGCAGCTCTGCAAAGGTCTGCTGTTATTTTCAGCTAACGAAAATTGTCCATTTCTCTTTTTGGCTGCTTCCTTTGCTATTGGCACTTTTCTCTTTCTTTGTAATCCCCACCCGAGCTTGAGAATATCACCACTGCACCCATTCACCCAAACAGCTTATGAATTACAGCTGCCAGCAAAAGCTAAAACCCTGGTTACTTCACGAAACTCAGACACTTTATCATCTTCACATTTTCTCCCTCCCTTTTGGCAGTATACCGCATCCAATTTATCAGGCAGATGTATGGGCGCCACTGCAGCATTTGTTAATGTTAACAAAAAACCCTGATCATGCAGTTTTTAAGAGAAGGAATTATGCGTTCATGAAAAATGGGTGAACAATTTCTTCAACACTGCCTTTAAAATAAAAAAAGTGACAGGTGTGCTGGTAAGAAGACAGCTAATGGCAAATTGTGAGAATAGGAGACACATTGTGAGCAGAAATATTTGTCGTTAGTTGCATTCAACTCCAAATGTAGTTTTTTGATGCTTGAATACAATCTTACTAGCAAGTGTTGGTTCATTAACCATTGCTGCCTCCCACTTCTTGTCTCTCTGGTTTACTGGAACCTATGGACTACTATTAAACCAGTAGTTTTCTACATGTAAGACGGGAAAGAGTGGATCCTTGCAGGAAATGGAAAACCTCTTCCTCCTAGTTGCATGCTTCTTAGACCAACAGGTAAGAGTGCCATCCTGACCTATTCTGTACGATGCAACTTGTCTGCATGGCTTACCCCTTGTCAAGAAACAGTGATACCATTCTCTTTTTCTATCATGTTTTACAACTCTATAATTTACTATGACAGTATGTTTTATTCAGATCAACACAACTTCATCTAGAAGCAAAACAAAAACAAAAATTAAACCCTGCAGTGGCTATAAAGAGCACTGATCCACAAACACTCAAGTTATTTGAAATGAAGCAATTCAGGAAAAATTAAGCACTTCTTAAGTTCTACTAATTTCAGTGGGAGAGTTAAGCTCTTAAATCCTGTTGAAACCAGTGTGACGTCAATGCCTGATTTTGGCTGGATTGCACCCTCTGTGCTTTTGGGCATGACAGATTGGCTAAGTAAGTAAGTAAGTAATCAGCTTCTAATAACTCACCTGGAATTTATCATGCAGAACCATAAAAACAATCTCAAATGGCTTTCCTTTTCCAAAAGGCATGGCGTGAGTTATCTCTTCCCAGCCCCATCTTTCATTCTGTAGGGTATTGCAAACGATGCAACCAGATTTCTTGAAGCGGGGGTTGAAATGAAAAGCTACATCAGCCCGAGGTTTTGTGCTATTGCCACACTGGAAGTCTATCTGGAACCTGGCAGTAAATTGAAACACATCGGTCAATTCAACCTTCCCATAAGCAACATGCAACAACTATCTAAGGCAGGAGAGGTCAAGTGCATAATTGCTACCTGTGAGAATAGGATGCTTGCTCTATATTCTATGTCTGCTATATGAATCCAGAAAATTGAGCTAGATAATAGGAGCACCTAACTCTTAGTTTGGCTCACGCTCATGGCAACAGTCACATTGGCAGAGGGCTTAGCCGTAGCTTGGTCACTGGACTCACAGCTGAAGATACCAAACTACTCTCAGCAAGATAAGCACACAAGCATCAGTTGCACTTTTCAACTTCTGATACTAAAGATGGTGTATGAAATACAGAAAGGCTCTTTGTAGTCTATATATGTCCATGTCATAAATGTAATGAAAGCCATTATTATTATTATTATTTTTAAGTGGGTATGTTCATGGCTATGGCACAGGTCACTAGCAATTACAGTGGTACCTCTAGATACGAACGGGATCCGTTCCAGAGCCCCGTTCGCATCTAGAATTAAACGTAACTAGCAACGGCGCGAATGCGCACGTGTGCATCGCTTTTAGCCGCTTCTGCGCGTGACATCATTTTGAGTGTCTGCGCATGCGCAAGCGGCGAAACCCGGAAGTAATGTGCTCCGTTACTTCCGGGTTGCCGAGGAGCGCAACTCAAACGCGCTCAACTCGAAGCGTATTCAACCCGAGGTATGACTGTACCAGAAATACTCCCCCCACCCCCCAAAAAATCTAGTGAACATTTAAAAACATTATTTAATATACGCATACATTTCAAGTCATTGCATAAGCCAGACTTCTTGCATATTCACTTTATCATGACCTTCATTTAGTGTTCAGATCTTAGGAGCAGAAGCCAATTACTTTCCCAAGCCATGCATTATCTGAAATTATTTCTGGGGAGTAATTTCACAACACTATCGCTTCCACCAGAAAACCTATGATGCAGAAGCAGCAAGTGCTTCCAGCAATTTGTAACACTTCTCAAAAGCTTTAATTTCATACGTATTTGATGCAACCATTTCAATATGTGAGGGAACGTGTTCTGCTGTCATTTCTTTGTGTGCTTGCCTTCTACCATCACCTACCAGAGGACTATTTATAAAGATCTTATTTGAACTCTTACCTTTCTGCACCTTCTGGGACGGACCCACGTATGACCACAAGCTCTCCAGGCAAAAGACCCCCAATTATAGTCCCAGCATATGGAATACTCTATAAAAAGGAGAGGGAAATGGAATTATTATGCTTCAGGCCTGAGAAGAATAAAAATGAAATTTATACATAGTTTATTTACATTATTAACCTTTCCTGTATTTCACGAACTAGGATTCAACAAAAGCAAATTTTGAACAATTTTTATTTGGGGCGGGGGGGTCATAATTTGCAAGATCTACTAGTTTCGCCAATTCAGAGAAACTCTTTGCTGGGACACAGTCTAAGGCAGCTGGCATACTTATTTGTTTGAACTGACCGGTGTAAAACAAGAAATCATTTCTAGGAACTGGTGGGTGCATTATCCATATACAGCAGGGGTGGCCAACTCCCAAGAGACTGTGATCTACTCACAGAATTAAAAACTGGCAGTGATCTACCCCCTTTTTCAGCTACATGTTGTTGAGCTTTTTTTAGGTAGGAGGAAAGCACAAATTTTTGTGAATTCAAGCCTAAGCTCAAGGGAGAAATAGTTTACTTGCTGAGTAAACTCTGTCTTCCGTTCTGCAGATCATGCAACAATGGAGGGCGGTACCGGATTCTATTTTACCAACACTAAGGAAAGGGACCCAGCGATCTACCAAGACCTCCCGGGGATCTACCAGTAGATCACAATTGACCTGCTGGACACCCCTGATATACAACATGGGATTGGGACCTAGATAAGTCCCAGGACAAAGAGCAGCCATCAAATTAATTTGGACTAGATTTCTAATCCTCACCTATGTGCCTTTCTTCTCCAAAAAGATAGATGTACACACAGAGCTCTGAGAACTACTTGTCCACACTCCTCTAGCTGCAAGCCTAAATACTAGGAAGTAACTTTGAACCCATGGGGCTTCCTTCTAATTAAACTTGCTGCTATCAGCCTTCACCCTGGCCATTAGCTTCTCCTCTCAGCCCACAATCACATGGGACACTATACTTCTGCCAGCCCTTCTTTCTCTTCATCCACTTTGTCTTTGGCCTAGTTCTCTAAAATTTCACTTCACTTTTACTGTAAAACAAGCTTTCTTTAAGGTGAAATGACAAAATCTACAGGTGTCAAAAGGAAAGAAGATGAACAGGAGATAGTTACCGGGTTCTGGACTGTCTTTTGAAAATTGTCCAGGGACATCATTTTTCTGTCCTCTAATCGAAGGAAGTCTTCAGGCTCTGTAGGACCCACTGTGTGGGTCTTGAATGGCAATAAACAGCTCCTGAAACTAAAACCATAGAGCACAAGTTAAATGGGTGCAAAAAGAATATTTTTGGAGATAGCATTCCACAATTGGAGCACCATAACAGAAAAGGCCCTGTACTCTCTTGAACATGGGGGGTACGAAGATAAGGTCTCAGCTGTCAATTTCAGTATGTGCACAAGTTATAGGGTAGTAGGCCGTCCTTCAGAGGCCTGAAATGCCCAGTAACCAGGGGTATTGCTCCAGCACAAGGATTCAGATGTGTTCAGGAGAAATCCCATGCCTATTTAAATCAAGAAGCTTCCGAATGCCTACCATGGTCAACTGGCTAGAGGAATGATCAACATTCCATTGTGTACGTATATTGCACAACGTCCTATGTGCACCATATTACCCTTTTATATATGTTCCTTGAGTACAATATAGTGCAGTGGTACCTCAGGTTACATATGCTTCAGGTTACATACACTTCAGGTTACAGACTCCGCTAACCCAGAAATAGTACCTCGGGTTAAGAACTTTGCTTCAGGATGAGAACAGAAATCATGCTCCGGCGGCGTAGCAGCAGCAGGAGGCCCCATTAGCTAAAGTGGTGCTTCAGGTTAAGAACAGTTTCAGGTTAAGTACGGACCTCCGGAATGAATTAAGTACTTAACCCGAGGTACCAGTGTACTTTTCATAATTTGGGTCTTTCTGATGTCTATATAGGGACCGTCACTGAAGTCTGTACTCTCCCTAATGACCATTTCACACATTACATAGAGAATGTTTGGCTAGGAAACAGAGAAGCAGTATATATCATTCCAGTGGAAACTGCAGAGCTGTTTTAGGAAGTAATGGTATGAAGTAACATATCACAAGGCATGCACATCATTCTCAGGGAAAGCAGATGAAAGGTCAAAGTCCAACTTGTGAATATTGAGAAGGGGAGTTCAGGGCAGAGCCATTCCAACCTTTAGCGAGGCAAGTGAGGTGCGCTAATCATCATTTGCTAATTGGAGCCTCCAGTTGTGGGTGTCTTTGGCTACATAGTATATAGTACAACAAACTGCATCCAATAATAGCTTCCTGACAAGTATGCCTGTATGATGCACATTTGCAAATCCTTATTTATCTTATTCACACCATCAGTTTTAAGCAAACACTTTGAAATGCAGAGGTAGCCAAAACACAAATATATCTTTATTGTACTTCTGCATCTTTTCTGGAAGAGGATTACCAGGATGGGAAAACATAATAGCTCAAGTCATGGATAAGCAGTCTAATACTGTATCTTGTTACCAGCAAAAGTTCTTTAGCTTGAACAGATCAAATCAGCACAGTTACACAGAAAAACATTTATTCAGAATTAGGCTCCACTGAAATCAATAGCTGTAATGAGGATACTAAAATAGTGTAAAGTCAACCATCCAATAGGGACGCGGGTGGCGCTGTGGGTAAAACCTCAGCGCCTAGGACTTGCCGATCGCATGGTCAGCGGTTCGAATCCCTGCGGCGGGGTGTGCTCCCGTCTTTCGGTCCCAGCACCTGCCAACCTAGCAGTTCGAAAGCACCCCCGGGTGCAAGTAGATAAATAGGGACTGCTTACCAGCGGGAAGGTAAACGGCGTTCCGTGTCATGCTGGCCACGTGACCCAGAAGTGTCTCCGGACAGCGCTGGCTCCCGGCCTATAGAGTGAGATGAGCGCACAACCCTAGAGTCTGGCAAGACTGGCCCGTACGGGCAGGGGTACCTTTACCTTCTTACAACCATCCAATGGCAGAAATGCTACCACAGCATTTATGAGTGGCTTTTGAATTGCACCCTATCAACTCTATCCTGAATCTCCTCCGAAGAAAGTTCAACATATTTCAATGGAGCTTTTATCAACAAATGTATATTTAAGATCTATTTAAGATCTTCATATTTAAGATCTTCAGATAAAACAACAGGGTTTCAGCTTGAGAAATATATTGGAGAGTAACTGCAAAAGTAATGTGTAAATGAACTCCTTAGAAGTACAAAGTAAATAAATTGCAGCACTTCCTAGAGACACGGATTTAACTTTTGCTGGATTTGAGGTACTCTTTTAAAGCACGCACTCATGTTTATAGAAACACACAAAACTCTGCCACCAAAAAATATAATAATATCTCGTTTCCACAACACTACGCGCAATTCTTAAGGTTTGGAGTGAATACTCTCAGTTTCCTCACTTTACTTGGGATTATGTGCATCTTCCTCTTACCTTTATAAACCCGTATCCATCGGAAGCGCTCGGCTCTTGATGTTGTTCACGCCATTGAAACTCCTCGCACTGTTTAAAATGGTTCCTCGGGATTCTTCTATTTCCTGGATCACATACAGCATAATGACGTCAGCCACTTAGCTCCTCCTCCCCTTAAAGGACCATCATCTCACCCGGAGTGGTCGAATGATTAGAGAGGGTCTTTAACTAAATCCCCAAGACTCCCGACTCTCACCCGCTTTAGCCAATCGTGTCATCCCTTATATTCAGGCATGGCCAAACTTGGCCCTCCAGCTGTTTTATAATCTTCTACGATGACTAGTTATAGGGACTGTTAGGAAAGTGTGGCTGCACCTCCAGCACGGTTGATTTCCTTCAGTTGACTACATCAGGCTAATATTTGTGTATTATTGACTTTGTTTTCATGCCTGTCTGTGTCGTATTAATGACAGTGCGACGAGAGAAGGGGGAGGGTGGAAGACGCCCTAAACTGCATCTACTAAAATTCAGTTCTTGGAGAAAAAATATTATAACTTCTTATATGACTATATTTTCATCCCATTCAAGCTCCTGTTCCGTTTTAATGGGATTCTGCAGGAAAAGTCACTCGTGGGTTGTTTCCAACAGTACTACGATCTCTCTCCATTTCTACAAAGAGGAGCATTTCCAATCTCCAGTTCTGTCTATTGACCTAGAATAAGTCTTCACTTTTTTTGGTCCCTTCCCTTCCTCTCTCTGGCAAACCACTGTTTTGCTTTTTGGAGAAAATTTTGCGTTTTGCTTTTTCGCAGGCAATGCAAACAGGTGCACTTCGTACCCCCGCATCCCCGCAGCTACCTACCCAGTTAGTAAACGTCGCTGAATGTGTTTGAGTTACAGTTATTACGATCGGCTCCACTGAGATTAAAGTGCGTGATGGTCTTTTGGGCGTCCGGTTAAGACTTTTTCCACCACCACTGCCACCCCTAGCCTCCCCGCCCCAGTCCGTCCTCCCAAACAGCACAGGCTGGTCCACTAGGGCAAAAGGGGCACTGGCCCTCACCTCAGTCTGCAAACCCCCCACCCCCGCCCACAATGCTTCATCAAAAGATCACAGGGAGATTCACCATAATAGCAAACGAAAACAATAACACCCCCCCCGTACAGTTTAAAAGGTAGTACTATATATTGTTTAAATAACCAAAGTCCTGGGAGAAGAGGAATGCTGGATTTTAGAATTTTATTTTTGGGGACCTACCCAGAGAATATATTTTAACTACAAATGTAGTTAATCAATAAAATACATAATACAGTGGTGCCTCAGGTTACATACGCTTCAGGTTACAGACTCCGCTAACCCAGAAATAGTGCTTCAGGATGAAAACAGAAATTGCGTGGTGGCAGTGGGAGGCCCCATTAGCTAAAGTGGTACCTCAGGTTAAGAACAGTTTCAGGTTAAGAACGGACCTCCGGAACGAATTAAGTTCTTAACCCAAGGTACCACTGTAATACACACACACACACACACACACACAGAGAGAGAGAGAGAGAGAGAGAGAGAGAGAGAGAGAAACTTACTTTGTTTTTAAGGCAATAAGGCCAGTCTGGCTACTGAAGAACATTCAATATGCAATGGGTGGAGGCAGGGTAGAGATCACATCCTCAGGCCATGATCTTTGGTGTGAGAGTTGCCTGAAATGTTGGACGGGTTTGGTATTCAGAGGTTATAACTGGAACCTGCAGTTTCTGGTGTGGAAGCTTTGCACTCAGTCCTTCAGGGTGGCAGGGTTGGTTTTTACTATTATATACAGTGACTGCCTCAGGTAGCACATGTGGGGGGGGGGGCTAGAATAGTCTATAAGCTGCCCCTCCCTTCATTCTACCACAGACACATACCCCATCCATCTACACACACATTTCCCCCTTCTATTTATACTCCCCAGCCCTATACACACCGTCCACAAGCACGCACAAAATCCCCTCAGATCCATATAGAAACTACATAGCCACTTGCGAGCACCACTGTGATGGAGGCTATGATGAATGGCTGGGTCCTCCTTTCAGTCCAGCTACTAATGGCCAGACCATGTGCTAGAAACATGATGTTTAAAAAACAAAAATGGAACACAAATTAGACTTTTCAGAACAGGGAATTCTGCTTCCCCTACTATGGATTACTACTGTTTCCTCTGCAACCAGTGAACCCCTATTGCTGGTTGAGGAAGCAATAAACATACATCATTAGCCACAAATCTAGTTCTACCCTTTATTGGGACCCACTCAGAGAATATATATTAACTACATTCAACAATATATAATGGGTGGGGCTGGGGAGAGGTCACATCCTTAGGCATGTGTTATAGAATACTGTGTTTTCATGCACCTCCCCCCCCCCCAGGTCAGCTTTGACCTGAATTGAGAAGAATGGCCTAGCTGTGTTTTAGACCATTACTGTGTTTAAAGACAAGTTTTACAATGCATTGAGGCTGTTCTGTGGATCAAAAAAATTGGATCAAAGTTTGTTGGGGGCGGGGAACACATCTAATCACAGTCTGTGTACATATTACCTCTTACTCTGGCTACAGTGTGCTCCCACCATTGATTATTCAAGACATGTACACATGATATTCGCCACAGTCCATCTCAGTCCTGTATCTTGATAAATACGCTGCTTCCCTCGAACCAGCTTCCCTCTGATTTGACAGATATGGATTGCGTACACCACATCATCATGTGTCTATCATGTGTACACCACTCCCAAACCAGCAGTGGAAGTGCATTAGATGCAGAGTAAATAGGAGTACGCAGTCTAAATGTCACTCTTGAAACCTGGAATCAGAAAACACACAAGGCCTT
The DNA here is from genome assembly GCF_964252035.2 of Podarcis erhardii. Classification (NCBI taxonomy): domain Eukaryota; kingdom Metazoa; phylum Chordata; class Lepidosauria; order Squamata; family Lacertidae; genus Podarcis; species Podarcis erhardii. Next base: position 78,106,520 of record NC_138507.1, on the reverse strand, counting down.
GACTTTAATCTAGAATTGTATGTATGAGTGCAAGAGTACCAACCAAACAATTGTCACCCCACATTTTCCTATCTCATTATATTTTCAAACACCAAAGATTAAATTATTGTAATACTACAGTTCATCAGTAGATGGGGTGAGTCTTCTTCATTTTGAGGCTTCTCCCCCAAGCCGATGATTGTTTACAGTGATGCTTCAGGTTACATACACTTCAGGTTACAGACTTCGCTAACCCAGAAATAGTACCTCGGGTTAAGAACTTTGCTTCAGGATGAGAACAGAAATCGTGCTCCGGCGGCGCAGCAGCAGCAGGAGGCCCCATTAGCTAAAGTGGTGCTTCAGGTTAAGAACAATTTCAGGTTAAGAACGGACCTCCGGAACGAATTAAGTACTTAACCCGAGGTACCACTGTATATCTAATTGAGTTCAGTGGGTTTTGCCACCAAGTAAACATTCTTAGCATGGCAACTCTATTAGAAAACACATCCCTTGAGACAGAATCAAATTTTCTTAGAACACATAAGCCAATACCTAAAACAGGCATAGTTATTTTGTTTTACATTTTAAAGCATAAAAACATATGGTATATATCAAAGTAACTCATTTACCACTAAATCAGAACACTAGGTAAGCTCCTTCTGCCAGTATGGACTCTTCACCTCTTTAATTTCCCACCAGCCATTCTGATTTCATAGATACAGTACTGTTTGTTTGTTTATTTGTTTAGAATAATATTTAAATACCGCTGTATCATAAAAATATATCACTGTGGTTAACAATGTAAAAATATAAAACTAAGCAATAAAATCACAAAAAGTTAAAAGCAAAAAGGAAATTAAAATTTGGAGGAGCACATGATAGGGTGAAATAGAAGCCACTTAAAAATGTTGTATTTTTGTTGCTTTCTACTAAACGATGGAAGACATTATACGTTTTATTGGGTTAGCTTGTTCTTCACACTAAACTGGGACTTCAGTGGGAGAGGAAGGAAATTAAAATAGTCACCCCTGTGCAAACAGCCAACCTGCCTACATGCATGGCAGACCACAGAATACGGTGTAACTCAGTGCTCAATCACAACACACTAACGGTAGAAGATTAACCCAACAGGGAGACCATATTTCAGGTAACAGGGTGTGCTGGCCCTGTATCTTGTACACTTAGAGATCACAAGGGGGATTTCAGTGAGGAGAAGGGCACTGTGCACTTCCTGCGAGAGCCCACCTGTGTAGGTTGGTGCTTGGTTTATCTGAAATTTGGGTGCCATCACTTTCACAGTCCCTGACGTGCATGTTGTGGAGGTGTTTTCAGGGACACAGTGTGCATGCCTGACGTTTTCCCACCATTTTTGTTTTGTTTTAGCTGGTTCATTTTCTTCTCTCCAGCTGGGCTGAGCACAGTGCAGTGACTGTTCCCCCAGCATAGTGCTAACATATCTCCGGTCCCCACATAATGTGGGTATAGGATTGCTGTGTCTGTGCTTCAGACCTTTGTGCTCAACAATTAAGCAGACGTCCCCTCACATTATTGCTTGGATTTTTAGCTTAGTGTGAAGCTGGCTCAATTAAATTTAAAGTTATCAACCTACCCTACAGTCCCAATCACATCAGTGCAACATGGCAGAAGTGAATGAAAGGGCAGTACATATAACAACTTAAACTTATAATACGAAGTGCCTAAAAAAATGTAAGAAAGGATGAGAGAAACCCATATTGCATTGCACTTTATGTATAAGATAACTAAGCAATGCTCTTGTGGGATGAGCTTGTGGGTTTGTGCCAAGAACCTAATTAGAACTTGAATTGCTTGTCGGAGATAAAAATAGGCCTCACAGCCGAACTTTTGTATGTAATCTTAGCACAAATTAAGCCCAAGACAAAAAGGAGAGTAGGGGGAAGAGGAACATAAATAGGTTGGCATTTGATAGCTATAATTTCATCCTCTCAGAGCAGCTGTATGTTCCATACATACACATAGGTAGGCAAATGGAAGGAGACTCAGTGGTGTGATGCAAGGAAGTCTCTTTCTTCCTACTATGGTCCTCAGTGGCATCTTATAATGCCTTTTGACATTTTCCTTTCCTTTCCTTTCCTTTCCTTTCCTTTCCTTTCCTTTCCTTTCCTTTCCTTTCCTTTCCTTTTGCCGTGAACAATCTCAATTCAGTGTCCCTAAATTTGAAACATCCAGAACACATATTCAGAAAATATTAAAATTTGAAGCATGGATTCCATCTAACATTTGATAAATGTTGAAGATGCAAGAAACTGCATGAAGACTCCTTGTATAGTTTTTGAAAATGCTTCTCCAGGAAACCCTTTAGGAGGTTTGTCTTTTGGGACAGACTACAGTTATTACTCAAGACCTGAATGTGTCTGCTGCTTGGTTGTTTACAGAATATAGTGAATAACAGAGATCTAGAAATTGTTTGTTAATTTTTAATCATCTTTTTATAAAATGAGATCAATGTTCCACTCTATCAGTCTCATTTTACAATATATTGGATATCACTGTACTGATAAAACAAGGACATTCTGTGAGCGTTCTTGGAGGTAAACAAATGCATAGTCCAGTGGCGTAGCGTGGGTTGTCAGCACCCGGGGCAAGGCAAGTAATTTGCGCCCCCTAACCCGTAGGGGCAGAGAGCTGCGAGTGCGAGCGCCCCCCCCAGATGTTGCACCCGGTGCGGCCAGCCCCCCCTGCACCCCCCACGCTACGCCACTGGCACAGTCAATTCATAAGATGCCCAGATCAATGGTTGCAATGAATTGAAATGATAAATTTCACAGAAATGGCTCAGTTCACAGCTCATTCTAAGCCAAAGACGAGGAACCTGTGGCCTGCAGGCCAAACTTGGAGCACCAACAGGCTTCTCCATTTAGCCCCACTCTTATTGTTGACAATTACAGGAAAGGCAAGATTTCCAAGACTGATGAAATCCTTTCCTCTCATAGCCACTAATGGGAGGCCTGTGCACACATTGTGCTCTCATCATTGGTTTTCTAGGGTGGCCTCTAATGAATCACCTCCCCCCCCCCAAGAAGTCAAAACACAGATCTGCCAAAAAAAAAAAAAAAGAACAAAAAATGCACATGCTGATTTTAGAAAATAGTAACTGTAATTTAAATGGAAATACAATGTTCCTCACATTAGTGGGGAAGAATGTGACCAGGCGAGTTGTTGATGGGAAACTTCTGGGCTCCTGCTCTCCCTTTCAATGGTTTGTTTTTTGTTTTGTTTTTACCAGACTTCAGCCAGATAGTCCTTCAAGTACAGGATAGCCCTTTAAATGGAGAACTCTCTCTGTGTAAAGTAGGACACATGACCACGCCAAGGTATTCATCCATTGTATTCTAAATTAAGGCTGTTGAGTTTACACAACTTCCATTCATTTGATGGAAATGTTTGCCTTAAATAATTACAGCAACAGTAGTTTAGGGGGAAAAACCAGCAGTGCACTCAGTCAAAATCTAATAAACAGGATTGATTTCTTCTACTAATGTTAGAAACCAAGGTATAACACAAACATGTAACAGAGACTGGTTATATATACAGTAGAGACTATGTAAACACAGATCCATTACAGTAAAAAAAATACTTAGCAATTCTTAAAAATTCAGCATATTATTATGTGAGTAAAAGGAGTAAACACACTGTGGCTGAGGTTTCACTCAACATTCAAAGCTAACTTGTCTCATCTGTTCTTGAAGGCAGCAACTCCAAAAGCTATTCAGAATAATTTTCAAGAGCTTAGCATGTCTGAAAAAGGCTTCAGTCATAAGCATACCTACTCGGAAGTAAGTCCCATTCAATTTAAATGAATTGCTGCTAAGCATGCATGCTTAGGGCTATAGCTCAACATTTTATTTTATTTTATATTAAAATAAAATGGTTTAGCCCTTCATTCTTTAAATACAGATCTTGATCCTATGGTTTCTCATTATCTCTGTTCCGATTCACATGTGTAACAAATGATCCCTTTTTCTATTCATATATGTATCAAATGATTCACTTTTTCTACAGCATACCCTTCACATTTGTAATGTATTCAAAGTGTCTGACTTTTACCTCTGAATTGGCCCTCTGCCCACCATTGTGTCATGCTATGTGAGATATAAACCAATGCATATTCAAGTGACTGTAATTAATCTGAAAGTTAATTTCTAAAACTATTTCTTTCAATAGTTTACTAATAGATCTCTCATAATTGTTATGATAATATTGTAGAGATAAATCCTTTGTAACAGCCTCTAATACTAGTTCTCAAACTGTCTCTGAAAACATGTTGGAACAAATCTACTAACCACAGGGAATCAGCAATTCCAATTAATGGAATCACTCCAAAAATATTTCAATATATTGCCACATTTGAGATTTAACCACTTTAATTCAAAGAAGCTAAAAGATCTAAAACTACAGAGACACTACAGTGAACGTGAATAATCTGAAACAAGCTAGAGCTACTGGCTCTTGACAATTCTCTGTGAACTAAATACTGTATGCAATTTATTTTACTTGCAATACAGGATTGCACACCCTAAAGGTGTTGCTTTATTTAAACACAAATTTATATAATGACTATGTTGTTTATAATACTTGCCCAAAATTAATTTATTAAAGCAGAGTATCTAAACAGCACACGATTCCAAATACAAAGCTGTTCCAAACATAAAATGTTCAGAGTTTATTTTCGTTATGCAGGTTAGAACTTGAAAGATCTGGATGACATCTAATACTCAAGAATACAGATGGGGGGCGGGGAAGAGAAACCAACCTTAAGTCAAGGGAATGCAATTGCTGATCATAGCTTTCAGAAGCAACAGCAAAGGGAAGCTGCCACAATTTTCTGTGTCACCCACTCATGGTCCAGGACCTTTAACTGTAGCAGTAAAACTGAATCTGTATTGACACAAACATAAGGCAAAGAGGACTACATACTCCCACTGTCAGCTCCAGGTTTTGGGAGACCTTCAGCTAGATGCCTTCAGGTACTCCAGTTCAAGTAGTCCCATGTCCTTCTTATTACTGTTGACATTGCCCATCCATTTGTCCTGTCCTTTGGGCCTAATCCACACCCTAAGGAGAGGGTGCGGCGATTAGAGAGTGCTGGTCCATTTCTTCCTTGCTCCTTTCACTGCCAGCTCACTCAGGGCTGCTAGATGGGTAGCGGCAGGATGAGGGGGCTCTGGAGGTTGTCAGGGCCCAAGGAAGCCAACCTTGGGTGCCCCTAGACTGCTTTCTTCAGAAGCACATGCCTTATTTCTGTACAGTTCACATATATCTTTAGAAGTACAAAAATATATCCCCACAGGAATTAGCGGGCTAGGTTAAATAAATGAAGATATTCCAGTGGTCTGCTTTCTTCTCTCTATGGGTGAGGCAACTATAGTGGGGTGGAACAGGCCCCAGCAGTACCGGTATGGGCCCTTTAAAGAGGAGTCCAGACCCTTTTCCTTCTTCACTTTCATTATTCTCTCCGTGAAAATGGGAATTAATTATAGTTCAGTTTGTTTGAAGGAAGTAACTGTGCAGTCAGCCCAAATAGTGTATTGTGGTTGTCATTCTTCTTTTGCTGCATTGAACTGGTGCATATTTAAAGATCACCTGTGTTGATGCAAAGGCTAGGTACACAGATACAGTAAACATTTTATGTTGCAAAAATGAATGTGGTTCCTTTCACTAACAAAGGAAAGCTACACATGCACACTTAGCAAACTGAACAGAGTTATGTTACTCTCTCAATTTTCCACCATAGAAGTAATGTGGACTGGACATTTTCTTTCATTTAGTAGTTGTTCTGGTAGGTTCCATGCCGTCTCTTTGGCCATTCTTTTTCCACCCACTTCAGCAGCATTTTCTCAATATCAACTCTTTGATATAATTTACAGAGATCAATCAGCTGCTCCACAGTTCTGTCACTATTCCGTAGCAAAAACTCCAAGGTGGGGCTCTGTTGTTTCTGCTCCAGGAAACACAATTCATCGTAGGTCATTCCCCATTTGCTTGCAAAGTTTCTCCAGTTTTTCACGGTAGGGTGGGCGGGATCCAACTTTATCCTCATCATATACAGCAAGTCCTCATCATTGAGCAGGTCACTGATGGTTGGCTGGCGAGACAAACATAAGGAGCAGGTGCCATTTTCTGTACATGACTTCTTCAGAGCTAGAAGTACAATTATATTGGAGTTATTCCTTAGCTTTGTGGCACATAAAACTCAATGGCCTCATTCAGCTGTACTGATCAATGAATTGTAGTTTATCAAACTGGGAATGAGCCATTTACCTATGTGCTCCCTCCTTCCCCTCTCCCCTCCACTGTGTGGATTCAACAAAACTTTATTGGTTTCTTAAGTCAAAGTTTCATGACACCAGAGCCAGGAAACTGAGATTTAAGAGTTCCCTTCAAGATATAGAGCTGCATTCTATATATAAAGCCAAGGCTTATCAAACCCATCTGAATTGGGCCAATACTTGCCATTCTGAAAAATAATATGCTTCACAAACTAGGGTTGCCATATCTTGAAGAGCAAAAAAGGGCGCCCCGCTCACCCCTTTCCCCAGCTCAGGCTAGCAGTGGCTGCGGTGTGCAGAGCAGCCCGAGCCACCCAAGCCCTCAAAACCCAGACATTTCCTTTAAAATGTAAAAATCTGCCCGGATGGGCATGTTGGCCCCCCAAAAGAGGACATGTCCGGGGTTTCCCAGACATACGGGAACCCTACACAAACTGTTTCTGAAATAAATGAGCATATCTATGGTTTTCTTATGCACTACACAGAGAACATAGCAAGCAAATGGACACAGAAAGCGGCCATCTATTGAGATCATTAACCCATCGAGATTGGCATTGTCCATTCTCAATGATAGTGGCTTCCCAAAATCTCAGACTACTTCTGTGAGATCTTATTAACTGGAGATGGCAAAGGCATCATGTGTGCAACCCATGTGCTCTACTGCTGAGCTCTGACTACCTAAATCCAACAGAGCTGATTATGCTACCATGCTACCACGATACCTGATGAAGTGGCCTGGACATGCTGCTAATAAAAGTTGTATCAGAATGGGTTAACCTTCCAACTTCCCCAGTAAAAACAAACAAACACAGGAGCAGGGGCCTCATGCAAGTTATCTGGACAAACAAGTTCAATATTAATTTTAATTTTCTGCATGTCTCCACCTTACAGGATCACTTTTAAAAGACACCTTGAGAAACCACTAAACATTTTGTTAAAGTCTGATCTAAGAAACTATGCTATAATAGAGCACAGTTGTGTAAGATAAAATTGTTTGGTTTGGGGGTTGTTGCTTTTTACAATCAATGTAATAAAGATAATTCCCTTTGTTTGCTGGCAGTTCTAAATTCAATGCAGGCACTAAGTTCATTTGGCTAGGGGCACTGCATTACCTGTAGGTGATTCACCAGTACTACTTTGGCTGTCATCATCTTCTTCTGGCTGCAAAAAAAGTAATGTTGATTTAAAGTCTTGTTCCAGGGAAAGAACTTTAATTTATCAACCTATGAGGCCTGAATCTAGAGAAATACGTAAGTAGCTATTGCTTTAGGGCGGGGGAAAGATGAGCGGGTGAGATTAACCATTTTATGCAAGTTACAGATAGGTAGCCGTGTTGGTCTGCCATAGTCAAAACAAAACAAATTCCTTCCAGTAGCACCTTAAAGACCAACTAAGTCAGTTCTTGGTATGAGCTTTCGTGTGCATGCACACTTCTTCAGAAGTGTGAAGTGTTATCTGAAGTGTTATCTGAAGAAGTGTGCATGCACACGAAAGCTCATACCAAGAACTGACTTAGTTGGTCTTTAAGGTGCTACTGGAAGGAATTTGTTTCATTTTATGCAAGGCTTTAAATGATTTGGACAAACATTTCTTAGCTGTAAAGGTAGGGCAAGAAGGACCCTGGTGATGGCAACAGATCAGCAGCAATTGCTTTTACTATTACGAAAAGGCTATAAACCCAGATGAAGCACACCCTTTCCCTGTTTATTTTAAGTTTTAAAGATTAGAGCAATGAGGGGCTTTCCCTTGAGATATCTTCAGGAAAATACAGTTGCCTTTTGTATAGCTTCATTCACCCAAGAGTATCACAAAACACTCTGGATCAGATCGTAAGTTGTGCATGCAAATACAGGTAAACTATGTAGTTATATAAGACACTGTAACCAGACACCTTGCCCACCTACGCTTAACTGCATCAGTAAATCCATTCCAAATAAGCTACATAGATAATGTATGTGCTACGGCCATGGCAACTATGCACACAATGCCTAATCTGTCTTCTGGGGATAATCAGAATCCGCAGAAGGGGCAGGCAGAATCCAACACATCTTTATCTCAGTTGAAAGTCAGTGTTCCCTGCACCATTCTCTCTGGTGAAATGTTACATGCTAATGAGAGAGTTGTAGTCATAATCAATGGGCTTCTCCCTCACTGGATTTCTCTTTTCCAGGACTAAATAACTTTTATTTATATTGTCAGATTTGCATAAACCCTAGACACCAGTCAACTAAGGATTTCTCACTGAAATTCTTAGAAATGTTGCTCAGCTGATATCTGTATCCCAGGGCTGGGGCAGGGCAGGGGGGAAATTTACTACAGTCGTAACTCGGAAGTCAAACGGAATACATTCCAGAAGTCCGTTCAACTTCCAAAATGTTCGGAAACCAAGCCGTGGCTGTCGATTGGCTGCAGGAAGCTCATTCAGCCAATTGGAAGCCATAGAAGCCATGTTGATCATCTGGGTTCCAAAGAATGTTTGCAAACCAGAACACTCACTTCCGGGTTTGTGGCGTTCGGGAGCTAAAACGTTCAACTCGCAAGGCGTTTGGGATTCAAAGTATGACTGTACTGCCATTACTTTGGTTTTTCCCAGCTCTCCTAAAGTTTTGGCATAGAACTGTAGAGCTGGAAGGGACCACGAGGGTCATCTAGTCTAAGCACCTGCAATGCAGGAATATTTCCCCCCAAATGGAACTCAAACCCATGATTAAGAGTCCCATGCTTTACCAGCTGAGCTATTAAGAGCTATTTAAAACGAAAAAAGCAAGACAGGATAGGATAGTGTGTGTTGCTTCTGGTTGCTGAGACTCTGGTGGACTTTCTCCAGAACAGAGATAGCAGGAACTGAGGGAAACATGAACAGCACTGTAACTTTGTAGGGAGAAATACTGGCAATAGATTTAATGGGATGGACAGAGAGAAAAGACAATGCCATGTGTTAAAAGAGCCAGAACTCAGTGGAGAGTCAGCACTGCAATGTAAGTCCTTCTATTTCCAATGTTCAGGCATGAGTGCTACTGCTCATTGTACCCAAAATGGCAGCACCCATGCACAAAAGGGAGGTATCAGCAGACTTGGGGAAACTCCTGATGTTTGCAGAAGCACTAAAAGTATTTAGGAAGAATCCTAAGTAGGGGACCCTGCCCCACCACCCCAAAACAGCCCAATGGGAACTCAGCATGCCTGGTAGTCACAGAATGCTAACTGACCATTGTAGGTAGGAGAATGGAATAGAATATCCTGGAGGCAGGGCATGGCTGACTGGGAACAGTAACCCCGCAACAGTTTGCTGCTGGTTCCAGTTGTAGTCTAGAATGCTGTCTGGAACATTAAAGAGGATTGTGTCCTGAGGATTGTCTGATAATCCCAGAGGCCTGGAGGCATGCCCTACAGCCATCGGTTCTTTACTAAGGACATAAGGACCACCCTGCTGGATCAGAACAAGGATCCATCTAGTCCAGCAGTATGTTTTCCAACATCAGTCAGATGCCTTTGGAAAGAGCTAGGCACTAAATATCAAGTATCTCCCACTGTGACCAAGGAAGGCAACTGGATATCAATCCTGTAGCAGATGAATAAATCCAAGATGAGCATAGTGGGATGTAATCCTCTGTTTTCCAAAGTCAAGTGCATCATTGGCTCATTCTGTTCAACCCTGCTGAAAACTATGGCACCCCAAATTAACCTCTTCGTGTTCAAATGGAATTGACCTACCAGAGTCTTTGAATCATATCAACAAAAACACTGTATAGGAAGAATGAAGCTAAAGCTGGATAAAATTAGTATACTGTGTGCCAGATTGGCATTTCAGAGCAAACTGCAAAAAAACAGGATAAAATATCACTTTGTGTGGATTTATATTAAAACACCCAATTTTGTATAATATCTAAGAATTCTCGCTAAACCCAAGGTGGCCCCCCCTTTTTAGAAAAATGTGCAACAAGACAACAATATGAGATCCTCCCACTACAGTGTGTGTCTGCCATACATATACAGCCCCCTGTCCTTTGTGGTAGTTTAGCTTTGTGTCTTGTGAGCCAGACAAGCAGGCTGCAGTTCAATGCCAGAGTGGTAGGTAGGAGCTCAGCTGTTCCTGTCAAGGCATGCCACAAACTCCACCAATTCAATAAAAGATTAATTCACATGCAATTACTTCTAAAACAACTTCAAATACAGTTGTGTCCATTTTGGTGCATGTTAGTCAGTATATGTTTATACTGTAAGAGAAGTAACCAGCTATTAAAACATTGCCATTTAACAAGATCATTTTTATTGCCTATTAATAAATTGCAAGACCAGACAGAACTACAAATTTGCCTTCCATGAGTTGGAAGATGAGAAAAACCAGTACACCCTAAAGGCAAAATGTAGCTTCTGCAAATACACTGAAACATTTGTAAAGGGAAATCAGTTTCACTGCTTTAAAACACACACACACATACACACATACACACTTCAACTGAAGTCAGAAGCCAGTTTAATATTATGTGTTGTTTTGATGAAGACCTTTTGTTCCCTAAGGGTACAATCCTGTACTCAAGTTCAGCCAGCTGAGGGGCTATAGGATTTGGTGGAAGCACTACTGCATTGAAGAACCTGAGACACACCATTAGCACAAAAAGTACACCAGTGAAACCACACCGAATATGCTAATAGAACATTCTACTGGTGAAAGTACAGGAGCAAAACAGCCAAAATGGGATGTAGTCATGGGGGTGGGGCACAGAGGAGGAGCACACCTGCACCAAATCCTCCAAACCACGACCACATCCCACGGAGAGACCACTTCACACCAGTCCCAAACCTAACACCAAAAAATGGCCTCTGGTTTACTTCCATGAGAAGTGGGTAAGGTTATGCATTAATGAGTGCCTCACCCACACTGCCATAACAGAGCTAAGAATAGGGTGTGACCCAGGACCTAATTGGACCAGTAGCTAGACCTCAGCATGTAGGTTTCATAGTGACATCTAGTGATGCTTTTCTTTGAAGCCTTGATGGCCAGGACTTCAAAGCAAACTGGGGTTTTCAAACAGCCACTTGCAAACATCTTCTCATGAAGATGTTTACAAAGGAGCTTTCAGACCCCCTTTCCCTCATGCATTTCTTCTTCAAATGAGGGGATTGAAGGCATGCTCCCCTCTGCCCATTAGCTAAATAATTGGTGGGAGCACACCTCGTCTGATCAAAGGAACAACTGGAAACTTTACGCTTATTGTTCCTTTGAAGACCCACTATTAACCAGCCCATACTTGACATCATATAGGTAAGGCAAAGATAAAGGACGCCTGGACGGTTAAGTCCAGTCAAAGGCGACTATGGGGTGTGGGCTCATCTTACTTTTCAGGCCAAGGAAGCTGGCATTTGTCCACAGACAGCTTTCCGGGCCATGTTGCCAGCATGACTTCTGGTGCAACGGGACACTGTGACAGAAGCCAGAGCATACAGAAATGCTGCTTACCTTCCCATCACAGTGGTACTTATTTATCTACTAGCACTGGTATGTTTTCGGACTGCTAGGCTGGCAGAAGCTGGGACAGAGTCTGTCAGGGGTGGGGCAGATGGGCATGGCTTCCTGAAAACGGCCTTGTGGGCCAAATGGGCAGGCCTGGAGGACCATGTTTGGTCCACAGGCCAGGAGTTCCCTACCCCTGCTACAGAGCCTCAAACAGTGTGGGAGTTTCTTTGAGAACTGCTTGCCGCCATATGATCCTGATCACCTGTTAAGATCTTAACTGGAGACCCAAGGTGCCCATGCTTCAAATATGAGATGGGTGTTGACCTGGGATTGTCTGGGGGTTGAGGGCTTTTCCATGGCTTTGTGTCATCTCTTTCCCCTTTTTATCTTTTGAACACCAGACTAAAACAAGACTTCTGTTGAACTAGTAGTAAGCTGTTGGGACACAATAAATGTTAATTAAGCTTTATGTATCAGTGAAACATGCTAGTTTAACAGCTTACCTGTTGTATGAGACCCGAATCAGATGTCAGGCTCCTAATGTTAACAGATGCTATTTCTAGCGTCACTTTTTCTGTTTGGTATTCATCGTCTAAAAAGGCAAATTCTGAAGTGTTAGTCACATTCAGCTCTCACCATCTTTGCTTACTAAAATTCAGCTAGATTATGACGACAATTTATATATCAGGGCAAGAAGCCAGCCGTGCAGTTCCACGCATACTAGCAAAACCAGCAATGGCTTGCCAAGAGCTCTACATATTGCAAAAGAGGCAATTTATACCAGGGGGCACAATATCCGGTTCACTGGCTTGCCAGAACATGGAAGCCATGGATTAACAACAACAACAACAACATCCCACTCTGTGCATGTGCATTATGAGTGAAGACTCACCACCATTCGTTATGCTAAACACCTCTCCCAAAACATCTGTCTTACTCTTATTGCATTTAAAGTTGCATTTAAATACCCAGTCCCATTTGATTTGCAAGAAAATGCTCTGTCAATCTTGTCCAACTTTACACAGGATTTGGCAGGGAACTGGACTTTGTACTATTAATGCACAACTCCAGTCTTGTCTACTCAATTTTAAAATGCTGGGCTTGACGCAATGAGAGACGGAGGAGAAACAGAAGGCACAGGCCACAACTGCGACAGAATAATAAAATGTTCTATGGTGTTGCTGAGACATAGCACTCATTCTGCAGCAATTAATCCAATGGGCCAGCTAACAGGCACTTTAAACTATGTAAATCACAGCTGCCAGGGAGCAGGATTGTGCCTCTGCAGGTGGGCAGTTTAACTACCAACAGAAGCTTTCTTCTCAATTTAAACAGGAGCATGGTGGAGACATTTTTTGGTCTGCACCACTGCATGTCCTGCTGTGGCCACAATCCTGCTCCCCATGCAGGATTGTGAAAACAAGCGTTTTCATTGAATTCATGTACCTAATGTTACACATAGTTTAATGTTACAGCAAAAGTGACACCAATGTTGCAATTCTAATCACATTTAATAGGAAGTAATGAAGCTCTTTTGGCATGCATTTAGAATGTGTCAAACCCACCTTTCAGGGCATAACCCTTCCAAGACAGTTTACATGGATTTTCTAAAACAAAATCACATAAAACAAAATTTCCAAACAACCCTCTAATTAATGATAACTTTTATTGGATATCAAATTAAACATTCTTGAATGAGGTCTCTTGACGCCCCAGGCTGTCTGGAGTGGTGGGAGGCCTGGTTGGGACTTGCCTGTATTGTAAGCTGTTAATGGTGCTGTTCCCACCACAGTTCCAGACTCTCTACTGCTCAGTGGGATTCACCTCTGAATACTTAAGACATGCTTAAGCCTAAACTGTCTATTGCCCTTAAAATATAATGCTGCTCCCTTCTGCTGGTGATGGGGAGAGGGCAAAAATTGATGTATGTGTGTTGCAAAAGGCAAACAGGAGCAAGCCATGCATGCATTTTATTTCTTAAAAAAGATGTTCACAACTTCTGGTGGCACAGAAGAAGGCTGGGGTCGCTGGAGTGAAGAACAGGAGAAAAGTCAGGGCTGGGCATCTAGCAGCAGAGTGACTGGCGGAAAGGTGCAGCCGGAGATCATAATAGGAATAACACACTTTACACAGAGACACACTTTATGCACAAACACGCAAGAGTTTAGGTGGTGCATTGGCAGTGGGGGAGAGCATGGTGAGAAGCTGGGGGGGGGGAAACAGAGGGATTAGAGCAGGGGTAGGCAACCTAACGCCCGGGGGCCGGATGTGGCCCAATCACCTTCTCAATCTGGCCTGTGGACAGTCCAGGAATCAGTGTGTTTTCACATGAGTAGAATGTGTCCTTTTATTTAAAATGCATCTCTGGGTTATTTGTGGGGCCTGCCTAGTGTTTTTACATGAGCAGAATGTGTGCTTTTATTTAAAATTTCTGGGTTATTTTGGGGCATAGGAATTCGTACATTCCCCCCCCCCAAAAAAATATAGTCCGGCCCATCACATGGTCTGAGGGACGGTGGACAAGCCCACGGCTGAAAAAGGTTGCTGACCCCTGGATTAGAGGGTGGAAGGGAAAGAAGGGAGGCTAGGAGAGGGGGAGAAAGAGCTGAAGGGCTGGGAGAGCAATAAATAGCGAGCATAGAGTGGGAGGTGGAAGGAAAGCAAGGGTAGCAATGGGGATGGGGCAGAAATAGCAAGGCTATGGGATAGAGAGAGATATTTTAGGTGCTGCAAGAAAGGAAGCCATCTTTCTCCCAAGTGCAGCAAACAAGAAGAGAGGTCATTCCCTGGTCCATGGTCCCCCAAGGCAACATGCCTGCTCCTTCTGCTGCTTTCGTCCAAAAGTGATGTGTTGTCTAAGCTCCTCTCAAACATTCCCAGCTCTATTGGGGATGGAAGCTGGGACCTTCTGCATTCAAAGCAGATGCTCCACTGCTGAGCTACAGTCCATTCCTCTGTGTGAAGGCACTTTCGCACACAGATTGAGGGACTGCCAATTTCACTTCCAGCAATATCCCCATAGATTGCCCTGAGTCCCACTCCCAAGTAGCATCTTGGGCAGGACTGCAATGAGAAGGGATAACCTGAATAACCCCATGTGATGTTCCATGTGTGGTCACTTGGTATTCAGACAGTAATTAAGTGTTTTAAAAACAAACTTCTGCATTGGCTATAGAAACATTTCAATGTATATTTTCCACATCAAGTGACAACCACACTTATTTTGCATAGTTTAGGAAAGTTTTAGATAATTACAAATATATAGCTACTACAATTTTCTGCACTTACCTTTTGGTAGTGCTGTATCTTGAACAGGGTACTTGTTTGTCTGTTCAAAAGATGGGGAGACAAAATATACCATCAAATATATTTTGACAAACTTAATTGTTGTCGCCTTGTAAAACTGTCTTTTTCCATTCCTCTATATCAGGCCCTAGGGATGTGGGTGGCGCTGTGGGTTAAACCACAGAGCCTAGGACTTGCCGATCAGAAGGTTGGCGGTTTGAATCCCCATGACAGGGTGAGTTCCCGTTGCTCTGTCCCAGCTCCTGCCAACTGAGCAGTTCGAAAGCACGTCAAAGTGCTAGTAGATAAATAGGTACCGCTCTGGCGGGAAGGCAAACGGCGTTTCTGTGCGCTGCTCTGGTTCACCAGAAGCGGCTTAGTCCTGCTGGCCACATGACCTGGAAGCTGTACGCCGGTTTCCTCGGCCAATAAAGCGAGATGAGCGCTGCAAGCCCAGAGTCGGTCACAACTAGACCTAATGGTCAGGGGTCCCTTTACCCTTTACCTTTATATCAGGCCTACCAAAATGAACAGAGTGTGAACTGCCATGTATGGCAGCTTGCTAGGTAACTCCACAATCCTCCTGTTTCTGTAGTCCCAGACAGGAAGGAACACAGAAGAAACAAACAGAGTTTTGTTAAACCCTTTAGTGGGCTTCAGAAGCTAGGAAGCTGTCTTACACCAAGTCAGACAATTGGTCCATCCAGCTCAGTATTGTCTACACAGACTGGCAGTGGCTCTCCAGGGTTTTAGACAAAAGGGGGCTTGGCTTGGACCTTCTGAATGCAAGGCAGATGCTCTATCATTGACCTACCACTCTTTTCCCCATGGTGGTGGTCTGAAAGCTTCAATAACAGATATAGAAATTGCAGAATCACAGATGTCATGGAGCTGCCACTGAAAACAGCATCCCTCTCTCTTTTGATACTTGTAATGCAATTTGCCCCATACCTTGGCTTAACTATTCTAAGTGTTTCCCTCCCTGTCCCATTTCACATAATATGAGAAGGTATCATACATAGGCAGGTAATAGACTTAGCTGAATTATGCATTGTGGTGGGAGAAGGGAGGATCTCAGTGGCCTGGTTCACATGTCACAGTAAGCCAAACCATGGCTTCTGAGAACCATGTGAATGTGTAGGTTCCCCAAACCCAGGAATAAGGTTCAAGTCTGTCCTCCTTAATCATGACCGGTAACCGTAGATCAGACCTCAGTTATGGTTCAAGGTTTAAGAGGAGAGACCTTAAGCACAGTATCAGGTCCAGATTACACACCTTGGCTTAGCTGCCATGCTTCACTGTGCTGAAAGTGGGTATGAGCAGCAACTTCAAACTTCCAGATCCAACAACGTTCCCATGGTCCCAGTAAGTCATAATATGTGAACTGGGCTTATGTGTGGTGGTTGGTTTTGGTGGCAGCTCCCTATATTTTAGAATGTCTGGTTCTATTCTGAATTCATCCATTGCATAGTTGGCACAGAAACATTTCACCAAATGTCCTACAATACCAGAGATTTATGAACCTGTTGTGTCAGCATTAAAAACTATAAAATGGTAACCAACATGTACAATAATTGAATTAACGGTTACATTTCATTACAATACATTCAGGAAATTACATACTTCTTCTGAGGATAAAGTGCTAGGGTCTGTATCTTCTACTGGCTCTTTCATTGCCTGATCTGCTGGAAACAAATAAAGGAAAGTTTTAATTTGTGTTTCTCAACATCTCCAGTCTACTTTAATTGCCTCCATTGTAGATATAGGCAAGTGTTAGTTTGTAACACAAAGAAATGTTTCACATTCTGGTTTTAAAATTGTTATTCTAGCAGAATAAATAATCATAAAATCATATGCACTTACATTTTCCTATAACTTTAATGAAAAATTATCATCTGCCACAAGCAGTTTTTGCCAAGAGTAACACAAGTGCATTTTAGATAGAATAAACCTATTCTGATAAACCATGTTTACCATGTTTGTCAGATGAGAAAGATGACATGTGCCTGCACACTTCCTCTTTGCACATCCCGTTCTCTTCTATTTTTTTAAAACCACAGTTTCCTGTGACATCTGAACTGCCAAACTTAGTTTATGATATTTCTTATATCGTTTTGAATCATCTATGTATTTTTTGTGTTGTCATTTTTATTTATCAGCTAAGCAATCTTATATTCTAGTTAAACCAAGAGTGTGAACAAGCCACTGCTATACCATGAATAGGGCCAGGGCGCAGCCGGAAGGGAACAACAGACCACATTCTATCTAGGGTAGTTCCAGACCACAGGCTGAATTTCCAAACAAATAGGTCATTGGCAACAGTTTAAAAAACAACAACAAAACATCATATTCCCCCCAGAAAGTGTAAATCTGGATTAAATGGGGAGGGGGAATATGGGCTGCAATTTTAATCACAATATGTGAATACTGCAAAATACCTGCATGCATGAGGAGCACCAATCTCACTTGCCACTATCAGAAAAGCTGCAGCTCAAACGGAGGGGCAAAAAAAAAAGAGTATGGAGGGGTGGCTGGAAAGAAAGTCTCCCCCCTCCCAGTTCCTGGCCATCAAATTTCTTGGACCTGTCACTTTCTCTCAACCTGCCTCAAAGGATTGTTATGATGACAAAAGATTATATGTACTGTACTTTCCTGTGAGGACTGTACTTTGTGCCTTGTTTGCTATTTAAATTGGATCCAAGACCAGACCTACCGGTAAGTGCCAAGGGAAGTAAGGAAGAGTCAGGTATTGCTTTGGCAAACAGCCCAATCCTGTGCATATGAACTTCATATGAAGTCCCCTGAGGTTTGAGATGTCTTATTCCTGAATAGACTATTTGGAACACCAGAATCTGTAGAAGTGGATTTCTGCTGTATGTTGCGATTTAGTTTCTGTTCATTAGTAACAACCCTTTGTACTGTATAACCGTTTTGAAGTTGAAGCAACTGAGAGCTTGGATCAAAGAAATTCCATGCTCATCATCCTATCAAACTAATTATAAAGTTCTGAAAGCCAGCCTGAAAAGGATAAGCAAGAATAGATAAGTATCACTCAAAGCTAGAAGTACTGGATACTTTTCCAGTCCTCAGTTCACCTCTAATTTCCTGGTGCACTACCAAGCTTAAATATGGCTCCAGCTCAGCAGTATCAAAACAAGCAGCGGAGCAAGAACTATCTTTAGATACTTTCAGATGAGGTTCTCAAACAGGGGAAGAAACATCCAGGAGGTGGGCTGTTCTGAATGGTGGGGTTGCACTCCTGGAAGAAGCAGGTTTTTGTAGCTTGCGTGTGGCTTTAGTAGCTTGGAGTACTCAGGCCCTATTTCCAGCTCTGCTTGGTTCCCCAGCTTCTGGCCTCTTCTGGACACAGATGACTAGGCCACAGTACTCCATGCTCTGTTAACTTCTAGACTGGATTACTGCAATGCAATCTATGTGGGGCTGCCCTTGAGGAGACTCCAAAACTTCAGCTAGTCAGATTATTATTGGCTGTGGTTTCTATTCAAACTCATATAAGCCCTGTTCTAAAATAGCTGCGTTGGTTGCCAGTCTGTTTACAGAATTAATGAAAGGTGCCCTAAACAAGTTAGGCCCTAGATATCTGACAGACTGCTCTTCCGTACAAACCCTTTTGAGTGTTTGGATCAGAGCCCTCTTGGTAGCTTCACTGCCCTTAATGTTTTTTGTTGTTTGTTTGTTTGTTTTTGTGGGGCAGGTATCTGCAGTAGCCCTTAAATTGTAGATTTCCCACCGCAGAGCATGCCTCTGGCACCTTCTGAAGAGATTTTGGCAAATGCTGGACACACATCTTTTAGGCCTTATGTTGTCCAACAGCATACAGTGGTACCTCAGGTTAAGTACTTAATTCATCCGGAGGTCCGTACTTAACCTGAAACTGTTCTTAACCTGAAGCACCACTTTAGCTAATGGGGCCTCCCACTGCGCCGCCGGAGCACAATTTCTGTTCTTATCCTGAAGCAAAGTTCTTAACCTGAAGCACTATTTCCAGGTTAGCGGAGTCTGTAACCTGAAGCGTATGTAACCTGAGGTACCACTGTATTCTTAAAATAAAGTTCCCCGTTAAAAAAAAAGTGTGTGTGTGTGTGTGTGTGTGTGTGTGTGTGCTGGTCACTTGTGCCTCAAGTGTGTGACCTGTACAACTGCATTCTCTTTCTCACTTAACTTGAAAAGCGTTTATAAACTAAATTACGCTCAGGACAGGTAGAAATTTGTTCTTGCTGAAGGATATAGGGAGCAATTCTCAAAAGTTACAGGATAAGGCAACTTTTAGCAACAATTTTGTGCACTTCAGAGGGATGCTGCAGGGCTTAATTTCGTTCGTGCATGAGTGAATGATTCATCAAGTCCTTTGAGGGTGAGGTGCTACAGAAAGGGCTTTTTAAGAATCGCTCCCGGTGCACGAAAAGTACAGGCGGAAGGAAAGCCTCGGACACACGCTCTCTTTCTCTCCACGCAGCACTGTGCGTGCAGTGATTTTCTGCAATGGGTTTGCGGGAGTCGGGGCTACCAAGACCCAGCATCGCGCCTGCCGGCGATCTGCGGCATGAATAAGACCAAGGTGAGGCCAGAGGCGCAGAAGGGCTCGAGCTATGGCTGCCTCCGCCTCTCGCCTCTGAGCTGCAAGCGGAGTGGCTTCGCAGCGGGGCGAGGGGAGGAGGATCAGTGTCCACCCAGCGAGTCCGCCCTCCGGCCCGCCCCAGCGGCCACTCCAGGATCCCGCCTCCCTTCCCCTGCCCAGCCCAGCCCCACTTCTCGGCGGCAGAGCCCGCAGGCTCCCGGCCACAAAAGACGCCCAGCCCCTCGCCTTTCCCACCAGACGCAGCAGGCAGATCCCAAAGCAGGCGCCCTTTACCTTCGGGCAGAGGAGGGTCCCCGGGAGAAGCCATTGGGGAAGGGGAGGGAGAAGCTCCAGGGGAACGTGGGCCCTTGCGACCGGGCAACCCCCTCGATCCAGGCTCTCCCGCGGTGCTTCCTTCCCCACTTCCTGGTCTGGTGTTGATCGAAGCCCTCGCTGGCTTGCTCGCTCTCCCTGCTGTACGCGAGGAGTCTCCGAAGGGAGCGGAAGCTGCAGGTAAAAGCCCAAACTTAGCAGGGGAAGAGCCATGTGCGGGGCGGGGGGAGAGGTGCTCTCCCCACCCCCAAGCTGCACAGTCCTCTCTCCGGATTCACCTTCGTCTGCCTTTTTTTTTTCCTTTTAAAAAGCACCTCCTGGCTAGATGGGGATGCGGATTATAATAATAACTTTGGGGAAAGTGTGTTGTACCTTAAGAACTGAGACGCCTTGGCATCCGCTGAGAGAGGCAGCGGGAGGAGTCATCAATTAACTTTAAATCTCCGCTTGAGGAAACATGTTGATGCCTTAGTAGTAAACTTTACTTCCATAAACTACTCCGCTAATGAGGAACAACCCCAGATGTGATATCAGTACATAGAAAGGTAGTACCGATTTCCGTAAAGATGGCATCACGTGTTTTTTTATTATTTGAAGCTGGGGGGGGGGGCATCAAAGGGTTCCATAAGCACCCCATTAGGGTACACAAAGACTGACCAACTTGCATTTATTTTTGGCAGAAATCCCATCCTACAAGCACATGAGTGGTCAGATTTTATTTTCAAGTCAGTTATATTAGAAAATGGGTTCTTTAATTCTACTCCAGTGACCTGGGGGCAGTAATTGGAAGGAAACCAAAGTGTACGAGAGTGAGTGTTTTGTAGGCACTGTCACTTTCCTTTTTATGTTACCCAGGATCCTTGCAATGCAAGTCCTGACTTTCTTTCTTGCTACCCCACTCATTGTAATGAAGTGTGATTGTAAAACCCAAGTTCCTATCAGGAGTTTGACACCGAATAGTTGAGGACTGAACTTGAATGTTATGCTTTGAATTTCCCTTCCAGTCCCCCTACCTATTCTTTATTCTTCTCCCTCAGAATTTGCCTTACACTTAGATGGAAATGGAAGATTCTGACTGTCTTTCATAAGATGAAGAGGTTTTCATAAAGAAAAATTTTCCCGTCTTGGGGAGGATAACCTTGATGATACTTTACTAGATTATGATTTTTCAGGCCCTCCTTTGACAACAGGAAAGTTTGAAGAATTGCAAACAAAGGATAGTAGTTTACTGGCCAGCCAGGATGCGGCCCCTGATGTTTAAGCAAAAGCTGAGGAGGCATCAGACCAACTGCTAATGACAGAGTTTGTCCCTCTGACTCCTGTCCCAGGGATTCAGGGAAGTGTTCTACATCACAACTCTCCCATTCACTGTTTATTTACATTGCATTTACATCCCACCTTTTTCCTCCAAGGAGCTTAAGTTACTGTACATGGTGCTGCCTCATTTCACCCCTGCAACAACCCTATGAGGTAGGTTAGGCTGAGAGGCAGTGACAGGCTCAAGGGTACACAATGAGCTTCATGGACAAGCAGGGATTTGAACCCTGGTCTTCCAAATCCTAGTCTGACATTCTAACCACTACACCACATTGCCTCTCCTAATCCCACAGTTGTTAAGTAGAATGATGCTATGATTCCAGTACTGAAGTTCAGTGTTGAAGGCTCAGAAGATAAAGCCAAAAGAGAACTCCCACATCGTTTCAGGGGAGTTTTTAGATTTAGCTCATGCTGAAATGATGACAATATGTTGTTGGCATCCATCTGTCCCAAGAGACAATGGAGTGAGCCTCTGGGGGTCATGTCAAACTGCTGTGTTAGCATCACCAAAGTGTCTTCCCTGGGTTGCAAGCCTTGGCAGTGTTTATGGAAGGTCTTTGGGATAAGACAGGCTTCCTCAGCCTTGGCCCTCCAGATGTTTTGAGACTACAATCCCCATCGTCCCTGACCACTGGTCCTGCTAGCTAGGGATCATGGGAGTTGTAGGCCAAAAACATCTGGAGGGCCAAGGTTGAGGAAGCCTGGGATAAGACCTCCCTCTCGGCCTTGCTGATGTGGTCCAAAGGAAAATGGAGCAATACATTTGGCACTAGCTTGGCTGCAGGAGTTGCTAAAAGGGGGCCTGCAAGGCTCCATCCAACCATATTAGGGACTCCAGATTTGTGTAGGGTTTACTCCTTAGCCTTTTCTTCACCCAAAGATATCCCATACAGACCATATACAAAACCATTAACCTAACATCTACTGATAAAACACATATATTTCTAAGCCCTAACTTGCATCCTCCTAAAACTTCCAGCAATCCAAACTAGTTAAAAGCTTAGTATTTATTTATTTTTTGGCAATATAGCAATCTAATCCAAAATTGCCTTACAGCTAACAAGTGCTTGATAGCTAACAATCCAAGCAGGAATCTATGAAACTGCCTTCTGTAGGCTCTGAGGAGAAGCTGCAGAACATGAATCCAGTGTATAGGATTCAGAATGGTACTAATGGGAAATAAGTTCATGTAAAAATAGGGGAATTTTTTTTAAATTGGAATAGTAAAGTCTGAGCTTCACAAGGGAATAAATAGAATAAACCAAAATTAAAAGGATTTTTGGAAGGAACAAAATGATATAAAAACTGTATATAGTCAAAACCATGCATGCACCAGACGTCTAGACCCCAAAAGACTAGCTCAGAAGAAATTGCTAAAGTAGCTTCTAAAGCTGGAGGAAGGACATGCTCAAAACAAGAAACCCCTTCTCTCCGAGAGAAGGCAAAAAGGCAAGCTGGGCTCCAAAGACCTCAACAAGCAAAAATGTATTAGAAAGCAAAAATAAAATCAAGCAATGTGAGCTCTAGCACTGAGGTAATCTCTTTTTGATCCCTCTGCACCTCTTCATTTTCCTGTCTTCTGATTCCTTCTTTTCTTACTAAAATTCAGTTCTGTATTAGTAAATGACACCAGGAGCAAACTCCTGTAGAACAAGTGTTTTGTTTTTATTTAATTGTTTGGTTGGACTAACATATTCTTGTACCTTACTGGGGTACAAGGAACCTCATGAAGGCCATTCAAAACTGCCAACAAGTCGTCTTCATCCTGGGGCATGATCTCAGCTTGACTAAA
The DNA here is from genome assembly GCF_964252035.2 of Podarcis erhardii. Lineage (NCBI taxonomy): Eukaryota > Metazoa > Chordata > Lepidosauria > Squamata > Lacertidae > Podarcis > Podarcis erhardii. The sequence continues at coordinate 78,083,469 of NC_138507.1, read as the reverse complement.
GCCTTGCCAGCCTAGTGCTGCTGGCTGTGGGGAGTAGCACACCTTATATCTTCTTTGTGATCTCAGCTTGTCTAAAGCATTGCCAAGCTTTCCATTTCTCATGATCCAGCAGGGTCCAGGCAGACACAGACATTTCTGCCTTTAAAGCAGACGTTCAGGCATGCTTAAACGATGAGCCAGAGTCTTCTTGACCAAGGTTTACTTCAATTCCATTCCACAGCTTCTGAAATTATCGCCTTCACCAGACACGTAGATTGGCCCACCAAACTGAGAAGAGCAACAATATTCAATACATTTGCGGCCTGCATAGATGACCAAGCAACTCTTGGGTTATGTGCTAAAATGATCATCAGTATCTGCCCGTAGGTTTGCAGCCTCTTGGGAGTTGTAGCCCAATAACATCTAGAGGGCCACAGCTTCCCAATTCATTGGTCTAGGCAGATGTTGGGCTGCCTCTTCTAGTTCCCTGTTGCCTTTTGGATACAATTTAGTATCTTGCCTTTGGCATTAAAAAGCTGCTCATGTCTTGGTACTACCACAAACACTAAGATCAACTGTCAGCATCTTATTGCTTGTATCATCCTGTACCAATGGAATGCTCTTGGTGGTTGCCCCATATCTGTAGAACTACTGTTCTGTAGTAGAGATCTGTCAAAACCTGGGCTTTTCTGAATTTTTTCTGGAATAACTATTTTGACTGGTATTCTAGCTGCCAGAGTTAATATAGCAAATGATTAGTTTAATTTACTTTAATAAAAAAATACACCCACTTGAAACAACACAATTTTGTTCTAAGACATGGTGTTTGTATATTTGATTTTTATTACATGTATTTGTTTTATTTTAGAAAAGGTGGGCTAAAAATGAACCAAAATGATCCAGTCAGTGTTAAAAATAAAAAATCCTATTGATTTTAATGGGAGAGTTTAAGCGCATGTTTAAACATTCCCCACTGGAATAACTGATGTAGAACTGCATCACTCTGATCCTCCTCTAATTAAGCAAATTGTTTTTGCTTGTCTTTAACCTTCACTGTAGAGACTTTTACTGTTTGAATGTTCCCAATCCTCTGGCTAGGCATCGTCTGCATAGGATGCATGGTTGGGAGAGCTTTCCTTCTGAAAACTTCTTTCTGTTCACACTTCTTAGGATCCAAGTCACAGACTCCTTCTTCAATGAATGGTCAATCCTGTTTGACTGATGGTGCAACTCTAAGCATGTATACCCAGAAGTTCAATGGGACTTCTTCCCATGAAACTATGGACAGGATTGCAGCCTAAATGAATTTGTTTGAAAGATCAATGTAGAAAAAACCCTTATTGTACAATGAGACCTTTGTATCATTGTCCAATAACATTGTTTGCCCTTGGCCTCAGGGCTTGATGGATGACAAGTAAAAGGAATAAATAAACTACAGATTCCTATCACAAATCCTACTTGATGTTCCCTTAGAACCACCAAGCTGCTCGTTGATCCTTATAATATCCACTTGATGTTTGAAGTACATATCCATAAAACACAGACTTTCATGATCAAATCCTTCAGGGTTTAACCAGAAATAAGTTGGCTCTACATTCAGTTCATTTAGAATGATGACTTGTGCCTACTGAGCTGTGAAAACTTGATTTAGAAAAATCACATGCTAGAGGCCTCTCAGGACTCAACCATTTCTGAATACACATAGGGAATGATGCCATTGGGAATAATTACCCCTCAAAAAATAAAATCTATCTCTGCCCACAAAAACCCAACTTCTGTGAAGCTGTCAGTTGCTCAAGAAATCTTGTATTTCTGGCAGCCCCCGTTTTTAATGTTGGCATTCTGTGTCTTGTGGCTTTCACTACAGCTAATTGTTGATAATGAGTTTATGTTTGAATATGACAATTCTTAGACAATAATGTAATACACCCACCTGTAAGTTTCTATTGACTATCCAGAACAGAAATCTGAGGTATACATTTGACTCCCGAGGTGACCCATCTGCTAAACAGGTATATTTGGAGGGACAGGAAAGAACCTTGAGTAGCTGAAGAGACATGGTAAAACTGTTTAATAAAAATGAGCAAAATAATTAAAGATGAAGGAAACCCCAGTCAGTATGCAGAAGACAAAGCAATTGACAGCAAGAAGAACATAAGAGCCCTGCTGGATCAGATCAAGGCTAACACACAGCCTCTGAACCTGGATTTAGGATATAATTACCTAACTAATAGCAAGTCATAGCCTTAGCCTCCATAAATTTGTTTAATCTGCCTTTTAAAATGGAAATGTGGATGGCAACCACTACAGATTGTGGCACTGAATTTCTGAGAATGTGCTCTGTGAAGAAGTACAGTCTGACGTTCTCTGAAAAATTAATGAACCTTACCTTTAATTCCAGATGCACTAAATACTTACATGAGCATTTTCTCAGGTACCAGTTATGACTGAAATGACATACAGAATCATGTTGATGTGATGCATCACATTTCTTTTTTCCCCATTGTTCATACTAGTTATTAAATGTGGCTTATACACTGGCCACAAATGGCATATTTCAGAAGATACCCCAGTTTCCAGATAGATTCAGTGTACTGTACTTGATAGTCAAACAGTCCTGCATAGTATAAATATACCACAAAACTAATAATAAAGCAATTCCCCCACCTCTGCCTGCCCATAGGTTCCTCTTACAGCTGTTCAGAAAAAGAAACAGTGCCCTCTGGTGATTTCCACCCTAATAATGTTGCTGCCAAATATAAAATGTAAATGGGAACATTTTACTTTGCTCTCAAAATGTCCCTTTCATGATTGACTATTAAAAATAAAATTGATCGAGCCACTATTAAAGCTATGTGATTTTGTTTCTTTTCTATATAGCATTTTGTATTGTTAATAGTTAATACTAGTAAGGGAGGTAATTAAGATAATTAAATGAAAAAGCAAAATTCCAAAGAACTCCTAAACTCCATTATAGCTTTGTGAGAACTCATATTTAAAATGAATGTGGTTTTCTAAAAAACAATAGAGTAAACTCAAATAAAAGTTAAGCCCCATTTGTTCTAATGGGAGAAAGTTAAGCACATGCTTTACTTTCTTACTGAAATGACACCAAAAAATGCAGGTTGCTTTGTTGGTCCACTAGAAAAAGAAATGGAAAGGTTACACCAGATAATATCTTTATTAGGGCCAACTAAAATGTCACTTTAAAGCTTGGTCACTGCAGTGTGACCTTTTAGTTGGATAGTCTACTGTTCCTGACCTCAGTAAAAGTTTTAAAATGGTTACTTTGGCTAGTTTGTGCCTACTGTGGAAAGGAAAAGGAGTATTGTAGGACTAAAAAAACATTTTCAAACATAGCATATATTGGCAGCCACAAATCCGCCCTACGTTTCAAAACACCAAACTGGCAAAAATGCATGTAATTTTCAGCTCCAAGTCATCTATATAGATCACAGTGACTATAAAAGCTGCCTCAAAAATAGCATTCAAAATATTAACTGTCACTTGCTACTATGTTAATTAACAAGTCAACAAAACCAGCAATTAGAGGGCAGAACTCTAAATCTGATAGTATCTTACAAAGTAAACACTGGAAGGTAGTTTCACTGTGTAATACATCCTTAAACAATGCAGCAATTTGTCTACTCGCATCATTACAGCTTAGTATATAGTAGTTCTAGTTCTGCATTACTAAAACTGCAATATTAAAAACTTACTGGAGGCCGTCCTACTGAACTCAATTAAACTTCAGAGTAAGTATCTTTCTGATTATGCACTATTTCTGGGACAAAGTGGCAGCTGTAGGCTTCTTTGATAGCTAGTGTCTGGGGATAATTTAATTAATAATAATAATAATAATAATAATATTTTTTTATTTATATCCTGCCCTCCCCAGCCAAGGCCGGGCTCAGAGCGGCTTACAAGCAATAATAAAAACAAGATGAATGATAACAACTTAAAAACAAAAATAAAATACAACATTAAAATGAAGGAGGAGAAGGAAAAGAAAAAGAGAGGGAGGGAGGGAATCAAATTGGCTCCAAGCCAAAGGCCAGGCGGAACAACTCTGTCTTACAGGCCCTGCGGAAAGAAATCAGATCCTGTAGGGCCCTGGTCTCATGAGGCAGAGCGTTCCACCAGGCCGGAGCCAGAGTTGAAAAGGCCCTGGCTCTGGTTGAAGCCAATCTAACTTCCTTAGGGCCTGGGACCACTAGGGTGTTGTTATTTATGGACCTTGAGGCTCTCCGTGGGGCATACCAGGAGAGGCGGTCCCGTAGGTACAAGGGTCCTAGGCCGTGAAGGGCTTTAAAGGTCAAAAGCAGCACCTTAAATCTGACCCTGTACTCCACCGGGAGCCAGTGCAGCTTGAAAAGCACTGGGTGAATATGCTCCCATGGCAGAGACCCCGTGAGGAGCCTCGCTGCAGCATTCTGTACCCGCTGGAGTTTCTGGGACAGCTTCAAGGGCAGCCCCGCATAGAGCGAATTACAGTAGTCAAGCCTGGAGATGACCGTCGCATGGATCACTGTGGCCAGGTCGGGGCGGGAAAGGTAAGGGACCAACTGCTTGATGCGGCGAAGGTGGAAAAATGTCGCCTTGGCTGTTGCTGTAACTTGCGCCTCCATGGAAAGGGAGGCGTCAAGGATTACACCCAAACTCTTAACGGAAGGCAGTGGCACTAATTGGGCCCCCGCAAGAGAAGGGAGTTGGTCCCTCATCCCCATGCCATCCCGACTCAGCCATAGGACCTCTGTCTTCAAAGGATTTAGTTTCAATCGGCTCCCACGAAACCATCCAGCTACAGCTTCCAAGCATCTGGTCAGTGTGTTCGGGGCCGAGTCAGTGTGGCCATCCATCAGCAGATAGAGCTGAGTGTCATCAGCATATTGGTGACAGCCCAGCCCAAAGCTCTGGATAATCTGGGCAAGGGGGCGCATAAAGATGTTAAAAAGCATCGGGGAGAGAATTGCGCCCTGCGGCACTCCACACACCAAGGAGTGGCGCGACGACATTTCCCTCCCTAGTGCCACCCTCTGTCCCCAACCAGAGATAAAAGAGCACAACCAGTTATGGGCTATGCCCTGTTTCCCCACGTCTGCGAGGCGGTGGTCCAGAAGATCATGATCGACCATGTCAAAGGCTGCTGACAAATCTAAAAGGAAATCTAAAGGATCAGCAGTCCTGACCCGCCTCGATCCAGTTGTCTACGGAGATCATCTGTTAGGGCAACCAGAGCCGTCTCCGTCCCAAAACCAGGACGGAAACCGGACTGAAATGGATCTAATGCCGATGTTTCCTCCAGAAACCTACCAAGCTGTTCAGCAACCGCTCTCTCAGTTACCTTACCCAGGTATGGAAGATTTGAAACTGGGCGGTAATTGGATAGGTCTAAGGGATCTGATGAAGTTTTCTTTAAGAGTGGACACACCACTGCTTCCTTCAGTTCCCCTGGGAATGACCCCGTGTCAAGGGACAAATTGATAATTTCAACCAGGGGGGTCCGCGCAACATCTGGACACTCCCTAATCAGCCAAGACGGGCACGGATCAAGGAGGCAGGTGGTGGGCCTACCAACTTGGAGGAATCTATCCACATCAGTAGGGAGTATCCGATCAAAATGGTCCAACACTGGACCTGAAGTCAGTCGAGGGGCCTCCAGTTCAGTCACTGTATCTAAATTGGCAGGGAGGTCACGGCGGAGCAACAGGACTTTCTCCGCAAAAAAGCTCACAAATGCCTCACAGCTGTGGGTTGAATTTGTGCTTAAATTTGGTTGTCCTCCTAAGGATGTTATTGACCTAATTATTCTAAAAAGATGTGCCGGGCGAGAGCTAGCGGATGCAATGGAAGCTGCAAAGTAAGATTTCTTAGCAGCTTTCATAGCCATCTCATAGGCTTTCATAAGCGTCCTATAAGATGTTCTTGAGGCTCCATCACGAGTCCGTCGCCATACTCGCTCTAGCCATCTGAGATCCCGCTTCATTTTCCGGAGCTCCTCAGTAAACCAAGGGGCCCGGTTTTGACGGGGTCGCAGAGGGCGCTTAGGCGCGATCTCATCAATGGCTGCCAAGAGCCGGTTATTCCAGTCCTCAACAAGGTCATCTAATGAGTCGCCAGGAGGAGCAGGGTTCCACAAGGCTTGTCGGAATCTATCAGGATCCATCAGTTTTTGTGAACGAGCCCAAATAGGTTTGCCACCCGAGCCAGGGAGGAGCGGGAAGTCAATCTTGGCTTTCAGAGCGTAGTGATCAGACCATGGCACTTCCACAGCGGGGAGCATGATCACATCTATGCCAGCCCCAAAGATCAGATCCAGCGTGTGGCCTGCTTGATGAGTGGGGCCCCAAACAAACTGGGAGAGCCCTAGTGTTGCCATGGAAGTCACTAGGTCCAGAGCCTGTGAGGAGGGAGCGGCATCGGCATGGACGTTGAAGTCTCCCAAAACCAGTAGGTTTGGGAACTCCAAGGCCCAGCCCGCCACCACCTCCAGCAGGTCTGACAGGGTGGCTGCAGGTGTGCTGGGTGGTCGGTACACCAGCCAGACAGCCAAGCTCTCCTTGGTGCCCCACACGAGACCAACACATTCAATGCCGGAGATCGCCGGTGATGGCAGAGCTCTGAAAGAGCAATCCTCCCGGAATAACAACGCTACTTCTCCCCCCCGACCCACAGTCCGCGATTGATGGAGGACAGAGAAACCTGGGGGTGTTATCTCATGTAGGGAGACTACTTCGCCTTCCCGTACCCAGGTCTCCATCACGCAAGCCAGGTCAATCCCCTGCGAGACAAAAAAGTCACGCATGGTGGCGGTTTTGTTGCCTATGGACCTGGCTTTGCACAGCACCAATGACGGAGGTGTGTAATCCTTGCTCTCCCTACCCTCATCCCTTGGGATGGGGCGTAGATTGGAAGGGGTTCGAGGATCACTGCATCTCAAAACCCTTCGCCAATAGAGATATCTAGCCCCACCGCCATTCCTCCCTAGCCCTTCAATTGTGGAAATCCCAGATCCCATACTAGCTTCCCCAATAGATGGGTAACATCCCCCCAATAACAAGTCATCCTTGGGCCAGGACTCCTGGGTCAAAATGGTATGGGAAAGAGGTGGAGGTCTGATAGGGTAAGTATCCCTAGAAGATAAAACCCAACCAACTGCACCCCAAGCGGGGGAGACAGTCCCATGGTGTTTCATTAACTGTCAATCCCCCTCTCCCTCCTGGGTTAATTGGAGGATTGTTGGTTCTATCTGTGGCTGTGGAAGTATTAATGAGGTATGTGTTATAAAATGTGGATCACTGGCCAACAAAGAGCCAGATTCGAATTCGGAAGATCTGTCCATCCTGTCTCGCCAGGAGTACAGTAGAGAAGGCTGATCATTCTGATAAGTTTTTGGAACATTAGGCAAAGGTCCAGATGTAGATTTGGTGCTGGATATCTCCAGATTGTCAGCAACATAGAGTTCTTTAGGTGTTGTTGCCATAGAAATGTTGGAGGCGCCAAATTCCTCATCTAATTTGGTGTCGTTTGAAAAGGGAACAGGGAGTTGCACTGATGTCTTTCTATGGGATAAAGAGCTGTTGGACGTCTTTAAATATTGTGCTCTAGGCTCTACTGTCCTTATATTTTGGGTAGAAATCTCAGTCTTTATACTCATTAGCCTCTTCTTCAGGTCTTGTAATTCTAGGCTTACAAAGTTCTTTTCTTTCGGGCAATTAGTATTTCTAGTGTTGAGCTTGGTTTCCTTTATCCGCATTAGCTTTGACTCTATGCAAGGGACCAATTGCCTCCTTGTTTCGTCCTTAAATACCCTCACTGGGCGGAGAGAATGGAACCACCATAGGGTATCCTTTATCTCCATGAGTCGAGATGGGAGGGTTGATGACCTAAAGGTCATAAATAGGTGCATGGTGTTTCTCAAGGTAGGCAGGAAGTGGAAATTTTTTAGATCTACATTTCGGTAATGGTAATTCAGGAGCTGAGACACGGACATAGTAATTTGTCTGCGGTTCATCCACCTATGAGTGTATCGGTGAATCTCAAGCATTATCTGGTTCGTTTGCAAAACTTGACAGGACCTCACTTCATCCTAATAAAGATAGATTGAATAAATACTGTATGTACAAATCAGAAAGGCCAAAATATTGAATTATAACCCTGTGAGTGGAAGAAAAACACTATTATTTGCACCCAGAATTTAGTTCCTCTCCATCAGGACTTGGAATTGGCTGGCTTGCTATGACTAGAAACAACATTATCTTTCCAGTGCCGTCTTCAGGAAGGTTGTGGCTGCATACACATTATATTTTTAAGCACCTTTTCCCCCTCAAAGAATTGTAGGCATTATAGCTTACTCCTCAGAGAGTCACAATTCCTAGCAACCTTTAAAGAACAACAGTGCCCAGAATTGTTTGAGAGGGCAATGTGGTTCAAATGTGCTTTGAAGGTATGGCGTATACATGAGGCTGCAGTTCTGTATACAAAATCCAAAGCTGGCCAATACATTTGCTAGGGGCAGCCAGAAATGTCACAAAGAGTTGCAAACTTTTCAGTACTTCAGAACACTTCATCAGGCAAGATGTTATACAGGTGGTGAAGGAGGAGGATTTAAGAAAAAATACAAAAAGTTAGATTGAATGGGAGTAGCCATAAGGTCAGCTTGTAGGTTACACAGGGAGCTGCCTTATACTGAGTCAGAGCATTGGGTCCATCTAGCTCAATATACACCAGGGACGGCCCACCCATGAGGCAAGGTGAGATGACCGCCTCAGGTGGCAGGATCCACAGGGACAGCAGATCTAGCCTCCAAGGAACACACTGACGACTGCCACAGCTGCAATGCCAGCAGCAACTACAGCACCCACTCTCATGCTGCCTTGATAGCATCTCCTCCCACCCTTGTTCCTGATGTAGATATTTATTCCTCGTTCCTAATGTAAATCGTCACTCCCCTCTTCTTCCCTGGCAGAGAGAGCTGAGAGCTGGGTGTCATTTTGTGGTTCACCTCAGATGCCAAAATATCTAGAGCCAGCCCTGGTCTACCCTGACTGGCAGTTGCTCTCCAAGATTTCAGGTAGTGTTTTATCCCACCTTTACTTGGGGATTGAACCTGGGAACTTCTGCAAACAAAGCAGATGCTTTCCACTATACAATGGCCCTTCCTGCAAAGATGGGGATTGCAGGCTGAATAAATATCTGCTAGGTGCAATAAGTAATATGACTTACAGTGAGCTATAACCATTCAAAACTCGGAGGTCTGTACACCCACACATCTGTTCATCCTCCAACCAGACAAACAAGAGGTATCCCATTTCAACGACACATTCCAGCCATGGAACTCAAGTACAACTGTATAGGACTGAACTGTAATAATTGTGTCAACACATAGCTGCTTCTATTTTGTGAATTGTATTCTTTGGGATTATTTTTAGCTGCCATTTTAATTGAACTTGCATAAGGTGACTTTTTATATATGATCATAAGGAATGTATTGATAAGCAAATAAATGCATTCATCACCATGGGGTTGGAACTCTCTTGCTAATGTTAGTTTGAAAGAAGAGGTAGATTTCAAAATGAAGACAGAAATTTATTTTCTTATGGTCCAAAGGCCTGTTATGGGGCAGGGGAGTAGCAGAAGCACAGGACAGTGCTTTGAGAACAGCTGCATGTCTCTGATCCAGAGGTGTCCCAGGAATATTGAACTTGGGAGTAGGCTCATGACTGGGCCCTTTGCCTTTGAAAATGTTGAGAGGGTATACTAGCTGTGGAAGCAGAAACAGTAGAACAGCAGAAACAGCTGTTCACTGAAGGCAGCAGTTCCAATAACTCAGACATCCAGAGATGCACAAAGTAAGATTTCCCCAACTTGGCCTTTTGCTGTGTTCCAATCTGGCACTACAAACTGTACTAATAAAGAAGCCTGTGTATTCCCCATATGGTAAAATTTGGAAATGATCTCTTTATCTCCATAGACCTAACTATTGTCTCAGAACAATTTTGAATGTTTCTAAAAAAATAAAGTTAATTTTTAGTGCATGATTATTCATTTGAGATATTAATAGTTCTTTGTACTTTTTTAAAAAAGATGTACTTTCTCTCTCCCCTCCTCTTCTAAATCTGATCTCATCTCTTCCATTAACTGCATGACTTCTTGTTTCCTGCTCTATATCTTTTTCTCTTTCAGAATATATTTGTGTGTGGTATATATTTTGTTAAGTTGTGGGTGAACATATCAGACGACACAGCGATTCTTCAAACAGCTCTTGTTTATTCACAGGCCAGAACTGAACTGAACTGAACTGAAAGGTTCAGCCAGCCTGCTTATATAGAGCTCCATTACAACACAACTTTAACAACTTTCTGTAACTATCCAATCACTGAACGTCACTTTCAATCACTTATTTGCATATGTGGACCTGAGTGAAAACTATCTACAGTATCCCCATGCTGGCCCAGGGTGAAAACTTCAGTACATAACATATTTTTAAGCTCCTACTTCATCAGGCGATTGAAAATCATCATTGAAGACAGCAGGACGCCTTCAAACAGTACATATTATTGCTTAATACTTAACAATCGTCATACTCCCACTAATGATTTATTAGCCTGAAAGTAACATACTGATTCCCATTGTTTACTACTAACTTAAAGCTAAAGAATTCAAATACTGATTTTAAACCTCTTTTAAAGTTTAAGGAGCGAAAGTTTTCAAAGCAGGCAAACTTTTCAAAGCGTCCAACAACAATTACCAGATTCTGGCAAAACTTAACTTTTTTTGAAAGTGAAATTGATATGATTAAAAAAAATACTAGTTTACAGATAATACCGTATTTTTCGCTCTATAACACGCACCAGACCATAACACGCACGTAGTTTTTAGAGGAGGAAAACAAGAAAAAAAATATTCTAAACGAAATAGTGGATATATGATTTTTGTGGTTCATGCTGTGGCCACAGACATGTGATCTGATAGTGAGTTTGGAGTAGCCCAATGCAAAAATCCTGAGGATCCATGTGGATCCATGCTTTGTAACCACGGAGGAGGGAAGGAAGGGGAACCATGGATCCTCTGCTCACGACTGCAGCAGATCCCCCCCCCCCGCCACCCACAGGCATTCGCTCCATAACACGCACAGACATTTCCCCTTACTTTCTAGGAGGAAAAAAGTGAGTGTTATGGTGCAAAAAATACCGTAATTCAGGGCCAGGTATATCTGGGAATGAAAACAATTAACTCATTAACAGTTTCAGCTAAAGTGTAGGTGCAATATTGAGACATTATCACCCCAAACTTGGATTGTTTTTGGGAGTGGGGAGCAAGAAAAGGCCATGCCCAATAAAATCCTTATCCACTGACAGGATGTAAAGAATTGGTACAGAAGTGGCTTAACATATACAACCATTCACACTTTTTCAGGTTTCATTGCACTTCAATACCATGCTTCTCACAAGTGCATCTGTGAATTCAGATAGAATGTGCACTGTTCAAATTCTCCGGCATAGTGGAACTAAATGAGTGCAGTTACACTTGGAGACTTTCATACCCAGAAAGAATGAAAGCTTAGGACACTACTATATTTTGCACATACTGCACTGATTATGAGTAAGTTAGGATTGTTCTGTTCCAAGGAAAATAGATATGTCTGCATCTCTGTACTAATGCACTTTAATTTTTCCTATTAAAATTTAATTAAATTAGTTATGTAAACTGCACCCCTCAAACAGCATTGAACATATACAGTGGTACCTCAGGTTAAGAACTTAATTCATTCTGGAGGTCCGTTCTTAACCTGAAACTGTTCTTAACCTGAGGTACCACTTTAGCTAATGGGGCCTCCTGCTGCTGTCGCCGAATGATTTCTGTTCTCATCCTGAAGCAAAGTTCTTAACCTGAGGTACTATTTCTGGGTTAGCGGAGTCTGTAACCTGAAGTGTCTGTAACCTGAAGCATCTGTAACCCGAGGTACCACTGTATATTCTAAAATTATCCAGGAAAGATTCAGTTATCTGTGTGTATCTCTAGCTTTATTGTTTTGCTTCTGTAACTTGCATCATGCGACAGTGCTTGTGTCCTCAAAGACATAAAACAGAAAATCAAACCATCCTAAGGATTTACAGTGGTGCCTCGCAAGACGAAATTAATTCGTTCCGCAAGTCTCTTCGTCTTGCGAGTTTTTCGTCTGGCGATGCACGGTTTTCCATAGGAATGCATTGAAAATCAATTAATGCGTTCCTATGGAAACCGCCTTCCCCCGACCTCTTCTGGCGGGCGGCATTTTAAAATCGCCCGGGACAGCGGAGGACTTCTCCGCTGTCCGGGCGATTTAAAAGCCCCTGGGAAGGCAAGCAGGGGGGACAAAGACTTTTGCCCCCCGCCTGCCTTCAGAAGAGGTCCAGGACAGGCTTCGCAGACCTCTCCGCAATCAGCGGGAGCGCTCCTTGCGGAGAGTTGCCAGCGCGCCCAGGCTTCGCGGCCCCGCCGCCCGGCTTCGGGACATCGTTCCGATGCCAGGCGGCGGGGGGAGGCTTTCTCGCCCCACCGCCCGGCATCGGGACGATGCCCCGAAGCCGGGCGGCGGGGGGAGGCTTTCCCGCCCCGAAGCCAGGCGGCGGGGGGAGGCTTTCCCGCCCCGAAGCCAGGCGGCGGGGGGAGGCGTTCCCGCCCCGCCGCTCGGCTTCGGGACATCGTTCCGATGCCGGGCGGCGGGGGGAGACTTTCCCGCCCCGCCGCTCGGCTTCGGGACATCGTTCCGATGCCGGGCGGCGGGGGGAGGCGTTCCCGCCTCGCCGCCCGGCATCGGGGCATCCTTCCGAAGCCCGGCGGCGGGAGGAGGTGTCCCCGCTCCGCCGCCAGGCTTCGGAGGAGGTCCGAGGACAGCGGGGAAGATGAGCTGCGCTTCCCCACTGTCCCGGAGATTTCCCTATGGGCTGTCGTCTTGCGAAGCAAGCCCATAGGGAAATTCGTCTTGCGAAGCGCCTCCAAAACGGAAAACCCTTTCGTCTAGCGGGTTTTCCGTCTTGCGAGGCGTTCGTCTTGCGGGGCACCACTGTATTTTCATATATTTTCCATTATTACCATAATAGTTTGTATTACATGAATTAGAGGCAAGTGATTCTTGGAAATACTGTTTTATTTTTATTTTTTGAAACACCATAACTAGTATGACAACTTGCACTTTGTGTTTGTACCTTAGAAAAGGTTGAATGCTGATCTCACTATAATTAACAGACAGTTTTCTATTGAGCTGGCAGCAATAGCAGCACCTGAAACTGTTCCCAGCTAATTAGTATAAAGCTCTGCTGAGTTTCAGTCCTGGGCATAATGCAATTATATAGCAATTTTAAAAGTTGCATGATTCAACAGTTATTAAAAATATTCTAGTCATTTGTCATAAAGGCACTCTAGAGCCTTCCCTTGGAAAAAGCACCAAATCCTTTATAACAGAAATATATCAACCCCCACCCTATCCTCCACATTTGATTGCAATGCAATTCAGAGCCAAATATATTAAAAATATCCACATGGGAGAGCTCCTGGAATTGTACCACTTGATTGCTGGTGCACAATTATTCAGTCTGACTAATACTCACAGACTAGCAGCACAATCCTATGCATACTGTTGTGAGTTTTTGCAGGGAGAGGTGGGAAGCTGTATGCCTGAGTCCCTTCTAATTCCTGGATCCAAAAAGAATTCCTTTGCTGGAACAGTTAGTTAGAAAGACAAAGGCCAGAGTTGAGCTAGAAGCTGAAAGCAGGCTGGGCAGCTGAGAGACAGAGTCATGCTTGATTTCTACGTGAATCCAAGGCTGCAACTATGGGAGAAACAATACCTTTTTGAGGTGTTAATGGTAGATATGTGTAATTAAACCATATATCATAAAGACACCACAGTCTCCACTGTCTTTCATTCTGAGGAAGCAAACCCTGGGTAAGCAGCTGGACTCTTGCACTGCTTAGATTGGGGTGGCATGCAGCAGTATATATACAGAAGGCACTTCAGTAGGGTTCCAAGGCAAGAGCTACAAGAAGATTCAGCAACTGTCAGACTCCAAGCATACACAGAGACTGCATAATACAAAGGAAAGGGAGGGCAGATATTTCAATATAGCACCTAAAGAGAAGACGAGTGAACATGGATTCAAGATTACCCCAGATAGGGAAGAACTAGGACAGGCAATAAAGGAAACAACATATAACTTCTTACAGGAGCACCTAGATACAGGACGTCAGTTTAAGCCCCACCACGGGAAATAACAAGGCACAACTAGCTTATTGTAAGATAAAGGTAAAGGACCCCTGGATGGTTAAGTCCAGTCAAAGGCAACTATGGGGTGTAGCGCTCATCTCGCTTTTCAGGTGGGGAGGCGGTGTTTGTCCACAGAGAGTTTTCCGGGTCATGTGGCCAGCACGACTAAACTGCTTCTGGCACAGCAGGACACCATGACGAGTACCAGAGTGCATGGAAATGCCGTTTACCTTCTTGCCACAGCGGTCCCTATTTATCTACTTGCACTGGTATGCTTTCAAATTGTTAGGTTGACAGAAGCTGGGACAGAGCAACAGAAGCTCACCCTGTCGCACAGATTCAAACTGCCGGCCTTCCAATCAGCAAGCCCAAGAGGCTCAGTGGTTCAGACCACAGAGCCACTCATGTCCCCTACAACTTGCTTTTTGTATGCCTAGACAGCAATAATCATACCAAGGCAAAAGAGAGTGCTGTCATGGCACAAATCTACACTTTATACTCCACAGAGCAGCTCCCTAGACAGCCAACCAGCAATTTTAAATTATTGTAATCAGATTTTTAAATAATAAAGCTTTATAATATTTCTTCAGTATTTCATATCTGTAAGTCAGAAATAGTGGTTTAGCCTCACATGTCTATGATGTTTTAGATCTAAACTCTCAAAGGGCTTAAACAAACAGTCATTATTTGGACCACACCTGTGAAGTGTGTAATTGAGATTGTTCTATAGTTATAGAAGTAACACAGGGAAGGAACATTGAATAAAACTGCATACTTGAGGGAATTTTCGATGTAATGAGTTATGCATTAGGGACTGCAACTGTTTTGGATAACAAGGAGATGCACGTAACCGAAGCTTATACTGTATACAGATGGTATCCCAGAATATACTGCTTCATAATGAAAGCTTCAGGTCCAGAGCAACTGACCACCACTATAAAGATTTAGAGAAAGAATGTAGTATTGCAAACAGGTAAGGATCAGTCCCACCACCAGTCCCAGACCCTTACAGACTCATCACAGGAAAACATCCAAGTCTGAACAAAGTTATAATTTCCCCCAGATCTTTAATCTGTTAGAATAATTCTCATCATATACCCACAAATGGAACCTTAACATTATTTTTCAGTTTTGCAACTATTGGACCCCTATGCCATTTAGATGAACCTATAGGTGCATGCCTGCATGCCATGTAAGCACCAGAATCAGAAATGGGCAAAAACAACAGAACTGGAACACCACCACAAATAGAGAAACACAGTATTCTTTATTTCTTCCTGCTGTGTAAAAATGAAGGAACAACATATTACTAATATGACAGTACAATGGAGACGTGTGCTTTTTTGTATGGCTGCAAAATGAGGTATTCCATCATAAAGTTAATCTTTAGAAGAAGGAAACATAGTGACCTATCAGTTCAAGCAGCACAAAAGCTACAATTTCTATTTGCTTCAGGCAAAGCTAAGAAAGGTTTCTAAACAGATCAGAGTCACAGTTTGTTTCATTCTTGTCAGCCTTTAGCAAAACACTAAAATTAAGTATATGATCCCATTTTTCTCTGTGACAGATGATCAATCATCATCAACAATTTCAGCATGTTTTACTGCAAATAAATTTTGAATCCTCTTGTTGTAAGTTGAATCTTGAAATAAACTTGCATTTTGGCTCCCAGTGATCTATAGGGCACACCACTATATACAGTATATCAGTATTCACTGAGAGCTTTCCAGGAGCCTTATGATAAATGGACTTGAACTTACAAGGTGAAAAACATCATACCTAAAGTGCCTGGTTATGCTTTTGTGAAAATTTTAGTAATAACTATTATGCTTTTCCAGTCAAAATGTGATTTAGTAGTCTGTACCCAGCAGATATAACTTATATCCTTTCCAAGTCTCATCCTGATAAAAAAGGAACATTACTGAAAGAACCTACTGCAGACAAATGGGTTAAAATTAAAAAACAAGCTGCCATCTGCTCTATGATAAAGCATTTAGCCTGGTTACATGAGTAGAGTCAATAATCTCCACATAGCAATATATTATTTATCAAGTGCACACATGGCAAATTCCTCTGAAATATAATATGGCAGGTGAACTTTTTCCCAGACATGAGGCCCTATAACCTATTCAGGGAGGCAAAACTAAGAAACTGATTTCTAAGTAGCTCATTTATTTGGGAGAGCAGTCACTCACATACCTTTTCTGATATGGAACCCTGCACAAGTCACCTCCACTTGGAAACCATAAATTAATCCACCAAAGGCCAAATGATCCCAAATGATCCCATTGGCAGAGGGTTGGACTCGATGGCCCTTGTGGTCTCTTCCAACTCTATGATTCTATGATTCTATGAAATTATACTTCTGATACCAGTGCTGTGTACCAGCATTCAAGTCCAGCTTGCAGGCTTCCCATAGACGTTGCTTCCCATGGGCCACTGGGAGAACAGGATGCTGGACTAAGTGGGCCTTTGGACTGATCCAGCAAGTCTTCTTACGAGAACTATATGCAATTATGGTTGATCTGAGTGTTGAGATGCATAACTGCCTCTGTCACGGTGTAGAAATCCAATTTTAAAAGCATAGGGGTGAGTTGATGAAGCTTGCAGAGCAACTGACTTCACTGCATTCGGTGGGCACCGGTTTCAGAAATTTGGCTGAGAAAAGGGCTTGAGCTTTCATGGGTCTCTCTCACACACAAACACATACAATGCAAGGCAGCAAGGAAGATTAATGATATTGTGACTGGAACGGTTTCCTTAAGCACAATGAGGAAGGAAGCAGGAACACCCTTGTCACAGCCCCACAAAACCCTGAACATTGCCTCAGTATTTACAAGAAATGTACTGATTTCATGATTACATTCCTTCGACAGAAATTCAGACTCCTAAAAAATCTGTGGCATTCCTTTTTTTTTTTTTTTTGAGTGCTACAATTTCCTTTATTATCTTATAAAAAATAATATTCCTCTTCCCCAACATGACACATCAGCTCATTGTCAAAGGGCCTGGGTTCTTAAAGCTACAAAGTGAAAGACATCCCTCCTCCTGTTTATTCAGGAGGCGCATATGTGCAGAGACAAAAATATATACATTAAACGCTGCTTCAGGGAATTTGAGCGTGACGGGTTTGAAACGCAGGAAGGGGCGAGCAACACACCTCTACATATTAACGCTAAGTGCAATTGTGGGAGTTACGAGGCACAGAAGCCTTTCTCAAGCGATGCTATTGCGTCACTTTTTTTTTAACGCCTTGCCCCTTCTTCCCCTCACTGCGCCACACATCAGCCCCTCGAGCGCCAACCCCCGCCCCGCGGGACCTTCCCCTCCGCGTGACAGTTACAAACTGCCTCCTCTTGTTTTGAAGGGGCGCGTGGTCCTTCCTCATTGGCTGCGGCCTTCGTCCCTCCCCTTTCGCCGCCCGCCTCTGAGGCAAGAGAAATGCAAGAGCGAAGGGTGACGGCGTCGCACTACACTTCCCGAAACGCTTTGCGCGGCAGCCGAGAGGGCAGCCTCCGCTGTCGCCCCTGCTCCTGTGGTAAAAGGGAAAGTGTCTCGCTGGGGCGTGCGCTCTCCCTCCCTCCCTCCTTCCCCGTGCACAACAAGAGCGGCGTGGGGGCTGCGAGGAATAGGAGGAGGAAGAGCAGCGGCAGCAGCAGAGCGAGCGCTGAGGAGGCTGAGGTGAGCGCGGCGCATCCGGCCGGCCGCCTGTCCGCTCGCCCGCCCGGCAAGCTCCTCTTTCCCAGCGTCGGTGGCAACCTCGGCGAGAAGGGAGGCATCCTCCGGTGCTCCGGGCTGCCCTGAGGCGGCGGCGAGGGGCGCCCTCCGCCCCGGGGCGAGCGGGGAGAGGGTTCTGCAGCATGAGCATCAGCAGGGTTGCCCGGAGAACTGCAGCGGAGGCGGCGGCGCAGCTCCTGCTGGCGGCGGCCACCGTGGGCTGCCTCTGGTGCGCGGCAGAGGCCCAGGTGAGAAGGGGAGCGAGAGGCGGCGACGGCTGGGTGGCTGGGTCGGAGTTTGCCCGTGGGCTCGTCAGCCAACGCTTTCCGTGCCTCCATAGCAAGGGTTGCCACCGTGTTGCCCTCCAGATGTGGCCGGACTACAACTCCCATCGTCCCTCCTGACGGTTGGCCATTGCAGCCCCACGTTCGGAGGGCACCATGTTGACTACCCCTGATGGACCGCATCTGGGACGGCAGAGCTGAAGGGATGCGCTCTCTGGCCTCCGAAATATAGGGCCACTCGAGGGCTGCACCCTTTCCCCACCTCTCAGGAAGATTGCCAGGGCAAGGGGGAGGTCAACTTGGCCCCATTATTGGTATCCCATGGCTGGATTTTCTCTTCCCTCCTTCCTGTTTAGTAGACTGCGACCCTGGACGCAAGGATTGTGCTCTTTTTACAGCGCTGATAAAAATTCGGGTGCTTTATGAAGCGTTTATTAGTATGTCCAATTCTCTGGACGGCCTTCCAGCAGGTGTGGGCCTGATCCTGCCTGTTCAGTGGCTCCTCTTTTTAGCTGTGAGAGTAGAGATGCAAGCAGCTTTAGTGAATCGGAGACAGCAGCAGCATCTTTAATAAGGGTTTCCAAATCCTTCCTTTCCTCAGTAAGATACAGTTGAGGTCTTCCTTGGGGAGATGCGATCAGTTGTGTTTGCTCTGCCTTGGCTTGGCAGATGTTTGATGCTAATTTGTAATTGAGCCAAGAGTGTGTCAAATGGGATTATATTATATCAGGGGAAAGAACATGTGTATAGAGATGTTTTTGCTAGCAGGAAGAAACTATGTGGTCTTTATAGTGTATTTCAAGGTAAATAAGATGGAAATTTTTCCTAGCATGAGAAGGAATGCTTTGCATAACTGGCATATCCCCCCCCCCTTACTGTTAAGAGTTACATGCAAGCTCTAGGTTGATTTGTCATGGGAAACAATATTTCAGTTTGGTTTTCTTTGAAATTATACAAAAGGTTGAATGGTATCAATTGTGTAGAGTATACCTGCACTAGAAGATCAGAAGCAAACAACTGTTAAAATAATTGTGGATTTGGTCTACTCTTCAGATTTGGGTATGAAAGTAATACTTGCTTCTTGCTTGATTATGATGTTTGTTATTACAGCATTTGATGTTGCATAACCATACTCTAGTATTTCAGACCACAATATTTAACTTAAATGTTGTCAACCCATTTTCTCTCCGCCCCCTCCCTGTAAAACAACATTCTATAGTTAAAGTGTCCTTTTGGTTTTCCTTGTAATAGTTAAGTGCCACTTCTGGTTTTGAAGATGTGCACTGCTCCTTCTTATCCGTTGCCCTTCCAGATGATCCTTAAATTGTACCTCAGATTGTCCACAAAATGAGCAGGTCTGGGAAAAAGAAATATTCCAGGAGCCAATTTCAAGTTGTTATGTGCTGCCTGTTCACAAAGTGGCATGGATTTGAAGTTCTTGGGCAGTGACACGTACTCCTAACTTCTAGATGTCCAGTCATTCAGCCTCCTGATACAGATCCCAAAGGCATTTGCACTGGAAATGGAAAACTTTTATTACAGAGCATAGTCTCACTTTCCCTCCAAACATTATTCATGTAATTAGTGGAGATGATGGTAATTCTTTTTAAATATTCCCATTCTTATGGGAGATACAGTGGTACCTCGGGTTAAGTACTTAATTTGTTCCGGAGGTCTGTACTTAACCTGGAACTGTTCTTAACCTGCAGCACCACTTTAGCTATTGGGGCCTCCTGCTACTGCCGCGCTGCCGGAGCACGATTTCTGTTCTTATCCTGAAGCAAAGTTCTTAACCTGAAGCACTGTTTCTGGGTTAGCAGAGTCTGTAACCTGAAGCGTATGTAACCTGAAGCATATGTAACCCGAGGTTCCACTGTACTATTTCCGTGTAACTTGCTCACATCCTGGGATTTCCAAATAACTACTGACTATTTTGCATGCCTACGTACAAGAACAGGAGAAAATTTCCAAGCAACTTTCTTTGTCATTTTGCTGTTTACCTGATATAAAATTTGATTTAATTATTTTATTGCACTTTGTATTATAATATTACTAATAAGGATAACCAGTGTTAGATCACCAGTATTTTAAATGTGCTTGATTTATTTTTTAAAAATACAAGACTTAAAACTGGACTTCATTTCATGTACAGTATCTTTAATATAGTTCTCTTGGGGGGGAAAGTAAAGTGGATTTTTAATATATAATTAAAAAAAGAAAGTTTTATTTTGAAATACTTATTCTCATCTTAAAAGCATTATAAAAAGCATGAATAATTGTTGGCCTCCTTATAGAATCCTCTTTTATAGGTTTAAGCTTTATAGGCTAGGAGTTAAATGAGACTTAATCGTAAGTGTATATGTGTTTGTAGCTTACAAGTTACAATATATACTGTTCTGACCTCCTTGAAAAATGCACTGCTGCTTTTTAGTATTGGCAGCTATAGAAATAAAATGAATAGTTCTAAAGCTTAGACTGAAATTCTGAATATAAACGTATCCATCAGATTTAATGAAAAGAATTCCCAAAGTGAATATAATTCAAGTACACTTCCAATCTCAGCAGTCTTATATGATGGGAGGAAGCTCCTTTCAGTTTCACAATGCTTTGATTTTTTTCACTTTCATAATAAATAAATATTGCAGGGTTTTTGGTCGCCCTCTAAGGAAATGCAGTGCATTCTTAAAATATAGTGTTGAATACTGACAATGATAACCTGTTTATACAATGATCTGGTTTTCACATAACGCTAAGCCAAACTATGGGTAATTGCAAATTTTCAGGTGTTCAGAGAAGTTTGGCTGCTTTTCTCCTCCAGTCCTGCTGCTGTGAGCTAAAATGTAAGCCATAGAACAAACATTGACTACAGCTCATGGTGTGCCTAAACTAGAGCATGATAAACCAGAAGCTTGGGTTCATACACAACACGACACAACATGCCAAACCATCACATGGCTCACAGCAGCAGGACCAAAGCAGCCATTGTCTTATCTTGGAGCTTGCATGTTTGCTCCCATAGTTTGACTTGGTATTATGTGCAAACTGGGCAACTGAAAACGATTGCTGAATTCCAATGGCACACTGCAAACAAAACATAGGGGGTGCTTATTGTCTAATTTAACATTCTACTAAAGAGTGATAAAGGATTCCCTGCACAGAATTTAATTAAAATTGAAGTTAATGAAAGCAAATTCTATCAATATTTTAGATAGATTAAGGAAGGATGGTAAATGTACTCTGCATACTATTAATAAGTCTGCCAGCTTTGTCCCATTGCATTCAAGAATAAGCTACTGAAGACTTACCCCACACACCACCCCACTACTGCACAGGTGATATTTCCACATAGAGAGTCACATGAAATGTGCATAGATTGTGTATCACAAATGCAAATGCTTGTTTTCCTATAAGTTTAAAAAAAGTGTTACCTTGCCCATATGTGTGTGGGTTTCATGTAAATTCCGTCAAGCAAATGCTATTTGCATTGCTATTTATGATGATTTCTCTCTAATTGTCTTCTTGCTCAATCAAAAACTTTTAGCTATAAGTGATATTGCCATTTAGTCTTTTTGTTTTGTTTTTCTAGTTATCAGGAGTGCTTGATGACTGCTTATGCGACATAGAAAGCATTGATGACTTCAACAATGTTAAGATCTTCCCCCAAATACAGAAACTTCTAGAACGGGACTATTTCAGATACTACAAGGTAGAGTAAAAAACAGCCTATTACTATATAGTTTAATGCAGACATTCTCAGACTCTCTGCTCCTTGGTCCATGTGAGTGAGCTGAAAACTACTGAGGCCCATCATTTACAAACTGGTTGTGATATTTTCTGTTGATACCTAACCTCTCTTTGGAAATTACTAAAATCTATCCCATAGTAGTTTTCTTGTGGAAAGGAGTTCCATCATTCAGACTTTTATCTGGGGGTTATTTGCCAATACAAGGCTCTAAATGGAGAAGGCTTTTTATTTTATATCCACCCCGGCATTTCTCTTTAATGTATGTTTACTCTATCTGCTGTCACCTTTTCTCTTTTCCTTCTTAACCTAGCCCGAAAGTGTTAGCTTCTTTCATCCCTGCTCTTTTACATTTACTTCTCCCTCCTTTAACAACTCGTAACTCTTTCCCCTCTCTTACCACTTTGTTCTATTTTTTAAATAATGCTTTATCTCTTTTTAAATTCCTATGGGAAGCAAGACCCTCTCATCTCTCTCTTTCTGTTTTCCTCCTTCTGCTCCCAGCTTCTGTCCCACAGTCACCTTTACTCAGTATGCAGGGAATTGGCATCCATCCAACCAAAAGGCTACAGTATGATCAGGGATGGGGTGGGTAAGGAAGGATGCACTGCATTGGCAGTGGAAAGAGGATTAAGTCCCACTGGTGGTCCTGGCTTATCGCTTGAGAAACACTGGCTTAGTGAAATCGATTTTTCTTTCTCTGTTCTCCTACGAAGTAAAAGAAATACAGGGGTTATAGTAAAACTGTACTAAAAATGAAACCTACTTCAAAGCTTCAAATTAGTGTGACAAGGAAATACACTGTGGGTTGGAAGAGCAGTACTGTACTCTGAAGCACTATATGCCGTCATTGGATTTTTTACCTGCCCATCACCATAAGGTCCCAGAATAGGTCACAACAATATAAAAATACAAAACTGAAATTAATTAAAGCCTTTTACAATCACAAAACATAAACTCCATATGTTCTGGTAGTTTTTGGAAAAAAACACCCTCATTTTGATGTAACTGCTGTCTTTAGAACCTGGAATTAGCTTCAGATAAATTGGTTAGCCTTTTTTTTCTTAATGGAATTGGTTAAAAACAGTACCTGAAGAATTAAATGAAAACCTTATCAGGTACTTGAGCAAACAATGATGACCAAATGTAGCTAACGTCCTTCGGCATTGCTTGATCCAAGGTGTACTATAGTGAAAGTAAACTAATGTTAGATAAAAGCTGTCTTCTGTGAATGTGAAGCAGATACAGTCTACACCTGATGGTTTGGGAATTTGCTCTTGATAAGCTGTATAACTGAAGGTTATAACATTTAATGTGGCCATTTCTGTTTCATACAGTGCTGTATCAAAATAGTTGTAAGTTTATCATCCACCCTCCCCTCTAATCTCTCCCTCTACCTCCGGATACCATATTGTCTTACATTGAACGTAACCAAAAGACTTTATAATCTGAACAATAACAACAACAAAAGATATTGTATGTTCTATTGTAGTTCATGAAAATCTGTAATTTTTTTAATTTTTAAAAAAATAAATAAAAGAAAAATGGCTACCCTTTGTAAAGTATTCTGTAGTCCAGCTACCAACTTCATTGGCAATTGTGCTAGAAACTTTGTTAACACTTAGGATTTTCTGTTTTATTGTTCACTGCATCTTCATATATAATCTTTTGTTCCACCTGTCCTCTTCCCACTTACAGAATAGCCAAAGATAACCATTTTTATTTATTGTATTTATGCAAGTGTTTTAAAAAGGGACTTCCTCTTGTGCAGGGCAAGTTCCCTGAATTCAATCCCTTTCACCATCCCTTGTAGGCCTCTGAGTCCCATCTCATTTTATTACAAGGATCATTGGTGGGATCCAGAAAGCCCTAGCACACAAATAGGGGTCATGCCTCTCTGGATCCAACCCTGTGTTTTTAATAGTAGCTGTGTAGTCATTATGAACAACTGGCTTAGTCAGAAGGTGCCTATTAGAAAATGTAATGTTTCTCCCCAGTTGCCTGTTGCTAAAAACAATTTCCTCTTTGACCCCACCCCACCCCAAAAAGTGTGCTATGTATTACTTCAATTAGACTAAAAATATTTTAACTTCTTTATCTTGCTTATGACATTTTTTGTGTCCAGCAGCAGTTGATAAAAATGTTGCATAAGCTATATGAGTCATTTGTTGGATTACTGTGTGAACTCTACACATTTATAAGTAGTTTAGGTTTAATTGGGAAGGATTTGTCCTAATTAAAAATTTGAATCAATATTCTAAACTTTCTGAACTTGCATGTGGGATACGTGCACTGTAGCAGCTGTAGCTCACTTTTTTGCAAAACTTGAGGCCTGTGTATATTAAAAGAAACTGAAACTTTTCAGATTATCAAAGTGTGGAATAGAAATGAACTATTTTAAATGTAAGATGCCAACAGACCAGGTTTGATTTAAGTAATGCTGTAATCTTTTAAAGAATATCTAAGTGGTGCATATCAGCTGTGGCTGCAATTGTATGTTAGATAAGTCCTTGTGCTATGGTTGAAAGAGGATTAAGAATATTTGATCTTGGAAACTGTCTTCCTTTGCACTGATACCATTAATACTGTTGATGTAACTTGAAGTGGGGGCTTGCATTTTAAAGCTTAAGCTTCCTGGAAGACGTGTGATTCCTGTTTAATCTGGATGTGCTGGATCTGCTTGATTGCAAACAACACTTGTGAGGTTATTCTGTGGAAATCTTTGGCTGAATCTTTTTTATATTAAATATATTACAATAAAATTGCACAAACAAATCTCTTGCACATCAATAAAACAAAGCACAAGCAATAGGGAACATTTTCAACATAGGTTCATGCAACTACACAGACACACACACACATATATATATATACACATATATATTCACTGCAAGACATCAACATTTGACAAGTAAATTATTCGATTATGGGTGTCCCTGTTTTCATTACCTTGAAAAAATTAGAAGATTTAGCAGTGTTAAAAAGTATAATATTAGTTCTTTCTTAGCAATAGGTACATAAGAATTTTCAAAAGTCAATGGATAGGATTGTTTTGTTCTTTCAGCCCATTTTATTTAACTGTTTGTAAAGCTTTATTGGCACATCACTGCAGCTTCCCACTTCCCCCTTTGATGAATTGAGTAACTTGCAGTATTCAGGTCCAGCAACTTCTCTGATCAAGAACTTTTACAAAATAGGTCAAGTAACATCAGTCACATTTTGTACTGATCATTCATGTGAGGCCAGAGGAGAAGGCACAAAAAAGCACTGGACTGTAATTTGTGCTGTGGTATTGAGATGTTGTTAATGCAGTAAAAGCAAATCAAATCAAATTATTCCCAGAAGAAAGCTTCAGAAATTGCTTGTGTGGGCACCCCCACCCCATGCTTGTAGCTGGCTCATATTTTTAAGTCAGCCAAATAAATGAAAACTCTAGATATTTGTTTGCAGCGCCCTAATCTTTCACTTTTTTTTTTTTTTAAATAAAACAGCTTATTCTATTGAAGGGAAGTTTCCCTATTTAGTTCAAAATTAATTGACTGACAGTATGTATATGTTTCTTGGTTTTAAGGTTAATCTGAAGAGACCATGTCCTTTTTGGGCTGACGATGGCCATTGTTCTATCAGAGATTGCCATGTAGAGCCTTGTCCTGAGGTATGTTTGCAAATAAAGGAGGAAACCAGAATAGTATTGCCTTTGTTGAACAGAATAATATGGAACTTTACTTACTGCCATTTTTGCAAGAGTTTGCATAACACTGATATGATTCTGTGTTGATGGGAGTGGGGGTTAACATACTTTAGAGTTGCAGGAACTTTGACAGCTTTTATTGGCACTGCATTGACTGCTGTTGGAAAGCTACTTTGCTAGTGAAATTTTAGTTTTGTGTAAAGATAGGCAACTCCAGTTCAGTTTAAATAGCAGATAAGATAACTTAGGAGCTTAAGGGTACTATATTTCAGTACTATTAATGACAGTAATACGACAGGGGCTTAAAGAATGTTTAGATTTTTGGCCATCATATTATGAACAGTTCTGATTTAAATGCTAACTCATCCTAAGCTTTTCATAGAGAAGTTCCACTGAACTTTTTTCAATGAGCTTGCTTACTAGTAAATGTGCATAGGGTACCCATAGCAAAAATGGTCAAATCATAAATGAAATGGAACTGTATCCCATCGTGGAGTATTGATGCTCAAACAGTTTCTTGCTGGCGTGGCTCATTGATTTAGCAATTTTTAGTTAGTCAAGTTGAGAATGAGTGGGTTGTGAATGAAAAAGTTGAATAATCATGTAACTTGTTTGCTTCTTCTAGAGTAAAGTACCAGTTGGAATTAAAGCTGGGAGTGCTAACAAAGTGAGTAAGCTCTTCTGAAATAAAAAATATGGACTTTTCTGCCCCCCACTGCACTAGGAAAACATCTGATTGGCATGTTGCATTTGCCTTAAATGCAAGTGATAGCTATCCACTCCTGCTACTTTAGCAGCTAACATAGCATTGTGCTATGTTTACCCAGTGCTGAAGCATGATGGTGCATTCTAGGTGCTGTTTGTATAGGATTGCATCCCGCCCCCATGAGAGAGAATTGAAGCTGGCAGCAGTGCTAGGAAGTCCCACTGTGTTTCCTTGCCATGGATACAGTTGATGAAGCTCTCTGGGCTCCCCCCTCCCAACCTTGTTTTCCAAGGTGAGCAGAAGCTAAGTGGGCCAAACCTGGTAGCATGGGCAGCTGGTCAGGAGGCTTTTATAATGTAGCTTCCTGTTAAACAATAACTTGTGAAATTGCCTCTGGGGGAAAATGTTAAGCAAACACTGAAAATACTTCTTCTTAATGCATACTTAAATCCCAGATATGCATATATAAATAACAGTTAGTGATAGTAGAATTTATGGCCTGCAGTACCATAAATGTGCATAAGAATAGAAGCTTCTGTCTCTGGTCCAGAGAATGGTAATACTTGGAAATATTAAGTGCATTTAATGCTTGTGAGGTATTACCTCGCTTGTCAGTCATGGCTGTATTGAGTAAGTGACAGGCAAATGCCCTAAAGATTTAAAACGAAAAATATATTTGTTGGTAATATTAAATATCATATACTCTGCCTTGCAGTATTCAAAGAAAGCAAACCATACCAAAGAACTCGAAGACTGTGAACAAGCTAACAAACTAGGAGCAATTAATAGTACATTAAGGTAAGCCCTTTTTTCATTGTTAACTGGAGTGGCAAGGGTTGATATATTTAGCTCTTTTTGGACTTTTCTCCATACATACTATTCTTGTAAGTTCTGTGGTAAAGAGAACATGCCAGTGTTAGATTACACTTACACAAAACTTATTTATTTGTAGCTGTTGTCCAAACATACTTTTATCAGTTAAACTAAAAAGACTAACATGATGAATACAAACGGAGGAAGCAAGCTGTTCCAGATATTGACGCCTAGTTTTCAGAACTGTTTCTCTGCTGGTAGTACTGTACGTAGGCATTAATTTTGAAATTCAACTGCAGACTGTGCTGAACTTTTCCTCCGTTTTCTTTCAACCAAGTTCTGTGTGCTAATGCTGGATAAAGATCCAGTTACAGATAGGTAGCCGTGTTGGTCTGGCATAGTCAAAACAAAATAAAAAAATTCCTTCCAGTAGCACCTTAAAGACCAACTAAGTTAGTTCTTGGTATGAGCTTTCGTGTGCAACTTCTGTTTCAGTGTATCTGAAGAAGTGTGCATGCACACAAAAGCTCATACCAAGAACTAACTTAGTTGGTCTTTAAGGTGCTACTGGAAGGAATTTTTTTATTTTGTGCTGGATAAAGAGTAAGGATTAAAAAGTGATACAGCAGCATATAAACATGTTTGTTAGCATGATGGTCTCAAGGATAGCTATCTAAATAAACTAGTGCTATGTATCTGGGCTGAATATACAGTTCTAGTGTTAATTATAAATTAGTGCTGTATGAAAGCTTGGCAGTTGATTACTTGTCGTGTTACTTTATGAGAAATTAGTTGCACTTTATGCCCTTACGACAGTTTCATGTAGTCAATGTTAGTTTCATAAGATTACTTTTATCTAAAAAAAACCCTTTTCATTTTTATGAGCTGTCTTGAAGGTCCTTTTGGGACGATGTTGGTAGCAATCTCTGTTTTTAAAAGTGATGGGAAAACATAAAAATGAGAAATGAGACTATATTATGTCCATTTACCACTAGTCTATTTTTGCTCCATTCCACAGCAACCAAAGTAAAGAGGCTTTCATTGACTGGGCCAGATATGATGATTCACAGGACCATTTTTGTGAACTGGATGGTAAATTTGTTCATTCTTTTGAACTATATTTTATAAGGCAATGTGTAGCTAAGTCAACTGAAAATCATCTTAATGTACTTCACAAAAGAGAAAGTGTGCCAAAATATTTATACATTGCTCTTAAAAAACAGCCTCAATTCTGATCTTCCAAACCAAAAGGAACCATGGGGTCATGCAATCCCCGTCCCTTAGTTTTAGCACTAAACATAGTTTGCTGTGAAGAGTAAACCTATTAAAGATCAACACCTCCAATTGTGGATCCTGATATAGCCAAGACAATACCACCTGTGAACAAGAGGAATTGTATCAGCAGGATCCAAAGAACCCAACTCTTTTCAGAAGCAGAAATATTTCTGGGAGAAGAAAAAACAAAAGATAGTCCACTGTGGACCGAGGACATTTGGTGGCAATGAAATGCTGACTTAAGGATGGTGGAAATGATGACACAGAAATCCAGATGGGAGGGACAAGCATATGGAGTATCCTTGAAGGTGGCTTGGCTGGCTGGAATCCTGAATAGGCATCCTCTACATTTCCACATTTGGTTGCAGGTCCCACTTATACAGTCCAAATCTTCAAATACTGTTAATAATTTTAAACCAGAATAGGCTTAATTTAAATAAGAAAACTAAGCCAGGATAAGAAACCCTCTTCAAGCCATGACTTCTGATTGTGATTTGGAGCACAAACACTGATCATTGTTTACCAATTTGGACGTAATTGAAAGTCACTGTGAACATTATATGGGAAACAGAGAATGGGGCACTTATTCAATCATTTTTTCTAAAGGCGAGAGAGAGCTGAATCTCTTCTTATTCATAATCTACCAACCTACGATTGCAAGATCATCTGACCTGTACCCTAGTATTGGGCTTGGAAAGTGTTGGATCAGCTAGTGTCCAAAGGCCTCAAGTTGCAAAAACAAAGCACAAGCCCTAACAAAATGTTGCATTCAAAGTCAAAGAGAGGAGAGAGGATGAAGGACACTCAACATCAAAAGTGCTGAAAACAGCTCTTACAATAAATATACATTCTAGAACCAATTATAAGCCCATGTATATAGCTGCCTTGTCTTCTATATCTGGGTTTTCTCCTTTTTATGTGGTTATAATTAGTATTACATAAACAAATTAAGAAAGTTAAAATGTGTTCCCCATAACTGGAAATTAGGCTCCTTTAATAAAATACTGTACTCACATGTGTAATTGTGCATGTTTGTAATGTAAGTAATGAGTAACTTGGTACTACTATTCTATCTAGTTTCCCAGCATTTTGCAAATAATGAAGAGGGAAGTAGCAGTAGGCTACGTGCTGAAGCATTTTACTTTGTCTAAATAAGTCTCCTGTTCCAAGTGTAAATAATAAAGGGCAAGATGTAAATAAGGTGGGGCAATTTGCCATCTGTACAAGCATCTATGTAATGTGATCAGTAGTAATAATGCATTTGACTTTTTGCATTAGCCAAACTGTTTTGTCTTCCTGTATATATATATATGTGTGTGTGTGTGTGTGTGTGTGTGTGTGTAAATGCACACACAATTACACAATTAATGCATAATTAACATCTGTATTTTTTCTTTAGATGAGAGATCTCCTGATGCTCAGTATGTGGATTTGCTGCTGAATCCAGAGCGTTACACTGGATACAAAGGGCCCTCTGCATGGAGAGTATGGAACAGTATCTATGAAGAAAATTGCTTCAAGTAACTGGGAAGGGCGGGCAGAATTTATTTTGAAACATTTGAGATTTTTTGGATTACAAAAACATATTTCTAATCTCTTTTCCTTTAGGCCACGATCAGTGTATCGTCCACTAAACCCTCTGGCACCCAGCAAGGGTGGGTCACTAAATACTTTGTAATTATAAGAATGGTTTTGAAGGTTCAATACAGCCATGCCATTTAGGAAATCAGCAAGGATTTAATGAATGGAGATGGCCCACTTAATTAGACTTGCTAATGTTCCTTCCCCACCCCCAAGCATTAGAGTTTGTTTATATATTCATAAGATGCATATCTTGCATTTTGATAAGTGCCCTCAAGGTGGCTTGCAAAACAAATCATCATCATTAATGCTACATTTACTAGTTAAATGTATTAGTTGTCTATAGCCACTGCCTCTAGGCTATATACAATAAAATGTTAATGGGCCAATATTCAATACAACTATTACTCCACTATTGCTAATATAACTATTACTCTCCTGACTGGATTGAGCTTCTGATTCAGCACGCCCACTGCTCCTCCTGCTTGAGTGGACAAGGGGAAATAGAGTTGTGTGTCATCCGCATATTGGTAATAATGCCCTCTAAAATGTAATATATGAAATAAAGACACCAGCAAAAACTATAGACGGTAAAATAACATGCAAGCGGCAAGAGAAAAACAGTAAAGACTCAATGCCATTCAAAGCCTGTCTAAAAGATAGCAGTGGAAAAAAACAGGCCAAATGTCTGTGTGGATGACACAATCTCTTTGGTAGCCACCTACCTAATATCTGCAGATGAGGGGGCGCACAGAAGGACTAAAGAGGTCAGTTCAGCACTTTGAATTGGGTCCTGAAACACTGCAACAATATATTTACAGTATTCCATACCAGTTAACAATCTGGCTACTTCATTCTGCATCACATGAAGTTACCAGAACTGACATACAACTCACAAAAGTAAATTAGCTTTGATGGTACCACAGCATTGATAATTATGGCTATCTCTCCAGGACGGGATGCTGCTAGCACCTTAACTATACTTTTCAAAAGGCACCATGAGCTGTGTGTATGTCACTTGTGCATCCATCAGCAATGCTGGTTCCAAAAAATAATTTGTTCTGGTTGTAATTACATTTCCCCTTAAATAACGGATGAAATGCAACTTACGTTTTATTTGAAACTATTTGCCAGGAATAAGAAAGCAAAGCTACAATTTGCAAAAAAAAAAAAAAAAAAAGGAAAAAAAAGGGAAAAAAAGGGAAAAAAAAGGAAAAAAAGTTGTATGAAGCTGAGATCCCTGTACAACTGAGAAATGTAGAATTGCTTTTCAAAATATCAGTAAAGTTAGCAAATGGTGCAACATTATTTGAGTTTGTTGATTCTCTATATTGCATTTAAATGTTTATCTGTGTTGTACAGTGTAAGATCATTATTTTAGTACATATATATTTGTGCCTGAACTAAATAACTGATGGGGTGAATCACAAATCAAGAAGTTTATATATTTTTAAAATAACAGACGTGTGTTTGATTTTCGGTAGAGACATAAGAGGGGAATAAATTGTTCTCATCTTCTGCAACTTTCTTTTTTTTTTCCAGGAGAGGATGATGGTGAGTCTTCATAATATTCTTTACAAGTTCACTTTTACCCTTAATTTCAACTAAATACATTCAGTATGCTGGATATACAGTATTTTTCCGTGTATAAGACTAGGTTCCCCCCCTTTAAAATTATACATGGATAAGGTAAAGGTAAAGGGACCCCTGACCATTAGGTCCAGTCGTGGCCGACTCTGGGGTTGCGGCGCTCATCTCGCTTTATTGGCTGAGGGAGCCGGCGTACAGCTTCCAGGTCATGTGGCCAGCATGACTAAGCTGCTTCTGGCGAACCAGAGCAGCACGCAGAAACGCCGTTTACCTTCCCGCCACAGCGGTACCTATTTATCTACTTGCACTTTGATGTGCTTTCGAACTGCTAGGTTGGTGGGAGCAGGGACCGAGCAACGGGAGCTCACCCCGTCGTGGGAATTCGAACCGCTGACCTTCTGATTGGCAAGTCCTAGCCTCTGTGGTTTAACCCACAGCACCACCGGCATGGATACATCTCCCCCAATTTTCTTAAATTGGAGACCCCAAAAATAGGGGGCGTCTTATACATGGGGGCATCTTATAGATGGAAAAATACGGTACATCTTTAAAATACCTCAATACTGAATACTGTTGCTCAATTACAATAGAGGGTGAGGGAGCAAAAAGTGGGCAGGGAGGGAGAAAGAGAATAAAAACATACAGAACAAGACTTAGGATTTGGAACACAAATACTTGTCCATCCTTTTTTGTGGGGGGGCGGCGGTACTTGCAAAAATGGTGCTATTCTGATGTATGATGTTGAAACTTGCCCCTCAAAATAGAAAAATCAATGCTTCACAATTTAAATTGTGTGAAGGTGACAGATGGAGAATCAAGTCTTTAACAGATTCAGGTTTTCCTTAAATCATATGCCCTGTGTTTTGGTTTCTGTCTAGTGTGTTTTAAAAATCTGGAATTTTGTTGAAGCTACTAATGTGAATTTATTTCTGTGCTTGCAGGAGAATCTTTCTATACATGGCTAGAAGGTGAGCAAAGTACCTTGTTCATTAGCATTTCTATACCTCCAAAATAGAGGATAGCTATGTTAGTCCAGCTATGCAGCTATGAAAGTTCATTTCACAGTAAGTTCATTAGTCTCCAAAGATACTACAGGACTCTCTAGCTGCTAGAGAGTCCTGTAGTATCTTTGGAGACTAATGAACTTACTGTGAAATGAACTTTCATAGGCTAGAGATAAAAATGCTGTAGCCCATGAAAGTTCATGCTACAGTTAGCTTGTTAATCTTTCACATTACTTTCTGATTTTTACCTCCGATAGATTGTAATGCATCTGTACAGCTAACACTGCAGGGTCACTTAAACTGGAGGTAGGAACTGTGCTCTTACACCTTTTGGAAACTGTAAGAGCTCAGATTGAATAGCTCTCATTAAAATAAAGTGTTTATAAAAGTATTCGGAACAGATTATTTCCCAAGCTTACCTCTCATCCCATAATATACTCAAATATGCTATCCATTAGTGCCTTTCACCAGTTTCGTCTTTCCCACACCCTCCATGCCACTAGTTCAGACACAGTGAGAAATTTCTACTACACGAATGAATCACAATGATCCTCAAGTTTGGCTTCTCCCTTCTTCCTCTGGTACACAGTGAAAAGGAGAGAACCATTTCCCATTTTAAATAAATCACACTTTGATGTCCAAACTTGTGGGCCTGGTTATTGAGGAATAGTTGAGTTTGGAAATCATGCCTTTATTATGGCCATAGGCAATTGTGGTTTGTTTACAATCCAACTCGAAAGCTTCCTTATGAGCTTGAAGAGTGGGGGGATGTTAGCCCAAGGCTCACTGTAGCCCATTACTTAGCAGAAATGCAGGCCTGTGAGTCATGCTTTCATGAGTTCACTTTTTAACAATGCTTATTCTACCTAGGTCTCTGTCTTGAGAAACGTGTATTCTATAAGCTCATTTCTGGACTTCATGCTAGTATCAACATACATCTTTGTGCAAATTATCTACTTGAAGGTATTTTATATTTTTAATACTGTGATCATCTCCATTATTGTGGGAAGTTAATTGTTATCTCTGTGCAAGCATAATTCAGTTTGTCCAAAATTGTTTTTCTCTGATTAGAAACTTGGGGGAGACCTCGTTGGGGATCCAATGTCAAAGAATTTATCCATCGCTTTGACTCCAGTGAAACAAAAAGCGAAGGTCCAAGAAGGCTAAAAAATTTATATTTCTTATATTTGGTGGAACTACGCGCATTGTCAAAAGTCGCATCGTACTTTGAGCGTTCGATTGTAGATCTTTACACTGGAAATTCCCAAGAGGATACAGAGACAAAGTCCCTCTTGTTAGAAATCTTCAGGGACACAAAGTAAGTGTGCCTTCCCATCCCCAAATTTAATGTGCAACTAGATACAGCTGCTTGAACAATATTGGATTAAAAGAAACTACAAGAAATTGCATCAAAGGGATATCTGGAGTGTAAAATATAACAGGAACATTTCTTAACCTTTCCGAAACAAAAAGCAAGCACTGGAAAATGGAAAAAAAACCCCTCCACTTAGCTTTTGTCACAGTTACTGTGGACAAGAGGAAGTTTCCCTTGTGTGTACAAAATTTGGGGGGGGGGGAGCATGTAGCCTTTTGAATTTGGCCTATTTCCTGTCCCACTTCTTCCTTCAGTCTCTTAGCCAGTAATTTTGCACTCATGAGATCTAAGCAGACAAAATTCCTTGCAGCATTGCTGGAACATAAATATAAGTCACCTATTATGTA
This sequence comes from Podarcis erhardii, assembly GCF_964252035.2. Lineage (NCBI taxonomy): Eukaryota > Metazoa > Chordata > Lepidosauria > Squamata > Lacertidae > Podarcis > Podarcis erhardii. The sequence continues at coordinate 78,049,117 of NC_138507.1, read as the reverse complement.
TAAAGTTATTTAATTATCTGAAACATGAATAAAATGAAATTCTGAACTTTTTTATACAGTTTAAAAATAAAGGGTCTCAGGTTTGTCAATTATTCCAGTGCCTTTGTATCCATTGTCCCAACACTGGAAGACGTGAGCAAGTTTACTGCATGGTGAACAATTGAATAGAATCCTGCCCATACCCATCTTTTATAGCTCTACAAGTAAAAGCTTGAAAATTCAGGAAGGGAACCAGGACTATTGCAGGAGGTGGGGCAGAGAGGTCTTTGCCAAGCCTGCCATTGGATGTATCCTTGTCTCCCCCTGCTGTTTCTGTTTCTTCTTTAATACTCTCTGTCAATTGGCACTCCCTGATTCCCTTGCTGCAAGTTGTCTTCTGCTCACTCAAAGCACCTCCTTTCCCAGGCCACTCTCTTTACCAGGTCTGTTCCATGCCCTCCTCAAGTGCTTTTGCTTGGCTGGAATGTGTTTTTGAACTGCGCTGAAATGTATTTTGTTTGCCTGGATAGAGGGAGATTTGTGTGTAGAAAGGCCTGACTTTAGTATGCATAAGAGTCATATGCATTTCTGTGGCCCCTGAGAGGTTCTTCATGAGGAGGGCATGTAAAGGAAGATATGACTCAGTCTCAGATCACATGGAGAGTGCCCTAACACTGTCTTCTGACTAAGTCAAGTGTTCTGCCATCCTGTGCTGTGACTTATGATTTGCCACTGAGATATTATTGAGAAATTGTACAACGTAGATCCCTTTCACTTCATTCTAAGCAGTAGACTGAGAGTTTTTAGATTATTTTTGATCATTGACATATTTCATTCACTTAGGTCGTTCCCTATGCACTTTGATGAAAAATCCATGTTTGCTGGAGACAAAAAAGGGGCAAAATCTTTAAAGGTAAATACAATAATGCCAGTGAAATGTTTACATAAGCTATGCAAACAAGGCAGAAAGTCTTAAAAACTAGGCATTAATCTTTTTGGGGGGAGTCTATAGGTGTTTTGGGGACAGATGAAATTGGTTTGGTTAGAATATGATTCAGAATTGAGAACTGCTTGGTCTTGACTGTGGCTTCAGCATGAGAACTTCTCTAATTTCATTTGAGTAAGACTCCTCAGCAAACCATAACCTACTTCTAAATTCTCACACATTTATGAAGCACTTAAGCAAATTACTAGAAACAAGCTGGATACTCCACTGACCATAAAACTCTGGTACATTTTTGCTAATGGGCTGCATCATTGAACTGTTGGTTTTTTGTTTTTTATTTTAGACTAGCCCATGGTATTCACTTGCCTAATTTTAGCACCATCACATTACGTTTGGAGCTCACATACAATGGTTCTTTCATTTACCTTAGTATGTTGCTGTTCTGCAAAACAGTACAGTGGTACCTCGGTTTACAAACTTAATCCGTTCCGGAAGTCCGTTCTTAAACCAAAACCGTTCTTAAACCGAGGTGCGCTTTCCCTAATGAGGCCTCCCGCCACCGGTACCCTTCCACCGTTTGGATTCCGTTCTTTAGACTGAGGTAAAGTTCTCAAACCAAGACACTATTTCTGGTTTTGCGGAGTTCGTAAACCAAATTGTTCTTAAACCGGACTGTTCTTAAACCAAGGTACCACTGTATTAAACATGGTTTATTATTAAAGCAAATCAGAATATTTCCTATAATAACTGGTATGGTTATGTAATACTGCCCTATCCTAGCCATGATTAGAGGGTTTGGCGTTCCCAGCTGGCTTTATAGTCTCCTAACCTTTCATGTGCAAATTAACCTTTTCCTTTTCAGAGCTGACAGTGGTTAGTGTAGTAAGTACAGTAACCAGTTTGCAGGCCTTGGTTAGAAGGGGGTTTGTGAACTGCACTTTGAGCTAGTGAGAGCACCGGTGCAGATTTAACACCACCTGGTGGTTAGTACTGAAAAGAGAAGATGAATTCATACACATGGATGGGGGTTGAGGGGCGAATCCACACTTTTTATTGTATCTTTAAAAATTATGTTTTGTTTTTATTGGTAGGAAGAATTCAGGTTACATTTCAAGAACATATCCCGCATAATGGACTGTGTTGGATGTGATAAGTGCAGGTTATGGGGCAAATTGCAGGTATGTGATTTTTTTGTGAGTTAACATGCTCTGGGCCTGTGAAATGGTCTCTCATGCAAAACCTTCTGGCACATTCTTCTGATGCCAGGAGTTTGGGGATCTTGCCTTGCAACAGGCCCAGACCCCTGGGGTTGGGACTCTGCCTTTTGTGGCTGGTTCATATCAGCACAGTGGTGCGTGTCACTACAAAGCCCATATTTATTAGCCTTAGTATGCACTCACATAATTTCAGTCTTGTTTATACAAAGACTTGTGCCTTGAATTCCAGCTGCATAAACTGTACTTTGTTGTTGTTTTGAGTACAGTACATAGTCTTACAATGATAGGAATATTTTTAGTAATTATAAAATATAAATCATACTTTGTCGAGACTTGTATTCTTTGTATTGCAGTTATATATTCATCAAGAATAATGGGAAAAGCTGGAAAACAGGGTTTTATTATTTTATGGAGAATGAGCTTATTAATATGAACTGAAAATAAAATGGTAAAGGACCAGGAGACTGCATGTATTACTTTGTGTAAGGTTGGTGGCAGAAAGGCTTTAATTGCTGCATGATAATCATGTGTCCAAGCTATATAAAACCTTTCTGTTATCAGCTGGGGGTTTGGGACTAGGGGGTTCTGTATTCTTGCTGTTTTACTGTGTTCTTTTAGACTCAAGGTTTAGGAACTGCTTTGAAGATCTTATTCTCGGAAAAGGAAATAAAAAACCTTCCTGAGAACAGCCCATCAAAAGGTTTTCAACTGACACGACAAGAAATAGTTGCTCTTCTAAATGCATTTGGAAGGCAAGTTATACTTTTACACTTAATTATTTTATAGCTATGTAGTTATAGGCTATGTATTTAAATTCTTTTGCACCATCCCCCCCCCATATCAATCTGCTACTGGGATCCAACAGAAACCCTTAAAATCCTAGCTTAAAATAAAGCTGTAACTTGATTTCAGAATAACTCCAGTTCAAGATTAAATATTGGGCTTATAACAGAAGAGAAAACATTAACAAATGAAACATCTAGGTGAAATATTAGGTTCATAGTGAATGATGGAAGGGGTCCAATAGCTGAATGCAGCGGGGGGGGGGGGGTCTGTTTACCAAAGGACATTACAAATGAGATATCAGTGTTACAAGTTTACAAGTTTTGAAAGTGTCAACATAAAGATAATTTGGAGCAGAATAAACCCCCTAAAGTCAAATTACTCCTGGGGTCCAATGGACCTCTTCAGTGCTTTGTAATTAGGTTTTTTTTTCTACACACAAGAATGTAAGGGGGGAGTTATAAAAAAACACCAGTGCTCTAAGTGCTACAACCTAAAAAACAAGCAAAAAATATGTGATACAGGCCAGATACCAATGATGTTGCGCAACATTTAAGCAAGCAGAATTCTTCCTTCCCTTCCTAAATCTGCTAAAGCATATTTGGGGGAGAACAGGAACTACTGTTGCACAAGCAGAAGTCCACTCTGATTGCAGATGGGTATATTTGAATATTGCCCTCATTTTTTCTTCCCTATTTAGAGCAGTTGCTGGGACCCCAGTTATATTGGGGTCATAATTTCACTTTCCCATTCATTTTAATAGTAGTATAGCTTCATTAAGCAGCACATGTTGATGGTTGACCTGATGATTGCTGAAGAGTACATGGAATAGGAAATGGTTCAGGTTTGCTTTTAAAAATCTACAAATATTTCAAACAGCTGCTAGGGTTGAATCCACAGCAACCACACTTTTACAAAGGTCTCTCCTAATACGTTTTCAAAAAGAATATTTTTATTTTGATCAAGATGCTAAATATATATTAGTCACGTACATGAGAACTGCGGTTTCTGCACTGAGAATAGAAGTTCCAGTGTTCTGGACTTCATCTTCAGTTGCACAGGACACTAATCCTGTTCTATATCAAAGTATTGATTCACACAAACATTTCAGGTGAAAAAGTAATAATGAAGTTACTTTTTTCTTCAGCATTTTTGGTGAAATGAACTTTTTTGAAAGAACACTGTGAGGTAATATTGCCAGTCATTGTGTCATGAAAAAGGTACTGGACTGTGAGGAATGAATTAATTTCTAGTGCCCTCAAGGCAGAGACTCTCAAACTAGGGAGTTTAGTGTTTCTAACTTGAGATTGATTACAATGTGCAATCTTTTTAATCTCAATCTTTTTTTCTGCTGCATCACAGGCTTTCCACAAGTATACGAGAACTGCAGAATTTCAAAGCTTTATTACAACAGAGAAGTTAACGAAGGCTTTTCTACTTAGTGGTGGAAGCAACCATTCATTTGACATTGGGAAAAACAAAATCAATCTTTATACAAACTGTTCTAAGGGGGGGAATATAATACCAACTTGAATATTTAAAGTAGGAAAGGTTAGTCATTGGACAAAATATTTAAGTATGAAGTACCGAACTTTAAACATGTAAATTATGTTCATCCTTCCACTGTTCAGTGTGTTTATCTTTGTACATCTCTTGAACCATCATTTGTTATGAACTTATTATTTTGTCTATTCAGAGACTCTTGATTTACATCAAACTGCACTTACTAAGTCAGGTGATGTGGAAACCTTGCAGTGTTGCTCAAAAATAGCTGGTGGTCATATTTTTAACGTTTGTTTGTATCTGAAGGACCAGGTGCTGTTAAAAGATTTTCTGTGTTTTGATGTCTGTTAACAGTAGCTGAAATGGCCAGTAAATTTTTAGTAAAATAAGCCCCTTGGCACCCAGGGGAGACCAGCATTCTTTAATCACATTTTGTTTTATTTTTGTACTTGCTTCCTTTCCTCCCACTTAATTTTCTGTTTCTCCATATCACCGTTGCCTTCTCTGTGAGGAGACAAGACTGGGTTAACTGTACTCCAGAGTCCCTCAATTCCTGTTATGCGTGTCCACTGAAGGGGCCTTTAGAGTGAAGTGCTGCTAGCTTGAAATGCTTTGCTCAAGCCTGCTGTTGGCTCTTTACCATGTAGTCAAAACTTCTCTCTCAATTTCTAGAGAGCTAAGAAAATTTTAATTCTACCACTTGCAATCTTTCAAGATTGACACCCATTCTCCCTGTTCTGGTAAGCCCCGTAATATTTTTGTGAGACTAAAAGCAAAATCCTCCTAAGCAAACACTTTAAAAATAGTGTCAGTTCTCGGAATTCAGTACTGCATATCCTGCCTATGCAATCTCCCATTTGTACCTTACAAAAAGATATACAATGTCTGTACTAAAACGGGTATGCTCTGCAGAAATTTGATTCTCAATCAGTTCTTGCAAAGGGGACTTTCATTTAGTCACTGCAGAACAATAGCAGAAAACAAGTAATTTTTAAAATTTTAAATACAAAGGAAGAGAAGTTCTGTAACGTGCGATGGGGCAGCTGACTTAGAAGCTGTCTGTGATGTAATATTTGTATTTAGTGAGGGATGTTTGAGTACAGCATGAATGTCAATGTTGGTACAGTATATAGATTTGTACATAAGTTTTGCTTTGATAAGTAAAATAATCTGAATTAAAATGAATTAAAAGTGCTCTTAAACACTTCTAATCTAAGTAATCTTTACTGTGGTTTGCGTTTATACAGTTATGTTGCTAGCTTTGTGTTACACCACTCCATAACTTTGCAGTTGAAAATGTGGGAAGGAACATGAGCGGATGGTTATAGCACTATTTTTGCTCAAAACATTTATATTTTGCTTATAATGAAAGTGCTTTCACAGGAGGCTTTTAATATATAGTTGCTGTGCCTCATTCATGCATTTTATAGGGGCCCAGACAATGTCACAAGCCAATGGTAATCCTCTCATATTTTCCCATTGCTTTATCCATCTTTTTTCCTTATAGCAGAAAATCCCTATACCTGCAGGTCTCAGGACTTTTCACAGAATAAAATCAGAATATACAGTAAAACCACAAAATATATAATGAAAAGAAAAGCAACAACCCAATAACACCCCCCCAAAAAACCCCTCACATTTTAAAAGGGCATAGGAGGTCAATCAGATCAACCAAAGGCCCGGTTAAAAAGGAACGTTTCAACAAGACTATCAAGCAGAGTAGGTCACACCAGCAAGTTTTCTAGCCAGGTTGTGAAACTGACCCAATCACCTTGTCTGATTAGATCTGGTTGTAGACATGTGTGTGGTTTGAGGTTTCCCCTCTAGCTTTTGAAGCAGCACAGCTCCAAAATCAAAAGCAAACTCAAAGGAAAGTGAGTTTCAAATATTCAGGATTGTAGAAGAATTTTGAAAATGTTAGTGATCTTGGAAACCACTAGTGAGGTTTCATTTTTCTGGTTAAGACTAGTGAAATATTGACCTGCTAGTAATAAGGTTTGCTGCATTTTGTTTGAGATGCACCAAGCATCACCCAGAAATTCTGAAGCCAACCTTCAAGTTGCGTAATTTCTTTTTTTTTTTATAATAATTTTTATTGATTTTACAACATAAAGAAAAAACAAAACAAACATAATGCGACTTCCCCAAACCTCCCCTTCACTGCATCCAAATTTCAAAATTTTTAGCAATTCTTCATCCCATTTTTATATTTAATTCTCTTTAAAAAGAGTTTCTGCTTTATAAATTTCGATTTATAGCTGTAATTCTTAGTGTCCAATCCCCTGACATCTTAACATTCCGAAATTTTACAACAATTTTTAAGATAGATTTTAAATTTTTTCCAGTCCTCCTCCACTGTCTCTTTCTTCTGGTCACGGATTCTGCCGGTCATCTCTGCCAGTCCCATAAATTCAGTCACCTTGGTCTGCCATTCTTCCAGAGTAGGTAGTTCTTTAGTCTTCCAATACTTCGCCAAGAGGATTCTTGCTGCTGTTGTTGCGTACATAAAAAAGGTCCTATCTTTCTTTGGTACCAATTGGCCGACCATGCCCAAGAGAAAAGCCTCCGGTTTCTTTACAAATGTCCACTTAAGGATTTTCTTAATTTCATTATAGATCATTTCCCAGTAGGCCTTAATCTTTGGGCAGGTCCACCAAAGGTGATAAAAAGTTCCTTCACATTCATTACACTTCCAGCAATTGTTATTGGGCAAATGATATATCTTTGCAAGCTTGACTGGGGTCATGTACCACCTATAGATCATTTTCATTATGTTCTCTTTCAGGGCACTACATGCCGTAAATTTAATACCTGTGGTCCATAACTGCTCCCAGTCAGCAAACATAATATCATGACCAATATCTTGTGCCCACTTAATCATGACTGATTTAACCATTTCATCTTGTGTGTTCCATTTTAGCAGCAGATTATACATTCTAGACAAATTCTTAGTATTGGGTTCTAGCAATTCTGTTTCTAACTTTGACCTCTCCTTCTGAAATCCTAGTTTTCTGTCCTGCTTAAAAGTTTCATTAATCTGGTAATAATGTAACCAGTCTCGGACTTTAGGTTTCAATTTCTCAAAACTCTGTAGTTTCAGCTTTTCACCATCATATTCTACAATTTCACAATATTTTGGCCAGTCTGTATCCATGTTCAATCTTTTTACCGCCTTAGCTTCCATTGGTGACAGCCACCTGGGGGTTTTACTTTCAAACAAATCTTTGTATCGATTCCATACATTATGCAATGCTTTCCTAATAATATGATTTTTAAAATTTCTATGTACCTTTACCTTGTCATACCATAAATATGCATGCCAACCAAAGCTATTATCATAACCTTCCAGGTCCAGAATGTCTGTATTCTCAAGAAGTAGCCATGGTTTCAGCCAGCAAAAAGCTGCTGCTTCATAATAAAGTTTTAAGTCCGGCAGGGCAAAGCCCCCTCTATCCTTTGCATCAGTCAAAATCTTAAATTTAATTCTGGGTTTCTTGCCCTGCCAGACAAATTTAGATATATCTTTCTGCCACTTCTTGAAACAGTCCATCTTATCTAAAATTTGCAATGTCTGGAACAAAAACAACAATCTCGGCAATACATTCATCTTAATTACAGCAATTCGGCCTAACAAGGAAAGTCTCAATCTTGACCATATATCGAAATCTTTCTTCACTTCAGCCCAGCATTTCTCATAATTATCTTTAAATAGATTCACATTCTTAGATGTTAAGTTCACCCCCAGATATTTTACCTTTTTAGTAATTTCCAAACCCGTTTCCCTTTGAAAACTATCTTTTTCCCCCACCGTGAGATTTTTTTCCAACACCTTTGTCTTGTGTTTATTCAATTTAAAACCTGCTACCTGACCAAATATTTCAATAAGTTCCAAAACTCTTTTTGTACTAGTTTCTGGCTGTTGTAGTGTCAAAACTAGGTCATCTGCAAATGCTCTTAGCTTATAATGTTTAGTTCCGACCTGTATACCTTTAACCAGCTGGTCTCTTCTAATCATGTTAAGGAAAACCTCCAGTACCGATATAAACAATAGAGGGGAAATTGGGCATCCCTGTCGTGTCCCTTTCTCTATTGGAATTTCATCCATAACCATACCATTTACAATAAGTTTGGCCTTTTGCTCAGAATAAATTGCACTTATACCATTTTCAAAGTTCTTGCCTACCCCCATTCCTTGGAGATTCCTCTTCATAAAGCTCCAACAAATATTGTCAAAGGCTTTCTCTGCATCCACAAAAATCAAAACAGCTTTTCTATTTATGTCAGTTTCCAAAAGTTCTAGAATATCTATAATATTCCTCACATTGTCTGACAAATGCCTGCCTGGTAGAAAGCCTGTTTGGTCCCTGTGAATCTCCTCTAACAGCACTTTTTTGAATCTTTTTGCTAGAATGTCTGCAAAAATTTTATAATCCACGTTCAAAAGTGATATAGGGCGGTAATTCTTGACTTGATGTTTCTCAGTTTCTGTCTTTGGTATAAGTGAGATGAATGCTTCCTTCCACGATTCGGGAGCCTTTTTCCCCTCCAAAATTTGATTGCAGACTTCTTTCAATGGTTGTATTAACCAATCCTTCAATGCTTTATAATATCTCGCAGTTAATCCATCTGGTCCTGGTGATTTTCCCAGCTTCATATCCTGGATGGCACTCTCTATTTCTTGATCTGTAATTTTCTCGTTTAAACTCCTTCTGTTGTTTTCAGAGATTTTTGATAGTCCGTATTTTCCAATAAATTCTTCTATCTCCTGTTCATTTTTTGGCCCTTGTTTGTATAATTTCTTAAAGAAACTTTGAAAACAATTACTTATCTCATTTGGTTTATTAATAGACTTCCCATCTACTTCGAGTGATGTCACTGTATTCAATTTTTGTCTCTTTTTCAGTTGCCAAGACAGTAGCTTCCCACATTTATCTGCAGATTCAAAAGTCTTTTGTCTCATTTGTTTAATTTTCCATTCTATTTCCTGGTTCGTCAATTCCATATATTGTGTTTGATAGAATTTTATTTCTCTTAATATCTCCTGGGATTTAGGCTTAGATCTCAATTTCTTCTCCCCTTCTTTTATTTGATTCCAAATTTTCTCTTTCTTCTCATTCTGCTTTTTCCTCTTTATTGAATTCTGTTGTATTAGGAAGCCACGCATCACGGCTTTACTTGCGTCCCAAATGATTCTTTTTTCTGTGTCTGATCTCAAATTGATCTCAAAGTAGTCTTTAAGTGTTTCTTGGGCCTTTTTGCAGATTTCCCCATCTCCAAAGAGAGTGTCATTCATTCTCCATCTAAAGGTTCCAGCTGTTGTCAGTTTCATTTCCATCTTGACAGCATTATGGTCAGAGCAGGTCTTTGGGCAGATTTCTGTTTTTTTAACCTTTGATGCCAGATTACTAGAAATCCATATTTGATCAATTCTAGTCCATGTCATTTTTGCTTCAGAGAAGAAAGTCCCCTCCCTTTCCAGAGGGTTCCTAGTTCTCCAAATATCGATCAGATCCATAGTGTCAGTCAGGTCAAAAAAAGTCTTTGGTAGTCTTCCGTCATTAGATATTGTTTGTCTTTGGGCCTTATCCATGTTTGTAGAGACGACTCCATTCATGTCACCCATCATTATAATTTTAAAGTCCAAAAAGTCCATTAAAGTCTCATGCAACTTCTTGAAGAATTCAGCCTTCCCCTCATTTGGTGCATAAACTCCAACAATCAATATTTTTTCTCCATAAATTTGAATTTCCACTGCCAGGTATCTTCCTTGGTCATCCTTAAAGATCAATTTTGGTTCAAATTTTTCCTTGACATAAATCACAACTCCTCTTTTCTTGACTCTATCTGATGATATAAATTCTTGTCCTAATCTCTTATTTATTAAAAGTTTTCTATGTATCCTGGCAATGTGAGTTTCTTGTAAACAGATTACGTCTAGATGTTCCTTCTTTAATAAATGAAATACTTGGCCCCTTTTTCGAGGGTGATTCAAACCATTGCAGTTCCAGCTGAAGAGTTGCAGAGACATTTTGGTTACTGGGTAGACCTTCCACCGACTGCACCAAGTTGTTGTTCCTCCTCGGTCGGTGCTCGGTTCAGTCCAAATGATAGATTTGAGATGTCCGGTACTTCCTCCTCGTTGACAGTTCCTTTCTGGAGATCCTCTTGATTTCTTTCCAAAAAGAACTCTTTATCCTGGTTTGTTTTTATTTTAATTTTCTTCCCTTTGTAGCTAAAGGACAGCCCTTGTGGAAATTCCCACCTGAATGGGATGTTATTCTTCTTAAGTAGATCAACTAGTTCTTTAAATTGAGATCTAACCTCCAAAAAGTATTTAGGAATATCCTTGAAGATTTGAATCTGAGAATTTTTAATGACCAAGGCCTTCTGGAAATGTAGGTTCAATATTTTGTCTCTTTGTTCCTTTGATCCTAAGGTAATTAAACAATCTCTTGGCTTCTTCCCTTGCTTCCTGCCAATCCGAAAGGCTGAGGTTATCATAAATTCATCTTCCTCTCCATCTAGCTCGTCATTCCAGAAGTCTTGAAATTTGTCTGTAAGGAATTCCCCGAGCTTGTCCTCTTCCTCTTCTGGAACCAGTCTTAATTTCAGATTCTTACTTTTCCTTTCCAGTTCTAGTAGGGCTAATGCTGAATCATGTTCATGTACTTTTTTTACAATAGGCGCAAACTTTCCTTTGGTTTCTTCAGCAGTGGACCTAGCACTCTCAGCTATTCTCCTTGTTTCCGTAGATTCTTGCACCAAACGGTTTATAGAATCTGTATTAGATGAAATTGTTGTTGTATTCAGGTCTAGTCTTGTTGTCAACTCCGTCAATTTCTTTGAGTTCTCTGTAGACTGTTTAGTGAGTTCTGCAGATTGCTTGGTAAGTACTTCTAGTGACTGATTTATTTTAAGCAGGGCCTGTGTCATTGACTCCATTGATGCTGCTGTTATTTTTTCTTGTGCAGCTGCTGCTCCTGATAAGGAGCCTCTCTTTTGAGCTTGTTTTTGAGCCTGCTTTGTTTTACTTCTTGTTGAAATTTCTTCTGGCGGGTTGCTCATAACTCAAGGTCATTCACACAGGAAAGTTGCAAGTGGAAAATCCCACTGGATACTCCGTAATGTAACTAAAGCCCTCTAGAGGAGGAAATTGTAACCGTCCAAAGGCACCCAGAACAAAGAAACAGAAAGTCCAAAGGCAAAAGTCCCATTAAAAGTCTTTAGTTTGTAGCACTTTACTGTTAAAATTGTAATCCACCAAAGTCCCGAGTATGTTTCAAAATAAGTCTTATTTTGTAGCCGCTGTCCTTTGACAGCTCACTTGACAGTTCCTTTTTTCAGGCGATCGCTGCTCCGGCAGCCTGGCCAGAAGTATCAGCAGCAGAGGTTTTTTATTCCTTATCCCTTTCTTTTGCAGGTTAAATTAGTTCTGTTTCCTCCCCCCCTTCTCCTGCACAACAGGGGGGAGACCCTTTCGATGTCTGGTTTAATAAGAGTTAAAAGGAAAGTCCATTTAAACACAGCTTAGTCTTTTCATTGCTCCGTTAATCATGCAGTTCCGGGAGGCTGACTTCCTTAATTTTGCCTTCCCGTTTTCAGCCAAATCTTCTAAATTTTTTAAGTCCCGTCTTACTTTTGCAGTCTTACTCACGGGTATTGTTGTTGCCAATCGTTGATTTCAGAAAGGAATCGGCGCTCTCCGTTAATGGCGACGCGGCTTCACTCCGTAAGCTGGGTAGCGATCCTCAGCACCGCGCTCACCCCGATGCCGCTCCGGAGCCTTTAAAAAGGCTCTTTCACGATGCCGGGGGGGCGCAAAGGTGCCCACCGAATCTCCTTGCTCACAGGCTTCAGCGCCTGTGATTTTAGGGGTCCCCCGCTTGCCGTAGCGGGTAAGACCCGAACTTACGGAGCAGTCCTGCCTCGGAGCTTGAGGCTAGGACCGCCATCAAACGCTGGCGCCGACCGGAAGTCCAAGTTGCGTAATTTCTGCATCCTAATTTACAGTGTTACTGTGCTATCATGGAATACATGCTGGTCTGCCCACAATCCTTGTATCTTCAGCTCTTTCTTGCTGCATGTTTGTTGAAACCTAACATGGGCATGAAAATGCTTAAATGCTTGATTGCAAACAGTTCCTTGCAAAACAAGGTCAAATAAAATGGTGCTCTGTTGGCAGGAGTGGCTTAAATAGACAAGGGTCAAATGTAAGTTCTCCAAATTCAAGTTCAAATAAATGTCACTTCTTCCCACTTATGCTATTTTGACTATGGAAAAAGTTGGGGGGTTACATCGGGTAATTTCTTGTCTTTTTGCAAGGGTTTCATCGGGTAATTTCTTGTCTTTTTGCAAGGATTCAATGCTGAATCCAAAAAACGATTGTAGTCATTACAAAGCTGAATTGGAAAGTCACTTCTGTACAGCTAAGATCACAAAGGCTTCTACTGGATTAACTGGTGGTGAACATAGGAAGTATGAGTAGTGAATAGGTTTAAGGGTCATGTAGGGAGAAGAGATGGGCAAGGAGAAATCCTTGTGCTGATGGAACAATTTGCTTAGTGCTATGTTGAACACTACCCCATTGTCCACCATCCAAAATTGGGAGTGGATATAGAATCAGTTGCTGAATGAAGGTTACACAGCTGCATCAATACACAAGTTGCTGGGCCCCAAAGAGCTAAGGCACAGGTTAATATTTTCATTGCAAACTTGTAGTGTGATAAGCTGGCAAAAATAGGACCTGGAGGACACTGTGCTGTCTGACACTCATATTTTCACTTTGCATAAGTAATCACCCAGAAAGGTTTTTAATATCTGCACAGGCATAGCAGAGAGGCAAAACTGACAATTGCCTTTGGTGCACTTGAAAAATAGCTGTTGCGCTGCAACCCTAAGAGGGAGAATCTGAAAACTGTTTTAACTGCATGAGCAGGACAAAAACGAAGTCCGAGGAGTACTCTGACCCTCCTTTGTCTGCTTTACATTGTTTGAGAACAGTGGGGGGGGGGGACAGGAGAAATTTTAGACTGGCTCATAAACTATTCAAAATCTCTCCTTGCTTTGAGAGCATGTCAGAGTCCTGGATCCAAGCCATTTCCCAGTCTTTCTGTAGCATGCCCCCCCCCCATCACATTTAGCCCTACTAATGCTATAGATCTAACATCAGTTTGGCCATTGTATCATAATGGCGGGGTGAGGAATTCAACCTCAGATCTCCACCTCCGATGTCAGAGTTCTACCTTTAGGCTGGAGAGGGAGAAATGATTTAGGCTTTGTACACATTAGACTTTAACTGCAGGTAGGTCATTCTTTGTCTCAATTCTGATCAAATTTACTTTGGTGGGAAATGCAGCATTTCATAAGAAACGACAGGATAGATATGGCTTGAGGCTTATATGATGGGAACCAGTGATGGAAACACACTGGATGCAGTCTCAATGGGAGTGTGTACACAGCCTTCTATGTGCCCAGGGACTGCTTTTCTAAGGCCATAGGATTACAGTCTTAATTTACTGAACATGAGGGGAAGAAAGGGCTGTTTGTAACAAAAACACTAAGTTAGTGGTTTTTATTTGTAGGGCAAATGAGAAGGTTATACCAAAATTGTACTGAATAGTATGGCACACTTGATTGATAAATGCAATGAGAGTCAGGCTTTTATAGCTTCTAGCCCAGGAAGGCCTCTAAGCTTCCTAGTTTTACTGTCTATTTGTAAGCTATCATCGGTTACTTTTGGCACCATGTTTGTTTGCCTATTGCAAGTCCTGCAGGCATGGTCTAGATGGAGGCGAAGGCGAAGTGAGAGAACAGGCACTTCATGTGACTGTTCTGAGTGGGCTGCAAACATACTGTTCTTTCTTTGCTAATGAATGTCTCAAGTAATTGACTTCAAAAATGAAGTTCCAAATATACGTGGGCAGCAATTCAGCAATTCAATGGACACTTAACTGGAAAATAAACTCATTAAATAGTAGCTAGGTTTGGAAACTCAGTAAGCACCAGATTCTGCCAGATATACCCCATTCTGCCTGGTTTGGTTCTGGTCCTATTGTGGGGCCCCGTGGGACTGAAATAAGAACTTGACAGTCCTACTGGGCTAAAGCAGGTCTTTCAATTTGTGGGTATAGTTCCTGACTCTGTGCCTGAAGCAAAATGAATTCTGCAAAAAGAGCAAATTTGTATAATTTAGCTCATAAGAATCATCTTTCCTTGGTGCAGCTTTTTTTGTATGTGAGGATAGGGTAGCTATAACCTTGATATTCTTATTTATAGCTGGGCAAAAGCAGGCTCCTATATTGTACCTATTGAGCTTAGTCAACTAAGCCATTTTCACCCAATCGCCTCAGTTTTTTCAGTTGCTGTGGTATACAGGCTACCTATTTGGTCTGCATTCTACTCACTAGATCAAATGAGTAATACTTGAAGAAGATATTAATGAACAAAGTGGTAACATTTTCTTTAAGACTGCATCCTGCTAGGAACAATAATTCCCTTGTTAATACATCTGTTTACTCGTTTACAATAAGTTCTGCTAAATGAGGGACAAAGATTACCCCACCCCATTTGCCCTCTCTTCTCAAAAATGGGCCTTGCACTTTTCATATGCTGTCTAAAAGTGTCATTGTACAGATATACAATGTAGTTTGCGCCAATGTACCTGCAACTTTGAACAGAAAATGTAAATGAAGCCTGGATTACGAATAAAAGGCAAAGAACTGAATTTGGTACCTGATCTTTAGATGATCACTTGGTGTTCAGCTGACTTGACTCATGAAAAATATTGGCAGAGCCATGGCTAGTAATTGGAATTGACAAACACAAGTAATAATTAATGTTGGACAGATATCTTATACTGGTAAAAATGGACTCTGGACTATATACAGTGATAAATACTAATAAAACTTTTGGTTTTCTATTAAGACTTGGACAGCGTTTATTCTTAAGCTTACATACAGATCTGTTTGCTTATATCAAATGCTGAGCTCATAGGTATCGTGGAAGCTTTTTATTTTATGTATATTCTTTCCTCATGGTAGGATCCCAAGAAACTGAATATAAAATTAGCAGTTTCTCATTAATCACAATTGGCAATACTTACTTGTCATCCATTCCATACATGCATCAAGTTTTATTTTTATAATGAATGTTTTGTTGGAACTAGGAGTATTTTAAAAATGTTTTTATATCAACATTGCCAAAATAGTTTGTATGATGGTCACAACTCATCATCATCATCATCATATCCTACTGAATACATTACAACATGAGACACAAAACTATTTCTGTACATATAAACAGTGACAATATAAGAAAAGGGCTATAAATTTATAGCAGTAGTTTTCCAACATAAAAATAGATAATACAGAATACAAATATTTTCTCTTAAGCTGCAGTCTTGTAATAACACCTCTGTATTTTGTCTTCATTATAAAAGGAGACACAGTGACTTCAGTAGGAGTGCTCCTATGTATAATTAAAGTACATGTGCAAATCTTTGCAAGATCACATCCTAAGCAAGGCATATTGGAATGAAAATATAACTATTGTAAACCTGTATGGTTTAACTAAGTAAACCTATAGCTTGTTTTTACTCCTATGTTTTTCCATGGGCCATGCTATGCCCCTGTAACTTGTGCCTTATTACTGATGTTGATTTTTTAAAATCAGCATTGGTTTGGTGCTACATAGGGCTTGGTCGTTCTATCACTGTTGTATAATCCTGCTGCAAGGATCCAATGTGAGGTATAAAGCTGTTGGTTTGATGTCCCCAGTCATAGTAATCGGGGGAGAAACTAGAAAACAAAATAAAAGAGAAATTAACTTGGTAAAATATAGACATAAAACAATACTTCAGGTCATGTGTTCCTGTGAAGTTCTAAGCAGGCACTAGACAGCCTTTGGTTCAAGGAATTGTGCAGACATGTTTGCTGCAATCCTGTGGTTCCTGGAATGAATTCCTGCTGCAGCTAGAAAGGAATTTGCTAGAGGGGCATAGGATCACACAAGAACATAACACTGTGGCTTGGCTTAAATTTTATACTTAGCTGTTAATCCAGGTCATCAAGAGTTCTATGCTGACAATCCCCAATTGTACTGGAAACTAAATCTGAGTACAACTTTCATTTACACGCAACATATTTTGATGAGACACATTAATAAAGATTCCAACAATAACTTATCTGCATGTTTGTGGCATTTATAACCTGTTTAGCTGGTTGTCTTCCCAGCTTTGTGTAGAATAATGAATTGTAGGAAGTAATTCCTGTTCGTCTGGTGTCTCCCAGTCCTGTACAATTTAATAATGCGGGGCATTGGGGAATGAAACTCAAATTTCCATGGAGTATACAGAAAGAGGTTGGAATCACACATAAACCTGAGTGTTAGAAGCTAGGCGTCACAGAAGCGTAGCAGAATACTATAAAGAATAAATTGTTATTGTGGCAAAATACTGGGCATAATACAGCCAAGTAGAACATTTGAAATCAATAGGTCCCCCTTGAAATTAATGGGTGTTGTAAAATTGTGTCCCTCTGCTGACAGAAGGCTCTTTAAAGTAGCCTAGGCTAATTACTCCTTCCCTCTGTAAGCCCATGTGCCCCTCCACTCTGCTCTAGGAGGACCGTAGGAGGGACTGCAGGAGAAAGGGGGAAATTCTGAAAATTACCTCTGCTCCAGTCACAGAAGCTACCAAAGCTAGATTTCTGCCACAACTGGGCACAATTCCCTTTGGCTCAGTTCATCAGTTTGCCTCACCTGCCATGTATACTGTGCGGTGATATACTCCACGCCAGATCATCATCACTGTCGTATCTGCGAGGATTGTCAAAGAAATAAGATCTTGGACTGAACGCATGAGTTGGTACTATCCCTGGGTTTGTCTAGGGATGAAAGAGAAGTTATTTTGCATTGCACCCATTTCCCGTTGCCAAGTTTTGTGATTTGGCATCTGTCTTTAAAGAGAAATGCAGAGAATTCTAATCACTTTTCTCCTATCCTGTCTCACATTTCTGTGCACTCATTTAATACATGCTGGCCTTCTGGCAAACGTTTCTGAATATAGCCTCTGTTCCTTCTCCTTTTGCTTGGAGGGAAATGATGGGAGCAAACAGGAACAGACAATATAAAGTTAAGTCTTGCAAAGTTTCCAAAGCATAATGAGAGTATCATTAGTAAGCAAATGATCTGGCTTATCTGTTCTAATTTACACTCTGATTTAACAAGCCACCCATTCTACATTGAGACATACCCAAATTATCTCGTCTTTTGTTATCTGATTTGACATTGAATCTTTGCAATTTCTTTTTGAACTCTAATGTCCCAAACTAAATACAGGGGCCCAAATTAATAGCATCAGAGAATTGTAGGGTTGGAAGAGACCACAAGAGTCATCTAGTCCAACCACCTGAGATGGAGGAATCTTTTGCTCAAAGTTGCACAAGCCCAAGATTAACAGTTGCATGCTCTACCAACTGAACTATCTTCTAGTCAACAGCTATTATTAGGTTGCTCACGATACCAGTGTTGTCATTTTTTTAATTAAAAAAAAGGCATACTAAAATGGCCACAGAATTATATTTGCTCGTTGTTATCATGATGAAACTGGCTTAGCTTGGCATTATTTTGTCTTAGATTTGAGAAGAAACCATTTTTCACCCAGTGTCTCACTTTGTGAAACGTATAGTGTCATGAGAGAAAAAATAATTAAATTATGAGGATCTTCTTTAAATAAGATATAAAGTAATACAAACTTAGTCAAAGGAGTCTCTGTTGCAATTTAAGTTGTCATTTAATTCCCTGTTAACAAAGCTCACATATATAGTAGTGTATTACTATTTTTTTTGCTATTACTCCCCTCTAGTGGCTAATTTTCAAAATATCCAATTCCAAAATCCATATTTTGGAGATATTGTGGTTGGCCCAAAAAGTATCACAAAACAGTATGCAAGCTTTAGAATTCTCCATAATGCTTCATCAGGCTCAAGGATAAACAAAGCAAGGGGTGCACCTTGTAAGAGCCTTAAGGTGGGAGGAGGTAGCTGGCATTCTAATATGGTTATGCAGGCTAATCTTTAGGATTTGAATTGAAGATGAGAAAATGATTCCCCCCCCCCAATTTTATCTTAATTTTTAAAGAACCTTTGATTTTAAAGACAAATGTTTTTGTGTATTTCCCTAATTTTCCAGCCTGGGGAAATACCAAAAAAGTAAAAAAATAAAAAATGCTACATCAGTTACATAAAAAGATTTTGGAACACAAGTATGCAAAACAAGAATCTGGTTTAAATAAAGTGAAGCACTATACACTGATCTGTCCCCTCTCCTTTGTAACATTTTGCAAACTTCTGCTTTAAATGTAACTTTAAAAAGATGAATTCTTAAATGATTTCATAGTGAGTCACAATAAATCGAGAATGAGGCAAGCAAATCCTTCCTTATCATAAAAGGTAAAGGTAAAGGTACCCCTGCCTGTATGGGCCAGTCTTGCCAGACTCTAGGGTTGTGCGCTCATCTCGCTCTAGAGGCCGGGAGCCAGCGCTGTCTGCAGACACTTCCGGGTCACGTGGCCAGCGTGACAAGCTGCCTCTGGCGAGCCAGTGCAGCACATGGAACGCCGTTTACCTTCCTGCTGGTAAGCGGTCCCTATTTATCTACTTGCACCCGGGGGTGCTTTCAAACTGCTAGGTTGGCAGGCGCTGGGACCGAACGACGGGAGCGCACCCCGCCGCGGGGATTCGAACCGCCGACCATGCGATCGGCAAGTCCTAGGCGCTGAGGTTTTACCCACAGCGCCACCCGCATCCTTATCATAAATATTTGCAATCCAGATATTTTGAGCCAACAACCCTGTGCCACCTTCCCCCAAAGCTGAGAGTCCCTAACATCAGGAAAGAATTGCCTTTAATGACTCTAGAGCAGAATGGGCTGAGCGGAAGAATAATTATGCAAAAACAAAGGGTGGTGTCTGTATTGATCAATAAATGTGTGCACTCAGATTTTAGAAGGGACATGTGACATTGCTATGACATGAGAGGCATTTCCTTTAAAAAAAACAGAATATCAAGAAGTGGGCATATGTTGAATGCGGGGAAAATATAACTTACTAGGTCTTTTGTAGGGTTTCGGACACGGAAGAAGAACACCACTAAGGATGTGGGGAGAAGTTCCCATATAAACAGGATTACTCCAAATACAACATATCCAGCATCACCCAACTGACATTTCAAATCTGCCTGTTGCAAAATTAAAGTTAAATATGTATTAGATGTACAACTAGATTCGGCATTTGCTAGCAACCCCACAACCTCCATGTATTGCAGAATGCATAAGGAAAACACTTCTGCATGCAGAACTGCAACTCTTTCACCACTCTCTGTGAAAATCAACTGCATAAAATACATCTCTGAGCATCAGAGATTGCCTAGATGCATCTACAATTTTCTTGGCCTAAATAAACAAAGAACCAGCATCTATGTAGGCAGGCAGGTTTCAGAGGGATTTTCTGACCAGCAGATCTCACTGGTCAGGATGTCATGACCAGTGGGCACTTTAAACATGCTGAACTAAGTAGATGGACTATTCCACAGGCTGTTTTGGGTATGTACTTATAACATGAGGGACACAGTGTGCAATTTGGGCCTAGTTCTTAGTCACACTGGAAGGGTTATACCCATGAGTCACTTGTGGATAAACTGACCTGGTTCTGGATTTCTCGGAATGAATCACAATTGCGGCTAAACTACATGTGATACTAAATGTGTCACTTGAAAGCATGCCAGTTGTTTTGTTTAAAAAAAAATGTGCAAGGGGCATACAAGTGCAGCTCTTCCTTTTCTGCCTATGAGCCAAATGAACCTTGCACCATGCTGCTGCTGCTGCTACTTGGTTGGGCATCCTGTGATGATTTAATTACAAGAGTAGCTCCAGTGAAATCTGTAAAATCCAAAGCCCAATTAGACTTAAGACTTGCTGGCAGTTAGAGCTTCTTATAGCCTAAAAGGAATGCTTTCTTAAGGCTTTTCCATGGGTTATTTTTAATGAAGTCATCATGCCCAAACCAGGCAGATGCACATGGTAGGTTTCCTCAAGAAGAAGAAGAAGAAGAGGAGTTTGGATTTGATATCCCGCTTTATCACTACCCTAAGGAGTCTCAAAGCGGCTAACATTCTCCTTTCCCTTCTTCCCCCACAACAAACACTCTGTGAGGTGAGTGGGGCTGAGAGACTTCAGAGAAGTGTGACTAGCCCAAGGTCACCCAGCAGCTGCATGTGGAGGAGCGGGGAAGCGAACCCGGTTCACCAGATTACGGGTCCACCACTCTTAACCACTACACCACACTGGCTCTCAAGATAAGTTCATTAATTTTCTGCAGGACAAAGTGGTTATACTGCCTTACTCTCCTCCTTATATCACATTCCTGGACTACAAAATGCATATAAATGAGTCCTACATATAAATGGCTCTCCAGCTAAGCTTCTGTAGCCTCTTTTTTTTTTAAGGCTACAAAACTTTGATATCTAAAAGCTTACATATAGTCCTGCACAAAAATTTCTTACCTTGCAGACCAAGCACAGCCTGACGTGAGAAGAACCCTTTGTGGCAAATTATTATTAATTGCAATGCATGTCGGATAAATGGGTGGAGGGGGTCGTTCCTTTTATGCAGTCAAATATCAGTGCAAGAATGATTGAATCTTGATATCACAGGAAAGTACTGTACTTGCCTGATCAGATACATTGTACCAGTCGTAATCAAAAGAATTCTTGTTTTGAGAAAACGATAAAATGAACAAGTTGTAACAGGCTCTTGATGTATAAAGTAGTATAACAATCACTCCTACAGTAGTTAACTGGCATACGGATGAACCCTAAAGGAGAGATTAATACACACATCTTAGTATACTTGAATTTGGGCTTGGAAAGTGAGCACTGAAATGCCATGATTCTAGGAGAATAGCATAGCTGGACATCAAGTTACTTAGGACCATCCCAGATGTTGTTTTGTTTAAATCTACAGTTTCTTTTAGTACTGTCAGATGAACAGTGCTCATACTTACCCATATTCTGCAGCTGGGTTCTCATAATAATTCAGTGCCATACTATGCATTGTTATTAAGTAAGAAGTCCTATCATGTTCAGTGGAATTCAGTCCCAAGAAAGTGTGCACAGGATCACAGCCTCTCATATAGACCAACTTTTGTTGTTTGTTTATATGTTGGGTTGGATCTAAGATGATATATCTTTCTAGTATTTGAGATTTTATTCCCATCTAGTCTAATTTCCAAGATTTAAGCACATTTTTAAAAGCTGTCTGTCTGAACCAAGAACATTTAAATAAGCACATGACACTTTGCTGATCCAAGGGCTTGTGGCATTATTAAAGGAACTGAAATCAAGATGTGTAGGAAAAAGGATCACGAAAGCTGTGGTGGGACAGTTTACACACAGCAGACGACACTTAAAAGAGGAAATCATTGCTATGTACATATTTGCTTTAGAGATAAAATGTTGTTGCTATGGTAGTCTGGGAGGAACAAGCTGAAATAAAACTTCCCATCCTATTACAACCAAGTCTAAAAATGGAACTATATAGCTGGCATTTTCAGTATGGTATTTCCCCAAATTAACCAACTGAGACAGAGCAGTTTTATGTGGCTTTTTACACTGCAGTTTCTCTAACCTAATAAGCACCCCATGCTTCCCAACATCTTATAGAGATTTGGATTTGAGTCCCCATTCAGCTCATGAAGCTTTCTGGACAGCTGTGGCCCAGGCATGCACAGCCTTACCTACCTCACTCACAATGTTGTTGGGAAGGGTGTAGCCCTCACCCATGAACCCAGCCCTAAGCCCCATGGAGGAAAGGTGTATGTGTCAGTCCCTGTGCAGCCAGTTCATTGATTGCTGTAGATTTCTGTGTCATGAATGAAAGAATAAAACCAAACAGAAATCCTGCAAAAAAAGGATCATTGCTCTGTTGTGCTTCTGCTGAAGTAATATCACTTTCCAAATTGCATGTGTGCAAAAGTGAACACTGTATATTCCAAATATCCAACAGATTTACCACTTGTGGTGTACAGTGCTATGATTCTGTGGTGTTATGACCCAAAATCCCTGATTTGTTACTTTTTGTGCTGAAATGCATTGATGTGATACCAGGACATTTGAGTATGGTGGTGGATTATTTCAACCAGCTGCAGTGCCACTCTGAATTATTTATACAGGAGTGCTGACACATAATATGTATGCAAAACAGAATCCAATAAAGCAGTGAACCTATTTAAATGTGGCAGTAATTGTTTAAAGAAAAGATAGAATCATAGAGTTTGGAAGAGACCACAAGGGCCATCGAGTCCAACCCCCTGCCAAGCAGGAAACACCATCAGAGCACTCCTGACATATGGTTGTCAAGCCTCTGCTTAAAGACCTCCAAAGAAGGAGACTCCACCACACTCCTTGGCAGCAAATTCCACTGTCGAACAGCTCTTACTGTCAGGAAGTTCTTCCTAATGTTTAGGTGGAATCTTCTTTCTTGTAGTTTGGAACCATTGCTCCGTGTCCGCTTCTCTGGAGCAGCAGAAAACAACCTTTCTCCCTCCTCTATGTGACATCCTTTTATATATTTGAACATGGCTATCATATCACCCCTTAACCTCCTCTTCTCCAGGCTAAACATGCCCAGCTCCCTTAGCCGTTCTTCATAAGGCATCGTTTCCAGGCCTTTGACCATTTTGGTTGCCCTCCTCTGGACACGTTCCAGTTTGTCAGTGTCCTTCTTGAACTGTGGTGCCCAGAACTGGACACAGTACTCCAGGTGAGGTCTGACCAGAGCAGAATACAGTGGCACTATTACTTCCCTTGATCTAGATGCAATACTCCTATTGATGCAGCCCAGAATTGCATTGGCTTTTTTAGCTGCCGCGTCACACTGTTGGCTCATGTCAAGTTTGTGGTCAACCAAGACTCCTAGATCCTTTTCACATGTACTGCTCTCAAGCCAGGTGTCACCCATCTTGTATTTGTGCCTCTCATTTTTTTTGCCCAAGTGCAATACTTTACATTTCTCCCTATTAAAATTCATCTTATTTGTTTTGGCCCAGTTCTCTAATCTGTCAAGGTCGTTTTGAAGTGTGATCCTGTCCTCTGGGGTGTTAGCCACCCCTCCCAGTTTGGTGTCATCTGCAAATTTGATCAGGATGCCCTTGAGTCCATCATCCAAGTCGTTGATAAAGATGTTGAATAAGACCGGGCCCAAGACAGAACCCTGTGGCACCCCAATAGTCACTCTTCTCCAGGATGAAGAGGAACCATTGATGAGCACCCTTTGGGTTTGGTCAGACAGCCAGTTACAAATCCACTGAGTGGTAGCATGGTTAGGAACGCATTTTACCAGCTTCTTTACAAGAATATCATGGGGCACCTTGTCAAATGCCTTGCTGAAATCAAGGTAGGCTACATCCACTGCGTTCCCTTCATCTACCAGGCTTGTAATTCTGTCAAAAAACGAGATCAGGTTAGTCTGACACGACTTATTTTTCAGAAAACCATGCTGACTATTGGTGATCACAGTATTCCTTTCTAGGTGCTCACAGACTGTTTGCTTAATGATCTGCTCCAGAATCTTCCCTGGTATTGATGTCAGACTGACTGGGCGGTAATTATTTGGGTCCTCTCTTTTCCCCTTTTTGAAAATAGGGACAACATTTGCCCTCCTCCAGTCTGCCGGGACTTCGCCTGTTCTCCAGGAATTCTCAAAGATGACTGCCAGTGGTTCTGAGATCACATCTGCCAGTTCTTTTAATACTCTTGGATGCCGTTCATCTGGCCCTGGAGACTTGAATACATCTAAACTAGCCAAGTATTCTCGTACTATCTCCTTAGTTATTCTGGGCTGTGTTTCCTCTGCTGAATCATTTGCTCCAAATTCTTCAGGTCGGGCATTGTTTTCTTTATCGGAGAAGACTGAGGCAAAGAAGGCATTGAGGAGTTCAGCCCTTTCTGTGTCCCCTGTTTGCATTTCACCATCTTCTCCTCTGAGTGACCCCACTGTTTCTTTGTTCTTCCTTTTGCTACGAACATACCCATAAAAGCCTTTTTTGTTGCTTTTAACCTCTCTAGCAAGCCTGAGTTCATTCTGTGCTTTAGCTTTTCTGACTTTGTGTCTACACGTGCTGGCTATTTGTTTGAATTCCTCTTTGGTGGTTTCCCCCCTTTTCCATTTTTTGTACACATCCTTTTTTAATCTTAACTCAGTTAAAAGTTCTTTAGATAGCCACCCTGGCTTCTTTAGGCACCTTCCATGTTTCCGTCTCATTGGTATTGCCTGAAGTTGTGCTTTTACTATCTCCCTCTTAACAAACTCCCAGCCATCATGAACTCCCTTTCCTTTTAGTATTACTGTCCATGGGATCTCACGCAGCACTTCCCTAAGTTTTATGAAGTCGGCTTTCTTAAAGTCAAGAAATTGAGTCCTAGTATGCTTGGCTGCTCCTTTCCGCTGTATAGTAAACTTCAGAAGAGCATGATCACTCGCGCCTAATGATCCTTCCACTTCTACCCCACTAACCAGGTCATCAACATTGGTTAGGACCAGATCTAAAATGGCTGTTCCTCTTGTTGCTTCTCCCACTTTCTGGACAATGAAGTTGTCTGCAAGGCCAGTGAGGAATCTGTTTGACCTTATGCTCTTGGCTGAGTTTGACATCCAGCAAATATCCGGGTAATTGAAGTCCCCCATTACTACTATCTCCCTTCCTTTTGCATGCTTGGCCATCTGTTCCAGGAAGGCATCATCCATGTCCTCCGTTTGGCTTGGGGATCTATAGTAAACTCCCACAATGAGGTCCCTGTTATTCATCTCTCCCTTAATTTTGACCCAAATGCTCTCACTTTGGCTTTGAGGTTCTAAATCTTGGATCTCTTCACAGGTATACACATCCCTGACATATAACGCCACTCCTCCTCCTTTCTTGTCTGGTCTGTTTCTCTGAAATAGATTGTAACCCTCCATTATTACATTCCAGTCGTGGGACTTATCCCACCAGGTTTCAGTGATGCCTATTATGTCATATTTAGTTTGCTGTACCAAGAGCTCAAGCTCATCTTGTTTATTACCCATGCTTTGCGCATTAGTGTACAGACATTGAAGACCATTAATCATTCCCCCGTGTCTCTTATTTAAGGATTTTTTCCTCCCACCACTAGGTCTGCGTGCTGTTTGCTCCATTTGGTCTATGACATTTGGATGATCATCTTCATCAATTGATAGACTCCTACCTTCAGGAGCACTGTCTTCCTCCCCCACATTAGTCAGTTTAAAGCCCTCCTGATGAGGTTTCTGAGATTTTTGGCAAAAACATTCCTCCCAACCGTTGTGAGGTGCAGCCCATCGCTTGCCAGAAGTCCATCTTCAAGAAACTGCAGTCCGTGATCTAAGAATCCAAACCGTTCCTGTTTACACCATTTGCGAAGCCAGCTGTTCACTTCCACTATTTTTCTCTCTCTCCCTGGGCCACGTCGTTCAACTGGGAGGACAGATGAGATGACAATTTGTACATTTAATTGCTTCAATTTCCTGCCCAGAGCCTCATAGTCTCTTTTGATCTTCTGGAGGCTATTGCTTGCAGTGTCATTGGTTCCCACATGAACCAAGAGGAAGGGGTATTTGTCAGTGGGTTTTATGATTTCTTGTAGTCGTTCAGTTACATCTTGGATCTTAGCCCCGGGGAGACAGCACACTTCCCGAGACATCTTGTCAGGCCCACAGATCACTGCTTCTGTTCCCCTCAGTAGGGAATCCCCTATCACCACTACACGCCTCCTCTTAGGTTTGGTCGGGGTTCTTCCATGATCTGTCCGTTCCAAGGTCGCCTGCACATTCCCTGAGGACTGACTTTGCTGCTCGTCTTCATATACCTGATCGACTGTAACGAGGGAGAGATCCTCAAATGGAGTCTGCTCTTCGTCTTCCATTCTAGGGGAGAGGACCTCAAAGCGATTGTGTATTTCTAAACAATCAGAGCGAACCCTGGGCCTCCTACTTCTCTGAGTCATGTTTCTCCATATATCTGGCTCCTGTGTTGGTGAACTAGCCTCCTTCTCAGGGGAGTCCCCTGTCTCCTCCTTGGTGGAGACGGTGTGCTCTGTTGCTTCCAAGAAGAGCTCCAGCTCTCTAATTCTTTGGAGCGTAGCCACACATTCCTCCAGTTGCTGGACTTTGTCTTTTAAGAGGGAAATCAACATGCAATTGCTGCAGGTAAAGCTGCCTGCAACCTTTGGCAAGATGGCAAACATTGTGCAGGAATCGCAGGCGACTGCAGCTGTTCCCTCACTCTCCATCTTGAGAACGTGTCATTGGGGCTGGCTACAGTGGTCCTCCATCATAAGAAGCGTGCAGACAGGACAAGTAACTCCCCTCCAAAAAACCCGAGGTCTCCCCCAACAAACGTTTGAGACTAGCTCCCCTAAATCTAAAGATAGATCAAATTGCGCGCCCCTAGGCGCGCGCCGCTGCCCTACAAGCTCTGATAAGCTCCTCCCACAGCTAATCACCTACCTCAACAGAAACCCTGCCCCCTCTGACCTTTGCACAGGGAGAACAGCTAATCAGCCACAAGAAACACACACAGGAGAAAACCCTTTTTGCTCCTTCTTCAGCCGCTGCCCTACAAGCTCTGATATACATTGTAACATCACTAAGCATGGATTTCTTATCCTTAACTACCCAACCATAACTCAGTCAGGCTAAGGCATGAGTAGGCAAACTGAGGCCCGGGGGCCGGATCTGGCCCAATCGCCTTCTAAATCCGGCCTGTGGACGGTCCGGGAATCAGCGTGTTTTACATGAGTAGAATGTGTCCTTTTATTTAAAATGCATCTCTGGGTTATTTGTGGGGCCTGCCTGGTGTTTTTACATGAGTAGAATGTGTGCTTTTATTTAAAATGCATATCTGGGTTATTTGTGGGGCATAGGAATTCGTTCATTTTTTTTCTAAATATAGTCTGGCTCCCCCACAAGGTCTGAGGGACAGTGGACCAGACCCCTGCTGAAAAAGTTTGCTGACCTCGTGGCTAAGGTTTTTGGAAGAGGAAATTAACTATCTGTGAATCTGTTTTTCACTTTGATTATTCATATTTTTTTCTTTTCCAATTATATCCTGCCTTTCTTCCATCATGGAACCCAAGATACTCTCCTGATCAGGCACTTAACATACCCAAACTTGTTTAGCTTCTGTAAGGTGCAGGCCTTATGTTCCTCAAAACATGTCCTGGGACTGTACTATTTGTCCTTATAGAAACAGGCAGAAGCAATGAGAGGGGGGAATGGAAATGTGCATTGGAAAAGAGTGTGCTGTGCCCAAGTCACCACAGGGTGGTTTCATGAGGTAATTCATTTTCACAGACAAGCCCCACCCTTATTTCCCAGAAGTCACAGCAAAGCAGTAACATCTATGCTGAAGATTTGCAATCCAGTGCACACTTTCCTAGGAAAAAACCAATAGTGCTTATTCCTGATCAAAAATGTATAGGATTGCACAGTAGCAAATCAATCGTAGCAAGCGATGTTTACCTGGAAGGAAGCCCCACTGTGTTCAATTGGGGTTATTAAAGGGAGACTAAGCACATTAAATAAATATATAAAATTCTTTAAAATAACCAAATTACCATAGGAAACTAAATCGGCATGAAGGACTAGCACCAACATAGAACAAGAAGTCAGCATTTGTCTGGCGGAACAAGAGACATTTTCTAAAAGTTGCCAAATATGAGTCTTGGTGGGTCTTGATCAGGAAGGAAAACAGGTATGCTCATCAGACTATTAAATACCCATGGGATGTAATGCCGACATCTGAATAAAAAGAGACAAGTGGGGACACTGAAAGAAGAGAGGGGAAATGAAGAGAAGGAAGGGAAACAGCCACCCATAACCTTTGCTACGGCAATGAACTGAGAAGAATTATATTATGAATTTTGTTTTTCTGAATCCCTATCACTTTCCCCAACTAATGGGGGAAAGGGCAAGAATTGAGGTAAAAACATAAGCACTCAAGGACAATGTCATTTCTGAGCCTAATTCCTCTGTCGCAAAAGGGAAAGCAAGTAGCCTTCTCCTACCATTAGGCAATGCGGGGAGTGGCCCTGCATTCAATGGCACTTACTCCCTGGTATGTGTGCAAAGGACTGCAGCCTAAAGCTAATAAAATGAACATAAATCCATATTGACTTAATAGAAAAAAACAGTGGGTGGGCCACCTTTTTCTCTCATGAGTCACATACTGTGGGGACAGAACTAGAGATATGTCCTTGGGGAAAACCATGTCTGTTTGAAGTGATATGATACTGCTTTAAATGTATAGGGCCTTGTTCTTCAACATATACCACTCACTTTTCCTCACAAAGATACAATTCCCCCAGAAGTTGCACAAATGTCTGAAGTTGTACTTTACCTTGGATTCCAAGTAAATATTTGCTAAGGACATCTTGGAAATCTTGTAGAGACAAATGGAGAGCGAGATGGCACATAGCACAAACAAGGAGTCGTTTATAGCAACCCGGATCAATACAATGATCTTCCTTTCTGAATTCTCTATTCTCACAAGTATGGCACACGTTAGATTCACCAGGAGGAAAAGTAGACTGACAACAAATGACACGAGGTAAAGAGGCAACCTAAATGGGGAGAAGGAAACCATTGCTTTTTAAATGATTACCTTTTTAGCAAGTGTTAATAAAATGCACAGGGTTATCCAAGAATATATACCCTCCACTACAATTTCTAGAGGAGTAGCTGTGTTAGTCTGTCGCACATAAGCAATGAAGAGTTTTATGGCACCTAACAAATGTCCTTTTATAGGATTGGGGTGGTGGTGGTGGTATAGATGGCATCTGGGACAGGGTCTCTTCAGTGGTGGTTTCTCATTTATACAGTGCTGTCCCTCGTAAGGTGAGAAAGGTGCATCTCTCTCTCATTGACTTTCAGAGGCTATTTGTTTGTTTGTTTATTTGTTTGTTTAGTATACCACCCTATACTGAATGTATACTTAAATACATTTCTGTTTACCCAGGCATTTGATAGCTGAGTAAAACTGGCCATAGCAAGCTTGAAATTAGTAACTGGGAGGTATGTTCTAAATGATTTTACACGTTTTTAGATGGCTTTTCATTTTTTTTAATTAATTGTATTTTAGTTTAAATTGCATAGTTTTAACTTTTTGATGTTTGCTGCCTCCTGGTTTTTTGAGAGGGGCAGGACAGACATAATAATAAATAATATTTGGGTCCTCACCAAGCCTGTGGTTCTGTATCTGTAAGATGGGATTCTGTAGAAGTGGTCAAACCAGTTTCTTTGTTAATGACCACAGGCAAGTCTGTTAAGCCTCTTTTTGCCCGACTAAAAAGAGTTGGCCAAATACAGGTGTGCTGCCATAGAAATGACTAGGTAATGATGTTTCCAAAAGTAGGGAACAGGCCTCCCACCCTCACTTGGCAGGTGGCGATATCATCCTGGGTGTAGTCGAAGGGTAGGCCAGGAGCCAGTCTGTTCTAGTCACCTTTGGAGCTGGAAACACACAGAGACTTCACTGTTTGAAGGTCTGTTGGAGAGTTAAGGCTGTGAGCTCTCCTATCTTATGCTCAGTGTAAATAAAAGAAATGATAGTCTCCAATGATCTTCATTCCAAGGAAACCCAACTCAAAGGATGATCTGCACCCTTGAAATCTCTCTCCACTCAGAGATTGGGCTGTACATAACATAACAGTGTAAATGGCAAGCTTTTGTGGACTACAGTCTACTTCATCAGATGCATGAAATTTTATCCCGAGTTATAGGAATACTGTATAGGCTTAGTGGGATGGGGATTGTAAACATTGAGGTCAGAAGGAAATTAAATGCAGAAAGTACAGGTGGTGATAGTTATGTTCTTAACAGCTACCAATGACAAAGCAATTGTTAAAAACACAGACACCCTGGCATTGGTAAACTAATTAATTCATGCTGTGTGATTTTCTTTTTTAAAAGCCTTTGAACAGATTCAGGCCACAAGTGATAGCAATTAATCTTTTGGTAGATTCATTGTAATTCAATGATTTCATGATGTAATCTTCCTTTGAAGCTCCTTTTTTCAACAATTAATTTCCTTCTGATCTTACAATCTGTAACTCTCCTCTTCTCCACCCCCCACGTATACCCCTGTAACTCAAGATAAAACTTGTCATGTCTGATGAAGGGAACTGGAGACCTGAAACCTATGCCATAAATAAATTTGCTAGGTGCTATGAAACTCTTCATTGTTTCTTCATGACAAAATAGTTCCTTAGCTTAAGGCACACACCATACCTTTGAAGCACACTCTTTCTCACAAATAATTCTGGGCACCGTAGCTTACACCTCACAGAGTTACAATTCTCAGCAACCCTTAACAAGCTACAATACTCAGAATTATTAGAGGAGGCAAATGTGCTTTAAAGGTTTGAATACAACTTGGTTTAATACATTTTGCTGCCTGAGGCAAAGGAGAAGATTGCCCCCCCCCACCAAAACACACAATTCCATGTACAGAAGCTAACCAAATTGGCAGTGGAATCCCACTGCAACACTGGTGATGGGACCAAGTTCTCCATTTCACTTGAGGACAGCAGTCTAGCAGTACAGGCCACGCAGCACACAGGACTCTTGTGTTCAACGTCTCACTGTCATTCGCCCACCAGGTGCCTGCTGCAAATGCTGCCATGTGTGTAGTACATGATCAGCCATTATTAAAGTTTCTGCACAACGACGTTTGGCAAAGTAGTAGTATTTAGCAACTGACATTATTGCCATTTATAAATGTCACTTGATCACCACAGATTCATATTACCCACAGAGAACCAAAGGTTGTTGGAGTGGAAAGTTACCTTGAAGGCAATCCAGTCCAACACCCTACAGAACCAGTGTGGTGTAGTGGTTATAGCAGTGCCAAATTTAGGGTGTTGCAGGAGGTTTCCCAGCACAGGGTTGCTGTGAAGATAAATTTGGTGGTGGGGAGACCTACCTATGCCACCTTGCACTCATCAGAAGGTGAGATATAGAAATAAAAACAGCAATCTGTTTTAAATGTACTAAAAAAGTGGCATTCTTTGCTGAACTGATCCCGAGCAGACTGCAGCATTTGTACTTCGGAATGTAAGTAGTTAAATCGTTGCACAGTAACCACAGCCTGTGAACTTGTTCCATGGAAATCTGATTAAGCATCGCACACTTTCAAAACTCTGGTAGGGAGAGGCAGAGTACAACATGTGTTTGTGAACACATCCAAACAACATGCTTAAGCCATGAATTAAAAACACTCCTGTAAAATACAGAAACGGAAGGTTTTCTTACTTTACCATGTTTGCTCAGAGAAATAGAACCATAGTTGCCTCTCATGAAGGAAAGTCTAGGCAACCTCTACCCGTAGATATTTTCAAGTTGGAAAACACTTTACACCTTTCATGTTTCATACCTATGTTTAACAAATGGTGATCAATGCACACATATCTATTTTGCTACATGCATGCACTGTAGTCCAACAACAAATGAAGGGTTACAGGTACCCTACCCCACTTCCAAAGGGGTTGTGCACTTGGAGAGGTAAACTTGGAGGACATTAACTGCAGCTTCAATGCAAGCAACGTCTTGGTTCTTTCCTGTCTTTCTTGAGTCTTAATAACTGCATATGACCAGGTGTTATGTGTAACAGCTCTCCCCAGGCTCTCAGCTTCTACTAGGATCCTCCCTAATGAATCCTGGCACAGGGTGAGAAAACTGGCATGACATGGAAAAGCAAGGCATCCTGATTCTGAGGCAAGGCTCGTGGTAGCCTAAAAATTCCTTATGTGGGCATTTCAGGGCCTTCAAGACTTAACTCCAGTCCTCTCATGTTCATTGCCGTTCCTTGCACATACTATGCATAAAGAAAACCACAACACTTATTTCAAAGCACGGTAGGCTAAAGTGTTACCCGCTACATTGCAGGATCCCTTTGGGAGAAGAGAAGGCTAAGAAACAAACCCTACACAATTCAGGAGTGGAGACCCTAAGATGGTGGGATGGCATCTTGCAACTCCTGCATTTAAGCTGGTGCCAAACGTATTGCTCTGCTTTCCTTTGGACCACATCAGTGAGGCCAAGATGGAGGTCTTGTCATCTGGGCAGCCCAGGACCTCCATACACATTGCCCAGGCTTGTGCTACTTTGGTGCTACTAACACAGCAAAAACAGTGCAGGAGATAGCAGTTACAAGTTACCATTCTCTGGAGCCACAAGAGGCACTGTGATTCTCTAGTGGTTTAACTTCATGCTCAGAGGTGCACTCCATGGTCTCTCGAGACAGATGAATGCCAACAATAAACAGACTAAAGTGTGCCTCAGAATCACTAAAACTCTCACGAAAATGTTGCAATGTAATTATTACTTCTTTCAGTAGGTGAATACAGTTCCTATGGAAATAATAATAATAATAATAATAATAATAATAATAATAATAATTAATTTATTTATACCCCGCCCTTCCCAGCCAAGGCCAGGCTCATATTACAAGCAATAATAAAAACAAGATGAATGATTACAACTTAAAAACAAAAATAAAACACAACATTAAAATAATGGAACATTAAAATACTAAAATGTAGCCTCATCGCAGGAGGAGAAGGAAAAGAAAAAAGAAAGAGAGGGAGGGAGGGAATCAAATTGGCTCCAAGCCAAAGGCCAGGCGGAACAACTCTGTCTTACAGGCCCTGCGGAAAGAAATCAGATCCTGTAGGGCCCTGGTCTCATGAGGCAGAGCGTTCCACCAGACCGGAACCAGAGTTGAAAAGGCCCTGGCTCTGGTTGAAGCCAATCTAACTTCCTTAGGGCCCGGGACCACTAGGGTGTTATTTATGGACCTTGAGGCTCTCTGTGGGGCATACCAGGAGAGGCGGTCCCGTAGGTACGAGGGTCCTAGGCCGTGAAGGGCTTTAAAGGTCAAAAGCAGCACCTTAAATCTGACCCTGTACTCCACCGGGAGCCAGTGCAGCTTGAAAAGCACTGGGTGAATATGTATTACAATATGGCCCAGCCAGCAATGAACGGTTGTTTTTCCTTTTATTCCTTACAGGAAAGGTGTTTCTTACCTGTATTTAAGTAGTTCTGGTGAGTATTTTGATTTAGCTTTGAAAATCACCTGTAATAAAAATGAAAGTACATATTATACTTACACAATTAAAGGTTTAAATATTGTGAGCACTCTCTTGTCCCTTTAATAGAGATGGGCCTTTCCTGAGCAGGCTTGGCTTGTTCATTGAAGTTTGCTGGGCTGTGGGACTGAGAACACTGTTGTTTAATGTGGATACTAAGCTTCCTGTATCTCCATTTTCTATATCATGTTCTCCAAATCACTGCATTCCCACACTTTCCAGTCCCTTTGTATGGATTTTCCAATACCTGAGATCCTCCAAAAAGGAGAACAAAGAGCAGAATGTCATATGGACAACAAAGGATTAATGGAAGCACATGAAGCTTACTTGACACATTAAATGATGGTATGGATGAGCCCTCTGTCGCATCCCAAGTAAGTTGATTTCCCATTGCTCAGCTGCTTTTACAGAACACAGGTGTTTCCTGATGAGCAATTTCAGCCTGTTTGGCTGAAACCCAGTTGCTTATTGTCCTTTTTCTAGGCTGTTTTACACATAAAAGTAGAAAAAGCAAGTGCCTATTATATATCTAGCATGTGCCCACTTTCGCACTGTAACAAGTGAAATGACTAAACATCCTTCTTGTTAACTTTGTGTGAACTGCATAAATGAAGAAGCAGCTGAGATCATTGTGGTACCCCTCAGTCTGTGTCTCCACACCAGGTGGACACATGGTAGAAAATAGTGGGGTCAGGGTTAAAGTAGGTACCTACTAAATACTTAACAGCAGGAGTAGCCAATGTGGTATCCATTAGGCAGTGGTTAGGAGTGATGGAGATGGGAGTCAAACAACTGTATTGGAAGTATATAGTGCATATCTATCCTCTTCTATTGTAATGTGTGAACATCCCTAAGCAGCCCTAGTAGAAAAACACTTAATATAAACCAGGGGTGGGGAACCTCCAGATGTTGTTGGATCCCATCTCCCACCAGTCCCAGCCACCATAGTCCAATGATCAGAGATTATGGGAGCTGCAGTCCAGCAGACGGGTTCCCTTCTGCCGTTCAAAATAGAAGCCTTTAACAGAGCAGTTCTATGCAAGTCAGAAGCAAGTCCCAGGTTATTCACTGGGGCTTACTCCCTAGAAAGTGTGTTTAAAGACCTGGATGCATAAAGACCTGAGAACTGGCACATTCCCCATTTTTTTCTGATCTAAATATATTCTGGGCCACTTCCTCTTAACCTTTTCCACGTGCTACAAACTTGCTAATATGTTCCAAACTTGTTACTCATATTCATCACTATCCTCTAATTCATCTCCATTTTGTTTTCATCTTTGTAAAAATTTGGTGCTCACAGCTAATCTGAATAGTCCAAGGAGCGTGGCTCTCCAATGTTAAACCGGGAGGCAGGAAGTAAAATAAGCAAACACTTGGAAAA
The DNA here is from genome assembly GCF_964252035.2 of Podarcis erhardii. Taxonomy (NCBI): domain Eukaryota; kingdom Metazoa; phylum Chordata; class Lepidosauria; order Squamata; family Lacertidae; genus Podarcis; species Podarcis erhardii. The sequence continues at coordinate 78,014,116 of NC_138507.1, read as the reverse complement.
AGTACGCATGTCTTCTCTTGCACTCATATAGTGATGTAAACACCAAACAATGGCCATTGATACTTATAATTGCCCCATCTTGTGTAGATACACAATATGCTATTTGCTTAGGTTCCAAAACATAAAGGGTGTCTTTCCCCTATTTTATCCCTGTGAGGCAGGCCAGGCTGAGAAATAGCGGGTGGCAGGATGGCGCAAGCCTGATGTGAAAGACAAGATGGTGGTCCCTCTATTCCACATATACCAGTACAAGCTGACCAGACTGACAGCTGAATCTGATTTTAAAACACTGGTGGCAGGATAGCACCCTCCACCATAACCTAGGGCAGCAAACTAGCCTTCAGTTTCTTCGTACCAAAATGAAAAGCAGGGTTTGAAGTCCCATAAAGTAGCTTAAATATGGCTGGCACAAACAATCAAATTGCTTAAAGTTGTAAAGATTTTCAGCTCCATCTGGTAGATTACATCTTAACAACGAGTCTTTTCAGCACCAAATACTGGTATGTGTTGGCCATGGTATAAACATGTGTTAGGAATACTTACAGAAAGAATTTCCCTGAACTGATTTGCATTCTTATTTCTTGTTTCTAGGCATGTCTTTGAAATACCTTTGCTAACTTCTCTTTAAGGATAAGCATTGAAAAGTCAAAGATGTGATTACCCTGATGGAATCACCATAATTCCAAGTGTTGCAAACACAACTGATAAGAATACACAGATTGCTTGTTTACTTTATTCAACGTTATTTTCTTTTCCCCTGTGAAGATCACTGAACGAATCAGGATGTGGAAACAACACTTCACATACCTATGTCACAAGAACACAAGTGACAATAAAATGAAAGTGATCAGTGAATGTAAACATGTGCAAGGAAAGATGTATACAATACAGAATTACAAAACACAAGTTAAACAAACGGTGGCCACCGTATATCCAAATAATACAGATAGTAATTGACAAGATATCCAGGATTGTATCTTGTTTCATATTCCTTCCGAAATGAATTGGAGAATTATTCATGGGTGGGAATCATTAATCCCCTTATACCTTCAATCTTTTCTTTCAAAAGGGTGCTTTGATACACAAGACTTAACATAAATGATATATAATCCGAATGTAAAAACTACATAGACCAGAATGTTCATTTACATTACAAATGCCTCTCTTCCACTCTTGCTTCTGCATCGACTTTCCAATGGTATTTGCATGTGAGGGAGCTACAGAGGCCATTCATACTTCATATATGAAAGCACCCTTTGTGCTGAGTAACAGCCACATTCCATATTAACTACGTGTAAAACACAGCCTGACAGCAGATACATTTTGAGAGCTAAGAGGAAAAGCTACACATGACAAGAGAAGACAGAGAAATCTCAGCATCACTAAAGGTAAAGGGACCCCTGACCGTTAGGTCCAGTCGCGGACGACTCCGGGGTTGCGGCTCTCATCTCGCTTTACTGGCCAAGGGAGCTGGAGTACAGCTTCCGGGTCATGTGGCCAGCATGACTAAGCCAATTCTGGCAAACCAGAGCAGCGCACGGAAATGCCATTTACCTTCCCGCCGGAGCAGTATCTATTTATCTACTTGCACTTGATGTGCTTTCAAACTGCTAGGTGGGCAGGAGCTGGGACCAAACAACGGGAGCTCATCACGTCGCGGGAATTCGAACCGCCGACCTTCTGATCGTGTCCCTGGCCTCAGGATCACTAGCCAAGCTGAAAGAGACTAAACGCTGAGCAGGATACAAAAACCATTCACTTCGAAATCAGCAGCCTTTAGGACACTGCTCCAGTTAGGGTACCCTTTTATTGCATATCTAAGACCCAATAAAATGTACACTGGGTGAACAGGAAGAATGTAACTCAAGCATTATTGCATATACCCAGTGTTGCATTTAAACTGGGCTCTGACCTATTAGCATGGCAACATAGGACCTGCCTACACTACAGAGCCCTCTGGTGCACGTGTAGTGGGTGAGGAGGAGCAGATTAAAATGAATTGCCTGGCATGTGCTGCACCACGGGGGCAAGTTCCTCCTCTCCAGGTTTATAATATTTACATCAGGCCTAGTTGTAGCAATTCTGGATATCACAAAGATAGGTTAACACACACACACACACACACACACACACACACACACACACACTTCTCTCTCTCTCTCTCTCTCTCCCCCCCCCCCCGTGTGTGAGACAGACAGACAGACAGACAGACAATTTCCTTAGGCTAGTAGACCAAAACAAAGCCATGGGGGGATGAGTCAAATGGCCTCCCTATGCCCCATACTGAAAAACTGAAAATAACAAGTGTCTTTGCTCCTTCATCTTAGACTATTTAAGGATAAAATCCATAGACGGGTTATGCAATTTTGTTCTTAATTAGAAAGATGTATTATGCAGTGAATCTCACCCAGTGGATCAAGATAACTGTTCCTTTGAGAATAAATCCTGTGTTTTGTATGGGAGTGACTTGCTGAAGCACTCTGACTCAGAATGGAAAGGCATATTACGCAGCAAAAATGGAGTTCCATTCCATTTGTAAACCTAATATGGGGGTGAAACACGGAATCTACAGGAGAGAAGTGGCAGGCAGGAGTGAGTGTTCATCTCTTCCAGCTTTTCTCTCTCACCCCCTTTGGACAGAAAGTTCCAAACCCTCCTTACCAACAAAGACACATATTTGGAAAACATCTGGTTCCATCCTGAAAAGTTTGCAAGAAGGGACTCTGAAGGATTTGCACTAGAGCCGTGTTTCCCAGCTTGTGGACCCACAAGGAAAGTAAAACCAAAATAATTATTACTTTAATCCTTAACTGGTATGATGAATTCCTCTTACAACTTTTTGTTTTGTTGGCATATTACTCTTGCATGCCACCCTGATCTCTGAGCAGTGCAAGATTCCAGGGGTTCGAGGCGCTTAAGCAGCATCTGTGTTTCCTTTTGGAAATGAGGCACAGTGGAGACTGTGGTATCTTTATAGAATCACGGAGTTGGAAGGGACCCGGAGGGTCATCTACTCTAACCCCCTGCAAGGCTGGAATGTTAGGTAGGTCATACATAACAGGTGTACATTCAACCTCTGCTTTAAAACCTCCAGGGAAGGAGAGCCTACCACCTCTCATGGGAGCACCTCCAATTCCTCCTGCTACACCCCTTCTTCCCCCTTGCCTTCAGCTATTGACTGCTTACAGTCTTGCCCATCCACACTCTGGATCTCTTCAGCCACCCCTTCCATCTGTGTGCTCCTGGGTCAGTTTCAACCCCATGTAGAGTCTCATCTGGCAGGGCCCTCACCTCGCATGGAGTCACACTTTCCTTTCCACAGAGCCTTCTCGCCCACTCTGCTTGCCGCTGCCCCACCCTGGTCTCGCTGCTGGAAAATTCGCTCAAGCTGCTGGCTCTGCTGCTCCACCTGTTGCCAGATTTGCTGCCGAAGCATCAACCTGAACACCTCCAGGAATGCTGCTGTTCCTCCATCCATCTTGACTCAAGACGCACCTCGCTCACAGACCCTCCTCCAGAAAACATGTATCCCAACTTTTGACACCAGTGTTGCACGCCACCCCAACCTCTGAATGTTGCAAGATTCCAGGGGTTCCTAGCACTGAGGGGTCCACAGAATCAACACCCAAAAAGGCTATTATTTCTCCCATAGCTGCACCCTTGGATTGCAGCAGAAATCAGGGATGGCTCTCTTTCTCTGCATGCTTCTGGTCCACATCACTGCTAACTCTCAACTCTGGCTTTTGTCCTTTCCACTATCTGTGATTGTTAGGAAAGCCTTAGTCCTCTCACAGGGTTTCCTGTTAAACCACTCTGGGAACTGTTGCTCTGCAAGGGACACAGGGGTCTCATAATAACTCTCAATGCCCTTAACAAACTGCACACTTACGTAATCATATGTGTTCAGAATGATTTTTTTATAGCTTGTGAAGCAATATCCTTTAATCAGATGGTTGTTATTCTTACATTCCCATAAGCACAACAGTGAATAACTATGTAAGCACTATAAACATTCTAACAAATTCCACATTAATAGGGATCTATGGTAAAATTCTTCTTGGATGGCTTAAGTAATGGTTATGAAATCGGCAAACTTTAAAATGCACAAAACGAATGACTGCCAAAAACCTACAGTCCAAAATTCATGTGATAATAAATCTATGGCTAATCATACCAAGTAAATTTGGACTAGTGGGCTGCTGTGCCAAAAAGGTAAAGGTAAAGGACCTCTGACAGTTAAGTCCAGTCGCAGACGACTCTGGGGTTGTGGCGCTCATCTCGATTTACAGGCCGAGGGAGCTGACGTTTGACTGCTCAGCAGACAGTTTTTCTGGGTCAAGTAGCCAGCATGACTAAGCTGCTGCTGGCACAAAGGAACACCGAAACCAGAGCACCACACGGAAATGCCGTTTATCTTCCCACAGGAGTGGTACCTATTAATCTACTTGCACTTTTGGGTGTGCTTTTGAACTGCTAGGTTGGCAGGAGCTGGGACCGAGCAACGGGAGCTCACCCCGTTGTGGGGATTTGAACAGCCGACCTTCTGATTGGCAAGCCCAAGAGGCTCAGTGATTTAGACCACAGCACTACCCGCGTACTAAAGGAGCTCATAATTACAACCCCCATAACAGAGCCACACCCACAAGAGAGCCCCAAAATGCAGGCAAGTATGACAATCCATTTTTTTTATTGCAATGTCTCAAAGAGCAGAAATACCCATTGGATTAGAATCCTATGAACATGAAAAGCCCTGCTGGATCACACCAAAGATGTAATTTGTCCAGCATCCTTTTTTCACAGTGACCAAAAAGATGCCTCTGGAAGCCTTGAGCACAACAATACTAGCCCCACCTATGATTTCCCAGCGCCTGATATTAGGAGGCATACTACTCCAACATACTGTAGAAGATAGTATGTAACTTTTCTGGCTAGTAGCTGCTGACAGCCTTAACCCTCCATGAAATCGTCCAACCACTTGAAAAAATGGTGCCCACTATTACGTCTTGTGGCATCAAATTCCATAGTTGGACTTTGGCTGGAGAGACCTTGGTTCAAGTCCATAAAGTTAACCAGGTAACCTTGGGCCAGTCACTGTTTGAACCCAGCCCAGCTATCCAAGCAATTATGTGACAGACCAGACCTGTCCTCCATTTCCCCAAGTTTACAATGCTGGCAAATACAGTGGTACTGCATGCGTGTGATGTCATTTTGAGCATCTGCGCATGCGCAAGCGGCAAAACCTGGAAGTAATGTGCTCCGTTACTTCCGGGTTGCTGAGGAGCACAACTCGAACATGCTCAACTCAAAGCGTATTTAACCCGAGGTATGACTGTACTGATAAAACAAATGGCACCATCTCTCCTACTTTGAAAAAGGCACCAAAAAGTGGAGGAGGTTTCCAGTTCAGCTCCTCTGCTTGCGGTTACTGTTAACATGCTACTAACATGCCAACCTGGTGCCCTCCACATGCTGTGGACATTTGCCATCACCCCCAGCCAGCCTTGATGGGAGTTGTAGCCCAAAACAACTGGTGGGCTGGCAAAAGCTGTACTATGAGGTCCAAGATAACCTCTTGTTTTGCCAATGCTTTGTACATGTTAGTTTACTAGCATAATTTCAACCGATTACCTAATGTATTTCTCCTGCTCAGCTATCCTAATTAATATTATGGGCTTTCTCTTTACAACATGTCCAACTACAAACTTATATTGTTTTGCTAGCATTCAGTAACTTTCCTTCACACCCAAGAGGCTTGGTGTTATGCATGGTGAGACAACCAATCTGAAGCCTTTCTTATTTTTATTTGGGTGAAAGTTGCCTCTGGACAGAGTGATCTCTTCTCCTCCCTTTCCACACTTGCCCTTGCTTGTCTTCTGTGACAACGTAGATGTGATTTTAACAGGGCACCCTTTGACAACATGCTGAATTACAAGCCAAACTTGCCACCTCCTGTATAGAATCTGAACCATCCACTCAAATAGGGTATTGTTTCCTAAGAAACAACCCCTATTGTATTTAGTGGAGATTACTTTCAACTAAGTGTGTGCACAAGATTGCAGCCTGTGTGTGATTTATTGTCATGGATCTTGCAATTCTTTTATGTAGTTCTCCTTCAAAGGTTGACCTATTTTCTCAACTCTTCTTTTATTAGTATTATTGGGGGCTTTTCTGTACAAGCAAAATCTGCCACAAATTTATTGTTATGATATTGGGGTGCTAAGCTGTAGGCCAGACTCCTCAGATTCCTGCATCTAGCAAGTATTAAGAGCTAATCAAACAGTCTAAATTCTGGAGATAGCAAAGCTAGCTTCCTGGTGAGCTGATGGGAGATTAAGGGGTTCAGACTCCAAATGGGTGGGAGCCCCTCCCTCAACAGGCAAAGGCAGAGTTATGGTAGAGTGTTGCAGAAGAAAAGCGACAAGCTGGAGAAAAAGCCATGCCTGATTTCTGCTGGAATCCAAGGCTACGATTATGGCAGAAACAATACCCTTTCAGGGCATTAATCCTGTGAACCCCTCCATCATAGGCTCAGGTTGTATAAATGTGTTATACACCACAGTCTCTACTGTGCGTCATTCCTAAAGGAAACACAGACCCTTGATAAGTGCCTGGAACCCCTGGAAACTCGCATTGCTCAGAGATCGGGGTGGTGTGCAACAGTGTTTTAGCTTTTGTGTGCTACTTCTTTTAAGTTTGTCAGTATAATATCTCATCTGCATTTAACAAAAGACTTGCAGGCTTATTCTGTTTTTCAAAAATGTAATTTTATGTTACTTATAACCTTCTTTGGAAGGATTTGCTTCCTGGAAGGAGGTATTTAAATAACTGCAATTAAAAAATAAATAATGTTACATTATATTATACATAACATATAATATAAAGTTTTGATCCTATGCACATATGTTGGAAATAAGCTCCACTGAAGTCAGCGGGGTTTTGTTCCAAGCGAGCATGTAAAGGAACACTGCACAAGCCATTCAGTGAGTTTCTCGGACCTGTATACCCGAAGGAGCGTCTCCACCCCCATCATTCAGCCCAGACACTGAGATCCAGCGCCGAGGGCCTTCTAGCGGTTCCATCTTTGCAAGAAGTGAGGTTACAGGGAACCAGGCAGAGGGCCTTATCGGTAGTGGCACCCGCCCTGTGGAATGCCCTCCCATCAGATGTCAAAGAAATAAGCAGCTATCCTATTTTTAAAAGACATCTGAAGGCAGCCCTATTTAGGGAAGTTTTTAATATTTAATGCTGTATTGTTTTTAACACTTGATTGGGAGCCACCCAGAGTGGCTGGGGAAACTCAGCCAGATGGGTGGGGTATAAATAAATAAATAAATAATATCCCAAATGAGTTGAGATTTCAAAGCCTGTAGAAACTTTGCATTGTATGGCATTTTTAATAAAATATTGCAACTGCTCTGCCCAGCTTCTTTAAAAGGCTGATAATTTTATATTTCCTGCTTGTGTTTGTATATAAAGAAAAAAAGAAAAAAGGAAAGTAAAATATTGTTTAGTACTAAATATTTGGTCCAAATGATCAAATTGCTCAATGGTATTAAGTAATAATGCTTAGCATTAGTGCATTTCAAGTATTTAAAGCTCACTTCACATGCATTTCTTTCACTAGCCCTAAACAACAGTCCTGCAAAATAGGCCAGAAGGTGAACTGAGGTTGAGAAAACAGTGAGAGGTTTGCCTAAGGCCATCTAGCAAGTTCCTGGATGAGGTAAAAAAGAGCAAGCTCATTGCTTCCATTCTTAACCCTTGCTCCACACCAGATCTGAGAGAATTTTCCCGCACATACTTTTGCGTAAGTTTTCGCTTGACAGGACTGAAATCAAAACAGAAATAACTCTTGCAATCAAAATAAATGGCCAGAGAGATTTGGATCTCTTGATAGCTAGCTTTATTAATACTAACCCATCTCTATGGCAGTGAGATCACAGAACTGAGATCCAGACGCTTTGCTGAACAGACAACATGAGTAAGTTGCAAAACCTTACTTTGTTTTGTTGGTAAAAATCAGATGACCTGCTCAGTTTGATGAGGAAGCAGTTTCCCTCCCTCCTTTTTCGTTTCCTTATCAGTATCTATTTGAGGATCGGCTTAAGCATTTCATGTTGGGTTTTTAAAGTATCCCCCACATATCCAATACAAGGACAACTTCTACGGACTACAAGTGTGCAACAAAGGTTTGTGTAAAAGTAACATGGCTCTTGGTGTATGAAAAAGCACGACAAGTTGAACTATAGTTTATACTAACCGAACAAGGATGTCTTATGGTATTTCATTCAATGCTAAGCTCCTATGCATGAGGAATGCTATCTTTGCTTCTCCCCCTCCCTGAGATTCAGAGACAACAGAGAAACTCTCTTTTTGCACTCTGGTGGGATTCGCCTACCTTTTACTCAGAGTAGGCCCACTTAAATTAATAACTTAGCCGTGTCCATCCATTTCAAAGCTAAGACTTTCTGAATGGTTTCTGCATGTACAACTTAGCTGAATGCCACCCTCAAAAAAACCAACAATCCTGGCACAATCCAGACCTGGCCATTTCCTTACCTGAGTGAAGTAAAGATTCATCAGTGTCAGTGTAAAAAACTGGAGGCACACGGGGAAGCAGTAAAGCAGCCAGAAGGCGAAAGGGCTGAGAGAATTGGCCGTGACAAAGTCTCTGAAGTAAAAGGAAAAGAGCACCGTCCGAAGCGACGCCCAGAGCAGGCAGAGGAAGAGAAAGACCGTCTGGTAGCTGAGCCTCTTGTGCCGGTAGTGAAGGACCAGCCAGAGCTGGATGTAGATGAAGACGAAGAGGAGGGAATAAAAGACCGTGTAGGCAATGGTCAGCCCCAGCTTCACATAGGGAGGCACCGCGGGGCTCAGAGTGGAGGGGAAGGTGTCGTTGCCCAGGGAGCTCCTCCACTCGAGGGCCTCCATCCCCGGCTAACTTGGCCTCCTGCTTCGGCTGCCGCCTCCTCCTCCTCTCATCTTCCTACAGCAGAGCAAGAAAACAAGCCGCACTTCCTCTTTGGCGGCTCACCGAGGGCTTGCAGCACATGATCGCAATCCGGAGTGATTCACGAGGACTGCCTCTGTCAGCATTTGACAAGCAGCCACTCAGAAAAGCCCATCTCGGCGTGCCCTCAATTGAAACCGCCTCCTGCCCATTCGCCGGTCTTCCGCCCGGAGTTGCTCTTTAAACGACGCTATCTCTTTAAATAAAGAACAAATGCTTAAAACAAAGCGGGCTCTAAATTTTGATTTATGCAATTCCCCGCTCCCCTCCCTAGTTGTTGTTTTTTTGTACTGAAGTTACAGGCATCTGTGTTGTCTCGTCTGGTTTGGCCCAAGCTAAGTGAGGGAAAGCTGGGAATTTTAGCATCCTTGTGTATGGCAAAAAGGAGAGTTTCTGGGGTGGGAGAATGGAGGGCAAATCAGCAGTCAGCCTTCTAGTTTCGTCAACAGAATCTGATCCTTATGGCAGCTGCCTGGATGATCATACTCCCCTTGTGACCAACTTGGTTGCAATTGCTGGCCATGACAACTGGAAGCTATGAAAATGCATTCCAATATATTCAGTATACATATATCCTAAGTATTTGCATACAGAATGGGAAAATAATGAGATCTAGTGCTGACATTTCCTACGTCTTAAAGTCTAATAGTCTAATACATGGCTACTTAGAAGTAATCACATGAAATATAAAATTGCACTCCTTCATTCCTCAATTTATGACCAGTTTTCAGCTCCTCTGGTGGTCTACTGGGAGCACCACACCAAAAGTGAGGATGTAGGGAGTGCTTCAAAGAGCAGATAACAGGTTGGGAGAAAACTCAAAGGCTGCTTCACATACAACTCAATGTAACAAGGTTTAGAGGCAGTTGGGAGTGTTATGCTGCACAATTACAGGGTCAGGGTGTATGAGATGCGTATTTCAGGGTGCAAACTCAGCCTATTCTGCCTCTCAGGGTTGATGCCTTTTTGTTGTATCATTGTAGTTGCAGGATTTTTCTTCTTGGTTTTTGGTGTCTATAAAAGCTTGCAGATAAACATTCAGAAGTGCCCATGAAGTTAGGTTATGTATGTCTTGGCATTTTGTTTGTCTGTGCATGCTTAAGTAGAAGAAAGATGAAAAGTGAAACCTAATAACTTCAACCATGAAACTTCATAGAATCATAGAATCATAGAGTTGGAAGAGACCACAAGGGCCATCGAGTCCAACCCCCTGCCAAGCAGGAAACACCATCAGAGCACTCCTGACATATGGTTGTCAAGCCTCTGCTTAAAGACCTCCAAAGAAGGAGACTCCACCACACTCCTTGGCAGCAAATTCCACTGTTGAACAGCTCTTACTGTCAGGAAGTTCTTCCTAATGTTTAGGTGGAATCTTCTTTCTTGTAGTTTGGAACTTCAACCATGAAAGCTGCAAAACTGTTTTCATATCCCCATTTCCTGTGTAAATCCAAGTCACAGAAGATACACTGTGGACACTTATGAGAACTACAAAGCTGAGAGCTAATGCGCTCTGTGGGATTTCTTTCCTATTGTAACATGAAGATTACACAAACATGTCCCCCAAATGACATGGCTGCCAATGCAAAACAAGTCACTAGTAGGTGCGATTCCAGGAGGCACTGCTTCTCTAAGACCTCCATTCATTTCAGTATTTGGTAGATGATCCTTACGTTTCAGCTTCCCATTCTTGAACAAGATCTTACATGTAAACCAGAAGGGGCTGTTCTAATAACTACAGTTAGTTTACTGCAATGCCATTAGCTCATGACAGGAGAAAAGCAACACACAAGCAAGAATCATTATAAAATTACACATTTATTATTTGTTTGTTATTTCATTTACTATATTTATTAGTTGCCCTATCATGCCCCAAACCACAGAAATTCAGCAAAAACTGAACAGCACACTATGCAACTCAGCCATAAATAATAATGCAGAGATTAAAACAAATTCAGCCATAATCATAAAATCAAAACAAGGGAGAGACACAAAATAGCTTACGGAGCTAAAATGATGACACCATTGTACATAGAAGTGCAGGAAGCTGCTCCTGAGTATTGCCCACACTGACTGGCAGAAGTTCTTTAGGATCTCTCCCAGCCCTACCTGGAGAGGCTGGGGATTGAGCCTGGGACCTTTACATGCTAAGTAGGGACCAGGTGGGTCCCTCAAGGGAGGGCATCCCACAACTGGGAGGCAACTGCTGAAAAGACTCCTTCCGTCAATGGAAATGATAAGGTACAGTGGTACCTCGGGTTAAGTACTTAATTTGTTCTGGAGGTCCATACTTAACCTGAAACTGTTCTTAACCAGAAGCACCACTTTAGCTAATGGGGCCCCCTGCTGCTGCCGCGCCGCCGGAGCACAATTTCTGTTCTTATCCTGAAGCACTATTTCTGGGTTAGCAGAGTCTGTATCCTGAAGCATATGTAACCTGAAGCGTATGTAACCCGAGGTACCACTGTATTGGTGTGATGTGCTTGTAATGTGTTGTCTATGTTAGAATTATTAGCTTCATACTACGTTGCTGATCTGTCTTCAATGGCAGCCCATTTGGCACCACAGAAATTATTTGTGTTTGTAAGGACAATTATGGATCCAAGAGCACCCCTGGGTTATGAACTTGATCCTTGTTTAAGGGGAGTTCAATCCCCTCCAGAACAGGCTGAACAATGGAAATCAGAAAAGAGCCATCCACTAAAATGGTCTCTGTCTTACCTGGACTGAGGCTCAATGGGTGGGCCTTTACTCAGTGCACTAGCATACCCTCCAATGAAAATAGGGACGTCCCATTCCATAATGATAATTTTACTATTTATTCCCCACACATCTTACTGGGTTGCCCCAGCCACTCTGGGCAGCTTCCAACATATAAAAAACCATAATAAAACATTAAACATTAAAAAAAACCCTTCCCTATACAGGATTGCCTCCAGATGGCTCCAGGGTTGGATAACTCCATACCCTCCAACACTTTAATAATAATAATAATAATAATAATAATAATAATAATAATAAATTTTATTTATATCCCGCCCTCCCCAGCTGAAGCCAGGCTCAGGGCAGCTAACAACACTAAAACAGTGCAACATTATAAAAACATTATAAAAATTAATTAAAATCAAAAGTGATGGCAACCATAAACTAAAGTTTTGTAAAGATTGCCAAAGGAGGGAGTCAGGCTGCGCCCTGACCAAAGGCCTGGTGGAACAGCTCTGGCTTGCAGGCCCTGCGGAAAGATGTCAAGTCCTGCAGGGCCCTTGTCTCTTGTGACAGAGCGTTCCACCAGATTGGAGCTGCGGCCGAGAAGGCCCTGGCTCTAGTTGAGGCCAGCCTAACCTCTCTGTGGCCTGGGACCTTCAATATGTTTTTATTTGAAGACCGTAAGTTCCTCTGTGGGGCATACCAGGAGAGGCGGTCCCGTAGGTACGAGGGTCCTAGGCTGTATAGGGCTTTGAAGGTTAAAACCAGACCTTAAACCTGATCCTGTACTCCACCGGGAGCCAGTGCAGCTGGTATAGCACCGGGTAAATGTGATCTCGCAGCGAAGAATGAAAATGGGGACATCCTACCACACCCTCCAACATTTCTACAATGAAAATAGGGATATCCTAAGCAAAAGTGGGATCTGGGATCAAATCATAAAACTTGCCTAGAACAATGGGAGTTTCAAATGCTGGTGGCTACTTACATGCCATACATCTGAAGCACCAAAGGGGGGGGGGAGAGGAATCATGGGAACTATAGTTTGTCCCCAACAGGGCTATAATTCCTAGCGCCTTTCACACATTACAGTTCCCAGGATTATTGGAGGATGAGTGGGGGTAACTGTGCTTTTTTTTTAATTATTATTATTTATGCATTTTCCAGTTTCTATTTAGATATCATATTTTTTCATTATACATTGTTTCTGTACAGACATCCCAACCCATCACTCCATGGCATTCTAAGTATACCTTGTTTTGCTGCATATCCGTTAGTTTTCCTACCCTATTTTCCTCCCATCAGTTTCCTTGTTATGTTAACTGTTGCTCAAAGTATTACCCCTACTTGTAGAAAAGATTTAGTGTTATATCTTTTTAAGTATTCTCTGAAATATTCCCACTCGCCACTTTTTTGTTTCTCATCCTGATTCCTTATTTTAGCTGTCATATTTGCTAGTTCTGCAAAGGGGGTAACTGTGGTTTAAATGTATGATGTGTATGTAGCAACAGACTCTGTTTAAACTGCTGCATTTGTTGCCCCCCTGTGATTTTTAAATTTTTTGTCTCTGTTGCATTTTTTTATTCCTGTCAAGTCAGCCCAAAGAATATCTGGGTCCACCCTGAAGGTGCTTTTACACCTTACACAACATTTCCTAAATTAATCATACCATCTTCACTCAAGAGTAACCCTCTGCATGGAAAGCGTAATGCTGGTGGTAAACAAAAAGGGTTTAAAGACTCTCTCAATGCAAATCTTTAAAAAATGTAGTATAAACACTGACAGTTGGGAAACACTGGCCTGCGACCACTCCAGCTGGAGAACAGCCTATACCAAAGGTGTCATGGACTTTGAAGATGCTCGAACTCAGGACAAAAGGGATAAACGTGCTAAGAGGAAGGCATGCTTGGCAAATCCACACCGTGATCAACTCCTGCCCGGGAACCAATGTCCCCACTGTGGAAGGGCGTGTGGATCCAAAATTGGCCTCCACAGTCACTTACGGACTCATTGTTAAGACCATGTTCAGGGAAGACAATCTTACTAGGCTACAAGTGATTGCCAAAGAAGAAAAAGAAGAACATTGTCCAGTAGATGTCGCCATAGTTTCTTTTTATGCCCTGAAACATGGGGGAGGAGAATTCCTCATGTTTAGGGACTGTGTGCATTTGCAATAAATAGTTTTTATGCTGAACAGAAATTAACAAATGAATTGCATTTCTTTCCTGAAAATTCTTTTAAAAGTTGCTGACCCTGGGGAAAATTGTGCAGGGATAGCACAATTAAGTTGATGCAGCAAGTCTCAGGGAAGTATCAGATGTTACCTGGCAGAAATGACTGGCAGAATTTGAGACCTGGGAGAAGAGTCGGTGGAAGAGGACTGGAAGAAGTTCAAAGAATATCTCCAAAAATATTGCAAAATGTTTGAATGTTAAAATGATGTTGGATATAAAGATAATATGGCATCAGTGACATGGTAAAAAGAAATATGTAAAAATGTTTTAAGAAAAAAGGGTAAGACCAGAGTAAAATTATGTTGAAACTAAACAAAGGGTATAAGGGATTAAGTTACAAAGAATATGCAAGAATGTATTTAAAAAGAAAGGGGAAATAGAAGACATAATAGGTTGGAATGTATAATATTGATTAAGATTTGAAAAAGGGTAAGGAGCTGCTAAACTCGATTGAGTAAAGGGGAACGCAGGAAAGGGAGATGTGAGGAAGTCAGGAAAGAGGGTTATAAAGATAAGAATTAAACAACTAATTTTTCTTTAATTTTTGTTCTTTTCTATTTTTTCCGTTATATGTTTTTATACTGTGTTTTTTATGTTGTTTTTTATTGTATTTTTCTGTTGTTTGTTTGATTGTAATATTTGTTGTATTACATAAAACCAAAATAAATATTTATAAAAAAAAAGAAGTATCAGATGTTACCTAGCTGCAAAATAACAGGATGAGTCCATGTTCCCTATTCTTCTGCAACAACATGCCACCTTGGAAATCTGCAAGCTTATGAGTCCTTGATAAGACTAATTCAAATATATACAACAGTGTAGTAATTACACGGTTGGTCAGCAAAAGTGAAAATATGGGAACCTTTTAGTAAACAGGTTTTTCCTCAGTGAAATACAACAGATTAAACTGTTATTGTTGGAAAAAGGGACTTAATTGGTTTCCTTGTCTCAAGGTAGACATGCTGAATTTGATGAGTTTGTCCCTGTTCTCCAACTTGTGGTAATCTGATCTGCAATAGGACTCATTCTGATAATCAGTTGACCCTGCTTTTGACTTACCTAACAGGCCAGCAGCTGGAACACGAAAAAGGAACTTGTGGCCCTTTAAATGTTGTTGGACTCCAACTCCCATCAACTCCAGCTCCTGTGGCCAATTGCCAGGGAACTGTAGTCTTGTAATTTGAAGCCACTGGCTTGAGTCCAGAGCAGGAGAAAACAAGCTTGTTCCATCTTCCATGTGACAGCCCTTAAGATATTTGAAGATGGCTAACATCTCCTCTCAGTCTTCTTTTTTCCAGGCTAAACATACTCAGCTCCTTCAACTGTTCCTCATAAGGCTTGGTTTCCAGACCCTTTATCATCTTGGTTGCCCTCCTCTGCACACATTCCAGCTTGTCAACATCCTTAACTGTGGTGCCCAAACAGTAGTCTGACAAAGGCAGAATGGAGTGGGAGTATTACCGGTACTTCCATTGATCAGGACACAATACTTCTGTTGATGCAGCCTACAACAGCATTAGCCTTTTTTTGCTGCTGCATCACACTGTTGACTCATGTTAAGCTTGTGGTCCACTAAGACCCCTAGATTCTTTTCTCATGTGTTACTAGCAAGCCATTTGTCTCCCTTCTTATATTTGTGGAGCTGGTTCTTTCTGCCTAAGTGCAGAACCTTACATTTGTCCCTATTGAATTTCATTTTGTTAGTTTGGGCCCAGTTCTCCAATCTGTTAAGGTCATATTGAATCCCAATTCTGTCAGTTTGGTGAGCACCTTCTCAATTCCTTCATCCAAGCTATTTATAAAGACATTGAACAACAACGAGTCCAGGACAGAACCCTGTGGCACTGAGCACTCTTTGGGTTCAGTCAGTCAACCAGCTACAAATCCATCTAACAGTTACCTCGTTCAACCCACATTTTACCAGCTTTCTCGTGAGAGTATCATGGGAGACTTTGCATAAACATTTAAGTGGGAATTTACTATGACCGTTCCTCTTTGCTTTGCCCCCATGTGGGGCAGAAACATTTTGGCTGTTCAGTATTCCCTTGTATTTAGTTAGAAAGTATGGAAGATGCTTTCTTGACAAAACTATACAACCAAGTGGTTTCTGCTTGGAAAGGGGAGACAGAAGCAAATATTATCTTCTCTTCAAATGTCCAATGGGAACTTTCTCCCCCTAAGCCTCATAGTTACATAGAATGTGTGGGAGGGGGAATTGTCTGGATCACAACCTGCCCCCTCCCTCTGCTTCAAACAGTCGCAGTTGAAATTGGAGGTCCTATTGTCTGCAAAAAGCCACAATAAATACATCCCTTCTGCTCACTACATATTTAGTGCAATGTGTAGATTGGCCCTTAAAAGCTTGTGTTTTTTAAAAAAAGCTTCATTTTGTCTCCATTTCAGCTTCTCTCGTCATTCAGATAAGGAACAGAAAACATAAGGGACATTGTAGCATCAGAGTCACTCCCTGCAAAACCTTGTGTTTCCTAGGAGTCGATTACTGAGTAACTGTTGTATGGAGCTGGCAGATTTTCATGTTTGACTATTGCCTTATGACAAATGCACAGTGTGTATAGTCTATGGGAGAATGCTAATCCAAATTTTGGAAGACATGCGTGGGTGTTTATGTTGATTTGTGGCTTCTAAAAGGAATGAACTGCTTTATATCTGAGAAGAAGACTGGGGTCAGGAAGGATAAATAGATGTCATTCATGGAATTATTGGCTCATTTTTAGGTCTGGACAACATCATGCTAAAGGAAATACCACAAGCTTTTTTGTTTTGTTTTAAAGCAAGCTCTAATTGAAGGGCCATTGTTAAAATCAGTGTAGTCAATGACACTGTCTTGACTAAATTGTATATGACAGATGGCCATCCAATCTCTACTTAAAAACCTCCGTGACCGGTAAACTCTCTAGGCAGGAATTATGCCTCTTCTGTTATGTATACCATCTAACATATTATAATAATTATATTATTATAAATTAATAGCAGATGTAGCAGAAGGCACTACTGAATAACTAACATGAGAGGTTCAGACCATGGCCACAAATTTAGCTTTATATATATTTGGCAATAATTATATCCTTGTCAATCTGTACTGTGCATCACTGAACTGAAAACAGCATCTTTTCCAAGTTCTAAACCCAATTCCAGACCTGATGTTATGACTCAGCTGAAGGGTTCCTCAACAGAAGGTGACCTGGAGCCCCTGGTACCTAGTGAAGCCTGTGAGCTGTCTAGATCGGGGTGGGGGTGGGGGTGCCACAGGTGAATCAGGACAAGGCTGCCAGAGGACTGCCCACACAGCAGAAGAGTGTGACCTTTGGAGGCCAATACTAAACACATCCTGAGCCTGCAAGACTGACCACACCTTAAACATCTTTTTGACAACAGCCAGTGGAATTCCATTGTATCTTGGATGTGGTTCCAGCAGCTCCAACCCTAAAGCTTCCAAACCAGGCCAGAAGACCTGCTGGAAGAGAACAATACCTTCCCATACCCTTGATAGCTCTGATATCTGGAAGTTCTCTGTGACCCAGGGCCCAGGAAGGACAAGAAAGCTTACCTGCTTCCAATATTAAATCAATTCACTCTTTTCTGGTGCCGGCCATATGCTACATTCCTTCAAAGGGAGTGTTGGTTCCCTTACTGCATCACCACCCATTATGGAAAACTGTGAGTGATCAAGATTATCTCCCCCTTTTCCTTCTCCATTTGACACTTCCTTGTGCAAACAGTAGAATTAGTTTACCATAAAGGAAATGCACGTCAGAGGGAACCTGGGACTCTGGAAGCAAAATCCAAACAAGTTAATGGTAAAGCTATCTAGACCAGAGACCAACATGAGGCATAAGATAACCATACTGCAAGAGATCATTACTGTACTACTCTTAGCCTTCCCAACAATGACAAACAATTGGAGATGTTTGCTCCAATTAATCTTTAAAGAGTGGGTTTTGTGAGGAAAGCTCTGGAGCAAAAATAAAAGGGGGGAGCATTCAGACACAGAGCTTTAAAGTCCAGAGTGTGCCTGGAAAGAGCAGAAGACAGGTAAGTGTGGATAAGCCCAAAGAGTTAAAACCCATTCTTAAAGCAGGCAAATAATAGCCGTAGAGGGAAAGAGTTCAGATTTCTGAGCTTCTGTGGTGCTAAAGCTTCTAGCATTCAACTCAGTGGATGTGCTCACATGTAATGGTAAGCTGTGGTTTAGTGTTATTATGACAAGCCATAGTGACTTGGGCTCATGCATTCTTCTCAGTCTCCTCTTCCAGAATGCTCAGAAGCTTTCACTTGACTAGCCACAGTAGAGTGTTGCATCAGAACCCTAAACTGTGGTTCACCTTATCTATGGTTTATTGAAAGAAGTCACCTTTAACCCACGGTTTGAAGTTGGCCTGTTTTAACCAAGAATAAATCAGATTAATCATAGTTTGCTAGGTCTGGATGACCTAGGAATCTGTGGTTAATCTGAAACAGAAGCGACTCCTGTGTCAGAGGAGGAGGCGGCTCCAAGGCTCACTTTATCTTGTTCTCATAATACTATGGTTTAGTATTACATCCAATCAGTCCAATGTATTCATTATTAATCAGACTCTAGATACATGATAATCTGATGATAGCACTATTCCAGTGGACATATCCAGTAGCACATAATTAACATTATGCCTGTGCCTGAGAGCTTTGTTGAATCATGTTAAAAACCATTATGCCAGTATAAACCGTAGAACAGAATTATGTACTGCAGCTGACCTGCGTAATTTGTGATTTACCAAGCGGAATGCAGCTTGAGAAGTTGGAACTAGATGGCCCAAGGGAGCGTCTGAGTGGGATGTGGGAGGTGAAATCAGGACCCCAATAAGTGTTTTGTTTTTTCCCACCCCAGTCAGGGGGTTTATCAAGCCCCTCAATGAGCTGCTGTACGCAGTTAGCTGGTAGGTTTCACTCAGCTTGTTGGGTCAGCAAATTGTGCAGGTTTATGCAGAAGTGCCTCTTTTCAAAATCTGGCAGTCAAACATGACTTTTAAAAAAGTCATGCCACTGTCTACATCTTTTACTTTAAATCAAACGGCTTCTTGATCTTTATGCAAAAAGTTTTAAGTGCTGAGTTGATGCATACTTCAGATAACAAAAGTAACCAGTCCACAGCAGGAAACACATGTATCCTCTTGGTCTTGTAATCTTTTTGAGTGTAGCCAACACTCAAGTGCAGACCCAGGCAAACAAGCTGCAGAAAAGACCCTCTTCCCCACCTTCCACTAACATACTGTTAGATGTATATTTTTCTGTTGATACAAGCTGATACTTGTTTTCAGTTCTACATACTCAAAACTTCATTGCAGATTCCAATAAAATCTAAACCCGATGTCCACTTGTGGGTTAAATTGTAACCCAATTGATATGTCAGGAAAGCATTTTATACCATCATTACATCTTTGGAGAAATTCTATGGCATGTCCTATTCCTCCCTCGCTCCCTTCCTTGCTTTAACTGTATCTTCCAATACTCTTTCATTAAGAGCGTGATCTACTGATTGCTGCTTTGCTACAGATAGAGGGGCTTGTGTTCCTCCCTGGCCATTTGGGTGCTTCAAGGGTTTGAAAGTGCAGAGACACGACAGAATTATTACAGAAGCAGATGCTGTCTGGAAACCATATATATTTATTGGGATTGGTGATAGAGACGGATGGAATCAATTGTGAAGCACTTAATTCAGTGCTTAATTATTGGTTCTGTTTTATAACTAATTCAGAAAAGAATATGGAGTTCAAATTAATTACAAATGCCTTCTAATGCATGTAATAATAATAATAATAATAATAATAATAATAATAATAATAATATATTTTTATTTATACCCCACCCTCCCCAGCCAAGGCCGGGCTCAGAGCGGCTTACAAGCAATAATAAAAACAAGATGAATGATTACAACTTAAAAACAAAAATAAAACACAACATTAAAATAATGGAACATTAAAATATTAAAATGTAGCCTCATCGCAGGAGGAGAAGGAAAAGAAAAAAGAAAGAGAGGGAGGGAGGGAATCAAATTGGCTCCAAGCCAAAGGCCAGGCGGAACAACTCTGTCTTACAGGCCCTGCGGAAAGAAATCAGATCCTGCAGGGCCCTGGTCTCATGAGGCAGAGCGTTCCACCAGGCCGGAGCCAGAGTTGTAAAGCCCCTGGCTCTGGATGAAGCCAATCTAACTTCCTTAGGGCCTGGGACCACTAGGGTGTTGTTATTTATGGACCTTGAGGCTCTCTGTGGGGCATACCAGGAGAGGCGGTCCCGTAGGTACGAGGGTCCTAGGCCGTGAAGGGCTTTAAAGGTCAAAAGCAGCACCTTAAATCTGACCCTGTACTCCACTGGGAGCCAGTGTAGCTTGAAAAGCACAGGGTGAATATGCTCCCATGGCAGAGACCCCGTGAGGAGCCTCGCTGCAGCATTCTGTACCCGCTGGAGTTTCTGGGACAGCTTCAAGGGCAGCCCCGCATAGAGCGAATTACAGTAGTCAAGCCTAGAGATGACCGTCACATGGATCACTGTGGCCAGGTCGGGGTGGGAAAGGTAAGTGACCAACTGCTTGATGCAGCGGAGGTGGAAAAATGTCGCCTTGGCTGTTGCTGTAACTTGCGCCTAAATGGAAAGGGAGGTGTCAAGGATTACACCCAAACTCTTAACGGAAGGCAATGGCACTAATTGGGCCCCCGCAAGAGAAGGGAGTTGGTCCCTCATCCCCATGCCATACCGACCTAGCCATAGGACCTCTGTCTTTGAAGGATTTAGTTTCAATCGGCTCCCACGAAACCATCCAGCTACAGCTTCCAAGCATCTGGTCAGTGTGTTCGGGGCCGAGTCGGTGTGGCCATCCATCGGCAGATAGAGCTGAGTGTCATCAGCATATTGGTGACAGCCCAGCCCAAAGCTCTGGATAATCTGGGCAAGGGAGCGCATAAAGATGTTAAAAAGCATCGGGGAGAGAATTGCGCCCCGCGGCACTCCACACACCAAGGAGTGGCGCGACGACATTTCCCTCCCTAGTGCCACCCTCTGTCCCCGACCAGAGATAAAAGAGCACAACCAGTTATGGGCTATGCCCTGTATCCCCACGTCTGCAAGGCGGTGGTCCAGAAGATCATGATCGACCATGTCAAAGGCTGCTGACGAATCTAAAAGGATCAGCAGTCCTGACCCGCCTCGATCCAGTTGTCTACGGAGATAATCTGTTAGGGCAACCAGAGCCGTCTCCGTCCCATGTTGATGATGTCATTGGCATAGCCCAGCAAGTAAAGGACAAGATGGGGCCTCATTGCATCCATGTACAGAAGCAAACCAGCCTGGTAGTTGTGGAACTGGTGATGTGGCAGGATTCTCAACTTATACTCTAGGACAGCAAGCTAGCTTTCGGGAGAGAGCAGGGCAGGTTGCAAGATGGCACACATATCTTTGCCTGCTCACTACCCCTCAGTATCTGCTGCCTGAGGTGTCTGGCACATTTTGCCTAATAGTAAAGCTGTTCCTGTACCAGAGACCTTTTTTGATGGAATCAGAGGAGGGGTCTGCATTTATGAAGTGGTTTGATTTGTGTCTTCAGTGTCAAAAGGGGGCTGTAGAAGTAGTTACAGAGCCTGGGTGAGATCAGGAGAATATCTAATCCTGGATATTCTTAGCATCCACACAAATCCCAGGATAAAATATTCAGACTATTAAAAAGTGAAATAGAATGTGTTGTTCTCTGGCTACACTTGTATTATTATTTTTAAAAACAATTGGCTTGCTCATAAACTCCCCACAAAACCCTGCAGTAGTAGAGTGGGAGCAGTTTCCAAAGGAATTTGCCATCCTAAAGGAATATTGCCCCAAGAGACCTGCAGTTTTTCCCATTCTGCTCAGTTTTTTCAGTAATCAGTTACTGGATATATTTGCAACCCTACTCCAAAGGCAAACAAAAATTAGCATGTAATAGTGTGCTTGTCCCCACCCCTTTCTACTCAGAGTAGGAAACTATCATATGATAAGAGGTCATTAATCTGAGGCTTTCATAGACATGCAGGTGTGAGCTTCTCAGGGCTTGGTCTTCTAGCAATGCCTCCTTAATGGTTTCTTGCTTGGTATATGGTCCAGGCTTGTAACCACTGAACTCATAAGAGCGAATGGAATGCTGCCCTTGTTCCTGTGGCTGTGTGTTATGAGCAGGAAGATCCTTGCATCAAATCACCAGTCAGCTGGTGCCCAGTTGGTCACAGGGGCTCTTTATAGTTGGCAAAGCAGCCACATTTTATTCAAGTAAATTAGAGCCAAGGCCCATTTTTGTCTGTAACAAGATACATTTTTGTAGCATTTCTTACATATTTTCAACCAGCTGAGAAATAAGTGCATTTCTATCCTCAGAATAACTGTAAATAATAAAGCTTCCGTTGTTGAGCAGCAGAGACCACTTGATGAGAATTGCAGATGTACTTAGCCATTCTTAAGTGATACAGTATAGTCTGGTTGTTTATTCTTTTTAAAACAAATTGTTCCTTAAAAAAAGAAGAAGCCAAAAATACGAATTTTACTTGAAAAGATCTCCCACCAATGTTGGAGGCAGATTAAAGGTAGGATAACCCAGAAGCAGTGTAATTTATTCAGAGCAGCTTTTAAAAAGAAAACTCCACTACAAAGTTAGAGAGCTGTGCGTATGGAGGGAGGGAGGGTTATCTGGCTAAATTTAAAAGACATGAGTAGTTGGGAGACAGAATCCTTTCCTAATCACCCACCCACCACAGAATTCCCAGAATTTCCCTGTGATTATCTGATAAAGAGGAAACTGGAGTCAAAGGAGAATACAAAAGTAAGTAGATAAGAATTAACCTTTAACTGGAAGAGCATATTTGGATCCAAAATCTCCCAGATCAAAGTTATGTCTAATGATGTAATCAATGACAAAACTGTGTGTATATACCCATATACCTTATTCACTATAGAATTAACATTGGATCTTGGTCTTATAGTACACTATTTATTTATTGCAGCGATGTACAATGGGTAACTCTGCTCTCTGCATTTCTCCTGAAGCTGCTGCAGTGAGAAAAGCATGTAAACTGTTGACCTCTGAGCTCTAAAGCCCTGTCAGTGAGTAACTTTAAACAATCTTTAAACGGACATAAATCGGACATCAGGAATCACAAGACAGAGAAACCAGTAGGAGAACACTTCAATCTCCCAGGACATTCTATACAAGATCTCAAAGTAGCTGTTTTACTACAAAGGAATTTCAGAAATAGACTGGAAAGAGAAGCTGCTGAATTACAACTTATCACCAAACTTAAAACCATGGAGAAACCTGGTCTGAACAAAGACCTTGGATTCTTATCTCATTATACATGACAAAGCCATTTTTCACCTTTTCACCCCTTGCTTTTTCCTGTAAGACCTATTGCAGTCATTAAGAGTCGTCAACAGGCTCATCACAGCTATCTGCCAATCACCCATTCCCACCACCCTTCTGAGTAATACCCCTCCCCACCTTCTCACTATATAGAAGGGTCTGGAAACTTCTGTTTCAGTGTATCTGAAGAAGTGTGCATACACACGAAAGCTCATACCAAGAACTGACTTAGTTGGTCTTTAAGGTGCTACTGGAAGGAATTTGTTTTGTTTTGACTATGGCAGACCAACACGGCTACCTATCTGTAATTTAAACAATCTGTTAAGGAACTACAGGCACAAAGGCCTTCTCCACATTACTGAGCAGGGAGATTCCACAGTAGTTGTTACAGTCATGGCGGTCACCTACGTTCTTGTAGAGGGTCACAATGCTGTAGTCACACATGTCTTGTGGCAGGAGGCAGGACAGGGTCTCAAACAAAAGTCCCAAGCCCACAAGGCCAGCATGTTCACACCATGTCCCAGTGACTTCTACGCTAGCTTGGTCATGTCCACAGAATGGAAGATGGCAGGGTCCCCAAGGATGTGCTCTACGGGGAGCTGGCTTCAGTAACTAGACCCGTCGACGGACTAATTCTACATTACAAAGATGTCTGCAAACGTGACATGAAGGCTGGCACCATTAACTCAGCGGTATGGGAATCCATTGCAAATGATCACAGTGCCTGGAGACAGACAGCTCAGTTTTGTGTCCACAGCAGTGACCAGCAGCAGGAATGGCTGCTGGGAGGAGAAGAAATGCCGTGGTGCATCTGCAGCAGCACAACCGGACCCCTTCATCTGCCCCAGTTGCAGGTATTGGTCTCTATAGCCACAGCAGGGGTGGCAACTCTCCAGCCGTTTCACTTCACCTTCAAAGGTGCACTCCTGCATTGTCTACCAAGACAGACAGAGGCCAACAATATGTCACCAAGGAGTTCAAGGTGATGTACAATTGTACATGGTTCTCTGCTTCCTATTTTATCCTCACAGCCTTGCTAGGTAGGTAAGGCTGAGATACATGACTGGCCTTAAGTTAAGGTTACCAGATGTTTTTCAGTGAATCCGGGGACACTTTTCAACTTCCTAGTAAACAGATGGATTTTGTCAGGGGACTGATTTGTAAATCCGGGGACTGTCCCTGGGAAATGGGGACGTCTGGTAACCTTACCTTACCTTACCTCGAGCTTCATGCTGGAGTGGGGATTTTAACCCTGGCCTCCAATTACTTTAACCAGGGCACCAGCACTTAACTCTCTAGTCTATGTAGCTAAAGGAGTGTATCAATGAATACCCCCCCCCTTTACTGGGTATCTTTTCTTTATTTGTACATGCAAACGCTAATGAGTATTGGGGGGGGGTAGAGCCAAGCTTTCACAGAGTGCAATTGTGGGTAACTGTACTGCGAAGGGCGGGAAACGCCTCTGGCTCCTGGTGGCTTGAGATTGGGTAAGCAAAGCTCAAGTTTTCTCTGCTGGGATTTTTGGAAGGCTTTGCAAAGGATGCAAAAGGAAGGGGGGGGGGGACAGAAGCCCGTCCTCTGATGGTGATAGGGCGTCTTTCTTTGAACTCTCCGCGGATTGGTTGGCTTCAAACCCTCTCCTCGCTTTCCCTCGGCCTCCCCCTCCCCTCTTTTCCACCGCAGCCCCGGCGGGGTTTAAAACTTGAGGGCTCGCCGCTCTCAAGGCTCGTCTGCGCCGCTCGGACGTCGACGAGGAGAGAGAGCATGGCCAGCCTGCGGGGCTTGAGCTTGTGGGCGCTGTTGGCGGCGCTGGCGGCACCCGGGAGCGGCTTCCCTCACGGGGGGCTCCTCTTCCCCTTCGGCTCGGAGCGAGGCGACGCCGAGCTGGAGGCTGGGGACGACGCGCACTCTCCGCCTCTGGAGCTCAGCACCGCGCTGCGCTTCTACGGCTCCAGCGTCGGCTCCCTCTATGTGAGTGCGGGTGGGGGCCGGGCAGCGGGGAGCCCGGGGGAGGGGGCGAGGGGCGGGCGGGCGGGCGGGCGGGCGAGTGAGTCCGGGGGAGGGGGGCAGTGGCCTGCGAAAGGGCTGAGGCGGAGGTCCCCTCAGCTGAGGCGAGGTTGCTGTCACTGCTGTGGGGCAATGGCGGGGGCGGAGGGTCTGCTGCCCAGGCTGTCGGCCAAGTGGGGCCAAAGGCAGTGCGGGGTAAAGGGCTTCCTGTGGCGGGAGGTTGCTTAATTCCTAAGAGGGGGAATTGCTGGGTCTGGAGACTCGTGCCCTTGGAGCCCTTGCCTCTCCTTTCCCAATGTGGCTACTGTGCCTTCCCCGCCAAGAAGGGCGCCTTCTGCCTATGCTCAGAGGTGCCGCCGCCCCTCCGCGTGACTCCTTTGTAATCCAGACCTCTCCGGGTTGAGCCTCAGGACTGCAAAAGCGACGCCAGGGGGAAAGACCAAGCGCAGATTCAGACTGGCATGTAGGTTTCCCCATAAAAGTTCTTAAGACAAAAGGCATTTCCCTCCACTCGCGCCTGTAAATTCTCTTGCAGCGGGGCGGGGGGGGGGCGCTTTTCAAGCCCAGGAATTCCCCGCGTGGTGGTGCCGCCGGAGGGATGTTGTGTGGTTAGGAGATCGACCTAAGCCGAGTTGAGCCCCTATTGAAAACGGGGGGCAGCTGGCAACTCCTGACAAACGGCTTATTTCAGGAGGAGGAGAAGCGGTTGTGCAGGAGCAGGTCAAGGAGAGGGTTGCTGGGTGGGAAGGGGAGGAACTGTCCAGAACCATTTTGGCAACTCGACTAGATTTTTGCTAATTCCAAACAAAATAGAAAGCAGATGGGATTTGTCCTTTCCAGGACTTGCCGTCCCTGCTCAATGAGGGGTTGTTGCCTGGGTTTCAGCAGTTTATTCCACTGAACTATAGGTCATGCAAATAAAATTGTGGCCCTATAGCTGAGTACAAAGGGTCAGATTCTGTTCTAAGTAAATTGGCATTCTTTCTGTCAGCCAGCTGCTGAATTCTGAAATGGTTTATTTTCTTACTCCTTACTTTACTCTTTTTCATTACAGTAGGGGTTGCTTTCCTTATATTCTTCCAGAATTGTGAGGTATTTCAGTATGTTTTCATCTTAATTTGGCTTATTTAAAAGGCCAAACACACTGAAATGCTTTGAATAGTGTGGCTGTGGTGAAGTACAATGCCAAACCATAGTTGACACAAGAACAGCTAGGCACAAATTTCCTCCTCTTATATGTAGCAGTTAGTAAATTCTGGTCCTTGTTTGCTAGTTAGCCTGAACAGGCAGACCATTATTTGTGTTTGCCTGCAAACCAGACTGACTGTAATCGAGTTTGCTGGAAAGTGCAAGCCATAGTTTTTTGCCTGGTCTGACAAACTGGCAATGTATCGTTTGTTGAGAATAAGATCAGAACTTAACTGACGCTCTGTGCAAGGGAAGAAGGTGGGGAAAGTAGAAATGCATGAGCATAAAATTCATGTCTGCACATCCTTGAAATGCTGTGCCATCTGAATGCACATTATTTTTTATTGGTACACTATAGGCTGGTGCTTACCTTTTAAAGCTCTATGTGGTTTAGGATCTAGGTACTTGAAAGACCATCTTCCCCATATCAACATGCCTGATATTAAGGTCAGTGTCACACGTCCTTCTCTGAGTCTGGATATCCCTGCCAAGTGAAGTGAGCCGGGGGTGAGTGGACCCAGGGCTTTTTTGGTTGTGTCACCCTGCAGAATGGTGGCTTGCCTAACGCCTGCACTGGTATCTTCTGGGTGATGCCACATGAATACACTTCTGTTTTACAATGCCTTTTTACATCACTGCTCTAAAGTTTGATGGTGCCCTTAAGCATTGCTTTATTGTTCGTTATTTTACTCATTATTGTGTACAGATGCAATTTCGTGAACTGCCCTGAAAAATTCAAATTGTAGGGCAGTATATGAGTCTATTAAATAAAGAAGAACTGTATTCCAAGAACTGGAATACAAAATCATACTATGCCGCACAATGCCAGTATAGCCACCAATATTTATATCATAGTAGCAAGCAGCTTTGGAAATAACTCCATAAATTTTATTAGCCTGTTTTTTTGCACATGAGATGCATTGGTGTAGGAAGGATCAGAGCAGGCCCACCCATGAAGTGGAGTGAAGCAGCTGCCACCACCTCTGCCACTGGTGGAGAAGCAGCACCATCATTGGTACCAATTTGAGGTCTTACTGGAAATCAGCTCCAATGTTGGTGGCAGGCGGGGCAGCGGTGGTGCCAGTGTATGGCATGGTGGTGGTGTCAGCAGAGTTGGGTGGCATGGCAGAGTGGGGTGGCACATCCCATTTTGCCTCAAGCCACAAAATGGGACTGGGAGGAATGACATGTTCCATTCCTCTTTTGCCACCCCTTCCTATAAGCAAGAACCAAAGTGGTCTGGCAGAGGAGAAACAGAACATTTGGTGTCCCCTCTGGCAGACTGTTCACTTTGCTGGATGCAGTTCCTTGTTGCTTGTGGTGACCAGGCAAGAGTTTAACTGCAAGGATGCTATCAGATATAATACATTGCAGTATGTGGGATAATAATATTTAGTATGGCTTTCTGCTACTTTCAGTGAAATTAACTCTACACCAATCTGATTCGAGAAGATGGCTTGTGAAACATGTTCTTCTCCTGAGACTATCTTATTTAGAAAATGGTTTCAAGGAAATTGTAATCTGCTCTGTGCTTTTGGGATTGGGTGGGACAGAATAAAAATCCAAGCAAATGAACACAAACTATAATTTTATTTATTTATTTATTTAGCATGTATATATACCATCTTCTTGCAGAATTTCAGGGCAGTGTACTACAATGTTAAAACATTTAAAAGCAACAGAGTGCAATCATTAAAATGACAAGTTACTCCAGGGGCATTTTTAAATAACTGTCGTCTTCTTCTTTGTCGATCACTTGTAGCGGAGTAAGATTGTCTTCCATGAATATGGTGTTAACAGTGTGTCCTGTGGAGGCCAATTCTGGATCCGCACATCCATTCACAGTGGGGACATAGGTTTCTGGGTGGGAGTTGATCATGGTGAAGATTTGCCAAACATGCTTTCCTCTTAGCTTTTAGGTTTCTGAAAGTCTTTGTGGGCTATGCAAGTCTCTGAAATAAGCAATGGGTCAGATTCTTATCTCGTGAAAACAAGCCGTAAAGCTTTGTTTTATGACATCCAACGCTGCTGAAGTGGTTCGCAAACAGACGTAGTGAACAGTGATTTAGGATATACCCACTGTTGTGGAATTCTCCTTCAGCACAGCAGAAGGATACAGAAATGCTTCAAAAACCCATCTATATGGTGAATAGAATTGTATAACAACAATTGCTGTGGAGCAATGGTCATAAAGATTTTCAGAGACCTATAAGACTTATGTTTATTTGGTTCTATGTTTTTAAGAGAATCCATCAAGAGTGCATAATTTGTGACTTTCAGAGATTTAGAAGATTTCTGTTTATTTGGCTTTGCAGAGAGTGCATATTTCATATATTTCATATTGTTGAATGTTCTGTATAGATTATATAAAGAGTTTATATTGACATTGCATTGTTGGACTTGGTCATTGTGTTGCATTTGGATATTATTGATATTTGTTTGCAACACAGGAGTTTAATTGTTTGGTTACTTCTTCCAGTACACTGAACATTTGTTCACCAGTCTTCCCCAAGTGATATTATTATTATTATTAATAGTAGTAGTAAAACTTTTTGGAGACACCGTTGGTGGAATCTTTTGAGAAGTTGTTGTTTATAAGTGGTCCATGTTGGCATTTTTAAAAAAAGGTTTTCAAGAGGCACCTGAAAGTCAGATGTGAGCATGCCTGCTGAATCTCTGTTGAAAGAGTGTTCCACAGCATGGGACTAGGGATACCATATGTTCGACATAGTATTATGCCATGTATGCTTCATCTAGTATGAGGCTATTTGAGGCCAGTCCGGTCTCAATTAAAATGAGGGTACCGAAAATTCCTATTAAATTAAAAACCATTTGCCTAGGTATGTCAATAGTACTGATTCCCAATGACATTTCATAAGGTGGGGACAGTAATAACATTTAAATGCCTCTTTAAAATGTATAGGCTTATCCAAGCTTTCTTGGACTCTTGACTCTTAATTTTTAACATTGTTTTGCACACTGTTCTGTTTTATTTGTGATTTACAGTTCTGTTTGGTCATGATCTTGTTCTTTGTAAAATTTATTGAATAAGGTTGTATTTTTATGTAGAGATTTCTATGATAACTGAGCTGTGTAACAATTCTATGGCCTCCAGATATTAATTACATGCATCTCAAGCATGCATTAGTTAATCATAGAATTATAGAATTGGAAGGGATCTGGAGGTTATCTATTCCCACCCCCTGAAATGCAGGAATCTCAACACATGGTTCCTCATCCAGTTTGAAACCATACCAAACCTTACTTACCGTAGCTTTGTAAATGTGTTTGTGGTTTTATTGCTGAGCCACTATGTGAAGTGACAAGAATTCTCAACGTTGGACTGCTTTCTCTCAAACCACAGAATTGTTTAGCTGCGTTCCCTTCCTTCCTGTTTCCTGCTCCTCCTTCTGTCTTTCATAAATTTCCTTAGCTGATAGAGGCAGAACTATGTATAAAGTGTGTGGCATGTTTTCTTAACATCCCATAAATGTAACTTAGCCATCTATGCAATTCAGAAGTACTGAATCCTAAAAATATATCAGAAGGTTGTGTGTCCTGTCAGATTAAATGGAGTAATACCTTAAAAGGAAATGGTGCATTCTGCAGCTGTTATTTTCTCCAGACAATTAGTGATGTTCTGTTTCCCCCTTCATATAAATATGCCTCTCTAATAATATGCAGTCTGACTATAATGTGAATATCTAGGTTTGGGCTGGCAGTTTTATTTGTATTTAAATTCATGTTCACTCATACTACTTGAAAAGATGCATGCATACTTGACCAGACCTTAAATTCATTTCCTTACTTGGGTTAAGCTGGTAGAGTAATTATTCTTCTCCTACTGGGGTGCTTTCAGATGTGAGTTTATTATGGAATTAGTGCTGCTCATGCAAACAAGCCCTCCACCAATAGCCACATAATGTTATCACCATCAAAATACCAGCTAATGCTTGTTTTACATTTAATCTGTATTTTCCTTTACTGTGGGAAATCTGATAACTAAAAGTAATCCATTATACATTTGCAGAACTGCTGGTGTGGAAGCTTGCTAGTGCATTTCTTTCCCCTTTTTTGGGTGAGCAGTTTGTCACATGCGTGGGGACGTGGTGGTGAATGGTTTCTGTTGCCATATTCCCCACTTCCATTTGCCTCACCTGGACACAACCAATACATTCTGTTTGTGGCAGCCTCCTTTGTTGGCATCTGTCTGTTTACAGAGACAATGGAGTGTGCCTCCAGGGGTGAACTCAAACCTCCGAGTTAGCAGCACTGAAATGACTTCCCTGGGGCGCAAACCTGGGAAGTGTATATGGAGCTCCTGGGCTGCCCAGATGCAAAGACCCCACCCTCTCTGCCTCATTGTTGTGGTCAACTGGAAAACAGAGCAGTATGTTGCTGGAAGGAGGCATACAAAGTGCCATCCAGCTATCTTAGGGATTTGTGTAGTGTTTACCCACAAGGTAGCGGAGGTTTAGGGTCTGAGTTTTCCTTCTCCTTGATGGGCTACCTTCCCAGGTTGATGAGTCTCATCTGCCCCTTACTTCCCACTACAGCACATCCAGAAAATGCCTTCTTGACAGTTGGCCCCACTATTGGTTTCATTTGCTCAACCCACTGCAGCCTGTCTTCACATGCAGAGGAAATCCCTTACTCACCAAGACTTTGAGACCCATCGGCTACCCTCCTCTGATTTAGCTGGCCAATCAAAGGCATTCCTGGGGTGTAACAGGTGTCCCATGCCACAGGTGAGCACTAAGTGCTGGGTAGGGACCAAAGGTGGACAAACTACCCCAGAAGGAGCATGATGTGTTCCCCACCAGAGGTACTACCCCTCTCCTAGACCCCATACACCTCTGGCAGCCTCAAATACCAAAGAAAATACATCTATTCCTACTTATTGTTGTGTGCAGAAGGCATGCCTAGTTCAGTTCAAAACTAAAGCAGCCCAGCTATGGCAAGGGGAGATGCCTGATGTTCTTTTTACATGCTTCCCTCCTGGAGTCTTTTGTACTGAGCACTGGTAGATGGCCTTGTTGCATCTGGGTTTTGTTTGCTTACCTTTCTCTCTTGGTTGATGCTGCTGCTATGTGCTAATGACATTGACCTGAAAGCAATTCACTGTATTCCAGGGGTGCCAACTTGAATAAAATATTGGGAGAGGGCCAGGTAAGCCCCGCATAATCGATCACATGATGTGGTGTGCACACACACACCATTTGAATAGCAATGCCCATCAACTTTGGGGGCTCCTATCCCCTCAAACCCCTTGGCCCCTAGGAGGTGACTGCTATGTTGTATTCTGCCCAACATCACATTGATAGACTTAAAGAAGTATATCAATGGAAGTGCAGAAAACAAAGATTCCCTCATGGTTGAACTGCATATTAATTTATTAGAATAAGAAAGGAGTTTTATTATTTCCTGTCCCTTAGAATGCTAAATGAAATAGGTCTCTTAAGAGAGCAGCTGCTTCACGTTTTAGTCTGGATGCATGTCATATGTACCCAAGATTTCATAAATTGCAAGAAACAATTGTTTATTTTGCAAATTTAATTTATAATAATAAGATTCTGATTCTGTTCACTAATGAATGTATACCTTTTCATTTAAGTTGCAAAAAGTTCAACTTACTGGTGATTTTCTTCCTTGGGCTTGTTCTTCACAGCACAATCATAGCCATGTCTACTTAGAAGTAAGCTGTGCTAAATTCAAGGGGGCTTACTCCTAGGTAGGTAAGTGCGGTTAGGATTATAGCTGTAGCCACTCATTATTCTAGTGTCCCATTGTTTCAAAAACAAGTCCTTTTTGGCAGGCTCTTTCACTCATTCTCAGAACATATTGAAATACTCTAATTAATATAACCAATCATGCTGAAAATTCAACTTACTTATTTCATTTATATCCCATTGATCCTCCCATGTGTTTGGCATCATACATGAGGGTTATCCCATTATATTCTCACAATAAGTTAGGCTGAGAAAGATTTATTGTTTTATTTTGATCAAATAACATCTTAAAGCAGTTTGGAAAAGATTATAGCAGAACAATACAATATGTGGGCAGTCTCTGCTCAAGCCATTGAAGTGGGTGAATAAATGGTTAGCGGTTTGGAATAAGGCTTCAGCATTCTTCCTAGACCTTCCTGTGACTAGCAAAGCTAAAAGAAGTTGTACAAATATAGAAAAATGCAGAACAGATAATGCAAACAAGAGAAATGTTGGGAATTTGCTTGATTTACATTTTTTAAAATTCTTTTTATTAAAGATTAGCTTGGGTTGCATATTTATACAAGTACAGAATTTGGCTGTTTGTTGGCACATAACTTGATTTGCTGCTTCAGTGCTACTTGAAACTGATTTTTAGGGTGGTGGTGGTGGTGGTGATGATGATGATGATAATAATAATAATAATTTTTATTATTTATTCCCCGCCCATCTGACTGGGTTTCCCCAGCCACTGTGGGTGGCTTCCTCCCAAAAAAGATTAAAATACAATAATTCATCAAACATTAAAAATTTCCATAAACAGGGCTGCCTTCAGATGTCTTCTAAAAGTCAGATAGTTGTTTATTTCTTTGACATCTGATGGGAGGGCATTCCACAGGGCAGGCGCTACTACCAGGTCAGATGCTATTGTAACTTTTAATTTGTAACAGTTCTGACAGCATGGGTCCCATTTCAGGCCCAATGGCTGTGCCAGCTCCTTGCTGATGCAGCTGCCTGCCTGCCTCTGGTCCATGCAGGGTGCCACACATAGAATGTAGATGCAGCAGTGTCCTTGCTGCTTTCAGCCAGGCTTGGGGACGAGGATTAGGATGACTCTCTTAGACAACTTTATTAAGTATCATGAAAGGGTTCATTTAAAACTTGGAGACAATAATAGGAATTCAAATGGTGTGTTTGTGTATGCACAACCACACCCACCCTATTTGAATTCCTATTATTGTCTACTACTCTATCCTTAACTTACAAACTACACTCTAGAGTAAGTCCTGAATATTCAGTGTTCGCAAAATGTATGAAAGTTGTATTTGGAGGCATGGTGCTCTGTTGAACTGTAAATGGCTGAAGCAGCTACTCCAAGGCTGGAAGAATTTGCTGTGTGTCACATCTCCAGTCTGTACTAGGAAAGTCATGATCAATGCTCTATATCTTATGTACGAGTCATTTCCTATCACAGATTTACATGCCAGCTACCTGCAATGTCAGATATTCCTATTTGCCAAAGTTCTCCACTCATTGATACAAAAGTTTCCTATGCCATTTTTGCAAATGTCTTTGCATCAGAGCTTTGGGCATCTTGGATTTTTTAGTAATGTTTATCCCACCAGATAAGTGTGTCTGTTGTATCTGTTGTTTTGGCATCCTGTAGATATTCTGGAGAACAGCACAGCTGTGTCTGTTTGAGAAGAGCCTGGAATGACTACACTGGTGATTGTATTTTGATAAGGAAATGCCAAGGATGCAATAATGTAATCAGCGAAAGATGCAAAGTATAGAGTTTTTTCTTCTTGACATCTTAAGTGGTCTATGTAACATTGCAACATAGCAGAGACCACAGGCCATGGCAGATAAGGAGGCTCTGTAACCTGGTCTAATTGTGAAACAGGAAGTCGCTGCTGGTAGGAATCGGGGATAAATTAGGTTTGGTTAGCATTTTTAATACAAAACTACCTAGTTCCTGAGGGGCGCGGGTGGCACTGTGGTCTAAACCACAGAGCCTAGGGCTTTTTGATCAGAAGGTTGGCCGTTCAAATCCCCGCGACGGGGTGAGCTCCCATTGCTCGGTCCCTGCTCCTGCTAACCTAGTGGGTGATCACACAGGGTCCCCGGACGTTTCACCGTCTATTGATCCCTGTGCCACCACTTTATTTCTCGCTGCCACCACCCAGGCCCTACCTGGTACAATACTGAGTCCAGTCAGGGTTAAATTGGAACATAAACTTCTGTTTATTTATTGCAGTTTAACAAGTGTGTGGTTTCATAAACGGTATCAGTCAATTACAATCATGGGGTGCTTATCCAGACCTATAACTTCCGCTACCTGCTCTCACTCACTAAACCACCTCTCGGATATTTACTTCTCTTCCTAGGTCCTAACTGTTCCTGACTCAGCTTATTTCTCTACACTAACTCAACCTACCCACAGACTCTATCCCAATTCACTCCCACTCCAACCAACCACCCAACTCCCAACAAACTCCTCCCTTCGCCCCTCCCAGAGCTGGTTTTATAGTCCCTCTGACTCCACCCCCCGGGTTCTGATTGGGTATGTGCTGGTCCCGGGGGGAGGTTACTGTGAGGCGTGGTCAGAGTCCGGTCCTGGGTCGAGGGTCTGGAGACTGTCCAGCAAGGGCGAAGCGGGGCCCAAAGCAAGAAGCCGGGCGTGGACGGGAACTCTGGAAGAACAGGTCTGGGTCCTGGCAGAAACAGGTTTCCAACGATGTTGCTCCTGCCACCTCAGACTGGGCTGACTGGCCTTTATTTCCTCTGAGGCTAGGGGCGGTCCCGGCCCACAGGTGACCCGCCTCTCCTGGCCTTAAGGCGAGCACCCCTCCTCAGAGAACTTAGTTCCCTCCGCCTCTCTGCCCTGAGCCTCTGCAGCTCAGGAGAGGCTGGAGGGTTATTGGACCCAGGGGCAGCTTCACCTTCCCCTGACAGGGCTGGGAGAGGCGCACCTGCAGGCAATGGGCCCTCAATCACCTCCGGAGCCAGAGTGGATACATCTGGTGTCAGCTCCTGAGGATCCAGCACAGGTGCAGGCCCTTCAGATTCAAGCCCCTGCTCAGCCGGCCCTGGGGGCGGGGACTCCTGTGCAGGCTGGGACTCCTCAGGTTCAGATTCTGAATCAGATTCCCAGGCCATCACAGGATAACTTGTTTAACCTCCAGCACTCTCATATGTTAACGTCGCATACCTAGCAGTTTGAAAGCACGTCAAAGTGCAAGTAGATAAATAGGTACTGCTCCGGCAGGAAGGTAAACTGTGTTTCCATGCGCTGCCCTGGTTCGCCAGAAGCGGCTTAGTCATGTTGGCCACATGACCCGGAAGCTGTACACCGGCTCCCTTGGCCAATAAAGCGAGATGAGCGCCACAACCCCAGAGTCGTCCACGACTGGACCTAACAGTCAGGTGTCCCTCTACCTTTTTACCTAATTCCTGCTTCCTGAAGCAGTGCACAAATAGAAATGCACTTGAAGTCTGCACTTCCCTGAATTTTGTGATGCAGTTGTCCAACCCAAAATGCTGCGTTTGTGAAAATTGAATGTGTTATGCTAGGGGAAATTGCTAGCAAAAACTCATATGAGAAATGTACACTAAAATGTTGACAAATCATTGTGAGGACTCCCCCCCCCCTTTTAAAGAAGTTTGAAAACTGATGGGCAATGTGAAGAACTGAGCTTAAAACTGGGGAAAAAATGAGAAGGTGAAAGAAACCAAATAGACAGATTTGTCCATCCATCCCTGCCTATATCGAGCATGTATTCACTGTTTTTAACATTTTCCTAATTATTTTTCTAGGTTCTTACTAATGGCATCATTGCAGTAAGTGAGCCATCAATGGACGAAGATAACCCTGGTCAGCTTCCAGTCAGTTTTGGAGGTATCGCTCCCTTTTATGCTGATTTGGATACTACAGGCAGACAGGGGAAAGTGTACTACAGGGAAGATACATCCCCAGATGTCCTCCAGCTTGCTGCTCAGTATATTAAAAGGGGCTTTCCAGAGTCTGCCTTTGATCCAAGCAATGTTGTCATTGTTACCTGGGATTCTGTGGCTCCTTATGCAGGACCTGGAGAAGATGTCGCTCTGCAAGTGAAGGTGAGCTTGTGACAGCATAGCAATAGACAAATGAGAAGTACGGTACCTGGACGATATGCAAACTAAGTATGAAACTGCAGGCCTATGTGTCTTTGCTTGGAGCTTACCCCCTAGTGAATGGATGTAGCTTGCAGCCTAGGAATGGCAAAGGCTTTTTGGAAGAGAGAGATGCAGGTTGTAAATTTATCTTAGTTATGCAGATTTAGAACTTCAGATTTAATATGTCAAATGAATGCTTTGGATCCGCAGTAGGACTTTTTCATTTTATGAATTACAAAGTTCTGTGACGTTTAGTGTTCAAAACAATATCCTTTTTTGGAAGAATAGCTTTGAGGATACTCCTAAAGATAATAAATCCTTGATTCTATATTCTGTAATCACTGAATCAACTCAGCTTGTATTTAAAGGGCTTGTCCACATTTGAGTCCACATATTTAGCTTTTAATCAACTTTCTTCCACATTCAAATTACATCAAAGTAGTCCACACCCATACTTTGAATCTGTATTTGTATATTAAGAGCAAATGTGTTCTTTCCCCCTCATACCAGTAGGTACTGTATTCACATTTGTGTTTGTCTCTGCCTTCTTTTGTTCTAATGTGTCAGTTAAGTACTGACAGGACATGCACACAGCTGTCTGCATGCACACACTTTGGTGTTTTTTTTTAAAAAAAACCCTGCCCAGGAAGTGTGCAAAAGCACACAGTGAATCAATTGTAAATTTTTAATGCCGTTTGCTTATTCGAATATGAGGGATCAAATGTATATATAGCTATGTTACGAGAATAGCTGAAAAAGAAATGGAAGCAACAAGAAAGTAGGGAACATGGGATGAGGAGCTGCACAAAGTGATAACTGACCCACCCCAAAACAATAAAACCAATTTTCTATGACCCCAAGTGGAGCAGTTTGGAGCCTAATTGCCACCAATTTACTGGATTATCCCTGTATCAGATAAACTTGAATTTACAAGGGGAAAGCATTACGATTGGTGTTGGGTGATGTCATGTGTTCTGTGCAATTTGATGGGGAATGCAAACAGCCGAAAGCACACAGTGAACTCCAGTGTGCACAAACCCAGAGTCTCGTCTTTATGTCTAATCTTACAATTTTTTTCTACAAATAAATAAAATTTAAATCTTCTCCACAGAGAAACACATTCCAGGCTGTTTTAGCGTCTTCTGATTCGAGTTCCTATGCTGTTTTCCTTTATCCAGAGGATGGTTTGCAGTTCCATAGTACACATACTAAAAATAATAAGGAAATTATCCCTGCTGTTGTTGGCTTCAGTCAACCCTCTACAAATTACTTCTTATGGGTAAAACCTGGAATATACAATATAATTGCTAATGAAGAAGAGTTCATTGGAAATCTGCACAAGTATGCTTTTTATTTATTTTTTTAAAAAACTGTATTTCCTAGAAGACTTTTTGATACGTAAATGATGTTAGTAATCTTCTATATCACAAAATGCAGTTAATCTTCATAAACTTGAAAAGGGTTTTTGATATTCATTTCTAAATCAGCATTCTTATTTTATTTGAGGATAAGGGATCAGAAATGTTAAAAGTTTTTTCCACCTGTGTACCTGTTATATGTACCTGTTATAGTCACTGATGAAGCACCATCAGTGTGCATGTCACTTTACATTTTCATACAGTAGTACCTCGGGTTACATACACTTCAGGTTACACACTCCGCTAACCCAGAAGTAGTGCTTCAGGTTAAGAACTTTGCTTCAGGATGAGAACAGAAATCGGGCTCCGGCGGTGTGGCGGCAGCAGGAGGCCCCATTAGCTAAAGTGGTGCTTCAGGTTAAGAACAGTTTCAGGTTAAGAACAGATCTCCAGAACGAATTAAGTACTTAACCTGAGGTACCACTGTATTCTAAAAGTCAGTTTCAAATTTGACATTCTAAATAGACAACAAAGATCTAAAATGCATTTTGGCCCCAAAACCAAACAAATTTTGAAACAAATATACTCTGAAGCTTCCATCACAGTAAGAATAAACAATATAAATTCATCCCTGGTGGGGATTTGATGGGGAACAAAGTAAGGCTGTCCACTCTCTCCTTTTTTGTTCATTAGTTATCAGTGGGGATGTGATTTTGGTGATAAACTCGACCCAAGTCAGTGGAATAGACTTTGGTCAAAAATCCCTTTCAAGTCTATTTGGCAATCAATAGAGAATTAACTCTAAAACTCACCTATAGATGGTACCTAACTGCTAGAAAGCTGGCAGTGATCCACCCTGGTGCCTCACCATGTTGCTGGAGGGGCTGCCCCACACTTGGTACATATCTCCACATGTGCTGGGAATGTACAAAAATCCAGGTTTTCTGAAATTCAGTATTCGAAGGAATTAATAAAATAACAAAACAATAATTGCAAGTAAGACCAGAATTAGCTTTATTGAATATATTCCAAGACAACAATCTGGATTTACATAATAAAGAATTAATAAGCTATTTATTAGAAGCAGCGAGAGACGACATAACCAGATACGTACTGGAAAGACCTTTCTAGCACAATCATATACATATAGTAAGGAAACAGTTTGGGAAACAGCCCTCCTTGAGAGATTAACAAATAAACTACAAATGACATGTGGACAAATCAAGAAAGATGGCTTTACCCCAGTGTGGTTAATTTCATAGCATATGCCAGCAGTGGTGGAGCTTAATGCTCTGGCACTGGGGGGGGGTGGAGAGTAGGTGGGGGCATGGCTGATGCGTGTCCTGGGGGCGTGGTGTGCATCCTGGGGGCATGGCATGCAGCCCGCAGGGGCATGGCATCGAGCGCGGGTGGGGGGCAGCTGTGATGGCTCCCCATCGGGATTGTGCTGCAGGGGGCGGTACACTCCCCCTGCTCCCCTCTTCCTCTGCCACTGTATGCCAGTATTGCAGAAATTGAATACACACACCCCTAATCAGCATTTGGCTCCGTCTGCTTGATCTAAATTTAAATTTAAACATAATTTTTTATATTTGACTTTGAACCCCTCTCCCACATTCGTCAATATACCAACACTTTATATTGTTTCATTGAGCAAAAATGACCATTACTCATACTTAATCTAAACACAACCACAAGGGCTCCCGATTAGGCATTTAGCTATGCAATGTTGAATGTTATTTGTTAACTCTGTTCTATCCTGTTTCCTCTTTGTTTTTGTTTAAACCAGTTCATGAACTAAGAACTTATACATTAACCACTAAAAATGAACCATATGTTGCAGATATTACTGCAAATCTATTATGCTATTTTTGTGATAAACAAATTACATGAGACTAGGTCTATTTATTTGTATGATTTTTTTAATTTCTATTATCCTTGTTTATGAAACCCAATAAAAATTTCTTACAAATAAATAAAAACAAATAGACAACAAAGGAAGAAGGTGGTGGAGGTGGAAGAGCCATTACAGTGTGAATGTTTGTTCATGATAGGCTGAACAAATGAGTTGCTCACACATTAAGGCCCAACTTAGGTGGCATGGAATTTCCTTGGGAAGTGGTTTGCATGGAGTGGTGTGCAACTTAAGTCTGATTTTGAGCAAATGTGTTAGCATCGTGGTTGTGGCAATCAAATCATAGATAAAAATAACTTAAAAAAAAATAAAATGTACAGTTCTTGCTTTAATAAACAGAGATTTCTTTTCTTTTAGGAGCAGCAATATGGGAAAACAAGGAGTCTGGGCATTTGAGATTGGTGGCTCAGATAGTATCCTGCCAGCCAAAGTCACTGAGACTGCTACCAGTGCAGAGTATAGTGATTATGACCAGTTCCAAGAAGTGGCTACAGAACCGCCCATATCAGAGCAAGGTTCCATTGAAATAAACCAGCCGGAAGTAACCGAAGATATTTCTAGCAGAGGAGATCAGCTGCACATTAGCTACAACTTACCTCAGCCAGCAGAAGCAGATGGCTTTCAGCCTCCTTATCAAGCTTTAACAGAACATCCTCCAGCTGCGAATCCGTTCCCAACAGGGAAAAGCCCACCTCTCCAGTTTCCAAACCAGCAATTTCCCAGGCACCACACTCAGATTATTGATGTAGAAGAAGATGATGAAACTGGAATTGGTAAGGTCATTCGGTATTTGAATGGTCATTTCAGGAACCACAGAATTGACTAGCATCATGATCTGATCAAAACCCAGTACAGTGGTGCCCCGCAAGACGAACGCCTCCCAAGACGGAAAACCCGCTAGACGAAAGGGTTTTCCGTTTTGGAGGCGCTTTGCAAAACGAATTTCCCTATGGGCTTGCTTCGCAAGACGAAAATGTCTTGCGAGTTCCTGCGGGGTTTTTTCCCTTCCCCCCCTTTTCCCAAGCCCTAAGCCGCTTATCAGCTGATCCGCTGATAAGCCGCTTATCAGCTGATCCGCTAAAAGGCGCTAAACCGCTAATAGCGCTAATCCGCTAAGCTGTCAATGGGCTTGCTTCGCAAGACGAAAAAAACGCTATACGAAGAGCCTCACGGAACGGATTAATTTCGTCTTGCGAGGCACCACTGTAGCCTGTTTGAATAATGTGTACATATACCATATATGAGTCCTGTTTCTCTTTCCCAGAGAGGCCAGATTCTCTCAGAGCTTAAAAATTATATATAAAGAGAGAGAGAAAGAGTGGGGGGGGGAGAGAGGGGGAGAGAATTGGACACAGATCCTCCAGAGCCTATTTCCTTCACCACTATGCCATTGAGAGTTAAGGGCACAAGTCTGCAGTAGGAAACCCAGCCAGATGGGCGGGGGTATAAATAATAAATTGTTGTTGTTGTTGTTGTTGTTCTCTGCAGCCAATATTCACTGGCATCATGAGAACAGTGTGTGTGCAGCCGTCAATTTCAGCCAGTTGGTAGGGGTTAACAGGATTTTCCTGCATGCCCTGGGAGTCCCTGCTAGGCTATAAAGATCTATACTGTACTATCACTCTTCAGATGTGATATCTCAGTTGCCACAACCATTGCTTCAGAGGGAGGGAAGTGAAGTACAGCCACTCCTGTCTGGCTGCAGCCAGGCTATAGCAAAGGAAGAAAAGGAAGCAGGGCCACTTGGATGGCTCTGCTGAGAGACCTATTCCTTTTGGCTCTTCCTGTCTCTGAACTGTTTCCAGTCTAGCTGGTCAGTATAAGAACTTCATTACTTTAAAATGGATGCCTGAATTTGCTTGTTGTCCTCCTTCCTCCTCATATTGTTACGCTTCTCCTTATAACTTTTAGATTGTAAGCTTGAGGTCAGGGTTCCTGTTTTTATTGATCTGTAAGCCACTGGGAATATTTGTGTGAATGTATGTGGGAGGCCTTTTAGACTGAACACTGAGGTAAAATAGTTATTTAAAGAAAGGCAATACTTTGTCAAGTCAAGAACAGCCCTGTGAAATGAGCAAACCGTAATGATTACATGTAGCACAATAAGTGCTGTTATGTTAATTTGTGTTCCCTAATATAATTGTTCAAAAGCAAAATATAAATTCCTGTGATAGAAATCCTGGTTCACAATTATCTTAGAATTGTAGAGTTGGAAGGGACCCTGGGGATCATCTAGTCCAACTCCCTGCAGTGGAGGAATATGCAGCTGTCCCATACGGGGGTTGAACCTGCAACCTTGGTGTTAATCCGCACCACGCTCTAACCAACTGAGCTAGGTTGGTTGACTCATTGTGACTGTGTTGGAAATCAGCATAGTCCAGTCTGTAGGGACCCATAGATTTGACCCCTGTGTAAGCTGTAATTACTTCCCCATGGACCAAATGCCTGCTAATGGCTAATGACATTCTGAAGGCTGCTTTATATGTCACAAAGCAGGCATTTACAGCATGTCCATTACATGTCCCTGCAGTGGACAATGTATTTTAAGGTGCTTCTCATGTTTCAAAATACAGGCCAGGAAATCCATGCCCAGGAACACTTGGCAAAGTCCTCCTGCATGTCTATTGTGTACATGCAGGCATGTATCTTCCCTTCAGATTATTATTTTATTTATTACCTTCCACACACATCTCAAGCTTCAAACAGCTTTTTAAAAAAGGAAAAGCAAAACAGAAAATAACTAGATTTCTGTTTCATAAATCTAGATTTCTGTTACATAACCAGAGGGCTATGCAGCAGTTCTAGTGCAGGAGGCAACACTCCTGCAGCAGGAATAGGGTCTCCTGTTGTCTCCCAGGGGTGGTATATTTTGCTGTCCTGCCAGATGACTATTTATTTCACGGCTGCCAAGCAAAGTGACAGGGAAAATAAAACTCACCATGTGTGGGTTAAGATGCTTTATGGCTAAGACCGCTCTTTGAAATGCATTATGCTGAGAACTTTCCTTTTTTACTCTCTCTGCAGTGTTTCGTTACAGTACAGATGTCCAGCAAAGCTGTGCAAACAACCGCCATCAGTGTTCAGTTCATGCTGTTTGCACAGACTATCCAAATGGCTTTTGTTGCAGTTGTAGTGCTGGCTATAAAGGAAATGGCAGGCAGTGCGTAGCAGAAGGTAATTTAAAAATTGTTTCAAAACTCATGACTCTAATATATACTACACATATGCATTTTAATGATCAATTTTTTCCCTGCTGAATGCAATTATTTCCATCATATCTCCAGCAACGCAAAGCATAGGGATTGAGCATGCTGCAGTGATAAAAGGAGGGTGCTGTCACCTACCACCCTTTTAGATTAATACTTAGAGATAAAAGACTTGGTTAACCAAACTGATAAATGGGATACATTTTATGCTTGTGTTTAAACCTCTTACTGAAGAAAGGTTCAGGAAAACTAGAGATCTGCAACACTAGAGGAACTTGGTTTGTAAAACTCATTAAATTGTCAGGAGAAACTACTTTATGTAATACTACATTGGATGAGCAAATTATGCAGTTCCATTTTTTATTGAACTTTAGAAGCAAATAAACAGATAGTGCACTTTTTATTCCAAATTAGGAAACTAGTTGAAATTAGAGCTGATTCTCAGCATATAAAGGAGTTCAGAAGTTTACAAATAGAGATTAAAGATGTATGGATGAACATAGCAAATATATTCTATGTAAATATCAACATATATATGTAAGTGGTTCATTTGTCTAAAGTGAATAAGGCAGTGCCTAGTTTCTCATTATTGTGATCTGTTATTATTTTACATTGTAATAAACATACAAAGTTTACAACACAGAACAGTGTTTTTAAGTGTGGTGCTTCAAAGCTTTTAATATATAATGGCTGTGCTATATAACCTGGCTACTTTGGTTTTGTTATAATAAGGTTCTCCTCAGCGAGTCAATGGAAAAGTCAAAGGACGGATCTTTGTAGGAAACAATCCAGTCCCAATTGTATTTGAAAACACTGACCTCCACTCTTACGTTGTGATGAACCATGGACGGGCGTACACTGCCATCAGCACAATTCC
Source organism: Podarcis erhardii (assembly GCF_964252035.2). NCBI lineage: Eukaryota > Metazoa > Chordata > Lepidosauria > Squamata > Lacertidae > Podarcis > Podarcis erhardii. The sequence continues at coordinate 77,970,385 of NC_138507.1, read as the reverse complement.
AGAAGCTTTGGGTTTCTCCTTGCTTCCTCTTGCCTCTATTGGAGGTATCATTGGGTGGATGTTTGCTGTGGAGCAACAAGGATATAAAAATGGATTCAGCATTACTGGTAAGTTTTTACATTTGCTTTTTAAAAGTTGCATGCATCTGTTTTGTAGACAATTCACAGGGACTCTGTTGTAAAATAAAGAAGTTCGTTGTTGCCAATCTGCTTCAAAGGACATGCCTCAGAAACATATTATATTCCTCCATAGACCATTTTTGTAACGTTACACGAACCTCTCTTAATTTCTGTAAGACAGGAACACTTAATTTAGAGAAACAAGTGACAGCAAAGAGTCATCAGGTATAAAATTCCATATTGTTTGCTGCCCATCCCAGTAGTGACCTTACTTTTGGGCTGCTAGCAAGTGGTGAGAGGTAAAACATTGGTGATTTTGTCCAGGGTGTTGTGGACTGCCTAGACCAAGGAAAGGAAATTAGATGGAGGGAAAGTTGGGTCACAGAAGAAGCTAGTAACAAGAGCCATCTGCAGCAATACATATTTTTAATTGTAGTTTTGGATTTTATTAGTTATTGTGTTATATGTTGTTAAAATTTCTATGCTGTCCTTCATCTGAGGATCACTGGGTGGTTTACAATATAAAATACATACAATAGTAACAAACAAAAACAACAGCACCCCCCACACACTGTGTAGCCCCAGTTTTCCTACAGTGAAACCAGAGAAAAATCGGAAGCTTCAAGGACAACTAATCAGAGAGGAGCGAGAAGAGTTTTCAGTATGTGGTTTTGATACTTAAGGAGAGAAACCAAAAGGATAGTTGGGGGGGGGGAGCTTGAATACTGGAATAGTAATAACTCAGACTGCAGAGAAAAGGGTGATACAGATGTATTTGTTTTCTGAACTGCATTGTGATCTTAAGTTACTTCTGGGTGGCTGTGTAAATTCAGTAAGTATAATAAAATTAATGGCACAGCAATTTGTGCAGGTGGAAAAGGTGCTGTAAACCGAGCTCCCACTGAAATCTCTTTCTTCTGACTGGCTGAATAATAAGGTAAAGGTAAAGGTACCCCTGCCCATACGGGCCAGTCGTGTCCGACTCTAGGGTTGTGCGCCCATTTCACTTAAGAGGCTGGGGGCCAGCGCTGTCTGGAGACACTTCCAGGTCACGTGGCCAGTGTGACAAAGCTGCTCTGGCGAGCCAGCACCAGTGCAGCACACGGAAATGCCGTTTACCTTCCCTCTATAAAGCGGGTAGTACTATAAAGCGGGTAGTACCTCGGGTTAAGAACTTTACCTCAGGATGGGAACAGAAATTGTGTGGTGGCGGCGCGGCAGCAGCGGGAGGCCCCATTAGCTAAAGTGCTACCGTATTTTTCACTCTATAACACGCACCTGACCATAACACGCACATAGTTTTTAGAGGAGGAAAACAAGAAAAAAATATTCTAAATGAAACAGTGGATATATGATTTTTGTGGTTCATGCTGTGGTCACAGACATGTGATCTGACGGTGAGTTTGGGGTAGCCCAATGCAAAAATCCTGAGGATCCATGTGGATCCATGCTTTGTAACCACGTTTTTGCGCCATTGCGACCCCATGAAACAGTGGGTGCGTGTGTGTTTTGGTGCAGGCTGTAGCCATGGATATGCTATGTGATCTGATGGTGAATTTGGGGTGACCTAGTGCAAAAATCCTGAGGATCCATGTGGATCCGTGCTTTGTAACCACGTTTTAAGTGGGGAGGGAAGGAAAAGAACTCAAGGGACAAGGAGCTCGCGTGGGGGGTGTGGAGAAGGATGCTGCTGATAATGCAGGAGAGGCTCCTCTCCAGCTTTGCTCCTTTAGAACAAGCAGGCTCTGCGTCTTTCCCTCCTCCCCGGCAAGGAAACCATGATAGTAACCACTCTGAGACAAATCAAGAAAAATTGCGACCAACACTCTCCCCCAAGCGCAGTGAGGTCAAAACACACACACACGCAGAGAGGGAACTGGCCCTAAAGTCGCAGGGCGCTGGGGGAGTGAACGGGAAGCAAGAGAAGGAGAAGGAGCCCTCACACACACAGAGACACACAGAGTGTCAATTCTAAAGTCGGAGGGACAGCGCAGGGAGAGTGACGGGAAGCAGGAGGAGGAGAAGGAGCCCTCTCTCTCACACACACACACACAGAGTGTCAATTCTAAAGTCGGAGGGACAGCGCAGGGAGAGTGAAGGGAAGCAGGAGGAGGAGAAGGAGCCCTCTCTCTCTCTCACACACACACAGAGTGTCAATTCTAAAGTCGGAGGGACAGCGCAGGGAGAGTGAAGGGAAGCAGGAGGAGGAGAAGGAGCCCTCTCTCTCACACACACAGACACAGAGTGTCAATTCTAAAGTCGGAGGGAGAGTGCAGGGGCGCAGGGAGAGCGAAGGGGAAGCAGGAGGAGGAGAACGATAGCTCAAGCACACACACACACAGCCCCTACAGTGGCTAATCCAAAATCGGACAGCAAAAAACTGCAGGCAGGGACAGAGAGTACGGTTTTTTTTAAAAGCAGCCAACCCCGCTCTGCTTCTCTCCCTCCTCCCGGCTAGGCTGGCTGAAAAGCTTCGCTGCTACTTAGCAGCTCTGTGGGGAGGAGAGAGGAACATAGAGGACGGGTTTTTTTAAAGCAGCCAAGCCCGCTCTGCTTCTCTCCCTCCTCCCGGCTCGGCTCGCTGACAGGAGCCGCTTACACCTGCTTTGCTGTTTCAAAGCAAGCCACGGACTGCTCACAACTGCAGCAGATTCCCCCGCCATCTGTAGGCATTCGCTCCATAACACGCACAGACATTTCCCCTTACTTTCTAGGAGGAAAAATCTGCGTGTTATGGAGCGAAATTTACGGTACCTCAGGTTTACCTAAAGTGGTACTTCAGATTAAGAACAGATTCAGGTTAAGAACAGACCTCCGGAATGAATTAAGTTTGTAACCAGAGGTACCACTGTACCTCTGCTCAGAAATTAAGCCTTTAAAAACTGGACACCCATGTAAAAATCACTCATCCTACCATTGCTGCTCCACTTGGGAAGGGGAATTGGAGTTCCCACCTGCTGCTGTTTGGGGAACTTCATCAACCCGCTCGATTCCCCAATAAAGCTCCTGTGCTACTCTTGCCACTGTTCTATGGATGGAGAAGACAAACTTTGGTGAAATGGATAAGGGGGTTGTTAATTTCAACTCATTTTTAGAGAGTTTAAGGGGCTGGTGCCTTGTCCATTTCACTTACTTACCCTTCAAAAATAGGATGCAAATACCAGCACTTGGGCATACAACATGTTTTAATGTTAAAAATTTAAATCAAATTTTCCATCTTCATCTCTGCAATCCCAGTATAGATCACACTTGAAAATGACACATACATTGACAATTCCATCTCAAATTTTGCTGGTATCAGTTCTGGAAACTCCTTCACATAGGGATGCCATTTTTAGAGTAGGCTGTGGTCAAGTTGTGTCCAGGAAATGGAGAGAAGTAAGTTTACACACTGTCACCAAATGAATCATAAGCCTGTCTGCAATCCATTCCTTATCAGAAGTAATGCTGGAGAACCCTTCAGTCATTTCAGTCTTTGGTAATGTATACATTTCTCTTTAACTAGGAAAACAAAGGGCCATCAATTATAACCTGATCCCATAGTGTAGGTTTGACAGCACATTCAGTTTAAGGAGACTGCGGTCTCACCTATATGTGTTTCAGCACATGGTGAATGTTTATTTAAAAACAGAAATAAAAAGTTTCATTAATCTTCTAGGTGGTGAGTTTACAAGACAAGCTGAAGTTACATTCCTCAACAACAATGAAAGGGTGACCATTAAACAGAAATTCAGTGGAATTGATGAACATGGACATCTTACAATCAGCACAGAACTTGAAGGCAAAGTGCCTGAGATCCCCTTTGGTTCTTCAGTTCATATAGAGCCCTACACTGAGCTCTATCACTCTTCTAGCTCAGGTGAGTTGAATAGTTGTGAAACCTTGCTACTTCCATTTCATTTTAACAAGTTGTCTAAGCCTGTGACAAGAATGAGCGCTGCAAGAGGAATCTTCTGTTTTGTCCTACATTTGTCAAGAAGCTTGCCACTGTAACATTTGAAGAGCTTTTAGACTAATCTTTTCATCGAATTTGGTTCCTATACAAATTTTCAATACACAAATTAAAATTTATAGCTGTATATAAAGTAACAATCATAGCGTGGTTTTTTTTTTAATACACTCATATGTGAGTACCAAAGATTGAATGAATTTACTCAATATTTTAATTCCCTTCTTATTTATATAAGATTCTTTCCTTGTTTCAGTTATCACATCGTCTTCTACTAGAGAGTATACAGTGACAGAACCAGAAAGGGATGGGGTGTCTCCATCTTACACAGTCCCATACCAATGGCGGCAGACAATCACATTTGAAGAGTGCATTCACGATGACTCTCACCATCCAGTTTCAGCGACTCAGCAGCTATCAGTGGACAGTGTCTTTGTCTTGTATAACAGAGATGAACAAATTTTACGATATGCCATGAGCAATTCGATTGGTCCAATTGGTATGTTCAGTGATATTTTTTTTCTGGTTTGTTTCCATTGTACTGTTTTAAGGTTCATTAGATTCCTGTCTCTTTTACCCTGTGGGCTGTCAAACGGAAGAGATTATTTGTAAGAATGGTCCCAAAGGATCTGACTAAAGGTACATCTATTCCAATTCTTGCTTCCCACAGAAGCCAGCCAGGTATCTCTGAGAAGTGCGCAAACAGAAGTTGTCCACCTTTGCTCCCCATTTATTGGCATACAGCTTGCAGAAGAGCGCACAAAAGTATATGAAATGTTCCACATTCATAGCAGATGCAAAACCACAGCCATTATTCTGGGACATGTGGCATGTGATGAACTTTTTGTGTCATGATTCAGGAATGGGGAACCATGCAGGGGCGATTTTTTTTCTTGGGGCAGGAGAGAGAAGGGTAGGTCTGCCCACTACTGGCTGTGGCCTCACCCTCTTTTTGGCTTTTCTCCTACCCACAGCCCTGGCCAACCCCAGTATGTGACTCCTGAGAAACTACCAAAGAGGGATTGTATCCCTCAAGCATAGAAATTGTTCTCTTCCCCTTCCATAGAGCCACTTCCGGCCTGCCCCAGGAGGTGGGGTTGCGGGCTTCACGCCCACCCCACGTGAGCGGGGGCTGGTCCCAGCCCCCGCGAGAGCAGGGGAATCCCGGTCGGGTCTGCCCCCCCCAATCAGCTGGCTGGCTGGGGGGCATGGCCTGCCCTATTTAGGGCCGGCGCGGAGTGCGCTCGCCCTCTTTTCGCCGGCTCACCTCCCCCCAGCAAGCGAAGGGTGGTCCGTTAAAGGACTCCGGGGGGCGTGGCCCTGTCCGAGGCCTATGGAGGTGAGGACCAAAGGCACGCCCCAGAGCAGTGACCCGGGGGAGCTCCTAGTCGACGTGCCTCGGCAGGAGACTCCCCCGATATAAGGTTATCCCTTCCCCGTGTCTCCAGCAAACGGGCTGGAGCCGGATAGTCGTTAGGACCAATGCCTAAGCCAATGCCTCTCATTCCTGAATTCAATAAAGTTGTGGCCTAATTCGCCCAATTAACCTTAAATTATGGTGTCTCGTGTCTTTATTTACCCTGGTGGGGGGCGGGAACTCGCCATGCAACTACTGATTGAGAGCTCCTCTCTGTATATAATGAAAAAAGTTAGAAATGTTTAAGATAATGGCTTTGGACTATAAGTGATACATCTTTACCATCATTACTGTTATAGCCATGGTATTTGAAGATTGTGTTTGTTTGTTTGTTTGTTTGTTTGTTTGTTTGTTTGAAGGAATTAGTTCTAGTGTCAAACTAGAGAAGTGTGTTTGAAAGAGAGTCTAAGCTTTATGAGAAATGCTCTCCCAAGCCATGTATTACGTGTCTGAAGGCCAGTCCTTGTAAATGTATAGTAGTATAGCAGTAGCAGTATTGAGATCATTACATGCATTCTCATTTTTGTTTCTTCCGTGGCTTCTTGACAGATGGTACAGGTGATAAAAGCCACAATCCCTGCTACACAGGGACCCACCAATGTGACACAAATGCAGTTTGTCGTCCAGGAACAGGCAATCAGTTCACCTGTGAATGCTCTGTGGGCTTCCGAGGAAACGGACGTACATGTTATGGTATGAAAATATATATCTTTAGGAAAAAATAAACTGACTTCCATAGAGTTTTCAAACAGCTGAACTCAAAGATGCTACAAGTGAATTCAGTGGGATATTTTCTTGGAACTTTGAGTTCAGCTGCTTGATACCAACATCGCTATGTATCCACTAAAACATATCCATAGGACATCTTCCTAAGTGACTTATTATCTTTCCCTGAAACAACGTCTAGCACAGAGCTTTCCTAACTGTGTGATGCGACACGTTAGTATGTCAGCTGCAGTGTGTAGGTGTGTCGCATGAACGCTCCCTGCACTCCTCCTGGGGCTGGAAAGGGGTTAGTTTAACCTCTGGTTGCTAGTAAAACTGAATTATGAAATGTCGCATTGCGAAATGATGCAAAACTGAACTATTGTGTCGCGAAATGATGCATGTCCCAAAAGCCACCAACTTGAAAAGTTTGAAAAGCTCTGGTCTAGCAGAAAGACGCACAAATTAATGAGGGCACCTGAGCCCCACTTCAACAGACTTAAAGGAGGACCTGCCCACCTTTGAGGGAAAAGGAGGTGGGAGTGGTTTTGAGCAGAAAAATAGCTGGAGAGGAAATAATAAAGTAGCCTAATTCCTCCACAGTTCTTCCCCTCAAGTTCACAGCATTCTGAGGCTACTTTATAAGAAACCAAATCAGGGGAATTTTTATCTGCAACTGTGCATTGAATCTAGGTTGGATCATGTTGTTTCAATTCTAAATTACTGTACCAAGCTCTTAGGAATAGGGTAGGTACAAATTAATCAACCTACCAAAATGGCAGAGTAAGACACTGTGCACTTTATCACTTGTGCCTTGACATGTTACTTGGCAAATACTTTGAATCCTGCAATCAGAGGAGATTCAGTTATTTTTATCTAGGCATTGGACTGCAGTCACATACAAATAGCTTAGTTTAAACAGACTTTCAATATGTAACTTTACTTCAGCTAAAATAGATGCCTAAATTATACATATGTCATGGCCTGCCCTTCAGGAATTATATTAGTGACCTCTGTATAATAACATTGCCTCTTTTTGTAGATATAGATGAATGTCAGGAGCAACCAACAGTGTGCGGTGACAATGCAGACTGTATTAATCAGCCAGGGACTTTCCGATGTGAGTGTCTAGAGGGATATCAATTCTCAGCTGATGGGCGAACGTGTGTGGGTGAGTTTTAATTTTGGAAACTTTCTGTTATTGTTAATAGGAAACTGAGATCTGATGGAGAACATAGAGGTTATTTTTTAATACCTCCCTTAATTTGTTGGTTGTTTTTGTAAAAAAAAGTTTGTTTATTTTATTTGAAAAATATCAGAAATGTAAAGAATGCTGTTCCTTGATTTGGGGAAGGCAATATTTAGGTTTTGTAAAGGATTATTACTGGATAGGCACTGCAGGCTTGGTCTGCTTTGGACATCATCCAAAGCATGCATCTGGTTTAAGCTAAGCCAGGGCCCTTTTTAACTCATGCAAAGTACTTCTTCTCCTCCTCAGTAGGGATGCCAGGTCCTGACCTAAAGACTGCATGCTGTTCCAGGTCAGAAACTTAGCATCCTGGAATGGGCTTTCCCACTTTTGATCTGCATCACTGCAACAGTCTGTTCTCTCTTCAACAACTTGCTATTGGTCAGAGATGTATCCTGCTTGCAATAGCAAACTGTAGAGAAGGCTGGGATGATTAGGCTCTAGTTGTACAACCCCCCCACATGTGTGACATCACTTATAGTCAGGGCCGTTTTACCCATAGGTACTAGGGGTGTGGGGTACCCGGGCACCAGGATCTCAGGGCCCAGGCCTAAAGTCCGGGGCCTGAGAGTTGAGTTTGGGGAAGAGCCCGCCCATTGGTCAGAGCACCGTGACAGGCTCTTCTGCTGCGCCATTAGTTCGGGGGCAACGGAGCCAGCGAGACACTGAGGTGGCTGGCTGGCTCTGCCCTCCTCTGGGACTGGGCAACCTGGGAGGGGGGGCGTGCTGGGCGGATCTTTGCACCCCAGCACTGCATTTGCTTAAGACAGCCCTCCTTATAGTTCATATTTGAATACTGTGTTCTTTGCAACTGAGATTTCAAACATACATATTTGTATATATAAATGTCTATTCATTTAAATCCGAAACCTGATTAAATCAATACCATTAAGATATATTTTTTTTTTACTTTTGGGCTGAGGGGAATAAGTTCTACAAGCCTGAGATAGCTATGCTGTCTTTTCCATTAATAACATCCATTAATAGCATCCTATGTAAATAATTTTGGTAAGGAGTACTGAGGGGAAGATGAAAGACTTCTAAGTGCAACTGATCCAATAATAAATGTCTTTAATATACGAAGACTGATGAAATACATGGCAAAGTTATGTAACATGAGAGGATTTGTGGAAGCTTTACACAGACAGCTTTGTAGGATGTGCCAAACAACTGTATCAAATCTTTCCTTTCTTGCATTTAGTTGTTTAAACATCTGTTTGAAGGAAATTTGAGCTTGAGACTACAGCAAAGCATTTCCTGAACGGTTTACTTTCTTTCTCTTTCCCCCAGAAGTAATTGGTTAGCTCACTCTATTGCCAAAGATAGTGGATAACCATCTAATAGTCTGATTCTGTGCATGCTCACTTGGAAGAAAATTCACTTCTGCCTCTATGGTCAGGCAAAGTGAGGTGAGTGCCTCAGGCGGCAGATGTTGGGGGAAGAAGTAGCAAAATCCCTGCCTGTTCCCCCTAAGCCCCATGACCATTTATCTCTTTTGGAGGACAGAGCTATACATGCAACATGGCATGTCTTGCCCCCTCTTAAACTAGCCTGCAGCTTTAGGTGTGGTGAAGAGGACACTTACTTCACCTTTAGTGTTGAAGTATGATTTAGCTGCCAGTTCTAGGACTGGCTCTACTATTAGACAAAGTGAAGCAGCTGCCTCGAGCAACACATAAAGCAAGGTGCAGAGCAGCAGTGAGGTGTTGTAAAACAGAGCTGTGTGTGCCCTAAAGGCAGATATTCTGAGGGTTTAGTCCTCAGAAGAACAGCTTTCATGGTAGAAACAGTGAGGACAGGCTATGTGTTCTGTAGGATGCTCTATAGAGCAAGCTGTGAAGGCTGCTTTAGGCATTATTAGCAATTTTTAAAAAATCAAAATCAAACAAGGCTCCCCTTTTCAGTAAAAATGAAATTTTTATTTAAAAATTTACATGAATTTTTGATTTAAGAATGGTAGAAATATTTTTATTTCTGACATGTTTTGACTACAGAGTATCTCTAGAGTTATCTTAAATCCCAGATGCCAAAACCTAGCGATGACTTGTTCAGTTTGGTATTGTTTTGTATTTGTTTAGAACTCATTCATCTGCCAATGTTTTTATATCTTACTGAGTTCCTGATGCGATTGCCAAATTACAATCTTTGGTCATCTTTGGCTTAGTTTTTAGTAAGATAGTAAATCATTCTCTGTGTGAGCAGCATTTGCGAGAGGCCGCCAGTGTTTTATTATCCTTGCAAATGTTGTCATTGTAGATAATTTCATTTCACGGCACCAGCCTCGGTTGGAGGGGAGGGGAGGAAGGGAAGTGCTGATATTAAGGTATTCAAACCTCTTGATTAGATACCTCCGCCAGCCTGCCAGACAGAGATGAGGAGATGACAGTGCTTATCCCAGTAGCTTTTGAGATCATCGACCTTCTGGCTATTCCATTGGGATTTGGAGAAATTGTGTTGCAGTGACTTCAGTCTTTCCTGGAGGTTCAGTTTCAGATGGTGGTGCTTGGTCATTTGTTTCATCCCTTAGCCATTGGCCTATGGGGTGCCTTAGTGTGTTATCTTGTCCCCCATGCTGTTAAACTGGGGAGGAACTTGTTTCATTTAAATTACTCCCTAGTCCTTAAATGTATTGTAGAGGAAGGCTTGGCAGGCTCTGACTTTCCGCATTCTACTCAGGGTGGCCACAGTAAGAAAGGTAGCCCAGAATCTTGTTTCTCTTTCAGGTCCTTTCCCTTTCAGTTTTGTGTAATATCCTTACCTCTTGGTAATGCCTTCTTAATAGGTTTATTTTTTGCTCCAAATGACTCAGGTTAACTTCCTTGTTGTAATGTAAATCCAGCTTGGAAGACTGAGGAGTCCCTCACTTACCGACATATTTAATGCCTTTCAGCTTCAGCAAATGTCAGTAGGCTCTTCTGGGTTGCATGAGGCTAAACAATCTGAAGCTTAATCCAGATAAGATGGAAGTATTGTGGATAGGGAAACTCAACAAGCTTGGATAGTAGAATTCAACCAATCATTGATGGGGAGGTCAGACCTTACTATGCTCATTCAGGCATTAACAACTTCCAAAAGTGACTACCGCAATTTTCTCTCTTTGGATTGCCTTTGAAGGCAGCTCAGAAACCACAGTTGGTGCAGAATATATCTGGCTTGTTTTTGGCCTGGCCAATTAGATTATATCATGCTGATACTTCACCAGTTGCATTGGTTGCCAGTACAATTTGAAGACAAGTTAAAGTACTAGTGAAAACCTTTAAAGCTCTAAATGGTTTGGGATCAGGTTAGAGTGCACTTGCACCCATACCAGCCCTACTCATATCCTAAGACCTATGAAAGAGGGCATGTTGAGATGCCCAACAGTAAAAGCTATTTGGCTGGTGGGCATAAGGAACAGGGCCTTTTCTGCAGAGGCCTCCCATTTATAAAACTCAATTCCACAAGAAATCAGGAAGGCCCCCATCACTGAACTCTTTTTTAAAAAAGTGTTCTAAAGACATACTTCATTATAATGGTCTTTGGAAATGAACATGACAAGTTGGCACCTCAGTTAGACTGGCTGGACCAGGTGTACAATGCTGGCTTTATGATACTTTAGTCTATGTTTGTAATCAGTCTCTTATTGTAATCAGAATCAGTAGTCTTACTACTGTATTTTAATTATCGTTGTTTATGTATTTTAGTGATTGTAAAATGCTTTGTGAGATGATGGTTCTGAAGAGCAGTATATAAGTCATTTTAATAAAATCAATTGCCCACCCTGGGCCCCTTTGGAAGAAAACATGGGTTATAAATTAAACTAATTAATTTAAAATAATAATAGCAACTGTAACAGTAATAATAATACAGTATTGCACTACAAAAATGTATGCTCTATTTCTGGGTTTGATTATTTTTTCTACTGAACCATATGGAGTAGATTAAACTTCCAGAATCTAAATTTTGCATACAATGGGCAATACTTGTAGTATTCATTTTCTTCCTGATAAATTCTGAAGCATTGTTGTCGAGTTCAAACAATGGAGGGAAGTAAAGAAAACTAATAAGGGTTTGAAGAAGTGGGGTTGGTGGAGGGATTGTGGGAAAAAATTGACTCGAGAGAAAGCACAATGGAAGAAAACACAGATTTAATAATGAGAGAATGGTTAGCTGATAAGCTCATGTAGAGTGAGGGGGAAACATAAAAATGAATAAGGGGAGCTGAGTGAAGAGATCAGCTGAAGAACAGGACTTGCATCTTGAAGGTTGTGTAATTAACTAACTGAAGGGGCTATGAGGGAGAAAGGCAATTAGAAGTTTATTTGTGTCCCCATACATCAAGGAAAGTGCAAATTTTGTTGCCACTGAAGATCAAAAAAACAAGAGAAAGGAATAATTTTCCCTGTCTCCTAGGCATGTAGTTTGGGGAACAGGCCATTTCCTTTGTATATAATGGTCTATTCCTTACCGCATGCCCAGGAGACAGGGAGGATAACTTGTACAGTTAACAAGGATGGATGGAAAAGAGCTGTTAGGTGAAAATAATAATATTTATGGCTTTGCAACAGAAGTATTAGTGGGGAAGACATTAAGGAGGAATGATTATATATAGGATAGCACAGAAGTGTAACCTTACGTAGAATTGTGAGCAAGCCTCATAAAAAGGTGGTCACTGAACAGCTGCATGTGACTGAACACACTAAAAGAAAATTTGAGAAATCCATGGCTTAAAGGTCTTGAAAGACCTACATTGGCTCCCAGTACGTTTCCGAGCACAATTCAAAGTGTTGGTGCTGACCTATAAAGCCCTAAACGGCCTCGGTCCAGTATACCTGAAGGAGCGTCTCCATCCCCATCATTCTGCCTGGATGCTGAGGTCCAGCGCCGAGGGCCTTCTGGCGGTTCCCTCATTGCGAGAAGCAAAGCTACAGGGAACCAGGCAAAGGGCCTTCTCGGTAGTGGCACCCGCCTTGTGGAACGCCCTTCCAGCAGATGTCAAAGTGATAAACAACTACCTGACATTCAGAAGACAGCTTAAGGCAGCCCTGTTCAGGGAAGTTTTTAACGTGTGATATTTTAGTGTATTTTTGGTTTCTATGGAAGCCGCCCAGAGTGGCTGGGGAGGTCCAGCCAGATGGGCGGGGTATAAATAATATATTATTATTATTATTATTATTATTATTATTATTATTATTATTATTATTTTATTATTATTAAAGGGAGTGAAATAAATGACAAGGAAAAGTAACTGGCGGAGTAGGACCGCCAGATGAATAACAAACCCAAAGACCCAAGTGAGAAAGCGTTGAAACTGTAATAGATTTGAAGGACAAAATACAGTTTAACTACTGGTGGCAATAGGATTGTCTGGGGAAACCCCAAACAGCTTTCACGTAATGCTTGGGCTGTTCACAATTAGTGTGATTTCCACACCCAGTTTTCAGTGTGCTGTAATGTAAAATGTTATATATTCTTAGTGTAGTGTTAGTTTTTATGCTAGAACTAACTGAAAATGTTAGTTCTAGTTTTATTTTTGTTTCATTCGCGTTTCCCTCTGTTAAAAAATATTAAAGTGAGTGTTCCTACCTTGTAGCTATTGAACGTGTCGTCAATCATTGTGTGACGGGAACACACACTTGTGACATCCCACAGCGTGCCCGCTGCATATACTCTGGTGGCTCTTCTTATATCTGTGCATGTCTACCAGGCTTCTCTGGGGATGGGCGTTCCTGCGAGGGTAAGTGGCACCATGAACCCCCCCCCCCTTCTGTCTTGTCCTTGGAGGCCTTTGTACAGCTTGGTTATCTGATACTCAATAATTTGTTTTGGCTTTTCCCCCCCTTTCTGTAACAATTTTTTGAGTTGGGAATCTAAAACCAGAATAAAGCAGAGTTTCCACACTGTCTTCACTACACACATTTTCTCCACATTTTAATCTAAAAACCTCTTTTTACTAGTGTTGTTTGCTGGCACTCATATGGAAGTGTTGTTATTCCCAAATGCATGTGACTATCCTAAATCGCAGAAATAAACAAATCAATAGCGATAATATCCATGTTTATGAGATGCATCTTAAATTGTCAGCATCCTCATTTGCACATAAACAGTTAAAAGATTTCTGATCTTTAGTGTACCATTTATAAAGCTCATCTGACTGCACATATCATAAAGTAATCTTTTAGTGGAAGTGCACCGCAATGCACAGTGTTGTTTTCCCAAGCTACTTATGTCACATTGAGTCCTTTTCTCTCCTAACATGGTTGTCCTAGTTTAGGTTACCCTAGTTTAGCACATGGTATGCTATGTCCAATAGATTATCTCCCTGTCTTTTTAGCAGTCTGGTTGGCTTGCTGTGATTCTATGCTTTGGAACCAACTGCCCAACCTAAAATCTGTTCATGTATAAAACATTGCTTATGAAACTCAAAACATCAGTTATTTGAATGGTGAGTCAATGGACACTTAAACTCATTATGACATTAAACTTTGACCAATGTGCATGGTCATAGCTGCCCAACATCTTGGCTGAATGAGATGTTTGTCTCATGGTAGCATATGAAAAAGGATGCAGGTCCAGGTCCTTGTAACAGAGGACCTAAAGCTGGCCTACATGCATATTTTTCAGTTCCTTAAAAGGAGTGCATCTTATAATATGGTCTTTGTTTTCTTTTCTTTTATAGATGAAGATGAATGTAAGCTGAGCCGCTGTCATCCAGATGCTTACTGCTATAACACACAAGGGTCCTTCAGCTGCCAGTGTAAGGCAGGTTATCGTGGGGATGGTTTCCAGTGTGTGACAGGAGGTAAATAAAAGTTATTTTCTAAAAATCCTAGCAGAAGCAAACTGTTGATAGACAGCATGGTAGAATGCCATTAAATGAACAGAAGTTGTTTAACAACTGTGTACTCTGATTTTTAAAAAACCTGAATTATTTTATCAAGCAGTGATTATTTAATATGGCGCTTTCCAGAGTTTATCAAGATTCCCTTTTTACTTTAAGACTTTTTACAGTTAAATCCTTTATATGTCAACTCAGAAATCAGGCCTATTGAATTTAATGAGATATATTCTGAAGTGAGTATAGGATTTCAGTTGGGAATCGCATGTTTTTGAAAATGAAGCCTTGCATAAATTCTGTCTTGTTTTCTGAGTTAAATATCTCCTTTGTCAGCTTACGATTTTAGCTAATACATACTGAAATTTTGTGTAAGGAGCTCTAAGAGCTACGTAATCTAATCTGATCAGTTGGTACAATAGAAAATATTCCATTCTATTTATAAGACTATCACATTCACTCCAGAAAGATGAGTGTTCTCTCTTCTATTTTGCTATTTGTTTTGCTGAAAAATGCTATCTTTCCTCTACTGTGAACTTGTTTGGAAGTAATGCTGTAATTTTGCTTTGCATTGTTTTGCTAATTATGTTAGATTTCCTTTTGGGTTGTAACTTCATTATTTTGAATTAAGATTGTGTTATCATATGGATTTCCTTCTCTGAATGAGGAGCCAGGGGCATAAATCAGAATAGGGCATTATGTTTTCGTTTTGTTTGCATTGTGTTGTGCATATTTATAATTGGTCAGCAAATAAATAAATCACTAAATAAAGCACATCACTGCTCGAAGGATCATGCCTGGAACACGGGGTGCTGGATGTTGAATTTTGGAGAAAGAGACAATGTTCTTTTTCATGTGAGAGGTAAGTATAGATAGAAAGGAAGGAGGTGATTTCAAGGGAAGAGAGAGGATGCTTTCCCCCCTAATTCCTATCCCTTTCTGACAGATGAAAGTTGTGATATGTAGTGGCAGACAAATAGCCTGCAGCATGTGTGTAATAATAATCTAGCAGAGCAATCCATACACCCATAATAGGTATGTTATTTCTTGGTCCAATACAAGGATACAAAACAAAGTTGGCCATAAGTAATTAGGTTTGAGGGATTCAGATAAAATTAGGTTCTATTCTTCGTTATGCAAATTTTCACTTCTTTGGAATGTCAAGAGCAGTCTTATAAACAGACAGTCCTATACTAGAGTACCTAGGATCAGATATAAGTTGATTTCTACAGGTGGAATGCTACAGGTGGTGTGGTGCCAGTGCCCAAATTAAGCTTGAACATGGCACTGTCACAGAATCAGTCCTATGGAGTACTCCGTTGGTAAGAATTTTTGTCAGCTGCTCATTGATGCTCTGGACGCTGAGGATGGGAAAGAGAGAGGCCCTGTATGGCCCTGTTTTCACAGCAGCCTAACAGCTTTTCTGTCCCAGTAGAAGAAAGAAAACCTGTTCCTGTCTCTTTCAGCATATTTGGGTTTTGTAGTTAAGGAATAGAGCATAGTGTTTCGTCTGGGAAGAGCCATCCAGCTTCGCCTTGCTAACTGTTTACTACAGTGGTACCTCTGGTTAAGAACTTAATTCGTTCCGGAGGTCCGTTCTTAACCTGAAACTGTTCTTAACCTGAGGTACCACTTTAGCTAATGGGGCCTCCTGCTGCTGCCGCACTGCCACCACACGATTTCTGTTCTCATCCTGAAGCAAAGTTCTTAACCCGAGGGACTATTTCTGGGTTAGCGGAGTCTGTAACCTGAAGCGTCTGTAACCTGAAGCATCTGTAACCCGAGGTACCACTGTATTTTGCTGCAGTCATAAGTGTCACTGAAGCTATTGTGGGCCTATGAGACTATATGTTCTACAGTGTCTGTGTTGTCAATACACACACACATACACACACTTCATATATTCAGGTACCACTTTCGGCATCTCTAAATTTAAGCTAGGGAATCGTATTTGCAGAATAGTTTTTACACAGCAAATCTGCTCCTTGAAGTAGCTGTGGAAGTTGCCTGCAATTTTACATACGTTCATCACATAGCCGGCTTGTTAGCAATAGAGTTCCTGGTGTAAGCAGCGGCATTCCAGCAGCTACGAAGAATGTCTGTACTTCATTATTCCCTCACGCTCCATTGTTTCATTACAAAAAGAAACAGATGTCCAAAACTTGTCACCCCTTCATCTCCCGTAGATTGTGTTTACCAAACAGAAACAAACCCAGACTCTCTGGCTAGGGACTATGACCAATAAAAATAATTCACCAAAATTGTTAATGTGGGTAATCTAGTTCACATGGGAAATGCACTGGTGGCAAAAGTCCGTATCCTGTTTGTAGCACTCCATGACCGAAGCAGCATTAAATGGATTGCACTAACAGCCTCCCAATGGTGAGGTGTTAATCTGCCTTTCTTTGAAACCACGTAGGAGCATCACCTAAAACACAAAAGACTTTTTGGGGTAACCTTCAGCTACCTGATCACAGGTGGTGGTGGGGAATAGACTGGATCGGTGCACACATTGTGGACATTGTGTGTAGCATATGGTGGCTGAACTTGGCAGTTGTGCCCGTACCATAGCAAAATATAAACAGTAAAATCCCGTGGTAGCATTAAAGTTGTCCTGTATACATGGCAAGTCACTTCACAGAACCTGCTCACCATGTGATGACAGCTAGAGCATGGAGTGTTTTTTAAATGCCATCTGTGTAATGGTTGTTGCATGTCCCTGTCCCACTGTTTGTTTAAAACATTTGCTACAACCTTAGTAAATGCATTGTGGCTTAGATTTTGGCTTGCCTAAACAATGGGATGAATCCTGCCCCTCCCGCTCCAGCAGCTTCTAAGATCAGTCTTCTGACGTTTTACTTTCTAGCACCATTTCAACTGCTACTGATTATTCAATAACAAAGCTGGAGCTTTTCCAGTTCACAAGGCCTGCAGTAACCCAAGAAACCACATTAATGGATACAGCATATTTTAGGAGCCCTTTCTACAGCTCTGAAGTGCTTCTGGGCTGCCCTTTTGCTTGCTCTAACATTCTACAGAGGGTCACATGTGGCTCTCCTGCCCCACGCCAGCCTCATTTCTGCTAAACCATTGGTGGTACAAAGGACAAGAATTGAAAATGTCATTGGGTGTGCAACTGTCTTACTGACAGATAGGATTAGATGCAAGGGGACAGAGAGGGTATACGCTGTGCTGGTGCAGGTTAGCTGCACATTTGCAACTGTCTGCATAACTGTGGTTGCAGAAAAGCAGCATTTGCAGCTGAGTCTTCATTGCCTGACTTTGTTATCCAGACAGCTGTGTTATGTAAAGTTTCTGTGCACCTACAGTGCTTGCACTGTGTTAAGTGAGAAACCACCTCCCACAACTTATTGGAAATGGATAGGAGTTCATCTCCCTGCACCTGATCACTCCAAAGTGCTGGCCAGCTGTTGGCGAACCATCTTAACTGCCATTTCTAATGCAACCTGTATGAGCTTCACTCCACCTTTCAGAACTCAGGGGCAGCAAATTTGGCTAATATATGTTGGCTAGAATCACTTGTATGTAGAACATCATAGAAATGAGATGTAAAATTCACCTTTTTTCTTTTTGTTTTGTTTCTTATTTACAGAACAAGAAAAGACAAAATGTCAGCGTGAACAAGAACAAAGTGTGGCTTTTGGTCCAAGAGGAGCCAGGCCAGTTGGCTTCTTTGTTCCTCAGTGTGATGTCTATGGGAATTATTTGCCAACTCAATGCCACTCCAGCACTGGATATTGCTGGTGTGTAGACCGAGATGGGAATGAGATTGATGGTACCAGAAGTGGTCCAGGGATTCGACCTCCATGTAAGTTACGTTTCACCTAAGCCATTAAGCTACTGCAACAATTTTCCTCATTCAGATGCTGTTTTATTGGGCTCATAGTTCAGACATATGCCTCTCATACAGTGCTGTTCCATTGTTTCATATGTGCTTATGCTGATATGCTGTTCTTGCTATTAAGCCATGTTCAAAGTGGTGACATAATGAAGCAAGCAATATCTATTATAGCCTTCTAAATAAATCAAAAAATGTTTCTAGCCTGCTTGCCCACAGTATGACTCTGTTAGTCATGTGGGTTCTCCCCTGCCCCCCCCCCCAAAGGGCAGCAAGCCAGAGCTATCGGCAGTGACTTGCAAATTATATGGTGATATTCATAAGTAGAAAGGATGCTTATACAATTAATAGTGTGGCATTCCTGTAATGTGTTCCATATGGAGGCACCTTTTAGAGAGTGCCCAAACTACAACTGATCCACAGTACAGCTACTAGGTGTTGATTGTTGTAGGATGCACAAAGCACATAATGCCAGTTGTACAATATCGTTGCTGGCTTCTAGGCCCAGTAGCCCTAGAATTATGCTGACACTGGGCCTGTCCTTTCTGGTTTTATTAATATGTAAGTTAGAACCATGGACAATAAGGGAAATAATTTCAATATTTAGTGGTGTAACATGAGCAGCAGGAATGAGACGCAGCCCTAAAGGAAAGAAATATAGAAGACTCTGCCTTACAATTGGTTGTTCTTTATACCCATAAAACACGATCCGGGTAAGGCTAAGCACTTTTAAAACCTCATTAGTTTCATTGAAAGAGACATGCAGTATAATTCTGTGCACCTTTATTCATAAGCAAGTGCATAGATGTCAGCGCGTTCCAGGGCTGGCCCAAGACATTTTGGCACCTGAGGCAAACCATAAAATGACACCTCCCCACGAGAGATGCATCCCTAGGAGGCCAGATCTGATGCCCCTTTGGATCCTGCAGCCTGAGGCAGCTGCCTTGCCTTGCCTCATGAGTGGGCTGACCCTGGTGAGTCCTAAGCAATGTTGCATAGGATTGCCATCTCAAGTATGTGCTTAACATCATTTGAAATATGTAGCACTTAAATGTGCTAAGCGTTGGCTGGATTGTATCCAGTTTATATTAGAGTAATCTTGCCTTGCAGATGCAGTTTGACCTTATTGTGTTTGCGCAATCTTGACTGCCTGTGTTTTCTATCATTTGTCAACAAGGTCTGGGCACAGTTGCTCCTCCTGTTACAGTTGGACCCTCTGTAAAACCAGATACCATTCCTCTGCCTCCAGGAACACACTTACTCATTGCTCAGAGTGGAAAGATTGACCATGTCCCCCTGGATGGGAATGACATGAGGAAATCAGATGCAAAAGCTTTGCTGTATGTGCCAGTAAGTATCCCCTGAACTTGATGTAATAATTTGCATTAGTGAAAACTGAGGATTTTAGCTGAAGAGTTATACTACAGAAAAAAATAACACTTCAAATCAATGTCAGGAACAGTCACATGGCTTAATATCCTTTGGGTTTTGCTGCTGATTTTCCTTTCTTACTGATGCTTTGTTGTTATTTTTTACTTTAGATTAGGCTGCAGCTGCTGAGAAAGGGGGGGGGGGAATGAAGATTCTGAAATCTTGAAGCTGGGGTCACAATTCTTTTCGTATTAACAAAGAGAGGTCCCAAAGAAATGTGTGTTCCTGTTGCACAATATTTTTACAGCCTTCCCCGCTTCAGTGATAGTGTCTCAGGACTATTATAAACAAACTTGTACTGTATTTATAGCAAATTTTATTGGCTTTCTAAGCAGGTCAAAACTCCCATTAAACTTTCCAGTGTTTTAAACATTGTTCGACATTCTTAAATTTTAGTTGCTCATCCTGGCTGGCTATAATAGTTTATGTGGGTTTTAAACATTCTCCACTGAGCTCCCCCTTTATCTTCCTGTCCTTGATATTCTCTTCTTCCTTCTGCTGTAGATTTTATAATATGTCCTGATAACTTCCTGTGCTCTGGTCAGGCTTCTATACTCTTCCATGTGTTTCTTTTCCAGCTGTTTCCTTATGCCTGACACCAGTGGGCAAGTAAGTCTGTTTCCCACTTTCCACCTTCTCTTACTGTTGAATGAAGCCTTTTGCTATGCAATGTCCATGAGCAGAAGGCTACACTTACACAGCTCCATTACACAGATTATTATTTGAAGCAATCATTCTCTGCTGCTGCTTCAGATTATTTTCTACCTGCACTGAAGGTGTGCCTGAACCATTAAATGAGATGCCCTCCCCTTTTCCATCTGCTATGATGCTGTTAGCTTTTGCTGCTTTTCTGATACTTTCTTATACTGTACCTTGAGTTTTGCCAGCTTACGTTGGATCCTTTAGGTTTGTTTTATCACTAGGCTTTAACATGCACCCTTTCCCTAAATACAACGTGCTATAATCTAGGTGTTTTGACTGATCTAATGCCTAACCATTTCTTCTAAAGAATTGGAAACATGATATATTTTGAGACTTGTAATAGTTTCACCAACTTGCAGGATAAAGTTGTTATTGGAGTCGCTTACGATTGCTTGGAGAAGATGGTTTATTGGACAGACATAAGCAGCCCATCTATCAGCAGAGCAAGCCTGGGTGGAGGAGAGCCAGTATCCATTATAAAAACAGGTAGGAGAGTTGTGTAGACTTCTTCTTCACAATATTTTTTTTCCAGCGGCAGGGCTCCCACAGAGAATCTTCATGGCCATACTTTCTATTGCTCTCAAGTGTTGAAAGGTATATTGGGGGGGGGGGAGTGTCTGAGAGTGGAGTCCTAACCCTCCCTGTTGATGGCTGAGGCACATTTAGGATGGTTCACAGATTCCTCCCCACCAGTGCAGAGCAGCTTTGCTGGTGAGGTTGTGCCATGGCGGAGGCAGTGAACTCATGCTGGTTGTAGGGCATGGGAATTTCCAAAGTGTCAGGGTGTGGACAGGGCATCAGTTGCTTTAGATCCACAGGATCCCTGATTCCCCCAAGGTGACCAATGCCTGTGCCTCCCTTGTCTATGGCATCACAAAAACTATGAAAAGATTCCTCCATACAGTTTCTGCATTGAGCAGCATAAGGCAGCCCTGCAGCTGTGCATTGACTGTGGTTGTGGATCCGCTGCTCTGCTTAAAAACAAAAACAAAAACCACTGCCACTTCATTTCTCATATAAGCAACCAAACCCGGGAAGTATCTTGTGCCTAGGAGCTTGCCTAGCTCTGAAACCTCAGTTTTCAAGTTGGAATTACAACTCTATTAGCTGGGCTTATGGACTCTTCTTCACCCTTGCAAGTGAATTATTCATTACTTACTCATTCATTTTGCTTACTTAAGCAGAGCATAATAATAGCACAGGCACTGATTATTTTATTAACATTGTCTCAGAAACAAACAATGCCCCTTACACTGCAGTTCTGTACATGTCTCCTTAAATATAAATCCTACTGAATTTAAAGGTACTTACTTTCAGGTATATATAGGGTCTGTAGGATTGCAGTCTCAGTGGTAAAACTGCCCCTAATGTCTGTTGGTAGGTTCGTTAGGTAACTTGTTTGGTAGGTTACTTTAAAAATAATAATCTATAAGTACAAGTATGTTTTATTTAATGATAGGTTATTACAAGCAAGTATATAATATATGTAGCAAAAATGCATGAACCAAATTGTTTTATCGTCACAACAGGCACTGAAACTTTAAGCTACATTTTTCTTCTTTGTTGCTACAATTTGTGGTGTGCTTGTGCTGATGATTTTATTTTTAATGTTAAAGTTCTGATAGTTCATAATTGGATTGTTCTGCAAGACCATGTTTTGTCTTACGGCCCTTCCAGCTCTCATTTGGCTCTCCAGCTGTGTTGCCTGTTGAATTGTAGGACCTTTCCAAGCCCCACAGCTGCACAGACTACTCCACAGGGAGAATGCTCCTCCATCCTGCAACCAAATAAATTGGATCTGTGTATATCTTCATAAGCCTGCCTCTTGCCAGGCTCTGAGCCTCCCAATTCCTCTCAGGCAGGCTTGTGTAATATTAATATTATTAATACTACTACTACTACTACTACTACTACTAATAATAATAATAATAATAATAATAAACTGCAGAAAATAAGTGTTGAGCTGGGAGATGGGATGCTAACAGCCAGTCATGTAAATTTCATATCCACATAATGTAGATTAGGTGTACTTGTGGCTGATTTTCTTCCCAGGCTGGTTGACATTTTACTCCAGGCCACACAACGACTTTAAATCTCTTAGCAGACAGTACCAGTCAAATATGGATCTGTTCTGTTCATGATGCCATTTTTATTGACAACCTTTAGTACACAGTTGGATAGACAGACAGATAGAACAGAGTTTGTGTAGTAGTCACCTCAAATGTAATTATATTCACCATTTTGGCCTCAGTTGTGAACAGTCTGTTATTTAAAAAAGAAAGAGAAAGCTTTGATCTTCTGAATGCATCAGAGCACTTTTCCCCCAAAGCAAAAGAAACCATAACATGCATTTTGAACCTATATGGTTTAATTGTTCATTCATCAATCTGTGTTTGAGCTTAGCAGCCCCTGGGGCCAGGATAGTAGATCATTATCTGCTATTTCCTGTTGCTTTAGACCTGGTCATTGTCCAAGGAAAACTATGCACTTACATTTCTCAGAATTGTTCCAAACTTAAATCTACTCTCCAACATCATTAGGCACTCAAAGTCCAATTTTCTTTTTTCTGTTAGCTAAGATCAACTGTTAGTTTTTAAAGTCTGATTACTTAAAAAAATATGTTTTCTTTTGGCAGATCTACAGTTTAACACATTTTTCCCCCTTAGTAAACTTTTTTTTTCATAAACCTGGGCAGTTTCATTTTATTTTAAACACCCTCATGCCAAGAAGCCCTAAAACTGTGTTATGGTTCTGTGGTTCTACCATGAGAGGCATTAGGAGAGCCAAGGAAGGCTAACGGATAGAGAAGCCTGGTAATAAAAACCCATTTTCTGGTAGCAGCAACTTCATACACAGGGAGAGGAGTACAATAATCTTTTGTGGCTGGATCTCCCAAGGCAGCACAGGACAAACACAGAGCTTTGCATACAACATTTGTAAGCAGTTTTTGTGGCACCTTCTTGCTAAATTTTGACTTAACATAAGAAGAGAGTAGTGCAGAAAAATGAAATGAAATATAGCTGTTTTTATAAAATGGAGATACCTGGAAGGTGGGCTTTTTCCTGAGAAAGGGCACCGAGTGTTACAGTTTCAGCTAAATAATGACAGGTGGAGGACGAAGCATTCCAAAACTGTTTTGTTGGCATTTTTGTTATTTTTATACTTCCATACTACAAGAATGGCTGTTCCCTCATTCTTGGAGCATCTCACTCCTGTCACCTCAAGATTTTCGCAAGATGACACCATGAGAGCTTTAAGCCCCTAGTATTTATCCTGCCACTGTTGCTGAGCTCAAACTTCTTTGCTCCATTTCCACTGTCTGGTCTGCTTTCCTGTCACCATTTTTGCACATTACAAAATGTCAGAATGCCTTGACTCAGGACAGAGCAGCGCTTGGTGTGGTCATCGCATGATGGCATTAATGTAAGCTGCATCTTTTTTGCAAGCAATAATCATACAGAAAATACGAAAGCAGGATCACAGTAGATTTTGGTTTTAGCAAGATTCCTATCCAGCTCACCAAATGTAGAATTTCTCCTATATTTCAAATCTATAAAACA
The DNA here is from genome assembly GCF_964252035.2 of Podarcis erhardii. Classification (NCBI taxonomy): domain Eukaryota; kingdom Metazoa; phylum Chordata; class Lepidosauria; order Squamata; family Lacertidae; genus Podarcis; species Podarcis erhardii. Next base: position 77,946,580 of record NC_138507.1, on the reverse strand, counting down.
TTTAGATTCTTAAAACTATTAGATATCTGTCATATATACACCAATGGATTTGGCATTCATGAGCTATTTTTATGCAATTTTTCCCTGTCCTCCGTGGACAGTTTTCCGCTAGTTACAAAGAACTTTGGAACGGAACACTATTGCTTTTCTGTATTAACAGAGCAATCTGAATTTTTTTTTAAATTATAAAATTATTTATAATTAATAATTTATTATTATTAAAATTATAAAATTATTTTCAGCTTGAAAACTGTGACCCATTGTTTTAGGAAAGCAAGCTTAATCAAAGGAAACCACACAATAAGTGCCTTACTGGCTGGTCTCCATACTCTAAATTAGCATCCATTTGCTTTTACAAATTTAGGATGGCCATGCATGATATATTGTGAGACATTTTTTACTTCCCACTGCTTTGACCTATTGATAGAATCAATATTTTATGGGGTATTTAAGGATGAGGGTGGGGATATAATGTTTCCCATCTGTAATTGCTTTACTTTACTTTATAAGAAAGGTGCTTTGTCTTCATATTATTTATATGACTCTTTCTAAACTTACAGCATAAAAATAATGGTAGTGTACAATAAAATAAAACATCCTAAAATCATAAGATGCAGAATAAGTTACCAACAAATTGCAGAACAGATTACCAAGCACAGAACAAATTACAATCACATTAACTGTCTAAAAATGCTTGATGAAGCAAACTTTTTCAGCAGTTGATGAAATGTAAAAAATTGTAGGTGCCTGTCTGATTTCCGTAGGAAAAGTGAAAACACTGGTCCCACTGAAAGCCATGATCTGCATGGAAACTAAATGTACCGTATTTTCCGCCCCATAGGGCGCACCGCCCCATAGGACGCACCTAGTTTTTTTTGGGGGGGGGGAAATAAAGGGAATTTTTTTTATTTCCCCCCCAGGTGCGGGGCTGGCGCGGGGGAAGCCCGAGCTTCCCCCAACCCCAGCCCCGAGAACAGCCTGCTATCCGCAAGCCTAGGGAGCCGGCGGGAAGTCGCGCCGGTCTCCCCAGGCTTGCGGAGAGCTGCGCGAAGCCCGGGCGCGCTCTTCAGCGCGCCCCAGGCTTCAGAATGCAGGCAGCTCTACGCAGCCATCGGGAACCAGGCGCGACTTCGTGCAGGGCTCCCAAGGGCTGCGCTCCCAAGGGCTGCGCAGAGCTGCGGGCAGCCAGGGACTGCAGGCAGCTCTGCGCAGCCATCGGGAGCCAGGCGCAACTTCGCGCCGGGCTCCCAAGGGCTGCGCAGAGCTGCGCGAAGCCCGGGACGGCAGGCAGCTCTGCGCAACCCTCAGGAGACCGGCGCGACTTCGCGCCGGTCTCCCGAGGGTTGCGCAGAGCTTCCTGAAGCCTGTATTCACCCCATAGGACGCACACACATTTCCCCTTCATTTTTGCAGGGGAAAAGTGCGTCCTATAGGGCGAAAAATACGGTATATGTGAAAGCTGTAAGACAGATAGTCCTTTCCAGATGATAATAGTGATCTGCCTGGTGTGTAAAGGGCAATATGGCCCTTAGGTGACCTAGCCTTGGACTGTTTGGGGCTATATATACTAACAGTACTTCTCTGCACTTATCTCAGAAAGTGTACTGGCATCCAGTTCAGAGCTTTCAGGACCAGTATAAGATTGCAGGGGGTTGGACTAGGTGACCCTTGTTGTTCCTTCCAACCCCACGCTTCTATGCTGATACAAAGCTACTCCAGCCGAAAGCCAGGCTGCAGCATTCTGCAATAGCTGCAGTTTCCAAATCAGTATCAAGGGTAAACCCACATAGAGCGCTTTGCAGTAGTTCACTGTAGACGTTACCAAGGCCTGCACAACTATGGCCAAAGTTATTTCTCTCCAGGAACAGCCATAGCTGCTGCACCTGCCCAAGCTAAGCTTTAATTGGGAATTGGCTGACACTGCATAACATGGGGTGCTGACATGAGGCAGGGCCTTCTGAACAGAGATGTGGTTGTTTTATTCAGGCCTTTGGCGAGAGGAGGGGAGTTTTACAGCCCAACCCCTGGCTGGCTGCTGCATTGCATTTTATTGCCATATTGTTGTTGTTATTATGTACTGTATTGATTTTGACCATTGTTTCAATTATTCTTAGCCACCCTGGGCTCCTGTTGGAGAAAAGGCAAATGGGTGAGGGTGATAATAATAACTTTGATGGTGGATTTGTTTCCACAAATGAGAACAGTGATTGAGATGTTTTAGATGAATGGCAGTATATTTCAGGATTCTCTTTCCCCTTTTCACCCAGATTTGGAAAGCCCTGAAGGAATAGCACTGGATCACCTTGGGCGCACCATCTTCTGGACAGATTCTCAGCTCGATAGGATAGAGGTAGCAAAGTTAGATGGTAGCCAGCGCCGAGTGCTGTTTGACACTGACCTTGTGAACCCCAGAGCCATTGTAGCAGATCCTATGAGAGGGTAGGTAAACTACAGTACTTAGGAACATGCTGGTGTTCTTAGAACATACTTGCTGATAGCTCAGTTAATTTCAGTGTCCGTTGTCCAATTATTTTCACATGCTGCTATTAAAATATTTTAAGGCTAATTTCCGGGAGAGAAATGCCCATTTAAAGTGGTTTACAATCAAAAACAAGAAAAGTTGGAAAAGAAACCTATGAAATTTAGAAGTTAAAACGGCAACTCAGTAACTTTCTTTTTTTTTTTAACAGAGCTGCTTTGCATAATTTACTTATACTCCTCCCCTCCCCCTTGTTAACCAAGGTGCTTTTTTTTCTTGACACCCTACTTGCGTAAGCGGCATGATTCTTTTTATTGGTATATGCAGAAATCTTTATTGGACAGACTGGAACAGAGAGGCTCCGAAAATCGAAGCCTCATACATGGATGGCACAAACAGAAGGATTCTTGTTAAAGAAGATTTGGGGCTACCAAATGGGCTGACATTTGACACTTACTCTTCATTGCTGTGCTGGGTAGATGCAGGTAAAGCCTTATCCATAATTCACTATGAACTATAAATTTATGAATCACTGACTCTCAAATCTTCTTCTAACAGATGCATACAAAAGGAATGCATAATTACTTCAACTTTCTGTTAATCACGTACATCAAAATGGTTGTTGACTGATTACTATTTTTTTGCATATTGTCCTTCTGGAGGCCATAGGCATATTGAGTAGGAAGGATGGCAGTAAGAACTTTGTTGGGTTAAGTAAACGCATTGTAGAGCATGTGCTTTGAAGGCACAAGACTCCAGGTTCAATCTTTGGCATGTCCACCTAAGGCTGGGAAATAATCCTGTCTGAAGCCCTGGAGAGCGACCTTTTCGTAGTGTAGACAAAACTGAGTTACATGACCAACAATCTGATTCTGTATAAGGAAGTCTTTTTTGTACTGAAGAATGTATGAGGCTACTTTTTGCATCAAGCATGAAGAGGCTGCGATTGAGACAAAACCAAGATTTTTATTGTGGACCTTGTGTGACCCATATCAAATACCAGTAAAGGGGAAGAAAGACTATACTTAACCCAAATGATTGCTGGGAAGAGATGTCAACAAATTCTTGGATGGATGAGCTTAGAAGGGTCCATAATTCTGAACATACTGGTTTTCTTGCGTCATTGTGCTTTTTCTCTTACAAAAGAACTATTTTTGTCACAGACAAAGACCAAATTGTTTTGTTGTATGCAGGCACCAAAAGGGTCGAATGTATGGATCCCAATCAACTCGGTCGGCGAAAAATCCTCGAAGGAATCCAGTATCCATTCAGCATTACAAGCTATGGGAAGAATTTGTTTTACACAGACTGGAGAAGGTATGATGGTCTTGTGTGAAAGTTATTCACTTGTATTTTATATTCCACACACGCATACGCCCACTTTGGTCTCACAGAAGCTGTATTTGTCCTTTTGGCAATCTGTGAATTTTTTCTCCAGGCGAACAACTGAAGCAGGTTTTCCTAAGGAGGATGCTTTTGTGTTAAGTGTTTATTCTGAACATGGTGAATGGGATTTGGAAGGTAATGTTCCTGCCTTATGGAAGTACTTTCTCTAATGTGTAAAGCAGAAGCTGGTTATTTGAAGCCTTTTTCCTTCCTGCTCAATATGCAGATGTTGAAACTTAATATAAAGCTTCTAAATATTAGCTATGGTATGCAGAGGGTTGAAGATTTAGATCTTTGAGGGTCAGTCTGTGCAAAAACATGTTTGAAAACAAAAGCTGGGAGCAAACACTTCAAAACTTTAGCAAGAGATTGGCTTCAATGCAGCAGTGTGTGTGTGTGTGTGTGTGTGTGTGTGTGTGTAGCAGTAGCATCTGTGCAAGTGTTCATCCTAAGGCTGAAAATCTCATCCAGGAGCTAGGCTTGTGTGGGAGCAGCCCCAGTCAGAATTGTTGGCAATAGCACCCGTCATCAGTGTGCATGGAGAGAGGGAAGCAGAAGGCTGGACCGAGCCCTACTTTGTACTCTTCAAAACAGATGATTGAACTTTTCACCTTGGGAAAATTTATGCATATAGCACCTATTTGTGTGCAGGTTCTTGCTTGGGATACTTTCATGTGTACACGTCTGTGACTTGATTTAGATAACAGTCCACATGTTTTTCACAGTTTTGAGAATAATCCAGAGGATCCTTTAGTTCAGAGGATCTGGTTTCTGCTGTAAGTCCGGGTTCCCATACTCTTCCATATTGTCAAGGGTGTGCTTCTACATTAGGAGACATTGAATATAGCCATGCAAACATAGATTTGGATCTAAATACTTCTTTCATGAATTGAAACTCCTTCTGTGCACAGAATAGAACCCTTGGATCTCAGCTGCTGTATCCTCAAAACTAACATGGTTTCAGGGTCCCCCCCCCTAAATGGAGAAAGGGCTTTAATATTCTGTATCCGAAGGCTCCTCCCCCCCCTTTTTTGTTGCTGTGGAGCTTTCACTGTAAAAACCCACTCTTTAGCACTCAGTCGGAGCAAACAGCAATTTGGGTTTTCTGCGGATTTGCTTTAAAGATTCAGCTTTAAAGTGTGGGGTTTTTTTCTGGAGAAAGCTTCCAAGCAACAAAAAAGGTCACCCTGAAATGGAGCTTTAAAGCGTAGACCATATCTGGAAGGACGGGAGGAAAGGTAAGTGTGGACAAGCCCTAACCCAGGCACAGGCAAACTCGGCCCTCCAGATGTTTTGGGACTACAACTCCCATCATCCCTAGCTAACAGGACCAGTGGTAAGGGATGATGGGAATTGTAGTCCCAAAACATCTGGAGGGCCGAGTTTGCCTATGCCTGCCCTAACCCTTGATGGTAACAGCAGTTTCTTCCTTGCAGCCTCATCATTTCTTCTCACTATTTAAAAAGAGTTTCACTTTTTTCTGTTCCTTAGAGATGCTGTGGTAACAGTTGACCGTACCACCTCACAGGAGACTGACAACTTCCAGCCTCATAAACGCACTCGTCTTTATGGAATAACTACAGCCTTGGCTCAGTGTCCGCAAGGTAATTGCAGGATATATTTTTTTTCATTTATAAGTTACTAAGGAATCTGGGACGTGGGTGGCGCTGTGGGTTAAACCACAGAGCCTAGGTCTTGCCGATCAGAAGGTCGACGGTTCAAATCTCCATGACGGGGTGAGCTTCCGTTGCTCGGTCCCTGCTCCTGCCCACCTAGCAGTTCGAAAGCACGTCAAAGTTCAATTGGATAAATAGGTACTGCTCCGGCAGGAAGGTAAACAGTATTTTCGTGCGCTGCTCTGGTTCATCAGAAGCGGCTTAGTCATCCTGGCCACATGACCTGGAAGCTGTACGCTGGCTCCCTCGGCCAATAAAGCGAGATGAGCACTGCAACCCCAGTCGGTCACGACTGGACCTAATGGTCAGAGGTCCCTTTACCTTTACCTTTACCTTATGGAATCTGAATATAATACTCCAATAAAATATTAAGCTGATCAAGCATATATTCAACAATGGATCAAGGGATTGCTTTTGCCTTCCCTCCTTTCTTTTAATTGAATAATTTAGAAAAGCTTAATACTAGCAGAGCTCTATTTGTTTCCTTGACACTTGAATTTGCAGCAGAGGAGAGTGAAATATCCCTTGTACTAAGGTGCTTTTCCTGATGTACAAAAACATTTTAAGTGTTGTTGACTGTATTAATTAGGCTTTGTTCTGTAATTGGATCTTAAGAAACACTGCGACTGTCTCCAGTTGCCCATCTTGTCATTTCACTTGTTTAACTAAGATGTTAGAATTTTTTTCAGATCCATGTGCAAAGCTTTCAGTTAAATAAACAAACAGTTGCATGTCCCAAATGTGCTCTGTGGAGCTGGAAAACATTGCAGAGGTGGTATTTTTGTTCAAAGGAAAACTCCTGGCTTTGTTAGGTTCACAAGCATATTGTGTTCAAGAGCGGAGTCCTAGCTGCTTAGTTTATTGTTTCTGGACAAGCAGAATTGGTTAGTGCTTGAAGTTAAATTTCAAGCTTTGTGCCAAGTGTAGACTTTTAAGATGCAAAGTGGAACTGACACCTTTCTAAGAAAATGCAGCCTGTGCATAACATCACAGGATCATCAAAGGGCTAATCTCTAGCTGTGGGCATACTTCATGGGAGTGCATCATAAGCATTTTATTATTTTCTCTCTCTTTTTTTGAGGGGGGGAATACGTACGTGTTTTGCACAAACAATTTTTGTCTGTTTTCACTGCCCTTGATATTTCTGTCCCTTCTGCTACTTTGATGATTTCCTTTCTTCCTGGGCTACACTTCTGAGATTTATTATCCAAGAGCAGTTGTTGTGTAATCAGTTTTTTTTATTTTTGCAAACCAACTTGAAATTGTTGATGAAAGGCACTATATAAGTGTTTTAAACAAATATTAAGCAAATTCAGCTCTGTTACAGTGATGCCACTTCACTGCTAACATCCTTATGGCCCCTGTTCCCCATGTTTGCTGAGAAGAATTCTTGGACACTGTAAAAGTTGAGAGATCCCCACTGTCTGTGAGGAAGAGTCCAAGGTATACATGTTTTCTAATCCCGCTTTGGTGAAAAGTCTGACCTCTACCTTCATTGTTCTCCTTTTTGGAATATTTCTCATGTTTAAAGGATGTTTAAAGGATGTTCAGCACTGATGCTAATCAGCAGCCAATGAACTGAAACAGAAAAATAGAGCTATATCATCTTTAATATAATGGGCTAGTTTGCATGTTATGCTAAACCATAGTTTAGTATTGTATGCATGAACTGTGCCAAACTTGGGTTTCTGTGTGGCCCTGTCCCTCTCTTTGCAAACCTGAGGAGGAAATCAGAATTCTACTCTGTTTCCAAGCACAATTCAAAGTGTTGGTGCTGACCTTTAAAGCCCTAAACGGCCTCGGCCCAGTATACCTGAAGGAGTGTCTCCACTCCCATCGTTCAGCCCAGACACTGAGGTCCAGCTCCGAGGGCCTTCTAGAGGTTTCCTCACTGCGAGAAGTGAAGCTACAGGGAACCAGACAGAGGGCCTTCTTGGTAGTGGTTCTCGCCCTGTGGAATGCCCTTCCATCAGATGTCAAGGAAACAAACAACTATCTGACTTTTAGAAGACATCTGAAGGCAGCCCTGTTTAGGGAAGCTTTTAATGTTTGATATTTTATCGCTTTAATAATAATAATAATAATAATAATAATAATAATAATAATAATATCAGCATCAGCATCCAGCTTTAGGATTTCTGGTTACTTCAAACTTTTAGTTAGTTTGAAAAATCCAAAATAGTATTTGATCCTGGCTTTTTTTCTGGCATACACCAAGGCAACGGTGGGGTGGGTGGGTAGAAGCATACAGTCCAGGCTTTTCACAGTTTGTGGATATTAACTAGCTCATAGCTGAGGGTGTCCAAACCAGGTCAGTGTTTGCTTTCCTCTAATGCTATTTTCTTCCGCTGTGTTTTTATTCCTTTGCTATAGGACATAACTATTGTTCGGTGAACAATGGCGGTTGTACTCATTTATGCCTGGCTACTCCTGGGGGCCGCTCTTGCCGATGTCCAGACAATACCATTGGAGTGGATTGCATAGAAAGAAACTGAGAGATGCAGCCTGAAATGCATCGAGGCAGCTGCCACCTTTTGGAAATATACTGTCAACAACCAGTTAAAAGGCCAGTTACATTCAAGTAAAGATCCTAAAGATACGATCTCCATGCTGCCTGCAGCTAGAAACTACAAAGCACACGTGTTATAACAACAGTGGCTACATTATGGAATGCTGGCATATCTTTGCAACCTCTCCCCCCCCCTTTTTTTTTTATAAAAAAAGACAAGCCTAGTGATCAGCACTTGTTAGGTAGAATCTCTTAGTCCTATTGTTGTAAAGCTGTAGTATGGGGTGTTCAAAAGCACAAGAGGTCAGGATCTCAAACACCCATGATCACTTGGCGTGTAAGAGTATTCTGACCATATATCTACAAATTAGCTTTCAATAGGTCGCCCTTAGTGCATCTGACTTGTAAGCACCTAAATATTGGGGCAGAAAAACCCAGGAATGAGTAGGTTGAAGTGGTTGAAATAAGGGAGATATTTTCAATAAGAACCAACAACTTAAGTGAAGGGGATCCCATATTAAGTAGGCTCTTATTCCTCCTCCCCTACTGATTTTAAGCGCTGTCAATACAGTATGTGGGATTCACCTAATGCCTCCCCATCAGTGGAAGCCCTTCACAAGGGCTTCCGCATGTGCAACAGGGGTCCACCCTGCTTCGTCTGTGAACACTACACATGTCCCTGAAATAGGCTTTTTGAGGGATTTGGGAGAACCCCCATAACAACACCCTGAGGGAGGGAAGGGTGGGTTGTACAGATAAAAGCTTGCTATGCAACATTGAATTCCACCCAGTATTATCATTATGCTTCACAAAATAGAAACAAAGCAATTTAGTACTAGAAATTGTTTGCTAGTCTGTCTCGATATCACTTTAGTGGTTATTCAGCTTTTCACTGTTTATGTGACTTATTGACCACTTATATTGGCCGTGTTTCTCTGATTTCAAGAGGACAACATTAGGGTAAAATGCCACTGAATGCCTCTGCCCATTTTGAATGGGCTTCTACAAAACAGCATGAATTTAAACTAAGGAATGTGATGTTTCAGATAGATCCTGTCAAATATTTTTCATTTGCTTTTTTTAAAAAAAATCCATTTCTTTTGACACTTCCTTATTTCATAAGTTTGATAGTGGTCCATTTCCAAATGTTTTTGTTGTAGTTTCAGATGTACCTTACTTTAACACATGCCATGAACAATGAGGGTGGTGAAACAAGCAGATAGCCAAAATATTGTCAGTAACATTGACTTTGGAAAAAAATAGGGCCAAGGTACATGTTTGTTGCTTACAAGCAAAATCATTAGCAATGGAATTTGCAAAGCAGGGTGTAGGCTAAAGGCTGATAAGCATTTCCTAATTCTTCTGCTAAGGCATTTTTCAGAAGCCTTGTTTTTGCTGGTAAACACATCCATAGTACATCCAACAAACAAAATGCATAGTGATCACAACTTACTTCTAAATATCTAACTTTAGAATGCTGCAATTCAATTTAAAAAAAGAATCTTTAGATCCCAGACGACTTTACTTGCCAGGCCACACCATTATTAAAGCAGAGCTAATTTTGAGCCTTCAGCTCTCTGACAACTTTCTTCATTTTATATTTATCATTAAAATATCAAATGCTACATTAATATTTTTATTTTTTTGTATATCTCTTATATATCTATAATGTGTTTAATTCTAACCTCTATTAGACATGTCTGCAAACTGTAAATACCAAAAAATTGAGCTCAACCAAACCAAAGGTGCTGTTAATAACTTTTCTTCCAGTTATTTCATTTTCAGGTGACAACGGAAAAAGTTTACATGCTGTACAGCTAATCATATCACTGCCAATAAAAAAGTATGTGGTTTTTTTGTAAAAAAGAAAAAAAGTTTTTATCCTTGCAGTATAACATAGTGCTTTAATATTTTTATATAAAAAGTTTTTAGACATACTTTGCCACCCTATCTGTATCTGTGTTTGCATGCAGATTTGCTTTCTGACTTAATAATACTTTTATTACACAGCATACACAAGGAAGTTCCATACATTACTACCAATCTAGCAAATTATTTATATGCAGAGCTCCTGATAAAGTCCATGAGCTGCTCACTGAGCATGCAGAATCTATTCACATAAAATATTTGTCTGTGTATGTAAGCAGAAGAACTATTTGCAGCAGTCTCTGGGTCTGTTCAAGGTAATGTACATGTTATGTCAAAGAGAATTCTGTATCACCCTAGTTCTGCAATGGACTATAAAATTATAGAGCCCCCTATAGAAACAAAGTTGTTGAGATCCATGTGCCAGTCCTGACAAAAGCTGCCCCCTATTTTAGGCAACAGTAAGATGATAGCTGAGAGAGAGATTTCTAGGAGTGGGAGGGAGCAGAAAATGAGATACTGTCGTGAAGGCACAATAGATGGTTACAAAAGTTGTTTACCTAGTACTAGTTCCAGCTTAGTGTTTTTTTAAAGTGCATCAAGGAAGAGAAAATTCCTGTGCATTTGTGGACTATGCAGACCTTCGTACATGATTGTGCTCTGTACGGTCTTGAGGTCCTGTGTCTGCTGCCCCTTGGGTGTAAATCCATCAGGTAAGTCACTGCCATCTAATGGTGATCCCACCACTTACCCATTTTATAAGCCTGTGGAAGGTAGAGTACACTTGACTTGCAGTGTAGTTTGCAAAGACTAGTTGCTCGTATTTAAAACATAACAAAGAAGCCTCATGAGATAAGAGGTCATAAACCTCAACCACTAATGTGACAGAGAAGGCTAGTTCATTACTACCATGTCTTAGGGGATCATTCTAAGTGAGAAATGACTTATGCCTGATGGCTTACGTTACTGTAGTAGTGTAGAAACAATTTCTACTAGAAACATCCAATATTCTAGCAATATCTAAGAAGTAATTCATGTACTGTTTTATAGGCTTATAGAAATGACACAGGACAGGATCGTGGTGTTGTAACACTTGCATCCTTTGACGATGCATGAATTAGGCCTGAGAGCTTTAGACTGGTGTTCAGCACAGTTCACTTTACACTTTTAAGTCCCAGCAATCTAGGGCTTGAACACCTTCTGAAAAGCCTCCTTCCAGGCAAGTTCCTCCTTGCTTACACAGATCTGCAGGATAGATGTTGTTCCATGGCCTGCCCTTAACAGTTGTGAAGAATACGAGGTCATGGGTGTGTACCTTTCCTGCACAAGCATCAATATCTATGCTTACAATATCAGCTGTTGTTTCCAAAACTAAGCAAAGCCTAGCTGTTCAGGGAAGTGAAGGTATTTAGATTTGAGCTTTTGCCATTTGCTGTGGTCTATGAGAATATTCTTCTGCCTGTATTTCATGTGTATTTACATTTTTTTAAAAAAAAAAACCCACAACATTTCTTGCCATTTTTTATACTTTGTTTTTAGTATGTTGCATGGTGCTTCGTCTGTCACTTAGGCAACTGAGAGTGCAGCATAGAACTGTATGAATAAATAAATGCTGGCATTTGTGCAGCCTGCTACAGGCAACTATGACATTGCAAATGCTTAGCACCAAAGCCTCCTCAAATCCCACAAGCAAAGCAAATGATAGCCTGCAGTAAGCTCCATATTGGTATTTGCTATGTCTCGGATTTCAGAATGATTGAAAATTACCCCCAGAAGAAACGGAATAATCTAAATTGCTGTGAAACTGTTTGGACTGGCACTCTCCCATGCACTGGGGAAATACTAAGCAATAAATGTTAACGGTGCTGTATTAGGTTTTTTGGCCTGCGATTTATTATCTTCGTGGAATGCATTCCTCGGATACTGCTGCCACATCAAGGGAGCCTGGAAAGTCACAACATCCTCTAAGGGAGTATTCCAAGTTGGAAATCTGCTTGTTCGACATTTCTCTGATTACACAATTTTGTTACAATACATTGAATGTTAACTCAGTGGAATATAATTAAGAATGACAGGAGATTATTAGAGGATAAGAGGATAAATGGCCCCTCAATGACAGTGTCACACTTCATCAATTTGATCTAGGGTTCGACATGGCCTAATTCTGAGTGCAGCACTTCATGGTATATTGCTGTGGCCTAGATCTTGTTGCAGTAGAGAAACATGTCAAATGTTTAAAGAGGAGCTTGCTATATTCCAGCCTTATAATGCAGTAATGATGACATTGCCACTTTATATGGGTATACCCATTTGAACTAATACTTTACTGTTCCCAATCAAATAACTCAGGCCGTGCCAGAACAACAACATCTAAAGCCAGTTTTAAGCAGGGCTGTCCATTGTGGGCTGGCTTTCTCAATGGATTCTGCAAGTTCTGGTTTGCTAGGATTTTAGGAGTTCCTGTGTTTTGGAGTGGGTTTGGTGGTGGTTATTAGTTTCTTAAGAATTTCAGTTCTAGCTTATTTGTGTAAAGTAGCATGCCTTCTTGTACAGCAATTAAAGCTGCAATACTATGCTAGAGATGGGGTGCTGGTGGCAGTCCAGCTGCTGTTAGACTAAAACTCCCAGCATTCCCCACCAGAGGGCAGGGGCAGCTGGGTACACTTGACCTGGGTCTTGGGGGCGGGGCTGCACTGGCCAGGGGGCCATCCAAGAATGGGGGGGGGTTTAATGGGCAAAATAATCATGGGTGAAATGAATCACTGCAAGGCTTCGATAGTAAAATCTGGACTTGTGTTACTGTGTGCTAGCATGTAGCAGCAAAGCAGATGAGGTGCTGGCACATCTCATTGACAGAACTCCCACCCCGTGCCTCAGACCATCTCTGCATGGGCCTGTTCCCCATCACTGGCCATGCTAGATGAGCCTGGTGGGAGCTGGAGTCCAATAACACCTGACAGATCCCCCTCCCCGCCTTGCCCAGTTCCCCAACCCTGTTCTACACAGTTACCTGGAAGTAAGCCCCATTGGACGTATCAGGGTTTTCATCTGAGTAGACATACAGGCTTGTACTTTAACTTGATCACTCTTATGTCTGTGACTCCAGTGCAAGGCCAAAAGGTTTGGGGGTGAACTTTGATATTCAGATCATTTAGTCCCTGCAAGCTGATATTCATATGAAATAGAAACATCATTTAAGTACAATTAAAGCAAAAATTCAGCCAGAATTTGCTTTATTGCTTTGTGTTACAATTTTCCGTCTGAGTCCTTTCCAACTTGAATGCTAGAGGCTGGTAGCAATGCATTAGAAAGAGATTTAAAATAAGCTGTAACCCATTAAAGCCAATTAAATATCTACTGCACTTCTGCTTTTCTGCTCACTCTCGCTCAAGGGCCCCTCAAGGCTGGTTTTCTCCCCCAGCGGGTGCATTCTGCAGCATGCCATTGATGCAATGATACTGTATTAGTGGTGTGTTTATACTGGAACATTCACCCAATCATTGATTCTGTGATGCCTCCCCAATGTTGCCACATTATGGCTATCTGGAGAGCAGATACTGGATTTTGGTAGGAAGGCAGGACAGGCAATGATTGGAAACAAAGCAGTATGTCTGCCCCAGAAGCTTTGTAGGCACAAACAGTACTGAAAGTAGGAATGCATATGTTGTGCTGGTGCTAGGGATCAAAAGCTCCTCTTCTGCCCCCTTGAATCATACGCCTGGCTATAATGGTTGGGACTGATAGGAGTTTTAATCAAAAACATCTGGAGGGGTCCAGGCTGGTGAAGGCTGCTTGACTTTATCACCCACACATTTAATTTAATGTTGTGGCTTGAAGCTGGGGTAGCAACCTGGCAGCTCACAGGTAAGAAGAGCCAGTTCACAAGGCAACTTGGACCTGGCCCCTTATGACACCACCAGAGTTTATAGTTAAAAGGTTACCCACAATTTCATTGGTAAAGGTGGGGGAACTACTTTCCAATTGTAAGATCTGGAAATATTTCGCACTTTAATGCTATCTGTTTTGGATTCTGCAGGCAACATGTAGGTAATATGACTGAGCATGAGGCGCATAATAATGGAAGATGTCACCAATACTGCTAGATGTCACCAGTTTTATGATGGGCCCTGGCTAGTCTTGATTGTGTGTGGCAAGATAAACTCGGGCCCTCAGATCACTGTCCGGAGAATAAAATAGCTGCCTAAACTACAAAACTTGGTGACTAGACATTTCAGCACGGTGTTTCTAATTCTGTTTCTTAAATGGGATCTATTTTAGCATGGTTGGTGAACTAGGCTTCTCAGATTTCAATTGTTTTGTTATCTGAAGTTGTGTGCCACAGGGCCTCAGGACTGGGAAATTCTGAAGATGAAAACATAAGTGTGTATATTCTGTTCTGGTGCATTTCTGCAGCCTTGTTATCTATTTGACCCATGACATTTACTGTTACCTGAAAATTATTTGCCGGGTGTTTTTTGTTTTTTGGGGGGGGCGGTTTACAGGGGGTGGGGAGGATGGTTTCTGTAAGAAAGCCAACATCAAAGTTACTTGAATTCCCCTGTAAACTAATAGAAGGATCAAACACAGTACTTCAAAGGCTGCAGCTCTCTTGGATAAGAGTGAATGGGGTGGGAAGGAGGAAAGGAAGGAAGGAATAAAAGGTAGCAAATTAGCCCCCCAATGATTCACAATGTGACAAAGGAAGATTTCCAAAGCAAAAGGAGAAAGACAATAGTGACACTTCCTCAAACCCTCATGCTTTTCAGGGTAGTCAGCCATTGAAATAATTAAACAATCACATGTCTGACATTTAACAAATAATAAATAATAATTTTTTATTTGTACCCCGCCCTCCCCGGCTGGAGCAGGGCTTAGGGTGGCTAACATCATGAAACTAAGACAGTATACAAAGAACATAAAAACAGGCAATCAGTTAGTTAAAATACATCTTAAAATTAGTTCAGAGCAAATTAACATCTGGACAGATGGCAGTCCACGGGTAAAATTGAGAGTGGTTAATATTCTCCAGGGCCAACTGTTACCACTGATCTTATAAAGGACCTGTGAGCGGGCTAGGAGGCCTCTTTAATGCTTGTTCTTATTAAGAAAGAAAAGAATCAGACTGAACCCCGACCAAAGGCCTAGCGGAACACCTCCGTCTTGTAGGCCCTGCGGAAAGATGTCAAATCCTGCAGGGCCCTAGTCTCTTGTGAGAGAACGTTCCACCAGGCCTACTAAAGTAATGAATCCATGATAAACAGACTTACATGCTTTAAAACATCAGGAACAATATCTTTTGGAAGCCATTTTAAATGTTATATGGAAAAGCAAAATATAAATAAAAGTAAAAGAATAAAACAATAAAACTGAAGTATCTTGAGGGAAACGAGCCACTTCACTTAACTGTACTGTAAACTATTTTGCATATGAATAAACAAAAGCAAACAAGTCACTGTTGGAAGGAAGCACTCTCCATCAGAAAACATGAAGTATCCTAAATTATGGTAACACACCAGAATCCAAATGTCTTCAAAAACTATAGAAGTTCAAGAGCAATTAGTATTATGGGTGCTATAATGATTATCATTTTCCGATTAGCCATGTCACAGTTACATCTTTGCCATTCTTCATGCCGGAAGGCAACCTGTCTGCTAGCTTTGAATATAAATTGGACAAAAGTCAAAAACATTTTGAATTTTGAGTATATGCCAATTTAGCCAGGGTATGAAAGAGAACTACATTTATTTTTTACGTCTACGTTTTGCAGCAAAAGGGTTGCATAAGTGAGGAGATCTGACTGCCACCACCCTCCCTGCCAACTTCCCCATGCTCTGAAGCTGCAAGCACTTCTTCAATATAAAATCTGATATGTGCTGAGATAAAAGTGCTTGAAGCCCTGAAACACAGAGAGACAATGGCATGGCCCTTTCAATGCTAAAACCTTACCCCTTGGTTTATACATGAATAGAGTTGACAGCTCTTGAAAGGCAACATTCTGGAACTTCATGGACCTCCAGCATGGAGACTGGTGAGAAAAAGGCCTGGGATCTGGTAGGTGCCAAAAAACTGGGTCTAGGGACAGGGTCTGGTGGTAAAAGGATGGAGTGCCATGCCCCTGGGGGCAAAGGCCACAGCGAAGGGTGGTTCCAGAAAGGAAAGAAGTACAGTCCATGGGAATGATCTCTTCATCTAAGGTGGGCCAGTATTGCATGTGCTTAGAAGCCCCTGCCATCTAACAATACCATCCAAGCCACCAAAAATCATCTCAAGAAAACTCGGGCTACAATTACATTACCCTTCCTGCTCTCTTGTCTGCAAAGGAAGCTGCCAGAATCACAAAGCCAGCTAAGCCACCAGTTTATTTAACATCCATCTGAAGCCAGCTGGAATCACGGATCGAACAATCAGAATGGTAGCAGCGGGAATGATTGTAACATGAAGGAACGGCCACTAGAGGGAGGTTGTATTCTGAAGACACAGGAATATGGGTGTTCTGAAGAGGGAGAGGGAGTGTGACAACGGTTGCAGATGTAGCCTTGCATGTCTTTATTTCTGGGTGATGAATAATGCTTCCTTTGTTGTTACAAACCCAATCGCTGTCATTTCTGAGGAGATAATCTGGCTGGCTGGTGCATGCATCTGGCCCAGGAACTAAAGAGCACTGTTATTACTTTGATAAGGGACAATCAGTGCCAGGAAATGCTGTTAATATAGACAACAGCAGCAACTCATCCTTTCCCAGTCTCCTCAGTCCAGACTGCACAAATAAGCTTGCACAAGCATTCCCGTTTTCTCCTACATTACTATTTCCCCAAAAATTTAGTAAAGAGGGCCCTCCTCAGGCCTCTGATTTCCCTTCAAATCTGTCTTTTTTAAATTATTGTGAATAAAGAACTGCTGTAGTAGCTACAAACATGAGTCTGACCAAACTGCGGGAGGCAGTGGAAGACAGGAGTGCCTGGCGTGCTCTGGTCCATGGGGTCACGAAGAGTCGGACACGACTAAACGACTAAACAACAACAATTACACGGTGTTATGTAAAACCCTTGTTGCTGACCCCCACATATTAAAAACCTCTTGCTGTCCTTGTTGCTTCCTTAGGTCAAAAAGATTGCTGGTCTCCCATATTACACAGCTGTTCTTCCTTTTTTTAGTTAGCCTCTCTTACTTTTGTCCTAATACCTGTCAATATTAATGTATTTTTTTAAAAAAATACCATATGACATCCTTTTTTCTTGCTTGGATGCATCTCGTTTCATTCTTGTCTAATTCATCTTCTACATAACTCTCTCTTCTGGCCTGTAGAAAACCTCCTTCCTAACACACAGTACTGAACACCATCAATTTACTGAATTCCTGGGCAGTCTTCCATTAGAGGGCTCTCTGGTTCCACAAATTCAATTTCCCTCTACAATATGGCACTTTGAGGCACAGTGTTTTACATTTTTACTGCAATTTCACCTACTTCCGCAATAGTCTCCAGAGAGTCAGTGCTCTGTGCTGAAGAGCCAGATGGATGCATGAAGTTGGTGGCAGGGTCATAAGACATGATCCCAACCCCTTGCTCTGTGGGAAGATTATGTCCTGTTTTGATTGACTAAATAGGGTTGTTCTTCTCCAAACACAACAGCTACCACATGTGCATATGAGGAGGCCATAACATTTTAAATCCATTTATCTCAGTGGTTCCAATCATGTGGAAAGGCTCCATGCTCGTGGTTGCAAAAAATATATCAGGAATGTACTGTGAAAGGAAAATGTGTGCGTGCATGTGTGAATTGCCATATAATAAAAGAATATAATAAAAACATCTAAAAATAGTTTTTAAAACAATACAAAAATAACTGGAGATATATTTAAAAACAATAGAAAATGAACATTTATGGCAGAGACCTTTTCATTCTGCTGGAAGAGCGTCAGTTGTTTTCAGAAGGTACAATTAGCGGGCACCTGCCATGCCTCGGTATGTATGCATCTCAGATATGTGAGCACTTTATGCTTAAGAATTGATGTGCTTCTACCAACGTCTTCTTTTTTGAAGAAAAACACTTGCTGTTCAGCAGCCGACTGACAAATAGTGGAGGACAGAAACAACATGGGGGTGTTGTTGTATGTACAGCAGTGCCTAAAAGGTGCCTTCATCCAACACTGAAAGCACATGGTCATGCAGTGTGTACATTCTCTAGGGTTCAGCTGCCAGTGTGGTCATCACATGTGGGGGGGAGGGTGCCATCTTGTCCTTCCCCTTCCAAGACTCTGATGATAGTAACCTCCCAACAGCACCCCCTAAAACTGTTACATGCATTTACTTTGTTCTGCTAAGTATGGATCAGGAAAACGACGTTTCCTCCAGTTGTGAACGAGCCATTTAATAATTTATGGTTATTCTACATCATGTAATGGAAGAAATATATTTTAGGTAGGAAGCAAAATGGCCATCACATAAAGGCTGCCTCTGCTGCATTTTCGTCTTCTTCCATTATGTGACTTCCAGTCATTCCATTTATATCACTGCCTGGAACCAATTCTAATGCCCTTTGTTTTGTTACTATTTCGTTGCCATGTAAAAAACCAACGAAGTGTTAAAAGGAAAAGATAAAACCACCCAGATAATGAAACCCAGCTAAATAGGGCATCCTTTAAAAAGAAAAATGAAAAGAAAATAGGTATTGTGCCAGCCCATCTGTTATGCTGTCTTGCTCTGCTGAGTGAACACTGTCTCTGCGTGCGTCATTCAGAGGCTCCGCTGCCCAAAGGAAAGCTGGAAGGGGAGTTTGTAAAGTACATTCTCTTGTGCATCTTCTCTTCTTTTTCCCAGCGTACTTGCATGCATATTGATGTTAATGCACTCACACAGCACGCACACACCATGTTCATTCAGAGGCAATTCTGGAGAAATGCCTCTTCCCAGATCATATCAATTCCACATTACTTTTCCTTCCTTCCCCCAAATACATCTGAGATTATTCCATGCTTCTTGTCTAATTGATCTCAGCATGAATATGTGAGTGGTACTTTTGCTTGTATTCCATTAAGCTTTTTATTGATTTTATTGCATACCCCCCCCCCGGTGTTATATAGCATATTCTTTACTTCATCGTTGTGTTGCTTTTAACGTTTTATTGGAAGCCACCTAGTGAAAGATTGCCCGGAAAGGTGGAATAGAAATACGTACAATTTATTTTTATTCCAGTCAGTGCCAAATAAACGAGGACAGAGTGTTACGCAAAGTCTCCCCCTCACTCCTCCCTGAATGTCTCAAGGAAGTCACACAGGAAATGTGAACCAATGATAATAATTTCTTCTATTTCTGATGCTCAGGCTTTTGAGTGCTTTCATTTATGTAAACAAATGACACCACCCACGCACAAGAGCATTTGCGGCAGACAAACGAAAGCCCTAAATGGGGATGGAGTATGTACCCCAAAAATAACAACAGACCAATCAGGAACAAGCGTACTCAGTGGCGTACTGACTGACTTTTCAGGGGGAGATAATGGGAACAAGGGGGGGGGGACAGATTGTTAGGAATCCTCAACAGCAACACTCCCCCCTGGAACATTTCATTGCGGGTCCCACTTGTTGAAATGGCTACCAATTCAGTCCAATTCATGAGTTAAGGATCAATGGAAATTACCGTATTTTTCGCTCTATAACACGCACCTGACCATAACACGCACATCGTTTTTAGAGGAGGAAAACAAGGGAAAAAACATTCTGAATGAAACAGTGGATGTATCATTTTTGTGCTTCATGCTGTGGCCACAGACATGTGATCTGATGGTGAATTTGGGGTGACCCAATGCAAAAATCCTGAGAATCCCTGTGGATCCATGCTTTGTAACCACGTTTTTGCACCATTGCAGCCCCAGGCAACAGTGGGTGCGTGATTTTGGGGGGGCAGGCTGTAGCCATGGACATGCTATGTGCTCTGATGGTGAATTTGGGCTGACCCAATGCAAAGATCCTGAGGATCCATGTGGATCCATGTTTTGTAACCACGTTTTTGCACCATTGCAGGCCCAGGCAACAGTGGGTGCGTGATTTTGGGGGGGCAGGCTGTAGCCATGGACATGCTATGTGCTCTGATGGTGAATTTGGGCTGACACATTGCAAAGATCCTGAGGATCCATGTGGATCCATGCTTTTTAACCACATTTTTGCACCATTGCAGCCCCAGGCAACAGTGGGTGCGTGATTTTGGGGGGGCAGGCTGTAGCCATGGACATGCTATGTGATCTGATGGTGAATTTGGGGTGACCCAATGCAAAGATCCTGAGGATCCATGTGGATCCATGCTTTTTAACCACATTTTAAGTGGGGAGGGAAGGAAAAACCCAGAACAGACAAGGAGCATGAGAGGGGTGTGCAGAGAAGCAGCTGGCTAAGAATGCAGGAGAGGGGTATAACGGGAGGGAGGAAAGGAAGGCAAAAGTTTTCCCTCACCTACCCACCCAAGCCAGCCAGCTCGCGTGCGCTCTCTCTCTCTCTCCCTCCTGCATGTTTTCAGCAGCACGGAGGCACAGAGACGACACTCTGCTTTCCCCTCTGCTTGCCTGGAGGGGAGGGGCTTTCCCTGCTCTTTGTTCCGTTTGAGCAAACACAGCAAGGAAACAGAGCTGGGTGGGCAGTAAGACCCTGAGGCAGAATGCAAGAAAGCAGCCGCTTCCTCTTTTCAGGTTTCCCTTCTCCGAGACGCGCAATTTGATTTTTGCCTCATTTTTTTGTCTCCCTTCGCGCCATTTGGCTCCAGGGACCACACATTCGCTCAATAACACGCACAGACATTTCCCCTTCCTTTTTAGGAGAAAAAATCTGCGTGTTATAGAAGGAAAAATACGGTAGATGGAATATGTTGGTTGTGGTTCTACACCTTATAAGTCTTATTCCTTTGTTTCACATTTTCTTCAGTAATATAAACCTCTCCTGTGATAACAAAAGGAGCCCTGGTCTTGAATTACTTCCAGTGCACTGGTTTGCCTTGGCAACACTTCCAGCGTTACTTTCTGAAGTTGCACAGGCAAACATAATGCCAGGAAAGTATTGGTGGTGGTGGTGGTATCCCTCAATTTCTCCATGAAGCTGAACCAAGCCGAATGTGGGTGGACTTAAACTTGAGCTTTGTGGATCCAAGGTGAACATTTTGGTTCTCTGGTTTTTGGTTTGGCTCCAATGAACACTCTTTCTCATTTACCAATCCACTGCACTGACAAATACCCAAATGTCTACCTCAGAGGGGGCAGCCCTACCATTAGGCAGAATGACACAGCTTCCTCGGGCAGCTGATTTGGAATCGATTGAAAGGATAGAAAAATATCAGTTCTTAATTTGTTACCTCTGTGGGGTTCTCCTGACTGCTGGGGGGCATGGGTGAGAAGAAGAGGGGAAAGCCCCATTGCGCAAGCAAGCATCTCATCTGTCCTCCCAGTTGAACGACGTGGCCCAGGGAGAGAGGGAAAAATAGTGGAAGTGAACAGCTGGCTTCGCAAATGGTGTAAACAGGAACGGTTTGGATTCTTAGATCACGGACTGCAGTTTCTTGAAGATGGACTTCTGGCAAGCGATGGGCTGCACCTCACAACGGTTGGGAGGAATGTTTTTGCCAAAAATCTCAGAAACCTCATCAGGAGGGCTTTAAACTGACTAATGTGGGGGAGGGAGACAGTGCTCCTGAAGGTAGGAGTCTATCAATTGATGAAGATGATCATCCAAATGTCATAGACCAAATGGAGCAAACAGTACGCAGACCTAGTGGTGGGAGGAAAAAATCCTTAAATAAGAGACACGGGGGAATGATTAATGGACTTCAATGTCTGTACACTAATGCGCAAAGCATGGGTAATAAACAAGATGAGCTTGAGCTCTTGGTACAGCAAACTAAATATGACATAATAGGCATCACTGAAACCTGGTGGGATAAGTCCCACGATTGGAATGTAATAATGGAGGGATACAATCTATTTCAGAGAAACAGACCAGACAAGAAAGGAGGAGGAGTGGCGTTATATGTCAGGGATGTGTATACCTGTGAAGAGATCCAAGATTTAGAACCTCAAAGCCAAAGTGAGAACATTTGGGTCAAAATTAAGGGAGAGAAGAGTAACAGGGACCTCATTGTGGGAGTTTACTATAGATCCCCAAGCCAAACGGAGGACATAGATGATGCCTTCCTGGAACAGATGGCCAAGCATGCAAAAGGAAGGGAGATAGTAGTAATGGGGGACTTCAATTACCCGGATATTTGCTGGATGTCAAACTCAGCCAAGAGCATAAGGTCAAACAGATTCCTCACTGGCCTTGCAGACAACTTCGTTGTCCAGAAAGTGGGAGAAGCAACAAAAGGAACAGCCATTTTAGATCTGGTCCTAACCAATGTGGATGACCTGGTTAGTGGTGTAGAAGTGGAAGGATCATTAGGCGCGAGTGATCATGCTCTTCTGAAGTTTACTATACAGCGGAAAGGAGCAGCCAAGCATACTAGGACTCAATTTCTTGACTTTAAGAAAGCCGACTTCATAAAACTTAGGGAAGTGCTGGGTGAGATCCCATGGACAGTAATACTAAAAGGAAAGGGAGTTCATGATGGCTGGGAGTTTGTTAAGAGGGAGATAGTAAAAGCACAACTTCAGGCAATACCAATGAGACGGAAACATGGAAGGTGCCTAAAGAAGCCAGGGTGGCTATCTAAAGAACTTTTAACTGAGTTAAGATTAAAAAAGGATGTGTACAAAAAATGGAAAAGGGGGGAAACCACCAAAGAGGAATTCAAACAAATAGCCAGCACGTGTAGACACAAAGTAAGAAAAGCTAAAGCACAGAATGAACTCAGGCTTGCTAGAGAGGTTAAAAGCAACAAAAAAGGTTTTTATGGGTATGTTCGTAGCAAAAGGAAGAACAAAGAAACAGTGGGGTCACTCAGAGGAGAAGATGGTGAAATGCAAACAGGGGACACAGAAAGGGCTGAACTCCTCAATGCCTTCTTTGCCTCAGTCTTCTCCGATAAAGAAAACAATGCCCGACCTGAAGAATTTGGAGCAAATGATTCAGCAGAGGAAACACAGCCCAGAATAACTAAGGAGATAGTACGAGAATACTTGGCTAGTTTAGATGTATTCAAGTCTCCAGGGCCAGATGAACGGCATCCAAGAGTATTAAAAGAACTGGCAGATGTGATCTCAGAACCACTGGCAGTCATCTTTGAGAATTCCTGGAGAACAGGCGAAGTCCCGGCAGACTGGAGGAGGGCAAATGTTGTCCCTATTTTCAAAAAGGGGAAAAGAGAGGACCCAAATAATTACCGCCCAGTCAGTCTGACATCAATACCAGGGAAGATTCTGGAGCAGATCATTAAGCAAACAGTCTGTGAGCACCTAGAAAGGAATACTGTGATCACCAATAGTCAGCATGGATTTCTGAAAAATAAGTCATGTCAGACTAACCTGATCTCGTTTTTTGACAGAATTACAAGCCTGGTAGATGAAGGGAACGCAGTGGATGTAGCCTACCTTGATTTCAGCAAGGCATTTGACAAGGTGCCCCATGATATTCTTGTAAAGAAGCTGGTAAAATGCGGACTTGACTATGCTACCACTCAGTGGATTTGTAACTGGCTGTCTGACCGAACCCAAAGGGTGCTCATCAATGGTTCCTCTTCATCCTGGAGAAGAGTGACTATTGGGGTGCCACAGGGTTCTGACTTGGGCCCGGTCTTATTCAACATCTTTATCAACGACTTGGATGATGGGCTCAAGGGCATCCTGATCAAATTTGCAGATGACACCAAACTGGGATGGGTGGCTAACACCCCAGAGGACAGGATCACACTTCAAAACGACCTTGACAGATTAGAGAACTGGGCCAAAACAAACAAGATGAATTTTAATAGGGAGAAATGTAAAGTATTGCACTTGGGCAAAAAAAATGAGAGGCACAAATACAAGATGGGTGACACCTGGCTTGAGAGCAGTACATGTGAAAAGGATCTAGGAGTCTTGGTTGACCACAAACTTGACATGAGCCAACAGTGTGACGCGGCAGCTAAAAAAGCCAATGCAATTCTGGGCTGCATCAATAGGAGTATTGCATCTAGATCAAGGGAAGTAATAGTGCCACTGTATTCTGCTCTGGTCAGACCTCACCTGGAGTACTGTGTCCAGTTCTGGGCACCACAGTTCAAGAAGGACACGGACAAACTGGAACGTGTCCAGAGGAGGGCAACCAAAATGGTCAAAGGCCTGGAAACGATGCCTTATGAAGAACGGCTAAGGGAGCTGGGCATGTTTAGCCTGGAGAAGAGGAGGTTAAGGGGTGATATGATAGCCATGTTCAAATATATAAAAGGATGTCACATAGAGGAGGGAGAAAGGTTGTTTTCTGCTGCTCCAGAGAAGCGGACACGGAGCAATGGTTACAAACTACAAGAAAAAAGATTCCACCTAAACATTAGGAAGAACTTCCTGACAGTAAGAGCTGTTCGACAGTGGAATTTGCTGCCAAGGAGTGTGGTGGAGTCTCCTTCTTTGGAGGTCTTTAAGCAGAGGCTTGACAACCATATGTCAGGAGTGCTCTGATGGTGTTTCCTGCTTGGCAGGGGGTTGGACTCGATGGCCCTTGTGGTCTCTTCCAACTCTATGATTCTATGATTCTATGATCCTTGCCCGGGCTGATGGAGCTCATTAATTGAATCCAGCAATACACATTGTGTATATAGACAGAGACAGAGAGTTGCTGGGAATTGTAACTCTGGGAAGGGTAAACTGCAGTGCACATTTGAATGTGCTTCAAATGTGCTTTATAGGTAGTGTGTACATGATCTCATAATACAGGACACCAACCAGGCCTTCTGGGGCTGACCACTGCCTCATGTGAACCAAGCACATGCCAAACACATCCCTAGGCAAAGCATTACAGTGGTACCTTGAGTTACATACGTTTCAGGTTATAGACTCTGCTAACCCAGAAATAGTGCTTCAGGTTAAGAACTTTGCTTCAGGATGAGAACAGAAATTGTGCTCCAGCAGCACAGCAGCAGCAGGAGGCCCCATTAGCTAAAGTGGTGCTTCAGGTTAAGAACAGTTTCAGGTTAAGTACGGACCTCCAGAACGAATTAAGTACTTAACTCAAGGTACCACTGTACACACAAAGGTGTAGGGTGCTAAGCAAGCTGCCTTTTAGGGAAGCGAAGCCTATTAGCCATTAGGGACGCGGGTGGAGCTGTGGGTTAAACCACAGAGCCTAGGACTTGCCGATCAGAAGGTCAGCGGTTCGAATCCCTGCAACAGGGTGAGCTCCCGTTGCTCGGTCCCTGCTCCTGCCAACCTAGCAGTTCAAAAGCACGTCAAAGTGCAAGTAGATAAATAGACGGGAAAGTAAACGGCGTTTCCATGCACTGCTCTGGTTTGCCAGAAGCGGCTTAGTCATGCTGGCCACATGACCCAGAAGCTGGACACCAGCTCCCTCGGACAATAAAGCGAGATGAGTGCCGCAACCCCAGAGTCGGCCACTACTGGACCTAATGGTCAGGGGTCCCTTTACCTATTAGCCATTTACTGATCTTCATAGTGAAGATCCTGTGATAAGTTTTCAGTCACCCCAGAACACAATATAAAGACCACTGCTCCCACACTGGTAGAGCAGATACCTTCTCCAATGAAGTTTCCTGGGAAAAGGGATTGATTACTAAACCATTCTAAGAACTGGAACTCTGTGAGCAGAACAGTGGTCCCTGTCAACTTAGATGAATGAATGAATGAATGAATGAATGAATGAGTTGGAGAATATTCAGCAGAAATTCTGCAATTTCAGCTAGGCTTTACAATAAGCATACATTTCTGCTCCTTCACTCATGCACACTGATTTATATGCTGTTCCGGTACATGTCAGTGCAGTGGAAATAAGAGCTATGCTTACTAGCTAGAACATTTCTGCTTTTTCTAAGGGGACTGGGCGAATGTAAATCAAATAAAAGGCATCACTTAAGAAAGAGATGGGAACTTAATATCTCTTATTCTTCTTTTGCTTTGGTGCAGCTGTTTCAGAGTTGCTGTCTGCAAAAGGAGGATGTCCCATTGGCTAGCAGTTTGTTCATTTAATCCTCGGCAATAAATCAAGCAGACGTTATTCCCAAGAGTCTGATGCATTACATAGTTCCCACCGCTCCTTCTGACTCAACAGGTGAGTCACCAGCAGCCATTGTTTCTGTGAGCTCAATCCTTTTAACTATTGATGAGTAATTCCTTAGGGCAGCTAATGGAAGTTAAGTAGGTTTGTGGGAGAACTCTATATGCGCGTGTTTGGCATGCGAAAGCGCAGGGAAGAACATTATACTTTACCGGCAGATCTTCCTGTCACAACATTCGGCGTCGAGCCTAACATGGAATTTCCAGTTTCTCAGAAAACGATGTCTATTTATTGACACTCTAAGCTAGCTGAGCTGTCTTAATATGCCTAATTATTTTTATTATACCGCTTATAAAGAGTCTGTTTCTAATCTAGTGAAGGCTCCCAGAACTCTTCCAGTAACTTCAGGGGGGTTTAGGTAAGGCCAATATACATGACATCCCCTGGGAGTAAAGCAGATGGTTGACAAGCAAACAGATGGCATGGCTAAACTCACTCTGACAGGCCTCACTTCACTGACAGGGATACGGATTTTGCTTGTGTTTGCATGTGACTGCATATCTGTATTTTACCTTCCCATAGTCTCCAGGCAGACAGGGCTTTTTTTCAGCCAGAACTCGCTGGTGTTCATGGTGAGTTCTGGCACCTCTTTTTCTAGGAAAACAGCCTTCAGACGGACATATTTTTTCCCTGAAGTTGAGCTCTGATACCAGCAGTGACCTAGGCTTGGAGAAATGGACTCAGAGGGTGAGGTGGTGGGAAAGTGCAGGCTCAGTTCTCTTTATCTGTGCACCCCTTTTGCTTTAAATGAGGTCCCTCCTCATCCCTCTTGATGTGTCATCAGGACAGACATAGTCCCCCAAATGGGTCTGCTACCACCATCATACCCAGTTGTGTCTTTCTTCAGATGGTGCTTTTGATAAGCACATGTATATGCATATACATATACATATTCATGTGCTATGAAAGCAGGAGACAGGATAAGTTTCCATTCATGATCATGACATATGATTCCCCTCCCTCCCAGATGATGGGAACAAGCAGAGCACCAAGGAAGACAACTGGCCAATGGATACCCTGATGTCACTTCTTTCTGGTCATCCCCGACACCTCCAAACTGCCTCAGTAAAAGTGCTCAGTTCCAAAAACAAGCTCCCTGCTCCCAAAAACACAGTTCCCTTGATGAGCTCTTCTTCTCTTTGCCCTGGGGCATCTATTTGTGTGTTAATTCCACAGGGTTTGCCCATGCTGACTTGTGCTATGGACCAAGCTGCTGATCTAAGGGTTGCCTATATTTAAGGTCCTCTTCTCATCCAATGGCTTCTCTGAAAAGGCTGGTATGCTGTTAAGTCCAGTTGTGTTATTTCTAGTACATAAAAAGTAGGCTTTTTGCACCACAAAAAACCCCAAAAGGTTATATTTGCTTGTTTCTTTCTGGCAGCTCCCTCGCATGCACAGCCCAGTGCAGAAAAGGGGCGGCAACGCTGCCTCTGCCTCTCCCGCACTTCACCCCCGGGTCACGCTTGTCCCAGGAGAAGAGCTGCTGCAGCTGAGTGTGAGAAAGCAGGTCCCTTGTGTGCCACAGCCAGGCTCCAATGAGGGAGCCTGGTAATGACCCCTCTTAAAAAATGTACCTGGGGCTGTCCCCCCCCCCCAGCCATGCCCCTGTGTGTGTTCTTGCTTATGTAGTCAAAATGACCACATCAGCACATGAAAGAAGTATCAGCAGGTTCAGGAAAACCTCAAGGTTTGCAAAAGTACAAAAAATATTAGGGGGAAACCCTAGTTATGTGGTGGTGTAATAAACAATTTATATATATAATAAATGTTCATAAATTTACCAACCAAGCATGTACATAGATATGTGGACCACATGTCTGGAACAGCACAGGAAGACTGTCCTGAAACCATTTTGACTCCTAAACTGACCAAATGTTTTCTCCGCAAGGAGGGAAGGGGTGAGGGAACCTTCCCATCGTCTCAGGAATTGAGAAATCACCATCTCAAAGGAATGGCCAGACTACCAGGAAAGGCAATCAGATAAGGCATTATCAGATAACCTAGCAGACAGGAAAAACAACAACATTCAAATTTCTGTTGTAGACCGCCTTTTCTGTGATGTAGGTATGATGTTTGTGGGGGGTGGTCTTGGGATTACACCCCTTCTGCGATGTATGTATGATGTATGGAGGGGTGGTCTTGAGCTCCAGGGCAGGGAATTCTTTGTTCAGGGTCCTCCTCTGTCCTCCTGCGTGTGAGGGGAGCACCCTGTTGCAACAGCTTTAATAAAGATCAGGCTTACTAGCTGCTTTGCTTCTCAATAGTCTCTGGTTGGCCTCTGTTATTTTCTCCTACCGATAAGGAACCCACTTAAGGATCTGGGATACCCCATAGGGGAAGAAGGGCAGATTTTGTTTACAACAGTGGAGGACAAAAACAATGTAAATAAGAATGGGGTTGCTCACTTACCATAGAATACAAACGGGGAGGGGCGGGAACTGAGTGGGAGAGGGAATGGAATGGAATGGTGTATCATGGCTAAGCACACATGTACAAGAGCCAATTGCCTAAGGTTGGTTGTGTTTCTTCATTTTTGTTTGTTTTGTCTTCTAATAATTCATAAAAGCTGATTGGCATAGTATGAAAAATAAAATGTGCCAGTAAACTCCCATCTGTCTGGTTCCCCTGTTTAACCCTATCAATAATGACATATATATATATATATATATGTATGTTTGTAGGAACTAAAGCAAGAATGTGCATGCAAAATATTACGCCACAGAACAGATGGTTTGTAAAGTAGGCATCCAAATAGAATATTTTGCTGTAAAGCTTCAACTGTTTGCAAGCAATGCTATGATTTCCCTTATATATGGGGCCCTGGAGAACTGGCTTCTTGCCGAAGGTCAGCTGCATGGCAGAAGAGAGTTGCTCAGGTCAGTGGTGGAGCTTCAAGCAGCACCACTTGGAATATTCATGGTATGAAATATTGCAGAATTTCATCAGGATGTCACAGGAGAATATGCACTGATTGGAAACGAAGCTGCATGATCACCCCACAGTGTTTGTGGGTCAAAATATAGCATTGAAAGCAGGATTGCAGATGACTGCCCCAATAGCTTCATAAGCAGAAACTATCATGGCACAAGCAACCACTCGCCTCTTCTAGAAGTTGAGCAATAATTTTGTGCTGTGGTTTGGATTCCACTGTCTAATTTATCTCTCAGTTGTTTGCTGCTTATGACTCTAAGATTTAATTAGAAAGAAACAAGATAAGAACTGCGACCTGTGTGTGGTGAACAGTATGTCTAATCTTTGATTGAGGGCAATGCTTGGATTGCTGCAGCAGATGATTAATGTCTCATGCTAAAGAGAAAACACATACTTTGGTGAGTTCATTTTACTCTTTTAAGAAAATGTTGTGTTTTAATTCCTTTGTGATACAGATTATATTTAATAGTGACGATAGAAATGGCTGATTGAAAGCAAGTATTTCTCCATGCCCCTGCCCCAGAAAAGAATGTGTAAGATGATGAAAAGCATGAAAAGAATAGAGAACTCTTTCCGCTTGTGTAGCTAATAGGAAAGAAGAACATGATAGAAGGTCTGATTATCAGCTGATCAAAAAGAGCTTGAGATAAAATCTTTGCGTATCTCCAAAACCAGTTACTGCTGTAAAATGTGAATGGATGGCAACAGATTTAATACTTTTTAATTGTCCTTGCACTCACATGGAATATATTTTGCATGCCTTGAGATGATCACATGCAGCCTTGGATAACGAAGCTTTCTGTCTGAGTAAATTCATTTTATGGTCTATGAGAACGATGACAACTGAGCTGCCTTGCATAAATGATTTACAAGGACAATCTTGACATCGTTGTTAACATACAAACGGGCATGCTGAACAGTAGTAAGACTTCAAACACAGTCATATGCTACATCCAGTCTTACCTTGATTAGGCTTCACTGGAACTACCGGTTGGTGCTACCAAATCCAGATGCAGTTAAAATATGGACATTATTTTAAAGCACATAAAGTGAAATGACGTATTTCTGGATTTTTGCAAAACCCCTGAATAATGAGAAAAGTGTGATTTGCTTTCCTTTATTTACAAGGTTTAGCAAAGCCACTTTTTCATCATCATTGCTTATCTGTATGCTGCTTTTGCATGGTGACCCATGCTTAAAGTGATTGACGGCATCATAAAAATGCACATAGTAAAATATAACATTTCAAGATATAACAAGAACAACAGTCATAGATTAATTAAAACATCTCATACTAAAAAACTGTACACTTTGATTAAACAATCCACTTAACAATTCATAATGAGGCCTAACAAAAGGAATACAAGAACATAGTCCAAAGAGTAGCAAAAATAACATTTCCCCCCAAGCTGAAATGTTGCCCCCAGCAACTCCAAAACCACCCCATTCTAATGACTTATAAGCACCTTGAACATGATAAGCAGCATTTTTAGCTGAAGGTAGTCAGGACCCTGCCTTCCTGGGTCTGGTGGCAATGAACCAGAGCCAGAGCTACCATTGAGCCTTCCTGAGCCAGTTGCCTCAAGCAACACTCTGGAGCATGGGTAGGCAAACTAAGACCCGGGGGCCGGATCCGGACCAATTGCCTTCTCAATCCAGCCAGCGGACAGTCCGAGAATCAGCGTGTTTTTACACGAGCAGAATGTGTCCTTTTATTTAAAATGCATCTCTGGGTTATTTGCGGGGCATAGGAATTCATTCATTCCCCCCCCCCACACAAAAAATATAGTCTGTCCCCACAAGATCTGAGGGACAGTAGACCGGCCCCCTGCTGAAAAAGTTTGCTGACCCCTGCTCTGGAGGGATGGCAGATTTGGATCTGGATGCCATGCCCTGCCTCCTGCCTGTTTGCTTGCGGTGGCAGATACTGTACTTCCTTCTCTCTGGGGCAGTTTCCTTATATTCACACATATCTTTCTATCCTTCCTCCAAATAAACACACTTCCTCTTTCCTTACCACTGAGCAAGCTGTCTCTTGCCTTTGCGCCATGGCTTCCTATCTGGAGGCTGAAGCTGCTCTCTTGCCAAGTTGGGAGTCTGCTTGTCAGGAGGCAACTGGGCACGCAGCATAATACTTGAGTGGGACTTTGTGGGTTAGTGGTTTGATAGGAAGACATTATGAAATGGGGAGGGGAAATGCTGTTGTGAAGAAATGGGGATGAAATGAAGAAGGAAAACGTAGGTGGGGAGGGAAAGCACTCCATGCTCCTCCCTCCCCACCTGTGTTTTCCTTCTCCGTTTCATTCACCATGCTTCACTACAGTGAAAAGTGCATTTACTCAATGGAATTTGCTTTCTCCTTTTTGCTATCTTAACATTTTTCGGTAGTAGAAAGATGCAATACTTGTGACATCTGATGCAGAGACAGTACTGGAAAGTTCAGAAACTGAATCCAGATGATTAAAATGAAGCCTGGTTAATAGATATACTTGTCAGTCTTTGTTACTGCTTTGGAGTTCAAATTACAACTCGGAGATATAAGAGAGCAGCACAGGCATCAGGAAACTGACAACAACACTCAATGCAAGTTAAATGCCTATGTTTACATCAGGCACGAGGGTTAGCAGATGATTTTGTTTGTCTTTCTGGCTCACTTACAAGTTGGAGCCTGACTACACACTTCAAGCAAATACATGTGACAAAGCCCTTGATATACACGATATCATTTTCAAAAAGAATAGCAGCTTGAAAGGGGCAATATTAAATAAAAGGAAACCAGGGGAAAGGCGTGCTTTATCCGTCCACCTCTCACTGTTTCTCTTCCAAAAAGATGTACAGCTGCTTCCCACACGGATTCAAAATGTTGTTCATTCATGTTTTTAACTGTGGAAGGGCAGGAGCTGCTTATTTGGAGTGGAGAACCATCAGAAAGGGAAAGGTGACCTGAGCCCCTTTCCCACCCCTTCCATTCAAAATCATCCTTCATGACACCTATGAATATTGATTCATGTAGCCCAGTGTTGTCTGCTCTGATGAGAAATGGGCTTGGATGTCTCACCAAGAGACCATTTTCAGCAATTGAGATTCTTTAACTGTAGATGGGACTGAACCTAACTTGGGACTTAGGCTGCACAGTGCTGTAGTGGAGCAGGGACTCATTCTCCACCACCACCACAGCAGATAATAACATCTGCTGGAGCAGTATTTGGTAATTATTGTCAGTTTGGAGGGTGGTGTGTCTAGGTGCTTGATCCCTTCATGAAGTAGCCTAGTCTGATTGGCCTAAGGCAGGTCATGCCACAGATTTCATGGTTAATCAGGGATGACAACCCAGGCCTCCTCAGCCAAAGTCTGACATGCTGACCGCTATTCCATGATTGCCAGCAGTTCCTAATAAATTGGTTATTGTGCTATTTATTATGCTAGGTAAAAGTTGGGGATATAAAGATATTTTTTTAAAGTGTGTGTGTGTGTGTGTGTGTGTGTACCCATGTCTGCATGCCCTGTGTCATCTCCTCAAAAGGTAGCATAGCCAGGGCTTAGTTAAACTGATATTTATACTCTGCTTTTCTTTGAAGAGAATAATCACAGTGTTCCACAATAAAAACAATGAAATATAATGCATGTTCCTACTCTGGATGCAGTGTCAACTGGGCCCAGTATGGTCAAAGACTGACCAGGACTGGTGCCATCCCCTCCACCTCCTGCCACTTCCTTCTTCTTCCTGCTTACCTCTGCCGGTGGAGGGAAGCTAACATCACTGCCAGTGTGGCGCTCCCTCTTCTGCCCAAAAACATTAAAGTGGGCAGAAATGCATCTAGCAGAAAATCCCAAAATGAGGTGTTCTGTGGTGGAACTGAACTAACTCCATTGCCATCATGTGACTGCATTGACTCCAATCCAGGCCAAATTCCTGGCACAGCTATCTGCTTGCCCCCAACCTTCCACCTACATATGTGGCAGTGGCCCCACCATCCTGTTAAGCCCTGCCAGGCAGTGGCCAAGTTTGGATTATGCCCTAATTATATAGAGGTAAAGGGACGCAGGTGGTGCTGTGGCCTAAACCACTGAACCTCTTGGGCTTGCTGATTGGAAGGTCGGTGGTTCAAAGCCACACAACAGGGTGAGCTCCTGTTGCTCTGTCCCAGCTCCTGCCAACCTAGCAGTTCGAAAGTGCAAGTAGATAAATAGGAACTGCTGTGGTGAGAAGGTAAACAGCATTTCTGTGTGCTCTGGCACTTGTCACAGTCCTCCGTGTGCCAGAAGTGGTTTAGTCATGTTGGCTACATGACCCGGCAAGCTGTCTGTGGACAAACACTGATTCCCTTGGCCTGAAAAGTGAGATGAGTGCCACACCCCATAGTTGCCTTTGAATGGACTTAACCGTCATGGGCTCCTTACCTAATTATGCAAAATACATCCAAGCATTAAGTAATGTCAGTAGAAAAAGAAAACCAGAGGTTCATGTCAATTGACTACAGCAGCCAGCTGGCATTTTGTACGACGTTTTCTGAGTCGTAGTAACATTCTCTGAGCAGGGAGAAATGGAGATTTTAGAAGCTGTTAGGAACATAGGAAGCTGCCTTATACTGAGCCAGACCACTGGTCCATTTAGTTTAGTACTGTGTATTGGCTTGTCAGGGTTTAAGGCAAGTTTCTCTTCCTCTCCTACCTGCAGATGCTGGGGATTGAACCTGGGACCTTCTGCATGTATAGGAGATGTTCTTCCACTGAGCTATATCCATTGTATTGTATTAAGATAAATGGCTCTTCCTAACTCACCACCTGGCTAGTCCATGGGGGCATAGAATTGGAAGCCTCCCCACACATGAAATTATCTAGTTACAAACACGGCACAACTAGAGGGAGGGAGTGAAATGTCCACGGGGAAGAGGGGAAAATAGCAGTGCATGTTCTTTTTAAAGGCAACAAAGCCTATCTTCCAAGTGTTCTGCATTTCATCCAAGTGTTCAATATTTTGACAAGCCCTGTCACTATGGGAAGAAATTTTCCGAGCTCCCATATGGTAACTACCACATTATTTTAAGATAACAGCTGTTATATTCTATCACATAAAAACACTTTCAGCAACTAGTCAACAACCCTATTTTCAAGTTGTAAACGAATAAATCTTATAAACATTATTTTCATATTGTTTGCCAGCAAGCCCCCAGGTTCTGAAATTCCATATTGATAAAATATGGTCAAAATGCCATTGAGAAAATCCTATCCATTGTTGTTATTAATGTTTTGCTCATTTATCTTGATCACTGATTAGGAGGTTCTCTCAAAGTGGGGATTATGGAGCATGAATGGCTCACACTTCAACTTATTTGTAATTAAGTTACTTGTGCTATGCTCCATGTAGATGGAATGGACATTTAAAGTTTTTAAATTTTAGTCAAAGCCCTATAAGGTACTTCATTTTTGAGGAGATTTCAACCCTCCCATATCCAAGAATCTGCTGATGTTCTCTGCTGATTCTCCAGAGAGGAGGGGCGGTTTCTGCTCTCTACTTATTCCGCTCCAGCCTCACATCAAAGTGTCGGGGGGGGGGGGAGAGAGAGACTGAGTGTTAGAGAGAGATCGTGTTTATAGATAAGGTTGCTGCTAAGAGCAGCTGCAGACACTCAGTGCAGTTCAGCATTCATTTATATTTAGACCTCATTTAGCTCTGTATATAGTTGTGTATTATAGTTGTAGATAGAATAAAGAAGATATTCTACAGAGCTGCTCTTCAAGTCGTTTATGCTCTGCTATACTCTGCTGTGCGACGACTGTCTTCTTGTGGAAGTGAATCCGGTGCTCACAACTCTAAGCTGTGAGTCCACAGCACTTTGACCTGTTCCTGTGCAGAAGGTGGTCTCTGGAAGTGCTACCCAGCTCGCCTAGCCCATTCGGGCTGAAGTGGATAAGTCCAGTTGGTGACACTGGCTCATGGGGGGTGCTGACAGTTTTCTTTTAAAAACAACAACAACAACAACAAAACTCAGTGGTTGCAGCATTTATGGATAAGAAACCATTGAAGTTGTGCCATATTATTTATTAGTTTTCCAAAGTCAGTAGAAATCAAGTTTATGTTGTTAAACCTAATATTGATTTGCCATCATGTCTGATTCTTAGCAAAACCAGTTAGACATCAAGCCACTGAAATGATGGAAAATTGATTGCAAAACCACTCCTCAAAGAACAACCTATAGATGACAAACACAGGAGTCTGTGCAAACAAGATTAAAGGGTGTCACCCATCTTCATTATAGTTCCACATATAATGCTAGTTGTGCTAAATTATTTTTCGCTGCAAAATAAAACCATTTGGCCAATGACCTTGGATGACGGGAGCTGCAGTTGTTGATAGTGGTGGTGTTTTATTAGACATATACTGCCCTTCATCATAAGATAGCAGGGCAATTCAGAGACACCTGAAGGTTCAAAGGTTCCCCAACGTTCCCTGAGTCTAGAGGACCAAAGAGTTTGCATTAGGCAGCTTCCTTTTCTACACTTTCAACACTTTAGTTAGGCGCTGAAACCTTGGAGTGTCATAGCCAGAGTGAGTAAATAATAATAATGGACTATATGGACCTGTGTTCAGGCTCAGTAAGCAGCTTCAGATATTCCCCACATTCCCCCCTCTCGATTTTTCATATGCATTAATATTCAAGTGAATATATGCCACTAATCAATGTTTTTGTTTATATTGCGTAGTTTTATTTCCCTGTTGGAAATGTACAGATAAATGGGAACTAAGGAAAAGTAGGAGAGAGATGGATTCTTTTAAAAACAGGAAAGCTTCAGTCTTTCGTTTATTCAAGTATTCATTACAGTGGTACCTCAGGTTAAGTATTTAATTTGTTCCAGAGGTTCATACTTAACCTGAAACTGTTCTTAACCTGAAGCACCACTTTAGCTTATGGGGCCTCCTGCTGCTGCCGCGCCGCCGAAGCACGATTTCTGTTCTCATCCTGAAGCAAAGTTCTTAATCTGAAGCACTATTTCTGGGTTAGCAGAGTCTGTAACCTGAAGCGTATGTAACCTGAGGTACCACTGTACATTTATATGCTACCCCATCCTGTGGAGATCAGATCAAGTAGTACAGGTGAGAGCTGAGAGGAGAGTGGAGACCAAAGGTGGACAAACTCTAGAAGGAGCATGACATGTCCAGAGGTACTACCCCCACCCTAACACCCCATTTCACATAGTAAAAGATGCCTTATAAACAGGTTTCAATAAAGCTGTTTACTGTATCAGCAGGTTCAGGCTTTTGCATGAAGATCTTCCATCCTTGGAGAAGGAACAGACTCCACACCTTATGCCTGCCTGGCTGCACGGGTTGTGAGCTCTCTGGAAGCACTTGTTCCACAAATCTGATCTGAGAGCAGAGCAGATAGCAGTGCCTAGTCTAGGAGCAATACAGGATCATTCCTGGCACACAGGTTGTTTCTTGGGCAGGAAAGATTTTACTCTGGCTCAGGGATATTCAGAAAAGGGGATGTGATTGTGATATACACTGTTACATACACATTAAAATCAAAACAAAACAGGAGAGCGCCATTGAAGCCATTCCTATACTGTATACTTCTGATTGTTGGACATTCCATTTATAATTGACTCCGTTTGTTTTTTGCGCTTAATAGTAGTTGTAATCCTGCTCATGACTCCCATCTGTCTGTTCAAATTTCTCATGTACCAAATAATGTCTGAGGGACCGGAGCTTAGAGTTTTAGCTATCACATGATACAGAGTCCCATGCCTCTTAATCAGAGCATCAAGTGATTAATTCAGCGTGCTTCTCATTTCCTGCCTCAGCCTGCTCCCTACAACTTGAGGCGGCAGCCTAGGTTCACTTCAAAGCTTGCCGTCAACATTTCTGCAGCTAGTGTGGTTTTGTTGCCCTTTTCAGCTTGCCTCACTCCCAAGATAAATTGGAAAGTTTTCTCTTGAGGGTTTTCACAGAAGAGCTGCACAACAACATGGCCATACATTTATTCAGGATGGAGAGGAAACTGAACAGGTTTCCCTCCGAGCTTGAAACCAGGACAGTCACCTCAAAGGCCTACAGTTTAATTTGTTACAAACCGCAGTGTCACAAGATCCTAATAATTAAAGTTTGGGGAGTGCTTTAATTATTCTGGAATCCATGCTCTAGGGTACACTGTAGCTGGGTCTGAAAGCAACTACAGTGGTACCTTGGATGTCGAATGGAATCCGTTCCAGAAGTCCATTTGATTTCCAAAACATTCGGAAGCCGCCCAAACCGGAACAATCACTTCCAGGTTTGAGGCATTCAGGATCCAAAGTATGACTGTATAATCTTTCCCCAACCTGGTGTATTCCAACTGTTTTGGACTATAATTCCCATGAGCCTCAGCTATCAGGACCATGCTGCCAGGGGCTGATGTGAGTTGTATTCCAAAACAACTGGAGGGCACCAGGTTTGTGAAGGTTTGTGAACTGGAGGGCACCAGGTTTCTATACTATTATTTGTGCTGGCTTCCTTTGCTACAAGCATAAGGAATCTGTGGCCTAGCAGATGCTGCTGGACTCCAACTCTCATCGGCTCTAGGCAGCATGGCCAACGGTCATGGATGATGGGAGTTGTAGTCCAGCAACATTTGAAGGCCGCAGACTCTCAATGCCTACTTTACTATGTTCAGTTCAAGCTCCCTCTATTTACTTTTTGTCAGTTCAGTTCAGTTCCTTCTGAGGCATCTAATCATAAGCCTGCATTTTTATCAAAGCTTCTATATATTTCAATCAAGGCTTGTATTTAAAAATGAGCTTAAAAAAAAGGATTTTCAAATGTTTCATGCCAGGCAAAAGACCAGCTGCCTAAAAGAACCTTGGCAAGATGTTTTTCCTCCTAAGACAAGAAGGGCCCCATTGATTTATAGTAGAAAAACAATTCTCAAAGTCATAAAAAGGGAGAATTACATATGCTGCCCCAAGGCTGAGAAAACACCATTAGGAATGGGGAAGATAATACCAATGTGCCTCCCAGTAAAATGAGCCAGATCTTCTTTCTAAGGTTAAAAGGCCAGGAGCAATGGGGAGAAACATTTAGCTGGAAAGAGAACATTTTTGGGGGAAGTCTTTTTCTAAAGCTGTTTCTTAAACTAAGAGAGTTAAAAAAGGTTAAAATGTGTTAAATGTTGGAAAGGCAACTGGCTTGGCAGAAGAAGCAGCTTCTTCCTATTTTATTTTGAGGCTGGAGAGGAGGGGGAAAGGGGGAGGTGCAAACTGAAGAGGCTTCTTTTAAAAGCTGTGTTTTATTGAGTTCCTTCCTTTTTACTTTGAAAAGCTTTATTCTTTTAAGAGGCTACCTATGATAAATGTATGAAATATATTAGCTTAAATATATTGGCTTAAATGTAATTATGCAAAGGATTTAAGGAATGCTAGATTCTTATTTCATATGGTTGTAAGAGTTGTATTTATCCTGAAATTAAGTCAGCCACCAGCCCCCCCCCTGCCAGACAGAAGACGCCATCCGGGCAGTCTTGATATATGGTTGTCAGGCATTTGTTTAGAAACATTAAATGAAGGAAATCTTTCAATGTTGATGTGAAACTCAAGATCCTTGACATCTGTTGAACATAAAATGTAAGATTAAACCATTTGTTTTAGAAGGCAATAGGGCAAGAAGGGCAAGAGGTGAGCTGGTAATTAAGATTCCATGTAAGATATATTATTACTTATTTGTCATTTATATATAGCTCTTTGTCTCCCATATAAGGGCAAGGAAATGGGTGTATCTTTTGTGGGTGTATCTTTTGTGATTGGCTCTAGCAAACAGCCAATAGGAATTTCAACCAGGCTGATTGGACAGAGGCAGCCACAGGAGGAGCAAAGGGGGCTGGATTAAGGGAATATAAGTGCTGGCCAGAATGGCAGGAGGCCAGGCCAGAGCTTGGTAACCACGTACCACTGAGCCTCTTATTTATTTGTCTGACAAATAAATTACTATTTTAATTTCTCTATTGCTGCGTTGAATATTTCATTCCAGCTAAGCGTTAACCACAAGCAGGGTGCTACATTTTATGGTGCCCTGTGACTCGGATAAGTGGTCTGCTGGAACGCAGCCCCTTCGCCCTACTGGGCAGGGTACAAGAGAGAGGACAACTGCTTACCCAAAGCGCGCACTGGTAATTTTTTCCAGGGGGAACGCAGAAGACTCGTCTGTCTGATACCCTGCTCACTGGCGGCGACGGACCGGGGGAATCAGGGAACCAACCAAGGGTAAGTGCACAAAGGGATTTTTGGCCCTCCAATTAATTGGGAGGAAGAGAAGTCTTGATCAAACTTCTGCGTCTCAGTAAGGGGAAACTGAGTACGCTAGGTGGTTGGGTACATCAGATGGTGATCTGGTGTAGGGAAAGGGAAAAATTGGGAGGTAGAGTGTGGTGAAGTATCCAGCGCATTGTATGTGTGAGAAAGTACAGAGCAATCTGTAGCTGACCCGAGTGTGGAGTGGGCAGTACTTCGGTTCCTAGTAAGGCGACTTCACTAGGCAAGGAAACCCACGAAGCGCGTCTGTGAGTGACTGAGTGGATACTTCACAGGGCCATACAATGGGAGTTGGGGGTTCAAAGGGGGAAAATACACCTCTTGAGTGTATGTTAAATAATTTTAAGAAAGCCTTCTCAGGGGCATATGGAGTCAAAATGACGCCAGAGCGCTTGAGAACGTTATGTGAACTAGAATGGCCAAAACAAATTACTGGATGGCCATCCCAGGGAACCTTTGATATAAATTTAGTAAGCAAACTTTGGACTGATATCGCCAAAGAAACTGGAGGGTGCCCAGAACAATTTCCATATATAGATTCCTGGCTGAGCACATTAAATAAAAATCCTCCATGGATAAGGGAATGCAAAGTCAAACGATGCAAATTATTGGCTGTAAAAGCCGAAGCTAGGAAAGGAATCTTGCCAAATAAACTCAAACCCATTTTTGAGGGGCCAGAGGAAGAGGTGCTTCCACCTCCACCCTATGCTCCACATCGAAGGGAGCTTAATCCAAACACTCCACCAGTTGTAACCCCAAGGCAAGAAACTGGAATGAATAATGGGAGTGGAGTCACAGAGCTTGATTCCTTGATAGATTATGATAAATATCTTCAGGAGGCATTGGAGTTCTATAATAAAGCCCAAGCAGAAGTGGTTATTCCACCTGTGACTCCTAATAGACCTCCATCTACAATCTCCTTTAGTGGAACAACTGATTGCCCACCCCAAACCCCTGTACATCCAAGTCCCAGAGAAATGTTACAGAAGTTACAGGGAGACCTTGCTCGGTCAGCAAGCAATACAGCCAGGCGTATAAAGCTGCTAAAAGAACGCCTTGCGACAGATACCATCCCCTATGATTTGAGGCCCCTAGAGCAAAGTGAAGAGAAAGATCACGTAGTAGCCCCTCTTAGAAGAGTATTTGATGCACTTGAGGAGCCTGCACTGGTTAATGGGCAACCCGGACCACGGCCACCTCGAACTTCGACCCTGCAATATATTCCATTCACAACTACAGATCTGATGAATTGGAAAACACACACCCCATCTTTTGCAGAAAAACCTCAGGCTATGATGGACTTGGTGACTTCAATAGTAAATACTCATAGCCCTACTTGGACAGATTGTCGCCAGCTCCTAAATACTCTGTTCACCACTGAGGAAAGGAGAGACATAATTGAAAAGGCACAGATATATTTGCGTGAGCAGGCCAGAGCGGGAAATATTTATAATATTGACCGTCATCTCCAAGATAACTTTCCCTTGGAAGATCCTAATTGGGATCCAAACAATGCAATTCACCTGGCCAGACTTACCACCTACCGCCAGACACTTGTGCAAGGTATCTGCAGGGCATGCCAGAAGCCCACTAATATGTCTAAAGTTTCAGAAGTAGAACAAAAACCAAATGAGAGTCCGGGAGACTTTTTAGAGAGGCTGCAAGAAGCCTATCGTATATGGACTCCTTTTGACCCTGAAGCCCCTGAAAACAGCAGAATGATTACTGCTACATTTGTGGCCCAGTGCGCTTCTGACATTCGTAAGAAAATTCAGAAATCAGAAGGATGGGAAGGGATGCTGATGAGCCAAATTATGGCCATTGCACGCCGAGTTTATCGGAATAGGGATGAGGCTGAGAAACAAGAGAAGAAGAAGTGGCAGAAGGAAAAGATGGTAATGCTAGCCACAGCAGTGAAGCAAGACCACCGCCCCTTAAATGGAGGGCGAGGGCGAGGAAGGAATCCACCACTGGGAAGGAATCAATGTGCAAATTGCAAGAAGGAGGGTCATTGGAAGCGGGAGTGTCCTGAACCCCTGAGGTTGGAAGAAGTGCGCCCAGGCCCAGGCCCAGGCCCAGGCTCCGGCTCCGGCCCAAGAAACCAGGGACGGGGACGGGGAATGATCCGAGATGGAAGATATCAGAGACCAGGACAGGGACGGAGTAGAGACAATTTCATTGGACTGGCAGAAGAGGATTTTACCCAAGACTAGGAACGACCGGACTCCATAAAGTTAGGCTTCCAGGAGCCCACGGTCACGATTCAATTAGGGAGCCATTTAATAGATTTTATGATTGATACTGGGGCTGAATACTCGGTACTCCCAGAACTATTGCAGAAAAAGGCATCTAAAAGTGTAGTCATTAAAAGTGCCACTGGACAGTCAGCCAAGAGGTCTTTCCTCCAACCTTTGGAATGCCAGATTGGGGGACATCGTTTAACCCATCAGTTTTTGTATATACCTGAGTGTCCAATACCTCTCTTAGGTAGAGATATGCTGTCCAAATTGCAGGCCCAAATCACTTTCACTCCTCGAGGTCCAGAAATGAAACTGCCATCAAAAGCAGCAGGAATAATTACCCTCTCAGTACCTAAGGAACAATCATGGCGCCTAATGTCAGCCTTGCAAGTCCAACCCACATTGGATACAGAATTAAACAAGCTCCTCCGAACTCTACAGGTGCCACCAGGAATGGCTAAGAATATAGCTCCAATTGTAGTAACCCTAAAACCTATGGCTACCCCTGTATCTGTAAAGCAATATCCCTTACCCCGGCGAGCAGCGGAGGGCATCCAGAAACATTTGGACCGCCTATTAAAATATGGTCTGCTTAAGCCTTGCCAATCAGAATGGAACACACCCCTTTTGCCTGTTCGAAAACCTGGGACAGATGAATACAGGCCAGTGCAGGACTTGAGGCTCGTAAACCAGGCTATCGAGACCTTGCACCCAAATGTACCAAACCCATATACCTTGCTGAGTTTGATCCCACCAGAAGCAACATTTTTTACTGTATTGGACTTGAAAGATGCATTCTTCTGTTGCCGGCTGGCACCACAGAGCCAACCTATATTTGCCTTCCAGTGGGAAGACCCTTTGACAGGAACAAAAGGCCAGCTAACCTGGACAAGATTGCCCCAAGGATTCAAAAATTCCCCAACTTTATTTGGCACTGCCTTGGCGAGGGATCTAACAAGTTACCCCTCAATACCGGGAGAAAAGGTGGTTCTGCAATATGTGGATGATCTTATACTAGCTGCAAAGGATTTTGATACCTGTAAAGAAGGGACAGAGGAACTGCTCCACTTGCTCTGGGAAGCTGGCTACCGAGTTTCCCAGAAAAAGGCACAGTTATGTTTAGAAAAGGTCAAATATTTGGGCTTTGACATCTCACACCAACAACGAGCATTGAGACCAGAGAGGAAAGAAGCTATTTGCCTTATCAAGGAACCTACCACAAGAAAACAACTTAGGGGATTCCTGGGAACAGCAGGGTTTTGTAGACTATGGATACCTGATTTCAGCAGTCTGGCCAAGCCCTTACATGAAAGCACTCGAGGTGCAGAAAAGGACCCATTCGTATGGGGACCTGAGCAGAAACAAGCCTTTTTAGTTATCAAACAGCGACTTATGGAGGCACCAGCCCTTGGATTGCCTAATTCGGAAAAACCCTTTCAGCTGTATGTACATGAACAGAATGGGATTGCAGCGGCAGTCCTGACCCAGAGATTAGGAAGTTGGAACCGTCCAGTAGCTTATTTGTCTAAACAATTGGACTCAGTAGCAAAAGGATGGCCTCCATGCCTAAGGGCAGTAGCGGCCACTGCGAGCCTTGTCAAAGAAGCTGATAAATTTACCTTTGGCCAGACGATGTATGTGAATGTACCTCATGCTGTTCTGACACTCATGGAATATAAGGGTAGTTATTGGCTAACGAACCCAAGGATGGCTAGATACCAAGGCCTATTGTGTGAAAATCCCAGGATTCATCTACGAGTAGTGAATATGCTCAATCCAGCGACTTTGCTGCCCCTACCAGAG
This sequence comes from Podarcis erhardii, assembly GCF_964252035.2. Taxonomy (NCBI): domain Eukaryota; kingdom Metazoa; phylum Chordata; class Lepidosauria; order Squamata; family Lacertidae; genus Podarcis; species Podarcis erhardii. The sequence goes on along the minus strand of NC_138507.1, from coordinate 77,903,227 downwards.
GTAGATGATGAGGAATCACATGATTGTCTCCAAATAATGGATGAAGTTTATTCCAGTAGACCTGATCTGAAAGATGAACCATTAAAAAATCCAGATGTTGTATATTATACTGATGGTAGCAGTTACCTGCATGAAGGTGCCAGACGAGCAGGATATGCTGTGGTCACCAATGAGGAAGTTGTGGAAGCTGAAGCTTTGCCTGCTGGCACCTCAGCACAAAAGGCTGAACTTATAGGTTTAACTAGAGCTCTGCAATTGGCAGCCGGATGTAAGGCAAACATCTATACTGATTCAAAATATGCCTTCTTAACCCTGCATGCACATGGAGCTCTATGGAAAGAAAGAGGTCTAATCGGAGCCCACGGGAAGGCTTTGAAATATGGACCTGAAGTAGAAATCCTGTTAGAAGCAGTATGGGCTCCAGAACAGATTGCTGTAATGCACTGCAAAGGTCATGGACGAGGGAAGGATCCAATAACCAGAGGAAATCATGCTGCTGACAAAGCAGCCCGAGAGGCAGCCCAAAAGCCTGTGGGAGGATTTATAGCAGCCCTCATACCAGAGGTAGTTCCAGAAGAAGTTAAACCTCACTATACCCCAGAAGAGAGGAAGTGGGCTGAACAGGAAGGAGCAGTTGTGAAGGACGGTTGGATGATCCTGCCGGACAATAGGATTTATGTACCTCATCATCTAGCAGGCACAATTGTAAGAAATTATCATGAATCTACTCACCTTGGCGGTACTGCAACTAGAGAGAGTCTCAGTCGGAAGTTGTATATTATTAATCTATCACAATTAGCAACTTGCATTTCACAGAAATGTGTTCTTTGTGCTAAAAACAATCCCAGGCAGGGACCGGTACAACCTCCTGGAATTCAGCATGTGGGATACGTCCCCATGGAAAGCCTAATTGTGGACTTCACAGAGCTGGTCCCTTCTAAGGGATTCAAGTATCTCCTTGTGTTTGTAGATACTCTTACCGGATGGGTTGAAGCTTTTCCCACCCGAACTGAAAAGGCACGAGAGGTAACTAAAAGACTCCTCACTGAATTGATCCCAAGGTTTGGATTACCTAGATGCATTGGAAGTGATAATGGGCCAGCGTTCATTGATCAAGTAGTACAAGATGTATGTCGAGTCCTACAAGTAAAATGGAGACTGCATACAGCATATAGGCCTCAGAGTTCAGGGAAAACTGAAAGAATGAATCGGACTCTGAAAACCCAATTGGCAAAATTAACCCAGGAAACGGGATTGGGATGGGTAGATGTGTTACCCATAACACTGTTTCGTGTTCGGTGTGCACCCACAAAAAGACTTAAGTTGTCACCTTTTGAGCTCCTGTATGGGAGACCGCCCTCCTTTGTTCAGGATATTCCAGCTGACCTTAAACAAATAGGAGACCATGTGACACAGGAACAAGTGCAATCTCTCTCCCGTGTTTTTGTTTCTCTTAACAGGTGGGCCCTCGAGCGCACGCCGTGCAGCATTGCCGAGCCGATTCATCAGTTCCAGGCTGGCGATAGCGTATGGGTGAAAGAGTGGAAACGCGATCCACTTGCACCTAAGTGGCGTGGACCTTACACCGTCTTGCTCTCTACTCCAACAGCGGTGAAGGTAGCTGAGGTGACCCCCTGGATTCATCACTCTCGTTTGAAGAAGTCTGAAGGCAGTTGGACGTGCAAAGGTGACCCCTCTAATCCTTTAAAACTAACTCTCTCCAAAAACCCCTGTATCTAGCCCTACCGGGAACGGGCTAGGTCACGGGCAACATTTGACGACCGGCCTGCTGCAGCCACAACCTGGAAGCTGGCTGACCTGCGCACGCCTGAAGCTTGAGGAGCGTCTGAACCAGCGACTGTGAACGGAAAGATTCTCTAATACAATTGATTGACTGCCCCCCCCTTGTGGAACAATTATCAGAGATATTACTCATTGGGGATCCTCGGGATATATGTTTTGGTCTTGGTGGTTCCCCATTTCTGTCACTGGGGGAATTATATTGGGGCTAATAATTATTTGCTATCACAATAAGGTAATCTTTTGTGGAAGGAATGCATATACTAGACATCAACATGATTTTATTAATCCTGATCCCTTGGGAAGGGGAAGGGTCCTTGAATCTGACCAAATTGGCTAAATATGGATTCAGCCATGACCACAATATGTGGGTAGGTTTAGCTGAAATGGTAGCTAATGTTGCAAATAGGACCAATTGCCTTGTTTGCTCTCTTGGGCCAGATGATTCAGAGGGAGGTATGCCGTTATTACCGATACCATTAGATGCTATTGGTATGGTAAGCGAAATGCCACACCAAACTGAAATACAGAATTTCCCCGGATGGAACTCAACTAAACCATTACGAGTTATACCTGTACAAGGGGAATTCTGTGTACATAAATCATCAGATGCAGCTGATTCTCCCATGATAGGCTCTTCTCATTGTCACTATACTTGGGATTATAAGAAGAATAGTCATACCTGGGCACACGGTACTACCTATCGAACTCGGAATGCCTTGCCCTGTGCACCTCCTTTTATTCATGCATGGAAAGTGGTGTGGAACATAACTGTGACAGAAGAAGGCAATCTAACATACTGCACTGTGAACTCTCTACCCCTTTTGGTATTTCGCCTTCTGTATTCCCCGTACCAAAAACCTCAGACCCGATGGTTGTGGTGGATATGTGGAGAATGGGCATACAAGAAACTCCCTTCCAAATGGAGTGGGACTTGTTTCTTGGGTTGGGTATTACCACCAATGTGGATTATGCCCACTAGTTCGGCCAGGCGAACACGAAGGAATGCTGATATTTCTCATATAGCAGGAGGAAGTATCCAAAGTTGGAGCGGTACTGATGATTGGCCGCCAGAGCGCATTATAGCCTATTATGATCCTGCCTCCTGGAATCCTGGTGAGCTCATACAAGGGGCACGGGATCCTATTTATAATCTAAACAGAATAATTCGATTGCAAGCAGTAGTGGAACTTGTAACCAATGCAACGGCCCAGAGTTTGAGACTTATTGCACAACAGTTGGATGAAAGTAGAGCCGCCATTTTGCAGCTGAAAATGGGAATGGATTATGTACTTGCCAGGCAGGGAGGCCTATGTGGAGTCTTGAACTTGACAGGGAATGCCTGTTGCTTTAACATTTCTGATAATGGTGAGGCAATCCGTGTGTTGGCCACAAAGATGGAGAATATAGCACATGTCCCAGTACAAACATGGGAAGGATGGGATATGGGATGGCTCACCAATTGGTTACCTAATGTCACAGGACTCAAAGGGATACTATTGTCTTGCTTGTTTTTCTTGACAGTAGTAGTATTGGTTTTATGTATGATGCCATGTATCATTTCATGTTTTAGAAGTACAATTAGCAAGATGGTTTCAAATGAAACTCTACCTCATATCATGGCCCTATACAGAGCTTTACCTCAGGAATATGATGAAGGTCAAGCTATCAAGGACACTTGGGATGAAGGTCCTTGAGCTTGAAAGGGGGGAATGAGGCATCTAATCATAAGCCTGCATTTTTATCAAAGCTTCTATATATTTCAATCAAGGCTTGTATTTAAAAATGAGCTTAAAAAAAAGGATTTTCAAATGTTTCATGCCAGGCAAAAGACCAGCTGCCTAAAAGAACCTTGGCAAGATGTTTTTCCTCCTAAGACAAGAAGGGCCCCATTGATTTATAGTAGAAAAACAATTCTCAAAGTCATAAAAAGGGAGAATTACATATGCTGCCCCAAGGCTGAGAAAACACCATTAGGAATGGGGAAGATAATACCAATGTGCCTCCCAGTAAAATGAGCCAGATCTTCTTTCTAAGGTTAAAAGGCCAGGAGCAATGGGGAGAAACATTTAGCTGGAAAGAGAACATTTTTGGGGGAAGTCTTTTTCTAAAGCTGTTTCTTAAACTAAGAGAGTTAAAAAAGGTTAAAATGTGTTAAATGTTGGAAAGGCAACTGGCTTGGCAGAAGAAGCAGCTTCTTCCTATTTTATTTTGAGGCTGGAGAGGAGGGGGAAAGGGGGAGGTGCAAACTGAAGAGGCTTCTTTTAAAAGCTGTGTTTTATTGAGTTCCTTCCTTTTTACTTTGAAAAGCTTTATTCTTTTAAGAGGCTACCTATGATAAATGTATGAAATATATTAGCTTAAATATATTGGCTTAAATGTAATTATGCAAAGGATTTAAGGAATGCTAGATTCTTATTTCATATGGTTGTAAGAGTTGTATTTATCCTGAAATTAAGTCAGCCACCAGCCCCCCCCCTGCCAGACAGAAGACGCCATCCGGGCAGTCTTGATATATGGTTGTCAGGCATTTGTTTAGAAACATTAAATGAAGGAAATCTTTCAATGTTGATGTGAAACTCAAGATCCTTGACATCTGTTGAACATAAAATGTAAGATTAAACCATTTGTTTTAGAAGGCAATAGGGCAAGAAGGGCAAGAGGTGAGCTGGTAATTAAGATTCCATGTAAGATATATTATTACTTATTTGTCATTTATATATAGCTCTTTGTCTCCCATATAAGGGCAAGGAAATGGGTGTATCTTTTGTGGGTGTATCTTTTGTGATTGGCTCTAGCAAACAGCCAATAGGAATTTCAACCAGGCTGATTGGACAGAGGCAGCCACAGGAGGAGCAAAGGGGGCTGGATTAAGGGAATATAAGTGCTGGCCAGAATGGCAGGAGGCCAGGCCAGAGCTTGGTAACCACGTACCACTGAGCCTCTTATTTATTTGTCTGACAAATAAATTACTATTTTAATTTCTCTATTGCTGCGTTGAATATTTCATTCCAGCTAAGCGTTAACCACAAGCAGGGTGCTACACTTCCTTTCTCTTCTTTCACTTTCTCCGTCTGCTTGTTCACTTCTCTTGAATACCACAAACCTTTTTTTAAGCCCAAGATTTCCACCTCTGGTTCTCACATACATGCCATTTCCTATGTTGTCAATTTTTCTCCATCCGTTACCACAGAATGATAAGAAGAGCCCTGCCGGAACAGACCCAGGGCCTTTCTATTAGTCCAGCATCATGTTTCCCACAGTGTTCAGCCAGATGTGTAGGAGAAGCCCACAGGCTTCTCACACACCCATTTCACATGAGCGAAATATCACAATCAAGAGAGCAAGTGTAGTATAATAGCTAGAGTGTTAAACATTGGGTTCAAATCCCCACCTGGCCCTGAAACTCTCTGGGTGACCTTGTGCCATTATTATCTTTCCCCACACACTGGCAGGGGAGCATTTAGGGCCGTGCAAGCAGTGCACATGCACTGGGTGCTGAGCTGTGGGGCTGCAGTCTCAAAGCTTGGTAAGTGAGACTTTGAGAAGGAGACATGAGGCTCTGACGGGCCTAGAGTCCGCCCTCCTCCTTCCCAAAGCCTAGTTAGCACTCTCCCAGGTGGTTCGTTTGCATATTTGTATGCCTTCTAAGACTATAAGACTGTTTTAATCTTTGTAAGATGCCCATTTTCTTTTTGGGCTGCATAATATTGTTTTGCAGGAATTGTTGCCTTCTGTAGTCCTCCCTGCCATCTCAGTTTTAAGGGTGTTTTCTGTGTCCTTTTTTTTCTTTTTTACTGAAACTGATATTTTCAGATTTAATAATTTCAGTGATGCGGTGACCACCTTGTGGGGTTCCTTTTCCAGAGATGAGTGCCTAGTTCCTTCACGTGCAATTCTTTGAGAGGTAAATACATGTGAAGCATATATATATTTTAGAAATCTTTCTTTACAGTACAAAAATGTTTTAAACGTCAGGCAGAATATTGCTTTAAGAGCTGCTCTCTTTTGGGTTCTGTTTGATTGATTTTATCTTGGGATGTTTCATCCTGTTTGGCTTGTCTTATATACTTCCTGTACATGGTAGAAAAGCAACTAACTACCGGTAATCAATTTATGAATATTGCATTACAAAAGACTCACATTGACTTTAATGGGCTTTAGCTAAACATCCTTTAGCTATGCCTCTTCTCTTGCATGAACTGGAGTCTGGCAATGTATTCATAAACGTCTGCCAACATTCATCTTGGAAATAAAATCACATGGATAATATTTTCATAGATTCTGGATTCTGGAACACCAGGCTTTGAGTAAATAGACGCCCAGGCTGCCTCTTTCCCTAGTGTGTGTATACTTGTGGCCTTTTGTAGTTTGCTTTCTTGCACAGGATTCTTCCCTCTATTTATACACTAAGTATTTAACTGAAATCCTTGCTGTGAATCAAGAGCAGCTTTAGGATTTGTGGGGCCCATTGCAGGAAGAAGGGAAGCTGCTGCTTTTCAGTAGAAAGAACAAGAAGCAGTTAAAGTTGCCTGAAGCCATTACAGGGCTTCGCCAGTCAGATGACCTCCTTATTCAGCATTTGTACTAATTTGGTTGCAGAAAGCTTAGGCAGTGGTTAGACTATCTCCGGTCATTATTGACGGTCATTATTGAATATTTGTTCTGATTTGTTTACAGAGCGGTTATACAACAAAAAGCCTTCATTGTGATCTGTTTGTAGATATTTACATGACTTCCTGTTAATCTATCGTTTATTCCAGTTTTCAGTGGATTTCTCCATCGCTTTCCTAAATGCAAAAGCGTTTTTTAAAAGCGGATTTGTTGCACTAGGGCAGTAGTGTTTTGATTCACTTTAGCTGCACAAACTTAAATTCTCAGTGTATGGTTGAACCCCTTCCTGAAACTATCAGTTTACTAAAGGAGTACATTGATGCTGCAGGATGAGCTGAACAGGGTTGCTAGAGCCTACTGGGGACAGCTAAATGCAGAAAGAGCTAACAAGTAAAATTAAAACTGAGAGTGAGAAAAGAGTATAAGATATGACCATGAAATAGCTCTGCTAAGTTTGCCAAATTAAGTTCAATGTATCTGTGTGATGTGATTAATTTGGACCTCTGCTAAGGCTATAGCCAAAGCAATGCTTAGAAGAGGACAGAAAGGAAGATACACAGGGAATAGGAGTGCATTTGGGTACCTGTGTTGCATATGATGGATACCTAAACTAAAAGAATAGAACACAGCAGCGGAGTAGGTCTGGATAAAGACAGCTATAACTTCAATGCAAACAATTAGATTGTCATGTGTTAATGCTATACAATCTGCCAAATTGCTTGCTTAAGTAAGCTTCTGTACCCATTCTCGCTAAGGGCTTTGTTTTGTGTTTAAGGTGTATTTGCTCAGTTGAGCATGCAAAAAAAACAACAACCAGCCAGCATCACCAGAAAAACTGAAGAGGCTGTGCAGCTGGCAGCTTTTATGACATCAGTCATAATCTGAGAGAACTGCAGCTGAAATCAGTCAGCACAAATAGGAGGTGCTGAAGGCAGCTGGTATTAACAAAGCATGCACTGGAAAGCAAAGCCTCCCCACCCAACCCCCACCCAGCAAAAAAAAAAAAAAAAAAAAAAATCGCTGCAGATGACTCATATACAGAAAACAGAATAAAAACTGGCTCATGTTTCTCTGTCAGCCTTCCCTTTCCTGCAGTAGTGTCCCAGAACGTTTTTATACAGGATGGGGCTAGCCATGGTCCCAATACAGGAAGCCAGGCTATCTACAGTGGAGTTGCCAAATCTGTATTAAAGAGAATGATATGTGATTATTTCCCCTCGCCTGCATTCTAATATGTGCAAAGTAAGTGCTGAAAGATTCTAAAAAATAAATTTCTAATGGTATGTATTTATAATCAAGGCAAAAGAATGCTTACGGGGACTAGCCATGGAAGTTCTAGATTATTGACTACAATTGAGACTAGGGATACATAGAGACCATATCGCAGTTCCTGCTTGTTTTTCACTTAACTGAAGCATTTCCCCCCCTTTCCTGTTCTTTGTCCAATCACCCTTGGTTCACAGACCTTGCAGGAAAAAAGGGGAATGGTTTTGATCTTCCAATTGTAATATTGATATTGGTGCATGCCACCCCAATCTCCAAGCAGTGCAGGACTCCAGGAGTTCCAGGTGCTTATCCAAGGTCTGGTTTCCTTGGAATGAGGGATTGTGGAGACTGTGGTGCCCTTATGATATACGGTTTATTTACACATATATACAACATGATGGTGGGACTCACAGCATGAATACATCAAGAGTCTGGGTTCGCCCATAGTCAAAGCCTTGACTTCAAGCAGAAATCAAGCATGGCTCTGCCTTTCTGGCTTCTTCCTCCTTCTAGCCCAGCTTTCACAAAAACTCACTGGCTTTTGTCTTTCTCATTACCAATCAGATGAGGGAGTCCCCCCCCCCCCATTTTCCCTATGGCACAGAGCTACTTCCTTTGTTAAACTAAGCACCATACAGTGGTACCTCTGGTTACATACGCTTCAGGTTACATATGCTTCAGGTTACACACTCCGCTAACCCAGAAATATTACCTCGGGTTAAGAACTTTGCTTCAGGATAAGAACAGAAATTGGGCACCGACGGCGTGGCAGCAACTGGAGGCCCCATTAGCTAAAGTGGTGCTTCAGGTTAAGAACAGTTTCAGGTTAAGAACGGACCTCCGCAACAAATTAAGTACTTAACCCGAGGTACCACTGTACTTAAGTGGCAACTTGCCTAATTCAACATTGATATCCTCCTTTAGATTTTAACCCTTGCAGGATCCAGGACCCTGGGAATTAGAAGGGAATCAGGCACCATGTCAATTAATCCCCTGCCTAACATACAACAATATCAATGGATAAAACTGATGGAGTCAGCCTCTATAGCTGCCAACTCACTACTTGCAGCAAATACTAAATATGGTGTGTGTGTGTGTGTGTGTGTGTGTGTGTGTGTGTGAGAGAGAGAGAGAGAGAGAGAGAGAGAGAGAGAGAGAGAGAAATGACCAGCAGATAATTTTTTTCAACTTCCATTTCAGCTAGAATTTGATAGGTCTGTCATATTCCTATCGAAATTTGCTCCTAAAATTCCAGTGAAATAATGAGGACTGGTTTTGCCTTGCATAACTTCATGCAATATTCCTAGCCATCTTTATTGTATCTGGCTCCCTTTTGGGGGGGAAATTCTCCTCCATCCTTCTATCGGCAGTGCTATGAATTGCTCTGCATGTTAACCTATCATGTGAAACTGAAAAGAAGCCAGATGTTATTGACAAAGAACTCTGATCTCAGTTGCCAGAAAGAAAGGCAGAAAATTTGCCGCAGTATATGTCACTGATGCAGCACTGATGTTAAATGGTCTGTATCAAATACTGTGTAGGACAAACTGATGGAAAAGGCTAAATTTCAGGTTTCTGTGACAGGAACTCAGAAGTCTTCTAACTGGCTGTCAAATACGTCATTCTATATGACGCCTGAAACATAGGCAGGTGTGGTAGTACAGCGTCAAATACTCACAGACAGGCAGTTATATCTGAGGTGAAGCATGAAGGAGGCGCCATTGGCTAGACAGTGTGCACATTGCTATATCTCTTCATGAATTTTGCCAGTTTATTATTGCAGCACTTCCCAAACTTTCAAAACCTGTTTAACTAGAGACAGCAATGAGGCTTGTGAAGTGGCAACAGGAAATTATGCCCCAATAGTGCCACTTTCAGCTCTCTTAAAAACAATGGAGGAGGACCCAGCTTCAGTCCCCAGCACTTCAGCTAGAGCTGTGGAAGACCCTTGAAAAGCTGTCAGTCAACGTGGGTAAGCTAAGCCAATACTGTGCTAGGCTAACTCGGTGTGAGGCAGCTTCCTGGATTCCTAATTATTTCTCTTCAGACATGGAGGTTTTAGTTATTTAAAATTTGAATTGGTGTACATAAAGCAGAATGGTTCCCCTGACAAAATGACTTACAGTCTAATTTGACATTACAAGAGGTGCATGGTGTAATGTAATGACATTCAACATTTCCCTGCCACCTGTAAGCAGCAGATAATGAATCTGGGCAAGTAAGTGTTGTGTGCACTGACATCACACCTTTCTCTTACTGGGGTAGAGATATAGGTCAGTGGCAGCAAGCAGCAAACCCTAGGTTCTAGTTAGGCCCTAACAGATATTACAGGAATACAACAAAAAGAACAGAGTTCAGGCACATTAATAGATGCTTACTATTAGCTGCATTAAAACAAAGAATATCCTCTTTTTCCTCAAGCTATGCGCCTTTACAAGATAATTCAATCATTATTAAATCAGTAGAACAGCAGAGAAACAAACCTTGCAAAAACCAGCCTTAAGGGAAACGTAAGACTGCTTGGATATTGAGGCTAGACAGAGAAATAGCATTGTTCTTTTTCACGACAGTAAAGCTGGCAATCCTCCAGTACAGCTGATTTTGTTATAGGTTAAAGAGAGAGATAAGAAAGTCCTTCTTTAGACTACAAGCACTGCCACAAAATGTGGGTCATTCTAGATTATTCTGGAAAAGGATTGGACAGATGTATTTATCAAGGGGTACGAATGATGGTGGTAACTAGAAGGTTTGGGTCCAGGATATTTGAACGATTGCCTTCAGATAACAGTGGAACTGGTGCAGGCATCAAGAAATCAGGTGTTTTTTGGGGGGGCCGCTAGGGGCGCATTGGAAGATGGCCAACAATACCATCTCTCCGGCTCACACGAGGTAATTAAGAGGCTGATATGGGAGTATGCAGCCTCCCTTGTTACCCCAAGGGAATGGGGAACACTGCCTCGCCTGCGGTTGCCATAAATCACCCCCAGATTCAAAAGAAGGGGGTGAGGGCACTAGGCGCACAGCCCTCGCGTGGGATGGCTCTCCCTGATGCTGTCTCTGATTGCGCGGCCTGGTTGCTGGAGCTCAAAATAAACAATTAGAGGGAAGCAAATGCACATATTTCGAGTGAAGATCGGGAGTTAAGACTGCTAATTAAAGTGACATCTGTGAAGTGGAGCGATGGGCTGGATTCAACAACATATTAAGAAGAAGATACATCAAAGGGTTGGTATGTCGGAACGGGACTGAAAGGGGGGGGACTTTTCTTTTCTTTTTTATCTTATGTGAGTACCTAACAATCCTCCCCCCAAGAAGAATCGTTGCAATTACTGATTACAAGCAGGATGATTAAGAACTGTGTGGAAATAAATCACTAATCAAAGGCATGGCTTGTGGAATAGCTGGAAAGGAATGAAAGGCCTTTGTGACGCAGTTATAAAAAGAGACTTGTTAGGGCAGGCCTGGCTACAGGATTTATGATCGAGGGGGAGGAGACCATGGTTTGTTATTATATCGGACTGTGAGTTTGACCTGGCAGTACCCCCTTAGAAGATTGAGGAGAGACTGACAGACCTGCGAGGATTAACGGCAGACTTTAAGAATGTTTTGTACGGAAGTGCGGAAATGGGTCTGTATGTTTGAATATGGCTCTTGGAGGAATGAAAAATCCACACAGGATATAACAACGTTTGTTTTCAACCTGTTTGTGGAGGTCACAAAGAAAGGAATATATGACAACAACAAGATGAGGAAAATAAAAAAGAGAAGATTGAATAGAACTGTGAATACTATTTGGACAGAACTGTGAACATTAAAGCAGTAGCAAGAGAGATGTTTGGATCCCTTTCTGAGCTCGAAGCATGGGTACCCCCAACAAAAAATTTAAAATTTGACTGTGTAATTTGGAACTAATGTGATTTGATTGGTTTGTTAATATATATATATATATATATATATATGAGAAATCAGGTGTTTTTAATTCATGTGCTAGAGGTGGCAGAGGGATGGGGGACAGCAGGTAGATGGCACTTTGCCAGGGCCCCCTCAAACCTTGCAGCAACACTGTTTCTGTGATGGAAAAATGGTCAGGTAAAAAATCACCCTTGGTCGCTCTCTAGTGTTCTCCAGCGCTCTTCCAATTATATAAACTTCACTGAAAGAGAAGACACTATTTAAACAAAAACTTTTTTTTTAAAAAAAAATATTTATTAAGGTTTTTTTAGATATAAAATGCACACATAAAACAATCTTGCTTCTATCACAACAAATTCTTCGCTTCTTTGGACTCCCTCACGTCCCCCTCTCCCATTTACGTCGTTAAAAAAAATTTTTCCAAACAAATTATCAACTTGTTTACAGTCACATGTCCACACATTCAAATATAATCTAGCACTTTTTCCAATAAAATTTTTATATTTTCTTTAATCTCACTTAGCATCAAATTTAAATCTAGTTTAGTGGTGGCCAATTTTTTATAATCTAGCATCCTTCTTAACATTCAAACAAATTACAATGTTTTTGTAGATACATCTTGAATTTCTCCCAGTCTTCCTCCATCTTTTCTTCTCCCAGATCTCGGATTCTGCCAGTCATCTCGGCCAGTTGCATATAGTCCATCAGCTGCATCTGCCACTCTTCCAGTGTGGGTAAATCTTGAGTTTTCCAATTTTTTGCGATGAGAATCCTTGCTGCCGTTGTTGCATACATGAAAAATGTTCGATCCTTCTTTAACACCCTCTGGCCGACAATACCCAGAAGGATTTAAACAAAAACTATCCTTAAGAGCTATCTATCTAAATCTTGTCTGAAACTCCTGAGTCACAGAAGTCTACAATTCCAGAGGTAACGTTTGTGTAATATGCAGGGAGTTATTCCCACTAAAAAGTAAACAAGATTGCTTATCATGCACTATCACAGATAATCACAAGATTACGAGTAAACTTGCTCAGTCATGCAAGACAGAGCAGGTAAATGGTCTGCTATTGCAAAGGACGAAAATGTACGTTCTTGAGAAAGATTGAAGAAGACAAGGCTACGCTTAAAAAAACCCCAACAGAAATGAGTGATCTGACTGACATAGGACCAACTGACATAAATTTAAAAAATAAAACACAAAATAGTATAATTTCCACAGATTTACTTGAATTAATAATGCAGGTGGTGATGTTTGTTACTCCCCCTCCCCCTCTCTCCTCAGAACATGACCTTTTATGCAGTTTCATAAATAAAGAGCAAGTTCCTTTCCCCACAGCAGCTTAAATTCAAAAACTGGCAATGGGGAAGTCTACAGAGGGAGACATTGGTAGCAAATGCAAATAAGGCCGCTATCCTATACAGTGGTACCTCAGATTGCATATGCTTCAGGTTACAGACTCCGCTAACCCATAAATATTACCTCGCATTAAGAACTTTGTTTCAGGATGAGAACAGAAATTGTGCTCCGGCAGTGCAGCAGCTGCAGGAGGCCCCATTAGCTAAAGTGGTGCTTCAGGTTAAGAACAGTTTCAGGTTAAGAACAGACCTCCAGAACGAATTAAGTTCTTAACCCGAGGTACCACTGTACACATGGACCTACTTAGTTGGGAATAAGCTCAATGGAGCCTAGAACTGTGCTCCATATTGATTGAAATACTTTGTTTAGAGTCAATCTATTATACTGGAAATCTGGCTTAAACACAGTGCAAGAAATACACATTTCGGACAGTCTGGACTATGCGGACAATATTTTTTCTAATTATGTGTGGATGCAACAGTGGTTCAGTTAGGCCAGAAGCCCAGAGTCCCACTCCACTGAATGATCATGGCTCTCCCAGTAAAAACCGGTTTTACCACATTTTGAAGTAAGTGAAATCATGCACATTTCCATCTAAAGGGGTGAGTATAAGACTATTAGGCCCCATGTACACTATACATTTGAAGAATTGTAGGTCTGTGAGGGGAGCAGGAGTCTAAGGCAGCACTGCAAACTCCACTTAATGGGAGCAAGCCCCCTGAATTCAGTATGATTTACTTCTGAGTAGACACGGTTAGGCTTGCACTATAAAATTATGTAGCTGTACCACTAATACAAAAATACAACTTTTGATGCAATGACATTAAAGCATTTTAGAAAATAGACAAGTTCTCGCCTTTTCCTTGCCTTGCCAATTGTGTTAAATAGATCAATAAACTTACAGAACAATTCTGTGTATGTTTACTCATAAATAAGTTCCATTGCATTCAGAGGGCCTTACTTCCTACTAAGTGTGCTCAAGTTTGCAGTCCTAGACTGCAGCCTAAAGTAAGTGTTTTTATTATTTTATTAACTATTTAGAGAGGAATTGCAGTGTGTGGGGTTGGATCTGTATAGCATAGTTAAGAAATGTCCAGGTTCCAGTTGAGCCTGTCAGTAATGTAAGCCAGAATAGAACTTCAGTCCTTTTTCAACAACTGCAAATTTGCAAAATGATGCACATCTTCCTAAAGCTATTTAATTGTTTGTTACCTTATCTGTAGAGATTCTATAGGTGGATACTTTGTTTGCAATCCAGTTCCCATTGAAGTCAGAGTTAAAACTCTATTAATGTTAAAGGGACTAGTTTGCGTCATTTGACCTTCATAAGATCATGTCTATCTGTTTAAAGAGAGCTTTATCTGTTTTCCGTGGGGTGACAAAACCTACTCGTTTTTACACACAGTGAAGAAACTGCTAGTACAAATGCTGCCCTTTGCAGGACCATATTGATTTCCAAGGCAGTTGGTGACATAAGTTTGCATTTGTGACCCATTTATCATGCACATTTAATGATAAGCAATTTTCATTTCATTTCATCTCACTGATTTAATTATTCATTTAATACATTTTTATTCTATCTTTTTATGAAAATGATTTCCAATATAGCTAATATAGCTTACAAATTAGAAATACTAACTATATCTAGTAAAACAAAGGGAATAAATAGCAATAAATACACACACAAAAAGCAGTCAGCAGATAAGAACAGAACAATATTCTGCATGGAAAGATCTGGGCAAATAAACCTCTTTTCAGTTGATGCCACAACTCATATAAGAGTAGGCAACAAATGCTGAGACCTGGGAAGAATGTCCCACAGTTGGGGCAGAACTACCAAGGTCACATCCTTGGTCATCCCTGACTCCATCCAATCAAAAGGATGTACTTTCCAGAATTTCTTTTGTCCTGTCACCTGGTTAGATGCTGAGCAAGCTAAGCATAAAATGTCATGGGAATTACCAAAACCTCATTGAAGAAAAGCAAGGTTTGGGGGCTCTGAGAAAAAAAATGCACAACATGCCTGGTAGATTTACAAACAGGATATACCGTAAATGCAAAAATATATAATATAAACAAATATTTTTTTGTGCAACAAGGCAACCTTCTTTTTAGTTCAAAAGTGATTTCTATCAAATGTATCCCACTGTTTAGTAGCAGTCGATGTGAGACCCATGTGAACTTCTCCACATGTCAATGAACCTTACTCCTGGTAGGGTAGCAGAAGTTTTTGTGTGATGCCCCAACTCACATGATGAGTTTACCACATGAGTCAGCTAGCTGCTTAAGAGTATAAGAAACTCACAATGGGATATAAATTCTTATGACAAGTGCACTGTACAGACCTGTTCTTTACCACACCTGTCACCATGTGAATATT
The DNA here is from genome assembly GCF_964252035.2 of Podarcis erhardii. NCBI lineage: Eukaryota > Metazoa > Chordata > Lepidosauria > Squamata > Lacertidae > Podarcis > Podarcis erhardii. The sequence continues at coordinate 77,887,895 of NC_138507.1, read as the reverse complement.
GGTCATTCCTTACCTTGCTGGTGCCCAATAATAAAGCACTATGAGATTGTTTCTGGGGATGAACAGCTACCAGTTTATTGCTGTCAGGTTTCCCAGGTTTCCTAAAGGGAAGTGATGACACTCCTGTCTGTGCACCATCACCAGTCACTAAGTAAGGCCTCCCAACTAGCTGCCTTCACAATGTGAATGCAGTTAGACCCTGTATAATCAAAACAAGTCCTAAGTTTAGATTCTAAAGCATTCCAGAGGATGCTAGTTCATTTGCAAACAAGAACTGCCAATAAGGAACGGGGGCTTTCAAGCAGGTCCAGGGAAATGCAACTGTAATGAGACTAGAGATGTAAAAAACAGGAAGTAGCAGAGGAAAGGAGTGGAACGAACGAATGAATATTGAATGGTCACTATTAGTTCACAGTAATCGGTAATTGGTTGTTCTGGTCAAAAACAAGGAAACAACTTCCAAAGAGGTAAAGTTAAAGGGACCCCTGACCATTAGGTCCAGTTGTGGCCAACTCTGGGGTTGCAGCGCTCATCTCACTTTATTGGCTGAGGGAGCCGGCGTACAGCTTCCGGGTCATGCAGCCAGCATGACTAAGCCGCTTCTGGCGAACCAGAGCAGCGCACGGAAACGCTGTTTACCTTCCCGCCGGAGTGGTACCTATTTATCTACTTGCACTTTGATGTGCTTTCAAACTGCTACAGCCATGTTATTCTGTGCAGCAAGAACAACAAAGAACCATGTGGTGCCTAACACACTAATAATAATAATAATAATAATAATAATAATAATAATAATAAATGAAACAAGTTCTTCTGAACTAGAGTCCACTTCATTCCACTTCAGGAGGGGAAAGAAAGATATAGACGAGCAGTACTGAAGTTAAGCGAGAAGGATGCAGGTACATAATGGCTTGTAAGCGGAGGAAGCCAGGCCGGTGCATTTGGGTCAGAAGAAGAAAGGACACCAGGAACGCAGAAATCAAAAGCTGGAGCCCGGAGATTAGCGCTCGGAGCAGCGCGAGATGACAGAAGGCAGATTTCCAGCTACTGCTGCATAATAAAAGGGTTTCCCTTCACACAGGTCAAGGTTCGGAGCTGCTGTTCCCATTGGTCCTTGGGTTGCACGTGATAAAAAAAAAATCCCAGGGACTGGTTTGCGGAGTGAGCCTGCGCGTCTTAATCGGTGGTTTTGGGTTCGCGTTGCTTCTTCTGCGGCAGCAGCGGCTGGAGGGGGCGGGCTCTCGGGTTTCCTTGGCGACTTGAAGTGCCAAGGAAGGGAGGGCTGGAGGCGGCAGGATTGCTCTTTTGCCATGGGCAGCAGTGCTCGGCCGCCGCCGCCGCCAACGGGCTAAGAGCGGGGCTGGCGGAAGGTCGGGCTGGGCGAGGCGGCAAGAACAGGTAAGGCTTGAGAAGGAAGTGCAGGTGCTCGGAAGCAGCTGCGGCGGCTGTGCGGGGCCCAGCGAGGAGGGGAAGGGGAGGCACCCGCGAATGTCGCTGGTGGCACGGGCAGGGGTGGCTGCTCCGCCGCCGCCACGCTTCCTTCTCCTTCCCTGCCCGCTCTCCGATCGCTTTGTTTCAAGGCAGCCCTTTACTCTCTACCCACACCCTTCCCCTTCACCCTCTCCACTGGTGCGTTTACTGCGGGGGGGGGGGCACAGCCCATGACTTGGGGGGGGGATGCCAATTTCCCCCCAAACACACACACATGCACCCTTCCTCCATTGCAGGGATACTCCAGTCTGTGACTGTTGCAATGGACGGGGGGGGGCGGTGCAAGGTTGCCAAATGTTGCTTATCTTAGTCAAGAGCTTCTCTTTTTCCTTAAAAAAAAGTCCTGGCCGCCAGGTATCTGATGGGTTCTCTTCTATTTTAATGCATCTCTTCGGACAATCGGTTTCCTTTGTGGCTGAGGGCATGTTTCGATGTGGCCAGTGGTAACTTTCGTTTGGGGGCTTTTGAATTTTTGCATGGACGACGTACCGCATCGATCGCGTTTGCATTTACGTAGAAGGAGTTTCTCTCCCGCCCCAACGCCCCAACCCTCCACCTCTTGATCCTGTGGTCGCTGCTGTCTCTCTGGTACATTACTAGCCTTGAGATACAGGGTCCTTGCTAGGCGGCTGATACTCTAGGCTGGCATCAACTCCCCCGCGTCTGTCTCTCGGCATCAGGCGGCGGGAGCTGGAGGGACGGCACTGATAGTAATTAGCCTTAGCAGCGCCCAAGTTGCGTGCAGAGGGGAAACAGTGCATGAGTCTCATTAGCCAGGCAGCAGAATCCAGCTACCAAGTGTGGGAGAGGACTTCAGGATAGTAAACAAGCTTCACTGGAAGCCTTGTGTCAGAAATGCGGCTGTTTCTTGAGCTTTTATTTTTGGACAACTGCTCAAAAATGGTTTGTTTTTTATTGTCACTGTCAGTTTTCTTAGCCTCCATGCTACATTTTTACTTTGGTCTCCTCAGGCACTTAGGAAAACACACACCCTACCCCAGTTCAGTGTGAACTAGTGGTTCCTACTGGGTAAATTTGCTTTGGCTTTCTGCCACAGACAGGTCAAAGAAAATAGTAGGGATTAGGACCATGGGAGCCTCATACTCACCTTCGAGGTCTAGTCTTCAGCACTACAGGATTGTCTGTCAGTCCTGTCAGTCCAATATGAGCAGGGACCAGTTGCCTGCAATGAATTGGTGCGGGCTGACACTTGCCTCCTCAGACCCAAGTTTGATTCAGTCTGCTGCAGGTTAAGGTGGTGCTTGCTGAAGGAAACCTATGGGACCTTAATCTTACAAAACTTGTATGCTGAGCTCTGGGGCCAGACTCAACACATTTGAACTACGAGGATGTCTTTTATTTTTATCATAACTTTGTGAGGTAGGTTAGGTTGAAAGGCAGTGACTTGTGTAAGGCTGAGTAGGGATTCGAAGATATTTTCTTAGGCCGAAGCCCAACATTTTATCTCCTGCATCATGCTGCCTCAGACATTTGAGTTTGTTTTTCACCTGGATTTTGAATAATTAAGGCATATGATCACCTTGATTATATCTGGTGTTGTATAAGAGACACATCCAGTATTTTGAGATTATTTGAACTGATAAAGCATCACACTGACAAGCCCTGTTGTTTAATTTTCTCCTGTGTTGTGCAGTAATTTACAAGCTATTGACAAGCTGTTTTAAATTGCAGTCTTTTCCATCATACAAATTTAATGTGTTCTTCTGCACCTATTACCTACTGCTGTCTCTTCTAGAAACCACATTCTCATAATGTATTATTTGTTATAGAGGTGTTATGTATATGAAAAAGTATACATGTCCCTACTCACAGGCTATAATAAAGTGTTGAAATCACATTAGCAGCTTTCTACAATAAATTTTTTCTTGGATAACTTTAATGGGATTGTTCAAAAGATGAGCTGTAAGTTTAAGACTACTCAAAGTCCTGTAATGATAGTTCTGTTATATTCATAATTTTTACCTTAATGAGTTCTAGCACATGTACCTTTATAGTTCTAGCACATGTAAAAGGTAAAGGGCCCCTGGTTGGTTAAGTCCCATCAAAGACAACTAGCTTCTCAGTGATGGTGGATGAGAAAGATGAGGATTCTGCTTTATTGTTAATTGTACTGCAGACAAGCTAAGCTGGAAAAAAAGAGAAGCCTCCTAATGTTTGCGTTATAAACTGTTAATGGATTTCCCCTCCTATTAAGCTGAAGTTAGTGTTTCTAGTTTATTCTTCCCATCACAATGTTTTTGCAGAATCTTGGGTAGAGATCTTTGAACAACCAGCTCCAAGGCTACTTTTAAGCTAACCTCAGGAGTTTCCATTACATCCTAGTCTATTTAAATCTTGAAAGATCTTTGAATCTAGATTCTGACTTGGAAGTTAAAGTTGTTGCAGAATGCAGTTTAACAGAAAAGGTCAAAATACACTTTAAATAGCATGTGTAGAAAGGCAATTCACAGTACTGTGTAGCATTTTATTTATAGTATCATAGGCTTGGAAGGTACACCAGGGGTCATCTAGTCCAACCCCTTGCAATGTAGGAATCTCAGCTAAAGCATCCATGACAGATAGCCAGCCAACCTCTGCTTAAAAACCTCCAAAGGAGAGTCCACAACCTCCTGAGGGAATCTGTTCCATTGTTGAACAGTTCTTACTGTCAGAAAGTTTTATTTGAGTCTGTTTTGCCTAGTAGGAATTATGAAATGGAAGTACATTTCATTATGTAGCAAACAATTAAATAAAACACGCTGAAGTAGCCCCACCGTACAGTAAATGATAAAAAGAAGATATTTAAATGGGGTGGGGGGGGGAGGAATGCTAGTGTTTCAAGTCAAATAACTTTTGCTGTTGGTACTGGAAGTCAGGTATCAAAATAAGTAACTACTGATGTTGAATGTACGAGGGAGAAACACAAATGTGCAATTGAAAGCTGTATCTAGTTTGTTTGGTACATGCAAACTCCCAATTTCCTCTTGCAGAAGGTAGGTGAGCTACATAAGGATATGAAAGAAGTAACCTCTCACCTCATCACTTATAGCAAGTACATTGTATGCACTTTTACCCGAGGTCAAAATGTGTGGCTGGCCAGATGCACTTTGCAGGGGAGAGCATTTCACAATCTGGGGACCACCGCAGAAAATGCCCTCTCATGCACTGGAACCCCATGAACTTGCCAGCAGGTCTTCTCCTGCGGTTCTCACTTGGCCAGGTTTATATGGGAAGAGGCAACATATTTATATGGGATGTCAACATAAGCAGTAAACCAGGGATGGGGAACCTGTGGTTGCTGGACTACAACTCCCACCATCCCTGACCATTGGCCATCCTGGCAGAGGCTGTGGTGGATGTCCAGCTCCATCTGGAGGGCCACAGGTTTCCCATCCCTGGACTAAACCACAATATAACATGAGGTACAAATTGGGCTATGTCCATCTCTGAGGCTAATATAGCAGTTTTGTCATAACTGTATTAGGACATCATTTTCTAATGAAAGGCTACACTGAGATTATTTTTAGGAGTGTGAAAACTAAATTTGAGATTTTCGTGGCGTTGGTATAATGGCTTTGTCTTCTGAAGCTGATGAATGTTCATTCAGAGCTGCTTCTATCTTGTCCAATGTTATTAAATTTTGTTTTAAAAATCATACTGAGGATTATACAAAATTGAATTCATTGTTTAGCATAAAATTATATACATATGGCCAGTACAGATCTATAGTATCCAGTGCTAATAAACACGTCATGTGGCAATGAATGAAGGTGCCACCTCTTCAGAACATCTCAGAGCTGCCCTATACTGACTCAGACCATTGGTCCATTTAGCTCAGTATTGCTGCCCTAACTGCAGCAGCTCTCTAGATTCCCCCCCCCCATCCTTGCTACCTGCAGCTCTTTAACTGAAAATTCTAGGGATTAAAGTCGGACCTCATGCATACAAAGCCTGAGTTCTACAGAAACTTAGAAACTACATGATAGCTTGCAAGCCTTTTTGGTTAAGCCTGGGTTATCTGTATTCACATATAAAGAGGACTAGTGGCCCAAACAAAAGTCTCTTTTACAAAGTCACTCTCCTCTGCCAGTCCAAGCTGGGTTCTGATCTTGGATGTATTTCCTAGCTGAAGAAAAGTGTCTTGGCAGAAAGCTGCAGCAAAGTCTCAACTTCCACTTTCTATATACTTCTCTTATTCTAAGAACCAAACACCAAATTCCCCTGGGAAAATGTGATTAGGGCAAACCCAATTTAAGATCGTTCATAGTTACATGTAGTTAGGACCCACTATACACTAGTTGACTTGCATTGAATGATTTGGTTTGCTGTTTTTTGTTCCGGTTATTGAAAGGAACATAGCCAAACAGTTCTCTGTACTATTTTGATAAATTTTGGAGGATTTGCTTGCATACTATTTGAGTCGCAAGAAAAAGTGGCAAGTACCGGTACTATTACAAGTTTTACACTGTTACAAGTTTCTCTTGGTGAAATACAAGAGGTTATAGATGTGATTCAAGTCTCTCATTTCATTGTGGTAATGGGGAACGTATTACCGGTAGTTACCTTTGATAATCTCAGAGGTGTTATACTTGGTACAGAGGAAGTGACTGTGATTGGGTATATTATGAATTGTTCTAGAGTTAAATCCTATATAGTTTTCACAAGTCTCAGAGGACAGATATGTTGCATCCTTAAGGGTTCTTTATTCGGCTGAGACTCAATCTTGTGAAACAGGTTCAAGTAACTAATAATAATCGTAATAAAACAAGTGTGTTGTCTGTGTGAGAGCCCTTGAAGCAGGGGAGATGGCGGCTATAAGAATTGTACAGCCCTGTTAAGGGTTGTTTTGAGCAATAATAGAAGTAGCAATACTTATGCTGGTAGTTTTCCTTTTATTGATTTTTAGTACAGGGTAGCCTTTTTCTGTCCTGAATGGGCTAAGAAATGGACTGTAACTGGCTGGTGTCCAGATGAGCTGCCTTAATATCTTCCTGTGTCTTTAATCATGTTTAGATTACTTCAGTGTGACTTATTTAGAAAATGTTCACTGATGCAGAACACATTTGGCTGCATGTACTGTATTGGTCTGAATAGAAGCCTCACTTCCCCCCCCAAAATTTTGACCGTAAAAAGTTAAAGTGCTGTTTAAATTCACGACCTTACAAAAATTGACTTTTATGATATCGCTGCTGAAACAGACATACAGTAAAACGGAATGGGTGTGAGTGTGTGCGGAATTTTAAGGGAGCGGCTTATATTCAGGTATATTCCCCCCCCCAGCTTATATTCAGGTGCGGCTTATATTCGGGCCAATACAGTATTGAAGGAGATCTTTGCTTTGAAATCTATTGGTGGCACTCTGCTAATATTCTGATGGAGCCTAAAGTAATGTGTTTGACATATGCTATATAAGCTTAACTGGATAGATATCTAACTGCTTAATAGGTTGTCTGTCTTCATGTGGCATAATTCCACAAATTCGATCAGAGGTGGGCTGAAAGGTATTTGAAAGGATGCTACTGGGCAAGAAGAGTCATGAAAACGTTATAGTTCTCTTGGATCTAAAAGTTCGTTTTATTATATTTTCCCCCTTCAAGGACTTTGGGGAAGAAGCAATGCTGTTTTATGGGTTCTGCTTTGAAATGTTGGAGTAGATGGAAAAAACTTGCTGAAGGCTGTTGTATTTTTAAATCTGTGTAAAATACAAATAAACACTTTCCTTTTATTATCTTCAAGTGTTGGATAGTGGTAGTATAATGTATAGCATTAGTCATGTATATTTTTGAGTTGTGAGCCACCTCACCTAGTCTGTCTTGTCTCTCTCTTCCACCCTCCCTCCTTCGTAGGGCATAACTTAATTTCATGTTGCTCTTGTGGTCTGTTAATGCACAGCTCCATGGGCAGGTCCTCTTTCTCTCTTCACAGTCTGGTTCAAATGTTACTTGACTTGAAAAGTTAAAATTATAGACTAAAGTATATTTTAAACCTATGGTTTAAAGTTTAAAATAACCTATGGTTTATGGTTATTTATGCCTCACACTTCCCCCAAGCTATCCTTTACGTGGCAATAAACGGCTCCCTGCACTGAAAGGCAAGTGAAAACTGTGAGGAATAGTAGATGCAGTTCAATGAATGAATAAATTTGCGGAAGGTTCCAATTTGGGAAAAACTTTCCCCCAAAAAGGGTTGATCCTTGTATTTTCCCAAGGGGTTGCTGTAAGAAGTAACTGAATGGAAGTCGAGTGGGCCTTCTGCTGCCATGGGCTAATGTGATTTGATTAACTTTGGGTGTGTAAACTGTGTAATGTTGGATATTAGCAGTTTGTTTATATTTCTGACTTGTGAGCCACCAGCCTGGAGATCTTAGAATAGACTTCTTTCCCCTTCAAAAGAATACTGAGCATAAACCAACTATTGAAATCCTTGTTGGAGCCAGACTCTGTATCCCATCATATTTTTAAAATGACAGTAAGGCAAGCAGAGCCAGCTGAAGGATCACTCTGTGTTAAATAAATAAAGCATAAACCTTTATAGCTTCCATTTAAAATACAGTAATGCTTTAGTGTGGAGAAGACAGTGTTTACATTGTCTAGGGATTTCTTGGCAGACCAGAATCAGGGAATATGCACTGCTGGTATTTACTAAGCAACCCACTGCCATATATTCTTATACCCATCCCCAAACTTGTATTTTGGCCTCTGTATGGTGATAGCATTAGGTCTGAGTATAATCAGCCCTATGTGTTGCATTGTTCTCATACTTCTCAGTCAGACTTCAGTGCATTAAAGTCATTGTGTGTGGCTTGAAATGTGTTCTTCTGCTGAAGTGAACAGGGAAACGCTTCCCGGCAGATGAACTCACCATATATTTGAGCCCCTTTGAAGATTAGCAGTTGGTCATGCAAGCACTCTTGTCATCCTAGCACTAGAAATCCACTTAAACACCTACGCACACCCACCCACCAGGACTTCTTCTGGTTTGGAAAGCTAAGGGGACATGCAATGAAAAGCGTGGGATGAACAAATGACTAATGGGAAGATGTGCAAACATCCTGCAAGCAAATCAGGATGGATGTTCATTTTCTTACAACCACCCTAGAAAGAAATCTAACTAATGCTCAGTGAAGCCCATATGTAATCTAACCTTGATGTAATCATTGTGCAAAGAAATCAGGGTGAATATTCAGTAACACCCCTGTACTTTGTTTTCCCAGAATGTAGGAAAGAGTTGTTGCGGGGAGGGGGGGGGGAGAGCCATTCTTCTTCTGTCAGCAAGTATCTGTGAGGTGTGTGCTTGGTTAGAACCACATATTCCATAGTTTAACTTATGAAGATGCAGAGAAAAAAACATGTTAAATCATGTTAAAATGGTAAATCTGTTCTCCTTTGGGAGTCAAGCAATCATTAATGTTTTATGGTTAGGAAAAAGCATTTCCGGTGGATCGTTGTTTTGCTATGGTGTCTTCCTTTACTGTTGTTGCAATTATGTATGGCGGTCTAGAGTGCAGCAAATTGGTTTGTTTCTTCCTTCTTGATTGCCCGCCTCTCCCAGATTAGTCGTTATTTGGTAGGAAGAATTGATGTGATTGGCCCCATGCACAGGCTTCCATGCTTCTCATGCCATAATAGTAATGTCATGGAGCTGGGGAGAAGTAGCTCTCATGTTGTTTTAGTAATACGTACTTCCAAGACTTATTGAGTTCAGCAGGGGACAGTTAAGCATTTGCCTAACTTGCCTATTGTTGATGGATCTGAAAAGTGCTTGGCTTTGGGTGTTATGATGTAGAGCTTCAAACACATTAGCCTGTTTCAGGTAATCATCTAAAGTCCAGGTGGTTGCAAAAGAACTGTAGCTAACCTCAGGGTTGCATGTTTCCTGCCAAACTGTAGCCTATTCTTACTCGAGCTACTTAAAATAAACCAGGGTATCAAACTTTGTGATAATCTAAATTATGGTTTAGATATATCGGCTCAGCCAGGCCACTAGCTATCAATCTCATGAATTTTCTGAGTATTTTCTGAGTTAAGCTTTCAGCCACATCCATAGGCATGTGGAATGGGGGACAGGTGTCCAGGCACAGCCTAATGTTTAAAAAGACATTAAAGGTGGTGGTGGGGATCTAGGGAAGCAGACAGAGAGGCAAAGGCAGAATAAAAAGGCTGGAGTGGCTCTGGAATGGATCAACTTCTGCCTGTGTCTCTGAAAGTAGTGGTAGGGTGATTGGCTCCAGCTATGACAGTAAGTGAGGAGGGACTCCCTCTTCAGCTGGCAGAAGGTCCAGATCCATTCCAGACTTTTCCTTCTGCCCACATCTGTCTCTGTCTCAAGGCTCTGTCTCCATCTGAAGCCTGCTGGCCACCTTTGGTGGAGGGAGATCTGTGGGGATGAGGGGCTTCTCTTGTGATGTGCAAGTGAGGAGAAGGAGTCACCCCACCCCTGGCCCTCCAGATTTGCAGTGCCATGCCTCGTTAGCTTGGCATGGGTCTTTTCTCTGTTGGAAAAGTTACCTGTTTGGACTTCTTGGCCACTCTTGTGATTGTTTTCTTTTTAATCTTTTTGCATCTTTACCTCTTCCTTATTTGTTTGTTTTATTTCTCCCTTCTTCCTTCATTGAAATGCACACTCTAATGAAATGTGCTGTGCACGCCTATGACCACAACTGTAACACTTTGCAAGAGATGGAAGGGGAAGAAATATGACAAGGAGGAATTGCACTGGGAAAGTTAATAACTCCTCCTCACTGGTCTAAGATCCCATTTAACTTTTCTTTCTTTTAACATTGCATTGCTTTCTGATAAACTTTCTGTCTAACTCTGAGCATTCTTGCTATCACTGGGTGCTGCTTGCTTCTGTACACAGATGCAGGTGGTAGAAAGATGGAAGCAGGAGAGCTAACTATATGGCTGAAGTGGGATTTAGAGCTTAGGCATTTTGTTTTAACTTCTGGATTTTTGCTTTGTTTTGTTTTGCAGGTTTGCTGCAAGAGGGCATACCAATAATTGACCTATTTAACACTTCACAAAATATCACAAATGAGAGAGGAAGTTTAATCTCTGGTGAGTCTTGGATTTTGGGGGCATTCATTATGACAACTGCATATCAATGGCAGATCACATTGTTAGAAAATTTCAGAGAACAAGGCAGTGTATCAGTAGCAAATAAATTGTAATTTCTTGGAAATTAGGTATGGAGTCATCCAGTAAAACTGGGTTGATTTAAGTGGCTTCAAAAAGTAGTAATTGTGTTGTTTCAGTTCCTGCAAGCTAGTTATTTCTTTAACGTTCTCTCTCTTTCTCTCTCTCTCTTAAATATATAGCTCAGACATGAGCAGTGATAGTAACTCACTGGCACGTGAATTTTTGTCAGATGTCAGCCAACTTTGCAATGCAGTGGACCAAAGGGTGGAGGCCAGGGAGGAGGAAGAGGAAAAAACACACATAGCCGCACTGGGGCAATACCTTATCCAAGGTCGTGGATTCATTTTGCTTACTAAACTTAATTCCATACTTGATCAGGTAATACTTTATTTTTCATAACAACTGTAATAGATTTGGCTTGATCTTGCATTTCAAAGTGGCAAAGTAGCTGTTTTTAAAAAAATGTCAGACCTTCAGTTACAGTGTTGCTTTTGGCATGTGTGTAGATGAAATGCTAGTTTAAGTTTCTAAATGAATTTATTTTACCATGGGCAGTTAAGTTATAAAAACCAGCATTTTAATTGCTTCTTGCCTCATGCCAGGCTGCTCCAAACCAGCAGAAGTGATTTGTTTTTTTGTTGAATAATACTCTTCTAGGAGCGAAGAATTATTTCAGCTTGGAAAGTTTTATTACAAGGATATGCTAAATACCTACATGCCTTTAGATTGGTTTGTGGCCTTTTAAGCCTGACTCTCACTTGGCTGAATTTAAAACTTAAATCATGCTATTGGTGTGTCACACTACAGAAATAAATGTTGGAGGCTTTGGAAAAGGTATTAAAATGAAAGCAAAGAAGCTTTAAACCAAATGTTTTGAATCTGTGGTGGATAACAGTTTCTATCTTTCCATAAAGATACAGAATATAAGCAAGCCTTTGTTTCCTAAACAGGAACTGACCTGTCGCGAAGACCTCCTTACTCTTCTCCTCTCACTTCTGCCACTAGTATGGAAAATACCTGTACAAGAAGAAAAGGCATTAGGTACATGTTCTTTACCCACATGAAGAAATGCCTCTTCATTATTCAAGATATATACTTGGATATTTGTTCTGAATTTTGGTCGTGTCTTTTAGGGTTGTAGCCAACATGGCGCTACGTGAACGTTCTGTGAGTGCAAGGATTTCCTTCCCCTCTCCTCCTCCTACACACTCCCTAAATATGTTTTGCAGGTTCTCCCAACCCCCTGGAGCCAGGTTTGTGGAAGGCACAGTAGGAGGAGAGGGGGTGGGAAATGTCCCATTGTGCAAGCAAAAATCCCTGCACTAACAGGATGCTTAAATGGGAAACTGCCCTGAATTTCCCATATCTCATATGCAAAGTGGTAAAATTTTAGTTGTTTATTTTTCTGTGCACATAAATAGCATTTTTTTTTTTTTGGCAGATTATGTATGTATAACTGCAGACTCTCATGAGCGATGTCACAGAGTAGATCAGTTGAAATCAATGGGTTGCATCCAGTGACGCCCATGTAAGAGCAGAACAGAGCAGCGGGTCTTCTCCTTCCCTCTGCATTCCCCTGAATCTGTTCTGGAGGGTTTGGATATCCCCTCCAAAGCAGATCTGAATAGGAGTATAGGGTGCTGCATAGGAGAGGAAGGATAATTCTGCTGCACAAGTGGAATTCTGCTTACAATACATTGGAATCAATTAAGTGGACTTAAGTCACTTGGCTAGGATTGGATATCACCCTAAATCTTCCTGTATGCACTTTTTAAAGTGCATGAATAACCTGCACTACAGCTAGGGCACTGATTCAGGGTGCATCTCTAGCATAGAACATTCAAGGACCTGAAAATATTTGCATGTATACGTATCAAATGTGAGAGTACAATTGTATAATGGTGTATTGGGAGTGAGTTCCGTACATCCTCTCCACTTTGTGTAGGACCTAGGTAATGGTGCACAAACATAACTGGGACCTGCTTCTCTATGTAGGCCTCAGTTCATCTTAAAGATTCTTGGTGTAGTTGCTGAGGCCGTATGAGCCCAAGACTTGCATGTATAGCTTTATACTCCTGGATCATGTTTAGACTGGCTCTGAGGCTCCATAGTTGAAATCATCTAACTGTAATTTTTGACTCCTGACAGATTTTAATCTGCCCTTCTGTGTTGATATATGCTTGACCAAAGAGGCAACTCCAGGTTCTCTCAAATCTACTCAGGAAAAAGAAGATCTAGAAGAAAACGCTCATCTGTCTGCCCAGGTGTCTGTAAAATTAAGCTCCCGGAAAAGTAGACGGCAGCGCAAAACTACTCATCGCTATTCTGTGAGGGACGCAAGGAAATCCCAGCTATCCACCTCTGATTCAGAAGGCAATTCAGATGAGAAGACGGCCGTGATTATGAAGCACAGGAGGTCCCAAATCCTGCAGCCTTTTCTAACAAACCCACCTAAGGAACAATACATTACAGGGAAAGGCAGCTTTCTAGAAGTTGGAGAAGTCCAGAGTTGTAATCTCAGTAGGGAGCATCTAGGTGACTCTGAACAGGTTATTCCAGTGAAAAAAATCAGTTCTGAGACTTCAGAGGAGCCCGCTTCACCACCTGTCAGCTGCCAGGACAATTCTCCCTTTGACTTGTGTCATGTCTTACTATCGTTGCTCGAAAAAATATGCAAGTTTGATATTTCTGTGAATCACAAGTCGGCGCTGGCAGCAAATGTGGTGTGCACGCTAACGGAACTTTTGTCCAAACTTGGAGACTGCTACAGTGCAAGCAGTACTGCTGAAAATGAAGCCGTTTCCTCAAGCTGGGCAGAGGAATCAGTGGCCCTGGCTCAGAGGATGCTCTTTAGGACAGTCTTGCACCTGATGGCTGTGGACGTTAACAACGCTGAGACCATGCCTGGCAACTTAAGAAAAAATCTAATTGATTTGCTTAGAGCAGCTTTAAAAACTAAATGTTTGCTGGAAAAAACATACGAGCCTTTTGCTTCTGGGCAAAAGGGAGCTTTACAGAAGGGAATTCATGGCAGCCTCACCATCTCAAGATATCGCCACAGAGCCCTTCTTTTGCCGGAGTTTATAGAAGGAGTTCTGCAGATCCTGATCTGCTGCCTTCAGAGTGCCGCCTCCAATCCAATTTATTTCAGTCAAGCAATGGATCTCGCTCATGAGTTCATACAGCATCAGGGATTCAGACTGTTTGAAACCACTGTGCTGCAGATGGAATGGCTGGTGGCCAGGGAAACTGAGATAAAATCAGAAGCATCAGAATACCTCTCAGCCCTCATTAACAGCATCATGAAAATAATCAGCACCATCAAAAAAGTGAAGTCGGAGCAACTTCATCAGTCTGTGTGCACCAGAAAGCGGCACAGGCGATGTGAGTACTCTCACTTCATGCATCACCACAGAGACCTCTCAGGGCTCCCGGTTTCTACTTTTAAAAACCAAGTCTCCAAGAACCCATTTGAAGAAACGCTGGATGGGGAAGTTCATTATCCTGACCGGTGCTGCTGCATTGCTGTCTGTGCTCACCAGTGTTTGCGGCTGCTGGAACTGGTTTCACTTAACAGCACATGTTTTCAGATCTTGTCCGGTGTCCATAATGTGGGTATATGTTGTTGCATGGACCCCAGGTCTGTAATCACCCCCTTGCTTCATTCTTTCAGATCACAAGTATTGAAAAACTTTCAGCCACATATATTAAGCATCCTTAGTAAATTTATATTGGACCAACTGGGAGGAGCGCAGGTCTCTCAAAAACTCACGCAGGCCTCCTGCAACATTTGTACCATTGACTGTGATCAGCTTGCTGAACTGGATGATGTCTTGCATGGGAATGCCACTGACGTTTCCCCATCAAGTTCTTCAACTCCCTATAGGTTTCAAGGAATTTTGCCTAGCAGAGGGTCTGAAGACATGTTGTTGAAGTGGGATGCCTTGGAGGCGTACCAAAGCCTTGTTTTTGAAGAGGACGACAAACTGCGCTGCATGCAGATAGCCAGCCATGTTTGCAATTTGATTCAGAAAGGCAACGAAGTCATTCAGTGGAAACTGTACAATTATATATTCAGCCCAGTGCTCCAGAGAGGTGTTGAATTGGCTCATAACTCTCAACAACTAGGCGTTACTACAGCCATCAGCCAGGCAGGCAGCTACCACAAATGGAGTTTGCCTCAGGAAGTGCTTCAAATCTATTTGCAGACTCTGCCTGCGCTGTTTAAATCCAGGTCTGTTAATTTTCTTAATTGTTGGGGAATTGGGCTTGATCAGAGACTCATAGACAAGGCAGGGCAGCAGGGGATTTGGTGCAGGAACAGTGGTGGGACTGTTGGATTGGCACTTACCTCCCTACACTTTCTTCCCTGACACCCTCCCTCTCAGTAAGCACAATAATCATAGAATCATGTTCGCTGACAGGAGGTCAGGTGTGTGGCACTGACCCTCAGTACCAGCTGCCCCTGGTAGAGGTACACAATCAGATACAACCCACAATATGCTAATTTTTTGGGTTCCTTTTCTATCTAATTGGTTTTCTGCTTTTCTCCACAGAATAGTAAGAGAGTTGTTCATAAGCTGCAATGGAATAAATCAAATGACTGAATTGCATTACTTGGACTCTGTAAGAAGTTATTCTTTGAAAGTGTTCGAAACATTAATATTTTGCCTTGGAGACCAGCAGACGGACCAAGTGATTCCAGACTTAGATGTCTTAGACAATGAGCAAAAGAAGTCTGCGTTAGAATTAGGTGCTTTGGTTCATAGGCAGCAAGTAGCTTCAGATGTGCCTCAAAGCCTGACCAAATTTTATGCTGGGCTCAAAGAAGTCTATCCAAAGAAGAAGAAATCAGTCAGTCAAGATGTTCACGTCAACATGATAAACATATTTCTCTGTGTTGCTTTCTTATGTGTGAGTAAGGAAGCAGAGGCTGATCGAGATTCCACTAATGATTCTGAGGATACTTCAGGTTATGACAGCACAGCTAGTGAACCTTTGAGCCACAGGCTCCCATGTCTCTCACCAGAAAGTCTCTCTTTGCCTTCTTTGGAACATATCCATAGGGCAGCAGACATTTGGTCGATGTGCCGCTGGATCTATTTGTGCAGCTCAGTTTTCCAAAGACAGTTCCATAGACTTGGTGGCTTTGAAGTATGTCATAAATTGATAGCCATGATAATTCAGAAACTTGCCAAAAAAGGAGCCAAGGAACAAGGCGAGCAGGAGAAGCCTGTTGAAATGAGTAATGAGAGAGGGCCATCAGATCAGGATAGTCTTGACGAAAATCTTGACGGTGTAGGACAACCTGAATGCCCTTCCTGTGACCATTCAAGAGTGGAACAAAATTCAGCTGATGGCACTGCAGCGTTGAAAAGAGCTTTCATGCAGGAAAACGAGTGGTCGCTCCAGGGTATAAGACTCTTGGAAGCTCTGCTAGCTATTTGTTTACACAGTGCAAATAATTTCCAGCAGAAGTCAGAAATGGAGTCTCTTCCCCAGGTAACCTGCCATGACATAATTACATTCATATTGTCATTTAAAAACCGTTTTAGAGGTAGGAAGGAAAATCACTACTATTCTGGATTTTAAAGTTGCATCTTACTTTCTAGATGGCAAGCTGAACTTCCAATTAAATTTAGTCAAATTGTAACATTTTAAATGGTACACAGCGGACGGTTCCATTGAAGGAAAACAAGCTGTTGCAGGAATAAGAATAAAGTAATTGGGCATAAAGTGTGAAACGCATCTTCATAGAGAGATCTGGACGCAGTGTTCAGCCTAAGGAAATGTAGTGAAAGTAACCTAAAGATTAGGTGCATTGAGACTTATTCACATGACACATTTCTTCTTGTTTTGTATTATCTTGCCGCTTTTAAGGCTTGAGTGCTGTAATTGGGTGTGTTTTTCATTTAGGTTTTCGAACCATGTATAATGTTTTACTATGTATTTATACAGGGTGAGTCCTTTAAAAGAGGCCCCGTGGATACAGAAGACACATGTTCCACTGGGCCTCTTTTAAAAGACTCACCCTGTATATGCTGGAAGCTACCCAGAGTGACTGGGGCAACCCAGTCAGATGGGCAGGGTAGAAATAATAAATTTATTGCTATTATTATTATTATTATTATTATTATTAACCAAATATATATTGTGTGAAATCTTCCAAGAAATTAGAACTGTTCAGTGGAAATCATTGTGATCTATATACCATGTATAACATGCAAAAAAGCACATTATTTATTAATTTCATAAAATTTATATACTGCTTGGTTGTAAAAACAAAACAAAGAAGACCCTCAAAGCAAATATGCTTAGTTCTTGATGTTGTGATGTTGGCAATTGTGAGAAGGCCAGGAATTTAAATAGTGAAGAAACTGTAATTGCTTTTAGTACCATTTTATTTAACCAGGACAAGCTTGTAAGCATATTTCCCCCCTACTTGAATATAGAATGTGTGTGCGGAAGATATATTACTTGAAATGCGGGACCATCTTACAAAATCTAGAATAATGGAGACTGACTTGGTGAAGCCTTTATTTGATTCTTTGCTTCGAGTTGCTTTGGGAACCTATTCTGCTGATCTTGATCATTCTGAAGAGAAGAAAGAAAAGGTATAATTAGATAAAAATGCGTGTTTTGTATTGCCTGCTTGTTTGTCTGATAGCCTAATTTATGTTCTCATGATATGTTACGGAACATTAATAAGCGTTATATTTGTACCATCAGTCATCAGAAACAGTAGGCTATTTACAAACAGTTCAGATAGCAGATGGGTCAGAATTAGAAAAATCTCTCATAGGGCATAGCGAAGGAGTGACTTGACGGGCATAGGAATAAAGGAGTTGCCTTCTCCTGTATCAAACCTCTGGGCATGGAAAATATAGGGACTAACATAAGAACAGCCCTGCTCAATCAGGACAAAGGCCTATCAAGTCCAGCATTTTGCTTTCCCACAATGATTAAGAAGGCGACAATAGGAAGCTCACATGCAGGAGACAAGGGCTATTGCTGTTGTCCCCCACCATTGGCATTCTGATACTGGAGGTGGCCCATAGCCATCATGGCTTGGAGCCGTATCTTCTGTGAATTTTACAAATCCCCCTTTAAAGTAATCGTAAGCTGGTAACCATCACTACATAATTCCGTAGTTTAGCTATGTGCTATTTATCTTGAATCTTCCAACCTTCATCTTCATTTGATGGCCCTGGGTATGAGTGAGGAAGTAAAATATCTCTTTACCCACTTTCTCTACAACATGCATTATTATAGACACCTTCACCTTACTCACCTTTTTTGTAAATAGAAAAGCCACAAATATTGTAATCTTTCCTCAAAGGGAAGTTACTCCAGTCACCTTTTTTGTGCAAGTTTCTTTTCCTTTTTCTTCTGTTCCTTTTCTCATTTGGGCACAAGACATCCATTTTCTGAAGGAAGCCTTATTGTCTTAAATAGATTCCTTGTCTCTGCTCATTAGCCATGCTGACACCTTCTTGAACTTGGTGCTATCTTTCCTAATCTGTGGTATTCGTTATAGCTGAGCTTCTATTGTTGTGGTTTTAAATTGCCCTGAATCTGTCTGGAGAGATTCAACTCTCAACTTCTTCTTCTTGCTCTTCTTCTCCTCCCTCTTCTTCTTCTTCTTCTTCTTCCCACTCCCCTAATTTTTTTTGGAAGTTCTGAAAAGCAGAACTTGAGGACAGCTGGAAGGTCTGCCTTCTGTTGACTGCAAGAAAGTGGGCAAGTGAGGGAGTTTCATAAGTTGTGGGCCAGGATGTCTATGTGGACTTGAACATGAAGACATTTTGGGTTTTGTGTATCTAGTTTATTTGCTGAATGCAGTTTTCTTGGAACTTCTTTGGATAACTTCATGGTCCGTCTTGTTCTTTCTGCTCTTGTATGTAACTTCTACACTCTGCACAACAGTTAAACAGTATTCCAAGTGCCAAGATGACAGAACAGCTAGAATCCATAACGAGTGAAGTAAGGGGATGTGTCAAATCTTGTCTATTTGAATATACTTGACTGTGGTCAAATATTCTATGAAGCCCAGAATCTTCTGCAGGTTTTTAATGGATGAGCTTAAACATATAAAATATGCATGTCACAGATCCAGCAGTCTGAAAAGGAACCTGCACCTCAGGCTGGTGATATATCTGAAGAAGCTGAAGAATCCCAGTGCTGTGGCTTTACATTTTTTGATGAAGAAGAAGGCTATGATGCAGACAGTGAAAGCAATCCTGATGACAGTGAAAGCAAAGATGAAGGTAAGTCTGAACTTAATTTCATGTGATGCACCCATGGTTTTCTCAGATACATCTTGGTTTACATTCCAGCAGCATTCACATGTGTGTGGACTCACCAGGCACAGTAGTTTTCCAGCTCTGGTGGTTGAATCACGATTTGATGGTGCATCTTTAAATACAGTGGTCCAGTTCACATGTCATGGTAAAACATAGTTAACAGTTTACCATGATTGTTCTGATCTCTGCTCCTCCCCTTCAGTGCATGGAAAAATGGACCACAATTCCTGTACAGTATTAGCATTATGTCTGTACTGGGCATTGTGGTTTGTTTCACTCCAAACCACTATCAGCAAGCCAAGTACAAACCTTGGCTATTGATCACCATCTGTTTGAAGGAGAAAAACCCACAGTCTCCAGTTCAAACGTTAACACTAAGCCAGTAATCGTGTTTCTTTCTCCAGTATAGTAGCAGGAAAGAACAAAGCGGGCGAGATTGTCACGCTCATGGTAAACCATTAAATAAGGTTACCATGATGTAAGAATACTGGAACCCTGTGGACTTATTTGTTCTGGCAACTTGTACAGACGAATCTGTATTGGTTTTTGGCTGGCTGTCATCTTAAAGTCACATTTGCTGCTTATTTTCACTCATTGTTTTGTAGTCTGCTTGCCTGAGTCAGGAGAGGAGGAGCATGTTGGCAGCATTGCGTATGATCTGCAAAATTTAAAAATATTACTACTGAATCACAGCAGTTGCTGCTGCTGTATTCCCCTGGTTCCAGATTTCTTATAAACTTGTGAAATGAGTAGACAAGTCATAACTCTTGCTTTTTTTTTTGCTCATGGGACCTGTAATTTATTTATTTTTTTAAATTGATAGTGGTATTTGAAGCTTTCAGTGTACAGCTCAACCTTTTATAAAGCAGGTGCTTTGTAGGTTATGATTTTCCTTAAGCAGGATGGCACAAAAGTGTCTGCATGCAGTAGTGGTGGTGAGCCATAAGCACATCAGTAAATAGAAAGATTAAAAAAATGGATTATTGTAGTGTATATGCTTGTCAATTTTCAACCCACTGCCCGATGAGTCGATTAGTATATAAACATGCATGGTTTACTTTGTGCATTTCTGCATGATAATTGTATGCTTAAAAAGATCCCGGTTGTCTGATAACCACACCAGATCCTTGTTAATTAAAAGTTGGGCAGTAGGGGCAAAGCTCCACAAAATAGGTAGGTAGATAAGGCAGAGAGTAGCTGAATTTCAGCAGATAACCATGTGCCTTCCTTTCTAGGAACAGACATTAAGAAAGATAAAGGATGTTTCGGCTATTCCAGTTTTGCCAGTGACACAGCCGAAAACCTCATTCAAGGGGAATTAATATATCCTGAAATCTGTATGTTGGAATTGCATTTACTCTCTGCTGGCAACCCAAGCCTAGATGTCCTTACACATGTTTTCCAGAGCTTCTTGAAAGCAATCAGGCTGAAGGGGGGAAATGCAATGTTACTTATGCAGCAGGTAAGTGACGCCAATTCTATGACCTTGCACATATATAGTATACACATGTGCTATACAGTAGTGATGTTTAATAAGTTCTGCAACAGGGTCCCACACATTCACAAGTCTCTGCTCATCTGTCCCTGAATTACTTGGCCAGTGTAGGTGGGATAGAAAGATGGGAAGGTCATAGACAATTCAAGGAACCTTTCAAGCGCGTGATCCCTTATTTTCTTACCTGCCCCCCATTGCTTTCCTCTGTTTTAGGAGAGCCATCAGTGTTCCAATGGCAGTAATCATTTCAGCAAATCACATCCCAGCTCAGACCTATTTGCGTGTGCATGAATCAGCTTGCCTCACACTAGCAAAAGAGGCAGAGAATACCATTCTCAGTTGGCCTAGAACAGGCATGTCCAAAGTCTGTTTCAGGGGCCTAATCCGATTTAATCTGGCCCCTGTGGCAGTATATCTCCTGGGGTAAAATCCTTTTAAAAAAGCTCAACAACTTTGGGGTAAAATTGTATGTTCACTTCATCAAATCTGGCCCTCTTTGAAAAAAAGTTGGGGCACCCCTAGCCTAGAAGCATAGGGTCTAGAATAAATGTGGGTGAGAACAACAGCAGAGGTGAGCAACAACCAGAATGTCTCTTTTTCTGGACGAGTGCTGGACTTAAGGACACAGACACAATCTCCAAGGCTTGAAGATAACAAAAACAAGATCTGTTCATTGTGCAGTTCATTAAGCACTAGTGCATCTGTAGGCCACATTCCCATATATCTGTTTTCTATTTGGTAGTCATCTTAATGTCGTTAGGATGGTCTTCAAGTGAAGGCAAAGAGTAAGAGCACTGAGGTAACTCTGCAGTTGAGGTAATCAACTGGGAGAGGAAGTCTGAGGGGACAGGACAAGGTCAGGCAAAGCCAGCTTAGAAGGAGGTTGGGACTAGTACTCAGCCAGCCACTAAGCTGAAGCCCATTTTCTAAGGACATACTTCCCCATCACTTGGTGGGCATTTTGCTAATTCAAGATGATTGTTCAGTATATAATTTTTTTTTTATTTCTAGGGAGCTGTAAAGAGTCTCTTGGTAGGGTTCCTGCACATATTGACACAGACAGATTCCAATTTTCATGGTGAGTTATAAATAAAAGCAATATTTACCTTTTTGGGTACCGCTCACTTGGGCAGGTACTCTTAACTATAAATTTATAGGTCTCACTGAGACATGAGTTTAGCATTACGTTCATACTGGCCCCAATGAGTGTCAAATGCATTCCAGAAAATTTCAAGATTGAATGCTTCTCGGTTTAAAGAAAGAAGTATAGCTATGGTGGGCCAATAGCCTTAAGTCAATTTTTGTTTTGGGTCTCAAGATTTTTGGTTGACAATGTCTTCTGCCAGAAATGTCTTCTTCTTAGGACATAGATTGAAACTAAGAATAATGGAGTAAGTGAATATTACGTCATTAGAATCTTGACTTCATAGTATGTATCCACTAAACAGTGATATGAAGAGTTTGGTGACAGCCTGTCTTGAGTCACATGGGCAATTGTTAATTAACATATTATATACGTAAATAATGTGATTTAGGATTTTAGTAGCCTTCATACCATTGGAAAGACTACCATTTAGTCTTCATACCATTGGAAAGTTTCTATTTTTCTTCCTAGAAATTTTTGTTGCTGCTTTAATTCCACTGTGCAAATGTTTTGATTCTAGTTTGCTTTGAGAGGTGGTCTATAGTATATACAGTGCTACCTCGGATTACATACGCTTCAGGTTACATACGCTTCAGGTTACAGACTACGCTAACCCAGAAATAGTACCTTGGGTTAAGAACTTTGCTTCAGGATGAGAACAGAAATCATGCTCCGGCGGCGCGGTGGCAGCAGGAGGCCCCATTAGCTAAAGCAGTGCTTTAGGTAAAGAACAGCTTCAGGTTAAGAACGGACCTCCAGAACGAATTAAGTACTTAACCCGAGGTACCACTGTAGTGCTGTTGCATTGTTTAACCTAGATAAGTATTAATCAGGCTATCATCTACCTCAGAGACACCCCCTGCTCCTGGGGACAAGGCACTTTGAGGTTTTCCCCATATACAATGGGATAGAAATGTTAGTAGCAAAACTATTTTATGTTGTTGAAATGCTTATGTACCAGCCTGTAAGAGCTGCATATCAAGATTTTTCAGTCTTTTTCTGGTGACAATTCTGTGCAGGATCAGTGGTTGCTCTTGATGTTTTCCTGTGTTTTAAGAGAAATATTACCCAGCAATGCAAGAACTGCTATCAGGATGGGGAGAGGGGTTGACCGGGTGACTTCTTGCATTCTAGCTGCTTATTTTAATAACTTTGGTAGTTTTGATAACATTTTAAAACGAATGATGCTGTTGCTTTTCAGCATGTCAGCAGGTGCTGGTGGATCTGCTGGTGTCTCTAATGAGTTCAAAGACCTGTTCAGAAGAGCTGGCTCTTCTTTTAAGAATCTTTTTGGAAAAAACGCCATCTACGGTAATTTTTTAAGAATGAAACGAAGTACTTTGAAGTACACTGCCAATGTTGATATAGTAGCTATTTTGATTTTATTTAGCATTTTCAGAGTGAAGTGGTATGTCAGCCCCCTAATCAGATAGTGTGGGTGAAGCAAGTGCCAGCTACACATGGCTGGCAGGCAGCAAGCGAGCAAACAAGCAGGATAGGTCAGTAGCCGAGAGGGGAAGCCATTCCTGCCACATCTCTCCTTCTCTCCAACAGCCTTCCAAACAAATAAGAATGCTATGGGATGGGCCTTTCCGGGTCCAGCAACCCTCTGCCCTGCTCTTAGATCCCTCCCCCTCAATTCCAAAAAATTATTAAGAGCCACAGTTGAAGGCCCATGGGCAGCGTGTTGGCAATCCTTGCTGCAACTAGACACATTGTCATTACAGATAACTAGTGTCTTGCACAGGGGTTGCCTTCTGGGGTGGCACATATACACAAAAACACATATACTCAAACCAATTCCTTGTAGCTGCCACCACACAAACAACACCTTCTGGAGCTGGCACGCTAAGCGGGTCTTACCACCCCCACCCACAAACAAGTCAGAGCTTAAAAGTTATTTCTGCACCGGGAAAAACCTGGGCAAAAAGAGTTTTTAAGCTCTCTGGCTTCCATGGATTTAATTCATGTAATTTCAACCAGGTGACCTTCAACTGTGTAAAGTTGAAGCAGCACATGTTCAAGGTGCATCAGTTACAAGTTACTTGTAGAAGGATATTGTAGAGTTGGAAAAGGTCAGAAAAGGGGCAACCAAAATGATCAAGGGGATGGAGCAATTCACCTTTGAGGAAACTGAATATTAGTTGTCTCAAAACAACTTTTTGAGCTGCATCAGTTTCTTTAAAGTGAACTAAGTGAAACTGTTAATTCTTGCAGTTTAGGGTATATAGCAATGAACAGTTACGTAGTTCCTGCCTTATTTTCATTTCTTTTAGAGCACGTTGCTCAAAGGAATTCTGAAGATTTTGGAGACAAATACCGAGATGAGGCCCTTACATCATATCTCCTTTCCTTTGCATCAAATACCAAATTCAGGAAGTAGCCCTTCGCAAAAACCAACTCTCAGTTTTGGCAGCAAAACCATAGGACTACTAAGACGAGCAAAGTTTGCACAGACCAAGAAGGAAGCAGAGGGGGAGAGCTTGCCTCACCATCTACTTTCTTCTTGGCATGTTGCTCCAATTCATTTGCCTCTGGTTGGGCAAAACTGTTGGCCGCATATGTCTGAAGGTTTCAGCATCTCGTTGTGGTTTTGTACGGAACGCATTCATGAAGTAGACATTTCCTTAGAGAAAGCAAAAAGAATGAAAAGGAGGAGCAAATCACTGATTTCACACGACAGCAGTTTTGATGATATGGGTAAGTTGTATTCTGTAATACAATGAAACTGAATCTGTAAAGACTTTAGAATATATATATATATATGTGTGTGTGTGTGTGTGTGTGTGTGTATGTATATGCATATGCATATGTATATGTATGTATATATATGGTATAAAAAATTAGGTCATGCATATAGTGCCGCACATTCAGATGAAAGAACATTGATTCCAAAGAGAGTTTTTTTGAGTTGAAAGATTCCAGCTATAGACAAACATTACACATTGCTTTTCTGCAAGGAGCTCCAAATCACAGCATTGTGTATTTTCAAAAAATACCTTTATTTATTTATTTTTAAATAAAACAAGATAAAAAACACACTTTTCAACAAAGCAAGAATCAATGGAGTACAAGAATATGACAATTCCAGTAAAGAGAATTATTGCAAAAGCCAACATACCATGCATATTTTTATTCCACTGAAACATAGGAGTTTGGAATTTCATAGAATCGTAGAATTGTAGACTTGAAAGGGATCCTGAGGGTTTGCTTACCCCTGCAATAAATAGTTGGCTCTTGGAGTTTTCTTAGCATGCGTGAATCATAAGTCACACAATAAGCCATTTTCTTACAACTGTATTATTTGCTTGATACTTTGCAGATCCTAGTTTAAGTTGAAGGTTTAACATATTTCCATGTCTTAGTACCACAGATCAGCAGGTTCTTTAGTCATTTTCACCAGAGGCTTGAGGCTTAAATCTGCTTCCCTCTCCCCGCTTTCTAAATGGGTTTCTAATATGCATGCAAATCTACCTTGGCTGGGATGCATGCTTCTGTTTTTCCATTCTCAATTGTCTCCTGCATTAATAGTGTTAATGACATACAATTTGTGAGAAAAGCTCAAGGGTATTTTGCATATGAAAAACTGCAGGCAATTCACCATTCTTAGCTAGCTATAAATTTATCAGTGGTTTTTCCTCACTCTAAGAAATGCAAAATGGAATCATAATGGAGAGGGAATTTGGGCATGCCTGCAGTTTATATTTCAAATCCAGCTAGGACTCTAGTTTCAACCATCTTATGGAATGCTAGCTACATTTTTATACCTTATAGAATGCAAAGCAGTTGCACTTGTCAGCATCCATTGTTTTAACTATGTACCTGATTTAACCATTTTTCTAGAAGAAAGCAAAGCTGGAATTGATCACCTCAATTTAGGAGACAAACTTCTTGAAGATGGTTGCCTTCATATATTTTCACTGGGGTCCAAAGCATTGATGATCCAAGTGTGGGCGAATGTGAACACTGGAAGTTTCACATTTCGGTACTGTAAACTTGTTTTTACACACTGACAAATGCATTATTTCTTCTTCTGTTCTAGTAGGTTTAATGTAGGGTCCCATTCAGGGAATTTTAAGCACAATACAGGCAACCTCCCATTTATGCCGGGGTTATGTTCTGAGTTACCACACCCGTCAATCAAATAATGTATATTTGAATCCCCATTGAAGAAGCCTGCAAACACCCCATTCCACCCCTTTTGTGATGTTTTGGGGTTCAGCGCGATTCATGTGTGCACAGTTGTGTACATATTGGACTGCATAAATGGTGGGTTGCCTGTGTTACATTATCAGGAGATCATAGAATTCTTAGCAATGATTCTTATTTATTTTTAACTAACTGCAGTCGGTCTTGTTGCTGCTTGGAGCTCAGGGAATGAGATGCATAAATTGGGTCAGATGATTTTTACCCATCGTCTGTTTTAGATCAGTTTTAATTGGTAATACCATGCTGGCAATTGTATTTCCCGGAGCCTAGTTGGAGAAGAAATCTGTACAGTGTGATAAATAAGATTTTCAAGACTTATAAAAGTGAACATTAGGGAAAAAAAGGATTAATTTACCTTGTTACTGAAGGCACAGTTGGGCCATGTAGTATCCTGATAAAAGAGGAATGAAACAGAAAAATGTGCTCTGAGTTGCTTTGAATATTTTCTTGTGTTAAAAAAAAAAGCAGGATAGACAATAAACTGACTGAAAAATTACACTGCAGTAGAGGGATAAAACAATAGCTGTGAACAGTTTCAAGCATCCATAATAATGCAGGTGGGGAGGTTGTGCCTACAATTCTTGTTCTTGAAGTGAAAAGCAAACCAGGAGAACATTTAGGTCATTTCTGATCATCTTGTCACAGTGTAATGATGAGGAGATGGCAATGAACTGGAGCACTGTTGTTTAAACAGTAATAACTAAGGGGGAGGTATAGTGGAGAAGCAGAGGATCCAGGCATCAAAGAACTATTACAGAAAAAGGGGAAAAATGCCCCAATTAGTTGTAGGCAGAAACCTAGAAAATGAGCGGCAGATAGTATTTTTGTCACTAACAAACTGACATCTCTTGGTTCAGTCTATAAAAGCAATGAAAAACTTGCCAAAGTCTGTATGTATTGGAAACCCAACAGACATAGTGTTCCAGAGTAGTATTTTATGCATAAATTTAAAAAGCATACCGCAATTTAAAAGGATGACAGACTGGCATATTCTCCTATTTTCATAGTATGTGTATGGACCCAAACGATGAAATGAAAGCTGGGCTATTAGCACAAGCGGAAACACCCGAGAACACATTCCTTGTAGGCACGTGGCAGCATATGGCACTGACATACCTGCAACAGCCAGAAAGCAAGAAAAACATCCATGGAACCCTGTCCTTATGGATTTCTGGTCAGAGGTAATTCCCCAGTGTGGTAAATGATAGAACTATTATCATTAAAGAAGCTCTAGAGGCATTTGCCTTCTCTCTAAATTGGAACGTGATGAAATATGGAGGAGGAGGAGGACAAAGAAATGCTCACAGCCAAAATAATGGAGTGGTTGCTCATCTGTTTCTGTTAAACTGTTGTTGCTGGAATCCTTCAGTATCCTTAAATGAGCTCTTTGTACGACGTGCCATCCTAATTAAAGCTCCACTTGCAACCATAAATGCCAATGAAATTGTTGTGATTGTTTTTATTAATTTAATTAAATATTTATAAGCGGCACTTTCATATAGACAAGGCAGTGTAAAAATGCACCAAGATTCGTACTCGGCTGATACTGTATGAAAGAGCTAACGGCAATCAGACCTGGAAGGTGGAGGGGGCAGTGTAGAACTGGCAATGAGAATCTGTTCTAGGGCAAGTGGGTAGGTAATGGTGAAGTCAGAATACAGGTGCTCTTGCTTGCTTGCTTGCTTGCTTGCTTGCTTGCAGCTGCAGCAGAGAGCAGGCTTGACTGTTGACATGGCTTTGACAGTAAAGTTGCATGGGGAAGAAGAGGATGTTAAATAACCTTCTTCAAGCACCTGCCCTAAAGATCTTGCATCTCTCTAGTCTCACTGTTAAGTGGATTTATATATTATTGTTTCCCCCTTGAAGTATGCATTATAGTCTTTATTCTTAATATATCAGACACATGACTGATACATTTATACCCATTTGCTTTCGTGTGGTTCTTCGGTCTGCTTCATTGAGAGATGTTCCTGTTAGTCTACCAAAGAACATCCTCAGTATTTGCTGGGCCTGGTGTGAGGAAGCTCTATATTAATTGGTTGCTTGAACCAGAGTAGGGTAGCAGCAGGAATGGTTACTGCGGAGGTTGAGGCTGTGGGCCCAGGTGAGTGCCCTCTGTGCTATCAGCCATCTGGTGATCTAGGAATGATAGGTGCAACAGGTATATTTGAAGCACTGTCAGGGTATCTGAAGCACCCTGTAGGGGTGTGGAGCCAATTGTAGGAGATGGCTTCAATTTTATGTTACACAGCTTTCAGTTTAATTATCACAGAAGAAGTGAAATTACCTATTATAAGCCCTTTAATCACTCTCGCTATTCAATTGAAATTGTTCAGGATATACTAAAGCTTTCTTCTTTTTCTTAGAAAACCTGAAATTAGTTTAGATTATACCCTCCCGAGGAAAACAAGCTTATCTTCTGACAGCAACAAGACCTTCTGTATGACTGGCCATTATACACCATCCCAAGATGAGTATTTGCAGTTGGCTGGAAGATGGGATCTGGGAAATCTTCTGCTCTTCAATGGTAAGTTTGTTTGTTTTTTCCCTTATGTGTTGCTGGTTATCTTGTACTAAACTGGTGCCAGATACGAAAGATGTTTTTAAAACTTTATTAGTGCCATGCCATAGTTCTTATACCTAAAAAAAGACAATTAAAACAAAAGAAGAGCCTGCTAGATCAGGCCCAATGGCCCATCTAATCCAGCATCCTGGTCTCTTAGTTGCCAGCCTGAGGCCTGTAGGAAACCTGCAAGCACAACAAACACTCTCCTTCCTGTAGCTTCCAGCGACTAGAATTCTGTATTTCTGTGACACTTTAGCTGCAAATCCTGGTTTCCTTTTTTCATATGTTTTGCTCCTTTAAACATTGTTTTTTTTTTTAATAAGAGCTGCCTTGAAGGCAGGATATAAGTCTTCCTACTAAAATAAATAACACTGCTGCTTTCTGGAAGGTGGCTGCCAAAAGGTGACTCAAAGAGTGTTGCTGGGGGAAGATCGCGTGTGAGGCCATGAGCACTGTCTGAGTCATTGTGGTGCCACATGGAAACCACATTGTTTCAGTTCCTGATATTATGGAAGACTTTTTAATAAAGATTCTTGGGGCTGTAAACTGGAATAGGTCTGTTTTTAACTTTAGCACCATCATTGAAGCAGTGTGCAACTTAGACTGTGTTGTTCGGCTTGTTCTTGCCTTGTGACAGATACCACACATTCCGGTCTTGTTCCAAAGAAGTAATAAAGTATATTAGCCGGTGGCTCATGAATTTTGGCCACTGCAAATCCATTGATCCTTGAAGATACATATTTGCACCTTGCATGCCATGGGATTTCCTGTGGCTTCACATCTTGCGTTGCTTCTTTGAATGCAGATGCAGGCATGTCATCCACATGTGCAGTGTAATATGAGAAACAAACCTATGGGGACCTGTCTATCACTTATGAACTAAGAAATTGGTGAGCTACAATAGAAGTATTATTTATTGTACATGAGGCAGCATATATTGAAACACATGTTTTTGTTTTTGTAGGTGCAAAAATTGGGCCAGAAGAAGCATTTTATCTTTATTCTTGTGGACCAGACTTTACCTCTGTAATGCCTTGCAAATATGGCAAAACAATAAGTGATTATACCAAATACATAGATAAAGAAATTCTGCAATGTGAACAAATCAAAGAACTCCTAATGACAAAGAGAGAAGTGGACACTGGACCTTTAACGGTAAGTTTGTAATCCTAGTACAGTACTAAATCTCTCTCTCTCTCTTTCCCATTACAGCATGAAAAATGAATGAGAAATTGTAAGCCACAATGCTCAGTGGTGACATTTATTTTAGAAGCATAGCCTAATTTGTCTCAAGTATTCAGGGCAAGTAACAAATACCAAGAGTGTTTCTCTCCTACCCAAAGTCTTATTGTCTCAGGCCTGTGTGGGGAACTAGTGACCCCTCCAGATGTTGCTGAACCACAATTCCAATCATCCATGACCATTCTTGCTTGGGCAGATGGGAGTTATAGTGCAGCAACATTTGGCTACCAGAGGCTCCCAAGCCCTGGTGTATCTGTGATGTGCCCTGGGCCACTTGAATTTGGTTTTAACCACACTTTCTGTGACCACATTTTATTGGGAATACCATTTGTGCCCAGGCCATCTCAGGCCACATCCTGATCTAAAATTCAATGCGCATGGCAGTATTTGCTGCCACAATAGTTCTGTTAATGCTGCTATTGCAAAAAAAAAAAAAAGAAAGAAAGAAAGAAAAAGAAAAAACCCAAAACAAATTCCAAAGACCACAAATGGAATAGGTGGAGAAGAGGGGATATGGCAAAATGAAATGCAGCGAGATGTGAATCTAACTTATGGTACAAATATCTCAAACACACTCCTCAACTTATTCAGATTCATTTTGTCTCCCTAAGAAACCTTTATTTATTCCTAACTTATCTCCTGTAGGTTGTCTCCTTTCTACCCTATAACTTAACTTTGTTTTCCATGTATCCCAACTCATAGTTACATTTCTGAAAGGCTACTATCATTTCGTTAAATGCGTAGGGATGAACTGCTGTGCCGACCATGACAGTGGAAGCTCAAAAGAAAAGTGGTGATTTGGGTAAAAGCTGCAAGCTCCTTTAATGTTGTCTTGTATTTCAGGAAAGCCTTGCTACTGTTTACACCACTTGCTGCCCTGGCCACTATACAATCTATGAGCCAGTAATCAGGCTTAAAGGTCAAGCGAAAACCATTCCTTCCCAACGACCTTTCAGCTCAAAAGAAGTACAAAGCAATTTGCCAGATCCTTATTACCTGAAAATGCTACAGCCGGCAGAATACAAAGGTCTTCAGGGCATACTGCACGAGATTGGTGGAACTGGGTCCTTTGTCTTCCTTTTTGCCAGGGTAAGATGCTGAAAAATTGCTTTCCCTCTTAGTGCATTTGTCATGGCAGACTTTCAGGTCTTTTGATTGCTAGTATGTGAGGAAGCAAATAAAGTGAACGGGTGCATGAAACCCAGACTGCTCCCAGACAGGCACCTCATAGGGCTACTAATAAGGAGCATTGTTGTTAATGGAGGTATAAGGAAAATGCTGTCAGTAAATAAATGTTGTTTTTCTACTGTAAGCTATAAGCAGAACTAGAATCAGGGATATTGCACCTTTTTGTGTGTGTATACCCTGCTACGTTTCATCTACAGCAGTGTATGTGACACATCAGGTATGGGTGGGGAAGCTGCAGTTTACATGCAGTGATTGCCCCCCTCCCCAAAGGCCCAGCAATTCTTTGAGCATTAATTAAATAATTAAAACCTAAGTTCTTACTCATTTGCTGATAGCCCAATACTGCCCATAATGAAATCCTAACCTACCACTTCTTGCAAAGTGTTTCAAAATTTGTTTTGGTTTGGATGTGTAGGTTGGAAGTCTTTTAATTAGGAAGAAAAGCAACATGACTAAAATGGAATTGACTGGAAAAATAGCAGGGTCCTGTCCCCCGTCCCCCTGCCCTTTTGCCATGCCAGCTCCAGGATGGTGAAGCAATTGGTCTGTAAGCATGGCAAGGCTTTGGATGTGGCAGAGGCCCCACCCTTACATTCCCCACCCCCACCCCCGGGTTTGGATTTTGCCCTTCAGAGACTATGCTATTCACAGATTCAGGAGCACTGGATTATAATCACTTTAATTAATAATGGGTGACATCCAGTGGACCACGGTAAAGTCCAGGGCACTGCATGGGAGAGGAAGGGTAGTTCCAGCATGGCCATTTCCCAATTTGCTTGAGGCACTCTTGAAGCACTTGACGACTCTGGGGTTACGGCACTCATCTCGCTTTATTGGCCAAGGGAGCCGGTGTACAGTTTCCGGGTCATGTGGCCAGCATGACTAAGCCACTTCTGGCGAACCAGAGCAGCACACGGAGATGCCGTTTACCTTCCCGCCGGAGTGGTACCTATTTATCTATTTGCACTTTGACGTGCTTTTGAACTGCTAGGTTGGCAGGAGCAGGGACCGAGAAACGGGCGCTCACCCTGTCGTGGGGATTCGGACCGCCGACCTTCTGATCGGCAAGCCCTAGGCTCTGTGGTTTAGACCAAAGCGCCACCCGCGTCCCTTAAGTAATAGGTATTACTTAGTTGTTATTCTGTCCAGTGCCTTGTTTGGTGATAGGATTGCACATGGTCTAGTCTCCCTTTACAAATCAACCCCTGCAATAAAGGGCTAAAATGTGCCTCCAGTAGAGACCAAGATCTTGCAGATGAAATAGCTCCTCCATGATAACTGTAACAAGATAATCCATGTGGGGCAGGACAAGTAACACTGAAGTAACACTCTGTCAGACATGCTTTATTACTTAAGCGGCATATTGGCTTATTTTTAGGTTGTGGAAATCAGCGACTGTGAAGAAACCCAAGCTTTAGCTCTGAAAGTTATCCTTGCCTTAACCAAACACAATCAACAGAGAATACATGAGTTAGAAAACTGCAATGGTTATTCCATGATTCATCAGGTGTTGATAAAGCCCAAATGTATTGTTGGATTTCATATTTTGCAGGTAAGGTGCTCTGCTGAAACCTTCTCTTTGCATTGACTGATCTTGGCAAAATCGTTAGTCTACTTTTCACATTCACTTCTGGTTCATAACTTAACAAAACTGAATCTCTTTGTTATCCCTTTGCAAGACTCTCCTTGCAGGATGCTGCAGTGAGAAGATGATTCATCTGAATGAAAATGGGCAGTTCATACTAGATGTAGAGTCTAGAGCGGTGATTCAAGATGTCAAGCTATTGGAAGAGCTGCTACTTGATTGGAAGATATGGTCTAAAGCCCAGGTGATTTGCACAGATCAGAACATGACTGCTCCACAACTAAATCAAAGTTAAAATATGGTTGTTACCAGAATTTAATATCTCTTTATTCCCTCTAGAAAATGTGACGTGGTTTCCAAGGTCCCTTGGACTTCTAATGACCAAGATATATCCAAGAATACCCCCAAGCTATGCATTTTATCCTTTAGGGTGTGCAGCCCTGTCCAGAACAAGCAGTTGGCTTGTCTTCTGAATGTGCACTTATATAGAAAGGATTTGCTTTTTAATTCATGTAGGGGATCTCAGCCCTTTAGGGACCCAAGGGTACATTTGAATTGAAACTCAGGAGCACCACAAAATACCCATTTTACGGAAGAAAAAAATGACAGTGCTCAGAACCCTCCTCCAAAGTGGGCACCTCCAAACACCCCAAATACTGTTCCAGCTAAACTGCAGGGTCCTCTCAATTTTAAGAAAAAAATGTGGAGGGGTTGGGGCTTGGGAGGCGCCATAGTGCTCAAAGGTGCCCTGCTGACCTATAGGCAGGTCAGTTACCTATTCTCGTCATGGTTCCCCTGGCAAACTTTTTCCTTCGTGAAATTTCTCCAGTGGTGTTAAAACAAATCTGTATTCGTTGTGTAAATGCTTTCATTGCTATACCAGTATCAATATATCTATAACCAATGATTTTAAGAGCACGTTGGAGAAGGTAAACATTCTGCAATATATCCTCCCTGCTTTGTGAAGAGAACTGGGGCAGGAGGCAGAAGATGCAGTTGTCACCTGTACCTGTGTTTAGGAAATAGTTAAAAGTGTAGAAAAGCCCCATCCTCCTGAACAGTCTTCATAATTCTTAATGGTTATTAGACAAGTTTGACCACAAAAAACAGCCTCAGAAGGAGCATATGCAAACTTCTGATTCACAATCATTTTCAGGTCTGAATTCAGGTTCAAATGTTGGACTGGTGCTAATAGTACTTTAGAGGGAAGCCTAACAAATATTTTGCTGCTGTCTAGATGTAAAATGTAAGTCCTGCATGCATTTGTGACCGCTGTTATGCTAAGCGCACAGGATGTTTTTCATTGGCATCCCACTAACAATATAGATTTCTGAAGTTTTGGGTTGCCTTGCTGGCTACAGTTTTTTTATTCTACCAGCATTGCCAATACAGTTTTGATGGCAACTTGCTTCTAACTTCATTTTGATTTTTTGTGTGCCTAAGACTACTTCTCTTTTTGCAGCCAGGTGTTTGGGAAACACTCTTATCAGCTCTGGAAGTCCTTATCCATGATGATCATTGGCAGCAGACGTTTAACATTAAGCAGCTCCTCAAAGCTCAAGTTGTGCATCACTTCCTGCTGACATGCCAGGTTCTGCAGGTAAGGCACCACAACCTTTGTTCTGAATGTTTCAGATGCTTGTCTGTAAGAGTGAACACGTACATGATGCTTCACAGCATCTGACTCACACTCCCCCTCTTTCTCCAGCCCTATTAATAAAGATATTACAGATAGTGATGATTTTGAACAGAAACTGTTGAATAGTGAAAGCCATCCGGCTTTCCCAACTTCCACTGATGCCGCTAACTGATTTATGATGTGACTTTTAGTTAGATCTGCAAATGCCATAAGCCCTATTTAACTGTTACAACTCCACTCCTGATATCAGGCAGCTTTTGCTGGTGTTCTGGTGTAACATTTGTAACAGATAGCCCTTTCTACCAGTGGAGTCTCCCTGTGCTACTTAGAACCCCAGTACTCCAGAGTGCTTAATCAAATGGGGAACCTTCATAATTAGAAAAGGCTCTCCTGCTGTAGAAGTTACAATAGAACATGTGGAAGCCAGCAGAGGTATGTGATGATTGGGGGAGGGGGGGTACAGGTACATAGCTCCACAGCCTTTTTCTACTCATGTTGCTCCTTGAAAGTATATCTGAACAGGACTTGAGATGACCTTGCACCACAAAAAGTATGCGCTTCTAACTTTCCTGGTCTGTAGGTCTCTCATGCCTCATTGGAATATTCGCCACAGATGCCAGTTAATGCAGATGATAGCTATATCTGAGATAGTAGATACGCATTACATTAGGTTTCAAAATTGCTTGATAACAAGTTTCCATTGGATCACACACGCGCACAAGTTAGGGTGGAGCTTAGTGCTGCAAGCTATAATGCCAGTGTTTACAGGACCATGCTTGTAACATTGTCAATTGATCCTAAACCTTAAGTGTTGAGAATTGGCATCCCAGAGTAATTACCTTACAGATACTTCTAAAAATTCTAGATTTTGAAGGGGTCAATGGATCTGATTCAATCTCCTGTTTTGAAAGAGATACATAAACCATTGCCAGCAGGGAGTTTTCTGACCATTTCTTGGAAAAGGTTATAAATAGCAGCTGTACATAATACTTTAACATGCCCTCTGCTATACATGCATGCATCCTAGAAGTGTGAGTACAGGTAAAACAAAGGAATACAGTTTCGTCAGATATATATCCTTGAACAGTACACAGAAGGAAATTGTGATTTTGTAGGACTCTGTTTGTTTCTCTCTTTGTTTCTCCCTTAGGAGCAGGAAGAAGAAAACTTTACATCTATGCCTACAGAAGTTTGCACATCATTTGTGAAAATAATTGAAGAAGTACTTGGTTCTCCCCCAGATCTGGAATTGCTGGCACTGATCTTCAATTTTCTCTTAGCAGTTCACCCTCCTACTAATACATATGTATGTCACAATCCCAGAGACTTCTACTTTTCCCTGCACATAGGTAAAGTATTGTTTTGACCTGAATCAGAAAATAAGAAACTAACTATATTAATACTACAGAAACATAGCAGTTTACCTTTTTTCAATCCCTTCCCCCTTAGTTTTATAGCTTCTACTCTTGATTTGTTTCCCCAGATTATATTCATACTTGCATTCTGATTGGTTTATGGTAGCAGATTTTTAGGCTCTCAGCCCTATTGTATTGAATTCAGAGCTTGATGTTCAACATATTTGACATATTTGTAAAAAGCTAATATAGTTGTACCTTGGATCCCGAAAACCTTGCGAGTCAAACATTTTGGCTCCCGAACACTGCAAACCTGGAAGTGAGTGTTCCGGTTTGCGAACATTCTTTGGAACCCGAACGTCCAATGTGGCTTCCAGTTGGCTGCAGGATGCTGCGCCTTGGTTTCTGAACGTTTTGGAAGTTGAATGGACTTCCAGAACGGATTCCGTTTGACTTCCGAGGTACCACTGTACCTGCAAAATAAATCTTCTGATTTTAGGGATAAAGGATTTGAGGCCTTAAAAAGTGACTTATTCAAAGTTGCTCTGTGCTTTGGAACCTTGGATACTAGCTGTTTCGTGTGTCTCTTAAGGATTGCAGGAGTGGAATGCTTAATCTCTTTGCAGCTGAGATAAACTGTCATAGATAGGCATGGCTTTTTTAGAAGCACCATTAAATTCAGAGGGTTACTTACTAGCCTGATTAGAATTAAAGCCGAAGGTCTTTGTTGCATGTACAGACACTGAAGAGTCAATTTTGTAGGTTTGTAGAGTGTGTCGTTGAGCTTGGTAAAATGAACTTATGAATAAATACACACAGGATTACACTGCATCTTTGTCAACACCCTCTAATACGTTCGTTCAGAGTGGCTCCGATGAATCACAATACTGGTCAAGACTTGGCATAGTTCAATGTCTCCACTTAAATTCTGTGCAAGGAATGAAATCTTCTGAGATGTTAAATTCCCTTGTTTGCTTTTTCTAGATGGCAACATCTTCCAAGAGAAGGTCCAATCCATTATGTATTTGAGGAATTCCAGCAGTGGCGGAAAATCTATTGACAGTCCAGCACTGGCAATTACAAGTCCAACTGGATTTTCAGCTGTTTGTCAAGAAAGTAAGTAATTGCCACAAGACCTGAGCTTCCCAAGTTACAGTGAAGTGAGTACTGCAGCACAGAAGCTTAAAGGGACTGATTCAGGCTGGTGTAGGCAGCTGTGGTGGTGAAGTAGATACACTGTTCCTAACTTGCCTTAGGAGAGAAGACTGGAGCAGGGTGCGCACTGCAGAGTTTCTAGTGGTGCAGCTGACCTGCCTAATGGTATGTGAATCCAGCCTTGGCAGAATTGGTGGCAAAGCTCTTGCTAATGTTTGGTGCCTGATGGACATGGGAATAGCTTACAGGAGATTATTAGAGGTTACCACCCACACATTTCCGCTGCTCTTTACTGCTTGTGTGGTAGCACCTCAGTAAAACCACTTCTTACTGTTTGTAGCAGAGTTTTCCCCAGAGGCAGAGGACAAGAACAGGAGTCATACTTAAATTCACAGTCAGGAGCTTCTTTATTGCTTGACTGGTTGCACAAGCATTTCTGTTACTATTACATACAAGCTGTTTACAAGCTGACACCAATCAAGCCTAGAGTGCCACTCCTACACACTAAAGAAAATTCCGGAACCCTCTTTAAAGCTTCCATGAACTTCTTATCTGTTTCTTAAAGAATATTTTCCTAACAGAGATGTAGGAACTTCTAACATTAATGTAAGGGTGTCTGATATTTAACACTTGTAAAAAATAGATTAAATTGAAAGCAAGGGGTGATATTCAGCTACATTTTACTTAGAGTGGACCCAATGAAATTAATCAACACAAATTAGGGCCATTAATTTCAGTAGATCTACTCTCAGTAAAACTTAGTTGCATACCACCCATAGCGATGAACAAAGCGTGTGCATTTCCAAAAGTGTAGTGAGTGTGCATGTCGCAGGAGGCGGAGTTACGCTAAGACCAGACCATGTCATTACCGAGGAGGCAGGTTTAGTCGTTGTTTGAAGACTATCCCTGCCTCCGGGTCTGGCCTTGACCGGATGGATACTGGAATCAACAGGGGAAACCTACATGACCTGAAGGTGTTGCTGTGTAATGCCAGGTCAATGATGAATAAAACCACTGCCATCCACGACCTGATTGTGGATGGAGGACTTGACCTGGCATGTGTGACAGAGACCTGGTTGGAGGAAGCAGATGGGCCTGTCCTTGCCGCTGCTTGCCCACCAGGTTTCTCTTACGCACAGCAACCCAGGTCATGTGGGCGGGGAGGGGGGGTTGCAGTGATTTTTAGGAAGTCACTAGCTTGCACCAGGCGTCCTACTGGGAAGATCCAGTTTTCTGAGTGCATGTTCTGGAAGTTGGGCAATAGGGGCAGTACAGGATTCCTTTTGGTGTGCCGACCTCCCCGCTGCACCAAGGATTCCCTGTCTGAGCTGCTTCAGGTCGTGGCGGATTTTCTCCTGGAGACACCTAGTTTGGTTGTCCTAGGGGATTTTAACATCCATGCCGACACGACCTTACAAGGGGCTGCTCGGGACTTCGTGGAAAGCATGACCTCCATGGGGCTGTCCCTGAATAAGTTTGGCCCAACTCATAGTCATGGACATGCCTTAGACCTGGTGTTCACCTCTAGTGACGTGGGTGATCTGACACTAAGTAAAAGTGAAACAAAAGAAGTGCCATGGTCAGATCACTTCCTGGTGCAACTGGACTTCTCCGCGACCCTTCCCCTCTGCAGGGAGGTGGGACCAATTCGGATGGTCCGCCCCCGCCACTTAATGGATCCAAATGGTTTCCAGAGAGTGGTAGGGGATGCCTTATCCCATGTTGATGGCCTTTCAGCTGATTCCCTGGTGGCCCGCTGGAATGCGGAGTTAACCAGGGCTATCGACTGTCTGGCTCCGAAGCGCCCTCTCCGATTGCATGGAGCCCGGACAGCTCCGTGGTTTTCTTCGGAGCTGAGGGCGATGAAACAATCGCTGAGACAGCTAGAGCGTCGGTGGCAAAAAACTCACTCCGAATCTGACCGGACACAGGTTAGAGCTCAACGTCGAGCCTACCAAGTGGTGATAGCGACGGCGAAGAAGACTTTCTTCACCGCCTCTATTGCATCTGCAGAAAATAGTAGCAGGAGACTTTTTCAGGTGGTTCGTAATTTAACGGAACCACCTTTACCACCGGGGCTTTGTAAAGACCCCAAGATCTCCTGCAACGATTTTGCAAAGTTTTTTGCAGATAAAATCACTCATATTCGGAAGGAGCTAGACACCACCGTGGGAGCAGGGCTGGGGCGGGAGAGTGCTAGTGCTCTGTCTGGTCAAGTTGCATGGAATCGATTTCAATCCATTACCCCCGAGGATGTGGACAGGCTGCTTGGACGCGTGAAACCAACCACCTGTCTCCTGGATCCTTGCCCATCCTGGCTAATAAAAGCAAGCCGGGAAGGGCTGGGCGATGGGCTCTGCGGGGTGGTGAATGCTTCCCTCTGTGAGGGAGCATTCCCAGATCCGCTGAAAGAGGCGGTCATCAAACCGCTTCTTAAAAAAACATCTTTAGACCCGGCCAGTATGGCCAACTATCGCCCAGTCTCAAATCTTCCATTCTTGGGCAAGGTGATTGAGCGCGTGGTTGCTGAACAACTCCAGGCACGCCTGGAGGATGCGGACCATTTGGATCCCTTCCAATCGGGATTCAGGCCTCATCATGGGACTGAAACTGCCTTGGTCGCGCTGGTTGATGATCTCCGGCGAGCTAGGGACAAAGGTGAGAGCTGTTTCCTAGTTCTACTGGATCTCTCAGCGGCGTTTGATACAATCGACCATAACATCCTTCTGGACCGTCTAGAGGGGCTGGGAGCTGGGGGCACTGTTATACAGTGGTTTCGCTCCTTCCTCCTGGGCCGTGTTCAGAAAGTGGTGGTGGGGGATGAGTGTTCAGACCCCTGGGCCCT
Source organism: Podarcis erhardii (assembly GCF_964252035.2). Classification (NCBI taxonomy): domain Eukaryota; kingdom Metazoa; phylum Chordata; class Lepidosauria; order Squamata; family Lacertidae; genus Podarcis; species Podarcis erhardii. The sequence goes on along the minus strand of NC_138507.1, from coordinate 77,848,541 downwards.
CACTTGTGGGGTGCCTCAGGGTTCCGTCCTCTCCCCCATGCTTTTTAACATCTATATGAAGCCGCTGGGAGAGATCATCAGGGGGTTTGGACTGGGTGTCCACCAATATGCAGATGATACCCAGCTCTACCTCTCTTTCAAATCAGAACCAGTGAAGGCGGTGAAGGTCCTGTGTGAGTGCCTGGAGGCGGTTGGAGGATGGATGGCGGCTAATGGATTGAGGTTGAATCCTGACAAGACAGAAGTACTGTTTTTGGGGGACAGGGGGCGGGCTGGTGTGGAGGACTCCCTGGTCCTGAATGGGGTAACTGTGCCCCTGAAGGACCAGGTGCGCAGCCTGGGAGTCATTTTGGACTCACAGCTGTCCATGGAGGCGCAGGTCAATTCTGTATCCAGGGCAGCTGTCTACCAACTCCACCTGGTACGCAGGCTGAGACCCTACCTGCCCGCGGACTGTCTCGCCAGAGTGGTGCATGCTCTAGTTATCTCCCGCTTGGACTACTGCAATGCGCTCTACGTGGGGCTACCTTTGAAGGTGACTCGGAAACTACAACTAATCCAGAATGCGGCAGCTAGACTGGTGACTGGGGGCAGCCGCCGAGACCACATAACACCGGTCTTGAAAGACCTACATTGGCTCCCAGTACGTTTCCGAGCACAATTCAAAGTGCTGGTGTTGACCTTTAAAGCCCTAAACGGCCTCGGCCCAGTATACCTGAAGGAGCGTCTCCACCCCCATCGTTCTGCCCGGACGCTGAGGTCCAGCGCCGAGGGCCTTCTGGCGGTTCCCTCATTACGAGAAGCAAAGCTACAGGGAACCAGGCAGAGGGCCTTCTCGGTAGTGGCACCCGCCTTGTGGAACGCCCTCCCATCAGATGTCAAAGCGATAAATAACTACCTGACATTCAGAAGACATCTTAAGACAGCCCTGTTCAGGGAAGTTTTTAATCTGTGATATTTTAGTGTATTTCTGGTTTTTATGGAAGCCGCCCAGAGTGGCTGGGGAAACCCAGCCAGATGGGCGGGGTACAAATAATAAATTATTATTATTATTATTATTATGTCCAATTTGGAAGATATTGGGATCAGATCTTCCACTTCCATTTCTCTCTTCAATGCGGAAATTGTTTGAGGGTATTGGTCATTCATTTTCAGAAAGCTGTCTCTGTGAGTTTCTGTATGTAATGCGAAGCTCTGGCTGTGAAGCTGGATTGTTTACACAGCTGCAAGATAAGAAAGTGAAACCATGCACATGCGTATGGCATTATGTGAGCAACTGAGAGTTTTGGTTTTGGTCTGCTGAGAGGATGCAAGCAGATCTGCTGCTGTGGGGACCCACAGTGGTCTCTGTATACAGCAACCTACATTTAATCTACCTAGAACAATCTTGTGTTGCTGATCAGTCAAGACTCAGGCCCGATTCCGCTTTCTTCACTGCCGACTTTGTTTCAGCTCTGCTGACGTCTAGTGGGAAGTGTGCTGGGCAAATCTGTTTATGGCAGCCTTCACACCATAAACAGCCACAGAAATGTCAAATTACACAGATATTCTATGCCCAAGACCAGTGTAGTCCGGGAACATTCTGTATTTAGGACTTCTGAAGTATTTCCAACTAGTCCTGGTGCTGCTTGCCTTGTGTACTGAAGCATGACTCAGAAGACATGTGTGACATCCGTTTTTACTTTGGAGGCATGATATAAAATGCTGTATGAACACTTTGTGTGCGAAACCAATTAACAGCCTATATTTAGCTGACATTAATTATAATGCAGCAGGAAACTTTTTCAAGAAATAGATGTTCTCCAGTTGCTTGCTGTAGGTAACTGTTATGAAGTATAGTCCTTTCTGCATAAAGGTCCTGATTTATTATGCTTTAGAGCCTCTGCTTTAGGGACACAATACATGTTAACAAACAAATGTTTGGAACAGAGCTGTGGTCTCTCACCCGCAGTGTAGATGTCCCCACCCAAAGTTCAAAATCCCTGATTACTTGTGTTTCAGACCATGCTAGTGAAAAAATGTGTGTTTCGACTGGAGAAACAGTGGCAAGGAAAATTTAAGCACTCCCTTTTAGTCCCTTTGGCATTGATGCAAATACATAGCAATGTGAAAATGTATTTATAAGATGCCAAATAAGTTTCCACCTTCAGTTTATCAGCAGCAAGTAATAGTACATTTCCAACCTTCAAAACAGTGGCATACTACTTATATTATACAAAAATAATATTTAATTTACAAACTAGCAGCTGGAGGTAGCAAAGTTTCCGAACACCAGAACAGGCAGAACATGTAACTACTACTAACAAGGCAGGCCACTTTTGTTCAGTGGGCATGTTAATTTCAGTTAAATTAGGTGGGAAAGTGCTGGTGAAATGTCTTCCCTAGAGTAGCGTTAAGAGAGGAGTTGGTTGACAAGGAAGGCAGTAAAGATGAATCAGTGTGAGTGAACTTAAATAATGGGCGAATAACAGTACAGTGGTACCTCTGGTTAAGTACTTAATTCATTCCGGAGGTCTGTTCTTAACCTGAAACTGTTCTTAACCTGAAGCACCACTTTAGCTAATGGGGCCTCCTGCTGCTGCCACACCGCCGGAGCATGATTTCTGTTCTCATCCTGAAGCAAAGTTCTTAACCTGATGCACTATTTCTGGGTTAGCGGAGTCTGTAACCTGAAGCGTATGTAACCTGAAGCATATGTAACCTGAGGTATCACTGTATTAGGTTTTCTCCAGAAGCACTTTGTGGACCTTAAGAACATAACAAGAACCTGGTGGATCAAGCCAGTGGCCCATCTAGTCCATCACCCTGTTCTCACAATGGCCAACCAGATACCTGTGGGAAACCAGGGACCAGTACATGAACACAAGAGCTCTCTCCTCTCCCGTGAGTTTCAGCAACTGGTGTTCGGAAGCTTTGCTACCTCCGGCTGCTAGTAGCCATTGACCTTGAAACCTTTTTCGAAAGCCGAATGCCCAGCATGGCTTCCATGGCTTCTGATTGGCTGTAGGAGCTTTCTGCAGCCAATTGGAAGCCGCCCCTTGGTTCTCAAACCGTTTTGGGAGTTGAATGGACTCCCGGAACAGATTAAGTTGGAGAACCAAGGTTCCACTGTAATATTTTCGTTACGGACTGACGTAAAAAAATATTGAGAATAGCACTTGCCATATTTGTTTTCTCAGGAAATGATTCTTCTGAAATCAGTGAACTACAGACAGCAGTTCCTCAGGCACCTGACCGGCGGTGTAAAAGCCTACCAACATCTCTCACTTCCTCTCCACAAATGCACCGAAAGGGGTTCTGTGGGAACATGGGCAGCAGTGCTGAGAACTTGAATATACTTCGAAAGACTGACGTAGATGAGCTACTGCATAAAAATAATTTCGTAAAGAGCTTGGAGGTCTTTAAAATGATGCAGGGGGCGCATTTACTCAGTAGCTGTGAATCTGCAAAAACAGTTGTAAATGTGGGAGAGTTGACTTCTGCTGAGACGTTCGATATTTCAAAGGAAGAGGTGGAAATGTTGGACAAGCCTTCAGAGAACCAAGAAGCAAACACAGGAATGAAATCTAGTGAAGATGGCGCTGCACCTGCATTGTCCCTGAGGCGTCCTGACAATCTGAAAGGGTTGTCTACCTTTCAGAAAAGTCATGGCAACTTTGCAGGTTTGGGATTAGCCTTTTCAGCTCATAGTGGATCCACTATTGCTCGTTGGCCAAGCCTGGCTGATAAGAGTGTAGCTTCGGAAGACTGGGAACATCTCGCCTTTTCCTCGACTAGCAAACACGCTCCTCTGAAATCCGAAAGCACTGCTGATAGGTACGTGGATGTGAAAGTTTATAATTCTCACGTTCATGCAGTTTTCACTTGGCAAGAACTGAACTTTGCTTGGCTGATTTTGTGGACAAAAGTACCCCCAAAATATTAGGTCAGAACAGAGGTGGGCAACCTCAGGTCCTCCAGATGTTGCTGAACTACAGCTCCCATTATCCCTGGCCATTGACCATGCTTGCTGGGGCTGATGGGAGTTGTAGTTCAGCAGCAGCTGGAGAGCCAAACTGTTCCCCACAACTGCCTTAGAACAAGAGTGGTTAACCTTTTTGGAACTGAGGGCTGCACGGATCCATGATCAACCCTTGTGTTCATGGCAAGTAGGCATGGGCAAAGTGTAGAAATTGCTATGGCCTCTTTTTTAAAAAAAGGACAAGTTTGAGAAGGTCACAAAGTTTGGGATCACAGAATTGCAGCAGGGGATGTATAAGAATGGCCTGCTTTATATATGTGTGAAATGGACCTATTTTGCAGGACCTTGGGGACACAATAAACCACTTAATATGCAGCCACACAGAGAAAAATACTATTTATTTATTTATTTATTTATTTGTATGTATGTATGCATGCATGCATACGATCTGGATTATTTTATTCTACTGTAGTGGTGTTTTCAGCAACCACAGTTTGTCTGCTAACTTGTGCCCCTTCACAAGACACAATTCTCCATGTGATTGTGTCCATGAATTACATATTGGAACTTTCCTTTTGGATAGGACTCATGCTGTAGAGTTTTATATAAAGAGTGGAGCTATTAAGATAACTTTCTATTAAAGAGATTCATTTTCTTCTACTGGGTGTAAGACATGGTGCCGTTGAGGCAGAAGCAAGCGGATTACTATTCTTCTTGTTACATTCCAGCCCCCACTCATTCTGGCAGTGGCTGCAATCTTCTGCTACTGTGCAACAATAAATACAAAGGGCATCTTAGTAATAAACTCTCTTCTTCCGTTCAGATCAACAGAAGACTGTCTCGTACTTGTATGCTGTGGTTTTTATCAGCTCTTGAGGAGAGTACTTTTGATCTTGCCAGATGTCATGCTCCAAGATGTGATGGACAAGCTTATTCAGCCAGATGTTCTCATAGTTCTTGTGAACCATCCGTCTCCTCTCATACAACAAGGAGTTATTAAAGTAGGAAAAATAAGTGCTTGTTTGTTTGTTTGTGTTTGTGTAAAAGTATAATATACACATTTGCAGCCTGATTAAACTGCTTAAGCAATCTCATGGGTCACAACCAAAGATGTAACTAAGCACCTTTCCTGAACATCTTCTCTCACTCCCACTACCATAATACTAAAAATAGGGGACACCCAATGAAGTTGACCAGCTGTAGGTTTAGAATATGGTATAAAAAAGTAGTTTATAAAATGAATGAATGCCAGTGAATGGCCTAGAAGCACATGATCATGCAGCATTGTCCGTGCCAGATTTACGCATAAGCTAAACAAGCTATAGCTTAGGGCCCCACTCTCTTGGGCCCCCACAAAAAAATTAAAGTAAAAAAAAATACTGGAAGTTCATTTCCAAAATATAAGATAAAAAACAAATAAAACCTACATACAGCAACAGTGTTTTGTGTTGTGTAGGCTCCTATTTGTTATGTGCAAATGGCTTTAGATACCTATTAGGTCCATAAATTACCATATATTCAACACAAAAAAGTGACAATTTGTTGATGACAAAGGACAGCTGGACATATAAAGGGCCCCATTACCTTCAAGGAGCTTAGGGCCTCATCAAACCTAAATCCAGCCCTGAGCATTCTATTCTCTGAATGGAAAACCGCCAGAATTCCCATGCGAGAGTGGGAAATAAGTACAATATATATTACGTATAAGTATATTAAATGTGTATATGGAATTCACTGCCACAAGCAATGGCATGATTGCTACCTTAAATAGTTTTAGAAAAAGAATTTCATAATGAATAACTTAAAATCATTCTTCTGTTCCCTCAGCTTTTGGACACGTATTTCAGCAGAGCAACTAGGGAACAAAAGGAGAAGTTCCTGAAGAATCGTGGTTTCTCTTTGTTAGCTAACCAGTTATATCTTCACCAAGGCACTCAAGAACTTATGGAATGCTTCATGGAAATGCTGTTTGGTCGATCAGTCGGTCTTGATGAAGAGTAACTAATACTTTTTTCTCCTCTATAGATTAACTTATTTTTAGCTGAGCTAAAAATTGGGCAATATGCTGTAGGCAAATATAAATTGCTTGCTGTGCCTTCATCTCCCTGCAAAGGCCCACTCAGAATAAATCAATTTATGCTGTAAACAGTTCATAAGAACTCCCGTTCCATTAGCACACCTCAAAGAAAACCATTTCATCAGTCCTTATTTTGTTTTGTGAAATATACACTCCTTGTGTTGTATTTTGCCAGATTAGGCTCATTTGGTTGTATCCAAAGCAGCGCTAATAGTGTTCCATTGGTGAAACAGCTCTTTAATTTCCTCTCCTCCCCCTTTACACGTGCAAAATCTTCTCTAGGGTTTCTCCCAATTTTAAAGATACCCTGGGCAAGGGGTGTGTGTGTGTGTGTGTGTGTAGGCAGGCTCCAGGGGAATCACAGAATTGTAGAGTTGGAAGGGACCCCGAGGGTTTAGTTCTACTAGTGAGAGTCTACTGGTGTTGGAAAGGAAAGGAAAGGAAAGGAGAGCAGGTTTTTCATCCCTGGTCTAATTGTTTCACTGCTAATCTGCAGTGTATCAAAGTCTCTGTTTGTGGCCAAGTTATTTTATTTATAGCAAAGGTTTTCCTGCCTTTGTGTTCATGATGGTGCCAGCAGTAGAATGATTTAGCACAGCCAGTAGGGTTTATCATAGCCAATAAGATTTTTAGTTTTTCTACGAATGTGATTTTTCTCTGTCCTGTAATACAGAAGCTGAATTGAATTTGTTATCTCTTATTATTAAATCCCAGGACTTGTTAGGCTAGCAAATTAAGTACTTAGGATAGTGCTGTGTGTCAAATCATGATGCTATTCAGTGCCAGAGGTTTGATTTCATCCACATACCTTGTTGTGACTGAATTAACTGCATACGAATTTATAAATACAAGTTCCATCTTGCTTCTAATAGCCTAACACAGAAAGGTCAATAAGATGTGGGTTGATTGTTATTTTTGTTGCATATTTAAAGCTGCATTACAGATTGCCTTTTCCTCCCTTTAACAGCTTTGATTTAGAAGATGTGAAAGGTGCTGGACTTTTTCAAAAGTGGTGTGTGATACCTGTTCTGGGGCTTATAGAGAACTCCCTCTACGATAGCATCCTGCTGCATAACTCCCTCTGTTTCCTGATGCAAATCATAAACTCCTGTTCTAAAATGGCAGACATGCTGCTAGATAATGGCTTGCTATATGCACTGTGCAATACTTTGGCAGCTCTCAATGGGTTAGAAGCCAAGTAAGTGATGGATTAGTCCCTACTATTTTAGAATTCCTACACTGTATAGATTGCTCTAGTTTTTGTTCAAGTAGCAGGCAGTCTTGTCCCAAGAAGCAGTAAGCAAGTGACAGGAGAGCACATTTCCATTCTTAAATGAGTAATGGGTCTAATAAATTCTGTTGCCAAAGAGAGTGCTTATTATCTTAGCATAACAAGTCCTTCTTATAGGGCATGGGTAGGCAAACTAAGGCCCGGGGGCCGGATCCGGCCCAATCGCCTTCTAAATCCAGCCTGCGGACGGTCCAGGAATCAGCATGTTTTTATATGAGCAGAATGTGTCCTTTTATTTAAAATGCATCTCTGGGTTATTTGTGGGGCATAGGAATTCGTTCGTATTCTTTTTTCCAAAATATAGTCCGGCCCCCCACGAGGTCTGAGGGACAGTGGACTGGCCCCCTGTTGAAAAAGTTTGCTGACCCCTGCTATAGGGTTTCCTGTATTCAAATTTTAAGCTTTGAATGCTGTTATAAACATTTGTTTAGAATGTGCTGGTCATTGTACAGGATGAACATCTTTCGATGGACATTTTCTAGAAAGCTTACAGTTCTTAGTTAGATGTATAAATTAAGTATTGGATGGGAAGGTCAGGAATCGCCAAGCAAATAATGGGATTAGGGTAGATACAGGTTAGTTGGCACTGAATATGTGTGTCATTCTTATAAAAATAATGGAATTCAGGTGAATGATTTAACTTCCTTTGCAGCAGCATCTCAAATGACTACAGGTTACTTGTGTGTGATATACAGCAGTTACTTGTAGCAGTGACAATCCATGCCTGCAGCTCTTCAGGTTCCCAGTATTTTCGGATTATTGAAGATCTCATGGTGTTACTTGGACATCTTCAGAACAGCAAGAATGAAAGAACACAGAGTATGTCGCAAGTTCCTTTGTGTGAATGTACTGAAAAGTAACTTTTTTATTTATTTTAACAATTTCACAGTTTGAAGAAATGCTTGTTCATTTGATCTCTTCCTTTCAGATATGGCCATTGCTTTGCAGTTCAGAGTCCTACAAGCAGGCATTGAGTTCATAAAAACCGCAGCAAATCAAGACTCAGAAGATCTAAGCAATTCGTCCCAATTAATTCCTTCACATCAGCAGGCTATATTGCAAAAACGTCAGAGCATCGCTGGTGAGTAATGAAATTCAGTTGTTTCTTTTTCTTTTTTCTTTGAAGTTAGAAATCCCTGAACATAATTTGCAGTGAAACCTATCCCATTGTGGAGATGTTCTTTTAAAATGTTAGTTTCCCATGAGTGAATGTTGTTATCAGGGACTTTGCAAAGCAGGACTGGGACATACAATTTGGAACCAGTTCAGTTAAATGACAACATTGCATGTGTGCACAGATAATTGGGTGCCTTTCATATAGAGGAGGACCAGCAGGACACTGGCTAGGGAGAGGCAGACTTTTTGGGACTGCATAAAAACAGCACAAACTGGAAGAGGAGCATTGATCAGAGACAGGAATCAGGATGAGGTACCGACTAAAGATAGTGGAGAAATCCTGTTCAGTTCTCATGAAAGTGTACCAAATTTCCCCTTCCTGAAACAATATGCAAGCCTTCCTTTTGTGCATCTCTAAATTTTGTAATACAGTTGTACAGCAAAAAATGTGTACAAAGATGCATGTATTAGGGGAAAGTGTGCATTAAAATGCACCTGAGTGCAAAAATGACTTAACAAAAGTGCAGTATATTAGGGAAGGTTGTTTGCAAAAATATGTATGCTAGGAAAAATGAGCACCCAGATGATAACAATTTTTCACGAGGACTTGATTCGAATGCTAAGGTTAGAAAAATGGAAAACTGAGAGAATCCAAAATGGACATACTCTCCATCCCTAGACTGCACCTGGTCATCATTATTTTGTTATGAGTTCAAAAAACAGCTAGTGCAGACATATCCTTGGGCACATTTGATCTCCTTCAATTCACCCAGTTGGGATATTAGATAGCCCAATAGCCTACTTCTATTTTCAGAACTGGAGTGCCAGTTTAACTTTTCCTGTTTCTAGACTCTCTTTGAACTCTGATTTTATTTTATTTGTAAAAGGACTTTGCAGTATGTATATACTACAGATTAGTCACATAAAACTGATATTTTTTGTTTAAAACAAAGGTTCAGTTGCAATGAAAGACTCCATTATTCCTCATCTACCAAGACAACATTTCCCTTCTTATGGTCAACTTGAGATGCCTTCCTCCTTCAGTCTGTTAAATTTGGAGTCGTCCCTCCTGTCCCCTCTTGGAACTGCTTTCTGTTCGTTCCCTACAGATACAGGTGCAGTAATGGTAGCTGTGCCTACCAACTCATTCTGAAAAAACATTTCTCAGGAAATGCTTTTGCAGAATTAGATTTAGAGCATCGTGTCATCAAAAATGTTTTGATGATATGTAAATCAGCTAGATTTCTTGAAGCTGTTTTGACACTTAGCCTGACTGATTCCCCCCCCCCCTTTTAGTTCACATTGATGAATCGTCTAACATTTGTTCTCCTTTCCTAAGATAATTGTAGATTCCCTCCTTTTGATCATCACTAGAGTCTTTTTCAGTAGCGCTGGGGCTCTTAATCGATAGCTCTTTTATTGATATTTCTTTTTCTGTTGATATTTCTTTTTCATTTTGAAGCAGCTAGAAAATTTTCTCTTGCTCAGTCAGACACATTGCTAATGAGAATGCGTACAATTGCAAGCGATGAACTCAATTTGATGATGCAGCGAAGAATGAGTCATGACAACCCTGTTTGTGCCACCGAGGCAGAGCTTACACAGAGGTTACAGAGAATTACTGTTCTGTCAACCAACAGGTTCATGTATCAAGGTAATAATACTCCTTCAAAAATTATCAGGATGTTTTTAATGTTAAATGGGTGGGGTAAGGTAAAGGTAAAGGGACCCCTGACCGTTAGGTCCGGTCGTGACCGACTCTGGGGTTGCGGCACTCATCTCGCTTTATTGGCCGAGGGAGCCGGCGTACAGCTTCCGGGTCATGTGGCTAGCATGACTAACCCGCTTCTGGCGAACCAGAGCAGCGCACGGAAACACCGTTTACCTTCCCACCGGAGGGGTACCTATTTATCCACTTGCACTTTGACGTGCTTTCGAACTGCTAGGTGGGCAGGAGCAGGGACCGAACAATGGGCGCTCACCCCGTTGTGGGGATTCGAACTGCTGACCTTCTGATTGGCAAGTCCTAGCTCTGTGGTTTAACCCACAGCGCCACCTGCATCCCTAATGGGCGGGGTAGTAACAACAACAACAACAACAACAACAACAACAACAACAACCTTAAAACTCATCCCATTTACCAATAGCTATATTATCAACTTCCTTAATTGAATCTTTCAGTCCACTATGTCTTTGCAGGACATAGCATTGGTTTTGCCAAACTGAAGAGGGCCTTTCCATTTCTGGCTTGCTTGGCTTACATGAGAAGCGTTAATGTTTGTTTTTAGACAGAAGAAAGATTGGAATTGTTGCACGGAGTTTTACGAAATGGCCACACTTTCAGGATGTAAAATTAAACAAATTAGCTAATAAGAATGTGAGGAAGTCAGTATGGAGTAGACCCATTGAAATAAGTGTTGATGAAATCCATTGATTTCAGTGGATCTACTTTGGATACAACTCAAGGTAATTTGCTGCAGTATTATTTAAAAGAGTTCTTAAGCCACCTCTCTGAGCACACTATCCTAGCAAGGTGACTTACAAAACTCTAAAATTCATGAAAAATTCAATAGCCCACATTGAGAGAAGCAGTAACAAGATTTTCCCCAACTTACAGCACAATTCAGCCGAACACAGGCTTGAATAAATTTATTTTTATACACATTTTAGTGGATACTACTTGTGTCACTTAAAAAAGGGTGAACATGGCTCTGGATTGGAATCATCTGATTTTTAACACTGACCTAACAATGTTTTTTAAAAATTACAGAGTTTTCTGAAAACTGCCTTGATATGCTGGACATAATGGAGGACCCAGTGCAGAGCAGGCTTTCAGTTTCACAGATGGAAGAGGCAGAAAAGGAGGATAAACCACAGCAACCTAGTCTTAAATTTGCTTTCTTGAAAGAAATTTTGAATATAATGATCGAAGGAATTGGATTATCTGTTGTAAGTTACCATGCTTGGTGTTGTCTCCACTACCTCAATCCCCCTTTATGTAATCTGGATATACAAGTCTTACAGTTTGTTTTCCCCCTTCATTTTCTCAGTTCTCTTTTAACCTGTAAGCCAAAGTTATCTCTTAGGGTACATGTGTATTTAGGTTTGGGGTCAGAATATGTTTCATATTGGAACTTGCATAAAGTTTCTAAATAATTACATCTTATTTAGTAACCGTTGAATGTGGATTTGATATGCTAGCTTGAACAGTATTAAAACATTCCAGAGTTTTTGAACCTGTTATATTTTGTTCTTGTTGATTGAAGCCATTTTTATTAAAGCTTTTGGCTTTTACCTCCATTTGTGTATGTGATATATACAGTGCTTTTTTTCTGGGGGTGCGCAGGGGTACACATACCCCTAAACATTTTGTGAATCTAAGTCTGGCCTCATTGAGGGGCAGTATTTCAATATGAGTAGGAAAATGAGAGGACCCCTAAACATTTTTTAAAGAAAAAAAGCACTGGATATATATCTGAAACCTTATTCATGGCAGGAGGGGGTGGAATATTCAGTGACAGTGCATTATGTTACTTCCATTTTGTTTCATGTACAAAATCAAACAGAGGCTTTATTTGTCAGATTAGGAAAAAGCATCTGGTTAAGTTCTCTTAACTTTTTTATTTCTTTAGGGCACAAGTAGATCTAGTACCCCGAAGCAACAGTGGAAGAGGATTCTCTTATCATGTAAGGATACTTTTCGTGTGCAGCTTGGAAGATTGCTTGTGCATGCTCTGTCTCCAGCACGCCCTTTACAGGAGAGAAAGCAAACTCTGGAGATCCTATCTGAAATCAGCCACCAGGAAATTTTGCGAGACTGTCTAAGTCCAACTTTGCAAGTAAGCATGGTGGTGCTTCTTAACACTGAATGAGAAATCCATTGACCTTAAAACCAGTCACTCCCAATTCTTGTTTTGCTTTTCAGCATGGGCCCAAACTGTCTCTCTACTTATTTGAGTTAATGCATGATCACAAGGAGCAGCTGTCCCATGAAGATCAGTTAGCAGTGGGAGTATTTATGAATGCATTAAAACTTTGTGGTTACAAATATATTCCTCTCAACGCACCACCAAAGCCAGACCTTATAAAAGCTATGAGGGAGGTGCGTAAGTCTATACAATCGCTTTTCTTATTGATCTTCATTTGACTAATTGTCATTGAAATGGTCTCTGGGGGACAAAGTCACACTTTTGCCCTGTTTAAGAGATGTATACATCAGTTGAGAGGACAACAGTCGAGAGAGCTAGCTTTTGTGCCACAAAAGATTGCTTTCTGGAGATTTCTGTAACATTTTTCTGAAGATAATAAAAAGGAGAAGCTTATAAAATGCTTTAAAATGAATCATTGATACAAGAAATATGAAAATACTGGTAAGTAACTGAAAAGAAAAGAGCCCCTAAATCTTTTTTCTAACTTTTTTTTGTCAGGATCAAAAAAAATATGAGGCAGAGGAAGATGTAAACAAAGCTGCTTGGGAGAAGACTATGGCTAATAATAGGCAAACGTAAGTTGTTCCTGTTTTCATTAAGAATGGCATTAGGTGTGAAGTTGTCACCAAAATCAGCACCATTACCAATCTTGTTTCTACCAAATTCCAACACTGCCATCAAATGAGATACATATGGGATCGCATCATACCATCTGTTTCCCCACTTCTAACCGCCTCTATAGTGAAACAAAGAAAGGGAAATGCATGGCATAGTGTCACATCTTTTTTTTTTTTAATGACACATCACAAAGGAGGAGGTGGCAAACTCAACAGAAGCTTACAATTTCTGGTCGCAACAGTCCCATGTGTTTGGCCATATCAAGTTCCACTCCCTGACTTTGCTTTGAATGGCCTTAGTGCTTGCATGGTCTCTCAGTGCCCTAGCAGAGGCCAACTTGAAACAGAAGTATTTCAAGCTAACTTTTTAAAGCTACACTGTACTGTGTCTCAGATTCCGAAACATGAAGTTACTTTACCCATATAAATGCTTTGTTGGCAGATAATCTGTTCCTACCAAGTTTTAGTAGTTTAGTATTCCTGTCGTATAAGTGAAAAAGACTTGAATGCCTGGATCCACCCATAAATTGGTCATGTTCCTAGCAGTATTTGGACTTATTTTATTCTTATTAAACAGAGACAGCTGATAATCCTTTTAAGTTGATTTGCTTATTCAGCCTCTTTCAGCGCCTGAATGCAAAGTCGAAGGACATTTCTAAAGCAGCTGGAGATATCACCCAGGCTGTGTCTCTGTCCCAAGGAATAGAAAGAAAGAAGGTGATTCATCACATTAGAGGAATGTATAAAACAGACCTAAGTGCTAGCAGGCACTGGCAGGAGCTTATTCAGCAACTAACACATGACAGGTAAGCAACTTCACTCTGGCAATCTCCCTTTCAAGATATGAGAGGTTGTTCTTGTGTTTGTCTCTTATCTCAAAGGAAAATGATCTGAAATATATATAGAAAATATATGCTCATTTATAAAGGACTTAATGCCTTTTTACTTAACTATTAAAGAAGGTGTCTTGAGCTATAAGATTTCATTCTTGACTGTGCTAAAGTAATCTTGGCATCTCTCCTCCTGGTTGTGCAGGAAGAGGTGGAGATAGAGAGCACATCTTGGACACTTCACTTAGACTTGCAAAGGCTTTTCTGTAAAGTGAAAAACCATAGTTTGGGGTTGCATGTGAACTATGCCATTCTGTGTCTACAAAACTGATGAATCAATTAGTAGCAAAGTGTTTAGGAATATATGAATGTCTGCCTCTTTCCCCACCACCATCTTCAAGGAAAGAGTGATTCAAACCAAATTCCTATTCTTATAGAGAATACATGCAAGACATAAACTTAGACTTCTTCTAACATGCTCTCAAAAATCAGGATGGGTTAATGGAATAAAAACACATTTTACTGCAGGTCACTGAAAGCTGGACCAAATTGATCTCCTAGTTTCTCAAAATTATACCCATCCTCCATTTTCAGTACCTTAAGAGACTGTGTATTTTTATCTATGAGTAGCATAACTGTACTTTTTGAATGTGTGGTAATATTTTGAGGCTCTTCAGAACTGAGTTTTTGGGCATAAGGTGACACTGGGAAGATCTTGGCTTCCTGAAATTTGCACCACTGTTTTAAGACAGAGATGGCCCCTAATCCCTGATGAAATGCTGCTTCTTTCAGAGCACTCTGGTATGACCCAAGCTCCTACCCAACATCTTGGCAACTAGATCCGACAGAAGGCCCCAACAGAGAGAGGCGGCGTTTGCAGAGGTGCTACTTAACTATTCCAAATAAGTATCTTCTCAAAGACAGGCAGAAATTGGAAGGTATGCTTTAATATCCTCTGGGGTTCCTGTTACCGTCTCTTAAATGTTGCAAAAAATAATTTTTTGTTTTGTGTTTTTTTAATAGAGGTGATTAAACCCCCTCTGTCATATCTCTTTGAAGACAAAACACATTCTTCTCACTCTTCTACTGTAAAAGATAAAGCTGCCAGTGAGCATATAAGGTTAGTTTGAATTGGGGAGAAAAAGCTTTTGCATAGCTAGACCATCTGCAGAAAAAGTGACAACAAAAATTTGGACGGTATCCAAGAAAGCAGTTCCAGTAGCACAAGGATTTTCGTTAGCACAAGGGAATTTCTTCTCCCTGGATGCTTCCTGTGCCTTCCCCAGATATGCTCCAGAGGGTTGGGGAAACCTCAAGAACAGAATTAGGGGGCATTTGGGGGAGAGGGGGCAAAATTCTGTTGTGCAGCTAGAAGTTATTGCCATGCTTCATTAGATGCTGCCCTTCATCTAAGGAAGAATTGGCATAATTCAGGATTGCAAAAACCCACTTTCCTGTTCAAAGTGAGAATTGGTTTCTGGTGATCAGGAACCATTTTCTCTCTCCTCCCTCCCCACCATCAAATTAGGCAGTCCGTGACTAATGAAGGTGTACAGTATGGTTGCACCTTATGCGGGGGCTCGGCTCCAAGGGTTTTGCATATACACAAAAATGTGTGCACTCATACTGCCCCTCCTGTGAGCATCCCAAGCCTTCTGGAGTTGAAGCGCTGTGAGGGCCTTGCACGGCAAGCAAGGCAGAGAACTTTAAAGTTCTTTTTGTACCAGGGAAACTTTGCATTTAATTTGTGGAATTTCAACTAGCCAGCTTTCAGCCGCGTATAGTTGGAATCATGCAAGTGACCTTGACTGGTAATTCAGCTGACAGAACACATTGACCATGTTGCTAAAGTATTGTATTTGAGAATGGTAGTTTTGACATGCTTTGGAGAGGTTCGTAACGGCAAACCAGTGAATTCCCTGTATGTCGCTGCAGAGTAAATCGAAGATGCATCAACGTGGCACCATCTAGAGAGACTCCTGGTGAATTGCTACTAGGTAACAGATATTATTTCTCTAACCTCACACTTAAGCGGTTGAGTTGCTTTATTTAAAGTGAATGTTTTGCAAACAGCACCTTTTTAAAATAATTTGGGAACGTTGGAAAGAAAACTTGCAGGAAAAAGCTATTATTCCTCAGGCCAAGCTAGACATCATGTTAATTGCATGGTTCTTATAAATAACTGCTTTCCCCTTGCGTGTCTGTCGGGATTTGGACAACAGTGCACAAGGTGAGGGATTTAACCTATCTCCTGTTGTGGTTCCAATGAAAACTGCTGTTAGTCCCCAGAAAACCTACTAACTCATCAACACTGCTGCTATGAGCCCAAGGAGGAAAGCTTCCATTGATGTTAATAGACATTTTACTCCAAGGCTGAATAGATGGTTTTTTGTGGGTATGGGGTATTTGCATCAGGACCGTGATGGAAGTGAATGCAGATGGGAGTGCTGTCCCCTCCTCCTTACGTGCTGTGGTCCTGATTCTGAGGCCAATGGGTCTACTCTGACCAACATTGGAACTCACTCCATGTTTATTTTTAGAAACTGTTCAGTAGCTGAGGATCTAGGGTCAACTTATTTTCATGTCAGTTCATTGATATCAGTCATATACTTCCAGTGAAATAAGGTTATATATTACAAAGTGGGTGAATAAATAATCCATATAAATGTTCTTCATGGTGCAGGTAAATGCGGAATGTATTTTGTGGAAGACAATGCTTCTGATACAATTGAAAGCTTGGTAAGTAAAAAAAGTAAAAAAGTGAATTGACTTGTTTTTAAAGTTGATTTTTTCATTAGCATAATTTTAGCCGTAACCTGTGATTGTGTTAAATCCCAGGACTTCAGATATATGCATTGTTAATGTGTTTTGTGAGCAATTTACTTTGTAAATATTTCAGAAGCATTCCTCCCAACTTAAGTAAAAAAAAACTTATACAGCATTGAAAACCTTGAAAGTGTTTTAGGATATTTGTTTTTCTTTTCAGGGGTTGGAAATTCTATCCAAGGCTTTATAGTACCAGAACTGATTTATCAATAGATCATTCATCGTTCTTTACAATCATTATGTAAAGTCTCTCGGAGCTGCTCAGGGTCAGCTTCAGATTTTGAGGACCCTTGAGCCCTTGCCCCCCCCCAGTGCTTTTTTCTGGGAGGATGCAGGGGTACGCATAGCCCTAAATATTTTGTGAATCTAAGTTTGGCCTCATTGAGGGGCAGTATTTCAATATGAGTAGGAAAATGAGAATACCGCTAAACATTTTTTCTTTTTAAGGAAAAAAAAAGCACTGGCACCCTTCCTTCCCTCCTCAAATCACACACCTCCTCTTGGCCCCAGTCCTATAAACTAAAACAAGTTTTGACCAACATGGGAAAACTCTATTGCCAAAGAAAAACAACTTTTAAAAATTGTAGACAGTGTAATTTAGAAATGTAACTTAATCTGCAGTCCTATACAGTGGTACCTCTGGATACGAACGTGATCTGTTCTGGATCCTCGTTCGCATCCTGAAGCGAACATAATCCACGCCTGTGCGTCTGCATGTGCGTTGGTCACAATTTGCCACTTCCCTGCCTGTGTGTGACGTCATTTTGACCGTCTGCACATGTGTGAGCGGCGAAACCCAGAAGTAATGTGTTCCGTTACTTCTGGGTTGCCAGGAACGCAACCCGAAAGCGCTCAACCTGAAGCATATTTAACCTGAGGTATGACTGTATATACTCAGGTCCCATTAAACTAATTGGGTATGAGCAAGCATGTATTAGTGGATTGCATTTTCAAGCATCTAACTTAAATAAAACTTGTAAGTACTTGGTCCTTTGGAATTCTCATCAAGGGATTACAGACCAGAGGCTGGGACTGCAGGCCAGGAACATTTAATGGGAGTGATTTGGTTCCCATGTGCATTGACTCCCCGCAAAGTGGTGACAACACTGTAAGGGGAACTGGTAATGGACCACAACACAAAATCCTGCACTGAAGACTCTCTAGAGTTCAGCTTGTTTCCCTCCCAGCAGGTTTTGTTTTGGGGAGGCCAGAATGTGCAACCAAGAGGAACTTCTCCAGAATCATTGGCATTCCTAATGAGAATGACAAGAGGATGCAGGCACACAGCAACCAACCAACCTATGGTTGTTTATGCATGACAAACAGGCATCCTCTTATCCCCTGCCAAGGGAGGTGTAGTGCTAGCTTGCCTTAACACCAGAAACGCCCCATCAAGAAGATCCCCTGTCTTCTGGGCATCTACTGGCCATAGGGCACAACCAGCCACTTCCAAGCTCTGCTGGCTCTTCCTCATTGCTCCGTCTCTCTTCTTCTCTCATGCAACATCTCATAACTCCACTTGAGTGCTTTATACAGGAATTAGTTTGCATGTGACCTGGTGGGAAGGAGGGCAGCTCATGAGTGATGGTGGTATGGGGCGGTAGGTTCAGGCATAGCAGTGGGCCCTTGCTTGGAGCCTGACCAGGTCAACTGCTCCTGCTGGCTATGAATTTGTTGAATGCTTATTGGGTCAAATATAATATGAAATCAAGAATGATAATTTAGATAATGTAGTATGTATTAACAGTGTTCATATGCCACCCAATTGCAAAGTTTGTTACTCAGTATCTGGAAGATTACAAAATATTAGCGTGGCAAATAAATGCATTTTAAATGAACACAGTTTTTAAAGGCTAATAACTTTAATATGCTGTGCTTTGTTCAGAGCTTTCATGGTGAAACTGAACCAGCATCGTTTTCTTGGACATTTGAAGAAATCAAAGAAGTGCACAAGCGTTGGTGGCAATTAAGGGACAACGCTGTAGAAATATTTTTAACAAATGGCAGAACTTTGCTATTAGCTTTTGACAACACTAAGGTAAATATTTTCCATGACAGAATAGCAATGTTGAGCAACAGTTTGCCTAAACATATTCTTTAATATATACCAAAATAAGCTTATTAATAGAATAATAAGGCAGATTTTTCATCACACATCATTCACATTAAAGCCGTGAAATAACTTGTTTTTTCAGCAAGGAGAGAATAGTGACCTGATAATGTTGGTTTTTTGGGATTTTATCTGATAGGATGTCAATCATAATGCTATCTGTTACTGTAATCTGTTTTATTAGTAAGAGGGAAAATAATTTTAGTTTTGAAGTTTCCTAATTTCATTAAAATGCTTAGTGAGTTATTAGATGGAATTTGATAGAAATGGTATTCATTTTCATTTTCATTAGCTTTCAACAATGGTTTCTGTGGTAGATTCTTAGTAGTCAAGGCGTGGGCAACCAATCGTGACAGGAATGATATGTACAGATATATATATATTTAATTGTTTATTTATAAAAATATTTATAAAAATATTTATAAAACAAACCAAAGTAGTTTTTTATATGAATTGGATTAGTCTTTGGGCAATCTTGCCATTATTTCTGCAGAGTTTCATATTTTAACACTTATTAAAATGTTATATCACTTTCCCCAAAAGTTCATAACAGTGTTCAACCAACCCAAAATATTTAGCACTATTAAATTACCATCCAAGAAACAAAGTGCATCAGAAAACCCACAGTGCCATTCAAAGACCTGATAATTTTTATTTTTATTTTTTTAAAAAATCACAACCCTGAGAGGAAGCCTGTCTTAGAACTTCTGGGATGAGGTTCCACATTTTGGACAGGCGTTACTGAAAAGTCTCCAGCCCTAGCAGTCACTGACTAAACCTCTTAGTGGTGATCATTCATATAATAGCATGCATAGTTTGTGTATGTGAGTGTGACTTGCATTTGAAATGGAGGATACCTACTCATTTATGCTTGTATGATTGTCCTAAATACTGTTGAAACTAATACATATCCAAGAACTGGAGCCTGAGAACTGCCTGTGGGAGGGCTGGCTAGAAAGTTATTTCCCCCAACATTACCTCCTTCCCTGAGCAGCCCCTAACCCCTCTGAAAAGAGCCCTAAACGGCCTCAGCCCAGTATACCAGAAGGAGCGTCTCAACCCCCAACGTTCAGCTTGGATACTGAGGTCCAGCTCCAAGGGCCTTTTGGTGATTCCCTCACTGCGAGAAGTGAGGTTACAGGGAACCAGGCAGAGGGCCTTCTTGGTAGTGGTTCCCGCCTTGTGGGATGCTCTTCCATCAGATGTCAAAGAAATAAACAACTATCTGACGTTTAGAAGACATCTGAAGGCAGCTCTATTTAGTGGCATTTTTAACGTTTGATGTTTTATCGTGTTTTTAATATTCTGTTGAGAGCCGCCCAGAGTGGCTGGGGAAACCCAGCCAGATGGGCAGGGTATAAATAATAAAATATTATCTATCTATCTATATCTATCATCTATCTATATATATCTATCATCTATCTATATATATCTATCATCTATCTATATATATCTATCTATCATCTATCCATCCCACAACTGTGGGACACTGCTGACTAGGATGTGCTGTAGTAGTGGAGAGATGTGGAGAAGCTGTGAGGAGATTGCATAGAGGCAGTGGCTGTGAGCAGGACATAAGGTGCCTCCACAAAATCTGGCAATTGTTCTATTCAGCAGGGTCCCAGAATCCTTTTGGGGAGAGGGTTCTTTTCAGAGGGCCTGAGAGAAGAGGAGAAGGTAGGAAAGTCCCCTGCTGCCAATTTCCTTCCATGAGTAGATCTCTGCCACTGCAATGCTTGATTAATGCATGTAGGTATTTGCATGTGTTAATTCAGCTAAAGTACTGAAATAAAAGTATGAATATGTTATAAAAATGAAATATGCACGTTTCAGGAGACTAGATCATTTGTGGTTTGGTAAAAGCTTGATGTTTTGGTTCTTTTTAGGTACGTGATGATGTGTACCACCACATCCTAACAAACAACCTCCCTAACATCTTGAAGTATGGCAACATTACAGCATTAACCCAACTGTGGTACACAGGACAGATCACTAATTTTGAATACCTCACTCATTTAAACAAACATGCAGGCCGTTCCTTCAATGATCTTATGCAGTATCCAGTATTTCCCTTTATACTTTCCGACTATACTAGTGAAACACTGGACCTCAATGATCCATCCGTTTATAGGTAATAAGAAATATCATGAATTGTTTCTTTTAAAGTAATTTACTAAATATGCCATCTGCTGTAGAATTAATATATTTTTGTTAATAAACACCCATTGTAGTCATTGTTGTGTTTCTTAACTACAGCAAGTATCAGTAATTTATGGAACTGACAAGCTGCTAATATTTGTATAATTTCAGAAATTTGGTCAAACCCATAGCTGTACAATCAAAAGAAAAGGAAGATCGTTATGTGGACACTTACAAGGTATTAAGATATCTAATGCATTATTGCTTAGTGCCAGCCGGGTAAAAAGGAGAACTTTATGTAACACTATTGACTTTGCTTTTCATTCTGCAAACATATGCATACATTTCCAGTTCAACTGAGTGAAAGGAATTAAAACATTCATAACCCAACATTCCTCCCCATACTGGTCTTTGTGAAGAGATCAGCAAGTATCTTATATGCTAAACCAGGGCTGAGGTACCTCTGGCCTGTGGGCCGATCTACCAGGTGGCCCAATTTGGCCTGTAAGACCATATTCCCCAAACCACGCTTATCTGTCAATCAGCTGACATCACTGTATGACTTCAGCTGATGAACAAGATGGCAGAGTGTAGTCCTGGGGGGACACACTGCAGATCCCTGTAGAGAGCAAGATTGAATTCTTAATTCATCAGCTGATGAGTGGAAAGTTCAGTCTTGCTGCGTGCTGCAACAACAGTATAATTACTGCAGGGAATGTGCTGGTGAAATATACCTTTCGCCCATGCTTGTCATGTCACCGGCAAGGTGGATAGTCCCAACCACATGTCATATTTGGGACTTTCAATTGATCCAGCAGGAATCTTCTCATTTTCCTGTGTACTTCTACTATAAGCTTGCCCAAAGTTTTTTTTAAACTGGATAGGTGAGTATTCCAGATAGTTAAAATATCAGAAGCCTAATAGCATGATGCCTTTGAATTGGTTGGAGATAAAGCCTTTGCCCACCAACCAAAGGGAGCCTTCATGATAAGTACAGGTGGATGGATTGATTATGGTGTCTGTTTACATAGGGACAGGACTGCGTGTCCCATTTCCATGTGGATTTTGGAGAAGCATACCTATGTCCCTATGTTCTCCCTTTTGCAGTATTTAGAAGAGGAATACCGTAAAGGAGCAAGAGAGGATGACCCGATGCCCCCCGTGCAACCTTATCACTATGGATCTCATTACTCCAATAGTGGAACTGTACTTCACTTCTTGGTTAGGATGCCTCCTTTCACAAAGATGTTCTTAGCTTATCAAGGTAAGAATTGCTTTAGGTTTTCATATATACATTTAATTCATCATTTATATGGAAGCTGTTTGTATTTATCGCTGTTTCGTTAGCCAAATGTGGCTATTATGATAATATTTGTTATGAATTTGGTATGTGTAGTACATTTATATAGCTTTGGAAATTTTTATACTGGTGCTTTGATAGTATTGTATGACCAAAAAAAAAACCATTTTGGTTCTGTTTTGTCCTATTACAGGATTGTATAAATGTATAGCTCATGCAATGTGTTCTTTTCTGTAGTATAATCAATGTAATTTGACTTCATTTTACAGACCAGAGTTTTGACATTCCAGACAGAACCTTCCACTCCACCAACACAACCTGGCGCCTTTCATCTTATGAATCCATGACTGATGTAAAAGAGCTTATTCCAGAATTTTTTTATCTTCCTGAGTTTTTGGTTAACAGAGAAGGTGTGTTGGGGTTTCGTTGAGTATAAAATTGGGAAGAGAGGAACATTGTGTAGGCAGCTCTGAGCTGCTTGAAGGGAAGAGTGGGTTGCGAACATTTACTTGCATTGGGTGCTCAAACCCAAGCCAGCTACTATAAACAAGGCTTTATATTTATAGGATTTGATTTTGGGGTGCGTCAGAATGGGGAAAGAGTGAACCACGTGAATCTCCCACCTTGGGCTCGAAATGATCCCCGACTTTTTATCCTGATCCACCGTCAAGCTTTGGAGTCTGACCATGTTTCCCAGACAATCTGCCATTGGATTGATTTAGTGTTTGGGTATAAGCAAAAGGGCAAGGCTTCAGTTCAAGCTATCAATGTCTTTCACCCTGCTGTGAGTACCTTTCCCCCCATAAATCAATTTTTATTTATTGTACAGAATCACTGGATTTTGTATTTGTAGAATGTGTTACAGGACACTCCCCGACTTCCTCTTGTGAAAGTTAGTTCAGGCATTGGGAATTGTCCTACACCTTCCTCTGTGAGGATAGATGCAAATAATTCCTTGAGCTTCTTGGCAATCACCGTGACCATTTATTAGTGCATCTTCAACTCCTACTAGGCAGCACCAGGTCCTCAGGGAAAGACCCTGCACCCTAAAGACCTTCCTGCATTCAGCTAACTCTCAGTTTACTCTGCCAAGGTGTGTGAATTCAGCTCCCACTAAAGAAACATCCACCAACCATTTGGGGTCATTAATAGGCAGTGTGCCTGACAAAGGAGTAGCTGGCCTGCTACCATAGTGCATTTGTCTTGGCGGTTTAAAATTATGATCTTGCGTAAGAACATTACTTGTCAGTCTGCAGATTTGGTATGCTTTACCTAAGCTTAGTATTGTGCTTCATTACTCGGGACTTTTGTCTAATCCAAGTCTCAAGCACATGCAGATGTTAAATGCATCAGACTGTGCAGCAAGAACCCCCCTTTTTTTGTCTTTTCAGTAGAACATTATATTCTTGTATTTGGCTCGCATTTTAGACATACTTTGGAATGGACGTGTCAGCTGTAGAAGATCCAGTCCAACGAAGAGCCCTGGAGACTATGATAAAAACATATGGACAAACCCCTCGCCAGCTGTTCCACACCGCACATGTCAGCAGACCTGGATCCAAACTCATTATGGAGGGAGAGCTCCTTGCTCCCATGGGGCTATTGGTGCAGCTTGCATTCAGAGACACAAAGGAGCAAACTAAAGAGATCACATATCCGGTATGTCAGAGTGATTCATAAGGCTGCTTAATATCAGTTATGTGGCAGCTAGTGTATGGGGAGCTTTTTGTAGGGGAGTATCTGGAAGTTTCCCCTTCTTTCTAACCAGGGAAGGGGATCCTGTGGCCTTTCAGATGTTCTTGGACTCATGTTCCCAACAGCCTCAGCAGCATAGTCAGTGTTTGGGAATGGTGGGAGTTGTAGTTCATCACCAACTTGGGGGGGGGCACACATTCACTACCCTAATTCTAAAGTTTCTATCTGTCTGAAAATCACCCTCTTATATTTCACGCTGTTTTCCTTTGACAAGGAGATATTTCAGCTGGACTGCAAAGCATCAAGTAATCTTTCATGTTCCTGATTACTTGCTCATTTTATTTTCTCATGTACAGTGGTACCTTGGGTTACATACGCTTCAGGTTGCATACGCTTCAGTTTACAGACTCCACTAACCCAGAAATAATACCTCAGGTTAAGAACTTTGCTTCAGGATGAGAACAGAAATCATAGTCTGGCGGCGCGGCAGCAGCAGGAGGCCCCATTAGCTAAAGTGGTGCTTCAGGTTAAGAACAGTTTCAGGTTAAGAACGGACCTCCAGAACGAATTAAGTACTTAACCCGAGGTACCACTGTATTATTATACAGGAATTCATGTCAGTGTTGACCAAAGAGGTCCACAGATTTTCCTTTAAAAGAAAAGAAGAAACTCATGTTTAAAGAAAGCGTTCACTGATACTAATCGCCAAATGATGTCCCTAAGTTTCTTCACAGAAATGCTTTATTAAAACCTGAGATGATTAGATCACACCCTTTATTTGCCCCAGGAATGTATTTTACTTACTCTAAAAACATTTAGCATACCTAATTCTCAAAGAAACTCCAT
This sequence comes from Podarcis erhardii, assembly GCF_964252035.2. NCBI lineage: Eukaryota > Metazoa > Chordata > Lepidosauria > Squamata > Lacertidae > Podarcis > Podarcis erhardii. Next base: position 77,823,804 of record NC_138507.1, on the reverse strand, counting down.
GTAGCTTAAAATTCACAACACAAAAATCTAAAATAATAATAAAATCCACATTAAAACCACAAATTTTAACAAACCACAGATATTAACATCATATCCAAGCCCCCATTAACACACACACACCCCGGCAAAACAGCTAGCAGGCTACCCAAAAATAAACCAGCAAAAAGGGAAGAATATTGTAAAAGCCTTTTGGGGCAGCCAGGTTTTTAGCAGCACTGATAAGGTCTGGTATACCTCACTTGGCACAGGGCGCCTCAACAAAAGAGGCTCTAGCTCTGGGTTTGCCTGCTGTACTTTTGGAGATGAGGGATATGAGTTAGGGCTTCAGATGATGATTGGGACTTGTAGGGAAGAAAATTCAGAAAGGGGGGGGGGCTTAAGGTACTCAGGCCCCAAGCCATTTAGGGCTTTAAAGGTTAAGATCAGTACCAGGAAGCCCGTTATCTATGCCGAAAATGGAAAAAAAATTAAAGATTTGATATAATCTACCTTTAGCAAACTCTTAGGCCTGGCTCAGATGTAGTGATTCAAGTCTAGTGGATTATCAGCCTGGAAACAAGTCCTGTGCTTTCATGCTCCTTCTTCATGCCTCTCTTTCCAGCCTTCATTTGCACCCTGCTTCAGAAAGACTTTCCTAGTTTCTTAAACCACAGTATCTTGTGATTCTGAATTGCAAGACTGATTTAAGGGCTTACTCCCAAACCAGGATATGAGCCAGGATTGGCCATTCCAACCCAGTAAACCATGGTTTAGCTTAGCAGTTTGGAATTGTTGAATTTTGCCCTTTTGTCTTACACTATTCCGTGCTTCTATTTTTCCTTTGATAATTGTTCTAAGACCTTATATATCATTGAAGCTACTTTTGGATAAATACCTGTTTAACATTAATGTATGTTAAAGAAAATTGCATTCAGCTTGAGATTTAAAACGCTTAGCTACAATGACTGTTTAAAATGTGTTAGCTCACAGCTGTTTTATTTCATTATCTTTTAGAGTCCTTTACCTTGGATTAAAGGCTTGAAGTGGGGGGAATATGTAGGTTCCCCAAGTGCCCCTGATCCCCTTGTCTGCTTCAGCCAACCACATGGAGAAAGGTTTGGCTCCCTGCAGGCTCTGCCAACAAGAGCAATTTGTGGTTTATCCCGGAAGTTCTGTCTTCTGATGATCTATAGCAAAGAGCAAGGTAAGGGTGCTCAGTGGTCTCTGCAGTAGCATTGCAAAAAAGATTTCATGCTGCCAGCCTAATTGTCTCAGCTGCTCTGTTGTCCAGTCTCTCACTGATTCAAAGATTGCAGCTAATATAATGCTGAGACCTGACTCATATGTTACCTGGGTGGAATAATTGCTGCTGAGATCTCAAAGTGCATGGGAGCAGAACTGTGTGGGAAGCAGTTTGTGAAGTGGCTCCCATGTGAGTTGGAGCAAATTTAGCCACATCTACAGAACCGTCCAGAAATAAGTGGTTCTGCAGATGTACTAAGAATCTGCTCCAAAGTCACTTCATGCAGCCAGTTTCCTACGTGGTTTGAGATCTCTCTAGCAATTGTACTGCTCTGATCACATGTGAATTGGTCCCAGTAAACTTGTTAAACAAGGATTCTTCACTGTGGGAAGTGTTTTTTATGTTTAAGAAACTGAAGAATTTCAAGTGTGTCTGTTCTCAGTCAAGTTCAGGGTTTGATATTTGGTTATACAGCACAGATAAAATTAAAAATGACCACATTATTGAAGGCAGAAGTGGAAAAACTTGGGTCCAGGGGCCAAATATGTCTTCCCAAGCTGTTTTGTAAGGCCTACAGTACTCTCCCTTGGCCACAGCCCACACTGGCTTCACCTCCACCCTCAGGATTTTTGCCTTGCTGGAATTCGACCTTCAACTCTGTTAATGCAAAGATAACACCCACCTTTGCCTGTGTCCCACATGCCACTAGCATGTGGCCCTCAAAAGGTTTCTTAGCAGGGAATGTGTCCCTCCCATTTGAAAAGGACTCCCCACCCCCTGATTTTAAGACTTTATTGGGAAGTGTCCATATGTTGCTCAGACATTCGAACAGTGGAATTTAAAATCCAAAAATAGGTACATAATATGTGTCTTTTTGTTGTAGACTAACACACTGTGAGTTTTCTACTTAATCTGAATGTCCTGACTGCTGTTACAGGTGTAAGAAGCATGCACAGTACAGATATCCAGTGGTCAGCCATTCTGAGTTGGGGATATGCCGACAATATACTGAGACTGAAAAGCAAGCAAAGTGAACCTCCAGTTAACTTTATACAGAGCTCACAGTTTCATCAGGTAAAAGCCATTTTTATTTCCCCTCTTTTCACCTATAGAATGCCGTGTTTGAAAAACTTGGGAGGTAAACAGTGTTCATCTGCGGCAGCAAAACCAGACCCATAGCATCTTAGATGATATGCTGGTTCAAAGATAATCTCAGTCTAATGATTTATGTCCAAGAAATCAGTCTAATGATTTTGTCCAGATGCTCGCCATTCTTGCCCCTCTCCTCCCATTGCTTGTCTCACTTTGGCACTTCTATAATGGCTTATTAAAATATCGGTTTCCTATTCTATTAAGATCAGGAAACTGGTTTAATCTCTGTTTGCTAACCACGAACTGATCCCTGATACCATATCCTTGTTTTTTAACAGAGATTAAAACACAAGTTCTTGGTTTTTATGTTATGAGAAACTGTGGTCTATTAAACCCAAGATGGAGGCCAATCAACCATGTCTTATGGTGTGAAAGGGATGAGGGAGCATGTGGGCACAGTGTTATGTCTAAATTAGGCCAAGACGTAATACACGTATTATTATAACATGAGCTTTTATGGACTGCACCCCACTTTAGACAGTGTTCATCCTCAGGTGGCAGCTATATATTTGTTAGTGGGGCCAAAAGGCCACTTTCTGGAAATCCGGCCTTTCTTATTGCTGTTTCTTATGAATGTTTTGTGAGCAGGTCTGCAACTGAAGAAATGGCTTCTCATCCATGAGGGCTTATACCACTATAAATCTATTAGTCTTACGTTCGTGTCCCTGATTTTCCTGGACTTCTGCTTCCTCTGGATTATAGAGATGTAGAAAAACCTGCTAACTCTGTGAGCATTTCTCTGCTAGTAGTATTTGTTTACTACATTTCTGCCCTCCCATCCTCATCAAGGTAGCCCAGGGCAGCAAACAAGCAATAAAACAATGCAACTAAAACAAAACATACTTATCACATTAAAACTTTGAGAACATCTAAAAGCATTTTTAAATGGTCACATGCCCTCATAATTAATAATTTCAAGGTTGCCAAGAACAGTCTTTTTCAGCCATCCAATGCCCGGGTGAATAGGAATGATTTAACTTTCTTCCTGAATGTGCATAATGAGAAAGACCAAGACCAAGAAACACCTCATTAGGGAGGGCATTCCACAAACAGGGAACTGCCACCGAGAAGGCCCTGTCATAGGTTAGCACCAGCCAGGCCAGGCCCAGTGGTAGCACCATGAATAGGGCCTCCCTACCAGTCATCACTTGACTTGTTCACTTCAGCAAGACTATAGGAAAATGATTGTTCATTAATCTATGGCCTTTTCAATTGTGTTTGTTGGTGTGTGCATTATTGTTTTTGTTTGTTACTATGTTATGCATTATTGTGTTTTTATATTGTAAACTGCCCTGTGAGCCCCGAATGAAGGGAAGTATAGGAATTTAATAAATAATGAAGGCACCTATTTACCGCTGTTAATATGAATGAATATGAAATCCAGAAAAGGTAAAGTAATTGAGCCCAGTTAGGCTCATGTGCTGGCCGGCCTGCAATAGGATTTTCTGTTTTTTGAAGTGCAGCTTCCTCTGCACAGCTCTAGAAACTACTTCTGGGCTCCCCCCGCAAGGTTTGGTTTCAGCTTCCTTTGTGGTGTAGAATAACTGCTTTCAGATTATGAAAACAAGGAGCCCTGCTGTGCTGGGTGGCTTTGCACCCTCATTAACCAGCTGTAGGTTTCTCTGTGATTAAGAGAGCTTTAGCCATTGCACTTCCAAAAAACAGCTAAAGAACTGAAAAATGTGGGGTGTCTGTTCTGCAGTTATAAGCCACCTTGAAGGGTCTTTGAGATGAACAGCAGGGCATAAAGTCAATAAAAGCAAAAGTAGTGTGGGATACTATTTAAATGTCTCTCACTTTTTCTTTTATGCAAGGTAACAAGCTGCGCTTGGGTGCCTGACAGCTGTCAGCTTTTTACTGGCAGCAAGTGTGGGGTCATCACAGCATATATGAACAGATTCACTAGCAGCACAGTAAGTAAATGAAAGAGAAATAGTGACTAGTTAAAAGCCTGGCTACAGTAAATCGTATTTATTTCTCTCTCTCTATGATTATAAAAACAATAATACAAAGAGAAAGCATCTTAGCAAGAACTGATTCCTCCCCCACCTTGCCTTTTTTGTTGTTGTACCAAATCGGTTTTCTGATTGGGCTGCATCTTCTAGCAAAATGTTTTATTGTTGCTTAAATTGCAAAATGCTTCCTTTTTTGTGGGTTTGCTAGATAAATGAAGGTTTGGAGCCTAGTTCCATGTGATGCAGGAGATCCGTGATTAGATCTCATTTTTATTTTACATCAATTGCAGAAGTTAAAATTTGAAAATATTGTTTGTGGTAAACGAGAGTGGTGCTTTAAAGACCAGAAAATAAACTGATATTTGGGCTTATATTTGGGCTATAAATGCTCTCAACCTAAATGTGGGCATTTCTCCCATTCCCTTCTGCTCAGGTGTGACCATCTTTATGGGAGTCCCATAGCTCTGGCATTTCTACACACAACAGACAGCATGCAAAGGAAACTTCTGTGTCTAGTCTGCTTCTCAAAATAAGGCCATATGGTGTGACAGCATGTTCACTGGCATCTGTTTTGGTTTCTGCTCCCAGCTGACTAATTTAGGTGGACAATTTGATTTGGTGCAGGGCAGGAAATAATTATAATGTATTTTATTTGTTAGTCGCTTTTGTCACAGAGTGACCCAAAGCGACTTGCATTAAAATCAGTTAAGAACAACAACAGAGTCATGGGATTGTAGAGTTGGAAGTGACCATGAGGGTCATCTGGTCCAACCCCTAGCAATGCAGAAATCTTTTGCCCAATGTGGGGCTCAAACTCACAACCCTGAGATTAAGAGTTTCATTCTCTACCAACCTAAAAAACTAAAAAAGCACAGCTATACAAACAAAAGGCAGGGCTGCAGATCCCACCCCGCCAAAAAAGGCCACAATGCCAATCATGTGTGAAGTAACTCATACTTAAGAATGAAAGACATACTGTGTGGTTCTAAACTATTTGCGTTGCTCTTTCTACCTGAAATACCAGCGTGAGATGGCAACACAGTGCTATGATTTCTAACATAGTGCAGATGTAGACGACAGGCCCTATACCTTTATCCTGGCACAAGAAATCTTAGGCTTGGTACAGGAGAGAGACAGGTCTGTTTTTTAATGGGCTGTTGGAGTCTAGCACCACATTGATGCGGCTAGCGTATCTAGGAAAAGTGTTGGTTCTTGTCTGTCGCCTCTTCCTTCTGTTCTTACCAGCTTCTTTTATTATGATGACGATTCTGCACCTCACTTAGTTTTTTGGCTCTTCAGAGAGGAAAGGGTGGAATTAAACAGTAGTAAAGTTGGGCAAGGTTTTATTTCCGTCTTGCTGCAGTTTGTTCTCAATAATGGCAATGTGAAAGACACATCTAGATATAAATTAGTCAAGCAACAATGTGTCTTGACAAATAAGGCAGCTGTATAGAGCTTTTCTCTGTGCTAATAACTATGTGAGACATCTGAAGATGCTACCTTTCAGCACTAATACCATACTACCATTTGTTTGTCAGCCAAGTATTCAGGTTGTGTGTGTGTTTTAAGTGGTATCGATGCATTTGACTTGAGCAACCCTCACTTACATGTTGTTGTTTTGATAGCTGAAATGGAAAAACACAACTGTATAGAATAGGAGCTATCAGTGATGCAAGTGCAAATCGTTATTTAAAACATCTATACCGTACCCGCTAGCTTAGCATCAGACCTCATTTTGTAATATAGTTTTGTTGCCTCCTCATCCCCCACATCCCAGTTCAACCAAAGTTGGAACTTAGTGTGTCTTTATTCCTTTTCAATTCCTTTATTCCTTTTGTGACTTAATTCCTTTTCAATTCCTTTTCCTTTTCAGCCATCTGAGATTGAGATGGAATCTCAAGTGCATCTGTATGGCCATACTGCAGAGATCACCAGCTTGTTTGTCTGCAAGCCTTACAGTATAATGATAAGCGTGAGCAAAGATGGAACTTGCATCATCTGGGATTTGAACAGGTACGAATATGCTTCAGTATATCCTCCTGCTGGCTTGACTGCACCCAACTTCTATATTTTAAATATTGAAATATAATGTAGGATTGACTTCTGTTTCATTTATCATAAAATGGATGGTGATAATTAAGTACTATCCCACCCATACTATATAAAAATATTGTAGTCAGATATTCATAATTGATATTGGAGGCAGGCACATCAAATAAAACATTAATTGAAAGATACTGATACTTTAAACAGCAGTGAAACCTGCTTCTTTCATCACTGAACTCTGATTCTTACAGGCTCTGCTACGTGCAAAGTCTTGCTGGGCACAAGAGTCCTGTAACAGCAGTGTCTGCTAGTGAAACAACAGGTGACATTGCAACAGTTTGTGACTCAGGTAGGTACCTTCTCAAAAACAGTGCTGTGGTTTGTTTCCTTCCTATTGGGCAAAGGCAGGTGCAGGACAGACATAATTTGAGCAGTGTGCACAAGGGTGCTGCTGGTTCAAGGGAGGCTATCATTTATTTCAGACTAGCTTACCTTGGTGTGCAAACCAGACCATTAAATCAGACCCTGTAGTTCAGTCTAAGCTGATGGGCAATGGCTCTCTGACTTCAGTCAGGAGCCTTTACCACCCTTCCCTGGAGATGCTAGGGACTGTATGTGGGACCTGCTGCATCAAAAGTTATGCTCTTCCACTGAGCTGTGTGCCCCTAAAGGCAAGATGCCGGGGTTCTTATTGGCACAAACTAGCAAAGACTGACACACAGGGCTGAGGAACCAGAACTGGCCAGTGGGCCAGATCCTTATCTTATCCACTGGCAAACTAGGACAGGTAGGTAGAACCCTCCATAATGACACCTGCCAAAGTTCAAAGGAGGTCTCTATAATGGCTGGTCATTGCTTAGAGCAACCTTCTTTGAAGACGAGCTTTCAGTGCCAATCAGCTGAAAGAGGCTTCTTTTAAATGGTGATCAGCTGATTGCCTTTTGAAGTTTCGACAGAGAAAGCAGATCGTATTCTAAGCGCTGGGGAAAGCGCTTTGAATACAAACTACTTCCTTTGCAAAGAAAAAAAATGCTCCCTTTAAAAACAAATGTACTGCTTCCCAAGCACCCAAAATCTGCAAGAGGCTTAGCAAGCCCTGTCTTGGGGGCTTGACAGGTAGGTGTAGTGGCCTGTGTAGCTCAAGTGGCCTGGTCACCTAAAGGGGAGCTTCATTTCCCTTCTGCCAGATGCCCTTTGTTCACCATTGAATGCTGGTCTAGAGGGTCATCCCAACATTCAGTGATGGGTTCGAAGGGCTGTAGGGTAGGAAGGTGGGGCCAAACACTCTGCATACCTGTGATTCCTGGACATCATGTTTACTATGCATTTTCCTGGGTGAAATGATGCTACATTGTAAAATCTGTATGTGTGCGAACACAAGCACATGAATCTCAATCTCTCAAAGGTGTAATGGTTCAGCTAGCTCTTAAAGAGTTTCCATTATCTGAAGTTAAGGCCCAAACATCAAATTTGTTATCCAAGATACTGTATCAGAAAAATTCCTGTGGGTGATATACAGGCCAAAATTGCTTTTGTTAAAATTATTTCTTCTCCTTGCTTCCTGATATTAAATAACTGGTAGCATGGGGACTGTATTAAAATGTTCATTAAGTATACATGCAAAAGCAAGACAAATATCGGTGATATTCCCATTGGCTCTGCAATAGAATTAAAACAAGCAGCGTAGGTGTTCCAAAAGAGGAGATTCCGGAAGAGAATGTGGATTATCTGTAGCTATTTGTAGGTTACTGCACATCTCTAGAGACTGAATTGATTTATCAGCAACTCTCTAAAATCCTAGAGAGATTAATGGCCAGTTTACACCTTCATTTGTTTTCGCTCCTCAGCTTGAGCTAAAGGTAATAATGACTCTGGTCACTAGAGTACTTAAAGGTAAAGAGGGGTTGGAGTAGGGATGGGGAATGATGTGTTATATATCTAGATATTACTTTTAACCTGTTCCTTTTCTTTAGTGATTTAAAGCTAATGAATTTTTAAAGCTGCCTCCTTGCCACCTGCCTCTTTATAAATTCACGTTGGAGTTAGATTTTCTTGCTATTCTGATAACTTTCTTATTTGGTTGATTGGCTGGTAAAGTTCAATCAAAAGTCATGACCCAGAGGTGTGTTGTCTTCATTAAAAAAAAAAAAAGAAATATCAAATGCTTGTATTCCTTTTTATATATTTTATTCTTCTTCCTTTATATATGGGAAAGGGCATGGAACTATGTGAGTCACCAAAGCGCTTTCCCCTTATCAGTGGAAATAGATGTCATTTTTACCTCCCTCCATGAGGAATTCAGCACAGCTTTTCATGCCTATTGCCTGAGCAATAGCTGCAGAGTCACAAAATGCAGCCTGCTACTTCTCATCATGTCTACCTGGCCCATGAACAATGTTCAAGGCTAAATTAACAAACACCCCTTGCTCTTTCAAGGGTGGGCGCCACATTACCTTCCACAAGGACTCCATCTGAAGATCTCAGACAAATTACTGGGGGGAGGGGTGTCTCGCTATGAAGCTGGATAACTACCGTATTTTTCGCTCCATAAGACACACTTTTTTCTTCCTAAAAAGTAAGGGCAAATGTCTGTGCGTCTTATGGAGTGAATGTGTGGTCCCTGGAGCCGAATTGCCCAGGGGTGAAAAGCAGATCATGCTTTTTTTTTTTTTTTTTCTTTTTTTTTGAAAGAGGGAAGTGGGTGTTGAAACAAAGCTGCTGATCGGCAAGCAATCGGGAGGGAGATAAGGCTGCTGGTAAAGGAGGCTGCTGGGGGAGGGGGGGAGGTAAAGACAGCGAACTTGCAAAGAGAGGAGACAGGAATACTCAAACAAGCAATGAGGAGAGAAATTAGAAGAAAAGGAGGAGCAAAAAACTGTTCCAGCTAAGGAAAAGACACTAAGGCAAACAAGAGGGAAGGGAGTATTGAAACAAATCCACTGAACAGCTGATCGGCAAGCGATCGGGAGGGAGATAAGGGACTCTAGAGATAAAGGAGGCTGCCTGGGAGGGGGCAGATAAAAGCACATGGATCCTCAAGATTTTTGCATTGGGTCACCCCAAGTTCACCATCAGATCGCATAGCATGTTCATGACTACAGCCTTCACCAAAAAAATCACGCATCCACTGTTTCGTGGGGCCACAATGGCGCAAAAACATGGTTACAAAGCACAAATCCACATGGATTCTCCAACCTCACCGTCAAATCACATGTCTGTGGCCACAGCATGAACCACAAAAATCATACACCCACTGTTTCGTTCAGAATATTATTTTTTCTTGTTTTCCTCCTCTAAAAACTAGGTGCGTCTTATGGTCAGGTGCGTCTTGTGGAGCGAAAAATACGATGTTTGGGGTGCTTTAGTTCACACACAGAGCAAGGCTAGATCGCCTACAAGACCCTCTTTGACTCTGTGATTCGATTAATCTGGCAGTTCAGTTCTGTTTGTTAATTAGGTGAAGTAATAGTCAAATTATCCATTATGTCAGTCTGCACACCAGGAAGTGGCTTCACGTAACTTACATTTTCTTCCAGATGTTGGATGCTCTCATCACACTGATGTAATACAATTGTAAAAGTAGCTGAAGGCGCATTTCAGAAGGCAATCTTTCTGCGTTCCCGTTTAGACCATGTGATATCTCCTGGGGGAAGAAATATACTTTTCTCCAGTACATCCCTAAGCATAGCTTGGTAGGAAGCCAGAATATGCATTGGTTCTGTGCTGACCTTTCCATCAGTTGGGCCATTGCATCTTGCATGTCTTTACTTGGACTGCTGGAAATAGAAGTTTTCTCTGTTGCCAGTCCTTATTGTATCCATTGATATTACGTTTTAATCGTGCTTCAAACCACTTTGAGAAGTAGTTTGTATCTAAGAAGCTGTATGTGAATGTTTGAAATAAAAGAAATGGGAAAATATTTGAGATCCCCCAGATTAGAGCAATTTAGGGATGCCCCTGATATTGACAAAGATGTCCCCCTGCAGTCCAGTAACACCTTCAGTTTGTTAGTGTTTGTTAGGTGTGATTGGTATTACCTAATGATAATGCTATTGCTTCTGTGTAATCCCTTTGGATTTTATGTTTTTGAGAAATAGTCAGTGCCAGAAAATGTAATGTCAGTGCTTGCATATGATTGGATGCTAGCCCTTCATTCTTTTGAGTAGTCTTTTGGGTAGTATATTGTTTCATCTAGATCATGTTCTGGATTTTATTTTGCTAATGCAGCTGTTCTATTGCGTTTCAGTTGGTGGTGGCAGTGATCTGAGACTTTGGACCGTGAACGGTGATCTTGTGGGACATGTGCACTGCAGGGAAATTATATGCTCTGTTGCTTTCTCTAACCAGCCTGAAGGAGTCTCTATCAATGTGATTGCTGGAGGGCTGGAAAATGGAGTTGTACGGTGAGTGGTTACAAGAGACAATTTTCCTTTTTGATTGCAAGTGCTCCTTTATAAAAGCTATTCTTTGGGAAACTCTGTGCCATACTTCTTTTTCCATGCATCTGTTCTGAAGATGTTATTTCTGTGGAGCAAAGGGCACAGCTTCCTCCATACAGTAACCCTAGTTTCACAGCTTTACAACAAGGTTGTTAAGGAGGGAGGGCGCTTTTGCTTCAGAAGGGACCCATTTGCAGCAGATGAAAAGGGCTTTTAAAATATTTTTTTCTAAAAAAAACCCAGTTTGTCCAAGACACTTGCACTAAAAAGGTATACATATGCATTAGCACAGCGAGGTCATGGGTGAGTCTAAAAAAGGCCAATAATCTGCAACACAGGTTTAACCAGAGACTCTGGCAGGACACAAAAAGAGATGAAAGTGCTAGTCTTACAATACTGCAGCCAAATCTCCGAAAAGCTGTTTTTGGATTGTATGCGGTAGCAGTCATTCTGTCTTTGTCTTTTCCTTAGGCTGTGGAGCACGTGGGATTTGAAACCTGTGCGGGAAATTACATTCTCTAAATCAAATAAACCTATTGTAAGGTAATAAACAAACAAACAAGGAAACAAACAAATGGCTTCATTTTGGAACACAGCAATTTACTGTTACGCTTTCAGAACATGGTTTTCTGTGTAAATTGATGCCTTTGAAATATGTTTTGCTTACCTTTTTGAAGTTACTATTACAGATAATTTTGAGAATTCTGCATTACTGTCCGTTACTGAATTTACTGTCCGTTTGCATCAATTTGTGTTCCCATTTAGTTTGTGTAGTCCACATATTACCCTCAAACAACACCAATATCAATTTCCCCTGTAAATTTGGGTTTGTCTGATATGGGGATAATCCAATAAATTGGGGAAAATTGGGCTCACAACTGCTCTACTGAGGGCCGCAGTTGATCAGTTTTTGTGTTTGGTTGTCAGTACAGTGGTACCTCGGGTTACAAACGCTTCGGGTTACAAACGCTTCAGGTTATAGATTCCGCTAACCTGGAAGTAGTACCTATGGTTAAGAACTTTACCTCAGGATGAGAACAAAAATCGTGCGGTGGCAGCGGGAGGCCCCATTAGCTAAATTGGTACCTCAGGTTAAGAACAGTCTCAGATTAAGAACACGGACCTCCAGAACGAATTAAGTTCTTAACCAGAGGTACCACTGTATCTGCTACTCCCCTTTCCATGCCCACGACTTCCTCAGTGCTTTCTTTCTTTCTTCCTCAGTTCTTTCTTCTTTTTCCTGGCTGTGCTCATAATTATTTCTGGTGCGTTCCTGAATGGAGGAATAAATATTCTTTCTTTTGATCTGTCAGATTACATAAAACGAGAAAACTGCAGAAACAAGCCACATAAAAAAAATTTTTAGTGCCAAATAAATTGGGCAGCAAACTGAAAGGTGTATGCCGAGAATTTACTTTCAAAAGCCATTTCTTCTGCAGTGGGCTAGTAAAGGCACGTCAGGAGCTTAGCCATATATATTTCTTTCCATAGATATTTCACATACATTTTCTTTCAACCCCTAAGATTTGCAGGAAACCAGAAAACTGCACAAGGAAATTTATGGTTGCCTGACTCTGCACTCCAGCACAAGACTCAGCCAGGATGGGGGTGGGGGGAGAGAGAGAAAGCACGCAAATTAGAATAAAATAAGAGTGAGTGTAGACTTGATGTGCAGCAGTTTTCCTTGGGACCTATTCAGGGGTGAGGGTGGAGGAGCTGTTGCAAACATTCCTAACGTTTTTCAGAATTGAGTGAATGTACAATGTGCTGTTTTGTATGAGACTTTTTTTTTAAAAAAGAAAGGCAGGGTGTCAGTGCTGAAAATAAATGTATGTACAGTGGTAAAGGTAAAGGTACCCCTGCCCGTACGGGCCAGTCGTGTCCGACTCTAGGGTTGTGCGCCCATCTCACTTAAGAGGCCGCTGTCTGGAGACACTTCCGGGTCACGTGGCCAGCGTGACGAAGCTGCTCTGGCGAGCCAGCAGCAGCGCAGCACACGGAAACTCTATAAAGCGGTACCTATTTATCTACTTGCACTTAGGGGTGCTTTCGAACTGCTAGGTGGGCAGGAGCTGGGACCGAACGACGGGAGCTCACCCCGCTGTGGGGATTCGAACCGCTGACCATATGATCGGCAAGTCCTAGGCGCTGAGGTTTTACCCACAGCGCCACCCGCGTCCCTGATGTACAGTGGTACCTCGGGTTAAGTACTTAATTCGTTCCGGAGGTCTGTTCTTAGCCTGAAACTGTTCTTAACCTGAAGCACCACTTTAGCTAATGGGGCCTCCTGCTGCAACTGCACTGCCACTGCACGATTTCTGTTCTCATCCTGAAGCAAAGTTCTTAACCTGAAACACTATTTTTGGGTTAGCGGAGTCTGTAACCTGAAGTGTATGTAACCTGAAGCGTATGTAACCCGAGGTACCACTGTATTAGCACAGGTATATTAAAACTGAGTCTCACCCCCCCCCGCCACCCCTTTGAGCATCCTTAGTGTTAGGGTTTAAAATTCTCAATAACCCATGAGATGTGACAGATTTTTGTTTTGTTTTTCTTTACAGCCTTACATTTTCCTGTGATGGCCATCATCTGTACACAGCAAATAATGAAGGAACTGTTATTGCTTGGTGTCGCAAGGACCAAAAGCCCTTGAAACTCCCCATGTTTTACTCATTCCTGAGCAGCTATGCAGCTGGCTGATGGCTGTCCTTCCTCCTTGGCCTTGGTTATTTTGAAGCACTTTCAATCCAGGGTAGATTATAGAACTTCTTCTGTTTACCTGGATCTTGAAATACTCTTTTAACATCTTCATGATAACTGAGAGTAGATTAGCAATATATCAGTGAAAGGCTGCTACGAATGCTCATGCACCAGACCATATCACTGGTTATAGGAAACTTCTGGTGTGCTTTTTTTTCAGGAGAGAGTAGAAGCGCTAACCCAGAAGTTTAAATGCTGCAATGTATAATGTAAAAATATTTTTACAAATCATTTCGTGGACATGTATATTCTAAATCCTGAAGCGCTAATGGTGACTTCTGCCCCTTTGTGTTGTAAAAAAATAAAATAGAATTAAAATACTTCAAAGGTTTATTAAAAAAAAACAACAAGGTCGGTTTGTGTGTATAACTTATTAGTTGACTGTAGTACACCTTTCTCTAGAATGGACACACCCAGTTACCAGTGTTTTAAAATTCAAGAACTCAGATTTGCTTTATAGAGAAGCAAATTAGCTCTGTAGGTGTCTCTACACCAATGTTGCTGAAATACCTGAAGTACAATTCTATGAACTGTGATTCTATTTATTCACTGTCTTAATTTATAACAGACCATAAGTGTATAGCAGTTTAAGTATATATGGTACCTGTCGTTTAATAGGCAAAACTATTGTGACAACATAAAGCAATACAGAGATCTTTCAAAATAATTTCAAATTGTATAAATCTCAAAGACTGGAACATCTTGTGGTTTATACTCTGGACATCAAGAATGGGGTAGCAGAAGCAGAAATATGCTTCTATTTGTCATATAAGAATTGTAAAAACTCTGTAATGGCGGATGGGGAGGGGAGCAGAATTATGACAATCTGGCTAACTGAGCGATTCTGTTAATTCAGATATTTAAACTCCACCAAAACTATTTTTTCCAATTCAGTTTTGGCAATGGTAGGGGGTTGAAAAAGTATAAATATCATAATTGTGTTAAAATCATTTTGATTTGTTTAAAAACTGCCTGAATTACAAAATATATCTGTATAATGCTAATGAAGAGTTACATGCACAGAACATGAACTCACAGAATAGGAACGCATACGTTTTCTTTTAAAATTATGCATTTAAACATAATTATGACATTTTCAGCATGACTCCCCCCCCTTGTTAAAAGCAAATTGTAACAATATTTACAATTAGCAGTTAAATATGTAAAGCCTTTAACATTCAGTTTATAAAATTCTGAATCTTAATGGCTTTCTTATGTGACTAGTTCAATAAATAAGTTTATTTAAATTTCTGATATACATGTAGTACAAATGCATCTACTCTCTTTCTTGGGGAAAAGCAAATAAGCCCAGAATTCCTTAGTGATGTATTAACTTATACATTTTTCCATAATCTACATCTTTCATTTTGTTCTTCCCTTTGATGTTTCTTTTGCATGTGCCTCTTTTAAAAGCATCATGAAAACTGTAACTGGTCACTTCATAAATATGCAATCAAGACCCTTTTTCTGCTCATTCAAATATAAAATTGTAGGAGTCTTGGAGCTTTCAGAATTGTTTCAGAAAATTATTTTGGGGGAAAAGGGTGTTTTTTTGGGGGGGGGGAGTATTACTGATTAATCCAGAATCTAAAAAAGCACACTAGGCATGGTGTGTGAATATATGTATGTCTCTTCCTAGTCTTTTCGCAACTTGATGCTGACGTTACATTAACACCTATGGATTTCCACATTTAAAATTGCAAAAGGAAAATGCATTTTGGTTCGCATTTCAATCATGTTTACCATCTAAAAACAAGGACTTATACTGCAATCGAGTGCTTGAGGTAACATCTTTTTTCATTGTTCTTGAGGCATTTTTAATTGCTTCTACATTACGATACAAAATGTCACTTATGAAGTCTTACTTTTAGGACATTATTATAAATCTTAAATATGCAAAACAACTGACCTTGTGAGATGCAGTATTTTTATGCAGAGCTATAAGGTTTTTGGATAGAATGATATTTATTCAGCATGGCAGCTTTGTTCTGGAAATCTTAATAACACCTCATGAGGTTTATGCATACATTGAATACCCCTGTAAATAATAATATAATTACAGTATATTTATGTTTACTGCACCTATACTGCTGAGTAATAAAGTATTTCATACAAATATAGATAAGGCATTAATATTATACAGATGAAAACTAGAGTCTACAAACCTCCACAAGGATTCTAGATATGTTTTCTTCTTCTTAACTCACATTACTTATTTCAGTTGTTATTTTGTTTACATTTGCTGCAGTGTAATCTCCTTCTTAGGGCCAGTTAAATGCAAAAAATAAATTACTGTACAGATCTTCAGTATTGTAAAATAATCTACTTTGCCCAGAAACTAAGACAAGTGAGCCCTGTTCGTAGCTGTCAATTGTTCCCAGATGATTGTTAAAGAGGATTGATCAGGGAATTCTCAACTTCCCCTTTCCCCAAACACCATACCCACCACATCAACACCTCAACTTATGCTGTTTTGACCTGATATTGGCCATATGTTTCCCAGATTGCACCTTTTTTGGCTAAATTACATTGTGAAAATAAAGGTGTGCATTAGATTGGATGGCACACTGACATTAGCCAGAAAATTCTCTTTTTTTGGTTTCAAGGTTCTGAAAATTGAGGTGCAGATTCGATTCGATGGCGCTTTAGACTCAAGTACATATGGTATATCAGTTAAAGAACTGAAATTACCAGACATAGAACTGCATTCAAGAAGTTCTATTTGACAGTTTGGTAAAATTACAACAATAAAACAAGATAGGTGTGAATTTAGCTAATTTGAATTAAAATGTACGTTAAATGGAATTAAATGGTCATGAATCTGAAACACTTTAGACTTTTTACGGTTGTGTCGTATAGCTAGCTCCAGATTTGACAACAGCAAATGATCTCGCCTCACAAATAATTCAACCCTAACATATATAAAAATGTTTTCTCCTTGGAAAGAGCACTTGACAAAGGCATTTTGATTTTTCTGGCTCTATAAAATTTTGTTTTCAATAGTGCAATACATGTTGGGTGCCTGAGGGAGAAAATCCAAGTTGCACTGCAAGCAGGGCACAACCCATCAAAACCAGGCTTGTGAGCAATTCCATTCACTTCAGAACTTCCTATTGAACTGTGCCCTAGAAATTAGATCTGTCTCCTGCCCATTATGCTAGTCCTTTGGCCTACAACTCCCTGCAGCTCCAGCCAGCACAGAGACAAGGTTGGCAAAGGCTTCACTGTACCATTCTTAACAAAAGTCGGTCTGCTACCTGAGGCGACCGCCTAATTTTGCTTCATTGTGGGGGCTGCATCTTTGGGGCTGCATCATCTCTGTGAGCTCTGTTGTTGCAATAATACAGTTTTTGGGGTATTTTACCTCACAGACCCCTTTCAACCAGTCAGTCACAGCTGTGTTTTCCTCTGTTCTACTCCTGCCTTCCACACCAGCACAGTTATAATAAATAGGGCTTTCATGTATGTCCTGCATGGGGCCAGCCAAAGACATAATTGTTGCTTCAGGTGAAGAACAAGAGGGTGTCTCCTCCTGTTCCATATACAGTGGTACCTCAGGTTACATACGCTTTAAGTTACATACGCTTCAAGTTACAGACTCCGCTAACCCAGAAATATTACCTTGGGTTAAGAACTTTGCTTCAGGATGAGAACAGAAATCGTGCTCCGGCGGCGCGGTAGCAGCAGGAGGCCCCATTAGCTAAAGTGGTGCTTCAGGTTAAGAACAGTTTCAGGTTAAGAACAGACCTCCGGAACGAATTAAGTTCTTAATCCGAGGTACCACTGTATCCATATACAGAAGCTGCTTGGCCTGGCAGTTGAAATCCGTTCCAGACAACCTCAGTGCCTGGATACAGACAGTTAGGCTGTGCATCCATATCAGAGAAGGAATGACTGCTAGAAGGAATGCAGGCAGTAGAAACACCATGATGCATCTCCAGCAGCACAACCGGACGCCTTCATCTGCCCCAACTGCAACAAAACATGTCTCCCACATCGGTCTCTACAGCTATAGCAGGAGCTCTAAATTTCCAACAGTTTGACGTCATCTTCCATTGTCTCCCGAGACAGACTGATGCCAGCAAGAAGTGAGGAGAGAGCATCTTCCACACCTAACATTAGGCTGGATTTGGGGACCCAGGCATGGTTATAGTGGGGAATGGCTGGGGCTCAGGAGGAACAGCCAGAGGCTGCTACTCTTGGCCCTAATGTCACATCCTCACCATCCATTTGGGCTTTCCCCAAAGAACCTTGGGAGCTGTAGTCCCCCCCCCCCTTACATAGCTATAATTCCCAACTACCCATTAGTTAAGAGCGTTTTAACATTTTCTGGTAACACCATTATTTTGCGGAGCCTCCATTAGCGTTCCCTGTAGTAGTATGAAGAGTAGAGGCACCTTAATAACACATGGTGTTAAAACCGTTGCCAAGGTCCTCTGTGCTTGGAGCGTGGCTAACAAAATGTTTTAGGAACGCTTCTTTGTCCTTCACACTTTTTCATGTTCGCTATGGGAACCATCTGTATATCACTGGCAAACACGATTCCTTCTCAAAGTGTGAAGCAGCTCTTACTCACCCCTCACACTTGTCATGTTAAATTACAGATTGAGACTGGATGACCTTTCGCTATTAATCAAATCCAAATCGGTTTGTGACACTGTTACTATGTGATGGGAACTATGAGCAATATTCTTTTGCTGGTACCCAGTTAACCCATAAGTGTGTCATCCCGAATCCCGCCCCCCCCCCATGTGCAAAAGTGAACCCGTGAACACCTCTTTCAGGGCCCATTCCATGTGACGGGATACAGCTTTATTTGGTTATTTAAACATTGGGATTGATTTAGTGCCTCTTTCTTTCTGCCAGTTCATACCAAAATAATATGGCGGCCTATATAAACAGTAAACTCTATGTTAGCTTTCATGGGTTGGAAGGAATTCCTAGCGTTACATCCCTATTTCTTGGGAAATTTCTGCGTTGCTTAAGAGGCAGAAACGTTGCTGGATGGGCAGAGAGAGAGAGACTCTGATCACTTTAATTTGCGCGATGGAAATTCACACACGTTTCTCTCTTCCTACAACACGCGACACCCCGCAGACGGGCTGCCCTCATTAAATAAAAGATATATATATATATACTGTATATATATATACACATGAGAAGCCTGGAGTAGCTAGTAGGTATGGAAGCGCGCTCTTTCTTGCTCTCCCACCCAACTCCATTGACGTCACGAGCTGGAATTCCTTTCCGTCGGGGGCGCGCGCGCGCCCCCGTCTGCCTTGCTCAAAACCTGCGAAGAGCTTGGCTGGGCTCTCCCGTCGCAGGAGGGCAGGCGGCTGAGCAGCCCTGCGGGTCCCGCCGGGCCCCTTTCCGGGAGGGAGGCGCGTCTAGCAGGGCGTGGTGGGCCGGCCGTGCTCCTTCCAACCCCCCGCGCCGGACAGGCATGTGGCGCCTCGACGCGAGCCTGGTTGTAGCCGGGGCGTGAGGTGGCCGCTTCGCGCTGCTCCGCCGTCGAGTCTCTCGGACAGTCCCGAGCCTCCGTCGTCGTCTGCAAGGGGTGAGTCAAGGAAGGAATGGAAATGGGAAAGTAGGCAAGCAAAGGAAAGCAGCAGACCGCTGGTCTGGGTCGGTGTCTCGCCCAATCTGGGGCGGGAGTCGGAGACTTCCCAGGGGCGCAAGCTTCAGGGATCCCTTCGCGTGGGTTGGTTCCAGCGTTTGTCGATCTCGCGTTCTCTGTGATGGGCGAGGGAGCAAAATACTGCGAGGTGTATAAGTGCCTGTTAGTCTTTATAGACAGATACGCCTGTGAGACCCGGGTCCTGCGTGCATGTAAGAAAATAATATTTTAATCACTCGCACATCTTACAGGGTTGACTTCAAGGATACTCTGCTTATCCGCAAATGTGGTAACTTGGGAAGGAACTACTGAATAATGGGATAGTCTTTCCAGGTGAGAGTAGTGTTCTACCTAATCCTAAAGGTAATGGCTCCCTGGGAGTAGGGAGATGGATTGACAAGGAAAAATAGTGGGGTGTAAGCTGCCCGATCTTGAAAACATGTATTTCCTGGCATCAGAAATGGGTGGTTGGGCTATGCACTCTGTACTTACTCTGAAACATACTTTTCCATTGTGCACATGTTCCTGCGGTTGAGCTTGTAGGTCCAAGGAATGAGTTCTAGACAACCTGATGCAAATGAAGCTTGGTGTTTTCTAGGTTAGACAAGATGGGGGTTTCTATACCACTTGAAGGAAGTGTGCCAGTTTTGTATTTTAATGGCTCACATGTGATTTGTTGGCCAGAATCATCACAACCCTAATGGCTCTGGTACCTCTCACTTGGGTCAGTCTACTAGTAAGAAATAATGGGTACTGTGAGTTTCCCTAAAGGTAACCTGCAACCTAGCCTCTGTTATCAGAAGAGCCTTCATGTCTGCCTAGATCACCCGGAAAATCCTGGATTCCAGTGGCCATTGCAATACTGATTGGAGAGGGGTTATTATGTAAAAAGTGATGCTTGTTCAGAACAATTTGAACATTATGAACGTGGAGAGATGGTAGACAAAGGAGATGGTAGCCAAGAAAGGCAATAAGCCAATTTTGGCACGTATTTCCCAGAATTCTGCAGACATGTGTGAGCTGTGTGAGAATGCTTATCAAGATGACCTCCTGCTGAAAGCAGATATCTCTTGCTTGACATGCATTTGAAAATCTTGTTCAAATAAATCTGAATATTTGTAAGACAGGCAGACTCCTAGTGCACGCTCCCCCCCTCCCCCCAGTTTCGTAGCTTCCTGAGTGCAAATAGAAGCTTGTGCTGCAGAAGGTATCACAGTGTCCCGAGTGAGATGAGCAGGGCACAACTGGCACAGCATAAGCATAATCATGAGGAGAAGGAAGGACAAAAGACGAGTAAGAATGCATCGCGATACGGCTCCATAAAATTATGCATGTGGTGGAGAAAATGGATTGAGAGGTTTTCTTCTCTTGTGGCTGGGGGCGGCGGGGGGGGGGGTGTCTTCCAATGAAGCCAAGCAGTGGAAGATTTGGGACAGAAAAAAGGAAGCACTTCTTCACACAGTGCATACTTAGATAGCTTTAAAGTGGATTAGATAAATTCATGGGAAACATCAGCAGGAGAGGACTGTCCTTGTGGGCTTCCCATAAGCATCTGGTTGGTCAGTGGGGAAAGAGGTGATAAGACTAGATAACCCTTTGGCTTCATTTCAGAGGGCTTTTATGTTA
Organism: Podarcis erhardii; assembly: GCF_964252035.2. NCBI lineage: Eukaryota > Metazoa > Chordata > Lepidosauria > Squamata > Lacertidae > Podarcis > Podarcis erhardii. The sequence continues at coordinate 77,802,987 of NC_138507.1, read as the reverse complement.
TGGCAAACTTGTCAAAATGCAAAACTAGGATTTGTAATGCTTTTTCTGCTTAGTGCTTTTCTCCCATTACTGTAAAAATAGATCCATTCGTACATCCAATGCTGAATTGTTGGCACCCGTCTGGCTTGAGAGAAGTCAAACTGCTGAGTTAGTATCACAAAGTGACTTCCCCAGGGCATAAGTCCAGGCAGTGTGTGTGGAGGTTCTGGGCTGCCCATACAACAAGACCCGTTCCCCCTTGCCCTCACTGATGTAGTCTGAAGGAAAGCAGAGCAATATGTTTGGCACCAGCTTGGCTGCAGGAATTGCCAGAAGGAGGCATACAAGGTGCCATTGTACCATCTTTGGGACCCCACTCTGGATTTGGGCCAGGTTTACTTCTTAGCCTTTTTTTCTCCTGAAGATAGCCTGCAAGGCAGTGGAGGTTTAGGATCAGAGTTTTCCTTCTCCTAGATGGGATTCCTTCCCAGGTTGATGAGCCCCATCTGCCCCTACATTCACTGTTAAGTGCATTCATTAAAAAGGAAACAACAACAACAACACCCGCAAAACATTAGACTAGCTGGGACCGATCAAAATTCACAGGGGATATCATGCCTCATAGTCCTTTATATAGACAATGGGTGCTGAACTCAATCTTCACTCAGTCTGTGTCCAGTTCTCCAGCTTCAGGATCTTTTTAGGGGCCGAAGAATAGTCCCTGATTTGGTGCTGAAAACCTCTGAGGTGGGTGGGTCCCCCTTCTGTTGCAGATAGAGGGACTATGCATAGGGGCTGTGCAGATAGAGAGACCCTCTCCTGCTGTACTTCCTACCCCCACCACACACAGATATAGTTTTCCAAAGCTAAACTCTGTTCAGGTTTTGACTTTGGAAATAGATAGATGGATATGCTTGTATTGGCCTCAGTTGTCCAAAACAAATAAAAGTTGTCAGCTGAACTGCAAGGCAGTGGTTGTGTAATAAGAACCTCTATCTGCTATCAACTTTCCACCACTTTCTGCGTTTAACAGAAGTGTCTCAAAATCAATGCTTCCAGCAACAAAGAAACATTGGTTTCCGGGGGGGGGGGGGCGCTATCCTGTGTTTTGTTTAGCACCACATCCATGACTCTCAGTTTACAGAGTGAAAGAAGTGTGTGTGTGCAGAAGTAAAACCGGAAGCACCAGCGCTGTTTAGCCACACACATTCTTAGGCTATATAGAACAAAAAAATTAACTTTGGGCCAATGCAGATATTATGGCTTCAGTACCGAGGCAATATTCCAACCCCCCCCCCCATACCCCCTTCCCACATTTTTTGTTTAACATCCTACCTGATTAAAAGTGTGGGTGGACTTGAATTTTTTTCCACATTTTGTTTGGTGATAATAAAGAGGCTCTGGAATTTTTCCAACTAAAAGTGGCAGTTTAACTCATAGCTGTGCATGTTGATGTTAACTGCCTCTTCTATGGCCTAGCTTATTTGGTGGGTTTTCTCTATGAGAAAAATGTTTTTGGCATGCAGAGTTGGAAAATGGGGCTCTAGGAGATGACATCACTGTTCCTGCTGTGAAATAAATGGTAGTCATTTATGGGGGCCCTTAAAGACGTGAAAGAAGTCAGGCATAAAATTTCACTCAGTTCTATACAGTCGTACCTTGGATCCTGAACGCCTTGCTATTCGAATGTTTTGGCTCTTGAACGAACGCCGCAAACCCAGAAGTGATTTGTGGTTTGTGAACATTATTTGGAACCCGAACATCCAACATGGCTTCCGCAGCTTCCAATTGCATGCAGGAAGCTTCTACAGCCAATCGGAAGCCGCGCCTTGGTTGTCAAACATTTCTGGAAGTTGAATGGACTTCGGAACGGATTGCGTCTGACAACCAGGGTACGACTGTACATGAAGCTTCAATGAAAGTACGAACAAAAGCATCATAACGCATGCGTTGTGGTCAATTTTTATTACAACTGGAGTGGAAAAGATTCATATAGCATATCAACACTACAACGCAAATATATGAATACAAGTTGTTGCCTCCACATGTGATGGAGAAACAGAGAAAGCCTGCCCCCTTAAAAAAGCATGTTGTATGGCATCATCATGGGAGGGACATATGGTGAATTGGTGATAGCCATTTCACTGATAAATAATGGTACAGTGATTAATTATTTAAGAGGCAATTCCCTAGTACCCTATGTAATGAAATGAACTTTTTGAGCCTTCTTGGAAGCAAAGTTCTCAGTCAGATCACTGTAATGCAAACCTCTCCCAGCATTCATCTGAATTCAGTGCTAAGTCTAATAGGTATTCTTGAGGCATAGAAGAGTGCGTGTAATTTTATCAATTTAAGCTTTGAAAATTACATCTCACCAGATGCAATGAGAATAAGTACTACACATAAATTGGGGTAAATATATTGACTATTATGTTTATGGATAAATTGAAGGGCTGACAGATCTGCATTATTATTATTATTTTGAGGTTCTCTTGAAATTCTCTTGATCTCAGTCAACACCTCTGTTGAATCAATTCCCACTTGGGAGGCAGTGTCCTAGTGCCCACTGGAGAAACATCTTTTCAGCCCTTTTCAAAGGCATCATCTTCCAATTTAGCCAACAATTTAACATCAAGTGTGAATCCACACTTGTCTTTAAGTAGCACCATTTGCTTACACTTGTCATCTAGGTTATTTCATCAGCCTTCAGTTGAAAGACAGATGCATGATTCAGGGACTTAGCAGGCCCTTGAGACAAATGCTAAGAGAAACCAAGTCATGAGATAGCTTTCTCCATTCTAAAAAGCGAGGGAGTGATTTGATCATAAAATTTAAAATAGTCTTGTGTGGGGTTTTTTGGTGAGAGTAGTCCATGTATGGTATAGGCTACCAGCCTTTTTGGACCCAGAGGCATATTTGGCAATACACCCAAACCAGAGAAAAAGCAGGCGAGTCAGACACCAAATGGGAAAAGCATGTACCAGAAGCATTCTGGGGAAATGGAAATAAGAGGGCTGGGTGACTGGATGTTTTCACCTTTATTTCTAGCCAACCCAGTGCCATCCATTGTGTGTGGGGGGGGGAACCTGGGAGGGGGCCTTGGCGGGGTTGCAACGGTGGTGTCTGAAAGCACACCATATTGCCCATGGGACCCCAGAGGTATGGGCTGTTTCATAAATGAACCTCCTCCCCCTGAAATTTATACTCCAAATTTAGCTAGTAGGCTGCCATGATCACTAGTGTTGGTCACACTAGCCACTGCTTAGGGGCTATACAGAGATCTGAGTCTTTACTACCCCTGCTTTGATATATAATCTGTTTTATGGCTCCTTCTTTAGCATAGAAATGTGACCTGACCTGATTGGTATAAGTGTACAGTAATCTGTTGCTAGTAAAGAAAACTAGATATTGGATATACTGGAAGAATTTTGAGAAAAGAGAGTTTGTGGAGGTAAATTGTGACACTTTTCTATGCCATGATGTCTGAAATGAGAGAATGATCTAAGGATGACAACATGGCTAGAAAGGAATATATGCTTTGATTTGTTTACATTTGGAATTTGAGCATTTCCCCCATGCTGTAATTTTTATTGTTCTAGAAAAAGGAGGATGAAGGAGGTAATGGCTAATAACAGTACAACAAATATATCTCAAGCAAGAAAAGCAGTGGAGCAGCTGAAAATGGAGGCATATCTGGACAGGATAAAGGTAAATTTCAAACTGTTACTATGTCTACATATATTACATCATAATATAATGTTTATTCTTGGGGTGCATAAATATTTGGTCAGCTTGTGCTGAAACAAAGGACACATTTCTAGCATTGGCAGGATGTACATCTCATGCCTGAAAATCAGTTGGCTGTTGACTTGAGGATCAGATTACACCAAAATGATCTCTTGACGAGCTTTGTAGCCGCCTCTCACTGTAGATAAATCTCGCTCTCTCTTGATAAGGGCCATCTCTCCTCTTAATTCAGGAAAAGGTACATTATTTCCTTTCCCAAAGGAGTCAGTGTACTTATTAAATGTCAGACTTGATGCATTCTTTTCAGAGTACAATTTACTTTTGCTACATTGAACAAAATAGGATTCAGAGGCATTCTAAAGCCTTGATGGTCTTTACATTTTCAGCTTGCTGTACAAAGGGCTCACTTTCTGCAGTAATAAATTAAATGGTGGTACAAGTTGAATTCACAACCATGCAATGGTATTAAAAGCAAAACACAAATGGCAAATCTGCTGTTTTTTCCGTGTCAGAAACTGAAACTGGATGCCTCAGCTACAAAGCAAAAGTCGCTTCTGAAAGCACCTCCATAAGAGCATGTGTATTGAAAGTGTTAAGACTGTGCCAAAGCAGATTTTGCTTGAAGATTTTGCTTGAAGTTATAAAAGCAAGTGACTCTGCTTCTAAAGATAAACGGGTCTAATCCTGTATGCTGCTTGAATAGTAGAGGCCTAGGAACCATTTGTAAGCCACTGCGCCTTCATCAGAGGAAAAGTGAGGTATAAGTGTAAATACATTATTAGTCCACAAGATGCATCTTTGTTTTGGTTGTTTTGGTTGTGTGTGTGTGTGTGTGTGTGTGTGTGTGTAAATAAATAGCTTAAATGAGAAGAGCAATAGCTATGATCCAGAAACTCCTACGCCACTGTTATTGTGAGAGTATTTTTTTTTTAAGGAAGAATGTTATTGAAATTTTTAGTGAATTAGACAAGAGTGATATAAATCATTTGTGTAACTAAATGTCTCTGGATATCCAGTGGGTTGATCTTGCTGCCTTCCAATCAAGAAACACTGTAGTTGTTTTTTATTACAAGTGACAGATTACACAGAGTTATATACAATAGCTATTGTGTTTTCTCTCTTCCCTTTTTTAAAAAGAGGCTGAGCAAATATCTCTAAAATAAGTGTTGTGAGATCAACAGTGGTGTTACGGAGATGTTTGTGGATGTGCTCATTTTAGACAAAGCAAAAGCAGAGTGGGCGTTGTCACAAGAATAGCAATTATGTCTGTCTTGTCATGGAAGGTGACTGTAGTAATTGCAGCATTTTCTCTTGTCACTGAATCTTATAATTATAGTGTATCTAACAGGATTATGTTCTAACTTGGGCTGCTTCTAATCACCTCCTTTGCTCTGAAATGTAATGGTAAAATTCCACAGTTTTCCTCAAGGCTGTTAACTCACACTAAAATCTCAAATGTTTGATAACTTGAGCCCCTGAGTAGTCATTTTATCTTGAGGAGGAGGTGGAGGATGTGGTAATATATATGTAGTATATAAAAGAGGGCAGGAGAAGGAAGGAGTATTACTTTCAGTTAATGGAGAAGCATGGAACTGGGAGGTGTCAAAGATAATTTTGCCCATCCATCTCCTTTAACTTTGAGACATTCATCACACGAAATTACTATCTCTCAAAAGATGAATCTATAAAACAGAATAACTCAGTCTTTGATTATTTCAGATTTTACTGGAATAAATGGAAGTTGTTAGAACCAAAGAGCAAGAATCGGAAGGCTCAGTTAAGGAAGATTTAGTGGTAGTTATATGCAGATATGATTTCTGATTTTAAAGTTTTACATAGTTTTTGTTTATATGTATGGTTTTTAATTTCATTTATGGATAGTAATACACACACATATATATATTTATAATAAAATAATACTTATCCTCATGTCTTGGACAAGGAAGCTCATTGTAATATACACTGAGCAAAAAGTGGAAGTTGCTTTGAGGGTTTAGTCTTTATCAATAAGTAGGTTTAGCCCACAATTGCTCTCCTGCATTCACTGTGTGGGGAGGGAGGGAGGCCAGGAAACCAGCAGAAGCTGTGTCTGAGTGGTTCCAAGTTGTACTGTTACATGAAGGAAATGTTTCCCAAATGAAATTCAACTTACTCTAGTGTTGTAGAGGATTACCTGTAGCTAGTTTCCTCCCACCCTGCTGCCTTTGTCCATTTTCCTATTGCACTAGGTCATATCCAGGAGAGCTTTTTGGGACTTGGTGCAGTTCTGCTAGTTGCTAACTGGGTGTTATAGCTGTGATAAGGAACAATGTGGATAATCTCAGAGCCACCACCCACTACAAAGACATCACTGTCGAAATCTAACCCAAATCTAACAAGCCATTTAAACAAAGATAATGATAGTCTTTATATATTGTCCTCCTTCATTTTGTTACGTTTTAACCAGTTGAGAGTTCAATGGAGCTCTTCTGATACTCCAGTCAACACTATAAAACATCTGATAAAAGATGCAGCAAGACAGCAAATGAGCTGAACATGTTCTTCACATTAAAAAGTAATTATACACTTTCTCCCAGTTCAGCCTGTGTGGGCACCATTTTCAGGCACAGCCACAATCGTGGAGAAGGCAAATGATCTATCATAATGAACTACAGAATATGTAGGATTGCTTTATACATTTACCAAAAGCAACATATTTGTGGGTTTGCGATGGCATGCTGTGCCCTCAGGGCATTCCTCATTTGCCTATTAAGAGGACCCTTCTTGCTGCCCAGTGCCCAGGTTTGAGTATAAAGACTATGTGCTCTGAGGTGTGTTTTTGCTTTTATTAGTGCAAATCAGTACTCTGTGGAAATATTTCAACTGATTCCATTGGCCCTGTGGCAGCAGTGATGATGCTTAGGTTTCTGTCTCCCCCCCTCCCCCCTCCCTCTTTTTTTTTTTTTTTTTTTTTTTTTTGTTCTAGGTATCCAAGGCTGCGGCTGATTTATTGGCATACTGCGATGCTCACATGGGAGAAGATCCCCTTATTATTCCAGTGCCCACATCTGAAAATCCCTTCCGGGAGAAGAAGCTCTTGTGTACTATTCTCTGAATCACCTTGCAATTAAAAATGACCTTTGGGAGAAAACATTACTGATGGTGCATGCTTTTCCTCAAGACATCTTCTGTACAATAATTTAGTCCAAAACTGACTTGCTAAGAACACAGTATGTTCTTAAGTTAATATAAGTATTCTACATGGAAGGCTAGTCTAATGCCAATTTTTAAAAACCAGTCCTTTGTACTAAACATTTCTGTCGACTTATTTTTTTTAACGAAGGAGTCTTATTTGGTTTCAGTTATATGCATAGCTGTCAACTTTTCCCTTTTCTTGCGAGGAATCCTATTCGGAATATGGGAATTTCCCTTAAAAAAGGGAACAGTTGAGAGCTATGGTTATATGATAGTTCGATTTTGCTAGTTAGAGTGTGTGTGTCTATTCGTGAGAGATTCTGATACCAAGATGAGCAATATCTACTCTCAACTTTTAATAATCCTCTGCATTTTTATTTAAGAATTGTGCTTAGTGACATCTCAAAACACTGGACCTTTTAGAAATCTAACTTTCCCCTATCTTACAGACAACTGTTAAAACTTCTGCCCCTTAGAAACATAGGAAGATGCCTTTTACCAAGTCATAGTGGATAAACATTGATGACGATATCAGAATTTTTAATATTTAAAAAATGTAAATATTAAGTTTTTCAAAGGATAACTAGGTTAATGTTAAATAATCTGGCTATAAAAATGTTAGCCCTACAAGGCTACCAGGCATATTGCATTAAAGCAGGCTTTTCAAGTGTAAATGACAAACCCGTTTGATCATTTCTCAGATAGGAATATTTATATGCTACCAACTAAACAAACATAGGCAATTCATTTTTGCTTGATGAAAACAAATCATTTTAGCCTGCCCAATAACTATATCAGATCTTGCGTCAGCCAATTGGTCATGGCTATTTCATTTTATTTGCTACTTTGTTTTTGTGAGGGTGAATCAGGCAAAGTGAAGCAGAATGAAGCAGCACAAGGGAAGAGGGAAGAGAAGACAAAATTTGTCTAGTTGTGCAGGTTTCCATATCCCAAACTTGCAGCACATGTGTACTCCGATGTCCCACTAAGTTCAATAGGACTTATTCCCAGGTAAAAAAGGGTATAGGATTGCATTCTAAACCTCAAAAACTGTCACAGTTGCTGGTGGTAAGAAGCACCCTCCACTGGAATATTTTTTCTTAATACGTAAAAAAAGGGAAACATGCAAAAATGCATACAACAAAGAAAGGCAATGCGGAAATGGGAATGCAAGGGTAAAAAACTGTAAATACTCTATTTACATGCAAGTTAACATGATTAGGGGTCAGATTTGCACCACTTAGGAAATCTATATGAAGTATCAGTGGAAAACTTAAGTCAGTGATTTAAATTGCTATTTTCTTCTTGCTTATTTAAAATGTTCTACCCTGATGGAGGCTCGTACAGGAATATCCTCTAGCCCTATGAGGAGGTGCCATAGTCTGAGTCTGGGACTTTCTGCACACACACACACACACACACACACACACACACACACACACAAAAGTTCTGTACCACTAAACAATGACCCTTCTTGTTCCTATTCAAGGGAATTTGGAGATGGAGGGGTTTTTTGTTTGTTTTTTTGTTTAAATAATTCAGTACATTCAGAACTTTCAAGTAAAAATGAGACCATGGTGATCTCATCTCACTGGTCAAAATGGCACACTGAAGTTTAGCAGGGCTAGTTCTGTTTAAATGAAGAATTGTTGCTCAGAAGTTTATACAAATTTTGCAGATATTGATTTCCGCACTTCGCACTGTAAACCATGAATCGCCATTACAGGATGGCATCATAGGCTATTTAGCATTTGCTTTTATCCCAGGCTCAACACCAAAATGCCACCACCAGTCTTGGTCATCTGCATGTTCTTAGTATAGTTCAGCACACATTAAGCAACTGTATTTTCTATGTTTGTTTTGTACGTTAGCTCTTACTCTTAAGTATATCTTCAGGCCCTTGAAATTGTGGCATAAGGATGAACAGGGTGTTTCCTTCCAGATAAACAGGTAGTACCTCTAAATTATACAGTTAATGTGCTATGTGATCAACAGTGTTACTGTGCAATCTCAGTCCTTTTCTCCTCATTTAAGTTTTTTATGCTTTCAATATTAATTTTAATAAAGGTTATTTTGATTTGTGATCGTTGTCTCTGTAATAGTTTGTCTGCTTGTTTGAGAAGAGTTTAAATGGCTTACAAGTTGTGTGTCGTTATCACACACCTGGGATTAAGTCCCTCTGGTACTGTGGATTCATTTCAACTTTGTTCAAACCACACTTTCTTTGCCTCAATTCCCTTTCATAGATTCTGAGTACTGATTTTAGAACTGAATTCTACTGCTGGATTGCTGTTTTATGATGATCATTGTTTTTTATAATTTTTATGTGATATTGCTGTGTTACATTTTAGTGATCTTTATTCTGTGCTGGGAACCTTCTGGTTAAAGGGTAGGTTTTAAATAAAAGTAATAATATTCAAGTTTCATGTATCTTGCCAGCCTAATTTGTGTATTATACTGTACATTAAAATGCTTTGTTTAAAAAGTAAAAATCTAAAAAACAACTTTTTAAATGCTTAATCTGTTAAGAAAGGGAAAAAACATTTTTGCAACAAAATAAGACAATGTTCGAGTTTTGAACTTTTGTTTGAAGGGCCATGCTGCCCAAGATGAGATATGCAAATAACCTATATTTCTCTGTTGCTTACTATGGATGTTTCACTTCTTCAGGGAAGGTAAAAAATAAAATGCAAAATGAACCAAGAAGTTCCATAATCCCAGACAGTTGAATTGTGACTCTATAGTTTTATCTCTGTTCCTTCCCTTCCGTGCCAATTCTAGCTGTAACTTCCCATAGTGGGAGAGAAAGCTTTTTCCCCTCATGAAATGATTGGGCAGAATACTCCCTGCACATCTTGCCTTAAATATCTGATTTTATAAGTGCTAGAGCCTTTTTAAAGAAAGGAAAGCTGGGAATCCAGGAAAGTAAATGGGCAAGGGGTGGCATGGCCTAAATTCAGGAAAAACTGGGCCATTTGTTAACCTGGGTCATAGTGGAATACTGTAATACGGCTTGCTCTGCTGGGTAGTTGTAACTATGAACCCATTAAGGATTGTCAGTGACATCACCTTAAAGATGATGACCAGTGCATGGGGCAAATTGAAGGTTAGGCTACCACATGTGTGCCTGGCTCACTACATGTGTTTACCCTTGTGTGTTCAGGACTTTTGAGCTTTCTCACTGTTGTCTAAAATCAGTGGTACTTTCACATTTTCATGCTATTGCCCTGTGTCTAAAAGACAGTATCCCTCCCCCTGCAAGAAATCTCCAAAGGCTTCTCCTCTTGCGTACATCCTCAGCATCTTTTGGTAGGTCAAGTGTGTGCTTGGAGGGAAGATGAAGCTTAGCCTGTCTGTCTGTAAGCAACTGTAAGTGTGGGATGCTAGCTGACACCAAAATTCTTCATGGTATGCCATTTCCATCTCCACCCACCCTGGACACTGTAGAAGCTGCCTCTTAATTAAATGTAAATTTATGTTTCTGGCTTTGAATCCTAAATATGAAATTCAAGACAAAAGCTGACACATGTAATGGTTTCCATTCCTAGAGTTTTATGAAGATAAAAACCTATTCCATTCCTTATCTATCATCATACTGTAATATATCTGTGCTCAATAAAACGGGACTCTCATTTTAAAAGAGATTTAGCAGATATGGCAGTTTGTTTAAAAATGCCTTTAGAAAGCAAGAAAAACAATTAGTTGCTTTCTTCATAATAAGCTCCACTAGGGAACCCTTTCTACATCATAATTGATTTAATTTTAACAAGGCTGTGCAAGTTACCATGGCAACATGTTTACTTATCCTTTTCCAATTGAAAAGGCCTAAATCGGAACAGTGAACCTAGAAGATGTAGGCCATAGCATGTGTTGTATTCTCTCTCTTTTTTAAAGATTTCTAAGACATTAGAAACTAAGTTAAATGCAGATGTAAACTATTTCATAGTATCCCTAAATAAATATATTTTTAGAAGGGGGGGGAAAGGAAGGAAAACACTGCATTCTAAATGACCTCACCCAGAGATTTCACATAAATGTTGAACAGACTGGGGTACAAAATGGAGTCCTCTGCCCAGCATAGTATAGTACAATTGTCAGGGGGCACAAAAAACCCCTGACGTCATGAACGAAACTAGCATTAGGGAGAATATATTAACCTATATTGCTAATGTTAGACACAAGGGCCAGTAAAAAAGCTGGTAACTGTAAGGCCGTATTGTGAGTTAGTAGATGCTGCTTGAACCAGGAACAAGCACTTACAGCTCATCCTCCTAGCCATTTCATTATACTATTTATATATTTGCTTATTTTACTGAACCTTAAACAGCTGCTCACCAGCAACAAAAGGCAAAAGCACAGGGACCAACATGCTGCAGTGACCCAGAAGTCAACTCTACCCCCATCTGTACACAGGCAACAGGACCTAATAATGTTGGCCAGCTTCAAAGGTTTATTCACCTGTTCATCTTCCAGTATGATATATACAACCATCTGCAGGCAACACCCGTGTTCTACATAGGACCGGAAGACTAGCCTCTGCAAAAGAATAAATGGATGCAAAACGGACATCGGAAAGGAAAATTTTCAGAAACTACTTGGAGAACATGTCAGCCTCCCAGAACACTCTGTTAGTGACCTTGAGGAAGCCATCCTTAAACAAAGGAACTTTGAAGGGAAACTCCAGTGTGATGCTGCTGAATGACAGCTCATCAAAAAGTCAAATTCTACCATCCTGAGACAGCAGGTTTTATTTTGACTACAGGTGTTTGTGTTGTTAACACTGTTGTGCAAACAGCACTTATTTTACATTTAAGTTTACTTTCATCAAAACAGCCTGCATTTTTTGCATGCCATTTCCCTCTGACCTTGCTGCCAACGTTGTTCTCTCTACTCCTGTGATTATAGCTGCCTGGTCTCTGTAGGTACAGCAAAATAACTACTGTACAGTATTTTGTTTCTAGCAAAAGTGTGCAGTGTATGTTACACTGTATGCATTACATGCTCTTTCCCACTTGGCGATCGTTTTTTGGGGGAAATACTTATGAAATAACTTTTTTACAGCTGTTCTATTCCTCCTTCAACCTCCTTTCCAAATGGTTTGTAGGTTGATTTATTGCTGCCACCTGCTGGATGAATAAATAAAATTACCGTATGCATGTTGTAAGTGAAAGGGAAGGCTTGATCATGCAATTATATTGTGAGAGACTGGCAATGGACTGAAGCATGCAATGAAATAGCACCTAAAGAAAGAATTATCATTTACCTTAACTATTTGCAGTACATTACTCTTACTGTAATTTTCCTATACAAATCTCAGCTGAAAAGAGACCTATGGTTCAGAGGAAACCAGAAATGGTAAACTAGGACACATAGGACTTGTGTGACTGCTGGGAATGGTAGCTTGTTTCAAAATGCAGATGCCTAGAGAAATCAGCTTTCAGTCTCCCCCCCCCCCATTTGCAACCCAGGCAAGAGCTTTTTCTGTGGTAGCCCCCAAATCGTGGAACTACCTCCTTACAGAGACACACCTGTAACATTATCAATGTTTGCTGAAGATGCACCTCATTACCTATGACAGCTAAAAAGTATTTTATAAGTTACCTGAAAACTAGAAAGAAACCTGATGGATAGGAAGTCCGGGTACATATATAAATGGATTATAAAATTTGCAGCATGTGGATAATGTGGAATAAATTGCAGTGAATAATGCAAGTGCACTCTAGAAAATTAAGGTGTAAATCTCATTGCAGAAGGTGTGGGCACAATTTTTTTTTTTGTCTCACATTCGTTTGCCAGCATTTTAATGGTCCTACTCCTGTGTCTTTGCCATGCCATGCAAAAATTAAGCAGATGAAGCTTCCCACAATCATTTCATCTCCATATTAGGAAGAGCTTCACCTGCTAGATTTCTGCATGCCATAGGTGCAGGGTGGTAGGGTTAGGAGACTAAATGACTGGATCAGGCCAACTTAAGCGAGAGAGTCAATAGCTGTAACAGGTGGACCATTCCCTACACATGCACGAAAAAAAATATTACATGTTTTATTTCTGTACTGCCCTTCTTCCCAATCAGGAGCCAGGACAGTACACAGCATCATTAAAAAACAGTCAATTTAAACATCAGATAGGAACCACCCGCTTTTTCAATTTAGCCTCATTTCAACAGTTGGTGAAGAAGCCCTTTGGACTAACGACTCACGATATCAACAATGACACTGGAATTTACATTTATCTATATTTGCTTTTTCAGCAACAGAGGTGGATCGTTGTAAACGTTGGTTTCTATTATGGGAAGTTTTATCGATTTTCAGTGTATAAACACAATTACGAAGAGTCCCTCCTCTCCCCTCGTAGAGGTAATTTTATTAAGTCCCGTTTGTGATTCTAGTGGATTCTTCAAAGTTATCAGTGGATAACCCTGTCCCGCTAGTAGGCGTGCTGCCAGCAGAAGAAGGAACGTGCATTCCCACGTACCACTCCGCCCGCCTGCAAATGTAGCGAGATTTAACCCTGCATGTCAGGAAACAGCCGGTCCTGGGGCATCTGCTTGTTTCCCCTGAGAGGCGCAGGACGCTGCTGCTGGGGAAGAGCCAGGTCTAGTTCCCGCCTCCCACCCGCAAGTTCTTCGCAGGCGTGGGCATTTAAAAAATGCTGGCTTCCCACGTTCAAACGCTGGTAAAGCGCTTCAGTCCAGAGAGGGGAGCTCAAGCTGACGTGACAGAAAGCCTCCCATGTGAAAGGCTATATAAAGGTTATATAAAGCAGAAAAGAGAGAGAGCCATTGAAATGAAATTCGTTGTTATTATTTCGCGCGGCGCTGGCTCTCATTTATTTCTGCCGATCCGCAGCTTGCTGCGGGGCATCCCCAGGGGAGGAGCTGGAGGCCCCCGGCGGCCACCTCTTCGCCGCCAGGCATTGTGGGGATTGTAGTCAGGGGCTCCGGCTGTGCGCGCACGCCTTTCCCCGTTGGGGGCGGGGCTCTGGCTCTGGGCCGGCCGCGGGAGGGGCTGGAGAAGAGGCGGCCGGCAGAGCCCCGCCGCCGCTCGCGCTGCCTCCGAGAGAGCCGGGGGAGGAAGCGAGGCGCCTTCTCTTGTCCCTCCGGGTCACCCCCCTCCCCAGCCCCTTCTTCCTGGTCCCCGCTAAGAGCTCCGTAACGGCTGCGAAGGGGCCGGCGGCGGCCAATGCGAAATTGGTTGGTCCTTCTGTGCCCGTGTGTGGTCGGGGTCGTGCTGCACCTCTGGCTGCTCCTCCTCAGCTGCCCGGCGAGTGGCCCCGGGAAGCAGCACCCGGAAGGTAGGTCGGGGAGGGAGGGAGGGAGGAAGCAAGCAAGCGGGGAGCGGCGCCCTCTTGCCCGCCTCCCTGAGGGAAGGAAGGAGGGAGGGCTGGGCGGCATTTCACCCGGCTCTTCCCCCGCGCGTGAGGTGAGGTAGGAGAGAAGCCTGCATGGGGGGGGGGGCGGAGGGGTGAAGGTGGGGGGGGGCGCCTTTCTCGCCCTGTGTGGAGGGAAGGGAAGGGCAACGGGTAGAGGCAGGCCCGGCTCCAGCTTTTGGGGGGCGCTCTGGGCAGGCTGCCCTTGACGGAGCCCTGCCAAGCGCCTGTTGAGCCCCCTTTCCCCGCTCTCAGGAGGGCTCACCTGAGGTCGTCCGTGGTGGGCTGCTGCCTCCTGAGGGCGAGGGAGAAGGGCAAGGGGCGAAGGTAGTGCCCGCCTCCCCCCCCCAAAAAAAACGTAGGTATTGGTAGAGCAGGGGATGGCGACGTGCTGCCTCCCCCCCCCCAAGGCGAGCAAGGTTACTGGCGAAAGCAACTGAGAGTCTTGTGGGAGACGGTGGGGTGCAAAAGTCGCCCCCTCAGAGGGTGGGGAGGGTGGTTTGCCCCCTTCGTTTTGGAGGGAGTTTAGGAGCAGGGAGCAGGGGATTGTGGATCAGGAGGCATGAGGGAGGCAGGCGTCGACCAGAAGCGGGGCGGAAGGCGGGGGGGGGGGGAGGTTGAGGGAATGAAGGGCATAATTCACCCAGGCACTTGGAGAGAAGTTGGGACAGAGGTAGGAAGGAAGTGCTGTAAAAATAAGGCACACAGAAAAAGATGAGAGCAAATGAGAAAGGAGGTTGGTTTGTAGAAGAATTGAATAGTGGCAAAAGATTCCTCATAAAGCATAAATAAGGTAGGGAAAAGGTGGCTTAGAGTATCGCCTTATGTGTTCATATTGAGAAGTGAATGAGTTTAATGAGCCTTCCTCTCAAGAAAGTCATTTTTGGCTTGTAATGCTCATCTAGACTAGGGGGAAAAGTGAGAGGTGAGCTAAGAACTAACATGCCTGAGTGTAGCAGAGGAAATCCTGTGTATGTGTTGTGGGCAGGAGGAACCCTCAACCTGGCTATTGACCTGAAGGGTGGGGACTCCTATCCAGTCATCCATTATTATTGAAGCAACTAAAGAAAGATGAGGAGGAGGCCTCCAGGCATTCCTTTCCTAAAAATTAATTTTTGGGGATCTCTGTTGGTTCAAGGCAGATTGGAAAAGAATATGTGCTAGCAAAACTATTTAAATAAAGGAATAAGTCGGCACTAAGAAACTCGGGAAGAAAACTGCTGGGGAAAAAGAATTGCAAACTAAATTATTGACAGAATACTGTATGATTTGGCCATCTACTGGGCTGATCATACGAAACAGATTTAATGAAACCAAATGCTGGAGTACTTTGGAGTAAATTATTTGTCATCAATCAGTGAACTAGTATGTATTTGTCTATCACATGCTGAAGACAAAAAAATGGCCCAATAAATTAGACCCCAGTCCCTTTGTTCTCTTGAGTATTTATGACAAACATGCTGCCTTCAAGATCATCAAATCTCTTGTGAAATTAGGAAAGGGGCAAAATTGCAAACGTTCCTCTCAGAGTGTGGTGAAACTTAAATTTTGGTTGCACCTACTCTCAGACCTTTTGCTTAGTCTTGTTTACAAAGTTTACCTGTTTGCTTCTACCAAGAGGGTTCAAGACACACCACTGTGCTCTTTGTCCATCTAGTTAATTAGTTAGTTTTTTTATTCCGTTTATGTATTGTTCCATAAAATATCCCAGACCAATATTACAGTAAAACCATCCTCAGCTCCTTCCAACAAGCCTTTTTAGTAGAGATACTTCTCAGCCTATATCCATGTTCAGATTGTTATGAGGTGTTTTACGGGTGTGTTTGTTGCTGTTGAGAGAAAGGACAGGGCAAGACATAAATTTAACAACAACAATTCCATAGGTAGAAACAATGTCATATGTAACAGATTTCCACTGAAAAGCCATGTTGAAAAATGAAGATCTTTAATAGGCACTGAAAAGACAATGAGACAGCACCTGTTGTCTCTAGCACCTGCCTAATGTTTAATGGAAAGGAGTTTCAAAGGGTAGGTGCCACCACACTAAAAGTCAGTTTCCTGTATCATGTGGAATGAACCTCCTTGTAAGATGGTGTCTTCAGGAGGCCCTCTCCTGCAGAGTTCAGTGAACTGTTGGGTGTATAGTTGGGATCTCAAGTTCCTGCTTTCCCCTATTCTCATTAATAAATTTATAGACTGCTTCACAGCATAAAACCATCAAAGTGGTTTCATTCAGACTTGTAGTCTGCCTCCATTCTTTATCCTTCTCTGGGGTCCAGGTGATCCCACTTCTGTGGGATCCTGCTTTGTAGCAGTTTAGCTTTCAAAAGTAACTAGAACTGGGAGCTAATTATGTGTTAGACCTGCTCCTTAAGTAGCTTTACGAATTGGATTCTAATTCCCTCGTGTTTCTACTTAGTTACGTGTAGTGGCAAACACCAGTGTTGTCATCCTGTTGCTGTACCTCTGATTAGTTACCTGCCTTTTACTGTGGATGTGGCATTAGGGCTATGACACAAAAAGTGCATTGAGCTTTGTGCATGGCGGCTTACTGCTCCATAAGTGGTCCAGAGACCATGTGATGATTGAAGGTGGTTTTTTGTGAGGTTTAGGAACAAATCAGTTGGTGTTTTGGGGAGCAAAACTGTGTTTGAATTGAATTAGGACAAAGTTAGATTCATACTAGTCTTTCTTTCCAACTTGGAGTTGTAGAATAGTCCCTGAATCTAAGGACTATGAGGTCTGTACCAGCTAAAGCTCCTAGACCAGCTTCAAGGGAAGCCTTCCACAGAGTACACTGCAGTAATCCAGTTTTGGAGTTGCTGATGTATGGACCAATGTGGCAAGGCTCTTCCTGTCCATGAATGGTATTAGCTGGTGAAAGGTACTCCTAGGCTGCTTGAGCCTCCAGTGACGAAAGTAGCTCAATGAGAACCCCAAGACCAGATACTTGTTCCTTTAGGAGAAGTGCAATCTGCCTAATTTCTACACCCAAGAACCACACACCCAGAGAACTTTAATCTTGCCAGGTTCAGACTGGACCTCATCCAGCCCACCACTGCTTCCAGGCACTGGTCCAGGACTTCCACAGCCACACCTGACTTAGATGTAACTGAGAAGTAGAGCTGGGTATTATCAGCATACTGATGACAGTGTTCCAAATCCCCTGATAACCACTTCCAACAGCTTCATATAGCTAGTAGGGACAAATACACATTATAGCTTCAGAAGCAACCCAGATATTCCAAGAAATTCTAGTAAAATGTACAAAGAAAAGTCTCTCCGACCAGAAACTCCTTAGATTCCTTGAGACATTATCAGGATATATTTGATGGGTTTTACTTTGTCCTAATACTGGCTTTCAAATACTTGCATAATCTATCCACAGAAATAATAACAAGCATGCTTTCCACAGATCAAAAAACAGCCTGCAGACAGGAGTACTAAAACATATTTGCAGACTTTTTTTTTAGGTTGGCATCACTTTCTTCAAAAGCTTAGGTCAAGTGTATAACAAATCTAAAACCAGCAACAGTGAAAACATGGTTCACAGATTTTGACTGGTATTGATAGCTAAGATCTTTTCCCTCTCTTTGTCCCTGTTTCCCCACAGAGGTGGACCACAATAATCTTCTGTTTCCTCTTCAGCTCTAAATTGGACATCCTTTGGGGCAGGGGAACAGGGGATTTGAATGGTGCTGGACTGCTGAGCAGCTCAGCCCAGGCCAAGCCCCACTTTGGAATGTGGGGCCGGGGATCTTCCCCTCAGTTGCAGAATCTTTCTGTGTAGACTGCAGAGTGAAACTGCAGGAATAATTCCTGTCTTTTCCTCAGTTCCATGTTGGAGAGGAAGCCTGGAGTTCTGGGGCAGCAAGAGGTGGACAGATATATTTAAACAGTCACAACCTTTATTGTACCATCAATTGGAGAGGGTGCCCACTCCCCTGTTCTTACAGGGAGATGTGGGTGGAATTGTGGACTCATGGCAATGAGATCAGGAGTGTAAAGTGACTTCCACTCACTTAATTGACTCGGAGGGGAATTTTCCTTGGCTGTATAACACCAACTCACTCTCTCCATACATGTGGCACTTGTGCCCAGCTATTTTTTAGTGTGAATGGTAATATACTGGAGAGAGCATTTCCTCCTTAGATTGAACCTATTGTGTAAACCAGGCATAGGCAAACTTGGCCCTCCAGATGTTTTGGGACTATAACTCCCATCATCCCTAGCTAACAGGACCAGGGGTGATGGGAATTGTAGTCGCCAAACATCTGGAGGGCCAAGTTTGCCTATGCCTGGTGTAAACCTTTTGTAATTCAAATTTATAATCTTGTGACTACAGGATTCCATTCTTGAAACTGTGTGCCAGCAACAATATATTATATAAGATACTCATAGAAGACAGTGATATTATGAAATGTCACCATGCTGTTAAATCTTGAACATGCAATGTAAATTTGAAAATCTTTTGGGATATGCTAAAATTAGACTTCTGAAATTACCTCTTCCTGCCTTACGTGCAGTAGTTGTTCTAAGCTGTCCAGGCACTTAGTTGATTTGTCATCTTAATTTTTTTGGATGCAATCTCAAATTAAGCAGAGTGAGATGAAACTGATCTCTTGCCAGTGCTAAATATACATCTGAGCATTTCCATTATAGAATAACTGCAGATACAAGCCTGTCTTTCTCAATTGACTAGTATTATGCCATGTTTATTTAGTCTCAGTTTAGGAAAACGCCTTAGCGTAAAGGAAAATTTGTTTATTTTAAGTTTTTGTGTGAAGCTTTTCGCCATAGCAGTTGGATATGCATATGTTTAGCTGAGAATGCAGTTTAAAACATGTAACCTTCCTTTTCTCCCTCATGAAAATTTCAGAGTACTGGCTCATTTCCAATGCAGTGCTAAGTAAGCGTCCCTTTAGCGCAAGGATTCTTGCTTGCTTAATAAACTTCCCCCCCCCCCGCCCACGTGCTCCCTAAATCTATTTTGTGAGTTCCCCCAACCCTCTGGAGCAGATTTGTGAGGGTGTGGGATACATGTTGGGGATGGGAGGGGGAAGTTCTAGTGGGAATCCTTGAGCTTATGGGACTGCATTGTATACAAACCACTGAGACTCCCCAAATTCTGCCTTGGTTTATATTAATTTTAACTATACAATAATAGCTTTATCTTCTCAGTATTGCAGGCTTCAAAATATATGCAATCCATTCATTTTAGTGTTTAAAGTGCTCTTGTGTCAAAGCCTCAAACTCCTCAAATATATGAAATTGCATTTCTAAATCCCTTGTGTTCTTTACCTATTAATCTAAGAAATAGCTTATTATTTTTTAAGATTTCTTCTCTCGTTACACAGGTTTGGCTTGTTTAGCTTGTATTTAGTTAATTCTGGTTGAAGAGTTAGCAAGTTAAGGCAAACTAAAATCAGCTTCCAGTGTTGAGTTGTTTTTTTAAAGTTACTGCCCCAGTATTGTTTACCATTTCACCACCATTTGAATGATCTGCCTATAGCTCTCGCCACCCTATTTGTGCACTTGCTTTTCTAGTAAGGCATTGTTAATTTCTACTTCCTAGGTCTACTGGCTTTCTTTCCTCATTGGAAACAGAAACATTATGATGTCATCGTAGGGGTACTGTCTGCACGACATAATGAAGGGTTGCGGAATGCTATAAGGAACACTTGGTTCAGGCATTTGAAGCAGCACCCAGGACTGAGCCAACGGTAATTCCAAAGAGTTGCTTGTTCCTTCTCTTATGAACTCAACACCTAGTATCCAAGCTCATTTATGAGAATCTTCAATAAGTGGAATTAGTTCAAAATATTCTTTAAATAACGTAAAAACCCCCGCTAAGTTATAGTGAGTTCTGTTGCCTGCTTCTGAATTCTCCAACAAGAAGTGTCCTGACCTAAATTTAAATGCTCATCTGCTTGACAGTGCTTTTCTTTATTCTTTTAATGAACATGTCATAATACTGTCCTATGTAGCTGGAATATTCCAGGATGACACTTCATTACATATTAAGATATGCATTACTGTTGAAAAAAGATGGCAGCAAAACAAGGCAAGTGGATGTAATAGGTTTCCATGCTAATTTTACTGGCTTTTAATAAATCATTTCTGTGATTATTAATCCTTTATGGGGGAAAACATTTAGAAGATCATTAATCTCATTTTAATTAATCTGGAATGAATACCAGTGTCTAGTTTTCTCTTTCAAATAACTGAGGGAACTTAGAATTGCTACTCCACAGAAACAAGTAAACAAGTTGCACAGGGAAGTCCTTCTTTTTTATACCTTGAGCCCTGAAACTCTGTGGTTTCTTGGACAGCATCCCATGAAGCATCTGAAACATCAGAGCTCTCCCTCCAAGAGTAGGAGAATTGCTCCAACCTTGGAGAGGGAGCTCTGATGTTGGATGTCCATATTAGATGCCCTTCACTATTGCAGAAACTTCAGCTGCCGTTAATTGGTTTTTTTAGTTATTGTTTCTTTTTCTATGTTTTAGCTGTTCATAGTTTATCTGTAAGCTGCCTTGAGTCTCTGTCAGGGAGAAAGGTGGGGTATAAAACAAGAACATCACTAGGGCTGAATTGGGGATGTGACAGGGAAGATTAGCCCGACTAGCAGATGGCTTGGATCCAAAGGATCAAATATCTCCCCACCTCCACTGCATGCCCCCAAACCACGGGAAACAATACAGCCCAGGAGCTTAAAAAAAAAAAATTCCTGGAAAAGGATGGCAAAGTGTGGTGGACGGAGCAGTTAATCTGTCTTTAGTTCTGCTGTCCCCACCTGCCCCCGCTTTAGGGTTGCAGCCTTAATCTTTTGTAAAGGGCAAAAGTGGGTGAAGTGTGTTGTGGTTTTCTTGTGTGAAGCAGTCTTCATAATTCTGGAAATTATGGAACAGAAATCAGTAAATGTTGTTAATGACAATATTTTAGTGTCCTTGTGAAGTTTATAATTGGTGCACATGGATGTGATGTGCCGGTAGAAGATAGAGAAGATCCTTATTCATGCAGACTTCTGAACATCACTAACCCAGGTAAAAACTTTTAGAAATCTTTTGGATGGATTGCTTATTATGTAGCATATGCTTATAGCTATTTAGCTCTGCGAACATTGCAACTGCTGCGGTTTATTGCCCATTGGGCTATTTTTACACTAAAAATCTCTCATACTAAGCCAAACATTTTTAGGCTGTTATGACAGTTTTAGCAAGGACCCCTTCTTTGTTTTACATCAAGCCCACCCACTCTTCTTAATTAGTGCAGTTGGATATACTTTTAAGTAAATGTCTTAGGGATTAAAGTGTAAGCTGTTTCTAAGTACATTATCCACCGTACTTGCCAGTGATTGTAATTAATATGGAAAAAATCCATGTCTTCTGTAATAAGAGTGTTCAAGAGTTGCTTTCTCTCAATCACCTTTTTTAAATTGACTTCTGTTGTGCTCTTTGTTACTCTCTCTCCCCCCCCCCCCCCACTTCCAATAGTTCTGAATCAAGAAGTTGAAGCATTCAATTTGCCAGAGGATGACACTTCAGCGCTCTTGGAAGATAGAGTTGTCAGTGTGCATTTCAAAGTCCTTTACCCGATTGTCATCACCAGTCTTGGGGTGTTCTACGATGCTGAGGGTGTAGGATTCCAGAGAAACATAACAGTGAAACTGTACCAGGCAGAGCAGGAGGTATGCTGCTGTAGTTGTCCTAATATAATGAACAAAATCCACAGCCTTTTTCTAAGTGTAGAATAAAGGAGAGGTAACAGGTATCTATGATAAATGAACGCACAGCTTGGACTGTAGTGCCATAACCTGCAATTGTCAAACAATTTGTTCCTTGAAAGTTCTTTGACATTTGTGAGTCAGTGAGAATAGGATTTATGGGGTGGGTATATGGGAGGAGAAATAAATAGAAAAGGGCAACAAGTCAGATATTTCTATGCCCTCTCTATGTTTTGTGCCAAAACATTGAAGAAGATGGTTTAACCATGATTTCTGGTAGTCTTCTGTCTGCTCTAAAATAACTAGGCACAGGGAAAGGGAACACAGACTCTTTTTTCTTCATTAGGTCATTAAATTAATTTTTGTCTAGATTTTAATGGCTGATGAATCTAGGTGGGTCTCCTGCTGTAGGATATGGCTTGGCTCCTTTGCTTGCTTGCATGGGTTGTGTTTTTTGTGATTTTATAAGAGGCAATGAAAGGGGTACATATTCTGTATAATGGCTTTCCAGAGGCTCATGGTAAATGAGAGTTATGTTAGGTAGAATTCTTTCAGTGGATTTTAAAGTAGCTATTTACGTAGGGTAGCTGAAAGTCCAGGCTTAAGTCACAGCACTGCTTTGCAACTTGAGTCAGAGGACTGCTTTGCAATGTACTTTAGAGTTTAAACTAGCAGCTGGGGAATGTTTTATATGTGGGATTACATTTGGCTTTACTTATGCAGTAATAGTAATAATAATAAAGGAAGTATGCAAAAACCCTTGTATTTAACAACTCGCCTGGTAGCCACAGGAGACCAGAAATTCCAAGCAAGCTTGTGGAGGAGGAACAGGTCACTGTATTCCTCCTGCGCCAGACTGCTTGGTTTTTATGTTAGCAACAGAAGGAGGAAAGCTCCTTCTATGATCAGCATGGAAACACAGAGGGGATAGTTTGCTTTGGCCCTCACATGAGAGAAGAGTCTTGTGCCAGATCACCAGATCACCCAGGAGTGGTTTCTGATAATTTCTACTAATGTATGGGTAGTAAACAAGCACAACCATTTTCCTTACTCATCCCGCAACCAGTTCCAAAAATTCTATAAAGGCTTGCATGAGATTGGATTAAAATAGGTAACACTTGAATGCAAATGTGGGTTGTTCTGCTATTAGGACTGCATTTGAGATATCCTGAAATGGAGGTTTGCATATTATTGATGTGAACCTGGAATATATCGTATTGGACTCAGTGGAGATTTCAAATGTAGTCTGTGGTATTTTTATTCTGACATGGGTACCTTTAAGTGTGCAAGATGTTGGCTAAGGCCCTGAAGTCTTGATATAGGGACTTGAAAGCTCCCCCCCTCCCATTATTTAGCAATGCATATTTGCATTTTAGGTGTAGAGTCTTTGAAGCTTACCTTTTTATAGGATTTTTTCAAGAGTGGGCAGGCCATGTAAAAAGCATGCAGGTGATTGCATGTTCTCCTGTAACTACAACTATATTTGGATGTTGTAAACTGGTCAAGAGTGTGTGAATATTAATTAACCTTAATGGCGTTCATGGCTTACAAATGTGTTGCCTTTTGTTTTCATAGGAGGCTCTCTTCAGTGCTCGCTTTAGTCCAGCTAGCTGTGGAGTGCAAGTAAACAGACTCTGGTATAAACCTGTAGAACAGTTCATTCTGCCTGAGGTATGTGTGGAGCGTATCTAAACTGGTTCTTTACAATGGCATTTGGTTTTTTCATCTATTTAGAATTCTTCAGCTTTTTTTCTGTCATTATTAAATTATTAATGGATTTGAGACTGTGAAATGTCACACATACTCGGTGCTAGCAACCATATCTCTTTGTAGCTCAGTGCACTCTCATTCTGCTCATCTGTAAGTAACTGAAATCTTCTTAACATCCCAATAACTTAATGGGGAGGCGGCATTATAAGCTTTCAAGAGAATTGTTTCATACTTAATATGGAAGAGAATGAATAGATCTGGCCAGAGAATGGAGTTCTACATTTAGACTTGGGTCCAAATCCTAATGTAGATTAAAGTATAGAGAGAGCCCTAGAGCACAATTCTATTTCTTATCCTGTTTTCCACCTATAAAGTTGGAATATTAGATATTTCCATCATGGGCCTATTCTGAAAATGAATGAGATAAAAAAATATTATCCCTCCTGCACGTTCCTCCAGTGAAGAGAGAAGTATGGAAGAAGAATGTAATGAGTTTTAAAATGGACAGATCATTTCAGTACAGGCAACTTCCCATTTACGCAAGCTCTATTTGCATGCAACTGTGCACATGTGTGGTGCTGGAAATGGGTAGCACCCTGGAAAGTCCTTCTGGCTTGTGAGGAGATCCTCCTTGGAGCCCAAAAAGGAGGGTCTCCTGAACTGAAGGCCCAGTGCGGCTTTGTTGAGGCCTCCCCACCTAACAGTTGACATGCGGGGTAGTGCAGCAGCAGCTGCTTCCTCACACATCAGCTGAGCAAGCCCTGCTGCCCTCCAGCTCACGTGCCTAATAATAATAATAATAATAATAATAATAATAATAATTTTTATTTATACCCTGCCCTCGCTGGCCAGAACTGGGCTCAGGGTGGCTAACACCAATAAAAATCACAGTAAAAACATCATAGGGGGAAAAGAGGGGGGGGGGGGAACAAACCTATTTAAAATACAGGTTAAAATGCAATTTAAAATGCAGCCTCATTTTGAAGTAGCTGATAAATCAAGACCATAAGGGGAGGGAAACATAGGGGTCAGACTGAGTCCAAACCAAAGGCCAGGCGGAACAGCTCTGTCTTGCAGGCCCTGTGGAAAGCTGTCAAGTCCCGCAGGGCCATAGTCTCTTGTGACAGAGTGTTCCACCATGTGGGGGCCAGGGCTGAAAAGGCCCTGGCCCTAGCTGAAACCAATCTAACCTCCTTGAGGCTCGGGACCTCCAAAGTGTTGTTATTTGTGGGCCTTAAGGTCCTCCGCGGGGCATACCAGGAGAGGTGGTCCCATAGGTACGTGGGTCCTAGGCCCCATAGGGCTTTAAAGGTCAAAACCAAAACCAGCACCTTAAACCTGACCCTGTACTCCTCCGGGAGCCAGTGCAGTTGGTAAAGCACTGGATGGATGTGATCCCACAGCGAGGACCCCGTAAGGAGTCTCGCTGCGGCATTCTGCACTCGCTGGAGTTTCTGGGTCAGCTTCAAGGGCAGCCCCGCGTAGAGCGAGTTACAATAATCAAGCCTGGAGGTGACCGTCGCATGGATCACTGTGGCCAGATCACGGCGAGAAAGGTAAGGGACCAACTGCATAATACGGCTATGGAAAAATGCCACCTTCGCTGTGGCTGAAACCTGCGCCTTCATGGAAAGGGAGGCATCGAAGGTTACACCCAAGCTCTTGACAGAAGGTGCTTGCACTAATTGACCCCTGCAAAAGATGGGAGTTGCCCTCCCAACCCAGCCAGAGGACCTCTGTCTTCAAAGGATTCAACCGGCTCCCACGCAGCTATCCAGCCACAGCTTCCAAGCGTCTGGTCAGTGTGTCTGGGGCTGAGTCAGGGCGGCTGCCCATCAACAGATAAAGCTGGGTGTCATCAGCATCAGAGGGGCAGTGGGCCTTCTTGATCAGCTCAGCTGATGTGCAGGGAAGAAGCTTCCCTGTGTGTCAGCTGTGCAAGCCCTGCTGCCCCTCCAGGGTGCTCCCAATATATGTTATTTTGGTTACAAACAGGGAGGCCCGGAAAATAACCCCCGCATGAATTGAGAGTTGTCTGTAATACAAACTTCTTCTAAAATACATATGTCATGATTTTAGTGAACCATAGATTTAATGCTTCTGTGGAGAGCATGTTTTTAACATTTGTTCGTTGTTTTATTGCTGGTTTGAGCTTCTTTGGGAGGAAGGGTGGGATAGAAATTCAAGAAATGCACAATAAACAAACAAAACAATACTTTTCTTGTTAAAATAAAAGATGTTACTTATAACTAAAGGTCAACATAGTTTGACCATCCCTCCACGTCTTCTAAGAGCAGAATATGGAGGTCTTGCTTAATCAGCAGCCTTTTTGTTACTCCCCTGGAATTAGCTTTGTGTGGAAAGTATCTCAGCCCGTCATTCCAGATATCCATAAAACATTTTTATTTAGATGATTATGTGATAAAAAGTGTTGTTGGGTTTAAATTACTGATATTTTGATGTGTCTTATCTTTATTCAATTTAATTTTAGCAGACTTTTTAATTGTGTGCCAGGGACAATACATTGGAAGAGGAATTGCAAAATCAATGGATTGATAAAACTGGATAAAGTCTATCCCTCTTTGGGGTTAAACTGCATCTGTATTTTTGCAGGAAGGAAATCTCTGAACACTTGTTTTTCAGGCCACAATTATTCTGTCTCTTAAAGCTTGAGGCTCAGGGAGCCCACAGCCAAAATAAATAGCTAAAGAAGAAGAGTTTGTAAGACACTAGTTTAAAGCAGCGTTTATTCATCCCTGACACAGTTATGTCTTTTATGCATTTATTAATGAGCAGCATTCTGAACAACAACAGACACCATAGTGCCTCAGTTTTTACTGTGGTTAATGTTCACTATGGTTTAACACATTAATAAAAGCAGCAGATTTGACCTTAGTGCACTGGGGGAAAATGCATATAGTCTATGTTTTATTCTTTGATTATTTGTCTGTAGTAGGCAGCCTTCAATGAAAGTTAGCAAGGCATGATAATTGATTTTGCTCCTTTCTCATAGAGACCTCCACCAATTTTAAGCCCCAGCCATTTATTTTTCACTCTAAAAATGTTGTTTGAATGTCTACACTCCCCCCTTCATAAAGCAAACCAACATACATTAATTCCTTAAGGAGACAAGATGCAATTGTAAACTGGATGCAGATACACACACAGTGCTTTGAAGGTGTCCCAGTAAAGGGGAAAACAGGATCGGGAAATAACAGTGCTTGTGGAAAATCACTACTGTTGCAATATGCCATTCCAACCAGTCACAAACATAACCATGATAACATACTGCAATGGAAGATGAGAGATGGATACTTACCTCTGTAGTCTCCCCAAATAAGCTTGGGAGAAGTGTTTGGGGGTTTGCCTGTAAAGGAGAATAAGTTTCTGTTCTTCTTTCATAGCCAGTGAATAATTTGGGGTATGAGCTAAATGTGAGTCACTAAAAATGAGAAGGGCCATCAGAAATATGCCAGAGGCTATTGAACTGCCTCTTTCATAAGCAGCTATTAAACAGGAAAATGTTTATGTGAAACGAAGTAGAACCATGTTTTAATATAGGCTTCAATGTGCTCACTCTTTTAGGGTGGAAATAAAATATCTTGGCAAGTATGAAATCCCATCCTTAAGCATCTGAAGATAATGGGGAATGTTGGGATAGGAAAAATTCCTTAAAACTACTGGGTAGGCACTAACTAGGAAAATGAGTGCCCAGGGGAAGGATTAGGTATTTTTGAGGCGAGGCGACCAGAAACACACACAGTATTCCAACAACAGTTACACCATATATTTGTATAATGACATTAGGATACAGGCAGCTTTATTTTTTATTCATTTCCTAATGATCTCTAGCATGCATTTTGCCTTTTTCATGGCTTCTGCGCACTGGGTCGACATCTTCATTGAGCTATTTACTAAGACCCCAAGGTCTTGTTCCTGGTACGTCACTTCCAGTTTAGACCCCCATGAGCATATATGTGAAATTAAGATATTTTGCCCCAACATGCATCACTTTTGACTTGTCTGTATTGAATTACATTTGCCATTTTACCACCCATTCACTCAATTTGGAGCAGTGTTAGAAACTTAAGATATGAAAGCTAGGAGCTAAATGGCACCTTAAACCTAGGCAAAACAATGGAATGTCTAGGCACACTTTTTTATAACAATACAAAGGTGAAAATGAATGAACTGCAACTAAAATCTTATGTTCATTTTTCACATGGTCTAGTCCTCACCTGAAGCTTTCAAAAAACAAAGCCATGCTTCCCCTGCCCCGCCCCCCTAATATTCTTAAAGAGGGTCCCTTCTACAGTCTTCAGAGAGTACTTGGAAGTGGGGAGGCAGAAAAAGATCATCCTTTCCTTCTACTCTGCAAACAAGCCCTGGATTCTCCCTACACCCCCTTTCCTTCATATACATATCTCTTTTTGGCACCACAATTAACACATATTAAAGGCCTATACAACTGATGGCAGAGACCCACCTTGAGTGTCTGGTTCGCAAACCTAAGACTTAAGGGTCCTTCAATTATCAGACTCCAAAATTTGTTTTGATTTTAAGCATCACTGTGAGAATCTGAGGTAGATAACACTTTAACATGCACTACTTCCTCAAACTCAGCCCTCCATATGTTTTTGGCCTACAACTCCCTTGATCCCTAGCTAGCAAGACTAGTGCTCAGGGAAAATGGGAACTGTAGTCTCAAAACATCTGGAGGGCCGAGGTTGAGGAAGCCTGACTTAAACCATCATAACTAACTGGCTAGTATTTTTCAAATTAAAAGTACATTAAACAAGGCAACTAAAACCTAAACAAAACATGTTGGGTTTAAAAGAAATGAACTTTTTCAGGTCCCCAATGCATGTGTATATTACTTGGGAGAAAGCACCCTTGAACTTGGTTGGAATTTACTTCCGAGTAACAGTGGCAATTTTAATCTGAAATCTTAGGCACAGTACTGCACCCAGAGCTCACAACGCACCTAGAACAATGGGAGTTTCAAACGCTGATATGGAGAGGTCCTTTGGGAGCACTTCGCAATCTCTTTTTCCTTTAATGACCCCAAACAATTTAGTATCCTCAGCAGACTTGGTCACATCACTGCTAGTATTCTTGGCCCTGTTGATATTTGGTGGTGTTTCATGATTAGTAGATATGTGGCCTTAACCAGATACATCAAAAACTCAAGTACTTCACTGTTTTTTATCTCAAATTTGTATATGAAAATTAAACATCAGTTCTTCAAGTTTATTCTGTTCTGCAGAGAGTCTAAAAGATCTGTAAAAAAATTCATTTGTCTAGTGTGTACACATACAGATATATTGTTAACAGTAAGTGGTGACTTTTTTGACAGAGTTTTGAAGGCACTATTGTGTGGGAAAGCCAGGATCTGCAAGGCCTAGTTTCTAGAAATCTTCACAAAGTGATGGTGAATGATGGCGGAGGTGTCTTCAGAATCACTACGGTCTGTCCTTTTATTCCTCCATATAATGATTATAATAGGGCAGCATTTTGGTAAACATTTTAAGCAGGTCAAATTCTCAAGTAACCTCTTAAATATGTTTTTGTTTTACTTGAAATCAAAATGGTGCATTTGGATCATTTTATCATCTTATAATAGTTTTGACTTGAGTATTTCTAGTTTATACATCTGTATAAATTCATAATCTTAAATAGAATCTCCAGAGGAGAAATGCTAATGCTTCTAACTCTTTATGACTACTTCCATCTTGAAAGCCATTATGGAGGGCATTTGCCTTATTAGCTAATGACCTATGAGTTGCATTTTAGCCTAGAACAAATTGCTCTGAATTGTTATAACTATATTGATATAACAAGCATGTTGGGCATGTTGAGTATAAAATAACAAAATATCATAATTCCTCTTTATATATTGGTATCATACCATCTTCTAGTATATGTGTTTTGAACTGCAGGTCTTTGGATAACCATAAGATTGACTTAGCTTAGGAATCTCTGTTTCTAATACTATATGCAGTGGGGATCTAGTATTCCTGCTAGGAATAAAGGTGAACTCATTGCAGCTCTGCCATATTTTGCCACTTTATGGCATCAGAGTAATGGTTTACTAGCTGCTCTGAACACTTACATTTGATTAGGGCTGCAACATTTAATCAATTCTTTGGACAAAATGTTGGAGGAAACCTTGACAGTAACTAGTTTCAAACCATATTAGTTTTGTAGAAGTGATATTTCTGTAGCAAAAGTTTAACTAATTCTCTTCTGTTTAATCATTGTGCACAATAGGCAGGGGAAGGGTCATTGCCACATGAATTTACACAAGGCGTGGAAGGGATTGCTGGAGGCTTTATTTACACAATTCAAGGTAAGCATCAAAACATATACTCTTATTAGGGCACTGCTGTTTGATGCTTGCTCCCTCTAGTGTCTTAAAGTTAGTTGACCCCTGACAGATCTGCCTGAGATACTGTATGGCTCTGGGGTTGTGCAGCTTGTAGTCAGCTACCGCAATCCTGGAACACCCCATCTGACGGAAACTGTTGCAACTTCTTTGATTGCTTACAAATAGCTCTGGCAGAAAGCGCAAAGCCGCCTGGCCATACTGCATCCTAGTTCTCAGGTGTGATTTGGACTTTTCCTGTGTTCTATGGGACAGAGAAGCTTCAGCACAGCCCTTTTCCAATATGTGAAGATAATCGTTTCTTTCAGTATTTAGCAAGGTGAAGTAGAAGTACATTGGATGTTAAATATTCTTGAGAATCTCAGAATTCTCATCTTGCAGAGACCTTTTTTTTAACACCCTTTACTTAGGAATAGAATATTTCTGTTGCAAAGCAAAGTGTATTTTTAAAAAATCTAGGAAAGATAATTATTTTTCCAATGCATCCTTGGCCGCAACCTAATTTTCACTGATTTTCATTTATGAGTCTTTGTCTTAAGAAGTTGTTAATTTTCAATCTAGTTACGCTTTTGCTGATATTTTAAATATGTGAGAAAACCTATAGAGAATCAATTCTACAGAGTGATCATTTCAATGTTAGACATGTGATTTTTGAAAGCTTACCATTTTCCTATCTCATTTTCAGAGGGAGAGGCACTCCTAAAAAGCCTACAGAGTCGCCCTGAAAGAGTCACGCATCATATAAATAAACTTGAAGAGGAAGATGCCTTATTGAAAGTAGAAAGCAACACTTATGATGATATTGTTTTTGTTGATGTAATTGATACATACAGAAATGTTCCAGCCAAATTACTGAACTTCTATCGATGGTAAGTTGGGAGAAATGTTTGAGGGTTTTGCCTGGTTTATCTGGTGCAGAATTATAAATGCCTTGATGTTGTGGATTATTTGCAGGTGTGAATGAACTGTAACTTGAAATGACCATGGGCCTTTTTAAAGATTCCAATACAATTAAAGTGTGCATATTTCCCCACTGTTTGTGTATGTATGTTCCCTGATTGCTCTCCTGCTTGTGGGGCCACATTTTCCCAGTAACAGATGTATGTTATGTTATATTAAAATAAAATTGATTCCCCAAATTACTATGTCCTTTGCTGCTATGCTTGCCACATGAAGTATGACAGCATGGTATATTCTTGACAATTATATTACATACATACAACACACTTCTCCCCTCCCCAATTCTTCATATTTACATCACTGCATTATTGCTTTTCCTCCTATTTTTGAGTTTTTAAAGTATCATAATAGTTGTTCATTACTTCCTACACAGTGCATATGTAGGGTCATTAAAAGCATTGAGAAGTCTCCCTACCCTCTACTCTCTGTCATATTTAATGCGTCCTTTGGGGATTTTTTAAAATTAAAAAAAACAGCCTGCATTCCTCCTCTCCAGTACTGAAGTATACTTCTGTTCAATTACAAGGGTAAACAGGAGCCTGACTTTCCCTTTTCCAGAAGGCTACCACCTTCACTTTCCTAATGTAAGGGTGGGATATTGCACTATTTGCCCTCTATCACAGCTTACAGGAGTATCCTACTACTACTAAAATATTATTGGAGCCCCCTCTTTCTTCTTCTTCTATGGGTTTCAGTGAGTCTTAATTAGAACAAACAGTTGCCTCCCAGTGCCAGAAGAGGAATATGAAAGATGACAGCATTTCTTATTAGGCTGAAGATGACAAACATTTCAGAATTAGAGCTCTTTATTTTTAACTGCTGTCAGAGAGAGAATTTCAGCTCCTGTGGATTATCATGCAATGGTGCTGGGCAGCTGAAAAGTTGCATTCCTTCCTCGATGCAGCCATGAAAGCAAGGGGCCAATGGGATGTTGAGTGTGCCCTCCTGCCATGGTGGGGGCCATGCCCAGTGGCAAAACACCCATTGCAAAGAAGGCAAACTGGCGAGACTAAAAGGCAAGTTACTTCCCAAGAACCAGAATACACGGGTGACGTCTTTTTCCCTTACCCTTGCCTTCTCCTCCCCTTCTGCTTTCCTACCCCTGGTGCTGGCAGGAAGGGGCTCCTTTTCCTCTTATTTCATCTGTCTGCTGTCTGCTGTCTTTATTTTTCTAGAGTACGTCTAGGCTTTAGGGCTGGATGTGGGAAGGGTAAGAGTGCTGCATGGGTGCTGCACTGGGAAAACCTGTATTAAAGGTATAGAAGCCAAAATGTTGAAACATTGATCATCCTATTGCATCAGACCTGTTTCAGTGTAGTTATTACAGTTGTTTCAATGCATTTTAAGGGACTTTTGTAGTATTTACTTATTTTATTTATTTATTGGATTTGTATTACGCCCCATACCCATAGGTCTCAGGGCAGTTCATAGAGTAAAATCGGAATATTAAACCACAAAATGCATAATCAAAATAAAAACAACAACCCAATAATAGTCTTATTGTTTTTTATTTGGCTACAGGACAGTAGAAGCAGCTAGTTTCAACGTATTGCTGAAGACGGATGATGACTGCTACATAGATTTGGAGGCTGTGTTCAACAGAATAAAGCTTAAAAACTTAGGCAGACCAAATACTTGGTGGGGAAAGTATGTTTGTTTGCATTTAAATAAATTGTTTACACCAGTAGTGTTTCTGCTGCTGTACAGTTTCATAGGCAATAGGTATCCTTGCACTGAAGGAGCTTATGGTTGAAGAATAATGGGGAGCATAGGGGATATTTTAAAGCCAAAAAACAAGCACCAAATATTGTTTTTAAATGTTTGTTTTATTTTCATCTTGTTGCAGAGTATAAGTGAACAAGCATGAACACACTAATCACAGAAAGTATGTTTAAGGAAATTTGCAACTCTGGTTGCAATTTAAGGATCCAAGCCATGCTTGAACCAGTATTTTGATTTGCATGCTATATAAACCTCTAACTGCAGAATCAAAGACAATATTTCTAGATAGCACAAATGATGGTTTTCCATTTGTGGCATCCTGCTTGTACAAAGATTTCTGCTTGTGCTACCAGACCTCCCCCTTATCTACAACATCTGCTCTGGGCAAGGGGAGGAAGGAAAGTCCCATTACATCTACTGGTACTTGCCCTATGAGTTTCCTTATGGGTTCATTCAAATATGAAGTAAATTTAATAAGCAGCTGAACTGCAGAATCAATACAGCCTACATGCTCCAGAGATTGATTTGCATGATAATGTATTGGTTTGTTTTTGGGCTGGTTTCTGGTATCAGTCTTCTCTTGCAACTTCTTTGGATTTCCCCATGATGCCTTTGCTTAGATTGGCAAAAATGCTGGGTGGGAGTGAAGGTGGATGTCAAAGCTTTTTCTAGAGGTATCAGTAATTCCCTTGATACTGTAAAGGAGGCAAATATAAGCAGGGAGATGGGGAAAGAAGAGAGGTTAACTAGCCTTCGTTGTTTTTTCATGAATCCTGTGATAAATTTTTTTTCTGCACTACAAGGTGAATGATTTCACTATTTCACAGTCCTGACAAACCCCCCCAAAAAGTGGGGCACATAGAGGCTACCTTTCTACTTGTAAATTGAAAAAAAAGAACAGGTGGCAGCACAAAAAATTGCAAGTTGCTGCCTGAAAGATTAAAGGGGTCAGACATGAGAGTGAGCTCCTTCTCTGTAGGGACTAGTCCTGATGATTAAATTGTCTAGTTGCTAGTCCTAGAGAAAGGGTTTCCTCCCCTTTCATCAGAATTAAAGAGCTATTAATATTCTGTCAAAATAACTTGATTTTGGTCTCAAGTTTCAGGTTAAATTGGGCCGTCGACCGCACTGGGAAGTGGCAAGAGCTAGAGTATCCAAGTCCTGCATACCCAGCCTTTGCTTGTGGATCTGGTTATGTAATTTCCAAAGACATTGTAGAATGGCTTGCAAGAAACTCAGAGAGATTAAAGATATATCAGGCAAGTATTTTCACAGGAGAAATGGAGATAGGTTTGTGTATATGTAATCCTATTTATTTTATAAACAGACATTCCATTTCCCCCCCAGCCTAACATTCTAATATTGGGATTGAGAGTTGTTGTTTTGGAGGAGTCCATTCCAAGAGCTTCTATATGGATATGTGAACTCTGCAGTGGCTACAGAACCCCCAGGTTGGCAAGGGCTTCCCTCATTCCCTTGTTCAGGAATAAGTCCATTGTTAGACTTGTGCGGTTTTGGATCAAAGCCAAAAGTTACACAGCATTACACTTGGTTTGGGGGTTTCTGGTTGCATGGAAGTGCTCCGTTACCTCAAATATGGATGTGATGACATCTATATGCTTCAAACGCAACAACACACCTATACATCATAGTTTTCTGGTAAATATTTACTTATGAAACTCGACACAAGCTTAAATGAAGTGTGTGCTATCTTGAGTCTTTGTTGAAACTGAACTTATTTCTTCATTTTGGTTTTTATTTTGATTTAAATGTGTGCATTTAGGGTGAAGATGTAAGTATGGGTATTTGGATGGCAGCCATTGGGCCAAAACGCTATCAGGTATGTTTTTACTTGATTTGTTAAGTAACTGAGAATCCTACATACATGTACTTGGGAATCAGCACCATTTCACTCAGTGCAAATCTGCTTAGATTGAGCTGTAAAGACTTTTAAGACTGCTAAGGAACAGATGATTGTTATTATGTCCTCATCTGTAAAACCACAGAGTCCTTTTTCCCATGACTGTATTTTCCTGGCACGGCATGCTATGTGCGTGCTTTGCTCCTCCTACAGCAGTGGTGGCGAATCTACGGCACGCGTGGCAGAGGCCACTCAAAGCCCTCTCTGTGGGCATGTGCGCCATCGCCCTAGCATAGCCGCAGCTTCTG
The DNA here is from genome assembly GCF_964252035.2 of Podarcis erhardii. Classification (NCBI taxonomy): domain Eukaryota; kingdom Metazoa; phylum Chordata; class Lepidosauria; order Squamata; family Lacertidae; genus Podarcis; species Podarcis erhardii. The sequence continues at coordinate 77,768,047 of NC_138507.1, read as the reverse complement.
TGCTGGGGTGGCAGGGGAGGAGATGAGGGCTCTTGCACGCCTGCGGCACCAGGGCTTAGTGATCATTATTCTCATATATTAAAAATTGGGAGAGGGTGGCTCTTGGTGCAGCCCTCCAGTGTACACTAGTGGCCCAAATTGTGGAACCTTCTGGAAAAAATGTATTTCCGAGGTTTGATGGCTCATAACACAACTGTTTTGGAATAATACCAGTTCTTTTTTCTGTGGGGACACATATCCCTAAACATTTTGTGAATTTAATGGGAGAAGAAATTCACTGTATTTATTTCCCCCGATTTGAACTGTATTTGTTTTTCCCCGGTGGTGATTTTATTGAGTCAAAATGAGAGTACCCCTAAACATTTTTTTTTAAGAGAAAAAGCACTGAGTTATACCATAAAATTATGTATCAATGGAAAGACAAAGAAGAATGTAATGCAATAACTTTTTTGAAGGATTATTTATTACAACTGCAGTCATAAAGAAGAAATGTGAAACACACAGAAAACATGAGATATACAGGTTAAATTGCCGTTTTGGCACTTTAGGTTGAATAAGTGGGTTTGGGGTTGCAGTTTGGGCACTCGGTCTCTAAAAGGTTCGCCATCAGTGTCCTACTTTCTTGGCTCAGGGTAGCAAAACACTGCATCCATTCCAGTGGTCTGAGAATTGGTTGTATTTAGCCAAACAGAGAGTATGGGATGGGGAATCTGTGGCCTTGCAGAGGTTGCTTGACTACAGTTCCAATCTTCCCTACCCATTGGCCATGAGAGCTGCAATGCCACAACTCCTGATTGCTGTGTGGCATCTAACCTAGTGACTTGCTGGTTGAAGCAATCCAGTAACTTAAGATTCAGTCTTAAGTGTTTGGTTCCTGTTGCCAGCAATATATTTCTAGTTATTTATTGAGGAAATCTTTGACTTCTGCCCTTCTTTAGTTTCTCACTACCCCTTTATCTGCCTACCCCTGCTGTCTGTATTTTAAAATCTTGTTACAATAGGATACTTGTATAACTAATATGAACTGCCTTTGGAACTATCACCGTGACATCTTCTTATCAATGTTTGCCATGTTTTGTTTCCTGTTAAAAGAGTCTCTGAAATAATTCTCTCAAACAGGACAATCTCTGGTTGTGTGAGAAGACATGTGAGAGTGGTATGTTGTCCTCTCCGCAGTATTCTCCAGAGGAACTGGCAGAGCTCTGGAAAGTCAAGGAACGTTGTGGAGATCCCTGCAAATGTGATGAAAGATGAACACTGGCCAACGGCATGAGGAAACTGTAGTTTTCAGTGATAACAGGAAAGGCTCTCAGTGGGTTCTGAAAAGAATTTCCTTTCATAAGACGCAACATCAGTCTCCTGTGTAGTTTGTCACTTGTGACAAATATTAAGTGTGGGTAAGTGGCAGTTGTGTGTATGCCCCCCCCCGCCCCCAGGTTACATGGAAAAAGAGGAAATATGTTTGCTGTGGGTGCCAAACTATACATGGAATTCACTTATTCTCACAGGTAATTTGTTTTGTGTCAAATGGCCCTTTAACAATGTTTTGTACATCTTTTCTTTTGTAAAGGGAGCCTTTCGATTTCCATATTCTCTATAGGAGTTTTAAAAAGCTAAATGTGAAGTAAAGCAATTTTCTTTATTAGTAAATGACAGTTGTAGATAAGCTTGACCTCTCATGCATTAATATGCAAAAAGAACAAGGATTTAAGTCTAGCCTTAGGAACGTAAGTGTACTACTGTAAAAATAAGTATGTAATGAGGCCCGCACTACTGTGCCAACGCAGGAGGGAAGCATAAGTTAGTGTACCGGTATTCCACTTATGGACAGTGCATGAAGGAATCAGGGTAGCAGGTCCTTTCTCCTATGTGGTGGTGTGACTATGGAGCATTCAGGCAGCGATCCTATACCCCACTGGGTGCGGGGGCAGGCATGGTTTAGGATTGTGCTGTAAGTAGCTGTGTTTACTTAGTAGTGTTATGCTTGCTAGTAATGCAGTGTCCTCAGGCCAGGTGGACAATGAGAATACCTCAGTTTTTAATTCTCTAGATCTTATGATTATATCTATAATAATGAGAGTAGAATTTATTATAGTCCCATCCACTTCTAAAAGTTAGCAGCGTAGCACAAACCATGGGTTAAATGCATTTCCATTAAGTTAGCTAAAGCTTACCTTTTCTCAATGAGGCATGGCACTGTTTTTAAAGAGAAATTTATTAACAAAGTACAACACCTAGTAATTTGTCTAGTAAATAAGCGTTCCATTTTTCATATCAAGGATCTTCCAGAAAATAGTTTTTTTTTAAATCAACATATGACGTGTTAGAGGCTTTGCTAGCAGCATACAACTGTTTATTGAAAGATGTGAAAGCAGCAGTTACCATCGGACTAGAATGGAGTCTTCATTTTCAATAGAGTAAAACTGCAATGGCTTTAGATCATTGTCTAGTTCAAATTCCTTGCCTTTCATCTAGGATAAGAAAAGATCCAGATATTAGACTATTTTAATCTTGCATAACTAACAGCAAAAGATGTGAGATCAAGCAGCTGCTACCTCTCAAAAGAAAGCCGAACAAGGTCTAAAATTATGGTTATGGTTACTGTCCTTTACAGGAATCAAATAATTCAATAGTGTTAGAGTGCAGTGTTGACAGTAGCAGTGTGACAAATTGTATTCTGTATTGTATGAACATGAGCTTACTTTAGAACTTTCGTAGGATAGCTTCAGTTCTGAACCTGGGATTTTAAGTAGCCGATACAGCAATCCTTTAACCTTCTGGATAGTCATAGACTCTGTATAGGGAAAAGAAAATTGATCAACTTCAAATAATTACCTTTTAATGCATTTAAGTAGATTTCCTGAAGTTGCTCTCTTGAAGCAATTAGCAGCAGCACCTCAGTTTGACACAAAGGTAGTAATATAAAAACTAGAAACCAAATTGGAGTTTCTATAGTATATGTATACAACACACTGACTGACCTAAGTGACCTTCAGGACTTAGTTTATGGCATTTGCTCTTTTGTACTTTGACTGAAGCTTTTCCCTCTGCAAAAAATGATTGTTATTCTAGGAACTTACGACAAGGTCCAAAATTGTGTATATTAATTAGTTCTAGTTTACCACTAGCTTTATGTGCTTGCATTACAAACCAATACATATGAACATGGAGGTGTATTTTTGTAATGAGACTTGAAGGAGTAAGTTAGTTTTTTAAAACTATCTTCTAAATTTGAGCAATGCAAGATATTGGCTATTGTGGGTAATCCCCTTCCCCTTTCATTTAAAGCTTTATCTGAAGGCACAGCAATAGTGAGTTACTCTATTGTCACAAAATGTATTTAGAAAAATATTTTTCTATTAACTTTTTGGAAAAGCTGTATATTTTATGCAACTTGTGATAAATGTGATTTTTATTTTAGAATAAATACTTTTCAAAATACAGTGTTCAAATTCATTAAGATCATTTGATCACATGGGTCATACAAGTGTGTTAAACTGTATTCCTGCTACCCCACTGAGAAATTCCCAAGGAGAATGATGGAATTTGTATCCATGGAATATATGCTATTTCTTCTTCCACAAGATAGATTCAAAAGTCAGGTCAGTTTTGCCTACATTGGGATATTACACAAGAATGGAAATGGGTCTTGGCTTTGTGTGTCCCTGTCCACCAGAAAAATACTTCCACTTTGTTACACTGGCATTTATTTTACTTGGGACCCTGTATGTAATTCTGTAAGCTGCTGCTTAAATGCCAATGTAACAATTAAGTCAGCAGAGACTACTCTATGTGGTTTCATCAAATAAGTACTAAAGGTGTAAAATTTTGAAGCAGGGCAGAGAACTGGGCTTTTTAAGGGAAAACAGGACATTGAAAGGAAAATTGCATATTTCAATTCCAACTTATTTTACTGCTTTAACGAAAAGCTAGCATATAAATTGGTATTATTTGTCATGTTTACTCATAAGTAAAGCCCAGGTAAGCATGCAAAAGCTTGCAGACCCAAAAGTATAAATACTTTATGCTGCAGTTCTATACGTGTCTCTCAGAAACAAGTCCAATAATATTTAAGTGAGTATAGAATTGCAGCCTTAAGTTTTGTATAAGCTAAAGGACAGCAGACATGGGATACTTGCTCCTAATGCCTCCAAACAAGATCACCAGACAGCCCGCATAAGGCAAGAAAATGATGGCCCTGTGTGTTCTTAAGAAGGCAGCACCCTCTAGGTGCAGAAATTAATCTTGAATCTGAATGTTGTATTCTAATAATAGGAATTACCACCCTCTAATGTTGCTGATTATCTTACACAAAAGATAATCTTGCATATATTCCTAATCTATTTAGCTTTCCCACAAATACTCCCCGTTAAGCAGATACTTCTTTAAGAGGATTCACCATTTAATCAAAATACATACTTGAACAACTAGACTGAAGTTTTGAATGTATTAAGCAGTCATCCAACCTAACAGGGTGGGGGGAATCCTAATTAGGGTACTTTGTAAAAAATTTACAATAGCCTAATTTCTCTTCTTCTGCTTCAAAGGAATACTCTTTTAAAGATGCTTCTTACATCAGTGTGCAGGCTGAGGATAATTCTGCTGCCTTCAAAAAGGCAGAATGAGGCTAGTTTCTCAATGTGTTTTTACAATAGAAGGAAAACTGGGTGGTATCCAGTGAAATAGTTCTGTTAACGCAAGGACTTTTGGCTGCGCAATAGAACTTACAGGTCAGGTCCTCTCCCTGAGCATCTCCTAAATCTGTTCTGGGTTTCCCTTCAATCTTCTGGAGCAGATTTGGGAAGGGAGATGGGGATGCACACGGAGAAGTTCTGTTAAATCAACAAAAATCCTTGCTGTAATCCAACTAACTTTGTTGGATAGTGCTTTATGTACCCTTGAAGAACTTAATGCACTTTATGTGAAAACACTTAAATATGAGGTAGCCAAGAAGCACAAAATAATTCTGACACAAGCTATGTCAAATGATGAAATCCTGGCTTAATATGTCATGATATAAATTTAATAAATAATAATGATATACCTACGTTCTGTGCACCAGCATACAGTCGCTTTGTGCAAGCTGAGAAACAAGTCGGGGAGCCACAGTTAACTGTAAATTACCCATTACATGCCAAATGGGACCGATGGTTTATGACTTTCAAAGAAGCTTGGACTCTTAAGCTAACTTTAAACCATAGCTGGCTTGTGTAGAAACCATTAACCCTGGTTCCCATGTAATGGGAAGTTACAGTTAACTCTGGATTCCTGGGTTTCCCTAGTCACCTGAATGAGTTGTATGTTGGTGCACAGAGCTCAAGCATATCTTCGCTTATTAAGCCGGGATTTGATCATGCCTGAAATCAACACTGATTTTTGTCCTTACCTGGCAGTTTCTTCTCTATGGGCTTCTGATCAGGTCTGTCAGGACACTTAAAGGTCAAAGCTTAGAAAACAAAGAACAGTGAGAAGCTGATGTAATACAAAAATTTTATACAATGTATATTAGTTATAGGCAAGGGAAAAAACCTTATGCATATTTCCAATTAATCCCTAATGCACTGCTGGGTGTAAGAATTCTTGACACTGAAAAGCATACGGCAAGTTCAAAGGCAATAGATTAATACTGAAAAGTTACAGTACCTGGGCATGACTATATCCTATGAAATGATTTCAGGGCGCCAAGAAACTGAGAAACTTTGCTTGACATAACTGGGTCACACCACAACGATACGAGTTTAAAATGTCTTTGGGTCAGGGGAAAGTGAATGTCACCATGCCTACTTGTTACCAAATACACTAAGAATATTCCTTCCCCTCTAAAATAAGCACACCCATCTGAAAGCATTTTTAAAAAACCTCTGACCTCTGTCCAAGAAAGTAAAATCCTGAGCGTGCTGAGGAATATTAAACTTAGATTCAAGTAACAGTTGTAATATCACATGTTGCTTGTCACATATAGCAGGGGTGCAGAACATGCAACCTTCCCAGTGTTGCTGGACAACTCGCATCATCCTCAGTCACCAGCCATGCCGGCTGGAGCTGATGGGAGTTCAGAGGCCAACATCCTCTGGAGAGAGACAGGTCCCATTCCCCTGATGTGTAGTAATAGGAATCATGATCTCAACACCCCACATCCTTGTTGGTTTAAGGCTGCAGAAGCTATACAGCGAGAAGGGGAGGAGTCATCAGTTAAATAGTCTGTTGGGGATGTGTACAACATCATAACTGAGACACCTGCTCTGCAAATACTGTACTGTAGCCTTACAAACTTCTTTAAATACTTTTCTTTAGTTTGGCCTTATATCTTACCCAACAGCTGACTTTTTAGTGAGAAGGGCTGTTCTCTTTTCAGCTCTCCATCTTCAGGGGCACCATATTCTGTTACGGAAAAATGACAAGAATGGCAATTCACTTAATGCTTAAAACAAAATATTAGTCTTGTGGGTAGGTTCGCTCATGCTGGCAGGTAAAAGAGGGGCTGCAACTTCTCAAAGGTTCAGACACTTCTGACGGGCATTAATGGCTACACAAGGGGAACAATGAAAAAAAAGATCTGATGTAGAAAGGTCTGAAAGAGCTCATAAGCACATTCATCTGAAAGGAATTAAAAGCTTCCACGCACCCAGGAATCCCTCATTACCAGAAAGAACATACTTATAAGCCCTGATCAAACCTTTGCTCAAATCAAAAAGCTCATGTGCAGAGCAGGTGTGTCCTACACTGACTGGACTTGCAAACACATATCACATGAGGATCAGAAAAGCCAATGTTTTATTATTCTACGTTATGAATTCTGCCAGGGTGCAAGAGAGAGGCAGTTGCTGGGAGAGCATCTCCTCTTAGCTACAGACAGGTTACATTGCAAGGATACTGAGAGGAAGATGCAGTCACTCAGCATTCCAGATAATGCTAGCAACTGGGTTTTGCCCCACCAAAAATAAAGACTATTGAGTTTTTTTCTCTGTACTGTAGTTCCAAGGGGTTGGAGCAGGAAACATTGGACTATGAGGGCCACATTGCTTCCTGGACAACCTTCTGAGAGCTGCGTGCCAGTGCTGCGTTGAGCCAGAGGCAAAAGTGGGTTCAATAATGGATATTACTTTTACTTTTTTCAGCAGGCTACATTCCAGCTACAGCAAAAGCCAGCGGTCTCTACTTAGCTTCACCTCCAAAATCTCCCCCAGGCAACAAAAAGGTATTACTGCAGTTCAAGGACATGTACCAGCCAAGCAAAAGCAACTGAAGAGGGCACAGAGCAGGGCTGGCAAAGGATATGGCCTGTGGATGGGCATGGTCTGTAGAGTCTTGAGAGCCAAACGAAGATGACTGGAGGGCCACATTTCTTTGAAGCTGGAAAGATATGTTCCGTGCCAATATACTTTCTTCTCCCTCTCCCATGGCACGAAACAAGTCAAGTTTCAGGTTGCTGGCAGATAGGCTTCCCCTCTCCATCCTTGAAAGATGGGCTAGAAACTACCAAGCCCAAAGATGCTGGAAAGTGGTTGGAAGTGTTGGGCTGGATTCAACTAACCCAGGGGAATAGCAAAAGGGATAGTCACTCTACTTTTTGCCTAGAAACCTGACCCTGCTTGTAGCAAGAGGTGATGATATTCCCAGATGTGATTATTGCTTTCCCCTGCCATCTCCAAGAATGTCCAAGAAAGTAAAATGCACTTCCTTACTGATCTGTGAAAGGATTATACCAAGGCAGGCAGGCAGGCATCTTAAAGCAAGTCAAAATGCTAGAGGAAAAACCCTTCTACTGACACTATAACTTACTATCACAGAGTAACTGGAACCTGGGGTGAGCAGCCAGGAATTCCTCACTTGGATTGTTTTTGTTTGGATCCTGATTACCACCAGCCTTTAACCAATCAATGCCATATTTTTTCCTGTAGTCAAGTTCTGCTCCTTTCCTTTCCTCAGGGGTGATCTGTGACAAAACAAGGAGATATTTCTGCAACATATCACCAGAACAGCCATTACCAGTTTATATAAAGAAAAGTGTATATGATCAGAAGGCTATAGTTTATGTCATTTTTGGTTGTAACATGGACCATGAAAACTGCTGGGTCTTTTCATGTAAGCAACTGGGAATGGCTTCAACTCCAGCAGGGTTTTCAAATTAGCAAACAATACAACTTAGCACAGCTACAGCTCCTTTTCTACTACAGTGGTACCTTGGGTTACATACGCTTCAGGTTACACACTCCGCTAACCCAGAAATAGTGCTTCAGGTTAAGAACAGAAATCGGGCTCTGGCGGCGCGGCGGCAGCAGGAGGCCCCACTAGCTAAAGTGGCGCTTCAGGTTAAGAACAGTTTCAGGTTAAAAACGGACCTCCGGAACGAATTAAGCACTTAACCCAAGGTACCACTGTATAGATGGCTTTTGGGCTTTGGATTTCTCAAGCAGCCCTCCCCCCTGCTACATTACAAACTGCTGCTGTACACTAAAAGGACTTCTGAAAACAGTCTGTAATGTGGCAAAAAGAAAATAAGGCAAAATTTCTCAAGCCCTGGGGGTGCCTGAAGCCAGAGTTTCTGTAATGAGATTATTAGCCCACCATCTCACAGAAAGAAAGGTAAGAGAATTTCATTTGAGGTACCTAACTATAAACATCATTTGATTACCATAGAAAGAAGGGGTCTTAAGTCCCAGCCCTAAGCATCAATGCCAAAGGAAACAGCCAGCTTTGGGTATAAAAACTGCTGACCCTGAGCAATAGAATATCCTGGGTGGTTTACTGCTGCTTCACCCAGTTTAGTAAAAGGTACAGTACCAAAAGGTACAGAACTACATGAATCAGAAATACAGAGAGACAGAATGGTTCAAATGACACTAGGATTTAAAACATTTACAGTAAGCCCACATTTAACTAATCCTCATTCAGCTTTATATGCTTGACAAATGATTATTATTTTTTTTTTAAGTGGTAAGGGGACAGGCACCTGGGACAAAAAAAAAGGCTTTGGCAATTTCACCCACCACTGAACCTGTGCTTTGACTTCATGCAATTTTGGCTTTAGGTGCGATCCCCAGAATGCAACCCACGTGTAAATTCCGGTTTACTGCATATAATTGTTGCTACCCTTGCCTTGTTTCTGCTACACTGGTACAAGCTGTTCTGTGTGCTGTCAAAAGTTACACAATCTTCAGCAATGGGATGTTTTTCCAGCATCCAAGTTTAAATAACCCAAATTCACAAAAAGTCAACAACACAATCAAAAGTTGAAGCTTATTTTTAAAGTCTCTTCTTTGGAATCACATTTTTGGTCATCTGAGAAAACTGATCACACCAAGAACAATTAATTCCATGTTATGGTTTGTGTCTAAAGTTCTCAGGCACAAGAAACACTTTTCACGCTCCTCAGCGCTGCTAATTGAAAAGAAACGACATACCTCAGACTTGTTCAAAAAACGTAATTGGCCTATTTTGGCAATAATAAGCTGCTTGACAGTCGCTGTGTTTTTGTCTATATCCATTAAAGGGTTATTCCGGCAATCTAGAGATTGAAGCTTTTGTAGTTTATCAAGTTCATTGATAACGGACCACTGAAACAAGAAAATGGAAAAAATATGCCAACATTGAAACAAAAATTTCCTCTCCTGCATATTAAATGCTACACGAGGCTCTCATAATGGCCACTATTGGAATGACAATGTATTACATTAAACAGAAGTAAGTCATGCTATTTCACTTAATTATCTACATAATTATCTACATGCTCTTAGTTTCTAAGAGCAAACCCTAACAGAGTCTAAAGCACGGGAAACAAATCTTGCTTGGTCTCACACTAGTATATTTCAACTTCTACAGCTAAAGAGTCATAATTCTGAAGCAGTTTTAACTCTATTCTTCTGTTTCACGCAAGGAGAACTAAAATGAGGAAATTGCTCGGATTTTTCTTAAACTAACCCAGAAATCAGCTTGCAACAATCAGGGGCTCAAAATCTCAATAGGCTGTGTATAGAGGCAGTGACTTAATGTGTTAACTCTTACTGTTATTGTGGTACTTGCTCCATAGCAAAAGCTTAATGAAAACAAGAATAGTGTGTGCGCGCACACACCAAATTCATACCCAGAGAAACTCACTGAAATCAACAGGCATGGCTAATTTCAGTTCATTGGTTTCTATGGCTCTGCTCTAATTATGACTTAGATAAATCCTTTACATTTTATTTCGTACAGTTCATATTGCTAAGAACAAACAGCCAGCAACTTATTCAACAAAAGCAAAGTTCTCGATTTTGAAGATGCTCTATTATTTCAAACTAGGGTGCAGATTATGGGATGGATACAATACATAGTGCGTAGTCCCTACATCAACCCCTTGCATAGTATATGCCACAAATATACCAGCCAAATGCCCTGGCCTGACAGTGTAACATTTTCATTGTGTACTCTCAATTGACTGAAAGTCTGTTTTGAAAGTTTAAAAGATAAAAGCCAGTGTTATAAAAAACCAGTGCCCATCCTTCTATACACAATTCAATGCATTTCATTAATATTTTACTTACTTCTGCTATTCTATTGTCCTTTATTATAAGATGTGTTAAAGAAGGGAACATTCTGGTCTTGTAACCTTCAAAGAAAAAAAAAGAAGAAAAATGAATAAACTGATGATAGTAAAGAAAAATGAATGCACACAAAAATGTTAACGGTGCTCAGTTTACTTACCAAATTCTACATCAGGAAAATGTATGGAAGAAATTCCATTATTTGAAAGTATTAGTGTTTCTAATCTGAAATTTAAAGTCAGAGTAAGGCAGTTAAAATATAAGCTAATAATATATAACATAAGCAGGTATTAAAGCAGGCACTATGCTCTGATTAATCAAATCCTAAGAAAGAAAGAAAGAAAGAAAGAAAGAAAGAAAGAAAGAAAGAAAGAAAGAAAGATTCCCCAATGGAAATAAAATTATGGAAAGGAATATATTGCTTGAGAAAACTGAAGGTAAGAAAAGCAAATCCAGATCTAGAGAAAAGGACACCAGGAAGCCATCAGCAGCAAGTGCTTCAAGGCATAGATTCAAACTCATTTTGATGGTATAAGTTGTATTTAAAGCAGTCTGTTGCATCACTAGAGCAGACCTCTGCTTGTACCACAGGAACTTCACCTTCCTCCAATCCCAATGCACCCTCAAAATATGCTCCAGAGGCAGGTCAGGGGACTGGAACAGATTTAGGGGCATCTAGAGGAGACAACAGGAAGGTGAAATCCAGCTGAGTGAGTAGAAGTTTGCTGATGCCCACAGTGCGTAAGCTGCAGCCAATATTCATGGAGTTTTTGTCTGGTATAAGCAAAACATGGTTTAAGCTCAGTGCACAACATCTTACTTGGCATCCCATTAAGTTACTTTAAAAAAAAGAAAGATGGACAGAAATTGATTATAGACTACAGGCACTCTGTCTTCAAAATGGGAATGGGGTAGAAATGAAATGGCTATGTGGTAGAGCAATGTAGAAGAACCACATCTGTTCTTTGGAAGAATCACCAATACATTCTGCAAAAAAATATAACTCTTGATCATTCTATATGGCTGGTGCACCACAGATGTTAAAGCTTCCATGACCAAAAAATCAGGAGGGGGACACAAGATTGTGAATTGCCCCCCTCAGATCTTTGGCTCTAGCATGTCTTCACCCAGCTGGCCTTAACCCATGGTTAAGTTTTACACAAACGGTGAAATCAGCAGTAGTACAGAATAACATTTACCTTGGGAGATCTGCAAGTAGAAGAAGCTGATTTTCATCTGTTAACAGGTTGTCTGAAAGGTTTAACCATTTCAAGTTATGTAGGACATCAATAGGTCTGAGGGAAGATATCATATTTAAGAGTACAATAAAAACATTAAGAAATGTAACTGGTTTCTTGTTCCTTTGCCACATTATACAACGTGGGAATTAACTGTTTGCTTTAGCTCCTGTAATACTGGAATGCTATATAAAGCTCAATGATCACAGAGAACAATTTATCCAGGATTGGTTCCATGAATTTGTTCTTGATGAAGAACTCAAAACTTGCCAGCTCTCACCAGCTTTTAGAGGTATTTACCTACAAGATGCAAGGAATGGAGTATAAGCAGATTCCCAAATCAGACCACTGGGTCATCCTAGCTCAGTACCATTCATTCTAATTAGCGTGGCAGGTCAGACTCATATTTCCCCCCAAACCTGGTACCCAAGGTCCACAACTTGAGGAGTTCAAAACTGAAAATTCCCCATTGCACGAAGTACCAAGCTGAAAACATTTATGTTCTCTCAGCAGGAGAATCCTCTAGAGAGCATTCAGGAATCAATTGGATTCAGCACCATCATTCAAAATGATTAGCATGCCATAATACTAAATGTTCAACCAGCATTCTAATAAGGAATATCACAATTCAAGAAGACTGCTTATGGTATTTACAGTTACTCTCATACCTTTTTAAAAGTGAAATGTCATTGGCAGCAAGATGTAATTCTTCAAGAGCTGGCCACCCAGTAGCACATAAAAGAACCTAATGGGAAAACCTCACTTAGCACAAAAATACCATTTTATATATCTTATATACATTGTATACTGGTATACCTTAACAGACATACATTAGAACAAAACAGCACCAGATTTATTTATTTCACGACCACTCAAAACTGTCTTAGATCTTATTTCAAAGATTGGGGAAGTTTTTCTCTAGTATGAATGCCCTTGTTCAGATTCTACTGCAAGCCATTTTCAGGTGTCTCACAACAGGTAGCATAAGGCAATATCTTTTTTCCTTTAGAGGTACAGTGGTGCCTCGCAAGACGAAATTAATCCGTTCCGCGATTCTCTTCGTCTAGTGGTTTTTTCGTCTTGCGAAGCAAGCCCATTGACGGCTTAGCGGATTAGCGCTATTAGCGGCTTTTAGTGGCTTATCGGCTTATCGGATAAGCAGATAAGCGGCTTAGCGGCTTAGAAAAAGGGGGGGGGAGGAAAAAAAACCCCGCAGGAACTCGCAAGACATTTTCGTCTTGCGAAGCAAGCCCATAGGGAAATTCGTCTTGCGAAGCGCCTCGAAAAACGGAAAACCCTTTCGTCTAGCGGGTTTTCCGTCTTGCGAGGCATTCGTCTTGCGGGGCACCAATGTATTAAGAAACCTGCCTTTTTATGCTTCACATAAAAAATGCCAATGCTTTGCTATATTTTTGGTAATATATATGTTTAAAGTGTCTAAAAGCAATTGCCAAACGTAACTGGAAGTGTTTCATCACAATGAAGTATTTTTAGCTTTAATATTCGCAGCAATTATTTTGAACATGCAACTCAACCCTAAATATCTCTGCTGATAGGTTCCAGTGGCTTCAGTAGAACTTCAAAGTTAAATGTGATTAGAAAGGCAAACACACATGATTTGTCTAGGTGAAAGTTAATAAAATCTATTTTATTAGGATTTTGAACTTTACATGGTGCGGTATTGTTGACACCAATTATTTATGTGCAGCAATATTGCTGTATTGAAAAAAGTGAAGGTGTTAAATGGTGTTATCCTTAATAACTTTTATCAGGTATCTTGTCTGTATGGCTTTCCTAGGGTATATTTCAGCCAGATACTACCTGGGTACAATCAAATTTTCTATTAACATAAAGATGAGCACTTCCCCTGGAGTTTTGATAGGGATAATTTTTCAGGATCTTACAGGATTAGTTTTGCATTTGTGAATTGAAGGCAACTGAAGATCTCCTTCCTTATTTGTGCTCTTGCTATGAACATATGTATTGATGAACTCATGCCGCAAATAAACTACAAATGATTTTGTAAGTGAAGACCCATAACAATCTTTAAATATTTTGTGACAAAAACAAAGCCATATGATTACGGTCATGCCAAGCAATTACAATGCAATATTAAATTACATTACCTCTGTCCATGTCACTCCTGTTTGATTAAGTGCTAAAGTCTTGAGATTACAAAATGTTGTTGAAGCAGGTGGTGGAGTAGATGGAAATTTCATTTTGTTCTGACTATGTAAAAATAGAAAAAAGTGTCTTGCTTTTAGTGAATGGAACAAGTTCAACTCAATTATCTTTGTTGGTTAATGCATATTTTAAATCGTGTGCTTAAGGCAAAGTAAGTTTATAACCCTCCTATTAAATTCCTGTAAATTACTATCATGTTTAAGATAATACAGGTAACTCACAATTTATGCACATTTAACTTGTGCACATTCATCTTTACATGCTTAGCAATAAAAAATAAAAAATAAAAAATGGGGCAGGCATCCAGGACAAAAACTTCAGCAATCCCACCTGTCATTGTATCACATGCATTTTGACTATACACAACTTTGATTTAATGCAAAACTCTGTAAAGTAACCCTCTTATAACTGAGAGTTGCTCATATTTTAAATATCAACTGGAAGTACAGTTTCAGGTTAAGAACGGACCTCCAGAACGAATTCAGTTTTTAACCCGAGGTACCACTGTATATTTTAAACAAATTGTGCAAATGTATTTCAGAGATAGATTAAGCCAAACTATTTTTTATGTATGGTCAAAAGTTAATAGGTTGTCAGTGATGTAAGCCTCAGCAAAGTGCCAGCCAAGTGGCAAATCATTCAACCAAGGGCCAGAAATCTGATTCATGATCAACTCTCCCAATATTTCTATTTTTAGTGTAAAGCAGTTGAAGGGGTCTCAGATTTGAAGGGAACAGTGGTGCATGCATGTGAAGGGATTAATCCTTTCCCTTCTGCCATTTCCCCATGTTTTCCCCAGAAGAGCATATGGCAGTTGGGATGTGTGTAGGTTTAAGATCAGGAAAACAGCACAGGGAAAGTGTTGGAAAAACATTGCCTGCTGCTACAAATAAGAGCCTCTTGCTGATGCTTAACTAAAAATAGAAACTCTGGGAGATCTGATCCTGGATTTCTCATGTTGTGTAGATACCCCCAGTTTGGAATCTCAGCTCCCTGATTCTTAGATTTTCCAGAAAGCAACAGTGTCACTCTTCCTTGCCCAATTCACATTAAGTTCTTTATGCTCCTCCACATTACTGTCAGCTTGGAATGGATAAGTATGAAACACTTTTAAGATTCTTACTTATTATATATCAGACATGTCCAAGGTGTCAACCAGGATCGACCAGTTGATCCTGGGACGAATTCTGGCTGATTGCCATGCCCCCTTCACTGGAGACGTGCCTGAGCAGCCACCACCTCGGGGGAAGCAGGCTGTTTTGACGCTGTGTGCGCACCCACACCTTCCATCGGCGCCCGCCCACCCATCTTGTGTTAGGATTTTTATCTATCCGAGCTGCTCCAGCGAGTGGTAAAGGTAAGGTAAAGGTACCCCTGCCCGTACGGGCCAGTCGTGTCCGACTCTAGGGTTGTGCGCTCATCTCACTTAAGAGGCCGGGGGCCAGCGCTGTCCGAAGACACTTCTGGGTCACGTGGCCAGCATGACGAAGCTGCTCTGGTGAGCCAGCACCAGCGCAGCACACGGAAACGTCGTTTACCTTCCCGCTATAAAGCGGTACCTATTTATCTACTTGCACTTAGGGGTGCTTTTGAACTGCTAGGTGGGCAGGAGCTGGGACCGAACGACGGGAGCTCACCCCGCCGCGGGGATTCAAACTGCAGACCATACGATCAGCAAGTCCTAGGCACTGAGGTTTTACCCACAGAGCCACCCGCGTCCCTCCAGCGAGTGGTACTATTGTACTATGTTTTGTATACATCATGTGAGTGAGTGAGTGAGCATGAGACAGGAAGTCTGAGTACAGTTGGAAGTTAGTTTCACTTCTGTATGTGATGCAGTTCTGTACTGGTGTTCAGAACGTGCTGATGGAATCTCTGTGTTACAAGACTGTGAATGAAGTAGTTCAGAGCTACTGATTGAGTCTTTCTTCTGCTATGATAAGCCAGAAGACTAGCATGCTCTTCTCAGGAGAGAGGGGTCGCTTATTATCAGTCTCTCTGGACTGAGGGAGATTTACGGCCAGAGAGGACCACCGGAGAGACGCCCCAAAGACTTGGGAAGTTGGCAGTCTTCCCGGGTGTGTTTCCAACACCTTGCACCCACCCCAGCCATGGTGGGGAGACACAGCCGGCAGCGTGTGCGTTCCTCCCTGCACCCATTGCTGCTGCCCACCCTGCACCCATCTTGGGGGAGGCAGCCAGCGCCCACCTGCCCACATCCCTGCCCTCATCCCTGCCCTCTCAGGGGAAGCAGCCGGCAGTGTGCGCCCACCCACCCTGCACGCTGGGTGGTATATCACTGCCAGTTTTTATACTGGATTGTAGATCACAGCCTACTTCATGTTGGATATGCCTGTTATATATCAACATTACAAAGCCTTTAAAGGATTTCAGTTTCTTTGTTGCTAGTATGTTAATGAATAAACTTTCCTTTGCCAACATCTGGATTCAAAACATACTAACCTCAACATTATTTTCTAATTTGAAAATCAAATAATTAATAGTTTAAAAACACATAATTGCACGTCAGAAACAAGTTATTTGCAAAGCACTGACAGTTCAGCTGAGCCTACAAGGGGATCCTCGTGCCCATTTTAATCCAAACATCATTCAAGGGTAGGACTTTTAAATGGTTCTTTTCATGGGTTTTGACAAAATTAGAATATACCACATAAAATAAAGCAAGGCAAAGATAAATACATTCAGTGATATCTGTCTTAATCAGTCAGAGGAGACCCACTGAAATTAGAGGACTCAAGTTGGTCCTACTTAAGTCAATTGATTTCAATGGAACTACTCTGATAACCACTTACATACCATGAAATATGAAGTACCTCATAAGTACCTGAGATTAAGTATTTCTAGATTTTCAACTTGGCTTGCAATGCCTATCACTTCCTTCCAAGAAGACAAAAGATTTTTCGATAGACTTATTTGCTTGACATCTGGGCATGAACATTAAAGAAAAATGTAACTGAATTGTGAGGTTCAAGTAGTAGGACCTTGCATCTTGTTACTTTTACAGTCAATGTTTCTAGAAAAGAGGTACTGCTTAAAGGTATAGCTCTCACCCAGCACCTTGGTCAGTGAAGTCAAGAACAAAGAGTTAATTCAGATCATCTGCATTCCTTCTATCATTCCTAAGTAGAACACCCAATTCTTTGACATTTTGATATGCTTCTCACTTTAAGTGATCCTAGCTGCAAAAATAAGAATGTTTTATCTAGTTGATTTTAAGTATGCTACCTCTTCCTCTGCTGTAAAGTTAAGAAGTGCTGCCTTGCCTTCTGAACCTGTGTTTCCAAACCAATTCAGACCTACCGCTAACCATGACTGTTTTTCCAGGTGAATAAAGGGAGTAACACCTTTTGCAATTGGGTTCTGTCCATATGCAAGCTAATAATCTTGCCCCTCCTACCCGGACTAGTAACTTTTGCACACTTATCTCCAAGTCTGAAATTCTGGGCTACATGGACGAATAGACTGACTTGCCGTAAGACAATTTCCTGTTTCTCTAAACCTCTGCACAGCTTGCAGTCAATACTGTGCAAGAGATAAACCTTTCACAATTTATTTTTTTTTTAAATTACTTGCGGGAATTGATAGCAACTAATTCAGCAGTTTTCTTTTTTTAAAAAAAAGGATACTGGGGCATGCTCTTCTGATTTCTTCTTCTGGACCAGCAAGGCTTACTGCACATTCGTCTACTGAGATGTCAGTTAATGTATTCAATTGCCTGCAAGAAAAGAGTGTCTCAGCATAAAGCACTTTAGTGAAAAGCAGGAGTGAGGAACCTTCAGCCTATGGACCAAACACAGCCTGACAGGTCTCTCCCTAGGTCATGCTGCCCCCACCCCAGCCCACCCTGCTCTGTACCCTCCTTAACTGCCAGAAGCACATTAAATGACATTCTTATATACTGTTCATTTGCCAGAGAAAGCATACTTGCATTTGTTTTTCTTTAATGGAATCAAACCCAACAGTTTCTACGATCTTGCTTCCAAATGCTAATGATGATTCTGTCCCACCCTCGGCATCTTTTTCATCTTCATTCAATCCATACTGCTTCTTGACAGCAGAAAGGAAATCTACTCCAAAATTTGCCTTGCTTGGACGGATAAAGGATCCACCTGTGGGGTGCCTGGAAGGAAAATATAGAAAATTACAGGATTATAAACCACTTTTCTGTCAAAAAAATAAGCTTCTGCTGTTGACATTTTAGTAATACTTTTGTTTCAGAACTGTAAGCCTCTTAATATAATAATAATAATTTTTTATTTATACCCCACCCTCCCCAGCCAGAGCCGGGCTCAGGGCGGCTAACACCAATAAAATTACAATAAAAAAGGGGGGATGGGGACAAAAAAACCACCAGTTTATTAAAATGCAATTTAAAATGCAGCTTCATTTTAATAGTAGCCCATAAATCAAGACCATAAGGGGAGGGAAACATAAGGCTCAGACTGAGTCCAAACCAAAGGCCAGGCATAACAGCTCTGTCTCGCAGGCCCTGCGGAAAGATGTCAAGTCCTGCAGGGCCCTAGTCTCTTGTAACAAAGCGTTCCACCAAGTCGGGGCCAGTGCTGAAAAGGCCCTGGGCCTAGTTGAGACCAATCTAACCTCCTTGAGGCTCAGAACCTCTAAAGTGTTGTTATTTGTGGACCTTAAGGTCCTCCGCGGGACACACCAGGAGAGATGGTCCCATAGGTACGAGGGTCCTAGGTCGCATAGGGCTTTAAACCTCTTGGAAGCGGGTATGATAATAATGTAATAAACACACTTACCAGCACTGTAGAGCTTCACATACACTCTCAGCAATCCTTACACTAGCTCTGCAAGGTGTCAGTATTATTATATCTACAGAGCTGTGCTAAATTAATAAATGTACACTTGTTCAGGGGCACTGAGACACTTGACTCTAACTGATTCATAGGCCAATTGCTTAGTCTTCGGCCCTCCAAACCTAATAATAAGTATTGCAAACAGCCTAAAACAAGAGAGCTTTTAGGAAAAAGACAAAGGCTGCTGATGGAAACTCTTCTTTCATTCATTTCTCAAACAGTTTAGTAACATTTGTCACAAAAATACTATGCAGATATTCAGAATTCTTGTATGCAACATGACATTATATTAAATGTCTTTTTTTTTTTTTTTTTTTTGCTAAAAATCTTCCTCTTCCTCTTTACTTGGTTACTTCAGGACTGGATTACTGCAATGCACTCTGTGTGGGGCTTCCCTCACGCTTGATCTGGAAGCTACAGTTAGTACATAATGGTGTAGCATGATTGCTGACAGGCCTTGTCAGTATATAACATCTGTGCTCTAGAGATCTGCTCTGGTTGCTGATTTGCTACCAGGCCAGGTTTAAGGTGTTTCTATCAGATATAAATCCCTTACCAATTTGGGACCAGTTTACCCAGGAGAGCGCATTACCCCACATTTGCCCACTCAACCGCCTTGCTCAGATGCTCAGAGAGCTGAGGTAATTTTAATCTGTCCCAGTATCTTAACTTTGTATATTCTAGTGTACTATTGTAAACTTTTCTTCACTTTATTGTTTTATCTTTTTGACAGCTGCTTTGAGGTTTGTTTGTTTTTTTACAATTTATTTTATGAAATAAATGCACACAATCTTGTCCCCATATCCTCTGGTTCATCTGTTTGCTAAAAAAAAGTACTGCATGTGTCAATATTAACTCACCTGCATCTGAAATATTGAATTCCTTCATGACTACCATTATGTTTTCCTTTTTCAGGGTTGTCCCATTCCACTCCAAGCCAAAATCCTAAAGTAATTATAAACTTTGCTTTTACAAATGCAAAACGCAACATGAAAAGAAATCTGCCCATAATATATTTCGCATATACTGGCAGAGTCCGCATGACATGCTAAAGCATGGTTTGATGTGACATGAGTGAGCAAAATTAATCAACACCACACTCTCTGCTCTGGGCTTAATAGGCCAAAACCCTTGAAGGTTCAGGAATGAACAAAAAGCCATCTGATGAGTTTTTTGCTTTTTGCCTCAAAGCTGACACCAGTTTAGTATGAATACTACTTCTAATCCCAATACTAATTTACCCTGGACATCAGAACTGATTAATGAACATTGTGTAAAACATCAGTTAACAACAATTTCAGCTTGATAGTCTTCCATTTTATCAGTACTTGCCATTCTTGGATATTATTTGTATAATAACATGAGTAACTTGCATTTTCCAAATAAATAATGTTTTTTAAAAAATTCCAGTAGCACCTTAGAGACCAACTAAGTTTGTTCTGGGTATAAGCTTTTGTGTTCATGCACACTTCTTCAGATGCATGCATGCATACAAAAGCTTATACCCAGAACAAACTTAGTTGGTCTCTAAGGTGCTACTGGACAATCTTTTAATTTTTTTATTTATTTTGACTGTGTCAGACCAACATGGATACCTACCTGTATCTAGCATTTTCCAATATGTTTTTGCTAAAATTAGAAATCATGCTGCAGAATGGTTGCAAAAGCAGAAATTAAGCTCAATTTGCTAATGACGAATCAGGCCTGATCATTTTATTTAAGTTTTCCTTCGCAGTGCATTCTTCCTAAAGCACTGGAAGCAACTGTCTACCACGGAGAGCAATCATAATCACAGTCAGTGACAGCCACAGCCATATCCCAGGCCCAGCCAACTCCTGCCAGTCAATGTGAAAGGGGTAGTTTGACACTCATTTTTGCTGTGCCAGCACCACTAAAATAAATGTGTATCATTTTGAATTCAATCAACTTTATTTCCAGCTAGGACTTTAAAGGGCTCCATTGAACCCCTATATAAGATTGATACTATCCAAAACATAGTATGCTAACCTTCCGAAGCAACATACCAAAAGGAATTAATGTTTTATCACTTTGTTTGCCTTGCCATCCAGTGATAGTATATGATGAAATAAAAAAACATTTTCCTACCTGTTGTAGGAGGAACTTTGCCAGCATAGAGCACAGTTCCATATTCACCATTACGGATGATTCTTCGACCAACTGGATTAGAAGGAATGCTGCTGGTCATCATGAAAAACTGGAGTTCAAGATACTTCTTTAAAGATCTGTGGAATATGACCACAACTATGTGTGAGCCAGGAAAGCATAATCTAGATACCCTATTTGTTTGCAAGTCTTCTATCCCACCTTTCCTAAGAAGCATGCCTAGAAGAAGATTTTAATGTCCTATCATCAAGGTGCTGCAGACAAACCCCCAGCACCATCCTGGGCTCCATCCAGGGAGCAGCAGTACTTTGGACAGCCCCTACATCTGAAGAATCGAAGATGTCAGCTGCTAGTGCATACTAGAACTGAGCAATATTTCAGCTGGCATCCAAAGCACCACTGTTGCCTGCTGAGTAACTCTAGTTGGAAGTGTGAGGAAGTGACTAGTGGCAGTAACAGGTGAGCTATGTATGTCTGGTGGTGATATCAATGCTGACCAAAGGCCCAACGGGGTTGTGGGTTCTACTGCACAATTTGGCCTCCAGCAGTTGCCCCAATATATCAGGAACTCATGCTATGTTGATATCCAACTATTGAGAGCATTATTTATTTATTATTATTAATTTATTAAATTTGTATACTGCCCTATACCTGCAGGTCTCAGGGCAGTTCATAGGATAAAATCAGAGTATGAAACCACAAAATACATAATCAAAATAAGAAGAAGAGCCACCCAATAACACCCCAGACACGTTAAAAGGGCATAGGATGTCAATCAACCAAAGGCTTGGTTAAAAAGGAACATTTTTGCCTGGTGCCTAAAGGTGTATAATGAAGGCACCACACAAACCTCCCTAGGGAGAGCATTCCACAGATGGGGAGCCACTGCAGAAAAGCCTCGTTCTCGTGTTGCCACCCTCCAGACCTCTTGTGGAGGAGGGACATGAAGAAGAGGACGTAGCTGGCTATCACCCAAGATCAGTAGACACCCTGGCTATCACTAGACATGGTTCCATTGATTTAATAATAATAATAATAATAATAATAAAAGCAGCTGCAATAATTCAAACTAATACCAAAGTATTAGTATAGCTGCAGTCTAGGAAAAAAGATGAGGGCAATAACTACACACAGTATATTTAACAACAGTTATTATACAAGCTTTTGGCTTCAAGTTCTGTTACACTTATAAGGCAACTGTCAAACATTAACAGTTTTGACACTTAGAAGCATCTACATGAAGTACTAGGGCAACATTCTGTAGCAACATGAGTCTGAAAAACTTGCATAACCCAATTCTTTTCATCCATGAAGTCAACACCTCCATTTCCAGTTATAGGTGTTGTGAGGGGGCATCTTATCTCTCTGGATCTGAAAGGATTGTTTCACACAATATTCGTAAAGACACTGGCAGAGTGTTTTCTGGGGCAATCCAAGTTATGCTGGTGAAGTGTCATGCCATAGGGCTACAGCTCAGCAAAGATGTATCCACCCTTCCCTGGTGACAATAATGCTGTCATTGCTCAGAGCAAGCCCAAATCACATGCAGTGCCTTAGGGCATGTACAGAGTTCCAGTTGAGCTCAGCTCCTTGATAACACACTCTTCAGTCTAAAATAGTTAAGCAAGTTTGGGGAGGGGATGACACCAATATAGTTTCTTTAACGAGTGTTAAATGCCACAACCAAGGTATGTTAAAGAAATATAAAGAGGCTGGTAAAGAGGCAGTGTAGACAAAACTCAAAGGAACTAGTTCCAAGAAGGCTTTATACTGTATTTTCTCAGTCTTTCCTCCACCAAATGATGAACTACTAAAGGAACTCTCAAGAGCACTCTATATTATGATAGCCCTAAGGGTGTCAATCCCCCATATGTGCCCACACTACCATAAGGACAAATAAGACATAGGGTTAGAGAGCACCCCCACTACATACAGCTTCACAAAAACGTTGAAGAGTGCAAAATCCATCAGTAGACTTTTGTACAGATCAACTCCTGCAAACTAGCCACATTTCAATACCACACTACACTGGCATAGCCAGGATTTATGTTAGTGGGGCAGAACCACAGTTAGTTAAATATTTTTATTGATTTCCTTGATTTAGGGAAGAGGCAGCTGCCCCCCACCCCCCAGGCTACACCCATGCCACACTACAAGCATCGCTAAAGCTCAATAAAAACACACTTCTTGTTGTTGTTGCAGTGCCAAGAGTTTAGGATGTCTTACAACACTTTAAAGGGATGCGGGTGGTGCTGTGGGTTAAACCACAGAGCCTAGGACTTGCCGATCAGAAGGTCAGCGGTTTGAATCCCCGCGACGGGGTGAGCTCCCGTTGCTCAGTCCCTGCTCCTGCCAACCTAGCAGTTTGAAAGCACGTCAAAGTGCAAGTAGATAAATAGGTACCGCTCTGGCGGGAAGGTAAACGGCGTTTCCATGTGCTGCTCTGGTTCACCAGAAGTTGCTTAGTCATGCTGGTCACATGACCCAGAAGCTGTACACCGGCTCCCTCGGCCAGTAAAGTGAGATGAGCGCCGCAACCCCAGAGTCGGCCACGACTGGACCTAATGGTCAGGGGTCCTTTACAACCATCCAATCAGTGGTTTTCAACCAGTGTGCCACAGCACCCTGGGGTTCCTTGAAGGATGGTCTGGGGTACTACAGGCAACACTAGCATCTGCCCCTCTTTTATCCAATGCCCTCTTGCACCTCTGCCTCCCAAAGGCTTGCACAGTTGTTTATTGCAGCAGCACTGGCTACAAGCTCCCCAGGCAAAGGGTCCCAATAGGGCTGGGCCAGGAGGTGCTGGTTGCCAGAGCTGAGGCATGCTCGGAGTAAGCAAGCAAGTGGGTGAGGGATCCCACCAGCCCTTGATTGTTGGGAATGGACAGGCAAGTGGGAGGCCAGGCAAGCAGGCAGATGCTGCACTGACCTTCCTTGGGCTTGCTGTGTGCAAGGCCTGCCTGGGGCTGAAGGGGAGCCTTTCCACCATGCATGCCTGGCAGCACTCCTTGCTGACACTGCTGCCTCCTAAGGTAAGGTGCCAGCCTCACTTTCACCTTTGGCCAGCCTCCGTTGGGCCACTCAGGCTGGGGGCATCCTCTTCCCAGGCCCTTGTGGGGCAATGTGAGGAGGCACCTCTCTTTGGAGCAAGGGTGGCAGCTGCAGCTCTCAAGGAGAGGAGATTGAGGGAACAGGCCACACGGAAGGGTGTTCGATAAAAGGGTGAGAGGCTGCCAGCTCTGCAGGCAAGGGGTGACATAACTCGTCTCCTGAGTCCCACAGGGGTACTGCAGAAAGAATGTAGTTGGTCAAAGGCACCGTAGACTGGAAAAGGTGGGAAACCTCTGCTTTAAATGAACAATTTTTTTTTAAAAAAACCCTATATACACACATACACAGAGTGGTACCTCAGGTTAAGTACCTAATTCATTCGGGAGGTCCGTTCTTGGCCTGAAACTGTTCTTAACCTGAAGCACCACTTTAGCTAATGGGGCCTCTTGCTGCCACCATGCCACCACCCTGCGATTTCTGTTCCCATCCTGAAGCAAAGTTCTTAACCAGAGGTATTATTTCTGGGTTAGCAGAGTCTGTAACCTGAAGCGTATGTAACCCGAGGTACCACTGTACTGTATAGGGAGAGCGCGCGCGCTTGATTGTAACAAAGTCACTAATCGGTTTAGAAAAATAATAATAAAAAAAAACATCGATCATTATCAATATAAAGTTTAAAATAGTTACTTTAAAATATTCAAAAGAGAATGAAAATCAATAGCAACTGCAAATAAATAAATGCCACCTTCCCACAGGTACATTCCAGGGAGAGAGACGCCGAGGCAAGAGGACGGGCAGCTCCTGCTTCTCCCGCCACCGCCAAGGCGCAGCTGCTCGTCCTCCCCGGCGGCCCCGCGGCCTCCGCTTTATAGCAGCCGGGGAGGGAGGAGCCTCCTGTGAGGAGCGAGCGGGGCGGGGGCCGGAGACAGGAAGAGCCGGGAAACCCGACACCCCTTTTCTGCCGCCCCGGGGGGAGGGGGAGGAGGCGGCGGAGGCAAGCCTCCCCCCGCCCGTTAAGCAGCGCCGCCTCTCACCTTCCGAGGTCTCCGCCGCTTCTCCGCCAGCCCGGAGCGAGGCCCTTCTCTCCGCCCGTCTCTGCCCAGTGTGGCGGTGGGCACAGAGCCCCACCCCCTTCCGCCTCAACCGCCACCTTCGCCTCATGGGGGGGAAAATGCGCCACCGGGGCCTGTCGGCGCAGGCGCGAGCTCCTCCTACCCCCGCTTCCATAATCTCCCTTCGGCTCCCTCCACCGCCCCCGCCCCGCTCCATTTTCTCATTTTCCTCGCTGCTTCCCGATGCACTTCGGGAAATGTAGTACAGAGGAGGAGCATGTCCCCTCGCGGGCTGCGGCAGAGGGGCGGGTGGAAAACCACGCTACCCAGAAGCCCGCGCGCCGCCCGAGTCTTCGTTTCCATAGAACTGGCGAGAGAATTACATCAGTGTTTCGGAGAGCGGGGCTAACGGCGCTGAGATGTAGGCGGGCCTTGCTGGTTTGAAGCCAATGGCGGGGAGAGGGCGGGCTTGCAGCTGTCACTCACGCTTCGGGTTTTGGGGGAGGGTAGTGAACAGCTTGGAGAGGAGCCGCTGCTGTCGCCGTCGCCATCGGGGTTCGGACGGGCGGGATTGGCCCCCGGTGTCGCCGGGCTTTTAAACACTTTAAAGTTGTTAAATGGTTTGTGTCTTTTTTTTTTTAAAGCAGAGCCTGCATTGCAGGGGGTTGGACTAGATGGCCCTTGGGTCTCTCCCAACTCTATCATTCTGTGATTAATGACAAACTTCCCACTCTTACATTAGAGACAGACCTTTCCTGAAATTTTCACATCTCCCGCATGAAATTCTTTTTCTGAAGTCACCAACATGAAAGGTTTTTATAACAAATCTGGACTTCTAAGAACTACTGTGTATTTCTTAAGCGCACCCGCATACCAATATCTGGGAGAGCTCAGATATTCACAACAATACTGCTTAAAAGCAGGTGGGAGAAATCAGTGGTTTTTAGTCAACCGGATGTGTGAGAGTGGTCTAATGGATACAGAAGACAGACCTACTTATTTCTTGGGCCTTACAGGTCAGAGGGCAGCTGCATGCTATTTACATTCCATTCCTGCATCAGTCTAGTAATACAATATGGGATGTGTTAGTCATCAGGAAACAACAGGCTCTCTAGTACACTTGTTAAGTAAACAAAGCTAAACTTCAGTTCTCTCCTAGAAAGCAGGTTTGTGCACTGAAGAGCATTTTTTACTTTTTTTACATTTTTGGTTTACAGTACTACACACAGGTCTGGCTGTTTGGATATCTGAATCTGTGGTGTGTATATACAAATGTAACATATAAGTAAATAAATAAAACCGGTTTCGGATACTCATTCCTCATGTTTGGATAGTGTGACCTGTGTGTACACATTTGCAGTCCCCTGAAATGCAACCCCCAAAGCTACTATAAAATCTTAGGACCTCACACAGCCACTTTTTAGAAGACTGCAGATAAGGACAAAAATGGCTTAAATATAGGTGAACATGGGAAGAGTGGGCTATTGAAACTGCATGGCTACCAAGTCTATTTTCTCTCACATTATATCTCAGTGGTCCCTATGCTTCAACAAAACCAGTCACTGGCTCAATTGGGACGGGTGGCTATTACCCATTATAGTTAGACTCTGGATTGCTTTACTTGCCTTCTTCAGCCTTTTTGACAATACATTTCCATTTTAAAGCATACATTAATCCAGTGCTTTTTTCTGGGGAGACATGGGGACGCATACCCCTAAACATTTTGTGAATCTTTGTACTTTTTGTCCACTTACTGTATTTATTTTTCCCTATTTGAACTATAAAATGGTATTTTCTTGAGTCAAAATGAAAACCCCTAAACATTTTTAAGAAAAACAGCACTGCATTAATTCATTGCCCAAAGGCTAAGTGAAAGGAAATGTAAAAGTGATTAAGAATACATGTTAGGACAAATCAGAACAAGATAAAAACCAACATTAATAAACCAATAAAGTAAGAACTTCATTTTCTTCTGTAGTCATTTTTGGAAATGTGACTTGTAGTCAAAATTAAAATAAACTCACAATCAAAAAGGATTATAGATGAAAGTTGTAGTTGGCAGCTTTATTTTAATGGAAATGTGCAGCAATATTGCATACACAGCTGAAAGTAGAAGTCCAAAGTTCACTTAGGGCACATATAAACCCCATAACCCCTTAATACATGCTTGAGAGCATTTCCTATGAAGCAGTGATAGAAATATTGTAGTTTAGTTTCCTTGATTATTTCAAAATTGTTTCCTGCAAATATAATCAGCAATTGTATCAGTTCTCGTCGTCCTTGAACATTTTGCTTAAATATTCAAGTAGTGCTGTAAGCTCAGGGTTGTCCCCAAGAGATTCAATTTGTCTGTAAGCTTCAGCCTCAAGTTCTTTTAATGTTTTCCGGGTATATTCAAAAGAACCCACATCCTCAAGGTAATGTACACAATATTTTTTTATGTCCACATTTTCAGTCCTTTGTCGCAGAATATTCTGCACCTGAGTGCTTTCTGGCCTAGACCATATGGCATGGATAGTTGGGAAACTGAACTTCCCTTCAGTTAGGTCTTCACAAAAACTTTTGTTCTCACTATATTCTTTGGAGTGCAAGTTTGCATAGTCATCTCTAATTTGAAAGAAGAGCCCAAGGGTGTTAAGGAGTGGTTTTAAATCTTTCTTATAGCTAGAGAACAATTGCATGAGGCCAACAGCTAGTCCAAAAAGGCCACCTGTTTTTTGCAGAACCATGGTTTTATACTCTGCTTCTGTAGGACAGGTATAGGTGTCTCTCCAGTAAATATCCAAGCCTTGGCCCTTATGAAGTTCTAGCAGTTGGCGGGTGAACACTTTTACAGCATCTGGATGATCAAGTGTTAAAACTTTTTCTAAGCCAAGGAAATACACAAAGTTGGCACAATTTATTACAGATGGTATCCCATAGATGCTATGGGCCACTGGAAAACCTCGCCGTAGTTTTGAATTGTCTTCTATGTCATCTATAAGCAAACTTGCATTGTGCAACATTTCTGTCACTTCAATGATAACCTAATAAAAAAAGAGAACAGTAATCAAGTATTCCATTCTACTAGTTTCTTCTACAACAATTCAATAGCTTTTGACTTTCCCTTAGCCTAGTTGCAGATCTCAACTTCTGATCCCAATGTATCAATTTTATTCTCAACTCTTTGCTTTATGGCTTTGGTACTTGTGGGTTCCAGTGTACCCAAATGGCAAGCAGAGTGCACACCAGGCTCTCTACTTCTTTGTGTGCTCACTAAATTTAATGGTGGTGCTCACTCTCACATTCTTCTCTCTCCCTTGTGCTGCCCATACTTCCCCTCCAACCAGACACAGAAAAAAAAAGAATGAACCATTCTGACTGGATTGTTCTAGTAAGTGAGTAACTCAACTCTGAGGGAATAGCGGGTGAGTGGATGAAAAATGAAACAGCCAGGGGCAGAGCAAGAAAGAAAAAGCAGAGCAACTAGGACCTGCTTAAGAGGAAAAATGTGTAAGAAGGAAGAGACAAGAGATTGGGAGCAGAGTTAATTGGCTGACCAGGCCTGGGTGATATATTGCCCAGGACCAGTAAGAAGAGCAGACCGCGATGCTGGTTTCACTCAGCGATATAATGCTGGTGAAACCTGCCACTGTGCCAGCATCTACTGGAGGGAGTCAAGAGTTCCTTTCTCCAGTGGGCACTGCTAGCAGAGGGATTTGGGAGCGGTAGCAGTTTCACCAGTGGGGCGGGCGGGCGAACGATGCTCTTGCCACTTGTGCACAAGCAGCGAGAGCACCAGGGTGGCGCAAGCAAGCTGCATTGTTCCATCCTGCGAGCCTGGGTGAAACCACCTTAGCTCTCAAGGTGAGAGCTGGGCAGTTTCACCTGGTGTCTCGTGGGCAGAGGCCAATGCATCTTGTTTTTTCAACATCACGGTATATCGCCAAACTGCGATGTTTGGCAGGCAATACACCGCGATGTTGAATAGCTGGTATTGCCCAGCCCTGTGTCTGACTAAGGAAATTAAGGTTTGGCTAATGAATAGAAATAGGTTTGGCTAATGAACTCAGAGTACCGTATTTTTTGCTCTATAAGATGTACTTTTCCCCTCCTAAAAAAGTAAGGGGAAATGTGCGTGCGCCTTATGGAGCGAATGCAGGCTGCACGGCTAAGCCAGAACAGCAAGAGGGGCCGCTGCGCACCGCTCCCTCTTGCTGTTTTAGCTTCGCCGTGCGAAGCCTGTTCAGGGCACGGGGAGCCTTCATCCCGATCCCGCTGCCCTGAAGAGGCTTCAAGCGGCTATCCCAGAAGCCAGAACAGCGAGAGGGATCGCTGCGCTCCCTTTAAAGAATATTTTTTTTCTTGCATTCCCCCTCTAAAACCTAGGTGCATCTCATGGTCAGGTGCATCTTATGGAGTGAAAAATGCAGTAAATTATTTTGAAGTGATCTTTCTATTAATTTGGAGTACATCTAGATTTACTGAGAGGTAAGAAAATTAGTTTGCATGAAATGGGTTTTCTACTCGAGCAGGAAACTTGGTTTAAAGGAGTGGTTTGATTTTGGGGGGCTAAGACCCCATCATTGACATACTCATGTCAATGAGTTGGGAATGTCTTTCAACCTCACCAGTTTGCCTTCTGTGAAAAGGGTGTTTTGTGATTGGCTACGCCCACCGTGTCAGTCATTTTGTGTCTCCCTCCACTCAAGACTCCAGATGTACTCACCATCCCAAAAAGGTTTGCAATCCCATAATATATATGGGCCTACGGTGATCACAGCATGCATGATTGTGGATCACTGCATAGTTACAGTACCTAGCCTTAGAAACAAACTAGATTTGGTATACAAACGCACAAACCTCCTATCAAGTGTGAAAACCATGTACATGTAAAATTCAGTATTGTGATCATTTAAATACTTGGTAGCTTCAGTCTGGAAAGGATAAATTTAAAGGTAAATCAATTTAAGAATGCAACTTACTTGTAGCTTATCTTCAGGAACATTCAGCCAGTGATTAAAAGCTTGGGAGAGTTTGGTTCTGACTTGCTTTCCTATAATTTTTTTAAAAAGTTAAAGGTATTATTACCTGGAGAAATCATTAAAGTCTGTGGAATTTCCTAGCCACTGCTCTTCTTATAGTAATTATACTTCACTAGGTCAAGTGGAACATGTGTTTGTGTGTGTGTGCAAGTTATTCAAATTCAGGAAAACTTTGCTATGTAGCTCAACAATGAATACTGCTGAAGTTTAGAAAAAGTTATTTTCATAGTATGGGGTAGAGTGGATGATACATGCTGTGTGGCCTAGCTGGAGTAGAGTCTTTACTTACTTCAGGGTCCTGCTGGGACACATATACAGTGGTGCCCCGCAAGACGAATGCCTCACAAGACGAAAAACTCACTAGACGAAAGGGTTTACCGTTTTTCGAGGCGCTTTGCAAGACGAATTTCCCTATGGGCTTGCTTCGCAAGACGAAAACGTCTTGCGAGTCTCCCCCCCCCTTTTTCTAAGCCGCTAATAGCCGCTTAGCCGCTAAGCCGCTAATAGCGCTAATCCGCTAATAGGGGTGCTTCGCAAGATGAAAAAACCGCAAGACAAAGAGACTCGCGGAACAAATTAATTTCGTCTTGCAAGGCACCACTGTATTGGGATTTGAGAAGTCCAGGACAGACACACCTGCATGTTGCTTAACAATTTCATTACCTACTGAACACTACCACAGATAATCCTAAAATTATTACACTTATACAATACGTTGATTATAGCATTAAGGTATCAAGGTGTGGTTTTAATTTTGTACTTTCAGAACTAAGGCTGTAGGCAGAGAACATAAATTGTGAAAAAACCACTCCCAGTTGTAGCCACAATCCACTACTTCTGGGCAGCCATTTGTTCAAATCTGTATATAAGGCAGCTGCATCTGTTAAAACAAGCCAGAGGAATGTAGATAATTCAAATATTTTGTTGACATGTTATTATAGATAATCTGGACACAATTTCTGAGGATCATGATTGCCCCCAAAGCACTGCTGGCTGACATGCCAATTTTATCTTACCAGATATTTCAATAAATTTAGGATTAATTTTAAATCCACTCAGAAGCTTTTTGCTAGGTTCCAAAATGTGGTATGGGAACTCTTTATGCATGCAGGAGAGCATTTGAGGCTCCCACTTCTTCCTGCAACATGCGCGCCCGTCCCACTTGAACAACTGACTGGATGTTAGGGAATCCCTATGTGGTATCAAACAGTACTGAGAATTGTGGTTGCAAGACGAAAAGGATAAAACAGCACCTAAGCATACACAATGGGCTCCAGATCCCATCTCTTAAGCATTCCAAACTAAGGAAATTTAAAGGTGGGGGGGTGGGCTTTTTACTAATTCCATTACTAATTTTACTAATTACTAATTTTACTAATTACTAATTTTACTAATTACTAATTTTTTACTAATTACCAATACAGATTACCAAGAAAAAGAGGCGTTTCCCATGATTAAAATATTCAGTTAACAAAAAAATTGAATCTGGGGCTCAAGTTCACAATTCTGCCCATGACAGCTGTCCAGCTCCAAAGTAGTAGAGAAGCTGGAACTAATCACAGGATAGGATTCCATACAGTATCGCTTAAATAACACATTTGCCAATGGTGTGGCCCTTAACAGCCACAGTTTTCCAGAATTTTGGAACATCAGTTAACATGGAAATCCCTTATCCCAGCATGCTAACATCAGAAGTGCACAGCTCACTGTGGAAAGGTGACATATAAGCTAAATCAAAAGGTTTTTGTCAATTGAATTTGATTATGCCTTGCGTCTATGCTTAATACGCTTCAACTTGAAATAAAAAATGAGAAAGGAAGAAATAATAAATTATACCATTTAGAAGGGAAATAATTCACATGCAACTTATTTAGGGTTGCCATTTTTCAAACAGTGAAAATCCAGACTGACTCTCTACCTCCAACAACTGGCTCATTATGGAGATCATGTTTGTTCCCATGCCCTACAATCACCCTGGCTGATTTCTGCCTGTTGTATAGTTGTTAAAGGTATAGGAGCATGCCGAACAGGGCTTCAGGTTAACTGGCAAGCTTAGCCTTTAAAGAATGGAATGGAAATATAAGAGATTCAGCACACACATATCCCCTTCCCCTTTTCTGTGCCTTAAAAAGCTGCCCATCAGTGCTATGCATTCACCCCTCACCTCCCAAACTTTTTAACTCCTCTCCTGCAATTTCTCCTACCTGTCACACATAACCTCTACCCTTTTGGCCTTTTTCAATTCTTAACTCTTCAAGGGCTTGGTATGGGAGAATCTTGTCTAGCAACAACAACAACCTTCTATACATCTGGAGGCTGACTGACCAGAAACCATTGCCTAGCAACAGCAGAATAATGAACCAGATAGAATTCACTAACATTAGCAAAAAAATGCCTTTTTAATAGAAACTACAAATATGTTGCATGGCCATCTGTCATGGATACTTTAGTTGAGGTACCTACATTGCAGGGGGTTGGATTAGATGACGCTCAGGGTCCCTGCCAACTCTACAATTCTATGATACACAAATCATGGCTAAAAGCACATACTAGAAGTTCTCCTAACCCAAAACAACATTTCCTAAAACACATAGTACTAATCATAGTACTTGAAGCCATTGCCTTGAGTCCTACCCTCCACAGCAGGAGGAAACAAGCATGCTCCCTCTTCCATGTGGGAGCCCTTAAGATATTTGAAGATGGCTCCCTCTTCTATGTGGCAGCCCTTAAGATAGTTGAAGATGGCCATCATATCCCTTCTCAGTCTCTTCTTTTCCAGGCTAAACATACCCAGCCCTGCAACCTCCGCTTTATAGCAGCCGGGGAGGGAGGAGCCTCCTTCAACCCTTGATCTAATTCTGTCTTCTGTGGCATTAGCTACCCCTCCCAATTTGGTGTCATCTGCAAATTTGATGAGTATCCTCACAATTCCTTCATCCAAGTCATTTATAAAGAGGTTGAACAACAACGGGCCCAGGACCCTACGGCATGCCACTTATCACTTTTTTCCAGGATGACGTGGAACCATTAATGAGTACTCTTTGGGCTCAGTTAGTCAACCAGCTACAAATCCACCTATTAGTTACCTCATTCAATCCATATTTTACCAGCTTCCTTGTGGGAATATCATGGGGGACTTTGTCAAAAGCCTTACTGAA
The DNA here is from genome assembly GCF_964252035.2 of Podarcis erhardii. Lineage (NCBI taxonomy): Eukaryota > Metazoa > Chordata > Lepidosauria > Squamata > Lacertidae > Podarcis > Podarcis erhardii. The sequence continues at coordinate 77,734,852 of NC_138507.1, read as the reverse complement.
ATAAAGATACACTATGTCCACAGCATTTCCCTTATCCACCAAGTTTGTAATTCCATCAAAAATAAAAGAAAGAAATCTGATTGGTCTGGCACAACATATTTTTGAGAAATTCCTGCTGGGTCTTAGTAATCACAGCATCCTTTTCTAAATGCTCACAGACAGACTGTTGAATTATCTGTTCTAGGACCTTCCCTGGTATTGATCAGTCGGTAGTTACCTGGGTCTCCCCCCCCCCCGCTCCTTTTGAATATGGGGACAACATTTGACTGCCTCCAGTCAGTAGACACCTCACCTGTTCTCCAGGAATTCTCAAAGATAATAGACAAAGGCTCTGAAACTACATCCACAAGTTCCTTTAGTACTCTTGGATTCAGGCCCTTGAGATTTGAATTCATTTAGGACTTGCTCTTCCTCTCCTCCCCTGCTGCTCCCCAATCTGCTCTATAGGGTTAGTGGACCTCCTGGGCCGGATTTGTGGGCTCATGCAAGAGGAAGGTGAAGTTTCATTTTTCAAGATGACGTCTGTTATTTGAGGATGGACTCAACAGGGTTTCAGCCAAAGCCTCTAGAACATTTCAGAAATAAGCACTGGTAATTATAAGCAAAAAATATGCTTATCTTCAAGAACGGAAATAAATATTTATGATTTTTTTAATCAAGTCATAAACATTCTTTACAGTTGGGTTCAGACATAATACCAAAACATAGTTTGGCACAATGCAAAGGACCCTGGAATGAGCACAAAGCCTGCAGCTTTCTTCTTCCCTTGTAAGTGTGATTCTCTCCCTCTCTGGTATGTGGCAAACCATAATGTGCCAGTACATCTAAATGGTCAAACTATAATACTATTCCACACAAGGTTAAGCACCTATAATCCCATATTTTAAACAGGCAATTTCAGCACATATTTGATCTCCCCCACAGAAGGCAATGTGACTTAATAATTTTAACGTTGGATAGATTACACCTATCGCATACTGTATGACCTGTTCTTGCTTTGAATTAAATCTTTATTTGAAATAATTTAAATTAACATAGACATTACGTTTTACCACCTCAAATGTATAGTGAGTTGGAGGTGCATATCTGATATGACTTTAAAATTGAAAAATGGTCCAAAGAAAAAGCAGATGTCCAATAAAGAGGGTGCAAGAATCATAATAACTGATTACTTTTGTTTCAAGTAGGCAACTACAATTTCATATCAGTTTACTAGATATATTCAGGCATAGATAATACTGTGTTGCGTTTTTTATAAAAGACAACTGAATTCCTCTCTAGAGTTACATGAAGATGGCAACCTTAATCTAAGAGCCAGTGATTTCACCAAAGCATCTTGGAACTATGAGTAACATACAGGAATGCATTGCTTAGGAGTTACTACTTGCGTAAAAAGAAAATGAGAGCAATTTAGTATTCATCCTGCTGCCGTGTGCTAAACAAGTTAGCATTATGAAAGCTTATGTTGAGATTTATTTAGGCTTCCAAGCTTACACAAGCACTTGAGAGGGAGGGAGATATTTTGAAGCTTGTGGCACACTAGCAGCCAAATGTTTTCCCACATATACTACCTTTATTGAAAATACCAGAGAATTATTTCGTCAACAACTTATTTCTCATAATTCAAACAATCTTAAAAACAGAAACGAGCCAGCAGAACTCAGAAACCTGAATATAGCTTGTAGATCAATAACCACCCTCAACTGAGGTGATATTAAGTAGGAAACTGAGCATGCACACCCAAGACACCCCATTGTAAAAAAAAAGTGTAGGTGGAATGGCATGAGTAAACATTCCCTGTAATTTAACGCTTTGGTTATGAAACAGAAAAATGCATCACACCATGTGATGATTCCACAGGATCTCTACTTATCTTTTGGATACTTACCTTTTGCATGAAGCTTAAGTTGAGTACTGGCAGTGAAAAACATGTTTCAACACCAAGTCTATTAAGACATAGTGATCTGGTTTTGACACAACCCTAGTCCATATTTAGTGGTACATGAATGAGCAAACTTGAACCTCAGGCTTTTATTCTCCCTTTTCCTCCTCTAGCATAGTCACATAGTTTCTGCTTTAAATTACCGTAACTGCAGTTTGTCATTAAAGTGAAGTTGTTGGTTTGGATGTAACATTAAATGTTACTGAAGCAAGCTAGAATCAGTGAGGTGTTAATGAGTGTTATCTATGTACTAAATGTACTATGCACCTTTATCTATGTACTACACAGTTTTAATTGTCCTGATGTGCATCAGAAAACGGTACAGTGAGATAGTTAAACATATTTACGCAACATCTGTACACAGTCCAAACACATACTCTTTAGGTGGTTAACAATAAAAAATTACATGAATAAATATAAAATATAGCCACCCACCCATCATATCTCATTTGCTAGGGGAACCTGGAGAAAGGCCTCTGAAGATGACCTTAGGATCTGGATAGGTAATCTTCAAACATGTGCAAATCTATATTAAAAATCCAAGATCTTTAAAATACGCTAGCTATAGTGGACAGCAAGTACAGAGATGAAAGGAAGGTGGGTAGTAAGATACAAACAAATCAGAATCAGGTATTATAAAAGCATTTACCCAGGAGCAAAAGCCCAGCCATTTATAACTCTTCTTCAACCAGAACACTGAGAAAACATATGATCAGACACAGGGAGTGAGCAGTCTGGAAATTTCAAGAGGTTACAGTATTGCTTAAGCTAATCACATGTAGAGCCGGTCAGAAATTTGGATGGAGAAGTTTGGATAACACTAATGTTAAGAACAGGATAAGAGTATAATTTTAAAAGAGAAAGCACAGGATATGTGATGGTTGGATAGCACTGGTCAGAAATTTAAGGGTGGTTTGAAAGATATGTGACACCAACCCTAGGCTTTAAGCTGAAAACATGCAATAGACAAAACAAAGTGATTGCTACGGGCATCAGTTTAGATACCAGTTTTAGACATTACTAGAACTTAAAGCTCCTTCATGGATCACTGCCTTGTCGTGGTGAAGCCAAAGATGGAGAAGTTCTATACGGTCAGCAAAAACAAGACCTGGAGCTGACTGTGGCTCAGATCATCAGCTTCTTATAGCAAAATTCAAGCTTAAACTGAAGAAAGTAGGAAAAACCACTGGGCCAGTAAGACACAATCTAAATCAAATCCCATATGAATACACAGTGGAAGTGAGGAACAGGTTTAAGGATTTAGATTTGGTGGACAGATTGCCTGAAGAACTATGGATGGAGGCTCGCAACATTATACAGGAGGCAGCAACGAAAACCATCCCAATGAAAAGGGAATGCAAGAAAGCAAAGTAGCTGTCCAATGAGGCCTTACAAATAGTGGGGGAGAGAAGGCAAGCAAAATGCGAGGGAGATAGTGAAAGATACAGGAAATTGAATGCAGATTTCCTAAAAATAGCAAGGAGAGACAAGAGGGCGTTCTTAAACGAGCAATGCAAAGAAATAGAGGAAAAGAACAGAATGGGAAAAACCAGAGATTTGTTCAAGAAAATTGGAGATATGAAAGTAACATTTTGTACAAAGATTACCATAATAAACGACAAAAGTGGAAAGAACCTAACAGAAGCAGAAGACATCAAGAAAAGGTGGCAAGAATACACAGAGGAATTATACAAGAAAGATATGGATAGCTCGTACATCCCAAGTAGTGTGGTTGCTGACCTTGAGCCAGACATCCTGGAGAGTGAAGTCAAATGGGCCTTAGAAAACCAATGGAAGTGATGGTATTCCAGCTGAACTATTTAAAATTTTAAAAGATGATGCTGTTAAGGTGCTACACTCAATATGCCAGCAAGTTTGGAAAACTCAGAAGGGCAGTGCCAAAGAATGCCCCAACTACCGAACAATTGTGCTCATTTCACAAGCTAGCAAGGTTATGCTTAAAATTCTACAAGGCAGGCTTAAGCAGTAGGTGGACCGAGAACTCCCAGAAGCGCAAGCTGGATTTAGAAGAGGCAGAGGAACCAGGGACCAAATTGCAAACATGTGCTGGATTATGGAGAAAGCTAGAGAGTTCCAGAAAAACATCTACTTCTGCTTCGTTGACTATGCAAAAGCATTTGACTGTGTCGACCACAGCAAACTATGGCAAGTTCTTAAAGAAATGGGAGTGCCTGATCACCTCATCTGTCTCCTGAGAAATCTCTATGGGGGACAAGAAGCTACAGTTAGAACTGGATATGGAACAACTAATTGGTTCAAAATTGGGAAAGGAGTACGACAAGGCTGTATATTGTCTCCCTGCTTATTTAACTTATATGCAGAATTCATCATGTGAACGGCTGGGCTGGATGAATCCCAAGCCGGAATTAAGGGAGTGAAGGAAATATCAACAACCTCAGATATGCTGATGACACAACCTTGATGGAAGAAAGTGAGGAGGAATTAAAGAACCTTTTAATGAGGGTGAAAGAGGAGAGCGCAAAATATGGCCTGAAGCTCAACATCAAAAAACACTAAGATCATGGCCACTGGTCCCATCACCTTCTGGCAAATAGAAGGGGAAGAAATGGAGGCAGTGAGAGATTTTCCTTTCTTGGGTCCCATGATCACTGCAGATGGTGACAGCAGTCACGAAATTAAAAGACGCCTGCTTCTTGGGAGAAAAGCAATGACAAACCTAGACAGCATCTTAAAAAGCAGAGCAGAGACATCACTTTGCTGACAAAGGTTATGTTCAAGTTAAAGCTATGGTTTTCCCAGTAGTGATGTATGGAAGTGAGAGCTGAACCATAAAGGCTGATTGCCAAAGAACTGATGTTTTTGAATTATGGTGCTGGAGGAGACTCTTGGGAGTCCCATGGACTGCAAGAAGATCAAACCTATCCATTCTGAAGGAAATCATCCCTGAGTGCTCACTGGAAGGACAGATCCTGAAGCTGAGGCTCCAATACTTTGGCCACCTCATGAGAAGAGAAGACTCCCTGGAAAAGACCTTGATGTTGGGAAAGACGGAGGGCGCAAGGAGAAGGGGACGACAGAGGGCAAGATGGTTGGACAGTGTTAGAAGCTACCAACATGAGTCTGACCAAACTGTAGGAGGTAGTCGAAGACAGGAGTGCCTGGCGTGCTCTAGTCCATGGGGTCACGAAGAGTTGGACACGACTAAATGACTAAACAACAACAACAACAAAGAACTTAAAAGAGTGAAATGTTACCTGGTAACTGAAGTAGGTAGTTGTATGGCTCCAACAGAATTCTCTTGGATGACTCTTCTACTTGCTCCATTTTTAAAAATTTTCTGGAGTAGTTCAGTCTGTTTAAGAAAAACCCTTATTAATGACCAGGGTCTGAAAATTAGGTCCTACTAACCACCAAGACTATAGTAAGAGATTACATGGTAATTGTACCCTACCCCTTCCATAGAATTAAGGAGAAGACCTAATAATGTAGATGACATTGTTCTCCCATAAGCCTGAGTCCCCTGCATGTCCCTTCTGGAAACTGCCTAATGCAAGTTCATTACAGCCACACCTTTGCTAGGGTAGTGCCTAGGGGGTACACAATCCCAAAATATTTAGTCATGGTTTTCCAAACATCCATAAAAAACTGTACAGTTAAAATACTCCTTGTGCCAATTCTCTTAACTCCCTTGCTTTAGGCAGGCTTTCTGTTCTTTGCACCCACCCTGACAAAGGTCTTAATTTGTGCCAAAGCAGAATCCAGCAAGCATAATCAGGGTTTAAAAGGCTAGGAAATAGCCCTTCCTTCACTCACAGAAACACAGTCCAGATTTTCCTTCACTCCCTGCAGCAGCTTCCTCTGCTTCCCAGTCATCATATTTTAAAATATAGAAACCTCTCACTGCGGAATATGGCAAGGAGAAAACAGAACACGGATGCTAATTCAATACAAGCAGTGGGCCAATATACAGGATGTACAAGTGAAATATCTAAGCTGGTAGTCACTGCAGGCTTTACTCTAAAATACTCCTTAAGTATTTTTTACATGTCATTCCAAGTAGTACGTAGAATCTAGTGCAAAGTATCCAAGATTAGTAGTATGTCACTTTAAGTAGGAAGCATCACTAAAAGAACTTCTTGAACACACACTTATTTATACACAACTCTAACAAAAATGATATTAAATGATATTAAAATTTCAAAGTACAGTGGTACCTCGGGTTACATATGCTTCAGGTTACATACGCTTCAGGTTACAGACTCCGCTAACCCGGAAATAGTGCTTCAGGTTAAGAACTTTGCTTCAGGATAAGAAGAGAACTCGGGCTATGGCGGCACGGCAGCAGCAGGAGGCCCCCATTAGCTAAAGTGGTGCTTCAGGTTAAGAACAGTTTCAGGTTAAGTACCGACCTCTGGAACGAATTAAGTACTTAACCTGAGGTACCACTGTAACATTGTCCTATCATTTTAAAATCTACTGTTGTGAGTTTGGGGGGGCGTGCCTTGGCTCCCCTTCTAATTTCTGGGTGCCAGATGCTGGATTTAGCATACTGATATACAAAACATGAGCCAGTCTGGTAATGACCCACTAAAGTATAGTAGGTGGGGGAGTGGCTCTGTGCCAGAGGGCAAATGGAGGGCCCCCTCCCTCAACTCAGAATTAGTTAGAAAAACAAAGGCCTTTGAAGCAGAATTTTTAGAGTTGGGAGGGGAGCGGTTGAGTTTAGGATTGCAGCAGTGGTGATGTGAGCTAGTTGGGAAGGGTTACGATCTGCTAAACATAGCAAACTGAACAAAGTGACAGAGGGCCATGGCCGATTTCTGCTGGCATTCAAAACTGTGGCCATGGGAGAAGAAAAAACCTCTGGGAGTATAATGTTGCTAGCCCCTCCATCATCATCTCAGGTTGTATATATGTGTAAATAAACAATATGTCATACACCAGGGGTAGGCAACCTAAGGCCCGTGGGCCGGGTGCAGCCCAATCACCGTCTCAATCCGGCCCGCCGACGGTCCGGGAACCAGCATGTTTTTACATGAGTGGAATGTGTCCTTTTATTTAAAATGCATCTCTGGGTTATTTGTGGGACACAGGAATTCGTTCTCCCCCCCCCCCCAAATACAGTATAGTCTGGCCCACCACATGGTCTGAGGGACAGTGGACCAGCCCAGGGCTGAAAAAGGTTGCTGACCCCTGTCATACAGCTACTGCTGTGCCTCATGTATAAAAGAAACACAAGCCCTGGGTAAGCACTGGAACCCTGGTATCTTGCACTGCTTGGAGATCAGGGTGGTGTGTAACACTACATTCTTAGTTGTCCCATACAGCTTTCCTTAGCTAGGTCTTCCTAAATTTAGGAAACCTATAATCTCATGTTTTGTAGGCCTGTGTTTCTGTAGAATTTACTGAAATCTCTTTTCTTCCCTCTCATTTGTAATGTTTCTTGCTGCACTGCAGATGCAACTGCTTCAAACTGAAACAATCTGTCTCGTGCAGTTTAAATACACACACTACAGTAGTATCATCGTCCCAAATTAATTCTGCAGCCATTGTTGATTAGCATGCAGATAACAAGTTGTGGCCCAACATATAATTTCCTGAAAGCTTCACCAATGTTCTGTCTAACAGAAATAGTGAAACACTTAAGTGGCAAAAAACAAATATACAGTGGTACCTCGGGTTAAGTACTTAATTTGTTCCAGAGGTCTGTTCTTAACCTGAAACTGTTCTTAACCTGAAGCACCACTTTAGCTAATGGGGCCTCCGACTGCCACCGTGCTGCAGGAGCATGATTCTTAACCCCAGGTACTATTTCTGGGTTAGCGGAGTCTGTAACCTGAAGCGTCTGTAACCCGAGGTACCACTGTAAAATCATTATCTATCATTGTATGATAAATGCTGACTTTCCAGTTTAAAATCCACAAAGCACTTTCACAGACTTTGTGTGGAAAGTGCAAAGTTACAGAAGACTAATACTGATGTATATTCTACATAGCAAAGCCCAAATGAAGTTTTATATATCAATTATTATTAATTACTCACCCTTCACCCTAAGATCCCAGGATGGGTAACAAGTACAACAATTAAAACACGGTTTTAAAGAGAGTTTAAAACAGCTTTCAATCACAGAAATAAGGTGGGTCCTATAAATATAGATCTCAAGTGTCAAAAGCCAGAGTAAAGAGGTTCATACTCAGCATTTGGTGAAAGCTGTATGATAAAAGATGCCAGATACAGATCTGTGGGGAGTTCCACAAGTTTGCAGCTACCACACAGAATGCCCTCTCCTGGGCTAGCTGTCCCCAAACTTCTGAATGCTGTGAAAAAATGAAGAGGGTTTCTACTGCCAATTTTAATACTCTCCTTCCAGGGGAGTGCAAACCTGTGCATGACATACCACCAGAATGTTAGCCCTTGGGGGACGTAACACCCATGTTTTCAGGATTCAGTTTCCGTTTACTGGCCCACATCCAGCCCATCACCACCTCCAAGCACTGATCTAACACTTCAACCACCTCTCCTGATTCAAATGGGTAGAAACAGCTGGGTGTCCTGAACATATTGATGACACTTCACTCCAAATTCCCTAATGACAGCTGCCAGGGGCTTTTTATACATGTTAAATAGCATGAGGGACAAGAAGGATCTCTCCAGGACACCACAGGACAACTTCCATGGTGCCAAAGAGTAACCTTCCATGGCTACTTTCTGAACACAGTGGTACCTTGGTTCTCAAACGCCTTGGTACTCGAACAACTTGGAACCCAAACACTGCAAACCCAGAAGTGTTCCGGTTTGCGAACTTTTTTTGGAAGCTGAATGTGCTGTTTTGAGTGTTATGCTGCTTGCGATTTGAGTGTTACACTGAGGTCTGTCTGTTTTTGCTATTTATTTTGCAATTTTGTTTTTGCGGCTCTTTTTGTTTTGTTTTTGTGACTGTGTGGAACCCGATTAATTGATTGTGTGACTGCAGTACATTGTTTATTGCTTTCATTTTATAGATCAATGGTCTCATTAGATAGTAAAATTCATGTTAAATTGCTGTTTTAGGGGTTGTTTTTAAAAGTCTGGAAGGGATTAATCCATTTTGCATTACTTTCTATGGGAAAGCGTGCTTTGGTATTGCAGTGGACGTCCGTAACAGATTAAGTTTGAGAACCAAGATACCACTGTACAGCCCTGGAGGTAGGAGTGAAAACAGTGAAGCACTGAGGGGCTTGAGAATTATAACTGTGATCAACAGGTTTGAAATGAAAGTCTCCAAGAGGCATCCCTTGATCTCCCTCCCAAGAAATGTCATCAACCAGGGTGTGACCAGGACACTTTCAGTGCCTTGATCAGACCTGAAACCAGACTGGAACGGAGCCAAGTTATCAGCTTCCTCCAAGCATGCCTTAACATGTCAATAAAATTTTAATTGTGTTTCAATGCTGACCTAGAATTTCAGAGAAGGGTTTAAACATCTTTGGTAATGAACATGCCACTGTTTAATAGTTTGAATTGGCAGGCCCCTTAATGCCTAAATCATGTTGGGCCAGCATCCTAATAATGACCTCATTTTTAAATCCGGAATCTTTCAGTAAGAAGAGGTTCACAATCATTATTTCATTTATTATATTTGCTATGGTTATATTAATAAAGGAGAAAAGAGCATAAAAGGCCCGGTCGGGCACCACGTGGGGGGACGACCGAGGAGCCCGTGGCGGGTGGAGGGGCCGGGCGCGGCAGCAGTGCACAGGGGCTTGGGGAAAAAAATTAAAAGAAAAAAAGGAGAAAAGAGCATATATATGCATATATGTCTCCAATATTGAATTGTAACAGGTGCCCAGAGCAACATATATGTACACATTTGAATGGTTGCCATTATAACTTAGATTATTCCATAAACCGCCAGCTAAAGCGTCGAGTCAAGAAACTATTAGGGTTCCATCTTTTGCTTACATGGTTAACAAATATCAAAATGTAGCAACACGTTACATTACAGTATTGTACATTACACATAGTGAAAAAACATAAATCACTTATTTCAGGAAAAACAGAGCAGCCCTCCCTCATATCTTTGAGCACGTCAACTTCTCCAAAGCAGGCACTTCTAAATACTGTACAGCCCTACAACAAGCCCCCCTACAGCCAAGTGATAATACACACAATTGTTTAAACAAAAGCTTGAGTTCCTATTTCACCCTGTGTCAAAATTTCAAGACGGCTTACCAAGAACACTGCAAGGCGAACAAAACTAAACTTCAAAGCAAATAGCAACATAAAGTCACCTGTACCCGTCTCCTGCCCTCTCAACCAGCACCCAGGAGGCACTTACCACGGAGAGAGACAGGTAACCCGCTTCAGAGGACAGCAGCCTCCCTCAAACGCGAACACCGAGAGAGAAGAAGGCCGGGAAGGGAAAGGCGAGCTCTGAGGCGAGCAGCTCCTGCTTCTCCCGCCACCGCCAAGGCGCAGCTGCTCGTCCTCCCCGGCGGCCCCGCGGCCTCCGCTTTATAGCAGCCGGGGAGGGAGGAGCCTCCTGTGAGGAGCGAGCGGGGCGGGGGCCGGAGACAGGAAGAGCCGGGAAACCCGACACCCCTTTTCTGCCGCCCCGGGGGGAGGGGGAGGAGGCGGCGGAGGCAAGCCTCCCCCCGCCCGTTAAGCAGCGCCGCCTCTCACCTTCCGAGGTCTCCGCCGCTTCTCCGCCAGCCCGGAGCGAGGCCCTTCTCTCCGCCCGTCTCTGCCCAGTGTGGCGGTGGGCACAGAGCCCCACCCCCTTCCGCCTCAACCGCCACCTTCGCCTCATGGGGGGGAAAATGCGCCACCGGGGCCTGTCGGCGCAGGCGCGAGCTCCTCCTACCCCCGCTTCCATAATCTCCCTTCGGCTCCCTCCACCGCCCCCGCCCCGCTCCATTTTCTCATTTTCCTCGCTGCTTCCCGATGCACTTCGGGAAATGTAGTACAGAGGAGGAGCATGTCCCCTCGCGGGCTGCGGCAGAGGGGCGGGTGGAAAACCACGCTACCCAGAAGCCCGCGCGCCGCCCGAGTCTTCGTTTCCATAGAACTGGCGAGAGAATTACATCAGTGTTTCGGAGAGCGGGGCTAATGGCGCTGAGAAGTAGGCGGGCCTTGCTGGTTTGAAGCCAATGGCGGAGAGGCAAGGCGGGGAGAAGGCGGGCTTGCAGCTGTCACTCACGCTTCGGGTTTTGGGGGAGGGTAGTGAACAGCTTGGAGAGGAGCCGCTGCTGTCGCCGTCGCCACCGGGGTTCGGACGGGCGGGATTGGCCCCCGGTGTCGCCGGGCGGGAGCCCTCGCCTGCCTTCGGAGCCAGGCCAGCGATTGCTCGGTAGAAGCGTGGTATTCGGCCAGGGGATCAGGTCCAGCGTTGGGAGGAGGCTCCATCCTCCTCGCCCCCCCTCTCCGCAGGTTAGGGGGGACCAGCGAGCAAGCGGGCGACAGCCGAGGAACAAAGGTAACGTAGCCCCGGGGAAGATCTCCCTGGCCCCGGTGGCCTCGGGTGGCCGGCGGGGTCGCTCCGTGCAGGCGAGAGCCTTTTGCAGCGGCCATGGGGGGAAAGAGAGAAAGGGGGGAAAGAGCGCTCCTGGTTTGTTGTTTTTCTCCTTGTTGAGGCTGCGGCGGGACTCGCCGATCGCCCCCCTCCCTCCTCACCCGAATCCGAAATCTTTGGGTCCCTCGGAGAACGGAGCCGGGCAAGCGGGGTGGGAGGATACTGGTCCGGGAGCCGCCTTTGGAGGAGGCGAGATGGAGGCAAGGCGTCCCTTGTTTCTCCTTCGCTGACCGTCGCTTTCCTGGATTCCTCGATCGCTGACCAGCTCTGAGCAGGGGAGCTGCGGCTGTTGCCGAAACTCCTGCCGCGGAGTCAGCATGGGGGGGGGGCACGGAGAGAGAGAGAGGGGGGGCATCGAGACAGGTTGCTGGGAGATATTTTGGGGGGCCGCTTTTCTTTAAACGGCATGGGGAGGAGCCCCCCCCCCCATTCCACTCTTAGCTCCTTGTCCTAGTACAATGGAGAAGCCTCCCCTCCCGCAGGGAAGAGAGAGTGAGAGTGTGTGTGTGTCTGCATGGACGAGAAAGCGCCTCTCCGTCCTGGCTGGACACCCCGCAACCTGCCTCTCTCGTCTCCCTTATTCAGCGGCACCCCCTCCCCACTTTTTTGTTTGTGGGGGGGAGACTGCTAGGGGTGTAGGAGCCGCTCCCAGAGAGCCGAAGGCGAAGGGCTCGTCCCCCCTCAGGCGGTACCCGGAGAGGGGGAGCGGACGTAGAGGAGGAGGAGGGACGGGGACGGAGCGGGGGGGGGGGTTAAGAAGCGGTTGTTGTTGTGGCAAGTTTCTCCTCTGACAGAAATGGCGTCAAAGGCAGCGAGTGAGGGGGAAGCCGAGCCGCCGTGTGTGAGGCTCCGAGAGGAAGCGGGAGCTGGAGCGGCGAGGTCGTGGTTTGTGGCGGTGGAGAAAAGAGGGGCCTGCGTAGAGGGAATAGGAGAGGCGGGGGGGGAGGGAGGGGGGAGTATTGGGGGGGGGGGGAGAAGCTCGTGCAGAAATGCTTCCCTCGCGGACCGCGGAAAAGGAGTGGTGCGGTGGCTTAGTGCTTTGTTTTAAATTTCAGGTCCAGCCTCGGCAGCTCAACCTCTTTCGGGTTTTTCTACTGCAGCCTGAGTTCATCATGAAGGTAAAAGCACTAATGGGGCGGGCGGGGGGCGGGGGGTGAGGAACCGGCGGAGGGTTATGTCTGCCTCGGTTGCGAGGACGGGAGCCGATTCCAGACCTCGACTGCAGGCTGTTTTCTGCCCTCCGGCTAACGTGTGTTGGTTCGGTTTTGGTAAACCCTCCGTGAACTGTGCTGAGAGCATAATATAAATCTGGTAGGCTGGAGTTTTTCTGCAACACCCTTTCCGTGGGGATTGAGGACATGTCTGCCTGGGCCAGCCCTTGGTAGTTTGGTGGAGGAATAGGGGGCATCGGAAAGTATGAAGTGGGGCGGGAAGCTCCACTAAGCAGTTGTATTTAATCAGTTGGGGTTAAACAATAGAGTCAGTTTACTTTTATCCTACGAGCCCCGTTGAATTGATATTTGTGGGCTGCTTGAAGGGGTATGTTTGGGAGGGAATAGTTGCAGCAAAAAAATTGCTGCAAGATGCAGAAAGAAATTTAAAACAGCCTTTCACTGTTGGATGCAGTAAGTGTTTGCATGACATGTGCCCGTTAACTGAAAGGCGCTGACAGCTGGTGGTCAGTGTCTTAAAGAGAATGTGATGGAAAAAATATTAATAATGCGTTCCTTATTTTAAATCTGTACTGTCCACGAACACAGAACCTGGTGTAGCATATTATCTAAACATCCAGAACAAGCCCCTTATCAAAGGCCAAATCTGGCTTTCAAGGCTTTACAAACCTGTTAGAGGCACTTACTGAATAACTGAAAATCGAATGTTGCACAGTACTTGAATAATAAGTACTACCTACCATATTTGTTATTAAATATTGTAAGCTACTTCCTCTGTTGAATAAGGCCTTTCTTGAGGGATGTGGAAAGCTACATCAGCAGTGCCAGAAACACTAACTTAAAATCAAATGTTTCATACAATTTAAATTGGAAATAAGCTCCATGGCTGTCTTCTCTTGATAAAATAGTTGTTTTTCAGAGAATTAGTGAGTTGATTCCAAATCTGTTTTTTTACATTAAGATTTCTTTTGATAATGAAAGTGAAAGAATAGTTTTTTTTTTATCTAAAGACTATTTGTTTTAAAAATATGCAGCACTCATTCTTCTTTATATATGCAAGTCTTATGTCAGATGAAAGATTCATGATCAGATATTGTGATTATAGCAAGCCATAGAGTTCTGAAGTATGGAACTATGCAGTTCACATGTTGTTGAAAATGTAAGAAATGTAGTGCAGTCTTCACTCTGTAACAACTTAAAACCCTGTCGGTGTTAAATATAAACACTTTCGAAAGTGCTGAGTGCTTTTTTTCAGTTTCTTAGGATATGTGTGTAAAATGAAAGTTACAGTGTATTTCATACTTCAGAATGGATATAGTCAGGCATTTAGCATTTTAGTACCATAACATTATAGTTTTGGTCATATCAATCTTGGCACAGCCTGATTCTGTACATGCTTACTGTCTCTGTATTGGCCAATGCTTTTAGCGTCTAAAAACTTGTCTGGAATATATATGTTTACTCACTGTGTTTCACTGTGTTCAACAGAGCTTAATCCCAAATTAATGTTCATAGGATTGGTTTGAAAGAGTTGAAATAAAATAGATCACTCTGTTATAAAGAGGTTCAGATGTTATTTAAAAAAATCATGACCGAAACCTACTTTTTGGAAAATGCCCACTTTGCTTCCTCCCTGATTCTCATATGAGTTTCTTAAGAGGTTGAAGTAACTTCTGCCCTCTTGTGAAAGTATAGTTTGGCTAAAACAAAAAGCTGCAAACTTTTGCCACTCCATCGAGAGGACTAGCTGCTGTATGGCTTTGGTCGCTGACAGCTGTAGTATAAGAGAGAGAATAGTTTGTTCATTCAGTATGCTGTGGCAGCATTGAATTCTGCATATCCTGCTTCAGACCTCATTCTGTTGCATGTCAGAGCTTTGATTAATAGTTGTGATACATGTGCACAGAAGGAAAAATAAAGAGCTGGCTAGTCAGGAGCTCACCCCGTAGCATGTTTAGCGCTGTGACTCATCTCCTTTTTGCCCTGTACTGTGGAAGAAGTTGCCAGGCTCTGTGGTATATACCCTCTAGTACCTTTTCTTCTGTTTCACTGTGTCACATTTTAACTGTCTGCCTTTTTGCAAATGGCTAGCATATTGTTTAAAATTTCAGCTCTAAACTTTTAGAAAAGAACTCATTGTTTCCCTTTATATCATGTTTAAAGAATGTTTTATAGTATACCTTTACTACTGTAAGGGTAACACTAACTAGAATAATAGGTCAGTAAGCAAGGGTGGTTGTTTTTCTGCTTCTGTTAATTCAATGTTTTACTAGAATGAATGTGATCTGTAAAGTGATGTTGAAGGTAGTGCTTCAGTGGATAAAAGTAAGCAGTGAAATTTTTAATTGTGAGATAGAGCTCTACAGAGGTACTTCTGAGGAACTGAAATTATTTTTAGAACAAATGCCACAAGCTCTGACTGATGGGGCTACTGGCTGTTCCCTTAAGTGAAGGAGGCAGTGTTGTCTTTTTTGGTTCATGTTCAAGGGTATCAGTCTGGAAACTCCCATTTCTGTTCCCAGCTTGCTGTTTTGCTATTGCTTGAAGTTGCACAAATGCTGCAGCCTTTATTGGCAACCTGATGATAAATATAATTTGAGTTGAACACGCTTGAATCTAGGCATCATAAAGTAGGTAAAAATATAGTTTCACATTCCTGCTTATGGCTTAGTAAGTTGCCTTTATTATTAAGATTTATTGATACTCCCTAGGAGCATCTGTATGAATTCCAAGACAATTAGTCCCTTTGTGTGAATGAATGCATGGTATCAAAACTCATATATTATAGGTTTGTGATCAACTGAAAATCCTGAAACAGTGGATGTGCAAATATGTGTTAAATATATCTTACCCCATTTTAATCACATAGTGCTCTTAATAACTACATATTGATTAGCACAGTATGCCAGTGGACAGCATGAAAAACTGTAGTAATTTATTTGTTATGGGAATTATTATATATTTCCTTTGGCCTTCACAGTATGTATGATGGGAATTATTACACATTTCCCTCGACTTCACAAATAGCCACTCATGCTAAATTATAAGTGTACTTCAATAGAACAACTCTTATTGATGAATATATTAACTATCTAATATCAGAGGCAGTGCTTGCAACATATATTCCACTATAGGAGGCATTTGATAGATGCAGCAGTCTTCAGTCTTTGAGTCAAATTTTTGAGTCAAACCAAACTTTTATAAGGTTTGGTTCAAATTTTTGAGTCAAACCAAGTTTCAAATTTTTGAGTCAAACCAAACTTTTATAAGGTTTGGTTCAGTATATGCAGCTTTCCAGTATAAAAACTAATACAGTATAAATGGATTGTTGGGTTTCTGATTCCTCCATAAATGTCTATTGATAGCCACTTGTGCCCCATCTTCTTTTAGAAAATGTTAGGAAATTTCATATGTCTGGCATGTGGAAGAGGATGTGTGGCGATGGGAACATTTTTTCATATCTGGTGGCAGTGTATATTCATTCAGACATTCTGGGTTGCAGTCATCATAGAGACAGATAAAGCCACCAAGCAGATAATTAATCTAGATCCATATATAGACAATCAGTCTATAAATTTTAAAAATAAAATAAAAATTGGTTACTAACATGGAACATGGATGTGATCTGCTACTGACATATGAGTCAGCTGTATCAGGAAGCTTTTAATGTGTGATCTTTTGTTGTGTTCTCCCATATTCTGTTGAGAGTAGCTGGGGCAACCCAGTCAGATGGGCGGGGTGCAATTTTTTTTTTTGTAGTAGTAGAAAACAACTTTGGATAATCTGCAAATCTGATGGATAGCACAGTGAATGAATTGATGAATTTTTTATGCTCTTGATCCTATTGTTATTGCTGCTTTCTTTTTTATATCTGAAAGACACATAATAGACACATAAAAATAAAACATAAAGTACTAAGGACAAATGGACATGTGCTGTTGCTCTTGTCTTAAAATTTAGTTATTAAAGGTGTATACACTGGCTATGTGGCACAGGTTGTGTGAAATATCTTTAATCCTGCTTATGAAGAGTGTATGCTAACATTTATTTAGTTTATATATACACTCCTCCTCTTTACCAACTCCCTGCTCAATTATTTTTTATTATTATAAAAAATGACCTCTGCCACCATGCAAATCACTGATGTAATGAATAAGAGAGGCTGTAATTGTTTTCAGTGCTGTCTTTTTGTAATATAATACTATGAAGGAATATCAGCCATTTGTGGTGGTGTTTCTACACAAACAGCCTGAAGACAAATACTGTAGTACTATCATGCATTGGTTGAGAGCTCAATTGTTCTTACAGACAATGTGCTGTAACCTAGTTAAGAATGTAGTACTGTAATGTTTTACTTTTCTTGCCAACTGTGTAGAAGCAAACACAGGATTAGAATAGGAATGCTTTTAAGAGTACATGCACTACAAGTAAGTTAAAGCAGGAAGGAAGGAAATACTTATGGGATGTTTATCTCTAGAACTGATTGTTAGGGTATGTAAACAAGCATTTCTTTAAAGAAATGCTACTTTCATAACCTACCTAACCTGTCATTGCCCTATTTTTTTCTCCACCCCCTTCCATCTTCTTACATAACTCTAATGCAATAACAGAAACAAAATACTTACACAAAGCTATTGTGTGCTATTTTATAAGGTCTGTTGCTTTGCAAAGAATAATCCAAGAGATCTGCTTTAATTGCAAAACATTGTGATGAAGAAATGTTTGAAATACTTTTGTTTAGTTTGTTTGCTACTAGGAGTTAACAAATCTGTTTGTGGTTGCCACCACCACATGCTTTCTTGAGACCAGTGGCAATTGCAGAGAACTCATAGAAGTGAAAGTTGTTTGCCCTTGCAGTAGACTTCAGTGGATGGTAGGAACAGTATCTTGACTGCTGTTACCTTATACAGTGATCCAGTGGAATGCGAAAGGAACTACTCCTTTCCTTCCTCCTTTGTGGAGAAAGGGAGGTGAGCTTCTCTTCTGTATGCTGGGATTATTTAGGAGAGGTCATTAGCAGCATAGCTTCCAGAAAGATCCCAAGTCCCCCAAGTTATCTATACAGGAGTAGACAAAAACTCTTTTTCTCCATGCTGACTTTGGGTGAGAAAATTGCTGGAAGTGCAGATTTCTGTACTAGAGAGGCAGACAAGACAATGTCTGGAACCTTGTTGACTTATGTACATTAGGAAAGGGATCCCCAGTTAGAATTATTCTGCCTTAAATGGTCAAAAAATAGTGGCTGGCCCAAGGTCACCTAGTGAGCTTCATGACTGAGTGGGGATTTGAACCCTGAATTCCCATGTCCTAGTCCAACGCACTGTACCACACTATACCACTCTGGCTTCCTAGAGTACTTCTGCTGTGGGGCAGCTATATAAATTAAGCAGGTAAATAAATATGGGGAAAGCAAAATATCACTTAGAGAAGGATATGAAATATTTTCTTGGAAGTTTGATTTTGTTTTATTCTGCATTGTTTTATTTGATGTTTTAATGTGTTGGAATCTGCTTTGAGATTTTTTTTTCTTTAAAACATAGAGTGGTGTAGAAATGAACAACAACAACAACAACATAAATTTCATTGCAAAAAAAAAAGGTGCCTGGACAAATGTTGTAGCACCATAACCTAGGTTTAAGGTGTGCCATTTGGAGATTAGCTTATACAGTCATACCTTGGGTTAAAGTTGCTTCAGGTTAAATCTTTTCAAGTTGTGTCCCGCGGCAAACCAGAAGTAACGGAACGGGTTACTTTCAGGTTTCGCTGCTTGCGCAGACGCTCAAAATGAATTCACACACATGCACAGACACGGCGAATCGCGACACGTAGACGCGGGTTGCGTTCTGCTCATGATGCAAGCGGGGCTCCAGAACGGATCCCATTCGTATCCAGAGGTACCACTGTATATCTGAGTTTCTAACACTGCAGGTGGCTGCAGAGGGGAGGAAGAATTGGTGAAAATTGCATCCCTGCCCTCTTCCTCTTGTGTGAGTGGAACTCCCATGAGGGCAATTCTGGAGTCAACTGAGTAAGTTTAGTTTATAGGAAAGTGAGTCATTAAACTTCTTTTAAAATTCCAAATTGTTAAAGGGTTGAGTAGAGAAGTTGTTACCGTATTTCTGATTTTTTATTCTACAGAAGAAACTAACAAGAAATAGACAAATACCTGGAAGAAAATGTGGGGTTTATCCCAGTTAAATAAGAGACATTGTTTTGATGTTGTCTGGGTTTATATATATATATAGAGAGAGAGAGAGAGAGAGATGTAATACAATAAAATAGAGATGGGGAAACTGCAGTCCTTCAGGAAGTCTTGGACCCCAGCACTCATCATTTCTATCTTCTGGTCAGAAGGGGAAAATGTCTTAGTAATGTTTGGAACTTAGCAAGAGAATCCAGAGTGACAGATGTAGCAGGTATCTTTTCTGTGAATTTAAACAAAATGATAGATTGTCATAAAATACAAAACCAGGAAAATGTTTTTGTGCCTTATTTCCCCTTTATATTTGGACAATGATATGCTAACACTTTCTTCTTGGAAGTGTCATTTTCCCTAGGAGAAAAACAACTGAATTTGAATATGGATGCAGTTATTTTGCATATTCATGGTTCCTTGAAACATATTTTGTCCCAGCATAGTTCAGACTAGGGCTTCCATTGGGATACCACAAATAATACTTGTATAGTGTGAGACTACTTTGTTTGAAAACATACATGTGTAATGCAGCCTGTGCAATGTTAGCAGTTTACTAGCACTGTCTTGTTACATGCTGAAGCATGTAAGGATTTTGCAGAACAAATCTGACAAACTTTAAGTTTAAATTTATGCAGATATTTCAAATTCATACACCATATAACTGCTTCCTATGAACCCATATAGTGTGTAGAATTACCAGGTCATAACTTTTAAAGAAAAGGCTGGTGCCATGCTGTTTTTATTGTAATTATCTGTACGTTTTAAAATAGATCATATAGATAGTTTCAATTTTATTAATGTTTATTTTTTAAAATTGATGCTTTTCCCTAGGTTTTTAGCTATTTTTATCCTGTCTGTAAGCTGCCTTGAGTCCATGTCTCCTGCCTTTTCCCCTGACATGGACTCAAGGTGGCTTACACATAAGATAAAAATAACTAAAAACCTTGGGGGAAAGCAATCATTTAAATAACCACCTGTAATAACAACAACCTGGAGAACTTCCTTTTCAGAGGCCCATAAATTACCTTACTACATTGAACATTCCTCTCCCCTCTGGCAACCTCTCAAACTTGTAGCTGGGGAGGCGGGCGAGAGATTAGCTCTGCAGCTACACAGTACTTCAGAAGTGCTTCAAGTGGCTCTGAAGCACAGTATGACAAAGATGAGCTACCACTTCCATTCTGAGCTGGAGAGTGGAGTGGTTCGTGACCTATAATGTCTGCAGAGTCTTGTTGGCTTCTAAGGCCAGCATGACCAGTATTCTAGCAGTCTCACTCTGTAAATCATCAGTAACAAACAAAGAACTAAAAGGGAGTAATCCATTCAAACCCCACTTCTGGCAGTAAATGTCTTCAATTAATGAAGAAACAAAGGGACACCCCAAGGGTCTCATTCAAAGTTAGTCCCTAACATGTTCACAATTAATTAACAGTTGAGCAGTATAGTTTAGTAAATGGTATACGGTTATTAGTGATAAGTTAGCGTTAAACTTACTGCTATGAAAATATGGCAGATGTTTTCCTAACAATTCACAGGTTTGCAACTCTGGGGATACTGAAAAATGAATAAAATTGCAAGTTGCTGGGTAATATCCAATTGTGTCTGTCGCATAGTGAAACTGACATCTACTTTTCCTTCATCTCTTCTACCTGCAACCCACCAAATCTACTTTGAAGAGTTGAAGGACTTTAGAGCAGATTTGGTGGGATGTGGGGGTAGGGAGGTAGGGAAAATCCACTTGAGCAACATTAAATATCACCCTCAGAAATATCAACCCTACAGGTTATCTCAGAAGAGGCTGACATGCATGTCTAAGAATTAGTGGGCCTAGAATTTTGTGTCAGATTTAAAAGGTGCTAAATCTAAGCCCTTATTGCAGAGGAACCATCAGGAGCACATCCTAAGTCTCCTGGTAGTTCCTTTGCAGCCATAGTTTTACCTGCTGCATCAGATGCCAGGCAGGTGGGCATGGTTGGGGGGGAAACAGCCTCATTGTGGCAGAGGTTCCCCATCTGTTGTGTACTTTGCTTGCAGGTACGATGGGTTCATCCTATAGTTTTCTCTTTTGACCTGTTCAGTATTGTCTCACAAGCTTAAAACCCACTGCTGGTGTTGGTCTTAGGATTTTGCTCTGTAAAGGCTTTCTGTAAATTAGATCTTTCTCTATCAGAACATGGACTTGTTTTCTCAGCAGTGAAACATATTACATTATCCTTTGATGGCAATAATAAATAACAGTCACTTTGCTTGTAGGCAAGTAGTGCACTTAAGTTGTAGTAGTGGTCTCTGGTACGTATTTCTTCTCTCTGGTGTGGCAACTGCTATCTTTAACCTTTCTCTTGTCACCTTTTATATACCGGTACTGAATTCTCTCCCTTGGGGCATTTGTAGTCCTTATATTTGCCCCTCTTTTAATAAATTGTTTAGAGTTCCTCTTGAATTTCCCTCTTGATCTATTCTATTCCTTTGGTGCTTTTCCCTGTTGTTTAGCTTTTCTTCTTTTTGATTCTGTGTAAAATTACTCAACAAGTGCAAGGTTTTGTCCCTCTTTTCTCACGTTCTCTAGATCATGAGCAGGAACCTGTGCATTGAAATCATGTACAGTGCCTAGTTAACTTAAAATCATGACTTAAAATGATGAAGAAGCTGTCTAATGTAAATTATATACTATTGCAATTAGGAGAAGTGGAACTCAATTTTTCTTTGAACGTTTGTTCCTTTCTTCCTCGCAAAGATGGAGACCAAAGCCAGCTGCTACAGTGTCTGTCCTTTATGCATTGGCCTGGCTTCTAAATCTAGGCTATACAGTTCCGGAAACAGAAAAGATCTAAGCAGGGTTCACCCATGCTTTTCTTTAAAAGCAATAATGCCAAAACCCTGTCACCAGGGTTGTATTAGACTGATTTGGCATGATAAGTGGCTAGGCCCAAAGAAAAAAGTAGAGATACTAATACATGCTTGAAAGTATCATACTTCACATTTGATATGGTCTTAAACATCTGTATGTTAATAAAATAGTAGAGTTACCCTGCCCCCCCCCCGAAGAAGAATAACATCGGAAGATTATTCTTTTTTCTTGAATTTGTATGATTAATTCAGTTAATTTGTAAATAATTGTTCAGATCAGTTTTTTAAAAAGCATGAACTAACCCAGACCCTGTGTTTGTCCTCTGAGTCCCTTTTCAATGTGTCCTCTCTGAGAAAGGAGTAGAGGGTGGGGCAATGAGAACAGGCCTTTTCAGTGGTGGCTCCGCACTTGTGGAATGTTCTTATCAATGGAGGCATGCCTGGCACCATCACTATCTATTTTTAGGTGCCAGGCAAAAACATTTCCTATTATCCAGGTTGTTAGCCCTTAGTCTAGAGTGGTTCAGGTATTTATGGCCTCTCTTATGTATGTATAGTGGTTCTTACTTTGCTTCATTTTAATGAATGTACCAGGTTTTTAAGTTACTTTGGGTTACTTTTGTGAAAAAGCAACTAAAATTCAATCCAATAATGAGAAATAATAATAATACTGATAATATAAAATTAACTGATTTTACCATTCTCAGAGCACCTTATGCACTACTTACTCATTTTCCAGCTTTTCTATACCCATTGTCGGTACATCATGGGATTCTTGCTAGCATATGCATATCCCAAATGAATTTAAACACTTGCTGGAGCGTGCACACATAAATAGTGATTGTCTTGTACAAAGAATGTAACAGCTTTTCAGGTTATATAACTTTTCTACAAAGATTTCATGTTTGGTTAACTGTCTTGCATGATTTGCTTTAGCCAGGAAGTGCAGTGTCTGTAGGTATTCAAAAATAACTTACCTTGCAGTTTCCTCTTTAATCTCCACCTAAGATAGTACAGTTTATCAAGATTTTGTATCTACCAGGGCCACTTAGTTCTCATATGATAAACATACATGCACAAAAAGGTAGAATCATATCACATGTGAACATCCTGGATTCAAATAACTTTTGTTTTATCTAAGATACATAGTAATATTTCAGATAAAATATTTTGTAAGGGAAATATACTCCATCTTCTCTGTAGGAAATATTCCTGTTCTAACTTCCTGTATTGTGGACCTGGTACTTTAAACCAGAATGTAATGAAACATAAATTGCAAGCATGAGGACCTAATGTTAAATACAGGACACTGTATTTCAATTAAGTTTCAATTAAATAGAATAATTCACAGTTTCTAGGGGTATTTTTCTAACCCTAGAGAAAAATTAATAGCATTATGTTCCATAGTGTTTGGAAGCTAACTTAATTCTGTGTTATACTAATTTAAAAACTAGTAGATTATTTTAAAGCATAACTACAATAGTTAGACTTGTATATCCCTAAATTGTTCAAAGCAATGTCTAGTTTCAATTTTTTGTTATTGTAAATGTTTTATGTGACCATGTTGTTGGCAGTGCTTATGCTATCTACACAACTTCAGGTTCTGTCATTTGGTCTGTTAAACTACTGGAGGTCCAATATGTAATATGTAAGTAACAGCCTTGGCACATGCCTTTGCAGAGTTTAAATTGTCTGTAATGATTGAAAACAGGTTTCCTCTCGCCCATCTTGCACTTGTCATCCAGTTATGTATTTCTTCCACCCCCCGCCCCTCACATCAGATTATTCCATTCAGATAAACCCTCATACCCGTTAAGTGCCTGTAACAAAATACACTTCAAAAGAAGTGTACAATTTCAAGAGCTTTCACCCATACCTTCAGTTAGTAGCACAAATTTAGATACTCCTGTTTCATAAACCAGATAATTTGCTAATCACAAGTAATTAAAAGAATTTTCAAATTCTCCCAGTTATTAACAGGTATACTACATGGCATGTTTAATAGGGAACTGAAAAAAATACTCTGGGAGAATTTGCAAATATAAAATACACACAAGAAACAAGTATTCACATTGTTTCCAAAATACCCTTATCTAATGAAGAATTTATCCAATCACACTGAAAAGTTCTTGAAACAACTTACAGCTAAAAGCAGCAAAATATTAATATCATCGGGAGGAGAAAAGCACATTTAATAGGAGTACTTCTAGTCATACAGCAACACAATATGGATTAATTTAAATTTGATCCTTCCACAAAGGGAAAAGGAAGATGCCCTTTTGCAAGATGATTACTTTCCTGGGACAAACCTAAGATCTGCTTGCAATAGCCTGGGTGCCAGGATAGTACCTGACATCTCCACCACCTGGGAATCATTGCATTTGGACTGTTTTCAAACACATCCTATGGAATTATATCAGTTACATTTTATCTATTCAATTGGAATGAATTTTTGTAATCAAATTGCTTTTTCTGTAGCCTGAGCAGGAGCAGTCACCATTAAAAAAAGTGGTCAGAATAGGCCAAAATACAGTGGTGCCTCGCAAGACGAAATTAATCCGTTCCGCGAGTCTCTTCGTCTTGCGGTTTTTTCGTCTTGCGAAGCACGGCTATTAGCGGCTTAGCGGCTGTTAACGGCTTAGTGGCTGTTAACGGCTTAGCGGCTTTAAGAAAAAGGAAACAAACTTGCAAGAACTCGCAAGACGTTTCGTCTTGCGAAGCAAGCCCATAGGGAAATTTGTCTTGCGAAGCACCTCAAAAAACGGAAAATTCTTTCGTCTAGCGAGTTTTTTGTCTTGCGAGGCATTCGTCTTGCGGGGCACCACTGTATAGGTGGACTGTCCCTGGATCAAGTGACATTTCTTCTTTAAGTTCTCAAAGCTCTTTATCTAGCTCAAAGTTGTCGTCTGAACTAGCCAGATGTTTAAAGGAGAATCAATCACAGTCAGTCCACCATTTGAAAAATAAGACTTTAGAGCATGGGTAGGCAAACTAAGGCCCAGGGACTGGATCCAGCCCAATCTCCTTCTAAATCCAGCCCGTGGATGGTCCAGTAATCAGCATGTTTTTACATGAGTAGAATGTGTGCTTTTATTTAAAATGCATCTCTGGGTGATTTTTGGGGCATAGGAATTCGTTCATCCCCCCCCCCCCAAAAAATATAGTTTGGCCCCCCCACAAGGTCTGAGGGACAGTGAACCAGCCCCCTGTTGAAAAAGTTTGCTGACCCCTGCTTTAGAGCCTTATTGCCCCAAAATGGCAACTAGACATTCTATTTTGGGGACTACAATGGTTTACGAACCCATTTGGTGCCTAGCTTATATATCTGAGTTTCTAACATTAGGTGCATTAATGTTGAGTAATAAACACTCCTAGTGAGGAGGAGGAAAAGGAACTCCTCTCTGTAAGGTCAATCATGGGAAAAGAAAGGGTCTGATGGACCAGTTGCAAGAATTATCCACTGGCCGCTTGGGCTGATAATATCCACTGTTGCTGTTCCTTCTTATAAGATTAGGTGTAGCAAAATCTGACTTTATTTATTTATTAAAATATATATTGCTATTCATTTTTTTAAAAAAATAGTAGTTTACAACAAATATATGATGTAATTGTGGCTTTTGGGTATTCTAATGTAAGCTGGTTCTGCTGTAAGGTTTTAGTCTACTGTATTAGGTGCCTTGAGCATCTCTGGGTAGGAAAGCAGAATATAAATTAACTAACAAAGTTTATGCAGTGAAGAGAACTTTTATGGGCTTTATATTAGTGGCCCATAGTGAAGCAAATACTTCTGAGAGATAAGTTCTAGTACATACCTTCTTTCCTTTTCATAGTAGACAGATTTTTTTTTTCCTTTTCAGAGGAAGAACTGAACAAGGTGGAAAGCTAGGCTACAGTCATTTAATAGTACAGGGGAGGGACAAGTGGTGCAAAGATTACAGTGGTATAGAAATTTTAGTAGGGGACAGTTCTGCTCGACTGAAATCTCTAGCAGTATAGTAATATTACCACTACATAAATTTACAGGAAGACCAATTTGTACAACTCTAATAATCCCGTTTCCACTGTGCAGCTAAAGCTCATTAAGAACTTGAGTGAACTGCCTAGCTTGATACCATCCATAGTATTTTAAGTTCGCAAGTAATGCAGTGAACATGGCAGATGCTTGCAGAGGTTAAGCGATGCACACACTTGAGACACTATGAGGATTCAGTTTGTGTGTCATTCTGTCACGTTTTTGTGGAACAATGTATTTATTCCTTCATATTTCAAGCATTTTAAAGTGTTTTAATGCTGTCTTTTATACTGCTGTAACCCACTCTGGAAGCTTCTCATGAAGGGATGGTAATAAACCTAAAAATAATAATACTGCCATGTTCGTCGTCTTGGGATCTTTTGTGAGGAAGAATGGGGAATAAATTTAATTAATATATAGGTTTTTAATAGGGCAGAGGAAGAAAAAGACATTGTTTTATGTACTTTCCTTGTTTGAAACTGTTTAGTCTTTCATGATACGACCCAGCTAGTAGAATCAAGATGAAATGTTTAATGGGGTCGCATCTTGCAGCTTCTCCCAGCTGCTTAGCTACAAATGGTAAAAATGTTGGGTAGGTGTGTTAGCAAGCAAGATATGGGAGGAAATAATGGGATTGTTTGTTAGTTCTTGTGTGTGATATACGGGGTGCTGAGAACGCACAAATAGCCGTTTTGCTTGCTTTTATATGTTTTTATACTGTTTTATTGGTTTTTGGTTGTATTTTTGTTTTAATGGATATTGTTCTTATGTACTACATAGTGTGCACTGCTTAGAGATTTTTGAAATATTAAGTGGTTTAGAAATGCATTCAAATAAAATAAATATTAAGAGCCAAGATCAAGGGGGAGGGACTGGGAGTTAGATAAATAATGTGCTTACTATCTATTCTTCCATGGAGGTTTTTATATAGGAAACACCTGTGTAAGGAGGGAACCCATGAGAATTTGTTCCTGGACCCACTCAGACATAATTACTGATGATAAAGCAAGCCTGCTCCTCTATTCTGTTGAAGACAGCTGTGGCTTCACAGCAGCTGGCCCATCTCCATGTTACTTTTGATTTGTTCTGGAAGCTGGAAATGTCTGGTGCAGTTTCTCAGAATGCTTTGGGAAGTTGAAAGGAGTTGAAGGGTGGTACATGAGGGAGCTGTGGGAGCAGGAGTGTAGCTTGGGAAAGTTGGAAAGCCAAACCTCTGAAAGGCCCTAGAAAGCTGATTGTTAGGCTAAATAGAATGCCAGCATATTGGCAGATTATTGGAGAGCCATTCTATATTGTGGGGAGGCTAGACACTGCAGTGGCCCTGAGCAGGAACCATAGCACACACAACAATAAATTCATGTAGGCCTAAAGTGAATAAACTTGCATCAGTTGTAATAATCCTAAATGTTCCTTGATAACTGCATATACCATTTTTACAAACAGGATGATTAAAACTGTTCATTTACTGTGTGTGTGTGTGTGTGTGTGTGCGCGCGCGGCCCCCCCCCCCCTGCCGCCAATGGAGAGCTGTGAGATTTAAGAACTATGGGGCACTTTATTACAGTGATACTGTACATTTGAAGCAAAATACTTTTTTGGGGGGGGGGAATTCAATTTCCATAGCTTATTATCAACATATTTATTTCATCTGCACCCTCCCATATCAGGTTTGGGGAATCTTTGGCACTCTAGTTGTTGCTGAACTACAACTCCCAGCAGCCCCAGCAAGCTTGGCCAATGGGAGTTGCAGCTCAAGAACATCTGGATTGCCAAAGTTTTCCCACATCTGCACAATATAATAGTCAAGCTGTAAATCAGTAATAGAAGCAAATAACTATGGACATGTTCTAACCAAGGGTAGACACTTCCAAGTTCAATTTATTTCAAGGAAAGCAATTTGGGTCCAATGCAGATTTACCAAGCCATGAGCCAGCTTCAGAAATGTGTGCATATTCTCTTTCTTCCCTTATCTTTCTGGAGTGAATTCCTCCCTTCCCTCCTTTGTTTGCTCTAAACATGGTTTAGATTCATCAGCTGGTGACAACCATAGTTAAGGCTAATCAACTTTGATATAGAGCAAGGGTTACAAACAAATTCTGGTTTAGAGAATCCTAGTTATCATGGCCATGGCTAATAGTGATACAGATGTGCTAAATGATTGTTGAGGCATGTACAAGAAGAGAGGGCTGTATTTGCTCCAAAGTAGGCAAGTAGGTCTTATAAGCATGCCTTAGACTGGTTTTCTGTTTGTAGGGAGCCATCATTACATCTGCATTGAACTATAACCATGTGCTAAACTTTTTTCTTGAGTGGAACATGGGGTGGGGCTTGGTGGCTTTGTGTTGAGTAATTGCTACCATTTCAGTCACAACAGACAACTCTTAATCTCAGTGATCAATAAGCCTCTCTATATAACACATCACCCATAGACCCATCAGAAGGATCTGAGTCCCAGTGTGATACCAGTAATCCTACATAGACAATGCTGAGGACACTATCTCCAACATAATTTGATTGGTGCCTTTGTGAAGGAATTGAAAAAAGTATCAGGCAGCATTCCTACAACCTAGGCCTCCTTCTCCAAAGCACAACACCATAACCATACAACTACAGCAGTAGAGGAAAGAGAGATACACAGAGAGTTCTTTGGAGTCTCCCAAGAGCCCAGTCAATTTCATGCTCCTTTCATCTCCCCACCTTGTGTGCATCACCCTGAGGAATACCAGCCATAGAAACCTGAAGAAGGGACCATATGGGGAAGCTATTGCCCTATGAAAAAGTGCAGGCTTCACATACAAGAGGAGGCAGGTGTGGTAGCCAGTTACAGTGACTGATGAATAGCCCATTAGACTTTCTCAGGTAACTGCAGGTATACCCATGCCCCAAGGTGTCTTGGCAGTGCTAGTTTCCACAATAATAGCACATTCACAATACTGGCAGTAGCTGTGAGTTATTTTCATGACATGGAGCTATTTCCATATACCTGATTAGTCCACCTGTCTACTTAGGCCGTTTACCCATTGAAGGAGATAATGTAGTAATTAACTCACCTATATAGTCTAGCAAATTGTAATGAACTCTATTCAGTTTGTTCTGTTCCACATGCTATAGCTCTTACCCTGCAAAGAAAAGGAGCCATTAGTGTTTAGCTAGAAGTAGTAGTAGATGGAAGTGTTCACCAATAAAAGTACTTGGGCTCCCCACAGTGTTCCCTTGCGCAGTGTGAGTGGGTTGGTTGGCTCTCCTTCAGCACATGTGTCACATTTTTTATCCCTTGTTTGAGTGATACACTGTGGTTTAAACCACTGAGCCTATTGGGCTTGGCAATCAGAAGGTCAGCGGTTTGAATCCGTGTGACCGAGTGAGCTCCTGTTCCTCTGTCCCAGCTTCTGCCAACCTAGCAGTTCGAAAGCATACTAGTGCAAGTAGAGAAATAGGTACAGCTGTGGAGGGAAGGTAAATGGCATTTCCATGTGCTCTGGCCTCTGTCACGATATTCCCTTGTGCCAGAAGCAGTTTAGTCATGCTGGCCACATGACCTGGAAAGCTGTCTGTGGACAAACGGCTCCCTCAGCCTGAAGTGAGATGAGCACTGCACCCCATAGTCGCCTTTGACTGGACTTAACCGTCCACAGGTCCTTTACCTTTACAATCTGTTGAGTTTCATTTGTTAAGCAAGTGCACAATAGTGGAAGGAGAAACAATGTGTGTCCATGAATATTTGATTTTTGCATACCTATCTCCCTTCTGGGGAACAGGACAGGAGAGTGTGCAGGAATACTCATTTGAGCAGGGCTGGCCTGAATCCTTTGGCCACCTCAAACAAGATGTGCTACTGATGCCTCCTCATCCATGCCCCATGGGGTAGGAGGAGACCAGTGGCAAAGCAGCTACTCTGGGGGAACACC
The DNA here is from genome assembly GCF_964252035.2 of Podarcis erhardii. Taxonomy (NCBI): domain Eukaryota; kingdom Metazoa; phylum Chordata; class Lepidosauria; order Squamata; family Lacertidae; genus Podarcis; species Podarcis erhardii. Next base: position 77,705,243 of record NC_138507.1, on the reverse strand, counting down.
CCCTTTTCTCCAAGAGTCTTGATGAAAGGGAGTGTTCCTCAAGGTATTGCTGCTGTTCTCCTTATCTTTGGCTTTCAGCTGTTTCTTTGGCTTACCTGCATTGGAAGCCGGGTTGTCTTACTTCATTGGTGCGCCCACATGGCACACATTTCTAACCACTTTCCACACCTCAGAATTTGCTGCCTGAGACAGCTGACTCATGGTATGGCACAACGTCCTCTAAGCCACCCTCCCTTGCTTACCTTTTGTAGGGTTCCTTGCACTTGCAGCCCTGGGTACAACAGCAGATTTCTCATTGTTGTTTGTACTGTATCTGGAATCCTTTGGCAGGGTACCCATAACAGGTTTTCAGAAGACCGTTCTTCATCCACTCATTACCTTTTTTATCGTTGCTGTTGTTTCTCCTAGGCTGCTAGGTGTTTGTTGGTTGTACAGTTACCACTCTCTGACAATTATATAGTCCTATGCTACATTTTGATATCTGAGTTGTTCCCTTTGTGAAGCCTACACTTGATGCAGTGTGTCAATTGCTACTGAGTTAGGCTGTAACCCTAAACTGTGACTGACAACAGCAGGGCTTTAGGAGTGGAGCAGTCAACACTACATCCACAACCCAACCATTTGTCCTGGCCAAGGCAGAAAGAGTGAGGGGACAGGAAAGTATAATATTTGTGCTGTTTTTTAAAGTAGAAAAAGGTCATTAGGCATGTCCATGGTTTTTTTTTAATTACTGCATTTTTTTACAGATGTGTTGTGTTTTTGCCTGCTCCTTGTTGGAATTGTTTTATACTTTTAACTGTATTGAATCATGTCCTGAGAACATATGGTTAAAATACTCATTTGTTCAAAAAAGGACCATATTCTGAATTGTGCGTGAGTACAGTGGTACCTCAGGTTACAGACTCCGCTAACCCAGAAATATTACCTCGGGTTAAGAACTTTGCTTCAGGATGAGAACAGAAATCGTGCTCCAGCGGTGTGGCAGCAGCAGGAGGCCCCATTAGCTAAAGTGGTGCTTCAGGTTAAGAACAGTTTCAGGTTAAGAACGGACCTCTGGAACGAATTAAGTTCTTAACCATAGGTACCACTGTATACACATGTGAAGTAATAAACCACAGTTTTGTAATTCATACTTTTTTCATTTGCTTGAATTTATTTTATACTCATGATTTTGTTATTCTAGCACATAGAATAACACGTGTGTAATACATAGCAGTAATTATACATTATTTCATAAATGTTAAGCGTTGCAATTTTTTTTGGCAAAACTGCTGAAAACAGTAGTACAAAATGCAGTGATACTGATGGTCCTGTTTTAAGCTGCTTCCCATGCTGTAGAGGAATAAGCACCCATGCAGTGGTGTCCAAACCAGATTTGATGAAGTGAAGGGCCATGAGGGCTGACCAAAGTTGTTGAACATTTTTAGTTGAAGTTGTTGAGCTTTTTTAGGAGCCAGATTAAACCAACCAGCAGGCCAGATTAGGCCCCCGAAACAGACTTTGGACATGCCTGCTTTAGGGAAAGAAACCATGTGTGTGAATACATTTGGTTATGAATGACCTTCTCTTGCTTCTTAACCAATTTTTAGAATACACGGAGGTGGAAGTTGTATTGAAGTAAACAGTAACTTTTGTAGATATTTATTGTTACATGCTTGTTTTTTGTTAGAAATGGTAATACGAAGTTCTTAGTCTGGAATTATTTCTGTTGTATCTTCGTAATTTGTTTTGATCACACTAAAGTCTACTCAACATATAGATAGGATTATGCAATCCACAATTAGTTCATGCTGGCAACTTCCCTTGCTCTTGCCATGGACCTTGGAGCCAGGAGGACAAAGGGAGGGAGAGGTCCAGGAGCACAATTGCAGTTGTGTGGGGAAAGAACTTAGAAGTGGCCGGCTTTGTTGGAATCCTCCCTCCCTTTGCATAAAGTTAATGGCAACAAAATAAATGCCAATTTGAGTTAATTGAGAATCCAAGAAGGCTATCTCCACCCAACCTTCTTTATCCACCTGAAGCCACAGTAGAGCTTCGCATAACAACTAATAGTGGCCAGGGACTATCCAGGACCAGGAGTACACTAATCCAAGTTTAGCAACAGTCACCTCTTTGGGCTCTGCTCCTATATTTTTTTGAACAAAGGCCACGAGGTTGTGCATAGTCCAGGGAGCCTGTTGCTGAGATTCTTGGTTCAACTAGAACTCTCCAAGATGAAGTGAAGGAGGCTTACAGGGGTGGACAGGGAAAGCTCTAGCATATATGTTGGTGATAATCAAAACACATGCTACTCACTAGCATATTGATAGCATACCCCACTCTAACCCAAATAAAATAATCTTGTTGACTTTCAGAAGAAACCCAAACCCCATACCCTTATACAAGGACAAAGGCACATTACTCATAGTCTGTGTTAATGAAGTGAAAAAAGATGCCTGTGTGCATTTTCTAAAGACTTTCAAGCTTGACCTCTTTTATCGGCAAAGCAAGATTATTTTGCTGAAAACAGTTTGAATGGGCAGAAACATCCTGTGGCTTGGATTTCTTCCTTGTGGCATGACATTGAATTAATTACACTCAGGATGTCCCAGGAATTCTCTACCCTTGTCTTTGTCATGAAAGTTACTCAGGTACCTGACTGGACCCTCTCTGAAAACATCTTTTAACATTGTTGTTTTTTCTGTAGCTGGGGGCATGAGTCATCCCCACTGGATTCAGTCTTCCCCACTCAGACTGATCCTTGCTCCTCTACATGCCAGTCTCTTACTCAGGAGGCTGCCACACAAGTTCAGCTGTCTTGGAACACTCCTGGAAAGTCTTTTCCAATCTCTCTTTTAGTATTCTTTTAGTCCCCTTGCCTCAATGGATCACAGAAGCTTGCTCCTTTTTGTCCCTCTTTCATTTAGACTTTAGCTAGATTCCTTACCTCGTACACCCTTGCCAATTGCCTCCAAACCATGTTTGTTATTTTGTTTCACTGGTATTAATGAACCTCTGTACAAAGGCACCAGCCAGTGTCTTTATGAAAGAAGGTGAGTGAGTTGGGCTCATGGGCTACATTATTCACCACTCCATCACAGCCTGAGCCTTATCAGAGAGAGGGAGCATTTCCCACAACATGCATAAAGCAATCATGTAGGAAGTGTGGTTACCCTTGTGCCCTTTTGTGGAAGGATCCCCTCCCATCACAAAGAAAACTCAGTAAATTTGAGATAAGCAACACCTTCTCATCCCTTCCTCAACAGGACAGGTAACCCCTGCATCTCAGCTTTCCTACTCTTCTCTGTTCTTCACATTTCTCTGAGCTCAAGAGAGAGGACAGCTACTAACCTTTGTTGTTGTTGTTGTTGTTATTGTTCCTGGTTCTTTCTCTTTTCCCAGAGTAAAGTTCAGCTTCACTTTTACTCTTTCCCCTTCATCTTGGTGATTAAGCCATGGGTAGGCAAACTAAGGCCCGGGGGCTGGATCCGGCCCAATCACCTTCTAAATCCGGCCCATGGGCGGTCCAGGAATCAGCATGTTTTTACATGAGTAGAATGTGTGCTTTTATTTAAAATGCATCTCTGGGTTATTTGTGGGGCATAGGAATTCGTTCATTCCCCCCCCCCAATATAGTTTCCCCCCCCCCCAGGTCTGAGGGACAGTGGACCAGCCCCCTGCTGAAAAGCTTTGTTGATCCCTGGATTAAGCGAATGGGCCAGGCATAGTTATTAACTCATTTCTGTGTTTTTCTGTACTAGAATTTTAAGCCAAAAACCTGCCTTGTTGTTTATTTGTTTATATTGGCATATAATCTTTACATTTATTTATATTAATTTATAAATAAATATTGTATTTGCAGCTGCATCATGTTAAGAATACTCCATACTAAAGCCCCCAAATTTAAGTCAGTACAATTCTGTTTGTGTAAGCACACTATAGTCACCAGTAAGAAAGATGGAGTTGAAGTACGAGAACTGGGGGAGAAGAGGGTAAGAGGGTGACTAGAGCAAACCTATCTGGACTGAGCTCAACTGAACACAGGGGGTTGTATTCAATATATTGCTAAAGTGAATGTTCTATCAGCACAAAAGTTTCTGCTTGTGGGACGGAACACTGTCCCCTGCCTTGCCCCTTAAATCTGTTCTGGATGTTTCCCCAACCCTCCAGAGCAGATTTGCAGACTGCACAGGCGGAGAAGAGGGGAGAATCCCTTTGTGCTCGTGCTAATCCTTGAGCTTGCACAAAAAGTTGAATACTTCCCAGAGTTCTAGTTGTTTACTTTTCATGCAGGTTCAGATACATGTGGGATGGGTTTTTCTGCATCAAAAAGGGGAGAAGGGGACCTGGAGTCCTAGGAGGACCAAGTTTTCCCACCATGGGAAATAAGTGTAAAGTACCTAGAATGAAAGAGAGGTTCCATGTGCAACATTTTGGTTGACATTCCTCACTTTGATGAATGCTAATTAGTAGTGATATGTTTACTGGTGCTCAGAGTGCCTCAGGCATCAAGTTTCCTTCCCCAAAGCTGTAAGATGGCCAGTTAGTAGATGCACCTTGTATGGCTTGATTGCCACAGGAATCAGGCAGTGAGGAAGACCCCTGCATATTCCAGTTGTCACCTCTCTCTGCATAACTTGTGAGAGTCACTCCTGCTGCAGATGGTAAGGGATGAGCTTGCTCTGGTTCCCCTAATTTCACCTGTTTAGTTCATCTTTCCAGACAAAATGGGATTTCATTGAGTCAGATACTGTACTGGTGCAGACTTAAATTGGCAGCAAGAATGAACTCCTTGGTATAACATCATATTAAAATTACATTTTTGAGGTGCATCTCCAATTGTATTCCTGTTGTGTAGCCTTAATCAAAGAGTAGCGACTTTCCCCCCATTAACATCTAATGTGAATGCATGTGTGAAACATAATGTACAGTGGTGCCTCGCAAGATGAAATTAATTCGTTCCGCAAGTTTTTTCGTCTTGCGATTTTTTCGTCTTGCGAAGCACGGACTTTGGAAAAGCTTCAAAAATCACCAAAGTCTTCAAAAACCTCAAAAAAGGCTACCACACCGCGTGCTATGAGTTGCTCCTCGAAGTGAATGCACGGTTTTAAGAAAAAGGAAACAAACTTGCAAGACAAAGGAAACAAACTTGCAAGACGTTTTCGTCTTGCGAAGCAAGCCCATAGGGAAATCCATCTTGCGAAGCAGCTCAAAAAACGAAAAACTCTTTCATTTTGCGAGTTTTTCGTCTTTTGAGGCATTCGTCTTGCGAGGTACCACTGTATTACTAAGCCATGACAGGAGGATATGTTGCCTGTTTCACCTTGTCTCTCTTATGTCATCTGAAATGTTATACCATGTCAGGTCTTTGAATGCTTTGGAGATGATGATATGTCTATACATGTCTTAGTTTGCATTCTTAGTTTTGTTGGCAAGTGTGTATACGGTGCCAAAAAGAAGTTTTTGACACACATTGTAACCCACATGAAATTCATTTGAAATTATTCAAAGACTGATTGGACTTCAATGAAATGTATAGTTGCTGTGTCTAGCAGCATTTGTTTTTCCTCCATAAGCCACATATTTTTATCTGTGTCTTTTTGTGGGATTTCTTTGGCAGAAACAATTCCTGGCATGTTAGAATGTGAAGGGTTCCTTCTCACCAGCTGAGTCTTTCAGCTGGCTGGGATCACCAAGTACCGTAGTGGTAATAACCCTTAGTATTCTAAATCACACCTTTTAGTTAAGATTTTGAAAAATATTTCTTTTAGATGCTACATTGGGCGGGGGGTGCGGGAAGACAAATTGTCTTATATTTATTATGTATCAAATGTTTCTGTTGCTGTTTCTTAATCTTTTGCATGATCATGGAACTCAAAGTACTTTCCTAAAAAGCCAATAATTTTCATTAAACTAGAAGAATCTTTTTTGGTAGTTAAAGCAGAACACTGTTAACAAAGAATATTGTTGAAACAAATTTTAAAAAAATCCTTCCAGTATCACCTTAGAGACCAACTAAGTTTGTTATTGGTATGAGCTTTCGTGTGCATGCAACTTTAGTTTTCATTTCCCTCTACTCCCAAATATATCTAGTAGGTGGAATCCAGGCTTGCCCTCTATGAATAGAAGGACTCAGTGTTAGAAACTGGGGAACGCTAGCAGCCCCGTGGCTCCTGGGACCTAGGTTGTGGGTGGCAAAACAAAATGTCTAGGCATCTTGGGGGGGGGGGTTGTCCCGCTACCAGACCAGGCAGCCTCACAGTGCAAAACAAAAACAAAAAAACAGGGTAGTGCAGCAGCAAAAGACACGTGTTGTGCTTTGCTGTGACATCACACCTCCCTTGTGCAGGTGAGATAGTCTCTAGCTATAGCAGCGCTGCTATTCAGTCATGTCAGGTCTTACACTTTACAGTGTAAATGCTTGAGGATGTCAGTTGAGCTACAGCAGCCCAGCTGGTATAAATTGATGGTGGATTGGATTGGAACCTCATATAACAACTTTCATAAGTCTGAAACATCTATGATGGTTACAGTGTAATTTTGTATCACAAGGCTAGGCAAAGTTGGCATGGTTTTTATTTGGGCAAAAATTTTAACCCACCCAGAAAAACCATGCACGTCTTAGTTCTTGCTTTTCTGGGGTTTTATTGTTCCATTTGGATCTGTTGGGTGTTAGCCAGTGATGTTGTTCCGCTAACACAAGAACTTTTGACTGTGCAGAGGAACTTTCCCTTGCTCTCCTCTTGCACCTCCCCCCCAAACCTGTTCTGGGGTGTTCCTTCAGTGTTTGATCCCTGTATGGGACAGCTGCGTATTCCTGCATTGCAGGGGGTGGACTAGATGATCCTCAGGATCCCTTCCAACTCTATGATTCTATGTCTATGTCTGAACCCTCCAGAGCAGATTTAGGGAGGATGTGTGGGATATGGAAGGAGATGAGATTTCCATTCTGGTGTGTGTGTGTGGGGGTGTAGTGTTTGCTGTATTTTTATAAACTGCTCATAGACTGTTCTGGTATGAAGCAGTATATAAATGTATTTCATTGATAGGTTGAGAGTTAAATTATCTTCTTTGATCAGAACTGTTTACACAGAAGGCTGTAGTGTGCTAGCAACTGGTCTTGGGGAAACTGCTCAGTAGCAAAGCAGCACTTTTCTTTTCCTCTCTCTATAGCTTTGTGCACTTACACTACAGCTGCATAATTCTTAGAAAACGCCTGGTTCTTCAGAGCCAGGATTGCCAGCAGCCACGGCTGAGCACTATGATGAGTGAACTCCTAGCTCTTTTAAGCTAACAGGCAGATAACAAAAATATTCTGCCATAGGTATGCTAATTAACACATCTAATGTGATTTTTGTTGGAAAAAACAATGTAATCACAAGGCAAGCCACAAGTGACAGAATGTAATTGTCTGATAAATAACACTGTGCTATATTTCCCAACAGTTGTATGCAGCTACCATTTTCTGCACACAACTGGCCCTTTTATTTCCTGTTTCAAGGAAGGCTATATTTTATACAACACAATGTACATCATTAATTCTATAAAGGATTATGTTGCACTGTGTTTCATTTTCATGTATAAAAGCTTGGATAAAAAATTCATGTTCAAACTGAGCCCCCACCTTGTAAACAGCCTAAGCTTGGTTGGTTTCCTTGCCAAATCTATAGAAATCTTAAAGTGGTTTTAAGAAATGGGATCAAATTCTGTTTGTTGGACAGTGTGACTTCAATATTTTATAGAATACTTCAAGCTCAAAAGCTTTAAAAAGGATATTGGCCCAAACAAAGATATCAAAACCTGGGTTTTTACATACCAAGTTAATGTTTCTTGATTCCATCTGAAACAGATCTATTCATCTTACAGTTTATTAGGGGAAGCACGTTGATAGCAGAATTAGTGCCTGTTGAAATATTTCTGTGCTCTTGATAAGTGTCGATGCAAAAAAAAAAGAGCAAATAGTTTTTGAGAAAAATAATTTTACAGCTTATTCACCAAGTTGATTCTCACAGTTCCTTGGGGAAAAAATAGGAGAGGTAGGGAATGATTGGTGCACCGATATTTCTAGATTCCTAGGTAATGGAAACAAACAACTTTTTAGATTTACACCATGTCTTACTGCTTTTCCGATTAAAAAAAAAATCTAAAAGATTGTGTGAGCTTTGAATTAGCAATAAGCTTATACAGGAAGCAAAAGTTATTTGTGATGAGAGGCCTGCACTTTTACTGTTTGGGAAAGAGGTGACCCATGTTGCCTAAAGCATCTGTCCCTCAGCAGTCTGTGCCTGAATGTCTAGCCCCTTGCCCAGCAAAGAAGGGGCTTGCTTTGCAGTTTAGATTTGGAAATTGGCTCTCTGAGGAGTTCCCTGAAGAATCTGCTGCACCAACAGAAGTTAGGCAGAGATTGCAGAGCAGGCTGCTCCACCTCTTCCTTGTTGGGTCCTGATCTAATTTCCCTCCTCCTGAGTTTAACTTCAGGAATGGATACCACAAGCAGACAGGCAAGTGTCTGGCTCGCTGCTGGTTCAGGGCTTCGAGCCTGGTTTATTCATGCCTGAGAGCCAGCTGTATATTCATGGTGTCTCCCGCATCTGGGCAGAAGAAGACAGGAGCGCTTGCAGTTCAGCCCATAAAGTACAGCCTAAGAGCCTGGGAGCACCTTCCTCTTTGTTCTTCCTTGTGTGCTTGTGCATGTATTGCCACCTCCCTCTCTCTCTCCAGCAGCTGTGTGAGCTCTGAGTGCTGTCCCTGTCATTGCTGCCCTTGGATCCCTGCACTAATGTTAGTTAGAAGAAGAAGAAGAAGAAGAAGAGTTTGGATTTGATATCCCGCCTTTCACTCCCTTTAAGGAGTCTCAAAGCGGCTCACATTCTCCTTTCCCTTCCTCCCCCACAACAAACACTCTGTGGGGTGAGTGGGGCTGAGAGACTTCAGAGAAGTGTGACTGGCCCAGGGTCACCCAGCAGCTGCAGGTGGAGGAGCGGAGACTCGAACCTGGTTCCCCAGATTACAAGACTACCGCTCTCAACCACTACACCACACTGGCTTGGAGACACACAGGAAGCAGCCATAGACACCACCTCACCAGCCCTCATTATTGACACCTCATATGATCACACACTGTCCCATTAGATCCATTTCTGTTGAAAAATATTGCGGCTTGGGGCAAGACAGGTGCACAGCTACTGTAGGTGTGGGAGTGGGGAGAAAAGGGCAAGAAAAGGCAGGGGAAATGGGGGAGCAGTTCTGATTCGCTCTAGGAAAAGCAGCTTCCCTGAGCTGTCAAGTTGAAAGGATACATTCAGGCATAATATTTGTAACATTTAACAACTTTAAAGATGTGCCCCCCTGTAATTTTTGTAACAATATTCTATACCATCTCTATGGAAGTTTCCTTGGTCTCAGGGTCAGGATCTAGATTAATATTGACTGGCTTAGCTATTTTTGATGTGATCAATGTCTAGCCAAGGTCTAAGCAGGTTAGGTTTCTAGTTGCTTAAACAGGTCCTGTTTGACAAGGATAGAAGGAGATGAAATTTGCCAGGCATAATGCTTGGGAACTGAATGAATGGAGAACTATCATGAGCATGATTCATAATTTACTTAGAACAATATGAGGACTCTTTTTTCAAAAGTTCCATATAGAATCATAGAATTGTAGAATTGGAAGGGACCCTGAGAGCCATCTAGTCCAAACCCCGTGATGCAGGAATCTCAACTAAATCATACATGTAAAATGGCTATCCAGCCTCTGCATAAAAAGTAGAGTACATCATCTCCCCAGGGCATCTATTTCACTGGCAAACAACTCTTATTGACGGAAAAGGCTTCCTGATATTTAGCCGGAATCTCCTTTTTTGTAACTTAAAGCCATTGGTTTGGGTCCTACCCTCCAGAGCAGACTAAAACAAGCTTGTTCCATCTTCCATGTGTCAGCCCTTTAGATATTTGAAGATGGCTATCAATTTCAATATTCCCATTGAAAAGTTTTCACTGAAATTTAGTAGTGGATTGCTTATTCTTATAAGTGTAATAATTTTGCCTCTTTTGAAATATCAGGGGAGAGATTAAAAGCCAGTTGTTTTCCTTTTTCTTCTCTTCTAGGCCCTTGATGAGCCTCCATATTTGACAGTGGGCACTGATGTGAGTGCAAAATATAGAGGGGCCTTCTGTGAGGCCAAAATCAAGACAACAAAAAGACTGGTCAAAGTCAAGGTATGTATGTGTGTAATTTTTCATTTAAAAATTAGAATATATTCAGAGCACTCCACAATGTATGGGTATTGAAGTGAGGCATTTTAAGAGGGATGAGTTAGTGAAGTACTTCACTAGGACTGAGTGCTCAGTTGTTCTCCCTCTCCAGTAGATTAACTTCCTAACAGTTTCTAAGATCACTTTGAGGGAGGGACACAAATGATAAGCAGCACCAAAATGTCATTAGTGTTGTTTTAAAAGCAACACCAAAATGTAGACGTTGCATAATCATTTAATAATCCTGCTAAATTTCATTATGCCACCAATATATCTGAAAATAAAGAAAAGCTATAGCCCTCTTCAGGTGTTCTGATTAGGATTTGGGGAGGCTACAGGGATAAGCACACTACATCTGTTTGTTTCCCTTCTTGTTTTGTCACCCTTCACAAGTTGGAAGGCAAAGTTTTGAAGCAGGAAGCCTCATGTGGTGGATGTTCCCTGTGTATTTCAAAACCCTGCTTTTATAAAATAATCATTTGTATTAATGTAAAGTGCTGTTTGTTTTTAAGCAGTTTAGTTAATCAGTTAAATCCAAACCTCCTGCTCAAAACACTCAAGTTCTATGGGATTCAGTTTTCTATAAATAGACAGTATAAATGTATGTATCTTCTATCACCTTTAAAATAAATTAATGGAGATTATAAAATGGGTGGCGCTTCTAATATTTTAGATTTTAGTGGTAAATAGGGCCATAAATAGGGGAGACATGCTATATATAGTTATTTGTCTGCTAGTGGCGTAATTTGCAGCTACTGTAGACTGGCTAAGCTCAAACTCAGAAATATCTGTACACCATGTGGGGATGTTGAAAACGGATGTGCCCTAGTTGTGGAATGCCCTTCTGTTAGATGTATGTTTAGTGCCTATTATTTTTTCATTTTGTTGCCAAGTGAAAAAACTATTCATTTGCCCAGGCAATTGTAGGATATTAGCTTTATTTATTGCTGGAGGTTGCAGGCCCACTCTGTCCTTGAATAAAGGCCTGTATTTTAATGATTTGGGCTTTAATCATATTTGCTCTTATTATGAAGTGGATTTTTAAAATTGCAATTTGGATGAGTTTTAATTGTATTGTTCACCACCACAAGATTGGTTATAATAAAGGGTGGCCTAGAAACATCCTAAATAAATAAATAAATAAATAGTAAAGATAGCTATACGTACACTTGCTCTGCTTTAACAATCCTTTAAATTGTGCTTTGCAGGTAACATTTAGGCATGATTCATCAACTGTGGAAGTTCAGGATGATCACATAAAAGGCCCTTTAAAGGTAATATATTTGAATGATTAACCATGAAAAATATTTCCTAACAAATCAATATATTTACAGTGATGTATATATAGATATAAAGTTAGGTGTAATTATTGAATAATCCTACTACATTGCACCACAATTACCTTGTGAAGAATGAACAGTTATTATTTAAGCAGGATATAATATAGTTTGCATAGTATTAAAATCTGAGCTGTTCTGATCGATAGAATTAAGTAGAGTAGCTTGTTTCTGGCATGGCACGTACAGTGATAGAACAGATTCTGCAAATAAATGGGTTGGGATCCAAAGGATAACACACAGTGTTCTGGCCTCTCCTTTTCACTGCAGCTTCCTGGGCTTCCCTTCCCCAGCCCAGAAAAGCCACTCCTGAGGGTCAGGGAAAAGTACAGAATGGTGTGCAATATGTGTGCCAGGAATTGACAACACACATTGCTATGCACATGTGGAAGTGTCTTCTGTTCACTTATTGGCCTCTTTGGATCTCGGATCAAGTGTTCTGTACGGTGTTTTGGCGTAGCTTATGCCATTTCTTCTGATGAAAAATTTAGGCCAGGTCTAGTATGCTGTGCGGAGAGTCATGCAAGGGACCTGTGTTAGTCTTTTTGAATTTAAGTCTCCCGCACCCCCTTTGAACCGCTGGACCACATCCCCATCCCCTATCACAAACTGCTTTTGATACACCCCTCAGTTTGAAAAGTGCTTGTCATGTGGTTCAGGGGCTGCTGTACAAGGACTAAAGTCTTGAGCCCCCATTAATAGCTATTAGATTTTTGACTGAGCATGTTAAGGAAAGTGCCTGGCTGGGTAATTATTTAGAGTCCAGGACAATTCTGGTCTGTGGGGGTTGGACTAGATAACCCATGTGGCCCCTTCCAACTCTACAATTCTGTGATTCTATGATTCTTTATTTACAGAAATTTATTGAAATTATTGTAGTGAATGAATAAGTGTAGGAAAATGTGTTGGGAATGGATAATCTTGTGAATTTTGCCATGAAGACAAATGAGCAGGATACTTAAATTCCTGTCAGTTTCTCCTCACAGATCTTTCATTAAAATCCATGTATTTTTTTCTGTTTTCCAGTTGTTTGGCACATCTAAAACACATAGTTTGCAATTAACTACATTCAGAACTGCATGCCTGCAAATATTACTTTTTATGGAATATATAGTGTTGGCTTTGAGATTAACAATGAATTTATTATTTTAAGCAGTATCAAAATTTTAGTTTTAATGGGACAGACAGTGACTGCTGCCCACAGTGGCCTTGACCGTGTTGATGCAGCTGCATACTTCGCTCCCTCCCACAGTTGTTGGAAAGGTTTCCTTAAATCTAGTAGCTGCCAGCAAAGCTGTTTGTTAGTTGGAATTGTTGGTTGTTGCTGCTGCAAAGCAGTGAAGAGAGAAGGGAATTACTGTTGTTATCTGCATGTGCTAGGAGGCAGGGGAGCATTGTGATCAGCACTGTGGAAGTACACTGTTGCTGACAGGCAAAAGGGGCAGTCAGCAACCACACACACACTTTCACAGTGCAGACTGTGAGACCCCTTGCTTCAGCACCAGGTCCTAATGTTTATGACAAGAACTATCCTATCTCCCCGTCAGCAGCTTCTAGCAGTGCTGCTCAGCTCACTGATTCACTGGCTGGTGCTGCATAAACAAGACCATATGCCTGGTTCCAACCAGAAGAATGAATAGTTTAGAGACTTCTCATAAACTGCCTTTCCATAGTTAAAGCTGCCTTTCCATAGTTAAAGCTATGCTCAAGGCACCTTACAATATAAGAAAAAGACATAATTACAAACATAAGTAGTCATCAACAATAAAGAAAATGCCAAAAAGTACAGAACCAAATTGAAAAAAGATCCACTTAAATCATAGTATCTAAAACAAAGATGCAAAATAAATAATATCAATAAGAGCAACAACCCCCCTCCCCAACAAAAGTACTTAGGCAACAGCCCAGCGTAGGCAGCCTCAGCTATTGTAGCAGGAGTCAGTCAACACCCTGCCCTCCCAGGACAGGTGGGGGAAAGGCCAGCAAGGCAGGGAGCAGGTCTTCCAGGATTCAATGGAGTTCTCATAAGCACATCCTGCTTCAGCCAGAGATGACCTGCTATCCCTTTTCTTGCAACATGTTTCACTTTTCGTGGTGTGACGCAAAGAATATGTTTGGGAGTTAAATTCTGCTGCTTTGGGTGTGTTTCCCTGTTTCCTGGTGGAAACAAGCCAATGCAGGATTTAACTCTGCCCTCCTACCCATCAGGTGATATAAAAAATGATGTCAGCTTATGGACAGATGGACGTGATTTGGGGGAAATGGCTTGGTGGGCCAAGCGTGCCAACAGGCTGGAGGTTTCTCATTCCTACCCTAAAATAAGCAAGTGTAACCATTAGACTTTACTGAAATGGTGTGTGTTTTACTTGCTGATTCCTTAAGTTGTTGAATAAAGCTCCGCAGTCACTCGTCTAATAGTGAAAACAGCACACGGCAGAAAAATATTGTTCCGTCTAGAGAACAATGAATGGTAACTGCCATTAAAATGTAAAACAAGTGGTAGTATGATGGAGGAAATGTAGTTTCCTTTTTGTTTTCTATAATATTAATTGCTCCTTTCATAAGAACTCTCCAGGTAGCATAAGACAGGAGACAGAAAGGAAATATGGTGGTTAATTTAAAGAGGCATGCAGCTTTTTTTTTTTAATAGGAATATTTAAAATACTACTTTAGAGAGAAAATGGGTGACTTTCTCAGTCCGTCATCCTCAAAAAAAAAAAGGGATAGCTATAATGATTAGAGATTTTCTTTCTTTAATCTTTGAGATTCAGAGAAATTGAAACATCAGTGCCTACTTATTTAGACTTTAAAGACATGGTAGAAGTTTGTTTTTTGTTTTAGACAACTATTCTGGGGAATAACTTTGACCATTAGCTCTTGTTCACCATCTGCTGGCAGTAAGGAAGTAGTAATAGGCAGATCAGCATTTCTGAAAAGTGCCTTTTGGAAGCATTTTGGGGTAGAAGTTGGGAAAGCTGTCTTTTAAAAATAATTTAGGCATACCGACTCATAAAAAACACTTGTTTCTAAGCATAATTTTTGTCTACTCCAGGGTAGCAGTTCTATGCTAATTAATTGATTTTCTTTGGCTTATAGTTCTATATACTGAGTTGAATCCAGATTTTTCATGAGTGGAGCTCCACTCATAAGACATTTCTGAAAGGGGATACAGTTTTCACTGATTTATCTTTCCCCTTTCAGCCTCATATCCGCCCTGCCACCAACCCGCCCCCCCACCCCGCTCTGGTGGGTTGAAGGACCCTTCAGAATAGGTAGCACAGGGGACTCCCAAGAGGAAATGGTGATAATTATCTCCTTTCCTTCCTCCAGTGGTGGCTTCCACTAGATCTTAGTCCCAAAAAGCCCTTTTCACTGGATCCAACCGAAGGTGGTGTGTCCCATAAATAATAACTTCACTGAATGTTTGGGCAGGTGTGTTATACATTCCAGCCATGTCTGAGCAGACATGTTACTATGTGTTCACTTTGGTGGAAGTCAGTAATGTATGTCTCTGTTTTTTCATGAACTTGTGCCATATGTACTAGTGTTTTTTTTTTTTAATCTGAGTTCCGGATTATTGGTTATAATAGTTATATTTAAAGGTATAAGATAACATCTGGAGGAGAATTTCAAAACTACAACTTCTGTAGGCCAGGACCAAAGTGTATTGTGAGTGCACCATGCCTGTTCATCTCCCCTGCCCAGGTACTCCTGAAGGTCAGGAGATCATCAACCTCCATAGCAGGTGTGGGCAACCTTTGGTCCTCTCATTTTTTTCTCCTGAAGTCCAACTTCCATCATCCCTGGCCAGTGTAACAGGAAGGGCTGCAGCCAGAAAAGAGATTTGTCTATCTCTTTGCACACAGTTCTCTTTGAATCGTCATCATAGAACATATTTTGTCATTTTTTATATATTAAAAATGCCTTCATATAATTTTATACATTGCATGTTCTGATATTTACAGCTTTCTTGGTTTGAGTGGGGAAAAAAATCACTTGTGGAATAATCCTATTAAGTAGTTCTAAAAGGCACCCTCTTGATACAAATAGATATATAGTGTGAAGTCTGAAAAGTAAAACCTGACATACATTAGATTGCCTCAGAGGCATGTTACAAAGCCTTGTGTGAAGATGGTATGTTTTTCAGATTTCTCCTTCCCCCGAAATGCAGCCACACACACTATATGTGTAGATTGGTTTTTGAGAGCAGAAACTGAATTTAAAAGAATGAAAAATGAAATGTTCAATATTTTCTAATTATTGCCTTGAAGATTACCTAAGTGGCTTTTATGTTTTAGGTAGGAACTGTGGTGGAAGTAAGGAATCCAGATGGAACATATCAGGAGGCTGTCATCAACAAATTAACAGATGCTAGTTGGTACACTGTAGGTAAGGAAAAACAACTCCATTTTTCACCAATCCAAAAATTACAGGTCAGGAAAAATATGTGTTTTTTTCTTCCATAATAAGTAGTGGAATTGAGTTCTTGTTTTTTATATTTAGTGAGTGTTTTCTTACTCTCAAAATTATCACTTTAATTGAAATCTATATATGGCTTCTTAAGAATATTCTTGGACTTGCTGCTTGACAACAACAGGCAGTAGGCATGGAGATGGGAATGGGGAAAATGAAGAAAATATGGCAGAAGAAAATAGAATAATGCAGATTTATGCAAATTGGTGGGGGGTTAGTTTTAGTTTGAGATTATTCAACAACGTTTGAAAGGGTTTCCCCCACCTTTTGAAATTTTAAGAGTGTTCCCTGCCACACAAAAATACATAAGTTTTATTCAAATCTGTAATATTGAATAGTATTTATACTGCAGTTTTCTGTTACAACAACAACATGTGGGGAAAGTGTAGAATATGACTAAGAACATGTTTGTGTTAATTTTCCGTCTAAGAAAAAGGGGGCAAGAAAAAGGGACCATTTGATTTTCAATGAGTCCTGTGGTACCTTAAAAAAGACAGTGTGCCTACTTCTTAGATGCAGGTTTTTCCAAGCTACATTTTTGGAGTTGATATTAAATTAGAATTAATGATGAAACTATAGTTCTAGTTGGTAAGCTCATTCAGGGCCTTCAGAATGATGATTTGTTTCCTCCAACAGCCTTCATGACAAATATGTATCACTTTAATATTGATGCCTTCTAAGAAAAGATAACATTTCTCAAGATACAAAACTTATTTGCATGCATTTCCAGAGTTAATTAATATTTCCATAAGCCTTGTTCCTTTATTTATTTTTTTATGAGTAAAGTTTTCAGATTCATGGAGGGCGGGATAGGTAAAATCCAGTAGATCTTTCTCCTGTAAAACACTGCCTAGCTTCTAGCTTACAAAATTGATTTTAAGACTGCAATGCAAAGTGTACTTATTTGAGAGTGAGCTCCACTTGAACTTACTTCTTAGTTTTGAGTAAACATGCATACATTCAGCATTTGTTTAACAAAGACTTTTCAGTAAGAAGTGCAGCCTTTTGCTTTTAATTAAAAATGCAAACAATATTACAAAGGCTGCTTTTGCACACAAATCAGGCATGAGCTGTGTGCTAGTGCACACATCCCTAGTGTTCCCATTTCACTCCTCCTTTCTACAGTAGATAAACAAAGCACAAACAGTCAAGCTTAGAGGTACATACAAACCTGTGATTCTGGTTTGTTTCACTCAGCAAACCATGATTGCTATGCCAACAACAAAGCATGACCTTCAAGTTAATTGTTTTGTCTGGCTGAAACACACCATGATCCCAGGTGTAGATTTTACACTGACCAAGCCTAAATTTGGCTTTTAATTGATTTTATTTGTTTGCATTTCATTATATTTGTATAAAGCAATGAATGCATGCAATAATAAATGAATATAATATAATATAATATAATATAGCCTGTTGGTTTGTTTATCCACTTGTGGAAGGGAGAGGCAAAATGGGAACACTAGGGCTGTATGCATGAGCATGCACCCCATTCACAGTATTGTTTAATCGACCAAACCTTATGGCTTAGAAATATGTGCAAACATAGACTATTTTTTGGTCTGAAATAGTAACCCCTCCAAAGAAAAGGAAAGAAATACCCAGCATCTGTTGATGCTATTCCTCACTCTTATTTTCTGTTTCTATTACTTTTTGGTATTTAGTCTTATGCAGTTCAAAAGAGTTTGAAATGTTAGAACTGAGTGAATGCAAAAAGGCCGAAGATTGAAAGGGAAGATCAAGCTGTACCCTCCATGTTCAACAGCAGTCTCTTTAGGCTACAATCCTTCTTGCTCCGGTGGATTAGTATACATAGGATAACAGAGCAAGCATTCTCCCACAGGGTGACTGGCTTGGCTTCCTCTGTCTCCACACATCTTTTTTAGTTTGATTTCAACATTTCAAACAATAGTAAAAAATTAAAAGCACCCTCCCATTTACCAAAGAAGAGAGGGCCTATCACCATAATTACCCAGGTGAATGGATTTGTAAAAGCCCTGTTTAGAGGCTGCATTTCGACCATAAATAAGTACCTGGCCAGTTCTCTCCCCCAGTGGAGATGGTTAACTAGCGTGTGAGGATCTCCAGAGGCCTCCAGCATGCAAGCCAGATAAAATCCTCCAGCTATGTAACTGGGGAGACAAGACCAAGAAAGAAAATGTATTTGAAGATTCTCTAGAAGCTGGACTAATTGAAACTAAGGACAAGAAAAAGTCTGTGTCAATCTCAAAGTGGAGGAGACTCCAAACAACTTCAGTCCTAAGTTCCTCTAAAAGCAGCCCTCCAAGTACTCTAAGCCAAGATGGCAGTGGCAGCACAAGCCCACAATCACGGTTGGAGATTACTGTAGAGATTCTCAAATGTTTGGAAGGGTTCTGAAAACAGTGGAGAATGTCATGCCCTGAAATTTCAGAAGTTATTTCCTGTCCATTGTCCAAATATCAGAGGATCACCTCAGCATTTCCTCCATTAAAGACATTAAGCTAGCATCTCACTAAAGCAAAGTACAGCGGGTTATATTCAGGAAAAGGGAAACACATTAAATTTTGGACTTCCAAAGAACCCCTCGTCATCTGCAGAAGTGCAGATACTGCATAAAAACCCTGTGCTCCTTACTGACTGGACTTACACGGCCTCCTCCTGGGCCGTGTTCAGAAAGTGGTGGTGGGGGATGAGTGTTCAGACCCCTGGGCCCTCACTTGTGGGGTGCCTCAGGGTTCCGTCCTCTCCCCCATGCTTTTTAACATCTAAATGAAGCCGCTGGGAGAGATCATCAGGGGGTTTGGACTGGGTGTCCATCAATATGCAGATGATACCCAGCTCTACCTCTCTTTCAAATCAGAACCAGTGAAGGCGGTGAAGGTCCTGTGTGAGTGCCTGGAGGCGGTTGGAGGATGGATGGCGGCTAATGGATTGAGGTTGAATCCTGACAAGACAGAAGTACTGTTTTGGGGGGACAGGGGGCGGGCTGGTGTGGAGGACTCCCTGGTCCTGAATAGGGTAACTGTGCCCCTGAAGGACCAGGTGCGCAGCCTGGGAGTCATTTTGGACTCACAGCTGTCCATGGAGGCGCAGGTCAATTCTGTATCCAGGGCAGCTGTCTACCAACTCCACCTGGTACGCAGGCTGAGACCCTACCTGCCCGCGGACTGTCTCGCCAGAGTGGTGCATGCTCTAGTTATCTCCCGCTTGGACTACTGCAATGCGCTCTACGTGGGGCTACCTTTGAAGGTGACTCGGAAACTACAACTAATCCAGAATGCGGCAGCTAGACTGGTAACTGGGGGCGGCCGCCGAGACCACATAACACTGGTCTTGAAAGACCTACATTGGCTCCCAGTACGTTTCCGAGCACAATTCAAAGTGCTGGTGTTGACGTTTAAAGCCCTAAACGGCCTCGGCCCAGTATACTTGAAGGAGCGTCTCCACCCCCATCGTTCTGCCCGGACGCTGAGGTCCAGCGCCGAGGGCCTTCTGGCGGTTCCCTCATTACGAGAAGCAAAGCTACAGGGAACCAGGCAGAGGGCCTTCTCAGTAGTGGCACCCGCCCTGTGGAACGCCCTCCCATCAGATGTCAAAGCGATAAATAACTACCTGACATTCAGAAGACATCTTAAGGCAGCCCTGTTCAGGGAAGTTTTTAATCTGTGATATTGTAGTGTATTTCTGGTTTTTATGGAAGCCGCCCAGAGTGGCTGGGGAAACCCAGCCAGATGGGCGGGGTACAAATAATAAATTATTATTATTATTAATATTACATCATCTATACAGTTTATAACAACTATTCAAATATGCAATAAGAAGCATGTAAAAATTTGAAATTGGAGATCATCAGCTAACTGTTGCATAGATGCTTTCTTAATTGTCTGCATAAGGCTGACAGCAGATCTTCTTACCAACAATAATAGTTGCAGATGACCAGTAGCCTTAACTCAGAGATCTCAGTTCCACCCAAGGTAGAAAAATTGTTAGGTTGGTGGACTTCAGGGTTATCCTTGATATGGAGCTTCCCATCCAGAAATCCAGTTGGGTCATCTAAACCACAAATGCACAAATGCTGATCTGAGCACATGGGAGGCCCACTACAAGGAAGCATTGATTTTGTGATCACCAGAGGATCTCAGAGGAGCATAATCTCAGGAGTATAAAACCTTCTGGAACTCAAGATGATCAGATTGGCTTTGCTCTACTTCTCTCACCTTCTGCAGGCACATCATCTCCTGATCAAGATGGGCACTCAAGGTCTGCATCAAGAGAAGGGGGGCCCTTGATCAAAATTAGTCTGTGGTACACAAAAAGGGACCCTCAGTACCTAAAAGGGAAACAATCTCTAGACCTAGCAGATACTATTTGCTGATATACATGTCTACAAAAAGATAATGCAACACACAGATAAATTCTTGAGTATTTTATTAATAAACTGGAATATTGTCCCTTACTGAGCCATCTCCAGACTTTGCTTTGCAAAACTCTCAAGAAGAAAAATACCTACACAGGCTAATCCCCTAGAGTAGAAAATTGAAAAAAAAAAAAAGATTGCAAGAGTTTCATTTGGAATGTTTCCCATTATTAAAATTTTGTCCTTTTATGGAATATTGAATGCCAAAGTACATCTTAATGCCTTGACTGACTAATATGGGGAATTATTATTAGTGATGGACATTGAAAAGAGAATTTTTATTTTTCTTCTTTTCAAAATCTGATTTTGTCTAGGCAGCTATTATTCAAGGACAGGTTATGAAATATCTGTTCATTCTGTTATACGTGTCAACCTTGTAAGCAGAATGCATTGACAGTAGAAAATGCAGAAACATATTGTTAAAGTATAGTGCATTTATATAAATTAATGATATTTTGTGTCATCTACACTTTACTCTTCAGTAACTCCCTTTAAGGATGTATTAAAAATAGAGAAGTATTTAGACACCAGTTTAAATAATAGGATTATGGGCTCCATGGAGCATTGGCTTGATTTTGGATGCTGTAATCTTATAAATTGGAATTGCAGTTTCAAGTTGACAAGTCATTTAGAAGAATGTGCTCTTAGAGTACTGTCTAAGTGCATGATATAAAGATTGGTTGGGTATTTGTTGAATGAGCAGAAAGGTCTTTTGTCCACAAATAGGCAGGTTGCTTATCTTTCCTGGATGCATCCACTTGTCAAATTGTGCTCCAGGGGATCCCTTGACCTTTCATGAGTTGCTTTTGGGGGAAAGGAGGAGGATTGTAGGAAGGGAGCAGAAAAGCCTGTGAATCGTAGTCCTTTGGATCCTGGTTGCTTAATTTGAATTCTATAAAAGATATTGCCAGATGACACAAAAAAATAGGCTAATAATTCTTTTAAGCTCTACTACTACAATTGGTTATACAAATAACTAATGGTTGAGTCCTTAGAAAGTTCATAAATTATGCCTGATAGATTGCAATGAATTTATAGTAATGGGCAAAACCTACTTAAAAGTGAAAGAGGATGCCTTCTTTGTTGATTTACTTTAATAAATAGCTTGGCCTTCATCAGTTTATTACTGATCAATCCTCTTAAGAGTATTATGCCTTGCATAGGGGTTGGTTTCATTAAACATACAATTAAAAATTATATATACACATGCACAGACACATTTTTTAAATTTGTACACTCTGTTCAATATATTCCTGTCATACTTTGGGTAGATGCCAAAGCACATTTAGGAATAGTTAATTCTTAGTTACTGTTTAAGTGAATAGGACTTAAATTGTGCTTGGTCTCTACTGAATCAACTTTAAGTTGATAAGACAAGATTTGCTTGTTTTTAATTGTAATTGGACAAATAGATTAATAATTTGTGTTTCCTTTTTACGTTTGGTAACAGTATTTGATGATGGAGATGAAAAAACTCTTAGACGTTCTTCGCTTTGCCTGAAAGGAGAGAGACATTTTGCTGAAAGTGAAGTAAGTATTTCTGATTAAATGAGAATTAGCTTCTTTTTGTAGATCCATGCTATTCTGAATTTTATTTAGTTATGTTGAAGGAATCTGGCATGTTATCCCACCAATTAAAGGAATGTAGTAACATGGCTTTCTGAAAATAATGGATCATGATGTGAGTCTAAGAAATCATTACTGCTTATCAAGGAGACCTTGCTGTTGAAGTCATAAGCTCATGCTACCATGGCTTAAGCCAAAATATCTTTTACTCCCAGATTAGTTTTTTGTAGAATGGAAAGTGGAGCAGAGAAGATGGGCCATTTGTACAATACAAATTTTAACACAAAATATGCTTAAATAGGTTTGCTTTCAGTGATGATAATGTGTATGTTAAATGTATACAAGCATGCTTATGTAAATCAGACTAAAAACAAATAGCTAACATCAGCATGTCCACAGGACAAATAAACTCTATAACAGGGAACCCAAGCATTTAATTAGTTGTGAAAACGTATATAATATTTACTGCTCTATCAAGAGAGAAGTTAATTTCTGGTTTACTTCTTAAGCTATAGTCTCTCTACACTTTGATGTGTTTGTGTAAACCATTCTACACCATGGTAACCTGGTAAGTAACTCCAGAGTCTATGAATTCGCAACTGAAAATTGCTAACATGTGTGGCTACCTCTCCAGAAAAACAAAAAATGCATAAGCAACTGAGAACTGTTGCTCTTCACAGTGCAATCTTATGCATGTGTACGCAAGAGTAAGTCCCATTGAGTACAATGAGCCTTACTTCCAGGTGAGTGGATATGAGTGTAGCCCTTAATCTATTTCCAGACTTTAATTTAATGCTGTTTATGTCATATTTTGGAATTTCTGCAACAAGAGTGATTTTAAAAAGGATGTTGCTGCTGTTTAGCATAGTGAGAAGCAGATATTTTGAGAAGCAGGTACATTGTATCCCTACAACCCTGCTCTTATTTGCTTTCTCATTATTCCTTCTTGATGCAGATAGGTAGCCGTGTTGGTCTGCCATGGTCAAAACAAAATAAAAAAATTCCTTCCAGTAGCACCTTAAAGACCAACTGAGTTAGTTCTAGGTATGAGCTTTCGTGTGCATGCACACTTCTTCAGAAGTGTGCATGCACACTTCTTCAGTTCTGCGTGTGCATGCACACTTCTTCAGTTCTGAAGAAGTGTGCATGCACACGAAAGCTCATACCTAGAACTAACTCAGTTGGTCTTTAAGGTGCTACTGGAAGGAATTTTTTTATTTTGTTCCTTCTTGATGGTTCTTCATCCTACTGCAGAGGGCAGCTGATGCCATTGAGAGTACTATATCTTGGTTCTGTAGAGAGAAAACAGGAATGACTGTACTTACACATTTGTGCCCAAATGTTAGGTATTTTGATAGGCAGAGTATATTGTTCAGTGCTGCTCCTTCCAATCTCTGGCATGCTCTTCCTAGAGAGCCTCACCTGATACTTACATTAATGTCCTTTTGGCTCCAGGCAAAAACTTTTCTGTTCTCCCAGGCCTTATAGCAGCATTTATTATTTGTTATTTATCATTTCTTCCAGTCACTGCAGAGAGATGATTGTTTGGTCAGTTTTAGCTTTTGTTGGGGATGAATCTTATCAATATGCTAATTGAATTAGTTGCTGGTGGCTGGTTTACATCTGTTTTATGCTGAGTTGGATTTTATGACTGGATCTTATTGCTGAAGTATGGCTGGGCTGGTTTTATTGTTTTATAATTGAATTGCTTTGTTTATAATTTTGTTTCTTTTGCTGTTGTATGTTGCCTAGCAACTCATAAATGAAAATTTACTTTTTTTATTAAAAAAAAACACCTTGTAAAAGGCTAGTGCTATGGAAAGCACTTCCAAAATTTTGTTGGAATTGCCTAACATCCAAATGCTCCGTTTAGACTTCTTGTGTGCTCGTCTCTTCTTCTGCTGCATGAGAACTTTTGCCAAGTGTAGTTTCACTTTCAAAGAATCTTGGCTTAGCATTATGTCTGGGCCAGGAATCTTGAGTTACAACATATTCTGGTCAGTCTCAATAAATCCATGATTTGAAGTTTGGCAGCTAATTAGTTACTGTTTGTTCTAAACTAGAATTCATTATTTTATATATTATGCTAAACCAAAATTGGTTGGCGGTGGGGAACACCCTACTCTCTGCAGAAGTCCTCCTCCTGACTGTGCAGGAGGAAAATGAGGAAGCATTTCTCTCAAGCTATTGGAGTCCTGTCCATATAGCACTAAACTGTGGTTTAGCATTACGTATAATCCGAGCCATTGCCTACTCCAGAAGATCACTTTTCAATTTAATTTAATTGCAGTTTTCAGTGCTGTGTAATGCATTCATTAATATTCAGACATACTTTGTTGATGAAAATTCCTAGGTCAGTTCAAATGGTGATAAATGTAATGTATTTTTCAACAGACACTAGATCAGCTCCCACTTACCAACCCTGAACATTTTGGGACTCCTGTCATAGGAAAGAAAACAAATAGAGGAAGGAGATCTAATCACATGTAAGTTGTTTTTGTTTGCAATTGTTTGTTGATTTGTTATTATCTTAATTTTCAGCAGGTGGTTTGAAGTTGGTAGAAATGTATCGCATAATTTAAACTGAAAGTGCTGTTATGTGGCCCAACGTGTATTGGAAGTAGGACATAAGGGCTATTCAAAAAAACACAGACAAATTTGTTAATGGCGTGGGACAAGGCCACAGTTGGCCCACTGTATCTTAGAGTGACATAAGAAGAATCTTACTGGGATAGAGTAAAGGCCTATCTTGAGACTGACCCAGAAACTCCAGCGGGTGCAGAATGCCGCGGCGAGACTCCTTGTGGGGTCTTCGCTGCGAGATCACATTTACCCGGTGCTATACCAGCTGCACTGGCTTCCGGTGGGGTACAGGATCAGGTTTAAGGTGCTGGTTTTAACCTTTAAAGCCCTATACGGCCTAGGACCCTCGTACCTACGGGACCGCCTCTCCTGGTATGTCCCACAGAGGAACTTACGGTCTTCAAACAAAACCATCCTGAAGGTCCCAGGCCACAGAGAGGTTAGGCTGGCCTCAACTAGAGCCAGGGCTTTTTCGGCTCTGGCTCCAATCTGGTGGAACACTCTGTCACAAGATACTAGGGCCCTGCGGGACTTGATATCTTTCCGCAGGGCCTGCAAGACAGAGCTGTTCCACCAGGCCTTTGCTGAGGGCACAGCCTGACTCCCTCCTTTGACAATCTTCACAGAGCTCTAGCCCAGTGGTTGCCATCAATTTGATTTAAACTAATTTATAATGAAATGATTTTAGAATGTTGTACTATTTTATTGTTGTTAGCCGCCCTGAGCCCGGCTTCAGCTGGGGAGGGCGGGATATAAATAAATTATTATTATTATTATTATTATTATTATTATTATTATTATTATTATTATCCTTTTTCCCACAGTGGACAATAAGGTGCTTCAGGGTAACACACAAAAAGGGCATAAACACAACAAAACTATTTTTCTGTTTCCTAGTGACTAGTACTCAGAGGCATACTGCTTCTGAACCTAGAAGTTTGGCCATTAGTAAAAAGATCTTGCATGAGTTCCTCACTTTAAAACTAAGCCAGTGGCCATCATTAGATATTGTGGCAGTGAATGCCCAGTCATAAGTAAGATATGTCTATATAAGGAGGTACTTTTTAGGCAGTCCTGAATCGACTGTTCGTTATTTTTGGAGGTTGGCTTCATGTGCTGGTAGTTGTAAGGTAGAATCAGCCTTGAACTCCTAGTGTAAGTACAACTTTCCCCTTGTATTTAGTAGTGGGCTGAACAGAGGCTAGTCAAGTCTGCCATGCTTGCTTCTATTATTGAATATGGGTATTGGATCTTGCTGCTGTTCTTTATTTAAATATTTTTTGTTGTATACTATATGGTGGGCGTTGCGCACATTCAGAAAAAAAGTGGGGGTAGTCATTGATACCATGTTATGGATTTATGATATGGGGGGCACAGGTGACAGAGATGCTGTTCTCTGAATTTTAACTCAGCAGATCAAACATTGAAATAGAGACATAAATGCAAATGTAATGAAGCACCTAAATTAGAATATATATTTCTTTTTGTGTGTGTTTGCATATGGCAAAACACTGTTTGTATCTTTTTTCAAAAAGTTGCAAAGATGTACCAAAAACCTTTCCACCGAAGAATCCTTGCCAAGTGCACCGTGAATACAAGCACTTCGATAATGGCTTATTCTTGACTAATCTTGGTTTTTGTTAATAGTACTGTTTAAAGTTTTGTTTCGTCTGTACTCTCCTATCATTTGCAAACACAATGTATTTGTAGTTGGTTTTAATACAGCTTGAAATCAACAGGTTTTTCTTTCACTTGCTACTTTGTTTGTATCAGGATTCTTAGTGAGACTTGCATAGCTTTGGCAACAAGACTTATCCCTTTATTTCCAATAATTATGACATATGTATTTTGTCCAGTTACTTGCCTCAAATGGTTATCCAGTTAAACTGTCAGGTTTTAACTATTAACTTGCTCCTCTCCCCTGATTGGATGACAATCCACCCAGCCCTGATTGGTTTCTGAGTCACTAGAAGGCTGACCATCATATGTGAATTCGTCCTTCACATGGGGATTTAAAAACTGGTGGCTACCATTTGTTACTTGCTCGCAATTCCCCTCAGAATAATACTATGTGATGTAGTGTCATTCCAAGGGCATTATGAGGAACATGGTGGCTACAAGCATGGAATACAACTTTCATGCCCCTGGGAGACTGCTATCACTGTACCACCACTGTTGGGGTGGAAAGAACGAAAAGAGAGAGTGAAAGGGATGGACCCTATAGCAGTCCCCACTTCCCAAAATTCAAGCTAAAGTTCATTCGTAGTTTGACCCTAATCAAAATTCTGAACTCTATAGCACAATTTAACTTGGAGTTCTTTTCCTTATAGCCCAGAAGAAGAATCTTCCTCATCCTCAAGTGATGAAGATGAAGATGACAGAAAACAAACTGATGAACTGTTAGGAAAAGTTGTTTGTGTAGACTACGTTAGTGCTGATAAAAAGAAAAACCTCTGGTTCCCAGCTTTGGTAAGCGTTTCAATTTTATATTGTTTAATAGCTTTATTTTGAAGAGAGAGAAAAGTACCTAGAAATTATATTTTGCACTTTGAGATATTCCTCTTTCATAATTTAAAACCACCACGTTAAACAAGGTCAGAATAGTCATACTATCTACAATTCATTTGAGCACACTAAGGGCAGTAACTTCATAAAGTGCATATATTGTAAAAACTGTGCAGTTTAATAACACGTAAGTGCCAAGTCAGTCTGTATACAATAAAGCAGAATTTTTAAAAAAATGTAAAACAGAGCACTGCTTCTTTTCTTTTTTCCTATTTTATGGTCCCCATTATTTTCCATGCTATTAGTTCAGCTTCCAATTGCATAAGAAGGTCAAAGGCAAAAGCTGCTGTATTGTTCCTATTTTATGCTACAAAACATACAGATTGCTGGATCTGTATTCTGAGGTGGTGTACCAGTTGCTAGGGAGAAACAGCAGCAGTGGGCTACTTTTTTCATCCTCTCCCTGTGGGCTTCCTGAAAGCATCTGGCTAGCCATGGTTAGGAAAACAGGCTAGACTAGATTGACCCTGAGTCAGGAATGTTTTTATCAATCCTTTTGCTGCATGGAATTCTTTTTACACTTACTTACTTGAGAATATTAACATTTTAAAAATAAAATGCCCCCTCCCCCAAAATTGTGTAAATCATGTCACATTAATTACAAGCATATAAGTGGTTGCAGATAGAAAACTTGTTCATAAATTTTAATGAATATTTGCAGAACTGTAAATGTGATCCTAAACTGTACAGTTGACATTAAATGAATCATCATTATTTTTGATTTATTGTTTTGGCTTTCAAAAGCAATGCACATGTCATATCCATTATAAAAGAATGGCTGAAGCATGAAATATTACTTGATAATGTTCTAGAAGAAGGTTGCATTAGGTTCGTGCTTCTAATGGAAGATTGTGACTTAGCCAAAAGCACCATAAGGTCACATTTTTAGAAACTGAAATAAGGCAAATCAAAGATCTTAGAAGCAATGTGCCAGTTTTAAATAGGGAAGGTAATTTAACAAGTGGCTTAATTCATATGATGTAGGTGATTATATTTGGCTGAAGTTGCTAAGCAATTTAAACTCTTTGTGAAATCAGTAGTGAATAGGGGTCCACAAATTTCTTCCTAACCCACCGTCCCCTAGAAGACTCTGAAGAGAGGAAAGATTGGTATCTCAATTGCTGCTGGGCTTTTCAGAAGCATAGGCAGCAAGGGGCTTCCTCCTTCTCTCACTTCTGCACCAGACACTGAGGAAGCAGTGGAAAGGAGCATCACATCTTTCTCTGAAGCTCTGTGGGAAATGAGATGAAAGGGCTCTCCCCCAAGTCCTCTGTGTATACAGTCTGTGTATACAGAGGACTCAGGCAAATGTGTGTGTGCCTTTTATCTCACTCAGTGCTGGACTTAAAGAGAAGGTAGAATGCAATTCCTGTCCTCCTTGTTGCTTCTGTTTCTTCAAAGCCCACTGCAAAATAAGACAACATCGTCTCCCCTTCCCTGAATTCTCTGCACAGGTTAGAACACTTGGAGAGGAGCAAAGCCTTGTTTTTCATGCATGGCACAATGGAAGGCAGCCTTCACACAAGTTCCCTGAAGTTTTCAGAGAACTCTGGGCAGGATTTTTGTGTGTGCTGAGCATCCATGACAGGGACAGTCAGTCACCTCTGTGACCAGTTTTTTGGACTGTAGAATATGAACAAAAAGTATCTTCATTAAAATATCTCAGAATGGTTACCAAATATTGATATAAAATATTTTAAATATTTCCTTTCTTTTTATGCAGGTGGTTTGTCCAGACTGCAGTGATGAAATTGCAGTCAAAAAGGATAACATTCTGGTTCGTTCTTTCAAGGATGGCAAATTGTGAGTAGAAAGATTTCCAGTGTCATTATTTATACCAACTAGCTAATACAATCTGTCATTTCTACTCACTGGCGTGACATATATAGGGCTTTATTTTTAAATGCCAGTAAGAGGGAGGGACAGGAAGCACAAACCAACTGTTCATTCTACCTTCCACCCCACTCATGTCACTTACGTAGAGTGCCTAGCATATGTGTTAGGAATCAGGTTGCAATTTTGTGCAGCTGTATAAGTCAAAGGGTGGCCGCTTTACATACTTGTTCTATATGTCAAAGTTTGTTTTTGTGATGGACAATTTCTAATGAGTCTGTTCTTGATTTGGTTAACATGCCTGTGTATCACTGTAAATCACAGTAACACAGTATTATTTCAGCTGGCTTCAAAATAGTGTAAATGGCGGGCCCATTTCTGACCTGATTCATGCCACTTTTTCACTTGAGAAGAATTTCTTTTCTCTTTTCTTTTCTTTAAGAAAGTATCAACAAGGAAATGTCAGTCTTGTCACCTTTTATAAAGTCATTTTTCTCCCTTCACTGAGAGGCAGACATTCCTAGGTGGGTTAGGTTCTGCCTCTGGAAGGCAGGACTGAGGAGCCATTTTTTGAGAGGTGTGAACCACTCACCCATCTCCCATTTGTCTTCTTGCTTGACACAAGAAGGCAGGGTTTTTGTAAGGATTGCACTGTTAAGCAGCTGCCATGGATACAATTGTCTGTTCCTACTGCTTTCCACTCACAGAAAGCTTGGATTGAAAACTCTTGCACAGAATTAAATCTGCTCTGGTAATGGACCCAGGAATCAGTACCTTCTTGATACTTTTGCTAAATGAACATAATAACAGCAGACAAGGTTTATACTAATTATAATGGTTATGGACCTGGTTTTTTTGAAAATACCAGGATGGTATGTTTGATCCATGGATGGAAAGAATGATTTGTTATTAAAGTGTTTTAAATTTTTTGTTTTAAAAGTTTTGTAATACTGTATTATTATTATTATTATTATTATTATTATTTATTAGCTCTTCCGTACCAAGAAAAGATGTTCGAGAGATTAGTGATTCTTCACCAAAGCCTGATGCTGCATTAAAGCAAGGTAAAGACAATATAGAATTAAGAAAAGATAGCATTTTTCAGCTGAATTTGGCTAGAAATCTGGCATACACTATGAGGGACAGCTGTGCTACAAAACATGAGGGTGCTACATGTCCCACCAACTGCTAAACAATTCCTACCATATTTTCCTGCAGTTCAGCCCACTCAAAGTTGCTCTTTCCTGTTCCCTACCCTAGAAAGCTCCTCTTATTAGCCATGATAGCTAAATGGAACCTTCATGTTCTCAGGTAGTATACTTCTGAATTGTATACTCGCTGAGTACACTCAGTGAATACTGGGTGCTGGGGACAAACAGCAGGGGAATTTGTTCCTTTCACGATCTGTTTATAAGCTTCGCACTGGGATTTGACTGACCAATGTTTGCAACAATGTTTGGAGTGCTAGACCAAATGGAGATCAGTGATTTGCCCAAGGCTTCAAAGAAAATATCAGGCAGAAACTCTGTCTTAAACACCAGACTACTTCTGTGATCTCACATTTGTTGCTGCAAAAAACGTTTTAAAGAAGGTGAATGACTGAAGCTGAGAGAATGGTGACTTACCCGAAACCAGAACCTAAGTATAAAGAAGAGCAGGAGTTGCCTTCATTTTTGGACTAGGGAACACATTTTGAATTTTGAAAGGGTTCTGTCATAAGATGGCTGCCTTAGGGGTGTGAACAAAGCACAAAATGGCTGCCATGGGGAGCATGGCCTCACATAAAATTATAGAGAGTGCTTAACCTGTTGAATTTCTGCATAGAATATGAGGCAGGCTGGTAAAGTGTATTAAAGGGGAGTGGAAGCAGCAGCTCTTTAGGACCTCAGGATTCCTACTGCCTGGTATCAATCACTTCACACATTGACTAAAAACACTTGACCAGGTAGGAGAGCCAGGCTTGCTCATTTTACAGACATTCCTTAGAAGAGTGTTCCTGCGTGTTCTGCTTCATAACTATGTTTCTAGCAGGACTGGAGACTTGCTTAAAAAGAAAGTAAGCTCAGTCTGGGGCCTCCATGGGAGCACAAATGAAGACTCTTGTGGGCACCATGGCACTCACAGGCTCCAGGCTGGTGTCCCCCGAGGTGAGCCAAATAAGTTCACCTCCAAACTTCTCAGTTAAATTTTCCTTTAATTAGGTTACCTCCCAAACCTGTTCCTCTTCAGCTAATTTACACCACACACATTCATCCCTTGGGCATTCACACAAAGAAAGAAAAAATCAATGTATTTTTCATCTGTGCTTTCCCAAAGCTCCTGTACAGGAGGGGTGGGGAATCTGTAGCCCTTCAGATGTTACTGGACTCCCAACTCCCATCAGCCCCAGCCATTATGGTCAGTGGACAGGGATGATGGTTGTAGTAGCCCAGCACCATCTAGAGTGCCACAGGTTGCCCACCTCTGTGAACTGTTAGCAGTCCTCTATTCCAGCCTGCAGTTCAGCTCAAGAACGACGACAAAAAGCATGAAATTTCAGACTGGCAGCTGTTCTCCAGTCAGCAGCCACCTGATATGCTGGTCCTGTCTGGCTCCATTACATCTCTCCCACACAGCTCCTTCACGTTATAACCATACAGGCAGTCTCTGGCTTTTGCTATAGGGACAGCCAGGAGATGAATCCTGCAGACACCTTCTGAGCCCAGCTGGGATCTTTAAAAAAAAAAAAAAGCAACCCCCAAACTGTAATATCAGAGAAGGGGTAAATAGGGGTCAGCTGAATTTTCATTACTTATTCTTTTAATGTATTTGAAATATGTACACATTGCCTCTCAGTTATAATTTCTGCAGGTGCTAATAATCTAATTGAAGTAGGAAGAACAAAAACCAACACCATACAAGACAAGCATCATTAAATACCATCAAGACCATGTTGAATACTATCTTAAATAGCCAGAATAAATCAGCTGAGTGATACCTCACTTGTAAAAAAACCCCTGAAAGCTATCACAATTTGCTAGGCTAATGGACAGGGAGTGAGTTCCCTAAATGAAGTGCCACAACTGAAATGGTACTGTCCTTCTCTGCCACCCACCATACTTCAGGAGATGGGACATTGTGAACAGGGCGTCTGATCCTAATACTCAGACATGTTTTGATGGGAATTTGTGGTTTTTCATATACCCTGATCCCAAGCCATTTAAGGCTTAATAAGTCAAAGCCAGCACCTTTAATTATGTACAGAAATAAATAGACAGATAGTGGTCTTTTTTCAATTAGTGACAAGGTATGTTCCCTGCTATTTGTGGCAATTAACAGGTATGCTTGCTACTCAGAAGTAACTGAAGTTCCACGTGTCTTCAAACACATCATAAGAACAGTGACCAGATCCCACCAGAATTTGTTATATGACCCACAGAGCATTCATTTGCAAGACCAGATTAGTAGCCACACCCAGGCTGCAGACTTGATCCTTTAGGGAGAAGTGCAACTCCATTCTGAACAGGGCAAACTATATCAAGACAGAGGGCACTTTTAATTTTGTATATTTATAAAACTATACCATTTTAGCATAGAAGGTAGTGAGAGGTGAGCTGTGATTAAATGAGTACATGGCACTACTTTGATGCACAAAAGTTATGAACTTATACCAGGGGTTTGTCCATGGCTGATGGACTTGCGGCTCCAAGCCAGTCTGCTAAAGGTTTCTTGAAAGAGATAAATAGTATCTAGCTATAGCAGATAGTTTTGTAATGCCAAAAGCATAGATCGGTGAATGTGCTTACTATGAGATGTTAGCCAAACCCCTCTGGAACAAAGGTGGGCTTTTTATCTCTCAGGGTGAGGGAAATCCCATGTTCAAATAAAAGTAGGATCACTTCACACACTTACCATCTTTTCCCCACAAGAAAACGGCATATGGCCTGCACCAGTATGTTCCCAAGGAGAAAACTTGAACAAGCTCCATTTCTCTCTTTTTGTGTGTTTTACCAAACTGGCCTTTTTGTTTGTTTGTTTGTTTATTTTTTTTTACATGCAGGAGCAAACTAGACATTCAGTGCTAATAAGTTTCATTCAATTTACAGCTTTTGATCAAGCCTTAGAATTCCGTAAAAACAAAACTGTTCCCAGTAACTGGAAGACTGAGTTGAAAGAGGAAAGCTCCAGTAGCGAAGCAGAAGAGGAGGAGGAAGATGAAAAAGAAAAGGAAGATAACAGCAGCGAAGAAGAGGCGAGTACAGCACTGTAATTTGGTTGAGCCATGGAATATTTCCTGTTTGGAGTATATTGATTGTTGAATTACAGTAGTGGCACAGACAATATCAACCCTTTTATTACATTGTCCTTTGCATATCTCTTCCTTGTATATTGTCCATATTTGTGAACCCTGATTAGTCTAGGAAACCAGTTTTCTTTATGCAACAAAGAAAACTAGTGTGTGATCAGCGTGAACGTCTGCAAGGTGGGGAAAAAACTATCAACAGGGATGATATATGACCTATATGTTTCAATTTTATTTAAGTTCAAGAAATAGGCAGAATAATTGTGGCAATGAGCGTGCTTGACTGGAATAAAGAAGGGACATTATCTCTTATTTGGGTTTGTAAAAAAAACAAGAAAAGAATGTTCTTCTGATACCATAGCCATTAGGGATAAGACATTGAACTAGCAGCATATATGAGTAGGGGAAAAGTCAGCCACACACACCATGATCTGCAAACCCTGCACAGGCATGCATTGAATGGCTAAGAATCCTCCTTAATATTAACTTCGTGTTTTGCTAAATCCCACTTCTAACATACATGATTAACTGTAACATCAGCAACATCTGCTTTTCTAAATTTTCACTGGAGTGGTTTTGTTGGTTTACAAAGAAGAAGGAAACTTTAAAAAGTGCAACTCAAAAACCCACCTCCCTTAAAATGGTGCTAAAATATATGTGGAACATCTGTGGAAATGAGTTAGTTTATCTTTCTGCAAAAGTTGCCATCTCCACAATGAAAATTTTTTGTCTTGGAGAGGAAAATGGAATTTCAGTTTGACTGCTGTAATTAAATAACAGATAACAAATTTCAATTAATTTGTTATTTCAGATTTGCTTTATGTTCTTATTATGGCACTTTAAGACTGCAGTCCTATATACACTTATTTGGAAGCAAGTCCCATTCAATTTTCTTCTGAGCAGACATACAGAAGATTATGCTATAAATATGCATTTATTTGTATTTTGATGGCTCCCCAGAGTGAAACTAAACGTTTTGCAATTAAAATCCACTTAAAACAGTTATTAGTGTAAGATACAGAGAAATGACATTTGCCTTCAAAGCCAAAGTACCGAAGCATTATGTAATGGTTCCTGAACCTTTAAAATATAAATGTAATTCCCTGCAATACTTTTTAAAGAAAACTGTGGCAATTAACGGGGCAGTCTAACATGTGCTTTTGTTACCATATTGTTTAAATTAGGAAGAAATAGAACCCTTTCCAGAGGAAAGAGAAAACTTCTTACAACAACTCTATAAATTCATGGAAGACAGGGGTAAGCATGTCATTATATTTAACATATGGGGGTTTTTTTTACGCTATAGGGGATGTAGTACAGTATGAGAATGTAGTACACCCCTGAAAACTTGTCTTGTTGCTTTTCATAAAGTGAGTTTCAAAGCTCCGTTGGGGTTTAAACCCTGGTCTCCTAGGTCCCAGCCCAGGGGTGAGGAACCTCTGGTCAAATGTGACTCTTCAAGCCTCTTTCTAGCCTTTGGGGGCCCTGGCAGGCCACACTGGCCTTGTTTCAGATCCTCCTATGGTGCTTTTACCCTGGCTGGAATGTATCCTTGAAGTCTGATAATCATTCTCCCTTGCTTGGATGGAGGATAGCGAGGGGTGTTGTGCGTATGTTTAGAAGCTAGCCTACTGTACAAAGATAAAATTTACATCAGTGTTTTGCTTCTAGTCCTGCCCTCATAAAGTTGCCCAGAAGGGAATGCAGCCATAAGGTTCAAAAAGGCTCCCCCGCCCCATTTCAACCACTACATCAGATAGGCCAGTTGAAAGTTGTTCCTTTTAAAAATCAGCACTATCTTTTTGGAAATAAAAAATGAATTCTAGCTGGTATAGTACAGCAAAATATTTCATTTATATATTAAACCTGTTATTTGTTTATTTTTCTAAAACATGTATCCTGTTACATGTACATCCAGTTAGTGTTCCCTGGACAGGTTATAGCAAAGTAAAAATATAATAACAGCACATCAATTTTAAAATGGAAGGAAAATGCAGCAAGTAAAGAAACAACAGAGTAACTAATAACTTATGCAGTGTGTGTCTGTATTATATACAAGCCTGCACAACTTGTAACCCACCAAAACCAAACACAGCTCACCAGCCAAGTTTTGTGGCCTGCCAGGTGCTTGTGCAATCCTTTGCAGGCAGCTAAAATTGGAAGTTTATCAAGCCCTTCATGGCTGCCATATGTTGCTGGTGTGGTGTGTTCAACTTTGTAGGTTACAAGTTGCACAGGCCTGAAGAGAAGAATGATTGCAGGGCAAATATTATTTCATTATATTTTTATTTTTAACTGTATCATAATGCCAGTTGTCCAACTGCCCTTTAGTAATCATAGGGCAGAATGAATGGATTTGACAACAAAGCTGAATTAAATTAATTCATCTCAGCTTTGCAAAGAAGATCCCTTTGTACCATTTAGAACTTTTGGAGCCCACACATATTTGGATAATGGCTTTTCCAATTACTTGGAAAAACTGTGTAATACGAGTTCTGTTACATGATTGTTAACTAGGAAGATAAGGCCACAGCTGCAGTCGTATGCACATTTCCCTGGAGTAAGCCTCATTGGAATTACCTCTGAGTAAATATTCAGAGTATTGAGCTGCACAGTATATATATGTGGTATAGTCTGAGATTGAAACACTGAACTGATTTATGTCCATTAACACCAATATGAGTTACTCTTTACAAGCTAAAAAGCCACACTTCAAAATACTTTCTTTCACAGGGACTCCTATTAATAAACGACCTGTTCTTGGATACAGAAACTTGAATCTCTTCAAATTATTCAGACTTGTACATAAGCTTGGAGGATTTGATAATGTAAGTACTATTAATCAGAGTAGAAATAATTTTGCAATTTGAAGAAAAGTTAATAGTGCAGCTTCAAAACCACTAGGAGAGGAGATTTGTAGATGATGAGGTGGACATCACACTAAGGACTTTTTATGCATTAATTTTTCTATCACTAAGACTCTTTTCTAGGTTAAAAAAGAAAGCAGCTTGTAATAGTAGTTTAGTATGAAGTCTCCAGTCATTACATATACCCAATTATCTGAGTGTTAACCCCATAGAAGACAGACTTACTTCAAAATACATATGTATTATCTGTGCACAGGAGATGGAAGTGAATTTGAATACTCTTAAAGTATGGGCGTCTAATTTTTGTGTGTGCTATTTTAGACCCTTAAAGTTCATAATAAATTACTTATTTAGACACCTGTGCAGAATTATTCATTTAAACATAGACATAATGCTTTTTATTGGGATAACAACTTTCATTTTGCTTTATAGATTGAAAGTGGAGCAGTCTGGAAGCAAGTGTATCAGGATCTTGGGATCCCTGTCTTGAACTCTGCCGCTGGATATAATGTTAAATGTGCATACAAAAAGTAAGTAGATCTGTATATATAAAACTGTGTGCCTCACTTTGATACTCAACGTTGAATGCTTCATCTCAGCGAAAATAAACATTGCATAGGTATTCTGTTTTAAAACTGTCATCATTTAAATAAAAAAAAAAAGATAATGGGCTATATTCAGTTGTGTTTCTTCAGTCATGAACAGCTTTGTTTCAGTGGAGCTTTCCATGAACAAAACAATGGGGAAAGTAATTTTCAAAGAGTCCCCCTTCTGTCTGCAACCCTTGCTCTAAAGGGTTAGACGATCTCTGGAACAGCATGGGAGGTGGTATAAGGGGCTTCAGGAGAAAGGCGGGATTTGCAAAAATCATATCCTTCCTGCATTTCCAGAAACATCCACAGAGCAAAGAACCCAGTATTCTCACAGTGCAAACCTAATACTGTACTCGTGTGTATTCATTCAGAAATAAGTCACATCAATGGGGCTTAATCCTAAATAGGAGGATACAGTTCTAATTAAGGTGTCTTTATCTATTTTGGCTGTATCATGCCATGTGTAGTAGTACCTACCCAAATCAAGTCTGCTGTTCTGGCAGCTAACAGTAAGTCCTCTTTCAAATTTGTTTGGAAAGTTATTAAATTTTATTCCTGAGCTTCCATGTTGCTAGACTAACCAGACTCAACATAACTTTTTTCAGGTATTTCTCTCAAAAACAAGTTGACATTTGGGGGCAGTTAAAACAACAACACAATTTTGAGCTGGTACCATGTTGTTGGTTTATTTTAGAAAAACAAAGCAATCTTAAACCATTATTTAGCAAATTAGTTTACATCCTTAAAAGTGTAGTTATCTCATAAACCAAACTATGGTGAACTAATCATGATGTTATTGCCATCTTTTAGATACCTCTATGGCTTTGAAGAGTACTGTACATCCGCTAATGTTGAATTTAAAATGGCATTACCAGAGAAAATAGTGAGCCAGCCCTGTAAGGACCTTGAAAAAGATATGAAGAAGCATGAAGAAACTGAGCAAAATATAAAAGAAATAAAGGTGGAAACTGAAGAAAGAGATGATGAAGTAATGAGGAAACAACAAGACACACAAGCTGAGAATGAGAGTGAAAGAAAAGAAAATGATACGTCCTCCTTGGTAAGAGCTGTTCCATTATTTTTTGAAGATTTTGTAAAATATACCATTGTGTTCTGTTAATGTAAGCTGAAATATTATTTGAGTGGATATTGTGCCTATAAAGCAAAGCGTTTTATTCTAGCATTAATATACTGTTTGCTAGTTTTGCTACATTTCTCAAAGTCTTAATGTCATTTTCAGAGCTAATAAGAACCTGTTGCAGTCCAGATTCACTTTGACAGAAGAAATACCTTTGTGGGTGTCTTGCAGAATTCTAAAGAAGGCCCTAAAAACTCTGTTTAGGCAGAAATCAAACACTTGTCTCTGCGATATCTAGACCACATTTGGAGATTGTGTCCCAAGATCTGAACCAGACTTTTGTCCTCACACCCAGTCCCTTTGCTCCTGCTTTTGCTAAGCTCCGTTAAGCTAGGAGGTCTCAAGCTACGAAACTGATAACACAGTTTGAAAGTTCCTTACATTAACATGACCTTACAAATTCCTTGTAGCAATAATTTGCACCATGTGGAAAATCAGAGCTCCATGTTCCTGATGTTCTCCTGGTCAAAAATATCTGGAAAGTTACGGGTGAACAATGTTTCCTACGATATTTATGTTCCTTTTTCCTTTGAGCAGAGATGTTGTAAGGTGGGATGAGAGCTCCCTCTAGCACATCTAAATTAGAGGTTTCTGCTCTTCAGCTCCCAGCAGTTTTTACTGCTTTCACGTTGTGAGATTGTATCTCACATTCTCCATTCAGCTTTGCTCAGAGTTGTGTTTTGTCTACAGTTTTCGGAGCTTATCTTTATGACATTGTTGCTTATCATTTGTTGTTAGTGCTTCTGTGCTTATTTGGGGGAAGGTTGCGTTGATGCTGTTTCTCTCTTAGGGAGTCCCGTGAATTTTTGTCTTGATGTACAGTGCTTGATTGTGTGTGAGTTTTTGGGTTTCTTATGTGCCTTACCATTTTACACTCTTTCTGCTCTGTATCTTCCCTTCATCACCTCCCCTGCTGCTTGTCCCTGGTTTAAAGTGAACTACCCTCCACCCCCAGTGTCCGAATTTTGTTTTTGGTCAATGGAGGGGATATTTCCTCCCCTCCGGAACTCTGACATTTTTTCACAGTTCTCCTCCAGCAGCTCTGTAGCTTTTTAAAATATAATATTTTTGCTGATCACCCATTAGGTCTCAGTAATCAGCTACAGCTACTCTGGGGCTCTGGGCAAGATAAAGCAGTTGAAGGCTAAAGCCCTTAAGGCAGCATATAAATCAGC
Source organism: Podarcis erhardii (assembly GCF_964252035.2). Classification (NCBI taxonomy): domain Eukaryota; kingdom Metazoa; phylum Chordata; class Lepidosauria; order Squamata; family Lacertidae; genus Podarcis; species Podarcis erhardii. The sequence continues at coordinate 77,666,202 of NC_138507.1, read as the reverse complement.
TCATAAACACAATGCTCCTGGATGGCATTGACCTTTACTGTCATGGGCAGAAAACCTGGTTCTGTCTCTGTTGGCATGGATACCATGGCTGAGAGGACTGATACTGCTAAAGCACTCATGCGTAAGGTGGGCCACCCATAGATGTCTGGTTCAGTTTCCCACTCTTTTCAGATTGATTGTGATAAGGAACCTCTGTGTAAAGAATGGGTGCACCTTAGAACCCTCTGAAAACTTCCTCTGAAGAGGATTTTTTGGGGATTTGAGATGGCATTATCTGTGAATAAAAATATTACTCACTTTTCTGATATGCAAACATATCAAAAGAAAGAGGTGCCCTAAGTCATGGAGTATTACGGTCAGACCAATAGTGCATACATAACGCGGGTGGCGCTGTGGTCTAAACCATTGAGCCTCTTGGGCTTGCTGATCAGAAGGTCGGCAGTTCGAATCCCCACAATGGGGTGAGCTCCCTTTGCTCTGTCCCAGCTCCTGCCAACTTGGCAGTTCAAAAGCACACCAGTGCAAGTAGATAAATAGGTACTGCTGCGGCAGGAAGGTAAACGGTGTTTCCGTGTGCTCTGGTTTCAGTCATGGTGTTCTGTTGCGCCAGAAGCTATTTAGTCATTCTGGCCACATACCCAGAAAGCTGTCTGTGGACAAATGCTGGCTCCCTCAGCCTGAAAGCGAGATGAGCGTCTCAACCCCATAGTTGCCTTTGACTGGACTTAACCATCCAGGGGTCCTTTACCTTTTACCTTAGTTCTTACATGAGACTGCAGCGTTATCTTTAAATGCTCTCTGTTATGCTCTGGCCTGGGTGAGCCCTCGTTCCTTTACAAGAGATTACCATATTGATACTTACATCTCTGCAGGGACACTTTTGAGAGGCATGTGCTTCACCATGTGTTTCCAGGGATATAGACAGCCAAGACCCACCTTATTTTGGGTAACTTGGACACATGAAGAGTCCTTTTGTTTGAGTGAAAAGATGTTTTCATAGCCTTACCCTACCACTCACTATTTGGTTTGTTCTTATCTGATTCTGTATCTGGATTGCCTTGTGTGACGGAGCAGGGCAGTGCTCAGTGTGTGTTGTTGTTGCTACATGTTGTTGGTATGTTTTCTTACTAGTGTGTTGGGTGCAGGATGTTGCAGCTTGGGGGCTGGCCAGCTGAGAGGGTAAATCTCTAATTTAGCTGCAATTGTGCTTGCAAGTGCTTGAGGGAGCTCTCATTCTACCTAAGAACATCCTTTCACTAAAAAATACCCTTCACAGGTAAAACCAGTGGTCCTGTTTCAGCAGCCTGGACATGGATCAAGGGACAACATTCATGATCCAATGTGAATTGCAGCAGTACTTCCTTAGAGATGTATTATTATTTCATGAAAGTGATTTACAATATAATAAAGCATATATAAAACAGCAACATATATAAAAACAGTTAAGCAATTGCATCAATAAAAACAATTTTTAAAAAGTTTACACAGAGAGAGAGACAGACAGACAGACAGAGAGTTTAAAACAACATCAGCACATACATAAAATCAATTCAAATCCAGTATAGATACCAACAGAGAAAATGGCTGGTGCAGATTCTTCCTAATTGAAAACTAACAGGTTTTTTTCCAATTGTGATCTATATCAATGTTTTTATTTCTCCTAGGGAAGCAAAAAAGGTTTTCAGGAATCACACACTGACCAGGAAAAGGAATTAAGAATATTGAAAACAGATGAAGCCAGTGTGGAACATAAAGAGGATGAGAAGAGTAAGGACTTGGAAAATCAGAATACCAGTCTTGAAACGGAAGAGAGGGAGAAAAAGTAAGAATCTTTTATTTTCAGCTAAAACCTATATATGAGGGGAGCAATACTGGGCTTCAAATCTGAGTTGACTTTGATCTCTAAAAGATCAAAGAGGAACTAGAACTTAAGAGGAACTAGATAATTTAGGCTGTAATCCCAGCCTCATTTACCTCAGAGTAAGTCTTACTGAATTCACTGAGACTTACTTTTGTCAACTTGTTTAGGAAAGCAGCCTTTATGTCAAAAAGCTCAATGAATACCATCTTATTTTGGTGCTTCTTTTTGTCGGAGATGTCCAGTTAAATTGCTTCATTATTCTGAATAATATAGAGGTTGTGTAAGAGAAGTCATCTGCTGTCTTCTGATAAAAAGATAATTAAGAGTGATGGGGAAGCAGCCATAGGCCTCTCTGGTCCAGCATTCTGTTCTCACAGTGGTCATCCAGATACCCATGGTAGGCCTGCAGTCAGGGCCGGGTTGCAGCAGCACTCTCCACACTGGTAATCATGGACTTCAATACTGAAAGATATGCATGGAGTAGGATTGAAAGCTGGAAGAATTGTGTAGGATAATTTAAAAGAAAAAGGTGTGGGGAAAGCTAAACAATAAATTGTGGGCAAAAAAAAGTTACAGTAGAGGTTCTCAAACTTTCTGCCCGCGAGGCTCATTTAAATTTATTGAGGCCCACCAGTCACAAAATGGTGCAGTGGCAGAGCCAGTCACAAAACGGTGACAGATGAAAACAGTTTGGCATAATCAGCTGACAGTTGCTGACATCATTTTCTACTGATATCGAATCCATCTTTGGAAATTGCTGACATCTTTGTCACAGCATTTTCCTTGTGGCAAGGAGTTCCATAGCTCAGTTTTCCTCTGGTTAAGTACAGACATTTGCTCTGTAGGTATTGTGACTCAGCCTCCCTATTTTTGGCAGAGTTTGCTTCTTCAGAGGCTCTTTAAGTGGAGAAGGTTTTTTCTTTTATATTTCCCCCTTCACACTCCCACATGCCTCTAAAGTATTTTTACTGTCTCATCTTACCACAGTTACAGTGGTGCCCCGCAAGACGAACGCCTCGCAAGACGGAAAACCCGCTAGACGAAAGGGTTTTCCGTTTTGGAGGCACTTCGCAAAACAAATTTCCCTATGGGCTTGCTTCGCAAGACGAAAATGTCTTGCGAGTTCCTGCAGGGTTCCCCCCCCCTTTTTTTAAGCCGCTAAGCCGCTTATCAGTTTATCCGCTAAGCTGATAAGCCGCTAAAAGCCGCTAAGCCGCTAATAGCGCTAATCTGCTAAGCCGTCAATGGGCTTGCCTCGCAAGAAGAAAAAACCGCTATACAAAGAGACTCGCGGAACGGATTAATTTCGTCTTGCGAGGCACCACTGTACTGATCTTCTCCCATTTTCCTTTCACACTCAACTTGTACCTTATTCACACATACCCAGCCGACTGCTGTTTCTTTCAGCCCTTCCTCCTTAATACTATTGCATTAATTTCTTCCTCCTACAACAGTTTTCCTCTCATTCTCTTACTTTATATTTCTAGCTTATAAAAATATTAACCTATAATCTCACCTTTAACACCTCCCCTTACCCTTTCCCCTCAGAGGAGGGAGACCTTCCTTCCAATTCCAGCTTTTCCCAGTCTTTACTCAACATTCAATGAATTTTTGACACTAGCCAACTGTCTGAGAAACACTGAGTTATAGGTTGGAGTTTTTAAAGATTTGGCTCATCTGGTGCGCCACCAAAAGGAAAGAGACGATTTCTTATCCAGAAATCAACTGAATATAGATTAGCACTCCATAAATTTATTCTACTGGAAGGCGACAACATCAGTAGAACTCACTCCATAAATTTATTCTACTGGAAGGCGACAACATCAGTAGAACTGATGGTACCGCTACTTTGTTGAAGCACCTGATCAAGTAATTGTCTTGATCTGCCAAGACTTCCCTAATTTTGCTGCTATGGTGTGACAACTATGTTGAACATCTAAATGGAATTATTTTATTGCCATTCTGCTTCTGAAATAAATATAGGAGTATCTATTATCAGCGTGTCATGCATGTGGCTAGATTCA